>NC_091983.1:117775981-119158481 GCF_044704955.1 Pristiophorus japonicus | reverse complement strand
TTACCACAAAGGTTCATTAGGCAGAAAATTGTGGATTTTTTTCTTTACTGTGGACTTTACTGGGAACTATGTTGAAAATGGCCTGACCCACTTAGGACATTTGCGCCTGCAAAAGAGGAAAGACTTTCATCGATATCTAGCCTGCATTTGTACCCAGGTCGCAGAAATGCAAGAACAGTGCCTCCTGGTTCCAATGGACTTTTATGTCCTATAGTAGCTTTGGTTCAAAATTAAGTATAATAAATGTGATAAACACACAGACACAATCAATACTGAATTTGTTGGTGACTAATTTATGTTATCTAACTAATTATCTAACAATCTCAAAATGTTGTATTTCAGTGGCCATTTTGGCTTGTGGCTAGACGCAGATTTATATCATGGACGAAGCAACCCATGCAGTACATTTAACAATGAAACACTGTCCAAAAAAGAAGACTTCATTGTGCAAGATCTTGAAGTGTGGACTTTTGTATAAATTTGCGTGATCTTTTATCAGTCCACCTTGGTTCTGCTATTCAGTCCGTTGGATGATAGGATTCCACTGCTAGCTGCCTTATATTGTATCCTGTGCTCATAACATACTGTAAAGGAGCATGTTTCTGAATGCCTAAGCTACGTTTCTAAAGCTGAAGTACAAAGGAGCTTACAGGGCAGAGCTTTCCAGAAAGGCAATGATAGCTTTGCATTCTGTCAACTTGCTTAGGACCCTTACATCAGCATCTCATCACGTACTAAAGGAAACCAGTTGAGTCGGTGAAATCTATTTGACAGATGTTTTTTGGTATGAAGGGAGAGCAAAAGAAAATTTTGTCATGACCGATGTAGTTACTTCCAAATGCTGTGTGCTAGCCAAAGAGTGGCTGGCTATAAACTGCTCGTACGGCCAAAGCCATGGTGCAAGGCAGTGCTTTTAAATTTAAGGGGATATTTAATATAAAAGCATTTTATGACAACATAATGCATGCTGAAGGCACATTGTTCAATACTAGTATGCTAGCCTAATCTTTTTTTTAAATTGTTTTATCACGTTGCTTAAAGTCCTGACTTGGAATGTTTAATATTCTCTAGAAATGTTTGTTTTCCAGTAAGTGGAAGTAAATTTATTGAAAAAGTGACAATCCTGGAAAAAAAACAGTTGTAATTATGCCAGGATCATTTATATATTATAGTACAGTACTTTAATTTAATGTAACTTTTATATTTGTTTTTGGTTACATTAAATGTTTTATACCCTGTGTTTAGGGTTGGTTTTATATCGGTGCAGGCACTGAACGCTATTTCAAATCTTTGTTTACAGTTAGCAAAATGATTATGTAAAATACTTGTTTCTTGTGTATGTATTTTTGCATTCATTTGAACATTCCAGTGTCTTAAGGGTATAAAGGGAATTGTTAAATGCACACAAGGAATATCATAGCACTTTGAAAGAAATAGTGTTTTTTGGCACCATATCCAGCTCGAATTGTAAAGAATCAAGTCTACACATACATCATTCTCCCTTCATTTTAATCAATTAAAGTGCATTTTGTGCAACAAAGTATAACTCCAAAAGAAAGTTTAGATTTCTGGTTTATTTTGATATGAAGTGGGTGAACAGATTTTTAAGGAACAACATTAAACTTTTTAAGAAAGCTTAAAATACTCAAGATGTATGTTATGTAGGTTTGATTTTTTTTCTTCTGGAGCAGATAGTTGAAACATTGATAGTAAACTAATAATGCTGCCTCCATAAGGTGCCATTTGTACTTTGATCACCAAAAGTCAGGAACAAGAACTAAAGAACATTTCAATACTATTTAAGTTAAAGTCACAAGTTTGCGCCAATGCTTTCGCATATTTGTGCTGTTTAAGAATATCTGAACAGAGCACTAAATGTTTCACCAGTTTAGTTTTTTTTAAGTTTAGCATTTGATATGTTAAACAATAGCTTACAAATCATATTGTATTTAATACACTATACCAGTAGTGTTATCAGAGCAATCAAAACTGTATCTGAATTCTGTATGTGAATGTTATTAAGAACATATATACTGTAACACTGTTGCAGTAAATCCAATAAATCGGTGTACTTAAAAGCATCATAGAATGGATATTTTATATTGGGAGGAAAGAAACTGATATCCATTTATTGAGTGTAAACTCAGACATCGATTAAAAAGTGCTATCTTGTAAAAACTATATTTGTCTTTGTCCTTCCAAAATTGTAACTAGGAGGTAGTTTTCAATGAGTGACATTGCAACCCAACGAGAGCCATATTTTGGGGATTTTATGACTGATATTTTGTCTAGTTCAACCAGCCACTCCTGTATGCGGACCTCACATCCCATATAATCAGAGATTGCTTTAGCCTTCTGAATATCTGGGCAAACAATAACAAGACCCAGGGTTTCTAACAGAACCCGTAACTCTGCACATAAGTGACTTCAATGAACTACGTGCTGCCACTTGATTAAGTCCACTTTTTGTAGAGGTTAATGTAAACTCTTACCAGACTGAGACCATCAAGGGCTTTTATTTTCACAAGACTGATGAATGAATAGTATACAATATAAAACACTTAATCGTACATCACTCTCTCTGATACATAAAATACTAAAGACACTGCACACTTTCTCTCTAATCATTGAGTTAAAACATAAACTCTCTTGTGCTATTGAACATTTCACAATCTCAGAACTGACCCAGCTCTTCTGGTTGGCACAGAACTTAAAACATACAGCTCTTCTCTGACTGCTGACTAAAAAACTGATGGTGGCTGCCCTAGTAACATAAACAGAAATATAATCCTAGTTTTTAAGTTATATATGATCAGAAAGCTTCATTTCTCTTATCAATGTTGAACAAAGAGCCAATTTTGCATAATGGCAAGGATGAATGCAATGGCTCTGGCCATTTTCACAATTCACACCTTGGACATTCCACTCTTGTTTTCTTAGAAACTTGTGCCTTTGAAGCTTTACAGCTAGCCTACCTGGGGTCTGTTGAGAAATAATATGTGCCTGTGGGAATTTAACTTGCTGATACTGGGGGACCAGTACAAACCGGACGGTCTGCACCTGGGTAGGACTGGAACCAATGTCCTAGGGAGAGTGTTTGCTAGTGCTGTTGGGGAGGAGTTAAACTAACATGGCAGGGGGATGGGAACCTATGCAGGGAGACAGAGGGAAATAAAATGGAGGCAGAAGCAAAAGATAGAAAGAAGAATAGTAAAAGTGGAGGGCAGAGAAATCCAAGACAAAAAACAAAAAGGGCCACATTACAGCAAAATTCTTCAGGGGCAAAGTGTGTTAAAAAGACAAGCCTTAAGGCTCTGTTCCTCAATGCGAAGAGTATTCGCAATAAGGTGGACAGCAGTTAACGAATATGATGTAATTGGCATCACGGAGACATGGCTCCAGGGTGATCAAGACTGGGTACTCAACATCCAGGGGTATTCAACATTTAGAAACATAGAAAATAGGTGCAGGAGCAGGCCATTCAGCCCTTCTAGCCTGCACCGCCATTCAATGAGTTCATGGCTGAACATGAAACTTCAGTACCCCCTTCCTGCTTTCTCGCCATACCCCTTGATTCCCCGAATAGTAAGGACTTCATCTAACTCCCTTTTGAATATATTTAGTGAATTGGCCTCAACTACTTTCTGTGGTAGAGAATTCCACAGGTTCACCACTCTCTGGGTGAAGAAGTTTCTCCTCATCTCGGTCCTAAATGGCTTACCCCTTATCCTTTAGGAAGGATAGGCAGAGAGGAAAAGGAGGCGGGGTGGCGTTGCTGGTTAAAGAGGAAATTAATGCAATAATAAGGAGGGACATTAGCCTGGATGATGTGGAATCGGTATGGGTGGAGCTGCGGAATACCAAAGGGCAGAAAATGCTAGTGGGAGTTGTGTACAGACCACCAAACAGTAGTAGTGAGGTTAGGGACAGCATCAAACAAGAAATAAGGGATGTGTGCAATAAAGGTATAGCAGTTATCATGGGTGACTTTAATTTACATATTGATTGGGCTAACCAAACTGGTAGCAATGCAGTGGAAGAGGATATCCAGGAGTGTATTAGGGGTGGTTTTCTAGACCAATATGTCGAGGAACCGACAAGAGAGCTGGCCATCCTAGACTGCGTGATGTGTAATGAGAAGGGACTAATTAGCAATCTTGTTGTGCGAGGCCCCTTGGGGAAGAGTAACCATAATCTGGTAGAATTCTTTATTAAGATGGAGAGTGACGCCGTTAATTTGGAAACTAGGGTCCTGAACTTAAGGAAAGGTAACTTTGATGGCATGAGGTGTGAATTGGTTAGAATAGACTGGCAAAGGATACTTAAAGGGTTGACGGTGGACAAGCAATGGCAAACATTTAAAGATCACATGGATCAACTTCAGCAATTGTACATCCCTGTCTGGAGTAAAAATAAAACGGGGAAGGTGGCTAACAAGGGAAATTAAGGATACTGTTAAAACCAAGGAAGAGGCATATAAATTGGCTAGAAAAAGTAATAAACCTGAGGACTGGGAGAAATTTAGAAATCAACAGAGGAGGACTAAGGGTTTAATTAAGAGGGGGAAAATAGAATACGAGAGGAAGCTTGCAGGGACCAGAAAAACTGGCTGCAAAAGCTTCTATAAATATGTGAAGAGCAAAAGATTAGTGAAGACAAATGTAGGTCCCTTGCAGTCGGATTCATGTGAATTTATAATGGGGAACAAAGAAATGGCAGACCAATTGAACAAATACTTCGGTTCTGTCTTCACGAAGGAAGACACAAATAACCTTCCGAATGTACTAAGGGACAGTGGGTCTAGTGAGAAGGAGGAACTGAAGGATATCCTTATTAGGCGGGAAATTGTGTTAGGGAAATTGATGGGATTGAAGGCCGATAAATCCCCGGGGCCTGATAGTCTGCATCCCAGAGTACTTAAGGAAGTGGCCCTAGAAATAGTGGATGCATTGGTGATCATTTTCCAACAGTCTATTGACTCTGGATCTGTTCCTATGGACTGGAGGGTAGCTAATGTAACACCACTTTTTAAAAAAGGAGGGAGAGAGAAAACGGGTAATTATAGACCGGTTAGCCTGACATCAGTAGTGAGGAAAATGTTGGAAAGCAGTGACAGGATCGGTCCAAGTCAGCATGGCTTTATGAAAGGAAAATCATGCTTGACGAATCTTCTGGAATTTTTTGAGGATGTAACTAGCAGAGTGGACAAGGGAGAACCAATGGATGTGGTGTATTTGGACTTTCAAAAGGCTTTTGACAAGGTCCCGCACAAGAGATTGGTGTGCAAAATCAATCCACATGGTATTGGGGGTAATGTACTGACATGGATAGAGAACTGGTTGGCAGACAGGAAGCAGAGAATCGGGATAAACGGGTCCTTTTCAGAATAGCAGGCAGTGACTAGTGGAGTGCGCAATGCTCAGTGCTGGGACCCCAGCTCTTTACAATATACATTAACGATTTGGATGAAGGAATTGAGTGTAATATCTCCAAGTTTGCAAATAACACTAAACTGGGTGGCGGTGTGAGCTGTGAGCGGGACGCTAAGAGGCTGCAGGGTGAATTGAACAGGTTAGGTGAGTGGGCAAATGCATAGCAGGTGCAGTATAAAGGGGATAAATGTGAGGTTATCCATTTTGGGGGCAAAAGCACGAGGGCAGAATATCTGAATGGTGACAGATTAGGAAAAGGGGAGGTGCAACGAGACCTGGGTGTCATGGTTCATCAGTCATTGAAGGTTGGCATGCAGGTACAGCAGGCGGTTAAGAAGGCAAATGGTATGTTGGCCTTCATAGCTAGGGGATTTGAGTATAGGAGCAGGGAGGTCTTATTGCAGTTGTACAGGGCCTTAGTGAGGCCTCACCTGGAATATTGTGTTCAGTTTTGGTCTCCTAATCTGAGGAAGGATGTTCTTGCTATTGAGGGAGTGCAGCAAAGGTTCACCAGACTAATTCCAGGGATGGCTGGACTGTCATATGAGGAGAGACTGGATCAACTGGGCTTTTATTCACTGGAGTTTAGAAGGATGAAAGGGGATTGCATAGAAACATATAAGATTCTGACGGAACTGGACAGGTTAGATGCGGGAAGAATGTTCCCGATGTTGGGGAAGTCCAGAACCAGGGGACACAATCTTAGGATAAGGGGTAGGCCATTTAGGACTGAGATGAGGAGAAACTTCTTCACTCAGAGAGTTGTTAACCTGTGGAATTCCCTGCCGCAGAGAGTTGTTGATGCCAGTTTATTGGATACATCCAAGAGGGAGTTAGATATGGCCCTTACGGCTAAGGGGATCAAGGGGTATGAAGAGAAAGCAGGAAAGGGGTACTGAGGGAATGATCAGCCATGATCTTATTGAATGGCGGTGCAGGCTCGAAGAGCCGAATGGCCTACTCCTGCACCTATGTTACTAGCCATAATGAATTCCAATCAAAAATGTAATAAAGGCAAAAAGTACATTTTTTGTCAGTGATGTTGCAGTAGAATCATAATACAATATTTGTAGCGTCTCTGCATAAATGAAGAGTGGATTACACACCGAAGGTCTGATGAAAAAACTAGCGATTGCAATTTTGTTACAGTATCGTAGAAAGCCACCTATAATTGTCAGGTTATGTGGGCTGGGATCTTCAGCCTGCTCTCAACTCCTGGGTGGATAGGAAACTGCTTCACCACCTCCTCACGACCCCACCCTTTGGATTTTTCACCGGTGATCTTCATTAGGTCTGCTCATATATGGGTAGATGTATTGCAATGATACACAAATGAAAGAGATATATCATCCGACATCAGTTAAGTCATAGCGATGGTGGACAGCAGGATCGCTTGTTTGTTATTGGCATCCAATGTTGATGCGGTGGCAGACATGGCATTTAATTTTTAAATTCAGAAAGCCTATGCAATCATTTGCATTGGCAATAATGATAAATTTGAATTTTTAAAAAATTGAACATTTACCTGCAACTAGGATGCTGCCTGCAATGCTACACTGCAGGAAATCTGCACTCGCGCTCATGAAAACTGCCAAATATATGTAAATGATACGAGGACGATGATTGCTGAGGTCAGGGGACATCTCTGGAAGTGGGGACCCACAACATGAGATGTGTCTTAATTCTGCTGAGGTGGACAATCAGGGTCGTTATATTTTCAAACATTGTTCACAGCGCACAATTAATAATTTGCCATACCTAAAAGAATAACTGAAAACTTACTGGGTTAAAGGGTAAACAACACTTGCATTTATATAGTGCCTTTAACATAGTAAAACATTCCAAGACGCTTCACAGGAGCATTATCAAACAGAACCAAGCCACATAAGGGGATATTAGGACAGATGGCCAACAGCTTGGTCAAAGAGGTAGGTTTTAAGAAGCGTCTTAAAGGAGTAAAGAGAGGCGGCAAGCTTTAGAAAGGGAATTCCAAAACTTAGGGCTTCAGCAGCTGAAGGTCATCAAAAGATCTGTTACCTCTAGATTTGATTATTTCCAATGCACTCCTGTTCAGACTCCCATCTTCCACCCTCCATAAACCTAAGCTCATCCAAAACTCTGCTACCTGTATGCTAACTCGCAGTTAGCTCAGTCTCATTCACCAATCACCCCTGTGCTCGCTGACCTACATTGGCAATGCCTTAATTTTAAAATTCTCATCCTTGTTTTCAAATCCCTCCATGGCCTCACCCCTCTCTATCTCTGTAACCTCCTCTAGTCTTACATCCCTCTGAGATATCTGTCCTCTCCTATTCTGGCTTCTTGCGCATCTCCGATTTTAATCACTCCACCATTGGCTGCTGAGGACCTAAAGCTCTGGAATTCCCTCCCTAAAGCTCTCTGCCTCTCTTTCCTCCTTTAAGACCTACCTCTCAGCTGTCCTAATGTCTCTTTATGTGACTCGGTGTCAAATTTTGTTTGATAACTCTCCTGCAAAGCACCTTTGGACATTTGACTGCGTTAAAGGTGGTATATAAATACAAGTTGTTGACACAGATTTAAGGTAATTGGTAAAAGAACTAGAGGCAACATGAGGAAAAACATTTTTACACCGAGTTATGATCTGGAATGCATTGTTTAAAAGGATGGTAGAAGTAGATTCAATAGCAACTTTGAAAAGGGAATTGGATAAATACTTGAAGGGAAAAATGTGCAGGGCCATTGGGAAAGAGCAGGGGAGCAGGACGAATTAGATCATTCTTTCAAAGAGCCAGCACAGGCACAATAGGCCAAATTCCATTATTCTATGAAACATTTAATATCGTTAAAATACTTTGTTGAATTTCAAAATTCTGTTCTGTTATATATTGACTAGAATTTCTCATGAGCAACTGCAAATTATTTCCAAATAAATAAATAATGTACAGTAATTGTAGTTAATAGGCAATATTGACAACATTGCAAATGACTCACTGTTTGCACTGAATTGACAACCACCACAAAATGAGCCTAAAATTGAATAGAACCATCCTATAAAATAAAATGTATTTATTTTAAAATATACTGAAATGATTTGAATGCCTTCTGATGTCATCTAATATCTTCATAGCCAACGAGGAAAACATTCCGTGTCTCATCATCATCGGTCTTCTCTTCCTTCTCCCCTGTTTCTCTGGTGGTACCGCAGGAAAGGAGGGTAGAAGCTAAGAATAGGTTAGTTTCTACCCTTTTCCCTACCTAACAGCATGTGGGAACACCTTCACCATATGGACCACAGCATTTCAAAAAGAAGGCTCACTGTTGCATTCTCAAGGGCAATTAGGGATGCGCTATAAATGCCGGTCTTGCCAGCGATATCTGCATCCCAAGAATTAATTTTTAAATAGCATTGCCCCCTTAAGATTAAGGAAACAGAAGTGGGTGGAAACTGTGCAATCACTAATCTGGTGCTGGGACTATGCCCCTGTCCTCGCCACCTTCAACAGCCAGGGCAGCGTACCTCCCCATCAGCACCATGGCCTGCTCCTCAGAGTGGATGAGTTCTTTAAAGTCAGGAATTCCCACTCTTGTGTTCTGCCTCTCCTGGCCATTATTTGCCAATTTCATAGAATCATAGAATACAGCATCGAAGAAGACCATTTGGCCCTTCGTGCCTGCGCCGGCTCTTTGAAAGAACTGTCCGATTAATCCCACTCCCCTGTCCTTTCCCCATAACCCTGCACATTTTTCCACTTCAAGTATTCATCCAATTCCCTTTTGAAAATTATTATTCAATCTGCTTCCACCACTATTTCAGCCAGTGCATTCCAAGTCACAACTTGTGTAAAAAAAATTCTCATGTCACCTCTGGTTCTTTTACCAATTAAGTTAAATTTGAGTCCTCTGGTTACCGACCCTTCTGCTACTATAAACAGTTTCTCCTTTACACTATCAAAACCCTTCATGATTTTGAACACCTCTATCAAATCTCCCCTTAACATTCTCTGCTCTAAGGAGAACAACTTCTCTAATCTCTCAATGTAACGGGTGTCTTTCATCCCTGGTACCATTCTAGTAAATCTGTACCCTATCTAAGGCCTGATATCCTTCCTAAAATATGGTGCCCCCCCAGAATTGGACACAATACTCCAGCTGGGGCTTAACCAAAGTTTTACAAAGGTTTAGCATAACCTTGATTTTGTACTCTATGGGGCCGAAATTACCCACCGCCGGAAACGCGCACCTACCCTGCTGTTTTTACCGGCGCGCTGGATGCAGTGGCCTCTTGAGTGAAATTCTGCTCTTTGGCTTTTTTTTCCAATGGCTCGGAAGTCAGTCATAATGGGGGTGGAAGTGCGGTGGAGAGCAGAAATTTGCACACTCGAGGGGCGGAAGTGGGCAGTGGGCGGATTGTCCGCTGCTGTCACATCATCGCGCTGGCACGTCACCTCGTCTCTCCTCTTCACTTAGAGTGGCGGGCCGCTGCGATTCTTTAAGTTAGGTCCACTAGACCACCAGGGAGGGTTTTGGCTGGGCCAGCGGCCTGGCACCCAAGAGAGCCCGGCCGAACCCAGAGGCAAAATTGTCGGCCAGACCTGGCAGTCGGCCGCCAAAAAAAAATTAAGATGGTGGCCGCGGCATTAGGTCCTCCCCTTTAATGGCAGCTGCGCCGCCATTTTACAAGCACTCCAAGCACACTGCACTGGCAGAAAAAGTTGTTGGTGGCACCGAGCAGCGGGAGCAAGATTTTCTGCGCAGAATTTGGTGTTCGGGGGAGCACATCGGCGGTGCGCGCTCTGATGATGCACATAGGCAGTAGCGGAGAGGTAGTGAGGTGAGCGGGTCACGGCCGGCATACCGCAGGAGCGGAATTTTCAAAATGGTGACTATCCCACGGCAGCCATTCCACTCCACAGCATAACAGACCCTAAGGGAAGGGATCATTTTGGCCCCTATGTCCTTATTTATAAAGCCAAGGATTCCATCTGCCTTTTTAAAAGCCTTCTCAACTTGTCCTGCCACCTTAAGACTTGTGTATATACACCACCAGGTCTCTCTGTTCCTGAAGCCCCTTTAAAATTGTACCATTTTGTTTATATTTCCTCTCCTCATTCTTCCTACCAAAATGAATCACTTCACAGTTCACTGCCATGTATCTGCCCATTTCACCTCTCCATTTATGTCCTCCTGAAATCTATTACTATCCTCATTGTTTACAACATTTCCGAGTTTCATGTCATCTGCAAACTTTGAAATTATGCTCTATATACTCAAGTCCAGATGATTAATATACAAGTGCAGCGTCGAGATCCGGAGTTTCGGAATCAGAATGCTCCGGGATCCGGACTCCTGGACGATCAGTGGCAGGGTTGTCTGGAATCTGTAAAATGTTCCAGAATCCGGACCCGCCGACCCTGCCGACTTCAGGGCCCCGCCATTGCCTGACCTCGGGCCTTGCCTCGCCGCTGCTCACCTCGCCTCGCTCACCTCACCACCGCTGCCCTTACCTCGGAGCCTCCTCACCGACCCGCCTGCCGACCTCCTCGGCGGAGCTGGACGACCCGAACAGCTCAGATGTTTCCCGATTCACAACGTCAGAAAGCAAATCACAAGTCCGGAAAAGCCCAGAATCCGGGATGGCCTTGGTCCCGAGGGTTCCAGATTTTAGGCGCTGCACCTGTATATCAAAAAGAGCAGTGATCCTAAACTGGCCATCAGGGGACACCACTGCACACTTCCCGTCAGTCTAAAAAATAACCGTTCACCAATATTCTCTGCTTTCTGTCCCTTAGCCAATATTTTACCCATGCAACCACTGCCCCTTTAATCCCATGGTTTTAATTTTGCTAACAAGTCTATTATGTGGTACTTAATCAAACGCCTTTTGAAAGTCCAGACACATAACATCAACCACACCACTCTCATCAACCCTCTCCATTGCTTCATCAAAGAACTCAATCAAGTTAGTAAAACTCTTTTCACAAATCTGTGTTGGCTTTCATTTATTAGCTCATATTTTTCCCAGTGCCAATTAATTTTGCCCCGGAATAATGTCTCTAAAAGTTTCCCCACTTCATTATCATCATAGGCAGTCCCTTAGAATCAAGGAAGACTTGCATCCACTCTTAGAATGAGTCCTTAGGTGGCTGAACAGTCCAATACGAGAACCACAGTCCCTGTCACAGGTGGGACAGACAGTCGTTGAGGGTAAGGGAGGGTGGGACTGGTTTGCCGCACGCTCTTTCCGCTGCCTGCACTTGTTTTCTACATGCACTCGATGTGACTCGAGGCACTCAGCGCCCTCCCAGATGCACTTCCTCCACTCAGGGCGGTCTTTGGCCTGGGACTCCCAGGTGTCGGTGGGGATGCCACACTTTATCAGGGAGGCTTTCAGGGTGTCTTTGTAACATTCCCTCTGTCCACCCTTGGCTCGTTTGCCATGAAGGAGTTTCGAGTAGAGCGCTCGCTTTGGGAGTCTCGTGTCTGGCATGTGGACAATGTGGCCTGCCCAGCGGAGCTGATCGAGTGTGGTCAGTGCTTCAATGCTGGGGATGTTGACCTGGTCGAGGGCGCTAATGTTGGTGTGTCTGTCCTCCCAGGGGATTTGTAGGATCTTGCGAAGGCATCGTTGATGGTATTTCTCCAGTGACTTGAGGTGTCTACTGTACATGGTCCATGCCTCTGAGGCATACAGGAGGGCAGGTATTACTAAACCCTGTAGACCGTGAGCCTGGTGGTAAATTTGAGGGCCTGATCTTCGAACACTCTTTTCCTCAGGTGGCCGAAGGCTGCACTGGCGCACTGGAGGCGGTGTTGAATCTCCGCATCCATGTCTGCTTTTGTTGATAAGAGGCTCCCGAGATATGGGAAATGGTCCATGTTGTCCAGGGCCGCGCCGTGGATCTTGATGACTGAGGGGCAGTGCTGTGCGGCGAGGACAGGCTGGTGGAGGACCTTTGTCTTACGGATGTATAGCGTAAGGCCCATGCTTTCGTATGCCTCAGTAAATATGTCAACTACATCCTGGAGTTCAGCCTCTGAATGTGCACAGACTCAGGCGTCGTCCGCGTACTGCAGCTCGACGATAGAGGTTGGGGTGGTCTTGGACCTGGCCTGGAGGCAGCGAAGGGTAAACAGCTTCCCACTGGTTCATTAGTTTAGTTCCACTCCAGCGGGGAGCTTGTTGACTGTGACCACCGTATTAGACTCACTGACCTGTAATTGCCTGGTTTATCCTTCTTCCTCCCTTTTTGAACAGGGGTGTAATATTTGCAATCTTCCAGTCCTCTCAGCAACTTCGGATACATGCCATCAAGTGACTTTTCTATATTGAGCCCTGCCGACCTTTTAAGTACCTCCTCTTTATCTTTTTTTACCCTCTCCAATGTCTCTACTACCTCCTCCTTTACTGTGACATGAGCAGAATCCTCTTCTTTAGTGAAGACAGTTGCGATGTATTCATTTAGTACCTCAGCTATGCCCTTTGCCCCCACTAGAAAATCTCTCTTTTGTTCCCTAATTGGCCTCACCCTTTCTTTGACTACCCTTTTTGTATTTATATGTTTATAACAGACTTTAGGGTTCCCTTTTATGTTAGCTATTGATCTGTTCTCATGTGCTCTTTTTATCCCTCATATTCCCTTTTGCAGTTCTCCACTGTACTTTTTGGATTCAGCTTGATTCTCTTATGAACCAAACATTTATCATAAGCCTCCTTTTTCTGTTTCATTTTAATCTCTATATCTTGTTTGTCCTGCAATAAGATTCAGTGAATTAGGTGATGGTGAAGAATAGAAGCGTGTCTGCCAGGAGGGATGGGATAAATTGAAGTAAGAGCTGTGCTGGTATTACCCTGTTAAAGTGGAGAAAGGAGGTTCAGTGTTGTGCATGGAAGTAATGGCTGTTCGGGGAGATTGGGGAACACGTTAATGCCACCCTAAACCAGTGTGAAGGGTTATTTATGCAGCTGTTAATTTTCTGAGATGAGGAGTGCACTGGTGCCCAGGGTTTCCAGGGATGAAAAGGGAGAGGGGCTGGTGTGTTACATTGCCTGCCCTGCCCTGTTCAAATTATTGAACTTTTTGCAGTACTGGTCTGCAGTCCTGGGAGTGAGAGCGTTACCATCAGTGCCACCTTCCTCCATATGGCACAAGAAACATTGTTTGGAGTCTCATGGAAAACAACATTCTGTATCTTCTCTATTTCTTTGAAGAATATTTGAAGGCCTGACTCACTGAAATTGTGGGCTCTTCTCTTATGCCTCTATGCTATACCTTTGTCTCTTCTCTGCCTGCCTCCAGTGGTAAACATTCGTAAAATGTGGCAGAAGAACACTCATGAGACATCCAGTCAAGAGAGTGACTCAGTGAGCCATACACTTTGCTACGTATCTGCTCCCAGTCTGCTGCAGCATTCTTCAGCCAAAATGAGCATTTTCAAATATTCATTCTAACTTCCAAAAATCCCTGAACAAGCCGATGAATCCTTCAATGGATATGCATATCAGCTAACCCACAAAATTCTGGTGCAAACAGCACTGCAGATTATAAGCGAGCGCAACTCATCTTACACTGATGCAAGTGCAGTGCAAATCACCATGTGGAAATTCAGAGCCCATATTCAGGTGGCAGCCTTGGCTCAGTGGTAGCACTCTTGCTGCTGAGTCAGAGGATGTGAGTTTAAATCCTATTCCAGAGATGTTAGTATAAAATTCTGGCTAGCACTTCAGTGCAATACTGAGGGGGTACAGCACTGCCAAAAGTACTATCTTCAGGATGAGATGGTAAAAGGAGGCCCTGTCTGCTGTTAGGTGTCAGGTGGATATAAAAGATCCCATGGCACTATTCTTGAAGACGACTAGGGTGTCCTTGCCAATATTTATCCCTTAACGAGAGCAGATTATCTGGTTATTATCTCATTGTTGTTTGTGGGAGCTTGCTGTGTACAAATTGGCTGCCATGTTTTCCTTCCTTACAACAGTGACTACACCACAAGAGTACTTCATTGGCTGTAAAGCACTTTGGGATGCTCTAATGCCAAGAAAGGTGCTATATAAACACAAGGCATTTTTATATGTTTATCTTCTTGCACTTTAGACCATTCCGATCTATAATACCTCCCTCAGCTCTAAAACCTCCAACTCTCTATTCCCCGACAGTGGAGAATTCTGCATCCCTCCCTCCTTTCGCCCTATCATTGGTAACCATGACATCAGCTGTCTAGGCTCCATACTTTGGAATTCCTTTCACCTCTTGTCATGTATGTACTTTTGGGATCACTAGCCACTAGATGGCGTTACTGTTGGAGGCCATTGGGCTGCACGCATGTGTGTGCAGCCCAAATATAAAAGGCCAGCCAGTTTGTATATTAGTTACTTTGGGCCTTAATAGAGCAGAGCCAAGGTCGTACCTCTGGGAGTTAAACATTACTGGAGTAAAAATAAAACGGGGAAAGTGGCTCAACTGTGGCTAACAAGGGAAATTAAGGATAGTGTTAAATCAAAGGAAGAGGCATACAAATTGGCCAGAAAAAGCAGCAGACCTGAGGACTGGGAGAATTTTGTAATACAGCAGAGGAGGACAATAGGTTTAATTAGGAGGGGGAAACTAGAGTATGAGAGGAAGCTTGCAGGGAACATAAAAACTGACTGCAAAAGCTTCTGTATATATGTGAAGAGAAAAAGATTAGTGAAAACAAATGTAGGTCCCTTGCAGTCAGATTCAGGTGAACTTATAATGGGGAACAAAGAAATGGCAGACCAGTTAAACAAATACTTTGGTTCTGTTTTCACGAAGGTAGACACAAATAACCTTCCAGAAATACTAGGGGACCGAGGGTCTAGTGAGAAAGAGGAACTGAAGGATATCCTTATAACGTGGGAAATTGTGTTAGGGAAATTGATGGGATTGAAGGCCGATAAATCCCTGGGACCTGATAGTCTGCATCCCAGAGTACTTAAGTAAGTGGCCATAGAAATAGTGGACGCAGTTGTGATCATTTTCCAACAGTCTATCAACTCTGGATCAGTTCCTGTGAACTGGAGGATAGCAAATGTAACACCACCATTTAAAAAAGGAGGGAGAGAGAAAATGGGTAATTATAGACTGGTTAGCCTGACATCAGTAGTGGGGAAAATGTTGGAATCAATTATTAAAAATGAAATAACAGCGCATTTGGAAAGCAGTGACAGGATCGGTCCAAGTCAGCATGGATTTATGAAAGGGAAATCATGCTTGACAAATCTTCTGGAATTTTTTGAGGATGTAACGAGTAGAATGGACAAGGGTGAACGAGTGGATGTGGTGTATTTGGTCTTTCAAAAGGCTTCTGACAAGATCCCACACAAGAGGTTGATGTGCAAAATCAAAGCACATGGTATTGGGGGTAATGTATTGACATGGATAGAGAACTGGTTGGCAGACAGGAAGCAGAGAGTCGGGATAAACGGGTCCTTTTCAGAATGGCAGGCAGTGACTAGTGGGGTGCCACAGGACTCAGTGCTGAGATCCCAGCTCTTTACAATATACATTAATGATTTAGAAGAAGGAATTGAGTATAATATCTCCAAGTTTGCAGATGACACTAAACTGGGTGGCGGTGTGAGCTGTGAGGAGGACGCTAAGAGGCTGCAGGGTGACTTGGACAGGTTAGGTGAGTGAGCAAATGCATGGCAGATGCAGTATAATGTAGATAAATGTGAGGTTATCCACTTTGGTGGTAAAAAAACGAAGACAGAATATTATCTGAATGGTGGCAGATTAGGAAAGGGGGAGGTGCAACGAGACTTGGGTGTCATGGTTCATCAGTCATTGAAAGTTGGCATGCAGGTACAGCAGGCAGTGAAGAAGGCAAATGGTATGTTGGCCTTCATAGCCAGGGGATTTGAGTATAGGAGCAGGGAGGTCAAACTGCAGTTGTACAGGGCCTTGGTGAGGCCTCACTTGGAATATTGTGTTCAGTTTTGGTCTCCTAATCTGAGGAAGGACGTTCTTGCTATTGAGAGAGTGCAGCGAAGGTTCACCAGACTGATTCCCGGGATGGCGGGATGGACATATGAGGAGAAACTGGATCAACTGGGCCTTTATACACTGGAGTTTAGAAGGATGAGAGGGGATCTCATAGAAACTTATAAGATTCTGACGGGACTGGACAGGTTAGATGCGGGCAGAATATTCCCGATAATGGGGAAGTCCAGAACCAGGGGACAGAGTCTTAGGATAAGGGGTAGGCCATTTAGGACTGAGATGAGGAGAAACTTCTTCACTCAGAGAGTTGTTAACCTGTCGAATTCCCTACCGCAGAGAGTTGTTGATGCCAGTTCATTGGATATATTCAAGAGGGAGTTAGATCCCTTACGGCTAAAGGGATCAAGGGGTATGGAGAGAAAGCAGGAAAGGGGTACTGAAGTTCAATGATCAGCCATGATCTTATTGAATGGTGGTGCAGTCTCGAAGGGCCGAATGGTCTACTCCTGCACTTATTTTCTATGTTTCTATGTTTCTATGTTTCTATGTTACTCAGTCTAACAGTTATTGCATACATAACATTTGCCGACGAGGCAACAAGAACCTTTGCATGCAAAAATGAGCACAATTGGATTGTTGGAGTGATTCGTTGAAGGAGAAGATTGGGCCAGTTCTTCGTGACCAACAAAATGGAGGAGGTCGGTGACGCAGATCGGCACCGGGCCGTGTTCCTCACGGTTTGCGGTCCAAACATTTATGGTCTGATAAACACTCTACTCCTGCCTGTGAGTCCAACAGAGAAGACATATGAAGAATTGTGTACACTGGTACAGGACCAACTTAAGCCAGACGAAGGCATCATCATCTCAAGATACAGATTTTACACGCACGTTCGCTCAGCCAGAATGCGGCGGAATTCGTTGCCGACCTGAGACATCTCACGGGACCGTGTTAGCTCAGGGCTGTGTTGGCAGACATGCTGCGGGACATCTTTGTAATTGGCATCAACCACGAGGTGATCCTGCGTAAACTACTGGCGGTGGAGACGTTGGACTTGAATAGGGCCATCACGATCACTCAGTCATGCATGACGACGGATAGAAGTCCAAAGCAGATATCAGAGAAAAATCAAAACTCAGTAAGTACTGTCAATATGACTGATTCAGCGTTCAGCAAAGCGGCACATGGCAGGGCCTACCCGACTGCGTACGCGAAACCTGTGGCTGCCAAAGTCCGCCAGCGGGAATGCATCCGATTTCTCTGTGTTGGCGTTGTGGGGAAGATCACCGGCACCAGCAGTACCAATTTAAGTAATATAGTTGCAAAAGCTGTCTAAGAGTGGGGCATCTCCAGTGCAAGTGTCCGCAGATAAGCAAGCATGCTGCGACACACCACGTGGAGGATGATGGTCAGACTAGCGTGGATCCAGATACGCAATCCGAGATACCAGAGGAGGAAGTGTATGGACTGTACTCGTTCCTAACTAAAAGCAAACCGATAATGATCAACATGAAATTTAATGGGGTAGCAGTATCGATGGAATTGGACACGGGTGTGAGTCAATCAATAATGAGCCAGAGGGCATTCGACAAGCTGTGGGATACTAAGGCTGTGAGGCTTAGGCTGAGTCCAGTCAATGCCAAGTTGCGCATGTACACCAAAGAACTCATAACGTTGATTGGCAGTGCCACAATTAAAGTGTTGTATGACGGTGCTGTTCATGAGTTCTCCCAGGCAATGGCCCAACGCTGTTCGGCAGGAACTGGCTTGAAAAAATCAGATGCGATTGGAATGACATCAAGGCATTATCGTTGGAGAAAGATACATGTGCCCAAGTACTGAGCAAGTTCCCCTCGCTGTTCGAACCAGGCATCAGCAACTTCACGGGAGCCAAGGTGCAGATCCACATGGACTTGGATGCAAGACCCATCCATCACAAAGCTCGGGCAGTTCTGTATATGATGAGGGAGAAGGTCAAAATCGAACTGGACAGACTCCAGCGTGAAGGGATCATACCACCAGTTGAATTTAATGAATAGGCCAGCCCCATTGTTTCTGTGCTGAAAAGTGATGGCGCAGTCAGAATCAGTGGAGACTACAAGGCTACGATCAACAGAGTTTCAAAACAGGATCAGTACCCGTTACCGAAGGCTGATGACTTGTTTTCAACGCTAGCTGGGAGGAAGTCATTCACCAAACTAAACTTGACGTCGGCCTACATGACACAGAAGCTGGTTGAGACGTCGAAGAGACTTACGTGCATTAACACGCATAAAGGACTGTTTATTTATCACAGGTGCCCTTTTGGAATTCGCTCGGCTGCAGCAATACTTCAGAGGAACATGGAGAGTCTACTGAAGTCCGTTCCCCGAACCGTCGTGTTCCAAGATGACATTGATCACAGGTCGTGACATCGAGGAACATCTGAACAACCTGGAAGAGGTTCGACATCGTCTGGACAAAGTGGGACTCAGACTGAAACGTTCGAAGTGCGCCTTCATGGCACCAGAGATCGAATTCCTGGGGAGGAAAATTGCTGCTGACGGCATCAGGCCCACGGCGGCAAAAACCAAGGCCATCAAGAATGCATCCAAGCCGCAGAATGTGATGGAGCTGCGTTCGTTCCTGGGTCTACTCAACTACTTCGGTAATTTCCCACATAGATTGAGCACCTTATTAGAACCACTGCACATGCTGCTAAGAAAAGGTGACAACTGGGTGTGGGGGTACGTCTCAAGACAGAGCTTTTGAGAAAGCCACTAATCTGCTTTGCTCTAACAAGCTGCTGGTAAATTATGACCCACGTAAACGTTTAGTATTGGCCTGTGTTGCTTCATCATATGGAATTGATTGTGTACTCCAACAAACTAATGAGTCAGGTAAACTTCAACCAGTTGCGTATGCTTCAAAAAGTTTGTCTAAAGCGGAAAGAGTCTACAGCATGGTAAAGAAAGAATCACTAGCCTGTGTGTATGGGGTTAAAAAGATGCATCAGTACCTGCTTGGTCTTCAGTTTGAACTGGAGATGGATTATAAGCCACTTATTTCACTGTTCTCTGAAAACAAAGGTATCAATACCAATGCTTCATCCCGCATTCAGAGGTGGGCGCTGACATTATCCGCTTACGATTATGTCATTCGCCATAGACCTGGCACCGAGAATTGTGCCGATGCTTTGAGCCGTCTGCCATTGCCCACACCGGAGTTGGAACGCTACAACCGGCAGACCTATTGCTAGTTATGGATGCTTTTCAGAGTGAAGGAACTCCTGTCACGGCTCAACAAGTTAAGACCTGGACCAGCCAGGACCTGATTTTATCGGTGGTGAAGAGTTGCATCCTCAAAGGTGATTGGTCTGCCATACCCAAGCGAGGAGACCAAACCTTACATTCATCACAAAGACGAACTGTCTATTCAGTCGGATTGTATATATGGGGCAATCGTGCTGTTATGCCCAAGAAAGGGAGAGAAAAATTTGTACATGAGCTACACAGCACACATCCCGGCATTGTAATGATGAAAGCCATGCCAGGTCTCATGTATGGTGGCTGAAAATTGACTCTGAGCTGGAATCATGTGTGCATCAGTGCAACACGTGCATGCAGCTCAGCAAAGCACCAGCGGAATCGCTGCTGAGTCTGTGGTCGTGGCCGTCCAAACCATGGTCCAGCATCCACATAGACTTTGCAGATCCCTTCCTGGGGAAGATGCTTTTAATTGTGGTGGATGCATATTCGAAGTGGATAGAGTGTATAATCATGTCATCCAGCACAGCCACAGCTACCATTGAGAATCTCAGTGTCATGTTCGCGACACATGGTCTGCCTGACATCGTTGTTAGCGACAACGGATTGTGCTTCACCGGTCAGGAGTTTCAAGAGTTCATGAAACTCAATGGTATCAAATATGTAAGATCAGCACCTTTCAAACCTGCATCCAACGGGCAAGCAGAACGTGCTGTCCAAATCATAAAGCAGAGTACGAAGCGAGTAACCCAAGGGTCACTGCAGACCTGCCTGTCATGCATACTGCTGAGTTACAGGACAAGACCACACACGCGTACCAGGATCTCGCCTGCTGAACTAATGATGAAGAGAGGTCTTAAGATCAAGCTATCTCTTGTACACCCTGACTTGAATAATCATGTTGAATAAAGAAGACAAAGTCAGCAAGGGTATCATGATCGTGCAGCTGTGTCACGCGATATTTCTGTAAATGATCCTGTATATGTTCTGAATTATGGTTAGGGTCCCAAGTGGATCGTAAACATGGCCAAGGAGGGCAACAGAGTATTTATTGTCAAGCTCAAAAATGGGCAAACATGCAGGAAACATATGGATCAGACAAAGCTGCGGCACACAGACGAACCGGAACAGTCGGAGGAAGAGACAATCGACGACCAACCAACCCACCCTCAGTCATCAGAGGACTCAGTGGTCATCAGTGAATCGGGACTTTCAATCACTGACATGTTCAATGAAAATGGACTTTCAATCCCTGACATGGCCATTGCCACTCCCACCAGGTCAGCGACCCAGCCACCAATCACAACAGACTCTGAACACTCACCCAAGGCTGGAGTTGAACTGAGACGGTCAACCTGGGAGCGTGAAACACCGGACCGTCTCAATTTGTAAAAGACTGTGTTAATATCTCAGAGGGGGGTATTGTCATGTATGTACTTTTGGGATCACTAGCCACTAGATGACGTCACCGTTGGAGGCCATTGGGCTGCACGCACGTGTGTGCAGCCCAAGTATAAAAGGCCAGCCATTTTGTATATTAGTCACTTTGGGCCTTAATAAAGCAGAGCCAAGGTCATACCTCTTGGAGTTAAACAGTACTCAGTCTAACAGTTATTGCATACACAACACCTCTCTACCTCCCTTTCTTCCTTTAAGACATCCCTTAAAACCCACCTCTTTAACCAACCTCTCCTAATATCTCCTCCATTAGCTCAGTGTACATATATTTCTGATTACACCTCTATGAAGCTTCAGCCTTGGCTCAGTGAATAACACTCTTGCCTCTGAGTCAGAGGTTCACGGGTTCAAGTTCTATTCCAGAGACCTGAGCACATAATTTAAGATGATACATCAGTGCAGTACTGAGGGGGTGCTGAATTGTTGGATGCTTCTTTCTTTTTTCTGTTTTTTCTTTCTATCATGCTTCTTTTTTCTGTTTCTTTTTTGCTTTCTTTCATTCGATCGCTCGTTCGTTCTTTCTTTCACTATATAAATGCAAATTGTTGTATCCCGTTTTACCCTTCTGATTAAGTATGTACAGTTTAGACTTGGGAATGCCATCTGTAAACCATACATAACAGAGATGGGGGTCTCTCTTACCTTTGAGAGATGAACAGATTTTACATTGAAGTGCGCCACCTAGTGGAAAATAGTATGCACACATCAAGATCAGAAATGCACCATGTCGGGGCTGGTTTGTTCTGCATTACAGCTAGCACAGGATCTAAATGTACGTTAAGTTATTGTAATGTTATGAGTTGTGGTTAATTAATCGGACATTGTTCTGAGAACTAAACAGGTGTAACACAAATTAATGCACTGATCTGGAATAATACATCTATTGGATATTTACGTATTTATAATATTGACATAAGAATTTATTGGGTATTTAGATCGTATAGCGTTTATAACTTACTTATCTAACTTATAATATTGGAATCATTAATCTACAGGATATTTACATAATTTTTGATATTTATTGATCTATTGGGTGCTTATATAACTTTATAATATAAGAATCATTAACTTATTCAATATCTGTGTAAATAAAGACGTTTAGTCCATAGTTATCTAACAGGTCCATGGAACAGTTAATGCATTATAATTCGCGGGGCTACCGAGGATAAATTCCTGTGCTCTTACTTCTATTTCTCTGCAGCCAAGCCCCAACCATTCCAATCCCTCCAAGTCTGGTCTTGACCCACGGTCTTACAATCCTTCGTAGCCTCAGACTCCGTTCTCCTGCTCCCAACCAACTCATCCCCCAAATCCCATTCCTCCCTTACTCTGGCTCCTCACTGTCTCATAAAAAGGCAAAACGATGACACGTCCCTGGTACACTCCTAATAAAGGATGAAACTGAGTACTGTGTACAATAAGCAAGTGTGACCTTAGCTCCTTTAATAAGACTCCAGAGTGCAGGTACCTCATGAGTGGCCTACTTATATACTTGCTCCCATGGGATGTTGGGATCACTTGGGACTCCAACAGGTGGGCCCTCTGGTGGTCAGGTGTCATGCAGGTTACAAAGGGTTAAATACATTACATCGCTCCCCCGTGAAGTCAACAGTACACTTATTTACAAGGTGAGACGATCTGGGGTTTTACGCTCCCTTGTCGATCGTCTCGGTACAAATGCGGATGTGGGTGGGTTGGTCAGTTCTTCACTGGGCAGCTGGCCTTGCCGGGATGATGAGTTCGGCATCGTGGTCAACCATGATGTCAGTTGCCACTTGTGTGTATGTTGGAGGGTCAAAGTTGGCGATGTCCTCTTCGGGTTGTTCGTAGCTGTTGGTGAACCACAATTTGATATGGTCCAAATGTTTTCTGTACATTTGTCCATTGGCCAATTTGACCTGAAACACCCTACTCCCCTCTTTGGCTGTGACCGTGCCAGCGAGCCATTTGGGATCATGTCCATAATTGAGCACAAACACGGGATCATTGATCTCAATATCGTATGACAAATTTGTGCGGTCATGGTACACACTTTGTTGATGCCGCTTTCCCTCCACGTGATCATGGAGATCAGGGTGGACAAGAGAGAGCCTTGTTTTAAGCGTCCTTTTCATGAGCAGCTCGGCTGCGGGAACCCCGGTGAGTGAGTGGGGTCTGGTGCTGTAGCTGAGCAGCACTCAGGACAGCCGGATCTACAGGGAGCCTTCCGATTCACGTTTCAAGCTTTGCTTGATGGTCTGAACTGCCCGTTCTGCTTGGCCGTTGGATGCGGGCTTGAACGGAGCAGAAGTGATGTGTTTGATCCCGTTGCGGGTCATGAATTCTTTGAATTCAGCACTGGTGAAGCACGGCCCATTGTCGCTGACTAGGGCATCAGGCAAGCCGTGCATGGCAAACATGGCTCGTAGGCTTTCAATAGTGGCCGTGGACATGTTTACAGACATTATTGCACATTTAATCCATTTTGAGTAAGTGTCCACGACAATCAAAAACATTTTGTCTAGGAATGGGCCTGCATAGTCTACGTGGATCATCGACCACGGTTTGGAGGGCCACGACCACAAACTTAGCGGTGCCTCTCTGGGTGCATTGCTCAGCTGAGAGCAAGTATTGCACTGGTGCATGCATGACTTTAAATCTGAGTCGATGCCGGGCCACCACACATGGGATCTGGCTTTGGCTTTCATCATTACGATGCCTGGGTGGGTGCTGTGCAGTTCATATATGAACATATCTCTGCCTTTCTTGGGCAAGACCACATGATTGCCCCACAATAGGCAGTTCGCCTGCAGGGACAACTTGTCTTTGCATCTGTGGAACGGCTGAGTCACCTCCTGCATCTCCACTGGGACACCGGACCAGCTCCCATGGAGGACACAGTTTTTTTACCAATGACAGTAAGGGATCCTGGCTGGTCCAGGTCTTAATCTGACGGGCCGTAACGGGGGACTTCTCGTTCTCGAATGCCTCCATGACCATGAGCAAGTCCACTGGCTGTGCCATTTCCGCCCCAGTGGTGGGCAATGGTAGCCGACTGAGAGCATCTGCGCAGTTTTCTGTGCCCGGTCTGTGGTGGATTACATAGTTGTATGCCGACAGCATGAGCACTCTTCTTTGGATGCGGGCAGAGGCATTGGTATTAATCCCTTTGCTCTCAGAGAACAGCGATATGAGCGGCTTGTGGTCAGTTTCAAGCGCAAACTTGAGGCCAGATAAGTACTGGTGCATTTTTATCACCCCGTAGACGCATGCCAGAGCCTCTTTTTCAATCATACTGTAGGCCCTTTCGGCCATGGACAAACTCCTGGACGCATAAGCGACCGGTTGCAAAATCCCCAATTCATTAGCCTGTTGTAACACACACCCTTATGATGACGCATTGCAACTAGCACTAATCATTTACAAGGATTATACAGGACAAGCAGTTTGTTTGAACACAACAGATTTCTGGCTTTCTTAAAGGCAGCCTCTTGTAAATTCCCCCATACCTAGTCATCTCCCTTGCGCAGTAGTGCATGTAGGGGTTGTAGCAGGGTGTTTAACACAGATAGGAAATTACCGAAATAGTTAAGGAGTCCCAGGAACGACCGCAGCTCCGTCACTTTCCGTGGTCGCGGCACGTTCTTGATGGTCTCCATCTTGGCATCGGCGGGTCTGATGCCGTATGCTGCGATTCTTCTTCCCAAGAACTCGACATCATGTGCCAGGAAAGCACACTTTGAGCATTTCAACCTGAGCCCCACGCGATCCAACCGACTATGAACCTCTTCCAGATTCTTCAAGTGCTCCATGGTGTCCCAACCTGTAACCAATATGTCATCCTGGAAAACTACTGTGCATGGAACCAACTTTAGCAGGCTCTCCATGTTCCGCTGGAAGACAGCCGCGGCCGACCGAGTCCCGAACAGGAAACGGTTGTAGATGAACAGACCTTTGTGCGTGTTGATGCAGGTGAGGCTTTTCAAAGACTCCTCCAGCTCCTGCATCATGTAAGCTGAGCGCAGGTCCAGCTTGGTGAACGTCTTCCCTCCAGCCAGGGTCGCAAATAGGTCGTCTGCTTTGGGTAGCGGATACTGGTCCTGCAGCGAAAAACGGTTAATCATTACTTTATAGTCCCCACAAATTCTAACCCTGAAGTACCGGGACAATCGGACTGGCTCAGTCGTTGAATTCCACCAGTGGGATGATGCCTTCACATTGCAGCCTGTCCAGCTCAATTTCCACTTTTTCACGCATCATGTACGGTACCGCCCGTGCCTTGTGGTGGATGGGTCGCGTACCGGGAACGAAATGTGTCTGCACTTTCGCCCCCGAGAAGCTTCCAATGCCTGCCTCGAACAACGATGGGAACTTGCTCAGAACCTGGGCACATAAGGCGTCATCGACGGATGAAAACGTTCGGATGTCGTCCCAGTTCCAGTAGATTTTTCCCAGCCAGCTTCTGCCAAATAACGTGGGGTCATCCCCTGGCACAATCCACAGTGGGAGTTCGTGTACTGCTCCGTCATAGGAGACTTTGACTTCTGCACTGCCAATTACAGGGATTAGTTCCATGGTGTAAGTCCTTAGTTTGGTGTGAATGGGGCTGAGCTTGGGCCTGTGTGCCTTTTTGCCCCACAGCCTGTTGAAGGCATTTTTACTCATTATCGACTGACTTGCTCCCATGTCCAGTTCCATAGATACTGGAATACCGTTCAGTTCAACTTTCAATATTATTGGTGGACATTTCGTAGTGAATGTGTACACTTCTGCCTCCTTGGTACGAGTCTCCAATTCAGCCTAATCCACAGTGGATCGATCTTCCTCTGCAACATGGTAGTTTGCAGGGTTTGCAGGGTTTGCAGCTCTCCTGCACATTCGTTGGAGGTGTCCCATTGTTCTGCAACCATCGCATGCATAGTGCTTGAAGCAGCATTGATGGGGCCGATGATCACTTCCGCAGCTCCAACAAGGTGTTAACTGCCTCACATTAACGATTGATGGCGGACTCTGAGTCACCTGTGTTCGGGCCGCAGCAGCCGGTGTGTACGTTCTGCCTTGTATATTTCTGCTCAAAACCGACGTTACTTTATGCACAGTACTGGCCGAAACTTCTTTACTCTGCAAAATCTGCTTGGTGTTGTCGCTGGTGGACATAAATGCCTGGGCTATCGTTATGGCTTTACTTAGATTCGGAGTTTCTACAGTCAACAGTTTGCGAAGGATTGTCTCATGTCCAATGCCCAGTACAAAAAAGTCTCTGAGCATTTGGTCTAGGATTCCCTCAAACTTACAATGTCCTGTGAGGCGCCTTAGTTCGGCGACATAGCTCGCCATTTCATGGCCCTCTGATTGTTGACATGTGAAGAACCGATATCTCACCATCAAAACACTTTCCTTATGATTTAGGTGCTCCCGGACCAGCGTGCACAATTGGATTTCTCTGTTGATTTTACTGGGGCCAGGAGATTCTTCATGAGGCCATAGGCTGTTGCCCCACAAACAGTTAGGAAGATCGCCCTTCGTTTGGTAGCGTTCTTATCCCCTTTCAACTCGTTGGCCACGAAGTATTGGTCGAGTCTCTCCATGAAGGTCTCCCAATCGTCCTCTTCTGAGGACGATTGGGAGAACTTCTCCAGGATACCGATTGCTCTTTTCATTTTTGCGCAGTTGTTCGTTACTTCGTCGCCAATTGGTACACTCCTAATAAAGAATGAAACTGAGTACTGTGTACAATGAGCAATTGTGACCTTAGCTCCTTTAATAAGAGTCCAGAGTGCAGGTACCTCGTGGGTGGCCTGCTTATATACTGTGCTCCCAAGGGATGCTAGAATCCCTTGGGACTCCAACAGGTGGGCCCTCTGGTGGTCAGGTGTCATGCAGGTTACAAAGGGTTATATACATTACAGTTCAAATGTTCTATTGCAAGATAGAGAGAAGACCATTCCTACAGCTTTAAGAGTTTTGAAACCCAAATCTACTAGCTTCCATGACAGGTGAGAGGAAAAGGAGATACTGCAAGATATACAGAAAAAGAGATACACATAGAGAGAAAGAAGGATTGTGCAAAATGAACACAGAATAACAGCCATACACAAAGAAAAAGAGAAAGATGGAATGTGTAAGAGACATGCAAAGAGAGTAAAATATGTGCAGAAGAGAGGGGATCGAGACAAGGAAAGATTTGCAAAAATGGAAAAGAGTGCAAAGAGAGAGAACGCAACAAGAGAATTTTCGAGAGGCATAGAGTAAGAAAGGGAAATTTAAAGAACGGAAGGCAAGCAGGTCGAAAGGGGACATAAACAATATTAGAATGGAAGACAAGTAAAGAGAGAGTTGCAGGATGAGAGAGGCACCATATTTTCCCTCATTTTGTGAACATGAGCAACACCACAGAGTTCAAGAAAGAAGGAAAGACTTGCATTTATAGAGCACATTTCACGACCTCAACACGTCCCAAAGTGTTTTACAGCCAATGAAGTACTTCTGAAGGTTAAGGGGTGATGTGATCGAGGTTTTCAGGACATTAAGGGGAACAGACAGGGTAGATAGAGAGAAGCTATTTTCGCTGGTTGGAGATTCTTTCACTAGGGGAGGCATACTCTTAAAATTAAACCCTCACCTTTTAGGAGTGAAGTGAAGAAACACTTCTACACACAATGGGTGCTGAAGTTTAGAACTCTCTTCCAAAAATGGCAATTGATGCTTGATCAGTTGTTAATTTTAAATCTGAGATTGATAGCTTTTTGTTAACCAAAGGTATTAAGGGATGTATGCAACTGTGAGAATGCTCACTGGTTTGTAGAGCTGCTGTCCACCGGTACGCTCGCGGCCTTCCGCGAGAGGCGGGCGCCGGAGGGACTGGAGTGCATCATCATCCCCGGCAACCAAATTTTAATTTGATTTTATATGTTTTAAAGTTTAATTTGTTTTATTGCCGGGTTTTAGTGCCCCCCCCCCCGCTGCCCCTTTTAGCCAGGGGGCACTTGTAAAATTTATGTTTTTTAGTGCCCTAAATAAAAACCAAAAAAACAACAAAAAAAAGAGCACTTGAAAAGTGTTTGGAGAGTCCCCCCAGCCCCTTTTAAATCAGGGGGCACTTGATTTAATGTTTATTTTTGTTTTCTACAAAAAGTATTGTAGAGCTGCTGTCCGCCAGTATGCTTGCAGCCTTCCGCAAGTGGTGAGGGACTGCAATGCATCATTTCAACAGGGAACAACATTTTAATTTAATTTGATTTGTAAGGTTCCCTTTAATGTTTATTGGTTAATTTGTGGATTTTTGTGCCCTTACAAAAGGGGACACTTGATTTAAAGTTACTTTAAAATAGTTATAGAGCTGTTGCATTGTGAGTGGCTTAGCCAGTCACGTGATGTTCACAAGACTCTATAAAACCCCAGTCAGTTGGGTCTAGGTCATCCATGATGAGGTATGCAGTTGTGAGCCTAGTGGATGAACTGGTAATGTTAGTTTGATTGTTAAATCATTGTTACTAAACCAACTAGCTCTTAATAGCAATGTTTTGCTATGAATTCTTAAGCAAGAACCCATGAAGCAAATACATTACAAAATGGCGATGAGGGTGGGATCTTCTTCAGTAAGAGATTTTGGTGGAATTTCCTTTTATAAGAAGGCAAATGCAAGTGGGGCGCAGCAAGAAGATATACCGGCAGCGTGGTTCTCGAATGAGAGTCTGGCATACCATTTTTTTTTGTGATTAGTGAACAGTGTTGAACTGACAAAAAGAGCTTGTGGAAATCCATTTAGAATCATTGAAAAGCAATTCAAGATTATTGAGAGTGATTAATGGCTATTAAGCTAAGAAAGCAACATGGATGTGACAACAAGTTATGTCAGTAATTTGGGAGCATTTGACAAGGAATTGTTTAGATCCGACAGGGAAAGTTTGCAAATGTTCTATAGAAGTCCCAGCAGGTGTGACAAATTTGCAATTAAGGAATCAAGCAGTTCAGGAGAAAATGAACGCTATTTTGTCAGTCATGATTGGAGCAGAGAATTATAATATCTTAGTGAATTTGTTAACCCCGAAAAAGGTTAAGGATGCTTCATTCTCAGACATACTACAGATATTGGAGAATCATTTTGATCCAAAGCCTTTAGAAATAGCAGAGAGCTATAAGTTTGCAATGAGAAACCAAAGGCCTGATGCAACATCAGTGAATACATTGTTGCCATAAGAAAATTGTCTCTACATTGCAATTGTGGAGGATTGCTAAACAGAGCTCTTCGAGATAAATTTGTGTGTGGACTAACAGATGAACACATCCAGTCAAAATTGCAGGTATGGATGATCTCTCTTTTGAGAAAGCTTGCACAGTAGCCACCTCCATGGAGATGGCAGAAAAAAATATTAATGAATTTAACCCATTACCGGCATTGGTAGGAGTTCAAGCCACAAGGCTGTAGAAACGCAGAAGATTGTAAGCCCTAGTTGGAGGGAGAGTTATGAAACCAAGAAAAATAGATGTTATAGGTGTACTAGCAACCATACCGCACAACAGTGTCAGTACAAATGGGCAAGATGTTACCTGTGTCAAGTAAGGGGACACATTGTAGCCGCATGTAAATCCAAGGACCGGCCCGACGATAATCAAAGACTTCATTGGGTGAAAATCTATTAGAACAGTATAGGTTTTGGTGTATATGCAGTGAAGGGCAAGGCAATATATTCCTTATGTCAGGATTTCAGAATGTTAGTACTGATTAATAATCGATCTAGACTTGACTATTCCAATGCACTCCTGGCTGGCCTCCCACATTCTACCCTACGTTAACTAGAGATGATCCAAAACTCGACTGCACGTGTCCTAACTCGCACCAAGTCTCGCTCACCCATCACTCCTGTGCTTGGCGACCTACATTGGCTCTTGGTTGACCAACGCCTCTAGTTGAAAATTCTCATCTTTATTTCCAAATCCCTCCATGGCCTCACCCCTCCCTAGCTCTGTATTCTTCTCCAGCCCCACAATCCCCCGAGATATCTGCGCTCCTCTAATTCTGCCCTCTTGAGCATCCTTGATTGATTATAATTGCTCAACCATTGGTGACTGTGCCTTCAGCTGTCTAGACCCTAAGCTCTGGAATTCCCTCCCTAAGCCTCTATGCCTCTCTACCTCTCTTTCCTTCTTCAAGACGCTGCTTAAAAAATACCTCTGACCGAGCTTTTGGTCACCTGCGCTAATTTCTACTTATGCGGCTCAGTGTTAAATTTTTTATCTTTTAATATTCCTGTGACGGTGGCGGAGCGGGGGCCGAGATAAGTGAGTGGGGGGGTGGCCCGGTGTCAGTGGTGGAGCGGGGGCCGAGGTAGGTACGGGTGGCCCAGCGTTGGCAGTGGAGCGGGGGCCGAGGTAGGTAAGGGGGCCTGGCGTTGGCAGTGCAGCGGGGTGCGAGGTAGGTAGGGGGGCCCGGTGTCAGCGGCGGAGCGGAGGGAAGTCGGCAGCAGCAGAGCAGGGGGAGTCGGTGGTTCGGGTCAGGGGTCGGCGGCCGGGAAAAACCTGCTTTGAAGACCTGCAAAAAAAGATGAGTTAAAGTTTTTATTTTTAAATGATTTTTCAGCGGTTAATTTGGTTTTATAAAAAAAAATGTCCGGATTCTGGAACATTTTCTGGATTCCGGACGACCCCGCTACGGATCGGCCCGGTGCCCTGATTTCGGAAGATTTCGGAACTCTGGATTTTGGACACTTAACGTTGTAATGTCCTTACACACTATTATAATTCACACGAGGCACATTCTGCAGACAAGGTCACTGTGACGTGAACCTTTATTCACAGGACCAAGAAGTGATGACCCTGCGTGGGACCTCCCTTTATATACCTGGATGACCAGGTGAGGAGTCTCTCCCACAAGTTCACTCCCTGTGGTCAAGGTGTGCATTTCTTAGGTTTATACAATATGCAGTGTTGCTATGAAGGTTACAGTTACATGAAGGTTACATACATGACATCACCTCCTCCCCGCCCCCCCCCCCAACGTCTTATGGGGTCAAAGATTGAGTCTTTCAGGCGGTCAATGCTCTCTCGTGGAGCGCCACAGTTGGGGCTCTGGTTGTTGAGTCTTGGCATGCATCTCTGTCACCTGTGGTGATTCTGGCTTGTCCGGGCTGGCCGCAGGGACTGTGGATGCTGCTGAATGTTCTTGTTGCTCATTCACTGGCGGTGGTGTGGGCAACATCTCATGATCTTCCTCAGGTTCCTCAGTATCCATGCTGAACCTTTTTTTTACTTGGTCCAGATACTTGCGGCATATCTGTCCATTGTTAAGTCTGACCACGATGACCCTATTCCCCTCTTTGCCAATTACAGTACCCTCAAGCCACTTGGGCCCCAAAGCATGATTAAGAACAAATACAGGGTCATCGATTTCTATACATCTCCCCTTTGAGTTATGGTCATGGCACTCATTTTGGGACTGGCTCTTGCCCTCAACAATGTCTGACAGGACTGGATGAATGAGGGACAGCCGAGTTTTAAGTGTACGTTTCATGAGTAGTTCCGCGGGCGGGACTCCCATGAGCGAATGCGGTCGGGACCTATAGGCCAGCAGAACGGGGATATGGGATGGTTGAAAAGGAAGCACTCGCATGTGTCTATGGGGTGAAAAAGATGCACCAGTACCTTTTTGGCAAAAGGTTCGAGTTAGAAACAGACCACAAGCTGTTAACATCCCTGTTGTCAGACAGCAAAGCTGTCAATGCCAATGCGTCAGCTCGCATAGAGCGATGGACTCTCACGCTGGCTGCGTATGACTACACCATACGGCACCGGCCAGGCACCAAAAATTACACTGACGCACTCAGCAGGCTTCCACTGGCCACCACTGAGGGGGCAGCGGAGCAAAGTGCTGAGATGGTCATGGCCGTTGAAGCCTTTGACAGCGCAGACTCCCCCATCACAGCCCGCCAGAGCGACCTGGAGGCATAAGCCACAGGTTGGAGTTGGCCCTCATCATTACTCTGCCGCAACACGCACCCAACCCCATAGGATGATGCATCACATGTCAAAACCAATTTCTTATAGGGGTTGTACAGAGTCAACAGCTTGTTAGAACAAAGCAGGTTCTGCGCCCGATTGAATGCCCGTTCTTGACAGTCCCCCAAAACCAATCGCAACCCTTACACAGGAGCACGTGTAGCGGCTCCAATAATGTGCTTAAGTTCGGCAGAAAGTTCCCGAAATAGTTCAAGAGTCCCAGAAATGAACGCAACTCCGACATGTTGCCGGGCCTGGGCGCACGACGAATCGTCTCCGTTTTGGATTCGGTAGGCCGGATCCCGTCTGCGGCAACTCTCCTGCCCAAAAACTCGACCTCTGGGGCCAAAAACACACACTTGGACCTCTTTAGTCGCAGGCCTACCCGGTCCAGTCGGGTAGGTCCAGGTTGTGGAGGTGTTCCTCGGTGTCTCGACCCGTGATAAGGATTGTTCCGGGGATGGATTTGAGCAGGCTTTCCATGTTCCTTTGAAAGATAGCGGCTGCTGATCGAATGCCAAATGGACCTCTGTTGTAGACAAACAGCCCCTTGTGCGTGGTGATGGTGGTCAGTAGCTTGGATTCTTCGGCCAGTTCCTGGGTCATGTAGGCTGAAGTGAGGTCCAGCTTGGTGAACAGCTTGACGCCTGCCAGCTTGGTAAAAAGGTCCTCCGCTCTCGGAAGCGGATATTGGTATTGTAGTGACACTCGGTTGATAGTGGCCTTGTAGTCGCCACAGATCCTGACCGAGCCATCCGTTTTTAGGACAGGGACGATGGAGCTTGCCCAGTTGCTGAATTCAACGGGTGAAATTATGCCCTCTCTTAGCAACCTGTCCAACTCACCCTCCATTTTCTCCCGCATCACATACGGCACAGCTCTGGCTTTGTAGTGCACTGGTCTGGCGTCCGGGGTGATGCGTATCACTACTTTGGCACCTTCGAAAGTCCCGACACCAGGTTGAAATAATGACTCAAATTTCTGTAGGATCTGTGAGCATGAACTTCGCTCCACAGATGAAATGGCGTGCACATCCCCCCCATTTCCAGTTCATCTCGGCTAGCCAGCTCCTCCCCAAAAGCGCAGGACCATTTCCTGGGGCAATCCAGAGTGGCAGCCAGTTCTCTGATCTATTATATTGTACTGCCTAGCAATGGGAAGATCTCTTTGGTGTACGTCCGTAATTGCGAGTCAATGCGTACTAGTTTGGGTCTGCTAGCTCTGAGTGGCCATAGTTTCTCAAATTGTTGGACACTCATAAGTGACTGGCTGGCCCCTGTGTCCAGCTCCACGTGTACCGGGATGCCATTTAATAGGACTTTCATCATCATAGGTGGCGTTTTGGTATATGAGCTATGGATGTTTGCCACATGAACCCGCTGAACTTCAGCGTCCATTGCTTTGTCCCAAGCATCAACGTGCCTTGCAGACCCCTCTTCTGGTTCATCTGCCTCGTAAATTAGCCTCGCTGCGGGCTTCCTGCACATTCTGGCTAAATGTCCACTGAAGTTACAATTTCTACAGATAAATTGTTGAAACCTACAGGTTTTTGCAGCATGTCTGCCCCTGCACCTCCAGCACGAGCTGAGATCGTTGTGAACAAAAGGACTGTTACCAGGCATTCCTCTCTGATTGTCTCTTTGATTACTCTTGAGCACTCTGTCAGTGGGTGTCAATGGCCCCATCCCGGGACGCATTGTCCACTGTGGTGGCTTAAATGTCCGTTCAACCTGCCATTGTCTCTGTTGAGGACTCACTCTAGAGTCTGTTGCTGCCTGGGTGGTGTTGAATTGCCCTTGCCTGCCTGCGGGGTTCTGAGTCGCATTTACAATGTTAACTCCATGATCCATCGCCATGTTGGAAGCAGAGTTGCGCATGTATATTATCTTGGTTTCCTCCTCCCCCACCATGAAGGTCTGAGCCATCAAAGCCGCTGCTTCCAAGGTCAAGTCCTTAGTCTCAATAAGCTTTCTGAAAATCCCAGCATGACCAATGCCCTCAATAAAAAAATCCCTTAACATCTCCCCCCTGCAGGCATCTGTGAACTTCGAGGCTGGCCAAGTGCCGAAGGTCCGCAACGAAGTTCGGTATGCTCTGCCCTTCCCGACGTCGGTGTGTATAGAATTGGTGTTGGGCCATGTGTATACTGCTCGCCGGTTTGAGGTGCTCACTGATCAGTTTGCTGAGCTCTTCAAAGGTTTTGTCTGCCGGCTTCTTGGGTGAGAGCAGGTCTTTCATCAGCGCGTACATCTTAGGTCCACAGCTGGTCAGCAGATGAGCCCTTCGCTTGTCAGCCGCTGCATCACCCAGCCAGTCCTTTGTGACAAAGCTCTGCTGGAGCCGCTCAACGAAATCGTCCCAGTCCTCACCAACACAGTAGCGTTCCTCTGTACTACCGGTGGCCATTCTCGTGGGTCGTTGATTCCCGTTTCTCATCGCCAAATGTAATGTCCTTACACACTACTATAAATTCACACGAGGCACATTCTGCAGACAAGGTCACTCTGTGACCTGAACCTTTATTCACAGGACCAAGAAGTGATGACCCTGCGTGGGACCTCCCTTTATATACCTGGATGACCAGGTGAGGAGTGTCTCCCACAAGTTCACCCCCTGTGGTCAAGGTGTGCATTTCTTAGGTGTATGCAATATGCAGTGTTGTTATGAAGGTTGCAGTTACATGAAGGTTACATACATGACAAACGTGTAGTTGCAAAGGCAGACAAAATGGTATGGCTCTGTGGGGATTATAAAATTACCCTGAATTGAGCAGTTGATGATGAACCCTTTATCGACATCACATGACCTGTATGCAGAACTGACGGTGTTATGTAATGATGTGTGTATCGTCCCAGTACCTTAAATGTAATGTAAGTACTATGCCACACCACAGAGGGCGCTGCGGTGGGAAACCCTGGTAGTACCTGTAATAAGGACTATATAAGGCTGACCACCACACTTGGGAGGCACTCTGGAGCTGAACAATAAAGGACGAAGGTCACAGCAGTTAGACTTACACCAGACCGTGTGGAGTCAGTGATTTGTGTGCTACATACACCACAGACGGGAGCGAAAGTCTTCACAAAACTGGATTGCTCCCACACCTATGCTCAACCCAACGTTGACAAGGATAGTAGGCAGTGTCTGACAGTCAACACACACAAAGGTTTATATTCATACAATAAGTTTCCCTATGGTATCAAGCCCTCACCAAAGATATTTCAGGCTACAATGGATCAGATCTTACAGGGACTAAATCACTGTTTGTGCAATCAAGATGATGTGTTGATAGCCACCGACCCAGAGAAGGAAAACCTGGAAATCAGACGGTTTAATGACCATAATGTGAAGCTGAAGAGGAGTAGATATGTATTTATATAGAGGGAGGTGGTTTATCTAGGATTGCGGGTAGATGAAAATGGTCTCCAAAAAGGTAAGGAGAAAGTGCAAGCCATCATGATGGCTCCGGAACTGTGAAACACTATTGAATTACGATCCTTTTTATGCATGGTCCAATATTATGCTCGTTTCCTTCCTGGACTAGCAACGGTGCTCGCACCACTCCATTATTTATTAAAGAACGGGGTGCGCTGGAGATAGGACAAAGAGCAACAGAATGCAAATGACACGTGCAAGCGACGCTTGAGCAGCAGTGCTCTACTCGTCCATTATAATCTGACTTGTAAATTAAGATTAGTATGTGATGCCTCTTGGTATGGTGCGGGAGCAGTGATCAGCCATGTTGTGAATGATGGGCAGGAAAAGCCGGTTGCCTTTGCATCGCGTACGCTCAACAAAAGCAAACAAAATTATGCCTAGATTGTGAAAGAGGCTTTGGCAATTATATTTGGTATTAAAAGGTTTCACCAGTTTCTTTTGGGACGCCAATTCACATTAATAACCAATCACAAACAGTTACTAGCTATCCTAGGCCCAAAGGTGGCAATTCTATCTATTGCGGCTTCCAGGATGCTAAGATGGGCTATTTTATTGTCTCAGTATGATCACAGAATCGAGTATCGTACATCGAAGCAGAATGCAGTGACGGATGACCTTTCAATTTTGCCTCATGAAGATTCTGAAATTGGCTGTCAGCAGGCAATCTTCACTCTAAATGTCGCTGATGAGGACTTTCCAGTCACTGCCTCTATTATTGCAGAGCACACAGAAAGATGCCATGTTACAGCGGGCCTATGAGCATACCCTGCAGGGGTGATCTGAAGATCAGACGCATTTAGACGAGGGGTTAAAGCCCTTTTATCACCATCGACATGAATTATCATGTGAGCAGGGATGTCTAAAATGGGTGCCTGAGAGTATTCATTCCCAGTGCACTACGGGCCAAAGTCTTGACGGAACTTCACAATGAGCATACTGTCATCGTGGGCATGCAAGCGGTTTCCCGAAGTTTTGTTTATTGGCCTGGGTTGGATAAAGACTTAGTATACCTACTTACTAATACTTCTATCTGTCAAGGCTGCAGGGTCATGACAGCTAAAACACCCCTGCAAACATGGACTTGGCCAACGAGACCTTTCCAAAGAATACATATTTATTTTTGTGATGGGGGCAATGATAATTTTCTGGTTCTAATCGATAGCCATTCGAAATGGCTGGAGATACAGCACATGGGTAATCTACAACTACAGAGCATACATTGGATGAATTACAGGACATTTTTGCATGCCATGGCTTGCCCGAAGAAATGCCATTCAATAATGGGATGTAATTTCCGTCCCGCAATTTGCAAATATTGCCAGGCACAACGGTATCAAACACATGTTGGTAGTACCATATCATCCTGCTTCGAATGGTGCAGCTGAAAGGTCAGTCTGGATTGTCAAGGAGACTGTGCGGAAACAAATTCCACAGACTGGATCATCGGTGAGCATGAAGCACAGGTTGGCGAATTTTCTTTTTACATACAGAACTACGTCCCATTCTACAACAGGGTACACAACGAACAGCACCTGGTCAAAATTAGTGAATATAATCAGGAAGGTTCATGTGGACAAATGTTTCTAGCGAGTGATGCACCTTCGGTACCACAAGTAGATGACTAGTGGATGATGATCAGAGTGAGTTGACAGGTCTAAGTATTTCAACAGACATAACGGACACAATGTCGAAATCCCCACCAACTTAGATGCAGCCGACTGAAGATGGTTCTGCGGGTATGGGACTATCTCGCAGAGACTCTATCTTCTGAGGGGGGAAGGTAGAGTTGGAGTTCAGTTGAGAAGATCAATGAGAAAACACAAACCAACTAGACAGGATATTATTAACTGGGATTATCAAGATCTTAGGAAGAAAGCTAACACTAGTGTTATGTCTATATTGTACTTATGAATGACTCCCACGAGGCAATGTGTTGTACTCAAACTGTAGTGACCTTTGTCCTTTATTCCAAACTCCAGAGTGAGGCAGCTGCATGGTGGCTGCCTTTTATACAGCCTCTGCCACCAGGGCAGGAAACTCCAGTCTCCACAAATTGCACCCTCTAGTGGTGCCAGCATAGTATATACACAGTGTAAACATTATTGATAGTACATCAGGTAAACAAGTCTTCATCTTATGCAACTATACAGTGACTACACAGAGAGTATCTCTATAGGCTGCATATATAACATCGCTCTCCCCCAAGTCCTTTGTGCCAATTTCTTTTGCACTGTGTGCTCTGGCTTAGCTCTCCCCAGACTTAAGTGCCAATAGACCTTGCACCTTGGCTGTGCTTTGGCTTGGTTCGCTCCCTGTTAACCCCCAAGTCCTTTTGCCACACCTTGGGTAGTGGTTACCAGTTTGGATGGTTCGATGATGCAGTGGAGGTTCCACAGGGTTCTGGGTGTGATCCATGTGTGTGTCCATGGCTACATACATCCATTCCCCCTCCACCCTCCACAGCGAGAACATGCAACTGGCCCATTACATTAACATACAGGATCAGACACAGTGCAAGTACAAAGAAAGGAAGAATTTTTTTTTTTTTACAGTTTGTATTGTGACACCTTGGTTCAGTGACTTATATTCGTTATGTTTTACGGTTGTGCGCACAGATTGGGTAGATTGCATTCATGGTTCAGTCATGGTCAGTACTGAGGTAGCAGTCCAGGTATGCGAGGACGCTAGTTCCAGAGCAACCTGACGGGGCCCTCGTCGTCTGATAGCAGCGCTGCACCTCCTGCTAGTGGGGTGGGCTTAGTTCACTCACCTTGCCAGGACTCGGCCTTTGCCGTTGCCTAGTGGTGGGCAGAGCCACAGATGTGTGTGGCCTCCCTGTCCTCCTTTGAGGACTGCAGTATCTTCTCTCTGCTCGCTAACAGGGTTGGGAACCTGGCTGTTCCAGGTCCCGTTTGGGGAACGACTGGATTTGGGGGCTTTGCCGTCTCCACCCAGGTGGTGGGCAACGGCGGGCGACTGCACGTATTGGCGCCGTTTTTGTTTCCAGGTCCGTGACGAATAGTGCCATTGGGTGCCTGCAGCGTAGGATAGACCTGGGGCAGGGTATCAGGATCAGTGCCTTCATCCTCCTGAGGTCACTGGCCTATAACTTGTGGGGACACCTGGGCAGGGCATCAGGATCAGCGCCTTTACCCTCCCGAATTCGCTCGCTTGCTACTTTTGGGGACACTCTATTCTTGACATCTCGCAACAACATTTTGTTCTTTACATTAGGAATGGTACCAACATCTCGCAACAAAGTTTTGTTCACAATTTTAATCGGTTCGTTACATTGATTGCCATACATACAATGTCTCTTTAAGTTCAGTTGGTTGCAGGTCTCCTTTAAGAGAGCCATGCTGGCTTTACCCCAATCAAATCCTTTGTTAGACATCACGTGTTGGTCCCTCAGCGTTGCACCTCGTGGCCACGGCCATCTATTTTTTTCAGCCACACTACACCTCGCAGCAGGAGGGACGCCATCTTGCCTCTGTCCTCGCCATATCTAACTCCCTCTTGAATATATCCAATGAACTGGCATCAACAACTCTCTGCGGCAGGGAATTCCACAGGTTAACAACTCTCTGAGTGAAGAAGTTTCTCCTCATCTCAGTCCTAAATGGCCTACCCCTTATCCTAAGACTGTGTCCCCTGGTTCTGGACTTCCCCAACATCGAGAACATTCTATCCGCATCTAACCTGTCCCGTCTCGTCAGAATCCTATACGTTTCTATGAGATCCCCTCTCATCCTTCTAAACTCCAATGTAATAGGCCCAGTTGATCCAGTCCCTCCACATATGTCACTCCTGCCATCCCGGGATTCAGTCTGATGAACCTTCGCTGTACTCCCTCAATAGTAAGAATGTCCTTCCTCAGATTAGGAGAACAAAACTGAACACAATATTCCAGGTGAGGCCTCACCAAGGCCCTGTACAACTGCAGTAAGACCTCCCCACTCCTATACTCAAATTCCCTTGCTATGAAGGACAACATACCATTTGCCTTTTTTACCACCTGCTGTACCTGTATGCCAACTTTCAATGACTAATGAACCATGACACCCAGCTCTCGTTGCACCTCCCCTTTTCCTAATCTGCCACCATTCAGATAATATTCTGTCTTCGCATTTTTGCCACCAAAGTGGATAATCTCACATTTATCCACATTATGCTGCATCTGCCATGCATTTGCTCACTCACCTAACCTGTCCAAGTCACCCTGCAGCCTCTTAGCGTCTCCCTCACAGCTAACACCGCAACCCAGTTTAATGTCATCTGCAAACTTGGAGATATTACACTCAATTCCTTCATCCAAATCATTGATGTATATTGTAAAGAGCTGGCGTCCCAGCACTGAGCCCTGCGGCACTCCACTAGTCAATGCCTGCCATTCTGAAAAGGACACGTTTATCCTGACTCTCTGCTTCCTGTCTGCCAACAAGTTCTCTATCCACGTCAGTATATTACCCCCAATACCATGTGTTTTGATTTTGCACACCAATCTCTTGTGTGGGAACTTGTCAAAAGCCTTTTGAAAGTTCAAATACACCACATCCACTGGTTCTCCCTTGTCCACTCTACTAGTTACATCCTCAAAAAATTTCGGAAGATTTGTCAAGCATGATTTCCCCTTCATAAATCCATGCTGATTTGGACCGATCCTGTCACGGACCGATCCTGTCACTGCTTTCCAAATGTGCTGCTATTTCATCTTTAATAATTGATTCCAACATTTTCCCCACCTAACCCGCTTTCTCTCTCCCTCCCTTTTTAAAAAGTGGTGTGACATTAGCTACCCTCCAGTCCATAGGAACTGATCCAGAGTCGATAGACTGTTGGAAAATGATCACCAATGCATCCACTATTTCTAGGGCCACTTTCTTAAGTACTCTGGCCCCAGGAATTTACCTGCCTTCAATCCCATCAATTTGCCTCACACAATTTCCCGCCTAATGAGGATATCCTTCAGTTCCTCCTTCTCACTAGACCCTCGGTCCCCTAGTACTTCCGGAAGGTTATTTGTGTCTTCCTTCGTGAAGTCAGAACCAGAGTATTTGTTCAATTGGTCTGCCATTTCTTTGTTCCCCATTATATCTGCAATTTCTGCGGTCTGGAATAGTCAATGTTCCATGTCTATGTTCACAATGTGTGAGGTTGCAGCCCCTATTCCATTATCTGAAGGGGCTGTTCCTCGATTTCTGACTGCACTTCAGTCCCATTCTCCTGATCTTTGGGCATCCTGTGCGGAGGGGAGCGGGCAGTCTCGTGTCTGTGGCCCCCTCTCCCCCCATTTCTGACACTCCCTCCCGTCATATCTGCCCCTCTCCCGTCGTGACTGCCCACCCCCTACCCACCCCCCACCCCTGCTTCAAACAAGATGGAGGCAGCTCTCCAGTCCCGACCCCGAAACTGGATTTGCGCATTTTTTTTGTGCGCATGGGCAAATCTATTCACTAGTTGCAGGGTGTGACCTAGTTTGGTCCAACATGCGTTGCACAGAAGGCCACTGCGCAGCATTTAGTCCTTGTCTGCAATCACTCCGCACTCCGCCAAGCGACAAATAATTTTGTCTTGGAATTTTGGCTGTGAAATTCAGCTCCTTAAGGCCATGAAGTAAAATGGGGGCAGAAGCAAAAGGTAGAAAAGGATTGAAGGCCGATAAATCCCCAAGGCCTGCTAGTGTGCATCCCGGAGTACTTAAGGAAGTGGCCCTAGAAATAATGGATTCATTGGTGGTCATTTTCCAACATTCTATAGACTCTGGATAAATGTGAGGTTATCCACTTCGGGGCCAAAAACATGAAGGCAGAATATTATCTGAATGGCGGCAGATTAGGAAAAGGGGAGGTGTAACGAGACCTGGGTGTCAGGTACATCAGTCATTGAAAGTTGTCATGCAGGTACAGCAGGTGGTGAAGAAGGCAAATGGCATGTTGGCCTTCATAACTAGGGGATTTGAGTATAGGAGCAGGGAGGTCTTACTGTAGTTGTACAGGGCCTTGGTGAGGCCACACCTTCAATATTGTGTACAGTTTTGGTCTCCTAATCTGAGGAAGAACATTCTTGCTATTGAGGGAGTGCAGCGAAGGTTCACCAGACTGATTCCCGGGATGGTAGGACTGATGTATGAAGAAAGACTGGATCGACTAAGCTTATATTCACTGGAATTTAGAAGACTGAAAGGGGATCTCATAGAAACATATAAAATTCTGACAGGATTGGACAGGTTAGATGTGGGAAGAATGTTCCCGATGTTGGGGAAGTCCAGGACCAGGGGTCACAGTCTAAGGATAAGGGGTAAGCCATTTAGGACCGAGATGAGAAGTAACTTCTTCACTCAGAGAATTGTGAACCTGTGGAATTCTCTACCACAGAAAGTTGTTGCGGCCAATTCGTTAGATATATTCAAAAGGGAGTTAGATGTGGCCCTTACGGCTAAAGGGATCAGGGGGTATGGAGAGAAAGCAGGAATGGGGTACTAAACTTGCATGATCAGCCATGATCATATTGAATGGTGGTGCAGGATCGAAGGGCCGAATGGCCTACTCCAGCACCAATTTTCTATGTTTCTATGGTTTTCTGGCACTATGGGTGCCATTTTGTGTCTGCGCACTTCTGTTGTGGGCCGCATTGGTTGCTGTTTGATGAGGTGGCTGGTGTTAATTGTAGTGAAGTGGTGTAGAACAATTGAGTGCTAATTGTAAGTAGGTGGTGGGAATTAATTGCGGACTCTCTTGCTCTCATACATATGGGAGTACGCTGGGGAAGGGTTGCAAGCTTATCTTGGGGATACACAGTATGTAATGTGGGTCACTTTGAATAAAGTCTTCTAAAGAATAGGTTTTAGTATTCCTGCTGGCTCTACTGGAAAGTGGGGTGAAGGGGAGCAATTTGCTCTATGAATGGCTCCTTCTGTTCTATGAACAGAGTGATTGCCGGCAACGATTAAATGCTGTGCAATGGCTTTCTGTGCAGCGTATGCGCAGAAGATTTCCAGGTGGTTTCGCGCAATCGTGCGACCAAAATGAAAAGATGGGCACATGCGCACAAAAGAACTGGTCGTTGTCAGGAGTTGCGTCTTTGGGTGTGATTGGTTGGTGCTCGATGCTCTCTGGGTGTGATTGGTTGGTGCTCGATGCTCTCTGGGTGTGATTGGTTGGTGCTCGATGCTCTCTGGGTGTGATTGGTTGGTGCTCGATGCTCTCTGGGTGTGATTGGTTGGTGCTCGATGCTCTCTGGGTGTGATTGATTGGTGCGGTTGTCATGGCGGCGCTGGTGGTTGCCGAGTCCGCGGAGCGAGGCGCGGCAGCTGGAGAGTCGGAAAGCCCGGGCCCGGGGGGAGGAGAGCCCAGGTCGGAGGGCCCGGGGGGAGGAGAGTCCGGGTCGGAGGGCCCGGGGTCGGCGATTGCAGAGTTCGATGGCGGGATCGACAAGAACTGCATCTTCTGTAAAATCGGGAATAAAGAGGAGCCGGTGGAGCTGCTGCACTGGGTGAGGAGCCGGGCCCGGGCCGTGAGTGTAGCCCCCTTCCCCCCGGGGCCGGGCCGTGAGTGTAGCCCCCCCCACCCGGGGCCGGGCTGAGTGTACCCCCTCCCGGGGCCGGGCCGTGAGTGTAGCCCCCTTCCCCCCCTGGGGCCGGGCCGTGAGTGTAGCCCCCTCCCTCCCGGGGCCGGGCCGTGAGTGTAGCCCCCTTCCCCCCAGGGCCGGGCCGTGAGTGTAGCCCCCCCCACCCGGGGCCGGGCTGAGTGTACCCCCTCCCGGGGCCGGGCCGTGAGTGTAGCCCCCTTCCCCCCCTGGGGCCGGGCCGTGAGTGTAGCCCCCTCCCTCCCGGGGCCGGGCCGTGAGTGTAGCCCCCTTCCCCCCGGGGCCGGGCCGTGAGTGTAGCCCCCTTCCCCTCCCGGGGCCGGGCCGTGAGTGTAGCCCCCTTCCCCCCGGGGCCGGGCCGTGAGTGTAGCCCCCTCCCCCCCGGGGCCGGGCCGTGAGTGTAGCCCCCTTCCCCCCCCCCCCCCCCCGGGGCCGGGCCGTGAGTGTAGCCCCCTTCCCCCCCCCCCCCCCCCGGGGCCGGGCCGTGAGTGTAGCCCCCTCCCCCCGGGGCCGGGCCGTGAGTGTAGCCCCCTTCCCCCCCCCCCCCCCCCCCGGGGCCGGGCCGTGAGTGTAGCCCCCTTTCCCCCCCCCCCCCCCCCCCGGGGCCGGGCCGTGAGTGTAGCCCCCTTCCCCCCCCCCCCCCCCCGGGGCCGGGCCGTGAGTGTAGTCCCCCCCCCACCCGGGGCCGGGCTGAGTGTACCCCCCCGGGGCCGGGCCGTGAGTGTAGCCCTTCCCCCCCCACCCGGGGCCGGGCCGTGAGTGTAGCCCCCTCCCCCCCCCCCCCCGGGGGCCGGGCCGTGAGTGTACCCCCCCCCCCCCCCCCGGGGCCGGGCCGTGAGTGTAGCCCCCCCACCCGGGGCCGGGATGAGTATACCCCCCGGGGCCGGGCTGTGAGTGTAGCCCCTCCTCGGGGCGTGAGTGTAGCCCCCCCCCCCCCCCCCGGGGCCGGGCTCTGTATGTCTCATAGAAAATAGGAGCAGTAGTAGGCCATTCGAATCTGCACCACCATTCAATATGATCATGGCTCTCCTCTATCTCAGCACAATATTCCTGTTTTTTTCCCCATACCCCTTCATGCTTTTTGTTTCTAGAAATCTAGCTCCTTCTTAAATATATTCCGTGACTTGGCCTCCACAGCCTTCTGTGGTAGAGAATTCCACCCTCTGAGTGAAGAAATTTCTCCTCATCTCGGTCCCAAATTTCCTACCCCGTATCCTGAGACTGTGACCCCTTGTTCTAGACTTCTCAGCCAGGGGAAGCATCCTCCCCACATCCAGTCTATCCAACCCAGTCAGAATTTTATACGTTTCAGTGAGATCCCCTCTCGTGCTTCTACACTCTCGTGAATACAGGCCTAGTCGACCCAATCTCTCCTCATACGTCAGTCCTGCCATCCCAGGAATCAGTCTGGTGAACCTTCGCTGCACTCCCTCTATGGCAAGTATGTCCATTCTTGGGTAAGGAGACCAAAACTGCACACAATACTCCAGGTGCGGTCTCACCAAGGCCCTGTATAGTAAGACATCCTTGCTCCTGTACTTAAATCCTTTTGCAATGAAGGCCAACATACCATTTGCCTTCCTAACTGTTTGCTGCACCTGCATGTTTGCTTTCAATGACTGGTGTACAAGGATACCCAGGCCCCTTTGTACATCGACATTTCCCAAGCTATCACCATTTAAATAATACTTTGTCTACCAAAGTGGTTAACTTCACATATATCAACTTTATACTGCATCTGCCATGTGTTTGCCCACTCACTCAACCTATCTAAAGCGCCTTGCGATGTCTTTGCATCCTCCTCACAACTCACAATCCCACCTAGTTTTGTGTCGTTAGCAAACTTGGAAATATTACATTTGGTTCCCTCATCCAAATCATTTATTTTATTTATATATATAAAATAGCTGGAGGCCAGGCATTGATCCCTGTGGCACCCCACCAGTCACTGCCCGCCACTCCGAAAAAGACCCGTTTATCCCTACTCTCTGTTTCCTATCAGTTAACCAATTTTCAAACAATGCCAGTATATTACCCCCAATCCTATGTGCTTTAATTTTGCACACTAACCTCTTTTGTGGGACTTTATCAAAGGCCTTCTGAAAATCCAAATACACTACATCCACTGGTTCTCCCTTATCTGTGCTATCAGTTACATCCTCAAAAAACTCCAGTAGGTTTGTCAAACATGATTTTCCTTTCATAAATCCATGTTGACTTTGTCTAATCCCGTTGATATTATGTAAGTGTGCAGTTATCACATCCTTTAATAATAAACTCTAGCATTTTCCCTCCACTGATGTCTGTAGTTCCCTGTTTTCTCTCCCTCCTTTTTTAAATAGTGGGGTTACATTTGCCACCCTCCACTCTACAGAAACTGTTCCATAATTTATAGAATTTTGGAAGATGACAACCAATGCATCTACTATTTCCATGGCTACCTCTTTTAGTTCTCCTGGGTTGCAGATCATCAGGCCCTGGGGATTTATCGGCCTTCAGTCCCATTAGTTTCTCCAGCACAATTTTCTTACTAATAATCATTTCCTTTAATTCCTCTTGCTCATTAAACCCTTGGTTCCCTAGCATTTCTGGGACATTATTTGTGTCCTCTTCCGTGAAGACAGAACCGAAGTATTTATTTATTTATTTGTTCTGCCATTTCTTTATTCCCCATTATAAATTTTCTCATTTCTCACTACATTTGTCTTCACTAATCTTTTTCTCTTTACATACTTGTAGAAACTTTTGCAGCCGGTTTTCATGTTCCTTGCAAGTTTACTCTTGTACTTTATTTTTCCCCTCTTAATTAATCTCTTGGTCCTTTTTTGCTGAATTCTAAACTGCTCCCAATCCTCAGGCTTGCTACTTTTTCTGGCAACTTTGTATAATTCATCTTTAGATCCAATACTATCCTTAATTTCTTTTGTTAGCGTGGTTGGGCCACTTTTCCTTCTGTGTTTTTACACCAGAAAGGAATGTATAACTGTTGCAATTCATGCATTCGTTCCTTAAATATTAGCCATTGCCTATCCATCGTCATGCCTTTTAATCAATCGTCCCAATCTATCATAGCCAATTCATTCCTCATACCTTCGTAGTTTCCTTTGTTTAGATTAGGACCCTAGTTTCGGATTGGATTACTTCACTTTCCATCTTAATAAAGAATTAATCATATTATGGTCACTCTTCCCTAAAAGACCCTGCACAACAAGACTATGAATTAACTCCTTCTCATTGCACAATACCCAATCTAGAATAGCCTGTTCCCTTGTAGGCTCAACGTACTGGTCTTAAAAAAAACATCTCGTACACACTCCAGGAATTCATCCTCCACAGTATTATTACTAATTTGGTTTGGCCAGTCTATATGTAGATCAAAGTCACCTATGATTACTGTAGTAACCTTGTTACATGCATCTCTAATTTCCTGTTTGATGCCGTCACCTATATTACCACTGCTGTTTGGAGGCCTATAGACAATTCCCACCAATGTTTTCTGCCCCTTGGTGCTCCTTAGTTCCACCCAGACTGATTCTACATCTTGATTTTCTGAGCCAATATCCTTTCTCACTATTGCTCTGATTTCATCCTTTACTAACAACGCCCCACCACCTCCTTTTCCTTTTTGCCCGTCCTTCCTAAATATCGAATATCCTTGGATATTCAGTTCCCAACCCTGGTCACCCTACAACCATGTCTCCGTAATTGCAACTATATTGTATCCGTTTACATCTATTTGTGCTGTTAATTCGTCTACCTTATTCCGAATGCATCGTGCTTTCAGATACAGTGCTTTTAGATTTGTCTTTTTAACAATACTTTGTACTATAGCCCTATTTGTCTTATCGCTATTTTTTCTTACCTGGACCCTATTTGTTAGTGCACTCTTTTATTTGTATGCTCTGGCCATTCCTGACATTATCTGGTTATCCTTACCACAATCACTTTCCTGCATTGCTTCCTTTTCTTTTCTCTTTAGCATTCTAGATTGCTCTCCACTGGGAGCTCCCCACCCCCTTATTTAGTTTAAAGCCCTGTCTACCTCCCGAGTTACTTCAATTCGCTAGAACTCTGGTCCCATCATAGTTCAGGTGTAGTCCGTCCTCATGGAACAGCTCTCTTTCCCGAGTATTGATGGCAGTGCCCCATGAATCGAAACGGACTTCTCCCACACCAACCTTTGAGCCACGCATTCATTTCCTTGATTCTATTGACCCTATGCCAATTTGCTCGTGGCTCAAGTAATAATCCAGAGATTATTACCTTTGTGGTTCTGCTTTTCAATTTAGTCCCTAGCTGCTCAAACTCTGTCAGCAGAACCTCTTTCTTAGTCCTACCTATGTCATTGGTACCTACGTGTACCATGGCAACTGGATCCTCCCACTCCCACTCCAAGTTTTTCTCCAGCCCGGAGGAGATGTCCTTTACCCCTGGCACCAGGTAGGCAACACAGCCTTTGGGACGCATGCGCTTGGCTGCAGAAAACCCTATCTATCCCCCTAATTACTGTCCCCTACTACAACTACCATCCTCTTTACTCTTTCTCCCCCCGCCTCCGCACTTGAATGGCTTTCTGCACCACGATGCCTTGGTCAGTCTGCTCGTCCACCCTGCGGTCTGTACACTTGTCTACAAGGGTTGCAAGAACCTCAAATCTATTGGACAAGTGCAGGGACTGAGGCTCCTGCAATACTACCTCCTGGATCCCCGTACCTGCTTCACTCGCAGTCACACCCTCCTGTCCCTGACCTTGTGTCAATTCTAAAGTATTTAATTTAGAGGATGTGGCTGCCTCCTGGAGCAAAAGGTCCAGGTAACTTTCTCCCTCCCTGATGTCTCGCAATGTCTGCAGCTCGGACTACAGCTCCTCAACTCGGAGCCGAAGTTCGTCGAGCCGACTGCAGATGTAGTCGTACTGGACCAAAACGTCCAGAAGCTCCCACATATTGCAGCAGCAACACATCTCCTGCTTTCCCATTATTTAATTTAATTAATTTTCGTGTTAATCAAAGTATTTACCTTATACAGTTCATTAAATTAGTTAAATAAATAAAGGTTAGTTTTTAGAATTTAGTTATATGCTATATGTTAACTTAAAAGAAAAACTTAGCCCACAATCGCTACCAATCACTTACTTGCCTTACCTGTGATGTCACACAGCAGAGTTCTCCTCGCCTGGAGCCATGCGATCTCCTGGGAGGGGCAAAAAAACAGATTAAAAACCCAAACCAATTGGGGAAAAAATCTGGGAAAATTCCCCTTCGATCCAACCAACCAGAAACTAGTCCAGGAGATCACACTGGCCGTATCCTGTGGTCTGCTGTGACTTTTATCTCCATTCTCGGGCCTCGGTCTGCTCCCGCTCAGGTATGCTGCCGTTCTACGGAAGAAGTTAGGAAAAACAAGGCAAGGCAAAGCAACACCTCCCGTCCCCACTTCACCGAACTCTCCCACTTACCAAACTTTCAAGTTTCCCACTCAGTGCTGCTGTTGTGCCCAGGGCTGGGCTGTGAGTGTCTCTGTGTCTCTCTCAGTCCCCTCGGGGCCAGGCTGTGAGTGTTCCATCCCTCCCCCCGGAGCCGGGCTGTGAGTGTCCCATCCCTCCCCCCAGGGCCGGGCTGTGAGTGTCCCATCCCTCCCCCCGGGGCCGGGCTGTGAGTGTCCCATCCCTCCCCCCGGGGCCGGGCTGTGAGTGTCCCATCCCTCCCCCCGGGGCCGGGCCCTGTTGTCCCCGGGGAGAAGCCACGGCTCCATCTCTGGTGAGAAGCAGCGATCCGGAAATGCGGGGTTGGAACCAGTTGATGGTCCTCAACTTCAACTTGAAGAGAGCTGTTTATCTTTAATTTATTGTAGTTCGGATGGGGTGTTTCTGTTAGTATTTAATTAAAATGATTTGAAATTACAACATTTATTTCCCATGAAATAAGCTGAAGTGATTGTACTTTAACTTTTATATGCATTTGTTGGTAAAATGCTAACATGGGAAGCAGAGTATGAGTGTTTTTTGACTGTGTGTGTGTGTGTGTGTGTGTGTTGCTTCTTTGGTTACTGTTTCATGGTGTGTAACACAGGTGAAAATACTGGACTTCAGCACCGTGGAAATACCAGGAACATTGTATGGAGAGGGAAGCGGTCATTTTGGTCAGCTTGACTAATATCTACTCCAGGCCAGAAGAATGCAAGCCCAAACAATAATGAGTCGCCATCATCATCATCATCATAGGCAGTCCCTCGAAATCGAAGAACACTTGCTTCCATTCTAAGAGTTCTCAGGTGACTGTACAGTCCAATATGGGAATTATAGTCTCTGTCACAAGTGGAACAGACAGTGGTTGAAGGAAAGGGTGGGTGGGGAGTCTGGTTTGCCACACATTTCTTCCGCTGTCTGCGTTTGGTTTCTGCATGCTCTCGGCGACGAGACTCTAGATGCTCAGCGTCCTCCCGGATGCTCTTCCTCCACTTAGGACGGTCTTGGGCCAGGGATTCCCAGGTGCCGGTGGGGATGTTGCAGTTTATCAAGGAGGCTTTGAGGATGTCCTTGTGTCCTTGAAACGTTTCCTCTACCCACCTGGGGCTTGCTTGCCGTGTAGGAGTTCCGAGTAGAGCGCTTGCTTTGGGAATCTCGTGTCGGACATGCGGACAATGTGGCCCACCCAACGGAGCTGGTCGATGGTGGTCAGTGCTTCGATGCTGGAGTTGTTGGCCTCATTGAGAACACTGACGTTGGTGCGTCTATCCTCCCAGTGGATTTGCAGGATCTTGTGGAGGCAGTGTTGGTGGTACTTCTCCAGCGCTTTGAGGTGTCTACTGTATATGGTCCACATCTCTGAGCCATTTGGGGGACGGGTATCACTACTGCCCTGTAGACCATAAAGTAAATACATCGACTATGTCCTGGAGTACAGCCTCAGTATGTACGCAGACGCAGGTGTCGTCCGCATACTGTAGCTCGACGACAGAGGATAGGGTGATCTGGGACCTGGTCTGGAGACGGCGAAGGTTGAACAGGTTCCCACTGGTTCTGTAGTTTAGTTCCACTCCAGTGGGGGAGCTTGTCGACTATGAGGTGGAGCATAGCAGCGAGGAAAATTGAGAAGAGGGTTGGGGCGATGACGCAGCCCTGTTTGACCCTGGTCTGGACGTGGATTGGGTCTGTGATGGATCCATTAGTAAGTATCCGTTAGTAAGGCGTACGAAAGCATGGGCCTTACGCTAAACATCAGTAAGACAAAGGTTCCCCACCAGCCTGTCCTCGCCGCACAGCACTGCCCCCAGTCGTCAAGATCCACGGCATGGCTCTGGACTACGTGGACCACTTCCCTTATCTTGGGAGCCACCTATCAACAAGAGCAGGCATTGATGACGAGATCCAACATCGCCTCCAGTGTGCCAGTGCAGACTTCGGCCACTTGAGGAAAAGATTGTTTGAAGATCAGGCCCTCAAAACTGCCACCCAGCTCATGGTCTACAGGGCTGTAGTAATACCCGCCCTCCTGTATGGCCATGTACAATGGACACCTCAAGTGGCTGGAGAAATACCACCAACGATGTCTCCGCAAGATCCTACAAATCCCCTGGGAGGACAGACGCACCAACGTTAGCGTCCTCGTCCAGGTCAACATCCCTAGCATTGAAGCACTGACCACACTTGATCAGTTGCGCTGGGCAGGCCACATAGTTTGCATGCCAGACACGAGACTCCCAAAGCAAGTGCTCTACTCGGAACTCCTTCGCGGCAAACGAGCCAAAGGAGGGCAGCGGAAACGTTACAAGGACACCCTCAAAGCCTCCCTGATAAAGTGCAACATCCCCACTGACGCCTGGGAGTCCCTGGCCAAAGACCGCCCTAAGTGGAGGAAGTGCAGCTGGGAGGGTGCTGAGCACCTCGAGTCTCGTTGTTGAGAGCATGCAGAAATCAAGCACAGGCAGCGGAAAGAGCGTGCAGCAAACCAGTCCCACCCACCCCTTCTCTCAACGACTGTTTGTCCCACCTGTGACAGAGACTGTGATTCTCGTATTGGAATGTCCAGCCACGTAAGAACCCATGCTAAGAGTGGAAGCAAGTCTTCCTCGATTCCGAGGGACTGCCCATGATGATGATGATGTAGACCATAAGTTTGGTACCAGATTTGAGGTCCTGATCTTCAAACAATAATGAGTAGCTCAAGCAGGACACGTTTTAAAGGGCAAGCAGCATTCAACTGTGTGTTCTGGATGAAGAGCAGGAACGGATTTGGCATGTCTCATTGCACGAGTCAACAGCAACCACTGAGGAAGTCAAAGTACTGCTCGCAACTGCGAACCAAAATGAGATCATTTACAAATCATAGAGCAGCATTTTAGAGTGCTGCTCATATAGTGAAAAATCTCGCAGCTTTACAGGTTAGACGCCTAGAATCAAAGAAAAGGGGAACCGAAGGGAGGAGTGAAAGCGCAGTCAGAGAAAGGTTATAAAGAGGTTTTTGAAATTGGGGAGGGATTTAGTGATTGAGTTCTAGTGGATGGGGCGTTGTGGCTAAAGAACAGCTACCAATGATGGATCAAGGAAGTAGTATGTGCAGGAAAGCATGGGTGAGGGAGGTTGCAGAAGTAGTATGTGTCAAGACGCGGAGATTTAATACTGCCTTCATACCAGTTGCAGCATCTTTTGAAGCAAATTTGCTTTGCTTCAAAGCTTCAGTTATAGTGTAAATGCAAACCCTAACGATCAGCCATGATCATATTGAATGGCGGTGCAGTCTCGAAGGGCCGAATGGCCTACTACTGCTCCTATTTTCTATGTTTCTAACCCTAATCCGAATCCAGAATTGGCAACCAACCTGACACTGGAATGAAGTGGATCGAAACTCCTTGAAGAAGGGATTCTTATTGTGCCTTGCTTTGGTGTCAGTTTGGGCTTTAACACCTGATTTACACTGCACAACTTGTGTTGTTGCAAAGCTGATGCCATCAAGCATCGATGCTAAATTTGTAATGAACATGCACCCTTTCACATGAGAATGGTTACAAATTCCTTAATCTGCTGGATCTCGGGAGCTAGTGGAGCTTGGCAACCATGGGGGTAATGTGGGTGCAGGTTTTGGAGCGGGGAAGATTACCTGCCTTTTTTTTTGGACAACAAAATGCATGTTGGAAAAAAAATCAAGCATTGAGGTGACAAAACCATGGATAATGTTCTTGATCTTGACAATAGGGAGAGCGGGACAGATGCGGTAATGTTAGAACAATAGATATTTTATTTAGTGCTACCAAATGGGCTCTTGAATAAATTACCCACCTTGTGTGATAGAGTATACAGGCCAGGAAGGTCCTGGATTTAATCATCAATCTGCAAAGTTAACTAATCTCATCTGAGGGGAGAGGGTGCCACAGTTCATTTCAGTGCCCTTGATTAGGGAGCGAGGGGAGAAAAAAATCAACCTGGGTGTACAATGAGCCCTGCCGAAATGTGCATGTCTGTGAATGTTCGGAGAAGATTTCAGGTTTAGCTGTGATGTCCCCTCACACTCCCGCCCCCCCCCCCCCCCCCCCCCCCCCATCAGCTGATTAGCCTATTCACTCTCCAGATACACAAAGAAAGGTTACTTGAATGAGGTACCTTTACTTTCTGTCTTGGGATTTCGTGACACTTTTTGACTCAACACATTCGTCTGGATAGTCTCTGTGTTTCAATTTCTATGTAAAGATACCTGAGGGTATCTGGAACTGAAGCAACTACACTTCAGTTTATGCCAGCACTTTCAGCAGATAAGGGGAAAAGAGAGAATTGGAGAGGGAAATTTTTTTTTAAAACATGTTATTTTTGTAATAAACTAAAATGTCTGTAGAAATGATAGATGTTCTCGCTGGAGTTAAAGGTCACATGGATTTCATTGTGTCATTTGGACATTCTGCCTATTGGGCTAACCAATAGCAACGTTGGTGATCCCTGTGGAAGAGTTTGCAAAATGGACATTCCAGGGTTTTAGGATGGAGAATGATTTTTTTTTTAATATTTGTGTTAATGTCTACTTTTGTGACCAGCCTTATATTGCAAAATACAACAAGATCAGCATATTTAATATACGTATTGTTTGTTTTACCAATAATTTAACTATTAGTTGTAGCATAGTATATATTTTAACTCGTCATGTTAATTGAATGTACGGTTGAGAAATTAAAAATAATCGTGAATGAAATTTCTGTCCACAAAACAAGTTCCTGGTCCAATCAGTGTTCCATACATGACCACATTTATGTCTTGAAATTCCCATATTATTATTAAAATAGTCAAAGATTTAAAACATTGCATTATTTTTTTTGTTCAGGATGAGCAGTTTGCTTGTTTTAGGGACATCCGACCAGGTGCACCCCATCATTATCTTGTAGTGCCAAGAAAACACATTGGAAATTGCAAATCTCTGAAGAAGGAGCACATATCAATAGGTGAGATTGTATTTAGCTTCATTTTTAAAAATAATAGAGGGCCTGTGATGTTTCAAATTATATTCCAACACTTTACTGTATCCTCTTTCAATTGAACAGTGCTTGTAAAAACTTTGAAACTGCATGTCATGAACAATGTTCAAAAAGGCAACTCTTAAGACCAATTCTGACATACCAAAGGCCAAGTTTAGATGCAAAAAATACATTAGATCCTATTTATAAATGATTCACTTGGTGGCATGATCACCTCCTGATCACATCTGCAAATCCAATATTTCTTTTAAAAGTTAACATTTTTAAGCTGCGTTAAAAGTTCAGGTTCCAGCGCAAATGTCTACTAGCAGCCTTGTCTGAATGGCTACTGGAGAACTGAACACCTCAGTATGTGGAATAGTGTTGAGTACCGTGATTCAAAACATGGCAAAAATTATTTTTTTCTAATAATATTTGACAATACTATACCAGCAGCAGAGAAGATAACTTTTATTTACACATGCCAAAAGACAACTGCTTTCTAGTTAGAATTGTGGACAAACTACAGGTTCTATTCTACTTGTCTTCAGTGTCCACTTTCAGTACTTTAAATCATAGTGCACCTAGCTATTTGTGCATGAGGTTGCATTATCTTGGTAGGGGTAATATCAAGGGGGTTTATTGAATTAATTCCTATTTGAAATACAAAACAGTCTTGAGCATTCCTTTGGATGGAATATTAGCCTTGGCTGGTTTGTAATATTCTGCCCTGTTATACTGCCATGATTGCTGTCTACTCTGTACAGGTACAATGTCGGAAATCCGGAATCTTCGGGACCGAATCCGTGCCGGTTTTGGGGTTTTTCTGGATTTCAGGCAAGAAAATCAATATTCTGAAATCCGGAATCCTTGACTGAATCCGTGACGGGTTTTGAGCAGTGAGGTCCAAAATTCGGCGAAATCCGGCGCGGATTCAGTCGAGGATTCCAGATTCCAACTATTGATTTTCTTGTCTGGAATACTCGACTGAATCCGTGCCGGATTTCGAACCTTGCTGCTCGCCGATTCACGCTGCTCCTCGCCGCCTGCCGATTCACGCCGCCCACGGCCCCCCGGCGCTGCGCTTTTTACCGGTAAGTAGCCTCCTACCAAACTGAACCACCCCACTGTTGGCCGCCTCAAAAATGTCCGGTTTTTGAATAATAATTCCAGATTCCGAATGACTCCATCAGCTATGCGCAGAATGTCTGGTTTTCGAACTATTCTGGTTTTCGCAGTTCCGGATTTGGGATGTTGCACCTGTACTAGCAATTTAGATTGAACAGGTGGTTGGTGCACTACCAGTTTAATCCTTGTCCCAATGTTGCCAGCACTAGTAACTTACGTTACATATGTGCCACTTCATTTTACTAGTGTCCCAGTAGTAGGAGTGAGACATGGTAAGAAGCCTCATTGTGCTATCACCTACATATTACCAGAATGTGAACTACCAGATAGAAAGGTAGCTGCCAGTTAGAATGGGAGAGAATTATGTTCTAAAGAATGGAAACTCGGTTGTAGTTTTACACTACTTTTTCCTATTTTACACATTGGTCCTGATGTACATGATTTATGACTAAGATATGCTTTGATGGTATTTATTAATCTGTAAAATTCTGTTTTAATGAATAGTTCAAAAGATGGTGAATATTGGAAAAAATGTACTACAACAAAAAGGTGTTGGTGACCTGGCTGATGTGAGGTATGTACAGTACTGTAGAATACTAACTGTACTACTATTCTGAACAAATGACGTTTGTTAGTTTGATAGCTGCCTGTGGACTTTTCAGTGTTATACCTTTCTAGAAAACTAATCAAACCAGTTAAAACTGGCAAACTATGATCCAACATTCTGTCATAAACTTAAAGTGAATCAACAACGTTCTGTGAAATTTATTCATGGTTCACCTTTTAAAACGGTATTTCAATTTGGATTGTAGCTGAGCAGGGTATAGGGCTTGAATTTAAATTTAAATTAGCATTGCATTGCCCGAGGAAACTGGCACATAGTTACAGTGAGGGTTATTTTCTGAGTACACACTGGTGGCAGGCATTGTGCTGCAATGTTCTAATATGTGCTGGTAATTGGGGAGTTCCGAGAACGGTAGCATAGTGGTTAAATAACGGGACTTGTAATCCAGAGGCCTGGGCTAATAATTTGGAGAAGTGAGTTCAAATCCCACCACAGCAAATGTGGAATTTAAATTCAGTTAATTAACTAAATCTAGAATAAAAAGTTAGTGTCAGTAATCGGATTGTCGTAAAAACCCATTTGGTTCACTCATATCCTTCAGGGAAGGAAATCTGCCATCCTTACCTGGTCTGCCATCCTTACCTGGACACAGCAATGTGGTTGACTCTTAATTGCCCTTTGAAATGGTAACAAACCGCTACAAGAAACAATAATAATAAAACCGGATGGACCACCCGGCATCGATGATGGCACACCAGCCCAGACGACCCTGTAAAGTCCTCCTCACTAACATCTGGGGACTTGTGCCAATATTGGGAGAGCTGTCCCACAGACGAGTCATACTTTACAGCCAATGTCCCAAACTCCTCCATCACCATCCCTGGGTATGTCCTGTCCCACCCAAGGTGGCAGCATAGTTGTATACAGTCGGGAGAGAGTGGCTCTGGGAGTCCTCAACATTGACTCTGGACCCTATGAAGTCTCATGGCTTCAGGTTAAGCATGGGCAAGGAAACCTCCTACTGATTACCACCTCGCGCCCTCCCTCAGCAGATGAATCAGAACTCCTCCATGCTGAACACCACTTGGAAGAAGCACTGAGGGTAACAAGGGTGCAGAACGTACTCTGGGTGGGGGAACTTCAATGTCCATCACCAAGTGTGGCTCGGTAGCATCACGACTGACCGAGCTGGCCGAATCCTGAAGGATTCAGCTGTCAAACTGGGCCTGCAGCAGGTGGTGAGAGAACCAACATGAGGGAAAAACCTACTTGACCTCGTCCTCACCAATCTACCTGTCTCAGATGCATCTGTCCATGACAACATTGGTAGCAGTGATCACCGCACAGTAATTGTGGAGACGAAGTCCTGCCTTCACACTGAAGACACCCTCCATCGTGTTGTGTGGCACTACCACCGTGCTAAATGGGATAGATTCACAACAGATCTAGCAGCTCAAAACTGGGCATCCATGAGGCACTGTGGGCCATCAGCAGCAGCAGAATTGTATTCCACCACAATCTATAGCCTCATGGCATATCCCTTGCTCAACCATTACCATCAAGCCAGGGGACTAACCCTGGTTCAATGAGGAGTGCAGAAAAGCATGCCAGGAGCAGCACCAGGCGTCCCTAAAAGTGAGGTAGCAACCTGGGGAAACTGCAACAAAGGACTACATGCATGCTAAGCAGCGGAAGCAGCATGCTATAAACAGAACTAAGCGATCCCACAATCAATGGATCAGATCAAAGCTCTGCAGTCCTGCCACATCCAGTCGTGAATAGTGGTAGGCAATTAAACAACTAACGGGAGGAGGAGGAGGCTTCATGAATATCCCCATCCTCAATGATGGCGGAGCCCAGCATGCAAGTGCAAAAGACAAGACTGAAGCATTTGCAACCAGCTTCAGCCAGAAGGGCCGAGTGGATGATCCCCATCGGCCTCCTCCTGAAGTCCCCACCATCACAGAAGCCAGTCTTCAGCCAATTTGATTCACTCCACGTGATATCAAGAAACAGCTGACACACTGGATACAGCAAAGGCTGTGGGCCCCGACAACATTCCGGCTGTTGTGCTGAAGACTTGTGCTCCACAACTAGCCACGTCTCTAGCCAAGGTCTTCCAGTACAGCTACAACACTGGCATCTACCTAACAATGTGGTAAATTGCCCAGGTATGTCCTGTCCACAAAAAGCAGGACAAATCCAATCCTGCCAATTACCGCAAAGTGATGAAAGATGTCATCGACCGTGCTATCAAGCGCGTAGTCACCAATAACCTGCTCTCCGATGCTCAGTTTGGGTGCTGTCAGGACCACTCAGCTCCGGACCTCATTGTAGCCTTGGTAATAAAATGATGACATCACAAAGATGGAGGACAGTGATTGGTTCTTCCATATTAATTGAATCACTGGACAGGGAATGAATCTTTAAGAAAGCTAATAACTGATTTAATTTGATTCAATTGCTGATTTTCTAATTTTAACTGAATTTATAATTATGATATATAGGGCTCAATTTTACCCAAAGCTTTTTGTTGGCGTACTTGAAGAGTTACGCCCATTTTTGGGGGGCCCAAGTACACCAAAAAAAATGTACTAAGTTTCCCCATTGGATTTCTTCATTTTGCGCTGCTTAACCTAACCTTTAGTTTTGGGGATTAAGCCTTGATCTGCGCCAAAAAGATCGGGTTGCCACAGTAACCAGGGACACAATGCAGGCTGAGGTTGCAAAGTGAAACATACAGCCAGCTGGCAACACATTAAAGTACATTGCATCAACTTAAAAAACATATTCAAACACATTGCAGCAACTTACCTCCAATGATTATGCTCCCCCCCCCTCCATGCCAATCCCCGCCCCATTCCAGGCCGAATGGTCTTCTCCCTCCCCGTCCCCGCACCTAACTATACTGAAAGGCTTCCCCCCCACCCCCCTCTTTCCCTCGCTCTTTCTTCTGCTGCTGCTGTCTGGGCATCTGTTGCACTTACCTGCGACAATTTCCTTAGCTGCGCCGATTTCCTTAACTCTCCAGAAGGATTTTTTGCAGAGGCTACATATGCTGGCCTAAGAAGAACTGGAGTAACTCTCAGCTGGCCAAACTTGCCGAACTGGCCAGAATTATGCCTCTTTTGGCTGAAAAAACAACTTAACTAAAAAAATCGTAACTAACTGAGTTACGCTGGTGCAAATTGATCGGGGAAACTGTTTTTTTTTTAAACAGGCCAAAAAAAGCAGCCTGCTCTTAAAAAAAAAAAATGGCGCAAATCACTGGGGAAAATTGAGCCCATATTATTTAATTTTGTTTAATTATAATCTTTATTAAGAACATAAGAAATAGGAGCAGGAGTAGGCCATTTGGCCCCTCGAACCTGCTCCACCATTCAATAAGATCATTGCTGATCTGAACTGCAGTACGCGGACGATGCCTGCGTCTGCGCGCATTCTGAAGCTGAACTCCAGGATATAGTCGATGTATTCACCGAGGCATATGAAAGCATGAGCCTTACGCTTAACATCCGTAAGACAAAGGTCCTCCACCAGCCTGTCCCCGCCGCACAGCACTGCCCCCCAGTCATCAAGATTCACGGTGTGGCCCTCTACAACGTGGACCACTTCCCATAACTGGGGAGCCTCTTGTCAACAAAGGCAGACATTGATGCAGAGATTCAACATCGCCTCCAGTGCATCAGTGCAGCCTTCAGCCGCCTGAGAAAGAGTGTTTGAAGACCATGCCGTCAAACCTACCACCAAGCTCATGGTCTACAGGGCTGTAGTAATACCCACCCTCCTGTATGGATCAGAGGCATGGACGACTTACAGAAGACACATCGAGTCGCTGGAGATGTATCACCAATGATGTCTCCGCAAGATCCTGCAAATCCCCTGGGAGGACAGATGCACCAACATCAATGTCCTCGCCCAAGCTAACATCCCCAGCATAGAAGCACTAGCCACACTCTATCAGCTTCCGCATGCCAGATACGAGACTTCCTAACTTCCGAAGCAATTGCTCTATGCAGAGCTCCTTCGTGGTAAACGAGCCAAAGGTGGGCAGCGGAAACATTACAAGGACACCCTCAAAGCCTCCCTGGTGAAGTGCGACATCACCACTGACGCCTGGGAGACCCTGGCCGAAGACTGCCCGAGGTGGAGAAAGTGTATCCGGGAGGGCGTTGAGCTCTTCGAATCTCAACGCTGTGAGTGTGAAGCGGTCAGGCACAGGCAGCGGAAGGAGCATATGGTAAATCAGTGCCACCCTCCCCCCCCCCCCCCCCCCGGACGAATATCTGTCCCACCTGTGACAGGGTCTGTGGCTCTCCTGCTGGACTGTTCAGCCACCAAAGAACTCACTTTAGGAGTGGAAGCAAGTCTTCCTCGATTCCGAGGAACTGCCTATGATGGTATGGCTGATCTGATCATGGGCTCAGCTCCACTTCCCTTATCGCTCAAAAATCTGTCAATCTCCGCCTTAAATATATTCAATACACTGATTTTACTATTGTATACTCCTTATTGTATTATTTATAATGTAATTGGAATTTCTTTTTTTTCATTTTTTTGCGTGTGTTTATCTGCGTGCGCATTTTGGCTCCGCTTCGGACCCGTGCCTTTAACCTCTTTTTACATGTTCTCACGCTTTTTCTCTCTTTCCCTCAATATCTAATGCGTTGTAAAATTGTTGTGAAGCGCCTTGGGATGTTTTACTACGTTAAAGGTGCTATATAAATAAAAGTTGTTATTATTAGTCCAAACATGGACAAAAGAGCTGAATTCCAGAGGTGAGGTGAGAGTGACTGCCCTTGACATCAAGACAGCATTTGACAGAGTGTGGCATCAAGGAGCCCTCGTAAAATTGAAGTCAATGGAAGGGAAAACTCTCCACTGGCTGGAGTCATACCTAGCACAAAGGAAGATGGTTGTGATTGTTGGAAGTCAATCATTCCAGCCCCAGGATATCGCTGCAGTGTCCTAGGCTCATCCATCTTCAGCTGCTCCTCAATGCCCTTGCCTCCATCATAAGATCAGAAGTGGGGATGTTCGTTGATGATTGCAGAGTGTTCAGTTCCATTCGCAATTCTTCAGAAAATGAAGCAGTCCATGCCCGCATGCAGCAATACCTGGGCGACATTCAGGCTTGGGCTGATAAGTGACAAGTAACCATAGGCAGTCCCTTGGAAGCGAGGAAGACTTGCTTCCACTCTTAAAATGAGTCATTAGTTGGTTGAACAGTCCAATACGAGAACCACAGACTCTGTCACAGGTGAGACAGATAGTCGTTGAGGGAAAGGGTGGGTGGGACAGGTTTGCTGCACGCTCTTCCCGCTGCCTGCATTTGATTTCTGCATGCTCTCGGCAATGAAACTCGAGGCGCTCAGCGCCCTCCCGGATGCACATCCTCCACTTAGGGCGATCTTTGGCCAGGGACTCCCAGGTGTTAGTGGGGATGTTGCACTTTATCAGGAAGGCTTTGAGGGTGTCCCTGTAAAGTTTCCACTGCCCACCTTTGACTCGTTTGCCATGAAGGAGTTCTGAGTAGAGCGCTTGCTTTGGGAATCTCGTGTCTGGCATGCGAACAATGTGGCCTGCCCAGCAGAGCTGATAAAGTGTGGTCAGTGCTTCAGTACTGGGGATGTTGGCCTGGTCGAGGACGCTAATGTTGGTGCGTCTGTCCTCCCAGGGGATTTGTAGGATCTTGCGGAGTCATCGTTTGTGGTATTTCTCCAGCGACTTGGGGTGTCTACTGTACATGGTCCATGTCTCTCAGAACATAAGAACATAAGAATTAGGAACAGGAGTAGGCCATTTAGCCCCTCGAGCCTGCTCCGCCATTCAACAAGATCATTGCTGATCTGGCCGTGGACTCAGCTCCCCGTAACCCTTAATTCCCTTATTGGTTAAAAATCTATCTATCTGTGACTTGAAAACATTCAATGAGCTAGCCTCAATTGCTTCCTTGGGCAGAGAATTCCACAGATTCGCAACCCTCTGGGAGAAGAAATTCCTTCTCAACTCGGTTTTAAATTGGCTCCCCCGTATTTTGAGGCTGTGCCCCCCTAGTTCTAGTCTCCCCGACCAGTGGAAACAACCTCTCTGCCTCTATCTTGTCTATCCCTTTCATTATTTTAAATGTTTCTATAAGATCACCCCTCATCCTTCTGAACTCCAACGAGTAAAGACCCAGTCTACTCAATCTATCATCATAAGGTAGCCCCCTCATCTCCGGTATCAGCCTAGTGAATTGTCTCTGTACCCACTCCAAAGCTAGTATATCCTTCCTTAAGTAAGGTGACCAAAACTGCACGCAGGTGCGGCCTCACCAATACCCTGTACAGTTGCAGCAGGACCTCCCTGCTTTTGGACTCCATTCCTCTCGCAATGAAGGCCAACATTCCATTCGCCTTCCTGATTACCTGCTGCACCTGCAAACTAACTTTTTGGGATTCATGCACAAGGACCCCCAGGTCCCTCTGCACCGCAGCATGTTGTAATTTCTCCCCATTCAAATAATATTCCCTTTTACTGTTTTTTTTTTCCCAAGGTGGATGACCTCACATTTTCTGACATTGTATTCCATCTGCCAAACCTTAGCCCATTCACTTAACCTATCTAAATCTCTAAACCTCCACACAGGAGGGCAGGTATTACTACAGCCCTGTAGACCATGAGCTTGGTGGCGGGTTTGAAGGCCTGGTCTTCAAACACTCTTTTTCTCAGGCGGCCGAAGGCTGCACTGGTGTATTGGAGGCGGTGTTGAATCTCGTCGTCCGTGTCTGCTCTTGTTGATAAGAGGCTCTCGAGGTATGGGAAATGGTCTACGTTGTTGAGGGCCGCGCCGTGGATCTTGATGACTGGGGGGCAGTGCTGTGTGGTGAGGACAGGTTGGTGGAGGACCTTTGTCTTACGGATGTTTAGCATAAGTCCCATGCTTTCGAACGCCCCAGTAAATACGTCGACTATGTCCTGGAGTTCAGCCTCTGTGCACAGACGCAGGCGACGTCCGCGTACTGTAGCTCGATGACAGAGGTTGGGGTAGTCTTGGACCTGATCTGGAGACGACGAACAGGTTCCCACTGGTTCTGTAGTTTAGTTCCACTCCAGCGGGGAGCTTGTCGACTGTGAGGTGGAGCAGAGCAGTGAGGAAGATTGAGAAGAGGGTTGGAACGACGTCGCAGCCCTGTTTGACCCCGGTCCGGACGTGGATTGGATCTGTAATGGATCCGTTGGTAAGGATCATAGCCTGCATATCATCGTGGAGCAGGCGGAGGATGGTGACGAACATTTGGGGGCATTTGAAACGGAGGTGGACACTCCATAGACCCTCGTGGTTGACCGTGTCAAAGGCCTTTGTAAGATCTAAGAAGGCCATGTATAAGGGCTGGTGTTATTCCCTGCATTTTTCCTGCAGCTGTCGCGCTGCAAAAATCATGTCCGTTGTGCCCCGTAGGGGACGAAATCCGCACTGTGACTCCGGGAGGAGCTCCTCAGCCACAGGGAAAAGACGGTTGAGTAGCTGATAACTGGGAGATTCCTCTGTAGTTGCCGCAGTCGGACTTATCCCCTTTTTTAAAGAAGTGACGAGTAAAATTCGTGTCACAAAAGTGCCAGGCAATGACCATCTCCAGCAAACGAGAGTCTAACTACCTCCCCTTGATATTCAACGGCATTACCATTGCTGAATCCCCCACCATCAACATCCTGGGGGGGTTACCATTGACCAGAAACTTAACTGGACCAGCCACATAAATACTGCGGCACCAAGAACGGGTCAGAGTCTAGGTATTTTGTGGCGAGTGTCTAACCTCGTGACTCCCCAAAGCCTTTTCACCATCTACAGGCACAAGTCAGGAGTGTGATGGAATACTCTCCACTTGACTGGATGAATGCGGTTCCATCAACACTAAAAGCTTGACACCATCCAGGACAAAGCAGCTCATTTTATTGGCAACCATCCACCACCTTCAACATTCATTCCCTCCACCACTGGCGCACCGTGGCTGCAGTGTGTACCATCTATAAGATGCACTGCAGCAACTCACCACGGTTTCTTCGGCTGCACCTCCTAAACCCGTGACCTCTACCACCTAGAAGGACAAGGGCAGCAGGCGCATGGGAGCACCATTACGTGCAAGTTCCTCTCCAAATTACACACCATCCTGACTTGGAAGTATATCACCATTCCTTCATTGTCTCTGGGTCAAAATTCTGGAACTCCCTCCCTAACAGCACTATGGGAGTACTTTCACCACAAGGACTGCAACGGTTCAAGAAGGCGGCTCACCACCGTTTTCTCAAGGGCTTAGAGAGACAGGCAATAAATGCTGGCCTTGCCAGCAACGCCCACATCCCAGAACGGAAAAGGAAAGTTTCCCACTGCCATCACCTACTGAAAATTATCCTCACTCTCTAAATATCATGGAAAGACGGCATGTATTCATAATTAAAAGTACCCTCCAAGCACCTATTTTCAATTTTACTGTAAATATTTTGGTACATTCTTGTAACGTCAGTTAAATTATTTTCACAAGTTTAATGCTGTACTTACAAAGTACATTGAAGCTACTAAATAAAAAAAAACTTATACGAATAAACGCAAACACTTTCAGGATTCATTTAAATGACTTAATTCATTTGGGGTTTTTTTTTACAGATTTTTGCGATTATTGTGATCATACACTATGTTTGAGTATAGTTACTGATATGTTAGATTTGTTTACAGGCTGGGCTTTCACTGGCCCCCATTCTGCACAGTAACTCATTTGCACTTGCATGTACTGGCTCCAGCCAGTCAGATGGGATTTATATCGAGAATGGTTTACAGAACCAATTCCTACTGGTTCATTGCAGTAAGTACTTTGTTTTTATTGTTGAATAAGGTTGTTATAGGTGAAAATGTGAGCCAATTTGCATTAGCTCCTCTATGGCTCAGTTTAAATATACACTGCCCAAAATGTTACTGAGCAAAACTGGTTCAAAATTGGTCTGTCCTGTAATGGTGTTGGAGGCACTGGAATTGGTTTCAGCATCCCTGGGCTAGGATGAGGATAAGCCTGACAGATTTCTGTTCCCAATTGTTATTGAGTGATCCCTGCTGAAAAGTATACTCGTTCGAGCTTCTGCACTTCAAACTTTCTCCCAATTTTTTAATGTTTACCTGCGTTCCTATGATGTGAAATTTACAACTTTGTGCCACGTAAAGGAAATGGCATGCCACAGGTTTAAATTGCCCTTTTATTGTGCTGTTTTTCATTGAAGGTTGCATGGATTGCTTTCCTGTCTACTCAAATATTAAAAACACCAGTTAGGCCATAGTTTTTAGAGCAGATTAATTGTTGATTTGATTTACAAAGAATATAATTTCACAAAAGCAAAAGTGTTTGATTTACACAATACTCTAAATTGTCTTGAAAATAATCATAGTATCTTACTGCACAGCAGAAGGCTATTTGGCTCATCATGCCTGTGCTGCCTCTTTGAAAGAGCTGTCCAATTTAGTGCCAGACCCCAGCTTTTTCCCTGTAATCCTGCAAATTAGTCCTCTTCAAATACACAATGTCCCCTTCAGAATCTTTTAGTTGAATTTTTGAATGTAGCTTCAGCAAGTCACACGGACATCAGTAATAACAGGATTGAGTTTAGCTGTAATGTCACTTGTGACTGAATAGCATGCCAACACTGAATGTTTAGGATCACACATGAAGAATGTACATTTGGGTGATGCTCTGGAGAATGGTCAGCACCTGTTGAAATAACGCTAGTGTGACCCAACACTTTCATGAGTGGAGGTGGGGAAACGAGCTGTTACTCATTATTTTGGCTGATATCAGAATATTAAGGGTGCCTTACTGGGTAGAATTACTAAATTAGCTAGCTATTACATGTTTTTTTTAGTTTTATTTGGTGAGTAAGTATTCATCTCCCTTTTTATTAAAGCAATTATTAGTCTGTCTTTGACATTTTTTGCATTTTGGACCATTTCCAATTTATTGCCTGTTCAAATGCTCTATCTAACTACTTCACGATACAGCAACCAGTGCACTGCACCTTAAGGCAAGCTTCAGTGTCCAGTTTCTAGAAACAGAGTAATCTGCTTTATGTTGCTATTAAATAGTGAAAATAGATATCCCATTTTATTAAGAACTATACAGTATTATTTGGACTATTAAAATTGTGTGCATATTAGTGCACCAATAGAGTAGGATGTGGGATTACTAGCAGGGCTAAACCATGGGATTGCATCTGCAACAACTTCTCATTCTTGGTTGTGGGACAAGCTTAGTCAAGAGGTATCTTTCTACAAGGAGGGGACATTGGTAGAATAGTCATGCTGGGTCACTCTGCCCAGTTTGACTGAAGTTGAATGTTACCCCCACTGTGTCTAATTATGTGAGTGAGCTTATTCAAGCAGCAGATTTATCGTCAATAACTTGGATCTTTGCAGTGATCATCTTACTTGCTATTTCAAATATTCATCTCCCTCACCCTGTCATGCTCAAACTTCTGCAAGCATTCTGTTTAAACAAAAATGTTCAAAAAAACAGTAGACAGATGAAAAATGGTGTTAATCATAAATCCTTGTATTTGATTAATTTTTTATATATAAAAGTTAGATGGTCATATAGTGCCCTCCTGTTCCTACATTCTCATTACTGATAACTAAAGAGCAAATGCATTATATGTAAACATCACCACACATATATTCTCTAAATTTGTTGCATTGTTAGATGGGGAACAAACTTCTTTCTACTCTGCCCAACTTTGTACCTCAGTAATCTGTGCTGCACCAATGTGGCATTACACCAGCCACCTTTTATTCCAAAATAAAGTTGCCAATTTATACAGAATCATGGGTTGTTTTGTGCGGCATGCTTATTGGGAACTGGATTGAGACTGTCCAAACTCATAGAACCTGTAGAGGTTAACAGACAGAGGAGACTTTCATCCCATCAGTGTCAGCTAGGTTAAGCGGATCTCCGAAAAGCTTTAACAATAAACACGCTGCTTCATAGTCTCAATTACAGCTTGCATTTCTTCTTTTGGAGTCCAAATTATTTGCAAATGCTAACATTGTTTGTACACATTGTACCTGGCTTACCACAATATGGACTTTTTTTTCCCTCCCAAAGGTTGAACAGTTGATTGAAAGGCTAAAGTCTCTTCCAGATGATTACAGTGGTGAAAGCTAAACAGATGCAGTTGGAACCTAGTGCATATATTTCAAGACTGCCGCTGGTCTTTAACCTGATCCAGCTTCTGATAATTAATTTGTGCCCATCATAACTAAAATGCCATTTAATGAGTTCCTGAATACTTATATAAAATCCATCATTTTTGATTTAATACAGTAAAGATCTGTAACTATTTCCTAGACTGTTTAACAAAGACTGCAAAATTTGCATGCATAGAAGTCAGACAATGGTTTATTAAACCTGTCAGCATGCAGTTAGCAGCACAACAATCAGTATGGTTAGCTGCAATCTAAAACTGGAAAGATTGAAGAACTTTAATTACATAATGTTCTTGTGTAAGATTTGGTCTGAATACTATGTTTATATTAAATATTTAATTGCATCAACATTAATGTAAAACATTTTAATAAGTTTTGCTGTAAATATGTTTTATGTGCATCAATAAAATATGTATCTTGTATATGGAAGATTGTAATTACATTAGTATGGTAAGCTCTCAGGATATTCATAAAGACATTTTAACAATTGTATTCCTGGCTGAACTGTTCTCAACTTATACAACTGAATGTCTCCATATTATATTGCAATGTATTCTTACAGATGCTAAGTTAAAATGAATCACTACTATGCCATCTTCTTGTGTTAATAACCAATTTGTTTGTTCTAATTTATAGATCGTATGGATTCCATTAATTTCAATATTAAAATAGAAACATTACTCAATTGTAATGTACACTTATTGAATAACATGCATGCTTATGGCTTATAAATGCATTGTATATTATTTTGAATTGCTGGTGGTTCTCCATGCGCCACTGCCACCGTATGCTTTTTATTATGCGGCATTCTCTGACCTACTCTGTCTGCAGTCTCTAATTATATTAACAAGTTGAAATCTGCTTTTCAGCTTTTCACCCCTCCTAAAATGCTGGAAATTACCATTTTGCTGTTCTTCGTATCACAAACAGTGGCATCCTACAACTCATACATATAACCAATGCCATTTGCTGAACCTATGAACAGAGTCAAGGGCCAAAATCCATATCTATCTTTGACAGTATATTGGACTACCAACATCTGGCATAATTTTCATTTCACCCTTTACTATGATAGTTGCAACCTATTTTGGTTTTAGTAAACTAGGGGTTATTTAATCTGTGTTACCAAATCAAAATTATAAGCCATGGACAGCAGTGGAATATTTAGATAGCATAGGGAAAAAAGAAGCACTTGAGCAGTCAGCCAGCTTTGAAACAAGACACTGAGGTGTAGGCCTGGGGCATGGAATTGGAAACTAAAATGCAGGTGGTATATTTTTGCAGTTATAAGTTGCCAGTTCAGATCACAAGGGTGTCCTATTGTTGTACCTCTGGGTTATGCTATCATATATTTAGATAAAGGGTAGTATGGACACAAGGCTGAATGTAAGATACTCAGACTGCTTGTGGGAGCGACCATCACAAATGTACTTGAGATTATCTAAGGTAGACGAGAAACTGAAGAGTATCTTCTGGCAGTGTGATCCTCCCGTGCAGGAGTTCAAATGTAAAATTTACCATTTTGCTGACTCAGGATTGCTGGACCATGAGTTCTTGGGTAACGAATGTTGATAGATGCCCAATGAAGAATGAAAACTTATTTATTTTTCCAGAGAATTGCATTTTTCACTTGTTTTGGTGTCCACGCCATGAATGTTATGCATGAGTAAATTTGAATTTAGAGCTCGGTTTCAAAATGATCTTTTTATAATCAGATATTAAGATGGCTTTTGGAAATATGAAAGGTGTAACAGGAAGATGCAGGATGCAGGCATCACTGGGGTAATGTGCGTCACAGTGTCCTTTTTTCATATGTACATAAATCATTATATATGTTAGAATGCCCTTTGGAAGCATATCAGTAAAGAAAGCATTGAGGCATATTGAGTTTGCTTAATTATGAGGTCACTTGTGGACATCGAGTGAATAAATATTAGATAATGCAGCTTGTGTATTCTGATGCAATTTTCATAAACTTGCCATCGAGTAATTAGCTGCTTGGGGACAAGGGATATCCCCTGTGTCTGCTCACTCCTCTGGAACCCCAGGGCAGTGCCAGAGCATGCATACAATGACGCTCATTATGCCACCAGGTGCATCATCGAGCAGTGCACAGGCATCTGTAAGTAGAGATTCCGGTGCCTGGACTATGGTGGCACCTTGCAGTACTCTCAACGGGTCTCCATAATTGTCATGGTCTGCTGCATGCTGCACAACCTGGCTATCATGAGGGGACAGCCGCTCGAGGTTGAGCCAGCAGACCACGACAATTATGGAGACCCGTTGAGAAAAGTACTGCAAGGTGCCATCATAGTCCAGGTACCGGAATCTCTGCTTACGGATGCCTGTGTACTGCTCGATGATGCACCTGGTGGCACAATGAAAGTCATTGTATGCATGCTCTGGCAGTGCCCTGGGGAGGAGGAGGATCCCCATCGCCCCAGAGCTAGGAGGCGTTGACCCATTGCCACCCTGGAAGGGCCGGGTGCAGACTGGCCAGCACCCTCCTGGGAGGGTGCGTCCTCACATATATGGAGGTGCCTGACACCTCCCCTGCAATCTCCCTCCATGCATTATGTCCTGCCTGTCTGCCAGGTCTCCCCACGTCAGGAAACAGTATTCTTCTGAACTCGACACCATTCGTCAGCATCTCCAGCTCCATATCAGTGAACCTGTTGGCTTTCCTCACACCTCTTACACCAGCCATCCTTCCAAACTCCTTTCCCTACCTCAAGGCCTTGCTGCAAACCCTGGCCTTTAAAAAGGCCAGAGAGGAAGAAGCTGGCTCATTAGAAACCCTTACCTGCATGCTGAATTTCTCAGTGGTGATAACGCTCAAATTAAGACAGTCACACCATTGAAAAATCCACTTTGGAAGGGTTCATTAGCGCTGGAACCCATTTGTTCACTTTTGGAGCTGAATATGGGGTGGGACAGCCATATTCAGCTCCAAAAGTGAACAAATAGGTACCAGCACTAATGAACCCTTCCAAAGTAGCCATGAAAAAATGTTGCCGCTAATGGCCACATAAAGGTGGGGGGAGTACCAGCTTTCCAGCGGTACTCATTCTTCTAAACTCCAATTTTATTTCAGTAGAGGTTTCTAATAATTCAACTCTTTATTCAACATTTTAATATAATATATAATCTGTTTAAAAACAAGTGGGTCAGGTGTTGATCAAGTTTTGTTCACCCATTCCCTTGTGCTCGCTGATCTACAATGGCTCCTGAACGAGCACTGCTTCAATTTTGAAATTCTCACCCTTGTTTTCAAATTCCTCCACGGCCTCGTCCCTCCCCCTTCCCTATCTCTAAGAGATGGCGTCTGACAGAAGCTAGGTACAGCAGAGAATTTAATGGCCACAGTGATCTGGACTAGTTTTGATCGCCTAGATGGGTCGGAAAAGAATTTCCCAGATTTCCCCCCCACCACCCCAAATTGGCCTGGGTTTTTAATCTTTTTTGCCTCTCCCGGGAGATCACATGGTTTCAGGTGGGGTGGAGTGTATATGTTGTGATACACTAGGTATCACAATTGTGTGGAACAGGCTTGATGGACTAGGTGATCTTTACCTCTCCCTTATTGTTCGTATGTTGGAACGCTTGGCACAACATGTAATTAAAGATCAGTTCTCAGATACTGATTTTCGGTGAGTTGCCGAAATTTAATTTCCAGTTATTCCGCACACAGCATCTTCCCACCCGCACCATACTCTATGACATCTTGCTTGAAAAGATACCAACTTTTTGCAGTTTGCAGCTCTGTATTTACTACAACTGCAATAAAGTACTTGTTTTTCTTAATATAAATCCTGCACACTTCAAAACATACGTTCAATTTTTGATGCGTTTTAGTGTTTTTCAATCAAGGCTTAAAATAAGCGCAGCTTCACTGTAACCACGACGAAAGTGCAAATTCACAATTTCCGACAAACTAACTCAAGCCTATCTTCATTCCAGCAGCGTGATGAGAGTGCGATCGTCCCTTCCTTGCCAAAGCATTTCCCCATCAAAGTGAACCAGCCCATGTTTCCTCGCTCGCAGCAGAATCCCCACCACTTTATTGGAAATTGTCACATAGGCATCGAACAATCTTCCAAAAGTTACACAAATATTTCCACCCGGTCCGGCTTCTCCATTCTTTCTAATAATATAAAGCAATTCTTCGACTTCTTTCCCGACCAGGGTATGTGCATCTTTGCCCCTCTGGTCCGTTTTCGATCCCTCTTTCGGATGCCCGTATTCTTCTCCCGCTCGGTGCAACCGCAAAGTCACCGCATGGGATCCACTGAAAGGATTGCACCGCTGGTACTCCCTGTGATCCTCGGCCCATTTCTGCCACCTCTGCCTCAGCCTTGCTGTTCCGTGCTGTCCTGGCCGCCCCGGCACCTCCGTGTGATTGCCTCCACTTTCTTCCATTTCTTTCCCAATAGATTAATATCCTCTAATCCTGGAAGGTCATCGCAGCCATTCTTTTACCAGAATAATCAGCAGCTGGAAACAAGGATATTTGTCTTTTTTTTAAAAACCACCTGCATATCATCTTTCAGCTGTGTTGATCAGTTTCAGGCTGATCTTGCCGAACCTTCCTTATAAAACCCGAATATTGGTGGTTTTATTCTGCAAGCCCCGGGCTCCAACCTGGACACCGCAGGGTCGCTGTCACCGAATCGGCGGCTGGCAGTTCAGAGCTGCTCATTATGATCGACAGTTTAGTCAACCAATAGAAGAGCGCCTTCCGGACAGAGCACCAATGGGAAGGATGGGAAGGGGTGGGAGCGTCGTCTATCCATTGGACAATGTTTCTCGTTGCAACCAGTCGATGTTTCCTCACAGCAATACCGATTAGAGTTTGCGCATTCTTTTGTAGCTATTGGCGATTTAAGATGGATCATTTGACCATTTGAGAAAGTGTAAAAAGTGTTCTCCAGTAAAAATCAGATTTTTTAATAACTGCTACTGTAGAACAACATAAGTAATAAGGTAACCTCTTGTAAATAACTTTTTTATTACCACAGAGATTCTTTTTCTTATGTGTCTGACCATTGTGGAAATCTGTATTAGTCTAAATGAACTCTTACATTTCAAACTGATCTTTCTTGTAGGAGTTTCAAACTTGCCACTTTCTTTTCTCAGAGATTTCCAAATTGATCTTGATTCACCAGTATAGGGGCTAACACTTGCTGCAATTAGTCTTGAGGCTAGCTGCAGTGGGGAATATGCTGCCTGTTTGAGAAGACTTTGAACCTTTACATTTCTCTATTTGACGATGCGCCTCTGAGAGCTCCTGAATAAGCCCTCTTCAAGCTTTGCCCTAGCGTGCCCTCTACTGGTCTGAAGACTGGAAGCTAACAGCATCCATGCTGATTGGCCCTGATTAACTTCTGTTTCTCCAAGTGCTGAACAATTTCATACTTTACTATAGACTCTAATAGTGTACAGTCACATAGAAACATAGAAACATAGAAAATAGGTGCAGGAGAAGGCCATTCAGCCCTTCGAGCCTGCACCACCATTCAATGAGTTCATGGCTGAACATGCAACTTCAGTACCCCATTCCTGCTTTCTCGCCATACCCCTTGATTCCCCCTAGTAGTAAGGACTACATCTAACTCCTTTTTGAATATATTTAGTGAATTGGTCACATCTTAGGATTTCTGCCCCCGTTGCCATTGGAAAGGGGAGGAATCTAGGTGTGAAATATGCTAAAATGCAACATTGAGTTATATATGTATGAATAAAAGCAGAAATCCAAACTTTTAAAAACTTCTACAATACTTTCCATAACAATACAAAACAACTAAATTATGTTACACTATCCAAAGTTGTGGATGGAATATTCACTATTTAGTCTATTTTCTTTTCCCTGGAATTAAATTCACAGCACAGAGATATAGATTACATTCAGATAGGCTTGAACTAGTGTGTAGCAGACAACGAAAGTTAGTTTGAACACTTTGATGATCATTCATACCTATTCTGATTGAGATCACTTGATTCATTAGAGGTTAACAGGGATTGTGGCTAGGGTGATCTGGTAAGATTCTCCTACCTGCGGTCCAAATTGACATAAAGGACTGCAAAACCCCTTTTCAAGGTCAATCAGTTCAAACAAAAACAACAAAGATGCAGGTCTTGGACTGACCTGGGAATTAAGGTACAGCAGTTCAGTTTTCCCAGGTAATAGCTGGCCTGAAAGGAACATAAGAGACATGAGATCCATATCAGGAGTGACTGACACCACTAAATCTGAAAAGGTATGCACTACATTTCCCAAATTTGTAACGTGCACCATCAACTGAATTAAGATGAACTAGCCTGTGATTTCCTGGTTTATATCTTATCCTTTTTTGAAGGAGTGTCACAATTAAACTAACGTAGCAGCAGAGAGGAGAGACAAGGTGCATAGAAAACTAGGGGGGACAAACAGTAACAGAATAAAGAATAGCATAGAAAGAGCAGGAATTAGATGGAGGAAAAAAGCAAAGCAGAGTAGCATGGTGTTGGATTGCACGTGTGTTATGCGAAGAGTGTTACAAGTAAGGTTGACGAGTTACAAGTTGCCACATGAGGTTATGATATGGTGACTATAATGGAGACCTGGCTTAAACATGGGCAGGAATGGGAACTATCTATTCAGGAGGGATAAGGAATGAAAAAAAGACAGGGGTTTGGGCGGGTTGGAGGTGGCAGTATTGATCAAGGATAATATTACAGTTCTACAGAGGAACTAGATACTAGAGATTCAAAGACTGAGGGGGAAAAATTCCCCAGCACCCCGATTGGGGACAGTAACCGACTCTGGGCGGGTAGGAAGTCCCGCCCGACTGCGAAAATTTGGTTACCGCCCCTCAGAGGAAGTGGATCGCAATCTTGTGCCCTCAACTAACTCTTGGGGCAGGTACCGGGGTGATACTGGGGCGCGATCGGCAGCGCTACCTAGATGTTTCATGTAGTGCTAACGCATTTCAACGTCCCTCCCCTTTGATTAAAGGTGAGGGCTGCTGTGCACTCTGCCGGGCCTCTGATGGCCTCCACTGGGCCACCAGGGCGGCGTGATGCCGAGGCCACAGCCCGGCACCCAAAATGGAGTGCTGGGTTGCATGATGACGGCTCGGACCACACACAGCAAGAAGTCAAGCCGACCGGTGAGTCGGCAAACAGATAAGATGGCAGCGCAGGGTGCTCCCAACCTCCCCTTTAAATTCCGCCCCGTGAGCGGACGTCGGCCCGGTTTGTGACCCGTGAGGCTGGTGATGACACTGCTCGCAGCAGCCTCGCGGGGGCGCAAGATAATATCCGCCACGGGGCGGAAAGGGTTCAGCGCGCTGCACTGAGGGATCACCACGCACATCGATGAGGTCATCGGCGGTTGTGCGGCGGCCTGGGGTGCTACTGGCAGGACTCGGTGCTACCGTAGAAGCGCCTCCGCCAACTCCCGCGCAATTTCGCAGGAACCACCCTCGTCCCCCGGGCAAAAACTGTTTTGTGCCCTATTAGCGCTCCCTTGGAGGCGCTAACGGGCATCACCAAGAGGAAGAGGGGCAATCTCGAACCCTGAATCTATTTGGCTAGAATTAAGGAACAGAAAAGGAGCTGTTACATTGCTGGGTGTTTACTATAAACCACCAAATAGCGAGAAGGAGATAGAGGGGCAAATCAGTAAGCAAATTTCAGAGAAATGTAAAAATAATAGAGCAATAATAGTAAGGGACTTCAATTCAATATAGACTGGGAAATAAAAAGAGAGTAAAGGGCAAGGAGGGCGAGGAATTCCTAAAATGTGTACAAGAGAATTGCATAATCAGTATGTTTCTGTCTCCAAGGAGGAACGAATCAGTGCTGGATTTAGTTCTGGGGAAAAAGTAGGGTAAGTGGAATGTGTTGCAGTGGGAGAACATCTGGGTAATAGTGATCATAATATAATTAGATTTAAAGTAGTTCTGGAAAGGGACAAAGAAAAATCAAAGGTGAAAATACCCAAATGGAAGAGAGCCAATTTCAGTAATTTGAAAAGGGATCTAGCACAGGTGGACTGGAAACAAAGATTGACTAGGAAGAGAGTAAATGAGCAATAGCAGGCCTTAAAGGCAGAAATATTTGGGGTAAAACCAAACATATTCCCATAAGAAGGAAATATGGGGCATCCAAAGCTAGAGTTCCCTGGGTGACAAAGGGCGCAGAGGTTAAAATAAAACAGAAAAAGGAGGTTTATGAACAGAATACAGCAGAAAACCAGGAAGAATATAGAGAGTGCAGCAGGAAATTGAAAAAGGATATAAGGAGGCAAAGAGAGATATGAGAAAAGATTGGTGGATAACGTAAAAGGGAAACCGACAATCTTTTATAAACATATAAAAAGTAAAAGAATAGTTAAAGGAATGGTGGGGCTAATTAGGAACAAAAAAGGAAATCTTGTGGAAGCAGAGGACATGATTGATGTACTGAATGAGTACATACGAACATTCGGACAATGACGGACAGGTAAAGACCATCTGGTCCATCGAGCCTGTCCCACACAATTGCAATACCTTTTATATCACAACATATACACTAGCCCAGATGGGATGCATCCTAGGTTGCTGAGGGAAGCTAGGGTGGAAATAGAAGAAGCTCTGAAAACAATCTTTCAATCCTCCTTGGATACGGGAGTGGTGCCAGAGCAATGGAGAACTGCAAATGTTACATGCCTGTTCAAAAAAGGGGAGAGGGATAAATCTGGTAACTATAGGCCAAGCAGTCTAATGCCAGTGGTGGGGAAACTACTAGAGACTTGTCAAGGACAAAATTAATTCTTGCTTAGAGAAGCATGGGTTAATAAAGGACAGCCAGCACGGATTTGTTAAAGGTGAATTGTTTCTGACTAGCCTGATTGAGTTCTTTGATGAAATAACAGAGAGGATTGATGAAGTATGTTGTAAATATGAACTTTCAAAAGGTGTTTGATAAAGTACCACATAACAGATTTATTCGTAAAATAGACACAAAAGGTAGCAACTTGGGTAGGCTAAGGGATAGGAGGCAGTGAGTACAGAAAATAAGGTTCCTGCAGCAAACACTTTCCATGAAAACTGCAAGAAATGTTGCAAACAATTGAGCTTAATGCTCAGGAGAGGAGATGGGGGGGAACCTATATAATGTGTCATGTATTCAACTATCATTGTAACCCATGTATAAGCTGACCTAAGTTGTATACGTTGAGAACATTGACCACAAGGGGGTGAACTTGTGGACTTGGAGACACTCCTAACCTGGACTTTCAGGTATAAAAGGGGAAGCTCCACTCACCTTCATCACTTGAGGTCTTGGTAATAAAGGTAACTGGTCACAGAGTGACCTTCTCTCAAGTATGGGCCTCGTGTGCATCTATACTGTATAGTAAGGACATATCATTGGCGACGAGAAACTGGGATTTAAACCACGCGAGCATGGCGACTAGCAGCACAGAAGAGAGGTACCGTGTTGATGATGATTGGGACGACTTTATTGAGAGACTACAGGAAAGGTTTGTCACTAAGGAATGGTTGGGACAGGATTCGGCCAACAAACGCAGGGCTCATCTCCTGACTGTTTGTAGATCCAGAAAGTACTCCCTGATGAAGGATCTTCTAGCGCCAGAGAAGCCGGCGGACAAGACGTTCGAAGAGCTCAGTAAGTTGATCGGGGAACACCTTAAACTGGCGAGCAGCATGCAGATGGCGAGACACCGGTTTTACACGCACCCAGCGGCGAGAAGGGCAAAGCGTTCCTGACTTCGTGGCAGATCTCCAGTGACTGGCGAGCCTATGTAAGTTCCCAGATGCATGCAGAGCAGAGATGCTGCAAGACTTTTTTATTGAGGGCATCGGGCATGCTGGGGTTTTCAGGAAACTGATTGAGACCAAAGACTTGACCTTGGAAGCGGCGGCTCTGATAGCCCAGACATTTATCTCAGGGGAGGAAGAGACCAGAATGATGTATGACAAAAATCTTGGCTCAAATGCAGCAAACAACCAGGGAGTCAACATTGTTAACGCGGCATACAGTTCTCGAGGCAGACAAGGGAAATCGGGCATGCACCAGCATGTAGTCGAACCCAAAGGGGGAATTCAACAGAGACAATGGCTAGCTTAACGGTGATTCAGGCCATCGCAATGGATAATGCGGCCAGTAATGGGGCCATCAACATCTGTTAATGGTGCGCGTAAGGACAGTTACAGAGACAGTCAGAGACGATCGACTGGCAATGGACCTTTTGTTTCCAACAATGGGGCCACCAGCTCATGCTGGAGTTGTGGCGGCAAACATCCAGCCAGAGCTTGCAGGTATCAGCAATATAACTGCAGAAACTGCAATGTCAGCGGTCACTTGGCGCGTATGTGCAGGAAGCCTGCAGCCAGGTTGATGTACGAGGAGGACAGGCCCGATGTAAGCCCTACGAGGCCAAATAAATACTGGGGGAAATCGCTGGAAGCTGAAGTTCAGCAAGTTCATGTGGAGCACATATACAGTTCATATACCAGGACGCCACCGATAATGATGAAAGTGCTCCTCAATGGCATCCCAGTATTAATAGAGCTAGACACGGGGGCCAGCCAGTCCCTAATGAGTATCAAACAGTTCAAAAGGTTGTGGGTGTCCAAGGCCAGGAGGCCAAAATTATTGCCGATTGACGCACAGCTACGGACATATACAAAGGAGATCATACCGGTGCTAGGCAGCGCCACGGTAGTCGTGACCCACAAAGATTCTGAGAACAGGTTGCCACTCTAGATTGTCCCGGGGGACGGTCCCGCACTATTGGGGAGAAGTTGGCTTGCTGTCATGAACTGGAAATGGGGCGATGTCAATGCAATTTCTTCTGTGGAATGAGTATCATGTGCACAGGTCCTGGACAAATTTGACTCATTATTTCAGCCCGACATCGGCACTTTCATGGGGGCCAAGGTAGTGATTCACATAAACCCGAACGCCAGGCCAGTACACCACAAGGCCAGAGCAAAGCCATAGGTGATGCAGTGATAGAGAATTCAAACAAGCTGCATTTAGACAGGCTGTGAAAATTCACAGACACCAAGTCAGAGATGCTACGTGAGTGGGAGCATGTTTCATTAAGTCATCAATCAACTTGACATTTTAGGACCTTGGGTAGCGAGCCAATTAAAAGGTTAAAAGACTATTAATTGAGCCAATAAGGTCAAGTTCTTTTCTGTAAATTGATCCAGGTATAAGTACAGCCATTTTGACCATGTGGTCTCAGAAGGACAAAGACCTGGCTTAAAGCCAAGAGCTTGTTACTGCGACCAAAATAAAGTGACATTAAAACTACAATCGGAGTTCATATTTCATTGGAAATTAAGAGATCTAACAATTTTGGCGTCACGAACAGGATCGCTGAGGAAAGAAACTGAATTTAGGACATCGGACCTACATACTGAGGTAAGGACTCCTCTTTATAAAAGTCCTCGGTCAAAAGTCTAAATTCGCCTCTCCTTCTACGCGATAACGAAAGCCTCTGGTTTGCGAACCCTCCGGTTGGTAGTCGGCTCGAGGTCCCATAGACGTCTAACTTCGGCGGTGTGTTAGTTAATTAATCACCGACCCACTGATCGGCTGGAAAGTCTACGTCTCGAGACCCCAGTAAAGAAATCAGTATTATGGCAGCAGGAGATAAGAGCAAAGAATTGCCTACAACTGTTAAAGGTGGGCAAGCACCACCTGAGGTTTTGATAGATGAAATCCTCGCACAGTTGAAAGAATACATAGAGCAACAATTCAATTTATCTAAAACCTGTATTAAGATCGAACAAAAGTACGGAACCTCCAAAGGACAATGGTCCTTGGACGAGATTAAAAGGGTCTGGGGAAAAACGATCCATATGAAAAATAAAGAGCGAATCAGATGGTCCCTAGCGGTTATGAGACAGATTCAAAAGCGGAATGAAATTATAATGCGTTCCCAACATGATCGAGAACTGACCAGTACAAAGGATCAATTGCAAGCAGTTTGTGCATAGCTGCGACAGAAAAAGCTTGAACTTGAAAAGCTGGAAGCGTAAATTAAAGATCTTAAAGGTGAAATTAAAGAATGGAAAAAATCATTAGGTCAAGAGACAGTAATAGGAAAAGGAAAATGTATTGGTCAATTCCCAGGGTACCCATGTTTGGATAAATTAAAAGCGCAAACCAGAAGACACGACCGAGGAATAGATACGAATTCTGAATCCTCCGACGATACAGGGTCGGAGGATGAAGAATTAGGGGTGCGCTTTAAAAAAAGACGAGTTGTAGTCAAATCAGAAGAGACTGTGGATGAGGGCGGAACCAAAAAAACGAGGAAAAGGGTGTACGAAAAATACTTAGTTCATGATCCGGCAGACCCAGAGAAAATTGATAAATGATCCAAGGAATTGCCCAATCCAAAGAAAGGGGGAGTGAAAACATGGGACCAATTGGACCGCTTAAGAAATATATATCAACTTCATCCCTGGGATGGAGTGCAAATTTTGACCATAATGGTGCCAAAAACACAGGGAAGAAAATTGCACGACAAGGTAGAAGAAGCTTTGGGGCAGGATGAGCAAGAATTAGACGCAGGATGGGAGGCGATTAAACACTGGCTGCAAGCCTTCAGTCCAGCTAAGACAGACTGGGGAAAAATTGCAGCCTGCCAACAGAAAGGAACAGAGGACGTCCTGGAGTATGACAAGCGGTTTAGATGCACATGGCTAGAACATTCGGGTATGAATAATACGGATGAGGAAATGGATGAACAAGTGTTTGGACCCCTGAAAGCAGCTTTCGTGGAAGGTCTAAAGCCAGAACTGTCCAAAATGCTTAAGGTAGTGTTACCGGACTGGGAAGATAGAGGAACTACCTTTGCAGCATTGGTGGATCGATGTAACCAATTAGATCGGGATATGGGAGCTAAAGTCTGAGCTGTACAGGCTATGGGATGGAAATCCCAGGATTCCGATAAACAGTTATTAGGAAAATTACCCATAAAATGTCATTATTGTGGGAAAGAAAGTCACTGGGCCAAGACGAGCAGGGCAAAACAGCAAGTCGTGGCTGGGGAAGAGGACGCAGCCAGGGATACAATCCAACAAACCAGGCTTGTCACAAGATAACGACCTCATAGAAGCATTTAAGCGACTGACAATACAATAACAAGGAGTTACATGGGATAGCAAAAAACGATCAGAGCTCACCCTGGCCCCCCTCCTCGCACTAATACAACAGAGGGGAGATGGGCTATATATAACTGTGAGGGTGGGCGATAAGGATGTGGACTGTCTTTTAGACACAGGGGCGGAATTAAAATGCTTACCCCTACAATATGGAGACATTTTGCTATTGGATGGTAGGGCACGTACAGCCTATGGAGTTGGGGGCCATAAAATGGAAATTAAAAGGACAACACCGGTACTTATAGGGCTGGGTCCACATGAACTAACCACGCCGGTCTGGATAGGCCCAGTAGATCAACCCCTTTTGGGAATGGACGTTCTAATCCAAATAGATTCATCGTTGCATTTCGAGGATGGTCAGGTGACATGGTCAATTAGAACTTTGAAGAACGAAGAATTGAAGGAACACCCGATAGGGGCTAAAGATAAGAACGATTGTGGCCTACTCCAGATGGAGCCTGCGTCATTTACCGGGACCAAGCCTCCATGCACTAAACAGTATCCCATCAGTCCAACTGCCATCGCGGGAATCTTAACGGTTATTCAGCAATTGGAGAAACAAGGGGTGCTTATTAAAACGCATAGCTCCTCCAATAGCCCCGTGTGGCCAGTACAGAAATCTAATGAGATTTGGCGTTTGACTGTCGATTATAGGAAATCTAACCAGTGTATTGATCAAAAAGCTCCTTTGGTCGCAGATCCCTCCACCATTTTTAATGCCCTCAAACCGGAACATAAATATTTCTTGGTTATAGCTATGGCCAACGGATTTTGGTCGGTGCCTCTGGCACCGGAGGTTCGACAGTGGTTGCTTTCACGGTCCAAGGACAACAGTATACTTGGACCTGGTTACCGCAGGGTTTCCACAGCAGCCCTACGGTATTCCACATGGCTTTATAAAGCCATTTGCGAGAATTACCTCCCCTGTCATCCACAGTCATCCAATATGTAGACGATATCCTGCTAGCTTCAAACACGGAAGAACAGCATGAACAAGATTTATGAGCTTTGCTGGACCACCTTCGGCTGAAAGGACATAAAGCCAGCATCGACAAAGCACAAATATCCCAAGAAGAGGTTGTATACCTGGGACAAAAGATTTCACAAGGGAACTTACCCAGGATAGAACTGCAGCCATTCGGGGCTGCTAAAAACCCACCAATATTCAGGAACTAAGGTCTTTTTTGGGATTGTGTAACTTTAATAGAAATTGGATTGACTCCTTCACACAGCTTGCTCAGCCATTGAATGATATTTTAAAGGGGAAATGTGCCTCTAAAGAAGCCATCACCCTCACTAAGGAACAGCAAGAGGCCTTCCTGAGTTTGAAAAAGGTTTTGTGTTCGGCACCAGCTCTGGGAATCCCCGACAGTGGTAAGCCATTTATCCTGTTTGTCCATGAGAAAGAAGGATATATGACAGCTATACTGACACAAGAACGTGGGGATCGGCAAAGACCTATTGGCTATTATTCGGCAAAACTGGATGCGGTAGCCCTCAGATGGGGAAGTTGCCTAAGAGCCATGGAAGCTACATGTCGAGTGGTAATGATCACTGCGGGTCTAGTCCTCGACCAAAAGCTGATTGTCAATGTCAAGTGTCCCCACACCGTACATGCTTTGCTGCCTATGAATAGAATGTCTCAGGTGACGGCAGCTAGATGGACCCACTGGACAGCAGTTTTGGAAGCTCCTAATCCCCATATCGTCCGGGCCAGCCCGGTTAATCCCGCAACTATGCTCCCGATGTCAGAATCGAGGGAGCAAGAGGGGGGAGAATGTGAAGAGCATGACTGCGTGGAGATTTTAAAAGAAACAGAAGAAGCAGCCTTAGCAGCAGAGGAGCCTCTGCACAACCCAGACCTCATCCTGTTTACAGATGGTTCCTCCTTTGTTGACAATGGTACCAGAAAAGCAGGATGGGCAGTTGCAACCTTATATGACGTAGTGGCAAAAGGATGTTTACCCTCAGGAACGTCAGCACAACAGGCCGAGTTACGGGCCCTGTCAGAAGCATGTCGAATAGCAGAAGGACAGACAAGTAATGTCTACACAGATTTGCGTTATGCTTTTGGAGTCGTTCACGACTTTGCTCTGTTATGGCGGAAAAGAGGATTCCTCACTGCTGCTGGTACACCTATCCGAAATGGAAAAGAAGTCCGAGACTTACTGGAGGCCATACAATTACCTCAGGAAGTGGCCATCCTGAAGTGTAAGGTCCATACCAAGGAAAATATCACAGAGCTCAGGGAAATGCCCTAGCCGACCAGGCAGCTAAAGATGCCGCCTCACAGGGCGTTCCTCCAGAAGAACCAACACAGATGTGCAGATTGAAAGCACTCAGGACTCTGACACGAGACCTTCAAACAATGCAAGGTGAGTGCTCCGGAGAGGAAAAATGGACATGGATTGAGGCAGGAATTAAGCTATGCGAAGATGGTGTCTGGAGACAAAGAGTTACCGACAAGCCAGTCGCGCCACAAGCGCTTATGCCTTTTTTAGCCCAACAGATCCACTCGTGGGGACACTTGGCCTCACAACAGATGATGGCACGGTTCCAGAAAAGCTGGTGGGGTCGGGGATTTAAAAAACATGCCCAGCTGGTAACAGACCGCTGTGTGGTCTGCCAGAAAAATAATTCTGGACCCATCACGGTTATGCCCCAACTGAGGCCCCCTGCCCCTGTCGGACCATTCCAGCATCTGCAGGTTGATTATATATCTCTTCCTTCATGCCAAGGATACACTAACATTCTTGTCATGGTCGACAGATTCTCTAGATGGGTAGAAGCTGTCCCAACTAAAAGAGCCACAGCCAATCACACTGCAAAGGTCTTGTGTAAGGATTACATTCCCCGATGGGGAGTCCCGAGTACATTGACTCAGATCAGGGAACACACTTCACAGGTGCTATCTGCCAAGAAGTCTGTAGGTTACTGAACATTACGTGAGATTTACACTGTCCTTATCATCCACAATCATCAGGACAAGTAGAACGAATGAATCGAACTCTGAAACAACGGCTTGCCAAATATCACCAAGAAGGAACACCATGGCCCCAGGCACTACCAATAGTGCTATGTAGCATTAGGGCAACCCCGAACAGAACTACAGGTCTAAGCCCATTTGAAATTATAACAGGAAGACCCATGTCGCTGCCAGGAACTATCGATTTAAGGAAAGCTGATGTTCACTTAATGAGTGACACTTTGTTATCATACTGTCAGAACTTAACCAATGTTTCCCGACAGGTATCAGCAGCTTGGGGTAATCCACCCGAAGGAGGACACGACATCATCCCGGGAGTCTGGGTGTATGTGAAAAAGTTGCATAAAGAACCTTTGGGTGCCAAGTGGGAGGGACCTTATCAAGTCTTATTGACCACCCAGGCAGCTGTTAAAGTCCAAGGAAAGAAAGCCTGGATCCACGCTTCACACGTTAAACGAGCACCCGTAACTGAAGCTGAAATCTAATAAGGACAATTACTTTTTGCCAAAATGTATACATTTACTGTATTATTGATTGTAGGTATTCTAGGCATATGCTTACTTCTTACTAGCCGACCCTCTGCACCAAAGGGAAATAGTAGGGTAGCAAAGGAATTACATGTAAATACCTTTTTATATATGTCATACATTTATGCCAAACAAGGTGACATTTCTAGTTGTTGGGTGTGTGCGCATATTCCTATTCACTCAAAGGGAGGGATTCCCTTGAGGCCAGTTCCCTTGAATATCTCGGAAATGGCTGAGTGGATAATTAATCAAAACAAAACAGGCAATGCGTTTCAGGATACGGAAAACTGGGCACGTAAATGGAAGTCAGCAGGTTACAATCTGACTACCTTTGAAGGGGGATACCAACCGTGCTACAATAATTCCAAACGGCCCCCATTTTTTGTTATCACTAATACAACGGGAATAGGAAGACCGGGGGAATCGGTCTGTCTGATTAGAAACATCAAAGGAGGCCAAAATATGGAGTATAGTAACTGCTCCCAGAATTATAATATAATCAAGCCACGGAACCGGTCCAAACTGGGCCGATGTGGGAATTTTTAACGTAACGGGGATTCTGAATAAAACAGATGGAAAAGCCTGGACAGGCCCCGGAGTGTTGCTGACAAAGAAACAGCTAACATTCATTGCCTATAATGGCACCTATTGGATGTGTGGCCACAAGGCCTACTCTTGGCTGCCCCAGAATTGGACGGGATCCTGCTATTTAGCCTACATTGTGCCTTATATGTATCATATAAAGTCACTGTCGGAACATTTACACCGTCCTAAGAGAGCTATCACAGAAACAGAGAGGTTCTTTGCCATTCTGATCCCCAGGTATGGGACCACCAAACTGGCAAGGGAATCCATTAACATGGCATCCGTTGTGGAACGGGTAGCCAATGATACCTCAGAGGCCCTAATTAAAATCAATGCAGAAATGGTAGCAATCCGCACAGTAACCCTACAGAATAGACTGGCCCTTAATTACATCCTGGCTGAAAAGGGAGGTACTTGCGCCCTACTCGGAACTGAGTGTTGCACATATATCCCAGATAGCTCCGAAGAAATTACCCACTTAGCAGAGCATATCCAAAAGGAGGTAGAAAAGCTTAAGCAACCCCCATCATTCACTTTGTGGAGTGGAGCCACTGAATGGCTAGGTTCAATCGGAACTTCATTGGTGGAAGGTTTAATTCTATTTGTTGTAATTATTTTACTTTTATATTGTTTGTTTATGTTGATTAAATGTTGTTGCGACCAGGCGGCTGTAGCTGCTGTCCCGCATGTGAGATACCTTGCAGGTCCCAGCAGACCGTCTGTACGTGGCACAGGGGTATGTTATGCTTAAGGGAAGGTTGTTTACTGGTTGAACTAAGATATTGATTTGGATTAAATTGGAATAAGGTTAATTAACCTACTAAAACCAGACTTCCATTGTGGCCACGATGGAACTCGGGTTGGTGTAAATTTGTGTGGAAGCTACTAGTCCGGACATGTGGCGAAACACATTAACAAATTTTAGAAGGAAACTCTATTAACATGTATGAAATTATTTTATAGAATGTTTAACCAGTGATACCTGATGTTTTATGATTCAGTTTGTGAAAGAATCAAAGGGGGGATTGATAGAGAATTCAAACAGGCTGCATTTAGACAGGCTGTGAAAATTCGCAGACACCAAGTCAGAGATGCTACGTGAGTGGGAGCATGTTGCATTAAGTCATCAATCAACTTGACATTTTAGAACCTTGGGTAGCGAGCCAATTAAAAGGTTAAAAGACTATTAATTGAGCCAATAAGGTCAAAGAAGGCGAGTTCTTTTCTGTAAATTGATCCAGGTATAAGTACAGCCATTTTGACCATGTGGTCTCAGAAGGACAAAGACCTGGCTTAAAGCCAAGAGCTTGTTATTGCGACCAAAATAAAGTGACATTAAAACTACAATCGGAGTTCGTATTTCATTGGAAATTAAGAGATCTAACATGCAGGAAAATATAGAATGCGAATTGGACCGCCTGCTGAGGGAAGGCATCATCTTGCCAGTCGAATTCAGTGACTGGGTGAGCCCAATCGTGCCGGTGCTCAAGGCGGATGGGTCGGTCAGGATATGTGGCGATTACAAGGCCACCATCAATCCGGTGTCACTCCAAGACCAGTACCCGCTACCGAGAGCGGAGGACCTCTTTGCGAAGCTATCCGGTGGCAAACTTTTTTCAAAATTGGACCTGACCTCAGCTTACATGACCCAGGAGCTGGTGAGTGAATCGTAGAAGCTGACCACCATCACGACAGACAAGAGGTTGTTTGAGTATAACAGATGTCCGTTCGGGATTCGTTCGGCCGCCGCGATCTTTCAGCGAAATATGGAAAGCCTCCTCAAGTCGATTCCAAATACGGTGGTTTTTCAAGACGACATCCTCATCACGGGTCGCGAGACTGAAAAACACCTCCACAACCTGAAGGAGGTGCTACGCAGACTGGACCGGGTAGGGCTGCGACTGAAAAAGGCGGTGCATCTTCTTAGCTCCAGAGGTAGAATTCCTGGGGAGGAGGGTAGCAGCAGACGGGATCAGACCTACTGCATCTAAAACAGAAGCGATCCAGAGAGCACCAGACCCCGTAACATGACGTTCCTGGGGCTCCTGAACTATTTTGGTAACTTTCTTCCCAAATTGAGCATGCTGTTAGAGCCGCTACACGTGCTCCGACGCAAAGATCGCGATTGGGTCTGGGGGGACAGCCAGGAAAGGGCTTTTGATAGAGCACGCAATTTGTTATGCTCCAACAAACTGTTAACGCTATATGACCCTTGTAAGAAACTTGTTTTAACGTGCGATGCTTCGTCCTATGTGGTCGGGTGTGTGTTGCAGCATGTGAATGCCAATGGTCAGTCACAGCCGGTAGCTTATGCCTCCAGAAGTCTGTCCCAGGCAGAAAGGGGCTACGGGATGGTAGAAAAGGAAGCACTAACATGTGTATATGCAGTAAAAGAAAATGCACCAGTACCTGTTTGGCAGGAAATTTGAGCTGGAGACAGATCACAAACCCCTAACGTCCCTTTTGGCTGACAACAAGGCCATAAATGCGAATGCATCGGCCCGCATACATAGAAACATAGAAAATAAGTGCAGGAGTAGGCCATTCGGCCCTTCGAGCCTGCACCGCCATTCAATGAGTTCATGGCTGAACATGCAATGTCAGTACCCCATTCCTGCTTTCTCGCCATACCCCTTGATCCCCCTAGTAATAAGGACTACATCTAACTCCTTTTTGAATATAATAGAAACTTAAAAAAAAATTTTTTTTTTAGAACCTGGCTGCAGGCTTCCTGCAAATACAGAGGTGGGCACTCACATTAGCCGCCTATGACTACACAATTCGGCACAGACCGGGCACTGAAAACTGTGCCGATGCATTCAGCAGGCTCCCACTAGCCACCACTGAGGGGGCAACTGAGCATGATGCTGAGATGGTCATGGCTGTTGAAAGCGAAGGCTCACCTGTGATAGCCCGTCAGATTAAAGTCTGGACAAATAAAGACTCGCTCCTGTCTTTAGTTAAGAAATGTGTCCTGAATGGGAACTGGGCAGCCACGTACGGGGCATGCCCTGAGGAATTTAAACCGTTTCATGGGCGCAAGGATGAACTCTCAATTCAGGCCGATTGCCTACTGTGGAGAAACCGAGTAGTCATGCCCCAGAGGGGCAGAGATGTGTTTATCAGAGAACTTCACAATGAGCACCCGGGCATTGTCATGATAAAGGCAATTGCCAGGTCACACGTTTGGTAGCCAGGGATAGATGCAGACCTGGAACTTTGTGTTCTCAGGTGCAACACGTGTGCTCAGCTGGGCAACGCCACCCAGGGAAGTCCCCTTTAGCCCCTGTTCCTGGCCCGCCAAGCCATGGTCATGCATCCATGTGGACTACGCAGGTCCTTTCATGGGAAAAATGTTTTTGGTTGTAGTAGACGCCTATTCCAAATGGATTGAGTGTGCCATTTTAAATTCAAACAGATCCTCTGCCACAGTATAAAGTCTACGGGCAACGTTCGCCGCCCATGGTCTCCCAGATGTCTTGGTCAGCGACAATGGCCCGTGCTTCACAAGCACTGAATTCCAGGACTTCATGGCAGGCAATGGAATCAACCATGTCAGAACGGCACAGTTCAAGCCGGCCTCAAATGGCCAGGCGGAACGAGCAGTGCAGATAATCAAACAGGATGGTCAGAATCCAAGGGGGTTCCCTACAAAGCCGCTTATCACGCCTTCTGTTGGCCAATAGATTCCGACCACACTCACTCACAGCGGTTCCACCCGGAGAGCTGCCACTGAAAAGGATGCTCTTTCATAGGGGGTGTATAAGGTTATCCCTTATACACCCCACTATGAAAGAAATTGTTGAGAGCAGGCATCAGTCACAATGTGACTACCATAACAGGAATGCGAGGGCGCGATGTATTGATGTCAATGACCCTGTTTTTGTCCTTAATTACGCTGCAGGGCCCAAATGGCTTGCAGGCACTGTGATTGCCAAAGAGGGGAATAGGGTTTTGGTAGTTAAACCTAACAATGGACAAATCTGCCGCAAACACGTGGATCAAACTAAAAGGAGGTTCAGCAACCCCATAGAAGAAGCAGAGGAAGAATACGACGTAGTGTTTACTCCACCACAGGTGACTGAACACTGGAACCAAGTGGAGGAGAGCCCAGTCACTGTGGGCAGTCCAGACAGGCCTGAGGCACCGCAAACAGCAGACACTCAGACCAGCACCCAACAACTGGAGCCCCAACTCAGGCGCTCTACAAGGGAGCGTAAACCACCAGAGAGACTTAAGCTGTGATCCCAATAAGACTTTGCGGGGGAGGTGATGTCATGTATTCAACTATCATTGTAACCCATGTATAAGCTGACCTAAGTTGTACACCTTGAGAACATTGACCACAAGGGGTTGAACTTGTGGGAGACACTCCTAACCTGGACTTTCAGGTATAAAAGAGGAAGCTCCACCCACCTTCTGTCATGTATTTAACCATCTTGCAATGACATAGTCATGTAACTGTAACTCATGTACACTGTACCTGTACCCTAGAAATGCACACCCTGACCACAGGGGGTGAACTTGCGGGAGACACTCCTCACCTGGGTTTCCAGGTATAAAAGGGGAGATTCCACCCAGGATCCACACTCCTTGGTCCTGGGAATAGTGAAGGTCACAGAGTGACTGTGTCTGATATATCCATGCCTCGTGTGAGTTTGTAGTAAGGTGCAGGGACACTACATTTGGCGACGAGAAATGGGAATCACCGAACCACGAGGATGGCCACCGGTGGCACAGAGGAACGTTACTGTGTGGGTGAGGACTGGGACAACTTCGTGGAAAGACTCCAGCAGAGCTTTGTCACAAACGACTGGCTGGAAGAGACAGCGGCTGACAAGCGGAGAGCGCATCTACTGACCAGCTGCGGACCACAGACATACGCGCTGATGAAAGACCTGCTCGCACCCTAAAAGCCGGCAGACAAGTCTTTTGAAGAGTTCAGCCAGCTGATCAGTGAGCATCTCAAGCCGGCGAGTAGCGTACACATGGCCCGGCACCGGTTCTACTCTCACCGGCGTTGGGAGGGACAAAACGTCTTGGACTTCGTGGCGGAACTGCGGCGCTTGGTCAGTCTCTGCAAGTTCTCCGATGCCTGCAGGGGGAGATGTTAAGAGACTTTCTCATCGAGGACATTAATCATGCCGGCATTTTCAGGAAGCTCACAAAGACTAAGGACTTGACTTTAGAAAGGGCGCCGTTGATAGCTCAGACCTTTATGGCAGGAGAAGAGGAGACCAAGCTAATTTACGCGAGTAGCCCTGGTCCAAATGATGGACCAGGGAGTTAACATGATGAACGCAGCTTGGGACCCCGCAGGCAGGTAAGGGCATTTCGAAACCACCCAGGCAGCAACAGGCTCTAGGGTGGGCCCGCAACAAGGACAATGGAAAGGGGATCGGCAATTCACGCCAACTCGAGGAACAATGCGTCCCGTGATGGGACCATTAACACCCACCATCAGAGTGCTTAGAAACAGCCAAATGGGCAATCAGAGAGGAATGCTTGGTAATAGTCCTTTTGTTAACAGCAATCTCAATCTCAGCTCATGCTGGAGATGTGGGGGTAGACAAACTGCGAGAAGCTGCAGGTTCCAGCAATATACCTGTAGGATTTGTAATGTCAGTGGACATTTGGCCAGGATGTGCAAAAAGGCAGTAGCGAGGCTAATCTGCGAGACAGAGGAACCAGACGAGGGGTCTGCAATGCAGGATGAGGCCTGGGGTAAAGCCATAGATGCTGAAGTTCAGCGGGTTCATGTGGCTGACGTCCACAGCTCATACACTAAAACGCTATCCATGATGATGAAAGTCTTACTGAATGGCATCCCGGTGCACATGGAGCTGGATACGGGAGCGAGCCAGTCACTCATGTGCGCCCAACAATTTGAGAGACTATGGCCACACAGAGCTAGCAGGCCCAAACTGGAACACATTGAGACGCAACTACGGACATACACCAAAGAGATCGTCCCAATGCTGGGCAGTGCAAACTTGGTGGTAACACATAATGGATTACAGAACCGGCTGCCACTCTGGATCGTTCCGGGAAATGGCCCCGTGCACTTGGGGAGGAGTTGGCTAGCTGAGATGAATTGGAAATGGGGGGATGCGCATGCCATTTCATCCGTGGAGTGAAGTTCATGCTCACAGGTCCTGCAAAAATTCGGGTCACTGTTTCAACCTGGTGTCGGAACGTTCAAGGGCACTAAAGTAGTGATACGCATCACTCCGGACGCCAGACCAGTGCACCACAAAGCCAGAGCGGTGCCGCATGTGATGTGTGAAAAAATTGAATGTGAACTGGACAGGCTGCTCCAAAAGGGCATAATTTCGGCCATTGAATTCAGCGACTGGGCAAGTCCCATCGTTCCCGTCCTCAAAGCAGATGGCTCGGTTAGGATTTGTGGCGACTACAAAGCCACCATCAACTGAGTATCGCTGCAAGACCAATACCCGCTTTCGCGAGCGGAGGACCTTTTTGTCACACTGGCAGGTGGCAAGCTGTTCACGACATTGGACCTCACTTCGGCCTACATGACTCAGGAACTGGCTGAAGAATCCAAGCTTGTGATCACCATCACGACGCACAAGGGATTATTTGTCTACAACAGGTGTCCATTTGGCATTCGTTCGGCAGCAGCAATCTTTCAGAGAAACATGGAGAGCTTGCTCAAATCCATTCCTGGAACGATCGTATTCCAAGACGACATTCTCATAATGGGTCGAGACACCGAAGAACACCTCCACAACCTGGAGGAGGTGCTACGCCGATTGGATCGGGTAGGCTTGCGGCTGAAGAAGGCCAAGTATGTGTTTTTGGTCCCAGAGGTCGAGTTTTTGGGCAGGAGGGTTGCCACAGACGGGATCCAGCCCACTGAATCAAAAATGGAGGTGATTCGCTGGGCGCTCAGGCCCGGCAACACGTCCGAGTTGCGATCATTCCTGGGACTTTTGAACTATTTTGGGAACTTTCTGCCGAACTTAAGCACATTGTTGGAACCGTTACACATGCTCCTGCGTAAAGGTTGTGAATCGTTTTGGGGGGACTGTCAAGAACAAGCTTTCAATAAGGCGAGGAACCTGCTGTGTTCCAACAAACTGTTGACTTTGTATGATCCCTGTAAAAAACTGGTCTTAACATGCAATGCGTCATCCTACGGGGTTGGGTGTGTGTTGCAGCAGGGTAACGATGACGGCCGATTCCAACCGGTGGCTTACGCCTCCAAGTTGCTCTCCCAGGCAGAGCGTGGATACGGCATGGTCGAGAAGGAAGCACTCGAGTGTGTTTACTGTGTGAAAAAGATGCACCAGTACCTTTTTGGTAGACAATTCGAGCTAGAGACGGACCACAAGCTGTTAACATCCTTGTTGTCTGACAGCAAGGCTGTCAATGCCAATGCGTCAGCTCGCATACAGCGCTGGGCCCTCATGCTGCCTTCGTATGACTACACCATACGGCACCAGCCAGGCACCGAAAATTGCGCTGACGCGCTCAGCAGGTTCCCACTGGCCACCACCGAGGGGACGTCGGAGCAGAGCGTCGAGATGGTCATAGCCGTTGAGGCTTTTGACACTGCGGGCTCCCCCATTACAGCCCATCAGATCAAACTCTGGACCAACAGGGACCCCCTCCTATCCATGATAAAGAAATGTGTCCTGACTGGGGATTGGGTACCCGCTCACAGGGCGTGCCCCGAAGAAGTCAGATCATTTCAGAGACGGATGGATGAGTTTCTCCATCCAAGCTGACTGCCTGCTATGGGGCAGCCGGGTAGTCATGCCCCAGAAAAAGGGAAGCGTTCATCAGGGAACTCCACAGCGAGCACCCTGGCATCGTGTTAATGAAGGCCATTGCCCGGTCACATGTATGGTGGCCGGGGATTGACTCACACCTGGAACACTGGGTTCGCAAGTGCACGACGTGTGCCCAGCTGGGCAATGCCCCCAGGGCGGCCCCACTCAGCCCGTGGCCCTGGCCCACCAGACCATGGTCATGTATTCACGTCGACTATGCAGGCCCAATCATGGGGAAAATGTTCCTGATCGTTGTCGATGCATACTCGGTGGATCGAGTGCATCATATTGAACTCGTGCATGACATCTATCACCGTGGAGAGTCTGCGTACATTTTTTGCGACCCATGGCTTGCCAGACATCCTGGTCAGCAACAATGGCCCCTGTTTCACCAGCCATAAATTCCAGTAGTTTATGTCAGGTAATGGTATCAAGCACGTCCTGACAGCGCCGTTCAAGCCGGCTTCCAATGGCCAGGCAGAGCGGGCAGTCCAAGTCATAAAACAAGGCATGCTATGCATCCAAGGACCCTCCCTTCAGTACCACCTATCGCGCCTCCTGCTGGCCGACAGGTCCCGCCTGCACTCGCTCACGGGAGTCCCGCCAGCGGAACTCCTCATGAAACGCACGCTCAAGACGCGGCTGTCCCTCATTCACCCAGCCCTGGCAGACATTGTTGAGGGCAAGCACCAGTCCCAGACTGAGCTCCATGATCGAAACTCAAGGGGGAGGTGTATAGAAATAGATGACCCGATATTTGTTTTTAACCATGCTTTGGGACCCAAGTGGCTTGAGGGCACCGTAATTGGCAAAGGAGAGTCACGGTGATCCGACTAAACAATGGGCAGATATGCCGCAAACACTTGGACCAAGTAAAGACAAGGTTCAGCATAGACACGGAGGAACCTGAAGAAGAGCATGAGATGGCACCCACACCACTGCCAGCGGACGAGCAACAAAGACAGTCCTCAGCATGCACAGTCCCTGCGGCCAGGCCGGAATCATCTCAAGTGACAGAGACGCGTGCCGAGGCTCAGCCACCAGAGCCACAACTGTGGTGCTCCACGAGAGAGCGTCGACTACCTCTGAAATAAAAAGACTTAAGGGGGGAGGTGATGCCATGTATTTAACCATCTTGTAATGACATAGTCATGTAACTGTAACTCATGTACACTGTACCTGTACCCTCGAAATGCACACCCTGACCACAGGGGGTGAACTTGTGGGAGACACTTCTCACCTGGGTTTCCAGGTATAAAAGGGGAGGTCCCATCCAGGGTCCAGGCAATAAAGGTGAAGGTCACAGAGTGACCGTGTCTGATATATCCATGCCGCGTGTGAGTTTGTAGTAAGGTGCAGGGATACTACACCTTCATGATTTGAGGTCTTGGTAATAAAGGTAACTGGTCACAGAGTGACCTTCTCTCAAGTATGGGCCTTGTGTGCATCTATGCTGTATAGTAAGGACATATAATAATGTCTACTTTATTTTGCTTTGCTGGGCAGCAATCTCTGATGGAGAGGATTGGCAGATGATCTGATTTCTAACCTCTGCTAGGGTTACTTCAGCTAGTTGATTGACTCTGTCTTCTGCTCCTGAGACACAGGAGGCAATGAAAACCTGAAACAGAAAGATTCTTTTTCAGTTTCCCATGTTTCTATACTGTAATTACTGTTAGGTATATAGAACTTAATTGTAATCGTCTGCTTTGTTTTAACTAATTTCTATTCCATGAATATGAAAAGATTGGAGTTTTTTCTGTATTTAAAAAAAAAACAGGACGGTTATTTCGAGATGCTGAGGGGAAACAATATTAAAACAAAAAAAAAATTCCCAGTCAATAAATAAAAGCTAACGATACTGAACCAATAGATTAAAATAATATAATTTGGAAGCAGTAAAAAGCAATTATTTGTTGATAAAACAAGGATGTGTGGAGAGTGCCAGCCCCGGAACCGATATCCGGGGAATGAGGAGGATGAGGCAGCGGCCGGGATTGTTATGCTGGCGGACGGGGAGATGGCGCTGTGCCGCGGGAGCGTGGCTCGGAGGTTTTTACTTCTTTTAGCCCAAGAAAACCTGGAGTTCCGGCTCCCGGTGAGTGTGGCGGGCGGGCTCGGGCTCGGGCTCGGGGGGCGGTGACCAGAGCACAGTCTGAGCCCCACATTGGCCGCGGCCGCCAGTTTGCAGATTTCCAGCACCCGCAGTAATGCGCTGCGAGCGGCGCCTCCCGGATAAAGACAAGCGTCCAGTCTGCTCAGAAATGACTGTTTTGTTCTCCCGCCTCCTGTACTGGGATAATTCAGGGGCCCGCAGTCTCTCGGTGTCTGGCCCCACTGGCAGTATGAGCCCTGACAGCTGGACCGGTGGGCACCGGAGGGACTGGAGTGCATCATCACCCCAGGAAATATAATTCGTATTTAATTTGTTAAGTTTCCTTTACAGTCTTTAAGAAGGGGGCACATGCTTATTTCTAAATCGGTTATGGCAATTGCCATCCACCAATACAACTCTTTTTGGGGGAAAAAATGTAGACATTAAATCAAGATCTGCGGGACACTCCAAACATTTTTCAAGGCCCTTTTTTGGGGTTTTGTTTGTATTTTTTTTTTCTTTTGTTTTTTAAAATCACCACCAATACACTAAGAAGAGTGATCTGACAACTTGCAGCAATTTACTCCACTCAGACAGTCACAGCCGGGCAGTCATGTTGTAAAATGTGATGGGCACCGATGACCTGTAGGCTTGTGCCAGTCTGTGCCATTTCTGGTATTTTCTTGTTATGCCTTTTAAAAGATGGAATTGCACCCACCCCCGACAAGGCAAATGTCAGGGGGACAGAGCTGGGTTCCCTGCATCAGGAGTTCCTGCTTTCCTGGCTCTGTCAGGATTTGGCATAGAATCTTGCTGTTACCATGAGTGTAATGAAGCATAGGGGCGGAAGTGGCTCCTATCATCTGGATGAGGGAAGGTCTAGACCAGTGGGAAAAAAAGGTGCAGCAAATTTATATTTAAAAAAAAAATCTTGCTTCGTCCCCTTAGAAGGCAACCCTCCATCCAATGGCAGTCTGGCATCAAATTCTCCAGCTACTTCGATCGATGTTAAGGCTGTCGCACTTCACCATTTTTATCAACAATCTGGATGAAAGCATCGGGGGAACTTTCCACAAGTTTGTGAATGACACGAGAATATGTCGCGTTTTAAGGACCTTGGATGTAAAACAAATAGATTTGTGGTGAATCTAGATGGAATGATGGAATGGGTCGACATCTGGAGACCAATTCACAAGGAGATCTACTAATATAGATAAATGTGCATGATGCATTTGGGTAGGGGGACCTTCAAGCATATGTGCACCATTCAGCATTGGTGCTCAAGGCAGCTGAGTGGGAGGCATATCTGAGGGTATGGTGTATGAGGCGTTGAGGATACATAATCATTGTTGTGAGGCTATTGTGAAAACAAATAGGGTGTTCGGATGTATTTCCAGGACAATTAAACATAAAACGAGAAACACTATCCATTGTTTGTGTGGGGCCTTGATCAGGCCACATAGGATCTTGCAGCATAAAAAGAGGCCATTTGGCCCATCGTGTCTGTGACAGCTCTTTGATAGAGCTGTCCAATTCACTCCTGCACCCTAGCTTTTTCCCTATAACCATGCAAATTAGTTCTCCAAGTACATGTCCAATTGCCTTTTGAAAGTTCCTACGAAATCTGATTCCATCACCCTTTCAGGTAGTGAAATAATTAGTCTGTGTGAAATAATTAGTCCTCATTTCCTCTCCAGCTCTTTTGCCAATTATTTTCAACCAATGACCTCTGGTTATCAACCACTAGTCAGGGAAAATAGTTTCTCCCTACATGGTCTCAAACTATCAAACCCTCTCATAAGTTTGAATACCTCTATTAGGTCTCCCCTTAACTCTCTCTGCTCTAAGGAGAACAATCCTAACTTTTCCAATCTCTCCACCTAACTGAAATCCCTCATCCTTGGTAACAGTTTAGTAAATATCTTTTGCAAGGCCTTGACATCCTTCCTAATGGGTGATACCCAGAATTGAACACAATACTCCACATGAGGCCTAAACAGTGTTTTATAAAGGTTTATATCATAACTCCTTTGCTTTTGTACTTTATTCCTCTATTAATAGAGCCAAGGATCCCATATGCTTTTTTAACAGCCTTCTCAATTTGTCCTCCCATCTTCAAAGATTTGTGTACATACACCCCCAGGTCTCTTGCTTCCTGCACCCCCTTTAACATTGAATCATTTAGTTCATATTGTCTCTCCTCATTCTTTCTACCAAAATGTATCGCTTCACACTTCTCTGCATTAAATTTCATCTGCCATGTATCTGCCCATTTCACCAGTCTATGTCCTCCTGGAGTCTACTACTATCCTCATTGTTTGCTACTTTGCACCTCTTCTTCCCTTTTTTAGATCTCCTTTGTCCTATCTATGTTCAGCTTAGTTCTTTGCTATATTACGAACTTTACAAATGTCATAAGCCTCATTTTTCTGGTCCAGTGAAAGGAATACAATCCATTACCAAGTTGAAGGTCAACACTGGCGAAGTTTCCCACCAGCATTGCTGATTCACCTTGCATTTCATTCAATGATCCTTCTAAGCATGGGACAACCTCACTGCAGCACTCTCTAAATGGTGGACAGACTGTCTGCATTCTTTGCAATTCAAAGCTATTGACATAAAGGTTTGAAACAAGTGTCACCATTTTACTGCTACGTGACTGCGAGTTGATAATTCATTTGACTATTCCCACTTGCCCAGAATGAATGTCGATTATTTTATCACCACATGTATAAAGGATTTTACAAATCTTTAATCCTATTTAATATCTTGTTATTCCTTTGTGCAGTTATGTAGCTATTATTAAGCACAGCTAAAATGCCATGAACAAAAGATATAGGAGGGATATTGCAGCTCAGATCAGAAAGACCTGTGTTGTGACCAAGACAGTGCTTATTAACTAAGTACATCTTTTGATTCAAAAGGGTTTTTGATTCAGCTGTTTCTCAGATATTTTATGTGTGCCATGTAAACCAAATACCTATTTTTTTTTAACAGGAGCTTAAATCCCTGTTTTCTCTTTGTGATGGACAGTTAAACTGTGAAGAAAACTTTGACGAAAAGGTAGGACACAGTATGTCCTCAGTTTGTACTATCAAATACTAACTTAATCATGGGATTCTACAACTGCAGAATATTGAATTTGTTTATAATTGTTATATGAAATCTCAAATTACATTACAGTCTTTGATCCATTCCTTAGTATCTTGTTATTTTCAATAATATGTACACTGATTTGTTTGTGGGATTTTCTGTTTGAGCCATGTATGATTGTGATGGCTGGCTGTGCAAGTAAATGTTTGTACATCAATATTCAGAAAAGAGCCTATTGATATCAACAGAAGGGTATGAGTAATTTTAATGGCTGGTGATGACCAGCATTTTCCACAGTCAGGCCATATTGTTCTGCACCGAGCCTTCCAGGCTAAAATGCCAGCCCTAATTTTTCTATCCATGTGGACTTAATCGTGTTCTCCCAAGTCAGTTTTCACCCTCCACCAGCAAACAAATAAACATTGATTCCACCTTGTTTAATACCAGCGAAATGAGAAACTTAATTTAAGCCAAGATGTAAAATATCTCAGATGCTGAAAATCTGAAATAAAGGCAGACAATGCTGGAAACACTCGGCAGGTTAGGCAGCATCTGTTAAAGAAGGAACACAAGTTAATACTTCAAGTCTTGTGACCCTTCGTGGTGGACATTGAAGTTCTTATCTAGAGTACATTCTTCACTTACAAGTGTTGTTCAACATGGAGGAAAACTGATGGGTTGGGGGTGGGGTACATAACATAACATAAGAAATAGGAGCAGGAGTAGGCCATTTGGCTCCTTGAGCCTGCTCCGCCATTTAATAAGATCATGGCTGATCTGATCTTGGGCTCAGCTCCACTTCCCTGCCCGCTCCCCATAACCCTTTACTCCCTTATCGTTCAAAAATCTGTTTATCTCCATCTTAAATATATTCAATGACCCAGCCTCCACAGCTCTCTGGGGCCGAGAATTCCACAAATTTACGACCCTCAGAAGAAATTCCTCCTCAGCTCAGTTCTAAATGGGTTGACGGTGGATAGGCAATGGCAAACATTTAAAGATCACATGGATGAACTTCAGCAATTGTACATCCCTGTCTGGAGTAAAAATAAAATGGGGAAGGTGGCTTAACCGTGGCTAACAAAGGAAATTAAGGGTACTGTTAAATCCAAGGAAGAGGCATATAAATTGGCCAGAAAAACAGCAAACTGGAGGACTGGGAGAAATTTAGAATTCAGTAGAGGAGGACAAAGGGTTTAATTAAGAGGGGGAAAATAGAGTACTAGAAGAAGCTTGCTGGGAACATAAAAACTTACTGCAAAAGCTTCTATACATATGTGAAGAGAAAAAGATTAGTGAAGACAGTGCAGTCAGAGTCAGATGAATTTATAATGGGGAACAAAGAAATGGCAGACCAATTGAACAAATACTTTGGTTCTGTCTTCACGAAGGAAGACACAAATAACCTTCCGGAAGGAAGTACTAGGCAACTGAGGGTCTAGTGAGCCGGAGGAACTGAAGGATATCCTTATCAGGCGGGAAATAGTGTTCGGGAAATTGATGGGATTGAAGGCCGATAGATCCCCGGCGCCTGATAGTCTGCATCACAGAGCACTTAAGGAAGTAGCCCGAGAAATAGTGGATGCATTGGTGATCATTTTCCAACAGTCTATCAACTCTGGGTCAGTTCCTATGGACTGGAGGGTAGCTAATGTAACACCACTTTTTAAAAAGGGAGGGGGAGAGAGAAAGCAGGTAATTATCGACCGGTTAGCCTGACATCAGTAGTGGGGAAAATATTGGAATCAGTTATTAAGGATGAAATAGCAGCACATTTGGAAAGCAGTGACAGGTTCGGTCCAAGTCAGCATGGATTTATGAAGGGGAAATCATGCTTGACAAATCTTCTGGAATTTTTTGAGGATGTAACTAGTAGAGTGGACAAGGGAGAACCAGTGGATGTGGACTTTCAAAAGGCTTTTGACAAAGTCCCACACAAGAGATTGGTGTGCAAAATCAAAGCACATGGTATTGGGGAAAATATACTGACGTGGATAGAGAACTGGTTGGCAGACAGGAAGCAGAGAGTCGGGAAAAACGGGTCCTTTTCAGAATGGCAGGCAGTGACTAGTGGAGTGCCACAGGGCTCAGTGCTGGGGCCCCAGCACTTTACAATATACATCAATGATTTAGATGAAGGAATTGAGTGTAATATCTCCAAGTTTGCAGATGACACTAAACTGGGTGGCGGTGTGAGCTGCGTGGGGGATGCTGAGAGACTGCAGGGTGACTTGGACAGGTTAGGTGAGTGGGCAAATGCATGGCAGATGCAGTATAATGTGGCTAAATTTGAGGTTATCCACTTTGGGGGCAAAAACGCGAAGACAAAATATCTGAATGGCAGCAGATTAGGAAAGGGGGAGGTGCAACGAGACCTGGGTTTCATGGTTCATCAGTCATTGAAAGTTGGCATGCAGGTACAGCAGGCGGTGAAGAAGGCAAATGGTATGTTGGCCTTCATAGCTAGGGGATTTGAGTATAGGGGCAGGGGGAGTCTTACTGCAGTTGTACAGGGCCTTGGTGAGGCCTCACCTGGAATATTGTGTTCTGTTTTGGTCTCCTAATCTGAGGAAGGACGTTCTTGCTGTTGAGGGAGTGCAGCGAAGGTTCACCAGACTGATTCCTGGGATGGCTGGACTGATATATGAGGACAGACTGGATCAACTGGGCCTTTATACATTGGAGTTCAGAAGGATGAGAGGGGATCTCATGGAAATGTATAAGATTCTGATGGGACGGGACAGGTTAGATGCGGGTAGAATGTTCTTGATATTGGGGAAGTCCAGAACCAGGGGACACAGTCTTAGGATAAGGGGTAGGCCATTTAGGACTGAGGTAAGGAGAAACTTCTTCACTCAGAGAGTTGTTAACCTGTGGAATTCCCTGCCGCAGAGAGTTGTTGAGGCCAGTTCATTGGATATATTCAAGAGGGAGTTCGATATGGTCCTTTACGGCTAAAGGGATCAAGGGGTATGGAGAGAAAGCAGGAAAGTGGTACTGTGGGAATGATCAACCATGATCCTATTGAATGGCGGTGCAGGCTCGAAGGGCCGAATGGCCTACTCCTGCATCTATTTTCTATGTTTCTCTGTTTTTATGACCCCTTATTCTTAAACTATGCCCCCTAGTTTTAGATTCCCCCACGAGTGGAAGCATCCTCTCTGCATCTACCTTGTCGAGCCCCCTCAGTATCTTATATGTTTCAGTAAGACCACCTCTGATTCTTCTAAACTCCAATGAGTATAGGCCCAACCTGGTCAACACGTCAGCTTTCCTTGGCCTTGTTTGACTCATAATTTCATTACCATTTGTCTGTGCCCCCTCCACCATTGTGGGCTGTGCTCTGCAATTCCCTCCTTAAATCCCTCTGCTTCGCCACCTCCCTCTGCTGCTTTTAAGACTCTCTTTAAAACCCACTTCTTTGACCAAGCTTTTGGTCACTCCACCTACTATCTCCTATGCCTCAGTGTCCCATTTTTTCTGTACACCTCTCTGAGGCACCTTGGGACATTATTATATGTTAAAGGTGCAGTACGAATGTTGTTGTTGTGCTTACATGGGATAAAAATGTTCCTGGCATCAAATCCCATGCCACACTGGACCAATAATGAAAAAAATACAGAGATCACAAACCCATGGCTCCTTAGTCCTAGTGTATTTAGAAATGGAGAGGGCTAGGTGTCCCAAGTGTCCCCAGAGGTCTGACGGTGATCTGCAATTCCTACGTTTGAATGTTGGCTCACAAAATTGCAGGGAGTGCAAGGTCTGTTAAAGGGGATATGTAACAAAAAGGATGAGCTGTTTCTGCCTGTGTAACTATTGCCATAATTTATTAGTGCATTTATTTCATGATTCATAAAACACTAGCAGTTTGTGATGGTACCGATATTTGAATTTAGGAATGTTACTGTGTAAGCTTGTGTGTTTATTGAGGCTTTTCTTCCCATTTATCTGCTTCGGGGTTTAATTGCCAGCTCTAATTCCTGATGCAATTTTCACGCCCTTTGCCAAGAAAAACATGTGGGTGTGAAAAGCTTTACTTTAGGAAATATTCGAAGTTTCAAAGCACATATTTGTTGGAGCTGCGATGGACATAAAGGTTCCAATTTTCATAATGTTTAATGACCTCTGACAATTTCCTGGGAGTGAAGTTCCATTTACTGCCAATGCCATTTAATTTTGATTCACATCTACTAATATGCTGGTCTTTTTTTTAAAGCTTCACCAACAGACTTTCTAAGGTCAGCACTGTAGGTGATTTATTGCATTATTATATTTTCCTTTTCAGTCTCCATTCTGGATTCTACACATTCCCTCCGAGGAGATGGCAAAAAGAATCATGAGGCGGACAGTGTGTGCAAAGTAGGTGTTTTATGTAATTGTAATTGATGCACAAGGAGTTGAAGAATAATGGCTGCCTCTCCTAGTTACTTTTATATTGCACCATGAACTATGCTCGTGGTGCCAGCTCTTGATTTGTGGGTCTCGTGTAACTGGCTACAACTCGAGAATAAACTCTGGGATTCATTAAGGCTGGCTGTTGGGCAAACCTGGTTTAAAAATGGGTTGCAGCGTTCTACACGTGTGTCAGGAGACAGAGTCAATAGTATGGGTTTTAGCGGAATATAAAAGTGGCCGCTATTGTAAAAGGCATGGCATCAGCTTTCAGTTAAATGCATCAAGAACAATTTGTGCTTGCAGAAATTCTTTAGTTATTGCAAAGTCCGAATCCAGCTGCCAGCTTTAGTTGCTTTGCATTTGTGAAGTAAATGGAGAAAATAGTTTTTTGTTTGTCTTCCTTTTCCCTTCCTCCATTCTTTTAATTTTTATCATCCAAAAATACATCTACTGCATTCTCTTTATCTGTCAATCAGTCACTTCATCAAAAGCTCTGTTAAATTTATCAAATACATGCTTTTAACGGTGCTTACTAATTTTATCTCAAATTATGGATTCTAAGAATTTCCCACAGCTAACATTAGACTGGTCAATCGTTACCTGGTTTGTCCTCTCTCCATTGAACAAAGGCATTACATTGGCTGCTCTCCTGTCCAGTGTAGAGATATATTTATTTTGTACTCTATTCATCTTCTATTGGAAGATTTCCAACTGAACTATTAATCTGTTTTGTAAATTTTGTGCCCATTTAATTTGGGTCAGATCCTTTTTTTATCTCACTCACTTCTGCCCTTTACCAGTCCAGCACTCTTACCTTTAATGCATTATCCTTTTCTTGCATTGAGCCAAACTATTTCCCCGATGTTCTCAGATGAGTTATTCACCATACTTCATTTCCAAGAACTAAATTAAGCAATGCTTCTTTCTTGTTGGACTAGAAACATACATTCCTGGATCCACTTTTAAAAAGCATTCCCCATTTTGACCACATGTATTACAGTAATCATGGGGATTTTAATGTACATATAGACTGCGCAAACCAAATAGGCAATAATAGCGTAGAGGATGAATTCATGGAATGTGTAAAATATGTTTTTCTAGATCACTATGTTGAGGAACCAACCAGGGAACAGGCTATTCTAGTATTGTGCAATGAGAAAGGGTTAATTAATAACCTTGCAGAAAAGGGGCCTTTAGGGAAGAGTGACTATAATATGATAGAATTTTACATTGAGTTTGAAAGTGATTTAGTTAAATCCAAAACTAGCGTCTTAAATATAAACAAAGGAAACTACGTAGATACGAGGGGCGAGTTGGCTAAGGTAGATTGGGAAACTACATTAATAGGTATGACGGTAGACAAGCAATGGCTAGCATTTAAAGAATTAATACATAATTTACAACAAACATACATTCCTTTAAGGCACAAAAGCCCCACAGGAAAAGTGATCCCAACTGTGGCTAACAAGAGAAGTTAAAGATAGTATTATATCAAAGGAAGATGCTTATAATGTTGGCAAAAAGATCAGTATGCCTGAGGATTGGGAGGATTTTAGAATTCAGCAAAGAAGGACCAAGAAATTGATAAAGAAAGGGAAAAATAGAAAAGCAGATTATTTTTAAATGGTGAGAGATTGGGAAATGTTGGTGTTCAGAGGGACCTGGCTGTCCTTGTACACAAATCATTGAAAGTTAACATACAGGTACAGCAAGCAATTAAGAAATTGGATTTCCAGAAGGCATTCGATAAGGTGCCACATAAAAGGTTACTGCACATGATAAAAGTTCACGGGGTTGTGGGTAATATATTATCGTGGATAGAGGATTGGCTAACTAACAGAAAACAGAGAGTCGAGATAAATGGGTCATTTCCCGGTTGGCAAACAGTAACTAGTGGGGTGCCACAGGGATCGGTGCTGGGGCCTCAACTATTTACATGATTACTATATTAATGATTTGGATGAAGGGACCAAATGTAATGTAGCCAAGTTTGCTGATGATACAAAGATGGGTGGGAGAGCAAATTGTGAGGAGGATGGAAAAAATCTACAAAGGGATATAGAAAGGCTAAATGAGTGGGCAAAAATTTGGCAGATGGAGTATAATGTGGGAAAATGTGAGGTTATCCACTTCGGCAGAAAAAGTAGAAAAGCAAATTATAATTTAAATGGAGAAAAATTGCAAAGTGCTGCAGCACAGAGGGAGCTGGGTGTCCTTGTGCATGAAACACAAAGTTAGTATGCAGGTACAGCAAGTAATCAGGAAGGCAAATGGAATGTTGACCTTTATTGCAAGGGGGATGGAGTGTAAAAGCAGAGAAGTCCTGCTACAACTGTACAGGGTATTGGTGAGGCCACACTTAGAGTACTGCGTACAGTTTTGTTCTCTGTATTTAAAGAAGGACATACTTGCATTGGAGGCTGATTCTGGAGATGAGAGGGTTGACTTATGAAGATAGGTTGAGTAGGTTGGGCCTACACACATTGAAGTTCAGAAGAATGAGAGGTGATTTTTGAAACATGTAAGATAATGAGGGGGCTCGACAAGGTTGGTGCAGAGAGGATATTTCCACTCATAGGAGAAACTAAAACTAAGGGGCATAGTCTCAGAATAAGGGGCTGCCCATTTAACATAGAAACATAGAAAATAGGTGCAGGAGTAGACCATTCGAGCCTGCACCACCATTCAATAAGATCATGGCTGATCATTCCCTCAGTACCCCGTTCCTGCTTTCTCTCCATACCCCTTGATCCCTTTAGCCATAAGGGCCACATCTAACTCCCTCTTGAATATATCCAATGAACTGGCATCAACAACTCTCTGCAGTAGGGAATTCCACTGGTTATCTCCTCATCTCAGTCCTAAATGGCTTACCCTTTATCATTAGACTGTGTCCCCTGGTGCTGGACTTCCCCAACATCGGGAACATTCTTCCTGCATCTTACCTGTCCAGTCCCGTCAGAATCTTATCGGTTTCTATGAGATCCCCTCTCATCCTTCTTATCTCCAGCGAATAAAGGCCCAGTTGATCCAGTCTCTCCTTATATGTCAGTCCCGCCATCCCGGGAATCAGTCTGGTGAACCTTCGCTGCACTCCCTCAATAGCAAGAACATCCTTCCTCAGATTAGGAGACCAAAACTGAACACAATATTCAGGCGCGGCCTCACCAAGGCCGTGCATAACTGCAGGAAGACCTCCCTGCTCCTATACTCAAATCCCCTAGCTATGAAGGCCAACATACCATTTGCCGCCTTCACCACATGCTGTACCTGCATGCCAACCTTCTGATGTACCATGACACCCAGGTCTCGTTGCATCCCCCCCCCTTTCCTAATCTGCCGCCATTCAGATAATCTGCCGTAGTGTTTTTGCCCCCAAAGTGGATAACCTCACATTTATCCACATTATACTGCATCTGCCATGCATTTGCCCACTCACCTAACCTGTCCAAGTCACCCTGCAGCCTTTTAGCGTCCTCCTCACAGCTCACACCGCCACCCAGTTTAGTGTCATCTGCAAACTTGGAGATATTATACTCAATTCCTTTGTCTAAATCATAAATGTATATTGTAAAGAGCTGGGGTCCCAGCACTGAGCCCTGTGGAACTCCACTAGTCATTGCTTGCCATTCTGAAAAGGACCCATTTATCCGAACTCTCTGTTTCCTGTCTGCCAACCAGTTCTCTATCCACGTCAGTACATTACCCCCAATACCATGTGCTTTGATTTTGCACACCAATCTCTTGTCTGGGACCTTGTCAAAAGACTTTTGAAAGTCCAAATACACCATATCCACTGGTTCTCCTTGTCCATTCTACTAGTTACATCCTCAAAAAAATTCCAGAAGATTTGTCAAGCATGATTTCCCTTTCATAAATCCATGCTGACTTGTACTGATCCTGTCACTGCTTTCCAAATGTGCTGCTGTTTCATCTTTAATAATTGATTCCAACATTTTCCCCGCTACTGATGTCAGGCTAACCGGTTTATAATTACCTGTTTTCTCTCTCCCTCCTTTTTTAAACAGTGGTGTTACATTAGCTACTCTCCGGTCCATAGGAACTGATCCAGAGTCGATAGACTGTTGGAAAATGATCACCAATGCATCCACTATTTCTATGGCCACTTCCTTAAGTACTCTGGGATGCAGACTATCAGGCCCCGGGGATTTATTGGCCTTCAATCCCATCAATTTCCCTAACACAATTTCCCGATTTATAAGGACATCCTTCAGTTCCTCTTTCTCATTAGACCCTCGGTCCTCTAGTATTTCGTGAAAACAGAACTAGAGTATTTGTTTAACTGGTCCGCCATTTCTTTGTTCCCCATTATAAATTCACCTGAATCTGACTGCAAGGGACCTATTAACATTTTTCTCTTCACATATGTATAGAAGCTTTTGCTGTCAGTTTTTATGTTCCCAGCAAGCTTCCTCTCATACTCTATTTTCCCTCTCCAAATTAAACCCTTTGTCCTGCTCTAATGTATTACAAAATTCTCCCAGTCCTCAGGTTTGCTGGTCAATTTATATGCCTCTTCCTTGAATTTAACACTATCCTTAATTTCCCTTGTTAGTCGCGGTTGAGCCACCTTCCCCGTTTTATTTTTACTCGAGACAGGGATGTACAATTGTTGAAGTTCATCCATGTGATCTTTAAATGTTTGCCATTGCCTATCCACCGTCAACCCTCTAAGTATCATTTGTCAGTCTATTCTAGTCAATTCACGTCTCATACCATCGAAGTTACCTTTCCCCAAGTTCAGGACCCTAGTCTCTGAATTAACTGTGTCACTCTGCATCTTAATAAAGAATTCTACCATATTATGGTCACTCTTCCCCAAGGGGCCTCGCACAACAAGATTGTTAATTAGTCCTTTCTCATTACACATCACCCAGTCTAGGATGGCCAGCCCTCTAGTTGATTCCTCGACATATTGGTCTAGAAACCCATCCCTAATACACTCCAGGAAATCCTCCTCCACTGCATTGCTACCTGTTTGGTTAGCCCAGTCAATATGTAGATTAAAGTCGCCCATGATAACTGCTTTACCTTTATTGCATGCATCCCTAATTTCTTGTTTGATGGTGGCCCCATCCTCATTACTACTGTTTGGTGGTCTGTACACAACTAGTGTTTTCTGCCCTTTGGTATGCCATAGCTCCACCCATACAGATTCCACATCATCCAAGCTAATGTCCTTCCTTACTATTGCATTAATTTCCTCTTTAACCAGCAATGCCACCCCACTTCCTTTTCCTTTCTGTCTATCCTTCCTAAATGTTGAATACCCCTGGATGTTGAGTTCCCAGCCTTGGTCACCCTGGAGCCATGTCTCCATGATGGCAATTACATCATACCCGTTAACTGCTATCTGCACAGTTAATTCGTCCACGTTATTCCGAATAGTCCTTGCATTGAGGCACAGAGCCTTCAGGCTTGTCTTTTTAACACCCTTTTGCCCCTTTAGGATTTTGCTGTAATGTGACCTTTTTGCTTTTTGCCTTGGGTTTCTCTGCCCTCCAATTTTACTTTTCTTCTTTCTATCTTTTGCTTCTGTCCCCCTTCTACTTTCCTCTGTCTCATAGAAACATAGAAAATAGGTGCAGGAGTAGGCCATTCGGCCCTTCGAGCCTGCACCGCCATTCAATGAGTTCATGGCTGAACATGCAACTTCAGTACCCCATTCCTGCTTTCTCACCATACCCCTTGATCCCCCTAGTAGAAAGGACTATATCTAACTCCTTTTTGAATATATTTAGTGAATTGGCCTCAACAAATTTCTGTGGTAGAGAATTCCACAGGTTCGCCACTCTCTGGGTGAAGAAGTTTCTCCTCATCTCGGTCCTAAATGGCTTACCCCTTATCCTTAGACTGTGACCCCTGGTTCTGGACTTCCCCAACATTGGGAACATTCTTCCTGCATCTAACCTGTCTAAACCTGTCAGAATTTTAAACGTTTCTATGAGATCCCCTCTCATTCTTCTGAACTCCAGTGAATACAAGCCCAGTTGACCCAGTCTTTCTTGATATATCAGTCCCGCCATCCCGGGAATCAGTCTGGTGAACCTTCACTGCACTCCCTCAATAGCAAGAATGTCCTTCCTCAAGTTAGGAGACCAAAACTGTACACAATACTCCAGGTGTGGCCTCACCAAGGCCCTGTACAACTGTAGTAACACCTCCCTGCCCCTGTACTCAAATCCCCTCGCTATGAAAGCCAACATGCCATTTGCTTTCTTAACCGCCTGCTGTACCTGCATGCCAACCTTCAATGACCGATGTACCATGACACCCAGGCCTCGTTGCACCTCCCCTTTTCCTAATCTGTCACCATTCAGATAATAGTCTGTGTCTCTGTTTTTTACCACCAAAGTGGATAAGCTCACATTTATCCACATTATCCTTCATCTGCCATGCATTTGCCCACTCACCTAACTTATCCAAGTCACTCTGCAGCCTCATAGCATCCTCCTCGCAGCTCACACTGCCACCCAACTTAGTGTCATCCGCAAATTTGGAGATACTACATTTAATCCCCTCGTCTAAATCATTAATGTACAATGTAAACAGCTGGGGCCCCAGCACAGAACCTTGCGGTACCCCACTAGTCACTGCCTGCCATTCTGAAAAGTACCCATTTACTCTTACTCTTTGCTTTAATCCACGTCAGCACTCTACCCCCAATCCCATGCGCTTTAACTTTGCACATTAATCTCTTGTGTGGGACCTTGTCGAAAGCCTTCTGAAAGTCCAAATACACCACAGGAAAAAGAGTGGAAGAGCGATAGTGATGGGGATTCAATTGTAAGGGGAATAGATAGGTGTTTCTGCGGCCGCAGCCGAGACTCCAGGATGGTATGTTGCCTCCCTGGTGCAAGGGTCAAGGATGTCTCGGAGCGGGTGCAGGACATTCTGAAAAGGGAGGGTGAACAGCCAGTTGTCGTGGTGCATATAGGTACCAACGATATAGGTAAAAAACGGGATGAGATCCTACGAGACAAATTTAGGGAGCTAGGAGTTAAATTTAAAAAGTAGGACCCCAAAAGTAATAATCTCAGGATTGCTACCAGTGCCACGTGCTAGTCAGAGTAGGAATCGCAGGATAGCTCAGATGAATACGTGGCTTGAGCAGTGGTGCAGAGGGGAGGGATTCAAATTCCTGGGACATTGGAACCGGTTCTGGGGGAGGTGGGACCAGTACAAACTGGACGGTCTGCACCTGGGCAGGACCGGAACTAATGTCCAAGGGGGAGTGTTTGCTAGTGCTGTTTGGGAGGAGTTAAACTAATATGGCAGGGGGATGGGAACCTATGCAGGGAGACAGAGGGGAATAAAATGGAGACAGAAGCAAAAGATAGAAAGGAGAATAGTAAAAGTGGAGGGCAGAGAAACCCAAGGCAAAAAACAAAAAGCCACTTTACAGCAGAATTCTAAAAGGTCAAAGTGTGTTTAAAAAGACAAGCCTGAAGGCTCTGTCCCTCAATGCTAGGTGTATTCGGAATAAGGTGGACTAATTAACTGTGCAGATAGCAGTTAACGGGTATGATGTCATTGGCATCACGGAGACATGGCTCCAGGATGACCAAGGCTGGGAACTCAACATCCAGGGGTATTCAGCATTTAGGAAGGATAGATAGAAAATAAAAGGAGGCGGGGTGGCATTGCTGCTTAAAGAAGAAATTAATGCAATTGTAAGGAAGGACATTAGCTTGGATGATGTGGAATCGGTATGGGTGGAGCTACGAAATACCAAAGGGCAGAAAACACTAGTGGGAGTTGTGTACAGGCCACCACATAGCAGTAGTGAGGTTGGGGACAGCATCAAACAACAAATAAGGTATGTGTGCAATAAAGGTACAGCAGTAATCATGGGTGACTTTAATCTACATATTGATTAGGCTAACCCAACTGGTAGCAATGCAGTGGAGGAGGATTTCCTGGAGTGTATTAGGGATGGATTTCTAGACCAATATTTCGAGGAACCAACCAGAGAGCTGGCCATCCTAGACTGGGTGATGTGTAATGAGAAGGGACTAATTAGCAATCTTCTTGTGCGAGACCCCTTGGGGAAGAGTGACCATAATATGGTAGAATTCTTTATTAAAATGGAGAGTGACAAAGTTAATTCAGAAACTAGGGTCCTGAACTTGGGGAAAGGTAACTTCGATGGTATGAGACGTGAATTGGCTAGAATAGACTGACAAATGATACTTAGAGGGTTGACGGTGGATAGGCAATGGCAAACCTTTAAAGATCATATGGACGAACTTCAACACTTGTACATTCCTGTCTGGAGTAAAAATAAAACGGGGAAGGTGGCTTAACCGTGGCTAACAAGGGAAATTAAGGATAGTGTTAAATCCAAGGAAGAGGCATACAAATTTGCCAGAAAAAGTAGCAAACTGGAGGACTGGGATAAATTTAGAATACAGCAAAGGAGGACAAAAGATTAGTGAAGACCAGCGTTGGTCCCTTGCAGTCGGATTCGGGTGAATATATAATGGGGAACAAAGAAATGGCAGACCAATTGAACAAGTACTTTGGTTCTGTCTTCACAAAGGAAGACACAAATTACCTTCCCGATGTACTAGGGGTCCGAAGGACTAGTGAGAAGGAGGAACTGAAGGATATCCTTATTAGGCGGGAAATTGTGTTAGGGAAATTGACAGGGTTGAAGGCCGATAAATCCCCAGGGCCTGATAGTCCACATCCCAGAGTACTTAAGGAAGTGGCCCTAGAAATAGTGGATGCATTGGTGCTAATTTTCCAACAGTCTATCGATTCTGGATCAGTTCCTTTGGACTGGAGGGTTGCAAATGTAACACCAATTTTTAAAAAAGGAGGGAGAGAGAAAATGGGTAATTACAGACCAGTTAGCCTGACATCGGTGGTGGGGAAAATGTTGGAATCGATCCTTAAGGATGAAATAGCAGTGCATTTGGAGAGCAGTGATAGGATTGGTCCAAGTCAGCATGGATTTATGAAAGAGAAATCATGCTTGACAAATTTTCTGGAATTTTTTGAGGATGTAACTAGTAGGGTGGACAAGGCAGAACCAGTGGATGTGGCGTATTTGGACTTTCAAAAGGCTTTTGACAAGGTCCCACACAAGAGATTAGTGTGCAAAATCAAAGCACATGGTATTGGGGGTAATGTACTGACTCGTTGGCAGACAGGAAGCAGAGAGTCGGGATTAACGGGTCCTTTTCAGAATGGCAGGCAGTGACTAGTGGAGTGCCGCAGGGCTCAGTGCTGGGACCCCAGCTCTTTACAATATATATTAATGATTTAGATGATGGAATTGAGTGCAATATCTCCAAGTTTGCAAATGACACTAAACTTGGTGGCGGTGTGATCTGTGAGGAGGACACTAAGAGGCTGCAGGGGGACTTGGACAGGTTAGGCGAGTGGGCAAATATATGGCAGATGCAGTACAATGTGGACAAATGTGAGGTTATCCACTTTGGGGGCAAAAACATATTACCTGAATGGCGGAAGATTTGGAAAAGGGGAGGTGCAACGAGACCTGGGTGTCATGGTTCATCAGTCATTGAAAGTTGACATGCAGGTACAGCAGGCGGTGAAGAAGGCTAATGGTATGTTGGCCTTCATAGCAAGGGGATTTGAGTATAGGAGCAGGGAAGTCTTACTGCAGTTGTACAGGGCCTTGGTGAGGCCCCACCTGGAATATTGTATTCAGTTTTGTTCTCCTAATCTGAGGAAGGACGTTCTGGCTATTGAGGAAGTGCAGCGAAGGTTCACCAGACTGCTTCCAGGGATGGCTGGGCTGTCATATGAGGAGAGACTGGATCAATTGGGCCTTTATTCACTGGAGTTTAGAAGGATGAGAGGGGATCTCATAGAAACATATAAGATTCTGACTGGACTAGACAGGCTAGATGCGGGAAGAATGTTCCCGATGTTGGGGAAGTCCAGAACCAGGGGACACAGTCTTAGGTTAAGGGGCAGGCCGTTTAGAACTGAGAGGAAGAGAAACTTCTTCACTCAGAGAGTTGTTAACCTGTGGAATTCCCTGCCACAGAGTTGTTGATGCCAGTTCATTGGATATATTCAAGAGGGAGTTAGATATGGCACTTACGGTTAAGGGGATCAAGGAATATGGAGAGAAAGTAGGAAAGGGGTACTGAAGGAATGATCAGCCATGATCTTATTGAATGGTGGTGCAGGCTTGAAGGGCCGAATGGCCTACTCCTGCACCTAATTTCTATGTTTCTATGTTTCTACATCAACTGGTTTTCCCTTGTCCACTCTACTGGAAACATCCTCAAAAAATTCCACAAGATTTGTCGAGCATGATTTCCCTTTCACAAATCCATGCTGACTTGGACCTATCATGTTACCTCTTTCCAAATGCGCTGCTATGACATCCTTAATAATTGATTCCATCATTTTACCCACTACTGATGTCAGGCTGACCGGTCTATAATTCCCTGTTTTCTCTCTCCCTCCTTTTTTAAAAAGTGGGGTTACATTAGCTACCCTCCACTCCATAGGAACTGATCCAGAGTCTATGGAATGTTGGAAAATCACTGTCAATGCATCCGCTATTTCCAAGGCTACCTCCTTAAGTACTCTGGGATGCAGACCATCAGGCCCTGGGGATTTATCGGCCTTCAATCCCATCAATTTCCCCAACACAATTTCCCGACTAATAAGGATTTCCCTCAGTTCCTCCTTCTTACCTAACCCTCTGACTCCTTTTATATCCGGAAGGTTGTTTGTGTCCTCCTTGGTGAATACCGAACCAAAGTACTTGTTCAATTGGTCTGCCATTTCTTTGTTCCCCGTTATGACTTCCCCTGATTCTGACTGCAGGGGACCTACGTTTGTCTTTACTAACCTTTTTCTCTTTACATATCTATAGAAGCTTTTGCAGTCCGTTTTAAAGTTCCCTGCAAGCTTCCTCTCGTACTCTATTTTCCCTGCCCTAATCAAACCGTTTGTCCTCCTCTGCTGAGTTCTGGCCAATTTGTATGCCACTTCCTTGGCTTTAATACTATCCCTGATTTCCCTTAATAGCCACGGTTGAGCCACCTTCCCTTTTTTATTTTTACGCCAGACAGAGATGTACAATTGTTGTAGTTCATCCATGCGGTCTCTAAATGTCTGCCATTGCCCATCCACAGTCAACCCCTTAAGTATCATTCGCCAATCTATCTTAGCCAATTCACGCCTCATACCTTCAAAGTTACCCTTCTTTAAGTTCTGGACCATGGTCTCTGAATTAACTGTTTCATTCTCCATCCTAATGTAGAATTCCACCATATTATGGTCACTCTTTCCCAAGGGGCTTCGCACAATGAGATTGCTACTTAATCCCCTCTCATTACACAACACCCAGTCTAAGATGGCCTCCCCCCTAGTTGGTTCCTCGACATATTGGTCTCTCAAATCTTCCCTTATGCACTCCAGGAAATCCTCCTCCACTGTATTGCTTCCAGTTTGGTTAGCCCAATCTATATGCATATTAAAGTCACCCATGATAACTGCTGCACCTTTATTGCATGCACCCCTAATTTCCTGTTTGATGCCCTCCCCAACATCACTACTACTGTTTGGAGGTCTGTACACAACTCCTACTAACGTTTTTTGCCCTTTGGTGTTCTGCAGCTCTACCCATATAGATTCCACATCATCCAAGCTAATGTCCTTCCTAACTATTGCATTAATCTCCTCTTTAACCAGCAATGCTACCCCACCTCCTTTTCCTTTTATTCTATCCTTCCTAAATATCGAATACCCTTGGATGTTGAGTTCCCAGCCCTGATCATCCTGGAGCCACGACTCTGTAATCCCAATCACATCATATCTGTTAACATCTATTTGCACAGTTAATTCATCCACCTTATTACAGATACTCCTTGCATTAAGACACAAAGCCCTCAGGCTTGTTCTTTTTAACAGCCTTTGTCCTTTTTAGAATTATGATGTAGTGTGGCCCTTTTTGTTTCTTGCCTTTGTTTACTCGGCCTTCCATGATTGCTTTTTACCTTTCTACCATCTGTTTCTGATTCCATATTACTTCGCCCTGTCTCGTTGCATAGGTTCCCATCCCCCTGCCATATTAGTTTAAACACTCCCGAACTGCATTCGCAAATGTTACCCCCAGGACATCAGTTCCAGTCCTGCCCAAGTGCAGACTGTCCCTTTTGTACAGGTCCCACTTCCCCCAGAACTGGATCCAATTTCCCAGGAATTTGAATCCTTCCCTCTTGCACCACTGCTCAAGCCACGTATTTATTCTAACTATCCTGCTCCCTCTACCCTGATTAGCCCGTGGCACTGGTAGCAATCCAGAAATGACTACCTTTTGAGGTCCTACTTTTTAATTTAACTCCTAGCTCCCTAAATTCAGCTTGTAGGACCTCTTCCCGCTTCTTACCTATATCATTGGTACCTACATGTACCACGACAACTGGCTGTTCACCCTCCCTCTCCAGAATGCTCTGCAGCCTCTCCGAGACATCCCTGACATACCATCCTGGAGTCTCGGTTGAGGCTGCAGAAACTCCTATCTATTCCCCTATCACTAAAGCTCTCCCACTCCTTTGTCCCGCCCTTCTGTGCGGCAGAGCCACTCATGGTGCCATGAATCTGGCTGCTGGTGCCTTCCCCTGGTAAGTCATCTCCCCCAACAGGTATCCAAAACGGTATATCTGTTTTGGAGGGAGATGACCGCAGGGGACTCCTGCACTACCTTCCTGCTCTTGCCTTGTCTCTTGGTCACCCATTCACTATCTGTCCTAACCCTTACCTGCAGTGTGACCAACTCACTAAATGTGCTATCCACAACATTCTCAGCATCGCGCATGCTCCAGAGTGAGCCCATCCGCAGCTCTAGTGCCGTCATGCGGTCTGTCAGGAGTTGCAACTGGACACACTTCCCACACACATAGTAATCAGAGACACTGGAAGTGTCCCTGACTTCCCACATAGCACAGGACGAGCATGACATGGGTCCGAGCTTTCCTGCCATGACTTAACCCTTAAATTAATTTACTTACTAAAATTTACTTAAACACCAAACAGCTACTTAATAGTTCACTGCCAATTAAACCAATCTAAAAGTCAGTCTAAAAGAGAGTTATACTTACCAGTCGAACCACTTACCAGCTTGGCTGTGATGTCGCCTCCCTCGATTTCGCACCCCTCTATCTTTGTCTGCAGCTGGTTGGGCTGGTCTCTGGGCCTCCGTCTCCTACTCTCGCACTCCTTATCAGTTGCTCTAGTGTCAGCATTGGTAGGAAAAACAAGACAAAACATAGGTTCCCATCCCCCTGCCTTATTAGTTTAACCTTTCCCCAACAGCACGAGCAAACACTCCCCCTCGGACATTGGTTTCGGTCCTGCCCAGGTGCAGATCTTCCGGTTTGTCCTGGTCCCACCTCCTCCAGAACCGGTTCCAATGTCCAAGGAATTTGAATCCCTCCCTTCTGCACCACTCCTCAAGCCACGTATTCATCTGAGCTATCCTGCGATTCCTACTCTGACTAGCACGTGGCACTGGTAGCAATCCTGAGATTACTACTTTTGAAGTCCTACTTTTTAAATTTAGCTCCTAGCTCCCTAAATTCATCTTGTAGGACCTCATCCCATTTTTTACCTATATCGTTGGTACCTATATGCACCACGACAACTGGCTGTTTACCCTCCCCCTTCAAAATGTCCTGCACCCGCTCCGAGATATCCTTGGCCCTTACACCAGGGAGGCAACATACCATCCTGGAGTCTCGATTGTGGCCGCAGAAACGTCTATCTATTCGCCTTACAACAGAATCCCCTATCACTATCGCTCTCCCACTCTTTTTCCTGCCCTCCTGTGCAGCAGAGCCACCCATGGTGCCATGGACTTGGCTGCTGCTACCCTCCCCTGATAAGTCATCCCCCTCAACAGTATCCAAAGCGGTGTATCTGTTTTGCAGGGGGATGACTGCAGGAGACCCCTGCACTACCTTCCTTCCACTGCTCTTCCTGTTGGTCACCCATCCCCTATCTGGCTGTGTAACCTTCACCTGTGGTAAGACCAACTCAATAAACGTGCTATTCACATTATTCTTAGCATCATGGATGCTCCAGGGTGAATCCACCCGCAGCTCCAGTGCAGCAATGCGGTCTGTCAGGAGCTGCATCCGGATACTTCCCGCATATGTAGTCCTCAGGGCCACTGGAAGCGTCCCTGACCTCCAACATAGTACAGGAGGAGCATAACACGTGCCCGAGCTCTCCTGCCATGATTTAACCCCTAGATTAACTTAATTTGGCGACAATAATGCTAAAGGTTACTTACTAATAAAGAAAAAGAAAATCTACTCACCAATCACTTACCCCCTTGGCTGTGACGTCACCGTTCGATTTCTTTCTACTTTTTTGCCTTTTCTCCCTGCTGCAGCTGCACCGGTAGGCCTCTCCGACTCACCACGCTGATTCCCCGACTCCCTGCTGGCCTTTTATAGGCCTCACCAATGCTGCTCCGCCTCTCCGACCACCACGCTGGTCCCCGGACTCCCCGCTGGCCTTTTATAGGCCTCACCAATGCTTCTCCGACTCACCACGCTGGTCCCCGGACTCCCAGCTGGCCTTTTATAGGCCTCACCAACGCTGCTCCGTCTCTCTGACTCACCACTCCCGCTCCCCATAACCCTTTATTCCATTATTACTGAGATGAGGAAGAATTTCTTCTGCGGGTTGTAAATCTATGGAATTCTCTGCCCCAGAGAGCTGTGGAGGCTGGGTCATTGAATATATTTAGGGCGGAGATAGACAGATTTTTGAGCAATAAGGGAATAAAGTGTTATGGGGAACGGGCAGGGAAGTGGAGATGAGTTCATGATCAGATCAGCCATGATCTTATTAAATGGCGGAGCAGGCTTGAGGGGCCAAATGGCCTCCTACTGCTCCTATTTCTTATGTATGTTTGCCTTTATTACAAGAGGATTTGATAATTGTAAAGACATCTTATTGCTATTATATAGGGCCCTAGTGAGACCGCACTTGGAGTACTGTGTACAGTTTTGGTCTCCTTACCTAAAGATGGATAAGCTTGCCATCATCATCATCATAGGCAGTCCCTCAGGGTCGAGGATGACTTGCTTCCACATTAAAAATGAGTTCTCAGGAGACTGAAGAGTCCAATACGTGACCTACAGTCTCTTAGGGCAGACGATGGTTGAAGGAACGGGTAGTTGGGGGTGCCTCGGTTGCCACGTGCTCCTTCTGCTGTCGACATTTGGCTTCAGCTTGCTCTCGGTGAAGAGACCCGAGTTGTTCAGCGCCCTCCCAGATGCTTTTCCTCCATTTTGGGCGGTCTTGGGCCAGGGATTCCCAGGTGTCGGTCGGGATGTTACATTTTTTCAAGCTTTAAGGATGTCCTTAAAGCAATTCCTCTGCCCACCTAGGGCTCGCCTGCCATGTTGGAGCTCCGAATAGAGCATTTGTTTTGGGAGTCTCGTGTCAGGCATGCGGGCGATGTGGCCCGCCCAGCGGAGCTGATCGAGCATGGTCAGTTCTTCGATGCTGGGAATGTTGGCCTGAGCGAGGACACTGATGTTGGTGCGCCTGTCCTGCCAGTGGATTTGCAGGATCTTGCGGAGGCAGCGTTGGTGGTACTTCTCTAGAGTTTTGAGGTGCCTGCTGTACATAGTCCATGGGGCCGAAATTCATCACTCACTGCCCACTGCTGCCGACATTCATCCTGAAGATCCACCCAGTCCCACTTTCGGGGTGGCCTGGAGCGGGCGGGAGTTGAGAGACGCCGGGAACCGTCAGCGGACGGCCGAGTGGCGCAACTGAGCTCCCGCCCACCGAGCTCCCAGATTCCCTTGGGCAGGAGTCAGCAGGACACGGCCACAGAACGGGGGCGGACCGCTGGCTAGAGGCTGGTCTATCCCCGACGGTGAGTATGAAGAACCTGAAAAAAAGGTAAGTGAACATTTTAATACTTTTTTTTTCAACAGCGACTTACTTGGATAGGGTCCCCTGAAGGTCTTTGGATACTTTTTTTCTTTCTTACTGTTTTTTTTCCAGCTCTTCGACCCTCCATCCTCGGTGGCACTTGGGCGGCAAGCGCCTCTGCCGTCGAGGATGAGCCATCCCTCCCACTGCCGCCCAGATTGGCGATGTACATCATCCATTTGCCACCCGCCGACCTTCGAGGGACCTCGGCCATGAATATCCCGCCCAAAATGCTGACCGGTACCTCGGTGGCACTTTGGGCAGCACTTGGGTGGGGGGAGGCCTTGATGAAAATTGGCCCCCATGTCTCTGAGCCATATAGGAGGGCGGGTATCACCACTGCTCTGTAGACCATAAGCTTGGTGCCGGGTTTGAGATCCTGGTCTTCAAACACACACTCAGGTGACCGAAGGCTGCACTGGCACACTGAGGGTGGTGTTGGTCCTCATCGTCAATGTCTGCCCTTGTTGACATGCTCCCGAGGTATGGAAAATGGTCCACATCCCGGGGGGCAGTGCTGTGTGGCGGGAGCAGGTTGGTGGAGGATCTTTGTCTTACGGATGTTTAATGTAAGGCCCATGCTCTCGTACACCTCAGTGAAGGTGTTGATGATGGCTTGGAGTTCGGTCTCCAAGTGTGCGCCGCCTGCATACTGTAATTCAGTGACGGAGAATGGGACGACCTTGGATCTGACCTGGAGGCGGCAGAGGTTGAACAGATTCCCGTTGTCCTGTAATTTAGCTCCACTCCAGCGGGGAGCTTGCTGAGGGTGAGATGGAGCATTGCAGCAAGGAAGATCGAGAAGAGCAATGGTGCGATGACACAGCCTTGCTTGAGCCCAGTCCAAGCGTGGAATTGATCTGTGGTGGTTCGTTGGTCAGAATCACAGCTTGCATGTCATCGTGGAGCAGGTGAAGGATGGTGACAAAACTTTTGAGGGCAGCCGAATCTAAGGAGGACGCTCCATAATCCCTCACAGTTGGCCGTGTCAAAGGCTTCTCTTATATCTGCCGCGCGGTGAAGATCATGTCCATTGTGCCCCTTAGTGAGCGGAATCCGCATTACGACTCTGGGAGGAGCTCTTCAGCCACAGGGAGAAGGCGATTCAAGAGGATTCTTGCGATGACTTTCCCGGTGGTCGACAGCAGGGAGATTCCTCTGTAGTTACCGCAGTCGGACTTGTCACCTTTCTTGAAGCTGGCCACGATTACAGCGTCGCTGAGATCTCCTGGCATGATCTCCTCCTTCCAGATAAGAGAGATGAGGTCATGAATCCGCGCCAGTAGTGCTTTGCCATGTTTTAGTGCTTTGGCGGGGATTCTATCTGCTCCTGATGACTTCTTGTTCTTCAGTTGTCGGATGGCCTTTTCAACCTCGTGCCGGGCTGGGGTTGTGCTGAGATGGTGGTGGGTAGCATGCTGCGGGATGGAGGGAGTGCAACAAAGGTTCACCAGACTGATTCCTGGGATTGTCCTATGAGAAGAGCTTGAGCAGACTAGGCCTATATTCTCTAGAGTTTAGAAGAATATCACAATGAAACATAAAAATTCTTAGAGGGCTAGACAGGGTAGATGCAAGGAGGATGTTTCCTCTGCCTGGGGAGTCTAGAACCAATCTCGGAATAAGGGGTCGGCCATTTAGGACTGAGATGAGGAGAAACTTCTTCACTCAGAGGGTGGTGAATCTTTGGAATGTTCTACCCCAGAAGGCTTTGGAGGCTTAAGGCTAGATTTTCCATTATTTTTGCATGCATACCGTTCACTTACACCTCATTTCAGTATTAAAATGGACGTTAACGCCCATATATCGCCCATTTAGGCACAAAATGGAAACTGACGCCCATTTCTCGGACACTTATCGCCGAGCGTTACTTTCGGTATGTACGTAATGCCGAGAAAAAATAATACTGCCCGCCCACTTTTTTTGGGCGGAATCATCAGAATGGGCGAACTCCACGCCCATAATATCGCCCAGCATCACTTTCGGCACCTAGCACACATCTCGCTCGCCGAAATAAACGCTCTGAAAAAGTTGAACTGATCTGAACTAATCACAGCGGTGTGGACGCTTCATTGAAAAGGCTGCTTCAACTTCGGGGGAGTTGGGATGTACTCTGGAGTTCTTCTCAGGTGATGTGACCATCTGAACAGACAGCTTATCATACTGTGGATGATTGGATTTTATTGTGGGTGTCTTAGTGGCAAAAAATTATTGCTTGTGAACAATCGGCATTATACTTTTATTGGAATGGGGCCAGCCATTTCTCAGCCTGCATCGATTACAACGCAGATGCTGCAGAATGCCAATAGCATAATATCTAATATGCCCAATCTAAGACGTGCCAGACTGATGAGGAGGACCAGACCATACACCCACCGCACTTAAAGGGACAAACGGTCTTACCTCGACTTATCCGAGAACACCTGCCTTCGGAGACTGCGATTCCACAAAGTGGTTATCAGTGAGATATGCCAGCTCATCAGGACAGATCTGCAGCCTGTCAGCACCTTCAGGACATCATTGTCCATCGAGGTCAAGGTCACCGCGGCACTGTCGTTCTACGCGTCGGGCTCCTTTCAGGCCTCTGCGGTCGACATTTGCGCTATATCTCAGCATGCCACACATTGCTGCATTAGACAGGTCACTGAAGCCCTGTACGCACGTAGGATGGACTTTATCAGCTTCCCTATGACCACGGAGGCTCAGACTGACTGGGCTTGAGCATTCTACCGAATTGCTAACTTCCCCAAGGTGCAGGGAGCAATACACTATACGCACATCGCCATGCGGGCACCTTCTCAGGATGCAGAGGTTTTTTGCAACCGAAAAGTATTTCACTCCCTGAAGTTCCAACTAGTTGTCGCCCACAACCAGATAATTATGGCAGTGAATGCCAAATTTCTGGGAAGCTTCGATGTGGCTCACATCCTGCGTGAGAGCGCTGTATCTGACATGTTTACCAGTCAGCCACAAGATCAATGCTAGATGGTGACAAACTATATGGCCTAGCCACCTGGTGGATGACCTCCTGCGTGACACCCACACCGAAGCCGAGAAGCGATACAATGAGAGCCACAGAGCCACACGCAATATAGTCCAGAAAACCATTAGTGTGCTTAAGCGGCGCTTTAGATGCCTGGAGAACTCAGGAGGGGGGCTGCAATACAACCCTGATCAGGTAGCTCAATTCATGGTCGTGTGCTCCTTGCTGCACAACCTGGCTATCAGGAGGGGACAAGAATTGCCAGAAGGGACTGAAGTTCCGCCTCAGGAGAGCGAGGAAGAGGAGGATGAGGGGCTGGACACTGACCTAGGGCCAGACAATCAGGCTGACTATGTAACCATGCCCACGCTCTCCTCCAGACTGCAGGAAAGAGCCCATGGTGGCTACATAGCTGCAAGACTCTTATGTCAGCAGCTCATAAATGAGCGATTTGCCTGAAAGAACATTGCTGTTATTGACAAAACTGATACACTGCTGTGTGTGCAGCTCAGACATCAATGGTGGGCATCACCTTGGAGCCAGTTAAAGTTTAAGTTGATTCAAGTTAAGTTTAATTATACCGTTTCATGTTAAGGAATCACTAGTGTGTATCGATCCAGCTATCTGAGACAATGTGCAACAAGGTTATGTTGAATAAAAAACATTTAATACAACCATTGGTCTGAAATCAAAAGTCACGGGCAAAAACACCCCAGCCCACCCCACCTTTTTGAACATTTTGAACATTTTCGAACAAATGGTCAACATGTCCAGCAACACAGAACACAAATGCAAACCAACAGGGTGTTCCTGGCTATCGTCTCCAGGCCTCCGCCATCCGCGGAACGTACTCCGTCATGGTGCCGGAGATGGTGGCCAGCTGTTGGGATATGCCCCCAATGCCTGTAGGATCTGGTCACCTATGTCTACTGTCCTCCTGGACAGCTCTACATGTCGCCCTTCTCATCTGGCGCTTGTGGAGCAGATCTGCCGAGTCCACAAAACCTCCGCAGGGTCGGAGTCGTCCTGGGGTGCCCTGCGGTGAGGTGCTTGGGCCCGGTACCTCCAGAGTGGAGGTGGGGATGACCGGGGGAGCACTAGATGGCCTTGGGGTCGAATGCCTTCTGGAGCCTGGCGATGCAGGCTCCTCAAAGTCCGCACTCTCATCCATTGAGAACGGACCCAGCTGATTGACGGGTGAGAATCGGAGCTCCTTAGCACCGGATGTTGGATTGTCTGGCGAGTCCGGCCCTGCGCCCCCATCTTCTGGGCTCGGTGGTCTTGCCTTGGGATGCGCTGCTGGCTGAGCTGCAAAACACAAATGAGGTTATTAGAGGAGAAGGGGGTGCTAGGGTCACAAGATGAGTCCAGCGCTACACAGCATATACATGACAAAAGCACCACCGCTATCAATTTCATGCCCATCAACACATTCTGCATTGCAATGATTCTCATGAGGCCAGTCTTATTTATAGGACACTTTTAGAAATAATTTATCATATATTATTGTTTGTATATAAGTGGGTGTGGCATCTATTGACTTTACATCACGCAATGGTGTATACTTTACTCACATGGCATCACTTCAGAGTCTGCAGCTGTCTGCGTGGCCGACCCGGGGTGGCTCCCCACTAGTGTGAGCACCCGCTCCTCCATGTCATTGAGGTCGCTGATGACTGGTGGCCCCCCACACGTTCGCCTCTGCTCGGACCTATTCTTCGATAACTTCCTCTGTAAAAGGTAGCAGGATGACATGGCATGAGATCATTGCGTGATATCATTGCTAGGTACTGTCACAGAGACTGATACAACACATAACCGACAGGTGTAATCATGATTATTATGATAATTATCATTCTTTACCTAAAGACGTGCACCGTGACCGCAGGCTTTGAGTACAACATTCTCGGTAAAAGTGAAAGACCTCACATCTGATTATAGTCACTCATGACTCTTACAAATCAAATTATTTAAATATATAAGTACATGTAAATAAATGTAATATTTACTCTTGCGGATCCGACAAGATCGTTCCATCGCTTTCGACATTGGTTGCCCTCACGCTCCTCGGTCGCTGACGAGACCTCTGGTATCTTGGCCCATATCTTCTGGTAGGCCTTTGGGGTGGGCTTCCCACGCCCTCCCTGGGTCAAATCACCCCAGCGTCACTCAACCTCCTACATGAGGGAGGTATTTGCCTCGTCCGAGAACCTCCTCGCGCTCTCCCATCCTCCCAATTGTTCCTCTCCTACCTCACTGCTCTCGCCAGAGTCAGTCTCCACAGCATGCTGTGTCGCCTCCTCCACTCCCCCCATTATAGGCACTAAATTCATGAAAATATCTGGCTGGTAACAGCCAACTTTTTTTTGCTCAATTTGCTATAAAGCTCTCAACACTCCCTCCAACCTGCCAAAGCAGCCACACCACCACAAACCTTCGCTCCCTCTCTATCTGTCTCCTCTTATGCGCATGTAATGATGACCTCCTGAATCGTGGGAAACGAGCATTGCCATGCCGTTGCTAAGGACGCCGATACTTTACGGCAGAAGGTCAGAGATTTAACGCGAACGCCCATTTCAGATCGGTGACGCCCAATTTTTAAAATGGAGACTAGGGGCTTTGAAAATGGGGGACAATCCAGCGATATGAAAACCCATATTTACTGCCCACGCCGGATATAACGTCCATTTTTGGGCGATCTGCACAAAAGTGTAAAATCTAGCCCATAGTCTTTGAGTATATTCAAGACGGAGATCGATAGATTTTTGGATATTAAGGGAATCAAGAGATATGGGGACAGTGCAGGAAAGTGGAGTTGAGGTCGAAGATCAGCCATGATCTTATTGAATGGTGGAGGAGGCTCGAGGGACCGAATGGCCTACTCCTCCTAATTCTTATGTTCTTATTACTATATATATTGGGATAGTTAAATTGCCCAATATTATGTTGTTGTTCCTACATATCTTTCTGAATTGTCTGAAGATATTTACCTCTGTCTCATCTCCACTGCTGGGTGACCTGTAATGCATACCAAACTTGCACCAGTTGCCTTCATATTTCTTAACTCTATCCATTTAGAATCTGTCAATCCAACTGCCTGGAACATTCTTATGCTCTAGTGATTTAATAGAATTCTTTACCTAAACTACCAGCCTACCCTTTATAGCCCTCTTTATCGCTCTTGAATTTAAGTTCCCAGTCCTGTCTAAACTTAAGCCATAACATCGATAGTAATGCCTCTAATTCTCCAATACTGTTTTAAATGCTTTGTGCATTCACATATATATGACTCATAAGAACATAAGAATTAGGAACAGGAGTAGGCCATCTAGCCCCTCGAGCCTGCTCCGCCATTCAACAAGATCATGGCTGATCTGACCGTGGACTCGACTCCACTTACCCGCCTGTTCCCCATAACCCTTAATTCCCTTATTGGTTAAAAATCTATCTATCTGTGATTTGAATACTTCAGTCCTGACTCCCAAGTTTTGGAACATCGACCCTTATTATTCTCATTTCATTGTTTGATATCCCTTGCCCCCTTCTACTACAGTGTTTTAATTTCTCACTACCACATATTGTGTTTCTTTCCTTTTCTCTTTTATAGTATTTTTACATTATTTATTTCAGGTAAACCTTCTGCTTCTATTTTAATAGTTTTATTGACCCTGTTGTTCCTTCCTAGTCTCAAACCTAGATCTTCCTCATCCTTCCCTGGCCATCGTGTTAGTTTAAATCCTCCCCCACTGATCTATTAACTTTCTCAGCAAGGAAATTGTTACCGTTTTGGTTCAGGTAAAGTCTGCCACATCGATATAACCTTCCCTTGTACCAGAATTCACTCTCTAAAGTGCCAAGAATGTGAACCTTTCCCTCCTGCACCAGCACTGCAGCTATATTAGTCCTTCCTCACCTTAACTTGTCTTAACATGTAGTATGGTATACAATCCAGGGATTATCATCCTTGAGGTGTGTGCCAATCTAGTTCCTAACTCCTTCAACTTCCTTTGCAAAACCTCAAATATACTTCTTTGTCATTGGTTCCAATATGGACCGTGACTTCTGGCTGCTCTCCCTCTCTTTTCCAGAACTTTTTCCAACCGTTCCATGATGTCCCTCACTCTCGCACCAGTGAGGCATCATACCATTCTCAGTCATGTTTTCAAAAAAGGCTGTTCATATCCTTGATTACAGAACCCTTCATCACTGTTGCTCTCCTATTCTTGCAGGCTACTTGCCTCTCCTCTCCTTGGGTGTAGTCATTTATTCATACAAGTAAATGATGAAACTATCCCCGAGCCTGTTTTAGTTTGCACCGGTCTCAGAATTTCCACGGATTATTCTTGAGCAGGAGAGGCCAGAGATGAAAAGAAACAGATGCAATGGTAAGTCTAAAATACAGTCATTCATGGGTAAAGTCCAGAAGTACTTCTTCACAAAGGGTAGAAGAAGTCTGGAACTCTCTTGCTCCAAAAAACTGTTGAGGCTAGGTCAGTTGAGAATGTCAAAACTGACATTGATAAATGTTTGTTAGTCCAAGGTATTGAGGGATATTGAACCAAGTGGGTAAATGGAGTTACGATACAGATCAGCCATGATCTAATTGAATGGTGGAACAGGCTCGAAGGACTGAATGGCCTACTCCTGTTCTTCTGCGCCACAAGAAATACAGAACATGCCAATCAACATTAAAATGAGAAAGAAAGGTTAATGTTTAGGGGGTGATTCTTCATCAGAATTCCAACTCCTAGGGTTCTGCAGAAGGATCACATCATTATCTTTTTCAATTGTTGATTGGAGCGCTGCCATTTCCTGTCCCAGTGGCGTCTAGTCCTTCTGGCTATTACTGGAGAGCCAGAGGCTTGAACATTGTTCTGGTGGGCTGTACCAGTAAGTTTCAATTGTGGGCTCCTCTTCAGTCTTTGAGCTGTTGTAAACTCATCAGTCTCAGTGCATAGTTTCTTTGAGTTCCCAACAGGCTGATATAAAAAAAAATTAGACGGTAAACTGGGAATGTACCCTCCTGCCTCATTTCCATGTGTGTGATGGCATTTTATCCTCTAAGAGTAGGCCCAGCACTGCCTCCTCCCAACCCCCTTGGGGAGGCCTGGAAATTCCAGGGTCGTGTAATGGGGCTTTGACCTTGCTAAAACACCTTTTTCCTGATCTTTGTGCCTGAGACATGGATGCAAGGGTCAGGAAAATTGGCTCCTATATCTTTTAAGGAAAACTCTTTTACAGCATGATGGTTTATAGCAGACTAATGGAAGTCTTACTGTATAAGTTCTCGTGTTGTTGTATCTTGGCCACCATATAGCAATAACAACATCAATGTTTGAAGTAGTTATTGACACAACAACCATGCTTTACTTTGCAGATCAATATTTGAATTGTGGGGTCAAGGAAGAACACATGAAGAGCTGCATAACTCACTGAGAAATTATCCTGCAGACAGAATGGTGTGTATGCACAGGAATCATCTACATTGTCTTGTATATGTAGCTAAGCTATTGTATTGAATTTAATTAACCATATTTATTTTCCTACTTTAGATCCCATTCCTTCAGTATGGTTCAACATACCAGATAAATGTTTATACATTTAATAAAACATTATCACATAACGAGAGGATTCAAAAGATAGATGTATGTATGATACTGCTTTATTTTACTGTCTTTGGTTTAGTCGATGTGTACTTACGATGTGAGTGATTCTGAGAATATTGTGATTGGAAAAAGAGCTTTCTCGATGATTCAGTTGGTAACTATAATGCTAAGTGTGGATCTAAGCCACACAAAACAGGAAGGTCCTGGTTTTATCCTCGGTATCCATTGGATTAGATGGTCAGAAGGGGGGAACTACAATAGGCCTCAGCACATTTAGGCTAGGGTAACTGTTCCCAGTACTATGCAATGACTCCTGCGGAAGATGTGGACATGGGATCAGGCTCTGTTTTGATGCTCTTCGCAATAGATCTGCTGCTGACGCTCACTATCTTATCTCACACATGGAAAATGAGAACCTGAGTAAGGTATCAGGTGGCAACTAGGGATGGGCATTAATGCAGCCTTGCCAGTATCGTCCAGATCCTGAGGCGATGTAAAATAAAAACTCCCAGCAGACAGTGCGGGAATGTGGAAGTTGCATATGTGTTGGAAAAAGAGAGAGTGGAAATCTGCCTGAAGGTCAGAGAGAATGTTGGGGAGAGGATGCCTGCTAGCTAAGAAAGGTACATTGACTGAAGAAAAAGTGGTAAAGGATACTTTGATGCACGAGTAAGGTTTGGATAGCTTAGTGGTTATCGTACTGGAATAGTAATCCAGAGGTTGAGAGTTTAAATCCCACCATGGTAACTTGTGAAATTGAATTAAGAATCTGTGGGCTCAACAGATAAATGATGATTCTTCATCAGAAAATTGCAAACTGCCAGTTTGTTGGAGAAACTCAACTGGGTCACTAATGTTAGTCAACGAAGGGCTCGTCACCTCCACCCGGTCTGGCCTACATGTGACTCCAATTCATACTACATGATTGACTCAGGTCTCTCGGGGCAACCAGGGTTGTGCAGTGTCACTATCTCCCATATCCCAAGAACAATTAAAAAAACTGTGTCTGGAGGAAGGGAGGGACAATCTAATGTGTTCTGTACATGTTGCACCAGAGAAAATGTCCAGTGTATAATTTGCTCCCCCAAAACCCAGCATAAAAATAGACATCCTCCATCCCTAAATTTCACTGCAGAAATTGTGAAAAACAAATAGTTATATTTCATTTCTTTCTTTCTTTTATAAAGATGGATTTTAAATGTTTTATGTCAATCCAAATGATCTTGCAGTTATTAGAAAGTTTGAATAAAGCCTGGGTCATCTATGCACAAGACATAATTATAAAAGGCCCTGAAAAGTAAGATCATTGTCACAACACTAATATACTTAATATATTGAAAACATATTGATCTAATTATTGAAGTTTTCAAAATGTTAATAAAATATTTGCTCTGACCGGTGAATTCTCTCGGGTGTTACATTTGTTTTTTGTTTTAACTTTTGTTTTATATGTTATACAGAATTTAGGATTTCTGCCCTTTCAAGGAACAGTGAATCTAAAGAATCCAGAGCATGTATTCTGGTTACTTGAAGACTATGGTACAGACCCGAATAATGCTCCAGAGAAGCCCTTTTGTATTTACTTTGGAAGATGGGTGAGATTTATAGAGTTCACACCTTAAGGGAAATTGAGTATTAGTTTATAATTAAACATTTTCTTTACTCTTCCCTCAGTCAGTAATTGCACTGTTTGATGTTGTACAGAGTCATACAAACAGAAAATGTCAAACTTTTAACGCTTGTCTATATTGAGATAGTTGACCTCAACTAAACTGGCAGTAGGATGCTTTTATTGGCCTGAGTGGGACCTAGCCAGGATTCCCACTGTGACGTGGTAGAAATAGATATTGAGTCTTGGCTGTGATGTCTCCCATGGTAAAATAGTCTGTGGACACCTGAGGGCCCCAAAAAACCTGCAGTGCTTTTGGGGCATCATGGCTGTTATTGGGGTGGATGGAGGTTAGGACAGGACCTGGTTTCCGCCCTGTGAGCCCTGAACTGAGGATTTCCTTGCCCAAAGGAGTTGGTTGCTACTTCCATTTGCACCTTGATGGGACTAGCGGGATGATGTTGCCTGCTGGAATTCCTTCCCATCCTGACTCTGGTGCCCCAAAGCACCTTATGCTTGCATGAAGCAGGCATACAGTACTTTAAACCAGTGGAAGTGGGAAAGGCCTTGCTTTCCTCACAGCATTCAGTCGCAAAGCCAACCTTCCAGGAAAGGGGCCAGTTGTGCTGCACTTTTCCCATTCTCTACTCACCTGCTGGCACTTGCTTCAGTGGCTGGCCAACATCAGTAGTTCCACTTCCCCATCTCCACCAAGTAGGCACCCAGCTGCACCTATACTGGTGGGTGCTCGGTGCTCGCCTACTTTATGTAAATAACCTGATTCTTGGCATTGCGACGGGTTAGGATCATTGGGCAGAAAACGTTAGTGGGAGTTGTGCACAAACCACCAAACAGTAGTAGAGAGGTTGGGGATGGAATCAAACAGGAAATTAGGGACGCGTGCAATAAGGGTACAGCAGTTATCATGGGTGACTTTAATCTACATATAGATTGGGCTAACCAAACGTAGCAGTACTACGGAGGAGGATTTCCTGGAGTGTATTATGGATCGTTTTCTAGACCAATATGTTGAGGAACCAACTAGAGAGCAGGCCATCCTAGACTGGGTGTCGTGTAATGAGCGAGGATTAATTAGCAATCTTGTTGTGCGAGGCCCCTTGGGGAAGAGTGACCATAATATGGTAGAATTCTTTATTAAGATGGAGAGTGACACAGTTAATTCAGAGACTAGGGCCCTGAACTTGGGGAAACGTGACTTCGATGGTATGAGACGTGAATTGGCGAGGATACATTGGCAAATGATACTTAAAGGGTTGACGGTGGATAGGCAATGGCAGACATTTATAGATCACATGGATGAACTTCAACAATTGTACATCCCTGTCTGGCGTAAAAATAAAAAGGGGAAGGTGGTTCAACTGTGGCTAACAAGGGAAATTAAGGATAGTGTTAAATCCAAAGAAGAGGCATATAAATTGGCCAGAAAAAGCAGCAAAACCTGAGGACTGGGAGAAATTTAGAATTCAGCAGAGGAGGACTAAGGGTTTAATTAGGAGGGGGAAATAGAGTATGAGAGGAAGCTTGCAGGGAACATAAAAACTGACTGCAAAAGCTTCTATAGATATGTGAAGAGAAAACAATTAGTGAAGACAAATGTAGGTCCTTGCAGTCAGAATCAGGTGAATTCATAATGGGGAACAAGGAAATGGCAGACCACTTGAACAAATACTTTGGTTCTGTCTTCACTAAGGAAGACACGAATAACCTCCCAAAAATAATAGGGGACCGAGGGTCTAGCGCGAAGGAGGAACTGAAGGAAATCCTTATTAGTCAGGAAATTGTGTTGGGGAAATTGATGGGATTGAAGGCTGATAAATCCCCAGGACCTGATAGTCTGCATCCCAGAGTACTTAAGGAAGTGGCCCTAGAAATAGTGGATGCATTGGTGGTCATTTTCCAACATTCTGTAGACTCTGGATCAGTTCCTATGGATTGGAGGGTAGCTAATGTATCCCCATTTTTAAAAAAAAAAGGAGGGAGAGAGAAAACAGGGAATTATAGACCGGTTAGTCTGACAACGGTAGTTGGAAGAATGTTGGAATCAATTATTAAAGATGTAATAGCACTGCATTTGGAAAGCAGTGACAGGATCAGTCCAAGTCAGCATGGATTTATGAAAGGGAAATCATGCTTGACAAATCTTCCAGAATTTTTTGAGGATGTAACTAGTAGAGTGGACAAGGGAGGAACCAGTGGATGTGGTGTATTTGGACTTTCAAAGGCTTTTGACAAGGTCGCACACAAGACATTAGTGTGCAAAATTAAGGCACATGGTATTGGGGATAATGTATTGACGTGGATAGAGAACTGGTTGGCAGACAGGAAGCAAAGAGTAGGAATAAACGGGTCCGTTTCAGAATGGCAGGCAGTGACTAGTGGGGTACCGCAAGATTCAGTGCTGGGATCCCAGCTATTTACAATATACATTAATGATTTAGACGAAGGAATTGAATGTAATATCTCCAAGTTTGCAGATAACACTAAGCTGGGTGGCAGTGTGAGCTGTGAGGAGAATGCCAAGAGGCTGCAGGGTGACTTGGACAGGTTAGGTGAGTGGGCAAATGCATGGCAGATGCAGTATAATGTAGATAAATGAGGTTATCTACTTCAGTGGCAAAAACAGGAAGGCAGAATATTATATGAATGGTGACAGATTAGGAAAAGGGGAGGTGCAACGAGACCTGGGTGTCATGGTACATCAGTCATTGAAAGTTGGCATGCAGGTACAGCAGGCGGTGAAGAAGGCAAATAGCATGTTGACCTTCATAGCGAGAGGAGTTGAGTATAGGAGCAGGGAAGTGTTACTACAGTTGCACAGGGCCTTGAACAGTTTTGGTCTCCTAATCTGAGGAAAGACATTCTTGCTATTGAGGGAGTGCAGTGAAGGTTCACCAGACTAATTCCCGGGATGGCAAGACTGACATATGAAGAAAGACTGAATCGACTAGGCTTATATTCATTGGAATTTAGAAGAATGAGAGGTGATCTCATAGAAATATATAAAATTCTGATGGGATTGGACAGGTTAGATGCAGGAAGAATGTTCCCGATGTTGGGGAAGTTCAGAATCAGGGGTCACAGTCTAAGGATAAGGGTTAAACCATTTAGGACCAAGATGAGGAGAAACTTCTTCAGTCAGAGAATTGTGAATCTGTGGAATTCTCTACCACAGAAAGTTGTTGAGGCCAGTTCGTTAGATATATTCAAAAGGGAGTTGGATGTGACCCTTACGGCTAAAAGGATCAAGGGGTATGGAGAGAAAGCAGGAATGGGGTACTGAAGTTGCATGATCAGCCATGATCTTATTGAGTGGTGATGCAGGCTCGAAGGGCCGAATGGCCTACTGCTGCACCTGTTTTCTATAACTGAGATCCTGCTCCATCCCATTACATCAGTAAAATGGGAGCACGAGCTGTCAGGGCCTTGTTGTCTTAGTATGCACCTGAAGAGCAGACACATGATCAAGGTACCAGAGAGTAGTTGTTATCTGTGGCGCGGTACCCTCTGAGAGCCAGTGCATTCAAGAAAGGTGGGGAGGATTATGAGATTTTTAAAAAGCTGTTCCTGTGTTGGAGAAAAACACTTTCTTTAAGCGATGAAATAATGAATAATTATAGAACTGGTAAATTAAATTCAGTTGAAACTAGAAATCTTGATTAAAAGTTTTGGTGTGTGTGTATATGTGTATATATATAATTATTAATACTCTAATGTTAAATTTGTTTTTATCAGTATTGATTAGAAAGACTAGAAATAGTGTACCCATAAAAAAAATAATTTGGAGGATTAAAGATGTGCCACCATCCGTTTCTGCTTTAGCTTGCTGATGGTCGAAGGGAGCTAATCAACTTGTACAGTGTGAAGAAGCGACACTTCATTGGAAATACCAGCATGGATGCCTGTCTCTCCTTTCTAATGGCAAATCACGCTAAAGCAGGAGCTAATGACTTGGTATTTGATCCATTTGTGGGAACAGGTAAAGAGGAGTCTGATGAAACAGACACTGAGTGCACTTTTTGCTTGCTAAGAATTTAGTTTATTTTTCCTTTGCTGTTTAAAAACTTCAAAGGAAAATTGTGCAGAAAATGCATAGATGCAATTTAGTTTAGTTTTCAATCCTACCTGTTGCTTTCTAAAACTGCATATTTATATTAATTCTTTGAAGAGCATGTTTTCTGAAGCCTAATTATTTTTTTTGTCTTATTTGGATAATTCTTGAAAGGCATGTTTTGTGGATGTTGTAATTTGAACTTTATCTTTGTTTTATAATTTATATGATTGTATATTTAGAAAGAGGTAAATAATATTTCATTCAGGTGTGTTATTTTATTTATACCCCTCATTTTATACCAAATGGCATTCCTTAGCTGCGAAGGTGGCTTGGTGACATGTTCCTGTGTCTTTGTCAATGTAACTGGACATTAGCAGTGGTTGCTGACCTCATGGTCCAGATTTTGCAGTCAGCGGCGAATGAACAGCACTCGCCATTCATTACGCTTACACTTGCGCACAGAATTTCTGTGGGTTTTTACACTGCAATTTGCAGTTATCAGACAGCGCAACACCCTCTACAGGGGATCTGGGACCGGAGTGAACAGGGCAAGTAATGATGTGTTTCCTCAACTTTTTTTCTTTGGAACAGAGGAGGCTGAGGGGAGACCTGATTGAGGTGTATAAAATTATGAGGGGCCTGGATAGAGTTGATAGGAAGGACCTGTTTCCCTTGGCAGAGGGGTCAACAACCAGGGGGGCATAGATTTAAAGTAACTGGGGGGAGGTTTGGAGGGATATAAGGGGAAATTCTTCACCCAGAGGGTGGTGAGGGTCTGAAACTCACTGTCTAAAAGGGTGATAGAAGCAGAAAGCCTCACCACATTTTAAAAAATACTTGGATGTGCACTTAAAGTGCCGCAACCTACAGGATTACGGACCAAGAGCTGGAAAGTGGGATTAGGCTGGATAGTTCTTGGTCGGCCGGCGTGAACACTTTGGCCCGAAATGGCCTCCTTCCGTGCTGTAAATTTCGATGATTCTATTCTCTGAACTAATCAGATTGAAGAATCCTTACTGAGTCACGCAGAGTCTAAACCAAGAAGTGTAAGTTAGAATATTTAATTCACTGCCAAGTCGTGCACTGAAAACAAAATCGAGAGGGAAAGAAAGATGAGATTGAGAGAGATAAAAAAAGTAAAATTTTAATTTTTAGAAATCTCCAACAATAATTGAAATCTGAAGGAATGAGACTCCACACTTGTAAAAGTTAATATTCAGTGTCGGAGAAGTTATTTGGCATTAATTAAAACTTATCATGCCATTAAAAATTCACTTAAACTTGAATGGACAAGCCCTTACTTATTCTGGTATGTTTAGTGGGTATCTAATGGGTAAGTACTGCAACCTCACGCCCTTCATGTGTTTGAATGCTGAAACTCTCTGCAAGGTACCAGTGTAGCGAAGCTTGTGGAGGGGCAGGGCAAATCAGATAGCAGCTTCCTAATTTACACATTTTACTGCGCATGTGAGGACACTGCAAGTTGCTATCTGATTTATTACTTGATATTGATTAGCGCTGATAACCTTGCTGTTATTTCTATTGCAAAATCCAGGCCATTTTAATGATTTTCTTGTGGGAAAAGTTATTTTCTTCAGGTGACTCTCATTGCTAATATTGGGCACTGCACATATCAACAAACCTGTGCTCCATCACCAAAGATTTGGTCACTACAGTCCAGTTGGGTTTGAGTCAAACCACTGCTAAAGATCCCTCTGCCCAAGGGGTGATACTCAGGCTGATAGAATTGCCAGACAATCGGAGTAAATGGGCGTTTTCAGTTGTTTATGCTGTGGATCTGTTGGTCATAAGAACATAAGAACATAAGAATTAAGAACAGGAGTAGGCCATCTAGCCCCTCGATCCTGCTCCGCCATTCAACAAGATCATGGCTGATATGGCCGTGGACTCAGCTCCACTTGCCCGCCCGCTCCCCATAACCCTTAATTCCCTTATTGGTTAAAAATCTATCCATCTGTGACTTGAATACATTCAATGAGCTAGCCTCAACTGTTTCCTTGGGCAGAGAATTCCACAAATTCACAACCCTCTGGGAGAAGAAATTCCTTCTCAACTCTGTTTTAAATTGGCTCCCCCGTATTTTGAGGCTGTGCCCCCTAGTTCTAGTCTCCCCGACCAGTGGAAACAACCTCTCTGCCTCTATCTTGTCTATCCCTTTCATTATTTTAAATGTTTCTATAAGATCACCCCTCATCCTTCTGAGCTCCAACGAGTAAAGACCCAGTCTACTCAATCTATCACCATAAGGTAACCCCCTCATCTTTGGAATCAGCCTAGTGAATAGTCTCTGTACCCCCTCCAAAGCTAGTATATCCTTCCTTAAGTAAGATGACCAAAACTGCACGCAGTACTCGAGGTGCGGCCTCACCAATACTCTATACAGTTGCAGAAGGACCTCCCTGCTTTTGTACTCCATAGATTGGCGAATGATACTGAAGGGGTTGACTGTGGATGGGCAATGGCAGACATTTAGAGACCGCATGGATGAACTACAACAATTGTACATTCCTGTCTGGCGTAAAAATAAAAAAGGGAAGGTGGCTCAACCGTGGCTATCAAGGGAAATCAGGGATAGCATTAAAGCCAAGGAAGTGGCATACAAATTGGCCAGAAATAGCAGCGAACCCGGGGACTGGGAGAAATTTAGAACTCAGCAGAGGAGGACAAAGGGTTTGATTAGGGCAGGGAAAATGGAGTACGAGAAGAAGCTTGCAGGGAACATTAAGACAGATTGCAAAAGTTTCGATAGATATGTAAAGAGAAAAAGGTTAGTAAAGACAAACGTAGGTCCCCTGCAGTCAGAATCAGGGAAAGTCATAACGGGGAACAAAGAAATGGCGGACCAATTGAACAAGTACTTTGGTTCGGTATTCACTGAGGAGGACACAAACAACCTTCCGGATATAAAAGGGGTCGGAGGGTCTAGTAAGGAGGAGGAACTGAGGGAAATCCTTATTAGTCGGGAAATTGTGTTGGGGAAATTGATGGGATTGAAGGCCGATAAATCCCCAGGGCCTGATGGACTGCATCCCAGAGTACTTAATGAGGTGGCCTTGGAAATAGTGGATGCATTGACAGTCATTTTCCAACATTCCATTGACTCTGGATCAGTTCCTATGGAGTGGAGGGTAGCCAATGTAACCCCACTTTTTAAAAAAGGAGGGAGAGAGAAAACAGGGAATTATAGACCGGTCAGCCTGACATCGGTAGTGGGTAAAATGATGGAATCAATTATTAAGGATGTCATAGCAGTGCATTTGGAAAGAGGTAATATGATCGGTCCAAGTCAGCATGGATTTGTGAAAGGGAAATCATGCTTGACAAATCTTGTAGAATTTTTTGAGGATGTTTCCAGTAGAGTGGACAAGGGAGAACCAGTTGATGTGGTATATTTGGACTTTCAGAAGGCTTTCGACAAGGTCCCACACAAGAGATTAATGTGCAAAGTTAAAGCACATGGGATTGGGGGTAGTGTGCTGACATGGATTGAGAACTGGTTGTCAGACAGGAAGCAAAGAGTTGGAGTAAATGGAGACTTTTCAAAATGGCAGGCAGTGACTAGTGGGGTACCGCAAGGTTCTGTGCTGGGGCCCCAGCTGTTTACACTGTACATTAATGATTTAGACGAGGGGATTAAATGTAGTATCTCCTAATTTGCGGATGACACTAAGTTGGGTGGCAGTGTGAGCTACGAGGAGGATGCTATGAGGCTGCAGAGCGACTTGGATAGGTTAGGTGAGTGGGCAAATGCATGGCACATGAAGTATAATGTGGATAAATGTGAGGTTATCCACTTTGGTGGTAAAAACAGAGAGACAGACTATTATCTGAATGGTGACAGATTAGGAAAAGGGGAGGTGCAAAGAGACCTGGGTGTCATGGTACATCAGTCATTGAAGGTTGGCATGCAGGTACAGCAGGCGGTTAAGAAAGCAAATGGCATGTTGGCCTTCATAGTGAGGGGATTTGAGTACAGGAGCAGGGAGGTGTTGCTACAATTGTACAGGGCCTTGGTGAGGCCACACCTGGAGTATTGTGTACAGTTTTGGTCTCCTAACATGAGGAAGGACATTCTTGCTATTGAGGGAGTGCAGCGAAGGTTCACCAGACTGATTCCCGGGATGGCGGGACTGACCTATCAAGAAAGACTGGATCAACTGGGCTTGTATTCACTGGAGTTCAGAAGAATGAGAGGGGACCTCATAGAAACGTTTAAAATTCTGACGGGGTTAGACAGGTTAAATGCAGGAAGAATGTTCCCAATGTTGGGGAAGTCCAGAACCAGGGGACACAGTCTAAGGATAAGGGGGAAGCCATTTAGGACCGAGATGAGGAGGAATTTCTTCACCCAGCGAGTGGTGAACCTGTGGAATTCTCTACCCCAGAAAGTTGTTGAGGCTAATTCACTAAATATATTCAAAAAGGAGTTAGATGAAGTCCTTACTACTAGGGGGATCAAGGGGTATGGTGAGAAAGCAGGAATGGGGTACTGAAGTTGCATGTTCAGCCATGAACTCATTGAATGGCGGTGCAGGCTAGAAGGGCCGAATGGCCTACTCCTGCACCTATTTTCTATGTTTCTATGTTTCTATCTCTCTCGCAATGAAGGCCACCATTCCATTCGCCTTCCTGATTACCTGCTGCACCTGCAAACTAACTTTTTGGGATTCATGCACAAGGACCCCCAGGTCCCTCTGCACCGCAGCATGTTGTAATTTCTCCCCAATCAAATAATATTCCCTTTTACTGTTTTTTTTCTCCAAGGTGGATGACCTCACACTTTCCGACATTGTATTCCATCTGCCAAACCTTAGCCCATTCGCTTAACCTATCTAAATCTCTTTGCAGCCTCTCTGTGTCCTCTACACAACCCGCTTTCCCGCTAATCTTTGTGTCATCTGCAAATTTTATTACACTACACTCTGTCCCCTCTTCCAGGTCATCTATGTATATTGTAAACAGTTGTGATCCCAGCACCGATCCCTGTGGCACACCACTAACCACCGATTTCCAACCCGAAAAGAACCCATTTATCCCACTCTCTGCTTTCTGTTAGCCAGCCAATTCTCTATCCATGCTAATACATTTCCTCTGACTCCACGTACCTTTATCTTCTGCAGTAACCTTTTGTGTGGCACCTTATCGAATGTCTTTTGGAAATCTAAATACACGACATCCATCGGTACACCTCTATCCATCATGCCCGTTATATGTTCAAAGAATTCCAGTAAATTAGTTAACCATGATTTCCCCTTCATGAATCCATGCTGCGTCTGCTTCATTGCACTATTCCTATCGAGATGTCCCGCTATTTCTTCCTTAATGATAGTTTCAAGCATTTTCCCCACTACAGATATTAAACTAACTGGCCTATAGTTACCTGCCTTTTGTCTGCCCCCTTTTTTAAACAGGGGTGTTACATTAGCTGCTTTCCAACCTGCTGGTACCTCCCCAGAGTCCAGAGAATTTTGGTAGGTTATAACGAATGCATCTGCTATAACTTCCGCCATCTCTTTTAATACCCTGGGATGCATTTCATCAGGACCAGGGGACTTGTCCACCTTGAGTCCCATTAGCCTGTCCAGCACTACCCCCCTAGTGATAGTGATTGTCTCAAGGTCTTCCTTTCCCACATTCCTGTGACCAGCAATTTTTGGCATGGTTTTTGTGTCTTCCACTGTGAAGACCGAAGCAAAATAATTGTTTAAGGTCTCAGCCATTTCCATATTTCCCATTATTAAATCCCCCTTCTCATCTTCTAAGGGACCAACATTTATTTTAGTCACTCTTTTCCGTTTTATATATCGGTAAAAGCTTTTACTATCCGTTTTTATGTTTTGTGCAAGTTTACCTTCGTAATCTATCTTTCCTTTCTTTATTGCTTTCTTAGTCATTCTTTGCTGTCATTTAAAATTTTCCCAATCTTCTATTTTCCCACTAACCTTGGCCACCTTATATGCATTGGTTTTTAATTTGATACTCTCCTTTATTTCCTTGGTTATCCACGGCTGGTTATCCCTTCTCTTACCGCCTTTCTTTTTCACTGGAATATATTTTTGTTGAGCGCAATGAAAGAGCTCCTTAAAAGTCCTCCACTGTTCCTCAATTGTGCCACCGTTTAGTCTGTGTTTCCAGTCTACTTTAGCCAACTCTGCCCTCATCCCACTGTAGTCCCCTTTGTTTAGGCATAGTACGCTTGTTTGAGACAATACTTCTTCACCCTCAATCTATTACAAATTCAACCATACTGTGATCACTCATTCCGAGAGGATCTTTTACTGGGAGATCGTTTATTATTCTGTCTCATTACACAGGACCAGATCTAAGATAGCTTGCTCCCTTGTAGGTTCTGTAACATACTGTTCTAAGAAACAATCCCGTGTGCATTCTATGAATTCCTCCTCCAGGCTACCCCGTGCGATTTGATTTGACCAATCGATATGTAGGTTAAAATCCCCCATGATTACTGCCGTTCCTTTTTCACATGCCTCCATTATTCCCTTGATTATTGCCTGCCCCACCGTGAAGTTATTATTTGGGGGCCTATAAACTACGCCCACCAGTGACTTTTTCCCCTTACTATCTCTAATCTCCACCCACAATGATTCAACATTTAGTTCATTAGAGCCAATATCGTCTCTCACAACTGTCCTGATATCATCCTTTATTAACAGAGCTACCCCATCTCCTTTCCCTTCTTGTCTATCTTTCCGAATTGTCAGATACCCCTGTATGTTTAATTCCCAGTCTTGGCCACCCTGCAACCACGTTTCTGTAATGGCCACCAAATCATTCCCATTTGTAATGATTTATGCCGTCAACTCATTTACTTTATTTTGAATGCTGCGTGCGTTTAGGTCGAGTGTTTTAATTCTAGTTTTTAAACCATGAATTTTAGTTTTGACCCCTCCTGCAGCCCCTTTATATTCAGTGGCCCTTTTTGTTTTTTGCCTTGGGTTTTTCTGCCCTCCACTTTTACTCACCTCCTTTCTGTCTTTTGCTTTTGTCTCCTTTTTGTTTCCCTCTGTCTCCCTGCATTGGTTCCCATCCCCCTGCCATATTAGTTTAACTCCTCCCCAACAGCACTAGCAAACACTCCCCCTAGGACATTGGTTCCGGTCCTGCCTAGGTGCAGACCGTCCGGTTTGTACTGGTCCCACCTCCCCCAAAACCGGTTCCAATGCCCCAGTAATTTGAATCCCTCCCTGCTGCACCACTGCTCAAGCCACGTATTCATCTGAGCTATCCTGCGATTCCTACTCTGACTAGCACGTGGCACTGGTAGCAATCCCGAGATTACTACTTTTGAGGTCCTACGTTTTAATTTAGCTCCTAGCTCCTTAAATTCGTCTCATAGGACCTCATCCCTTTTTTTACCTATATCGTTGGTACCAATGTGCACCACAACAACTGGTTGTTCACCCTCCCTTTTCAGAATGTCCTGCACCCGCTCCGAGACATCCTTGATCCTTGCACCAGGGAGGCAACATACCATCCTGGAGTCTCGGTTGCGGCCGCAGAAACGCCTATCTATTCCCCTTACAATCGAATCCCCTATCACTATTGCTCTCCCACTCTTTTTCCTGCCCTCCTGTGCAGCAGAGCCACCCACGGTGCCATGAACTTGGCTGCTGCTGCCCTCCCCTGATGAGTCATCCCCCTCAACAGTACTCAAAACGGTGTATCTGTTTTGCAGGGGGATGACCGCAGGGGACCCCTGCACTACCTTTCTTGCACTGCTCTTCCTGCTGGTCTTCCATTCCCTAGCTGGCTGTGGACCCTTCACCTGCGGTAAGACCAACTCGCTACACATGCTACTCACGTCATTCTCAGCATCGTGGATGCTCCAGAGTGAATCCACCCTCAGCTCCAATTCCGCAACGCGGTCTGTCAGGAGCTGGAGGCGGATACCCTTCCCGCACACGTAGTCGTCAGGGACACCGGAAGTGTCCCTGAGTTCCCACATGGTACAGGAGGAACATATGACGTGACCGAGCTCTCCTGCCATGACTTAATCCTTAGATACACTTAAATTGGCAACAACAATGCTAAAGTTTACTCACTGATAGAGAAGAGAAAAAAGAAAAACTACTCACCAATCACCAGCCAATCACTTACCCCCTTGGCTGTGACGTCACCTATTAAAGTTCTAGTGGGAGATGGGGAGAACCCCCGCAGAGTTTCAGGGCCAGGAATTTTATGGGGCTGTAACTCCCTTTCAATATTATGCTGTATATTTGACAGTTAGCATTCTGATATGGCAACTCATGTTACACGGTCGCTTCTTGTTTTCCCTAGGTAGTCTTCTTGTAGCTTGTGCCCATTTTGGAGCATATGTATGTGGGACAGATATTGACTACAACATTATTCATGGGCGTGGTAAGTAACCATATGTGACAAGGACCAAGCCCTTTCGTAAAGTTTTGCATTGCTAATAAAGGTACTCGTGCATATAATCTATGCAAACTGTTTTCTTTGTTAAAAGATATAAGAGTAGGTTTACCTCTTCTGCACCTGGGAAAATGATGTTCATTTAAAAAAAAATCACTGATAAAATCTTTTCCCCTTTTACTTCACTTGAATGGGTTAATTTTTGAGAAATTCATGTTCTCGGTGTGGAAATAACAACTTCCATTTATATAGCACTTTTAACATTTAAATTAAAGTCCCAAGGTAGTTCACAAAAGAAAATGGATAGAAGAACAGAGGGCACCAAGTCATGCAGGGAGAGATAGGGTGGGTGATTGAAAGCCAGATTGATGAGGTTTTGAGAGGCTTGGCTCAGTAGTACAGATATCATTCTTGCCTCGGAGTTTGTAGGTTGTGGATCCAAATCCCACTCCAGGACTTGTTTCAGCCTAGATTGTGTGTTCTTCAGTGCAATACTGAGGGAGTGCTCCATTGTTAGAGGTGTTGTCATTTGGTTGAGACGTTAACTAAGGCTCCAGCTGCATGTTCAGCATGGCACAATTCACAGAAGAGCAGGGAAGGTTTCCTAGCGCCTTGTCTGACATTTAACCCTCAACCACCACCAAAACAGATTAACTGGTCATTCGCTTGATTTCTGTTTGTGATCTTGCTGTGTGCAAATTTGCCTACATTACAACAATGATTACACTTAACAAGTAATTCATTGGCAGTAAGGCATTTTGGGACATCCTGAGGACTTGAAAGGTGCTATATAAATACAGATTCTTTTCTTTTTAAAGGAAGGAGAGTGAAGTGGAGAGGTGAAGGGGTTTTAGGAAGGCAGTTCTAGAGTATGCGACCAAGGCAGCTGAAAGCAAACGGCCATAGTCAGAGAACCAAAGAGGATGTCGGAGGAATGTAACTCTGTAAAGGTTGCAAAGATAGCATGGGGCAGTGCTGTTTAAGAATATTAAGATGAGCTGAAGTTTAATAGGGAGCCAATGTAGGTCAGTGAGTTTGGGGGTAATAGAGTCAGTGGGACTTGGGTGAGACAGGATATAGGCAGCTATGTTTTGGACAATTTGGAGTTTATGGAGGATGAGAGTCCAGAAAGGAGAATGTTGGAATAAGCAAGGCTGGAGATGACAAAAATATAGATATGGTGGGGCTGGGGCTTAATGCAGATGGAAATAGGTGTTCTAGGTGACGAATAGGGGGGAGGGAGCCCTTTTTAGAATAAAGGGAGGAAAAGCAAGTGATGGAACTATATAGAGAGAAAGCAAATGAAAAGAACATAAAATACAAAAATAAAAGTAGAAGCATAAAAAAATGAAACACAGATACAGACAAGTGAGTAAAATGGAATAAAGAAGTTGAGAAAATAGAGTCTGAAAAGAATAAGATAAAAGCAATTTCACATCTGTTAGTTATACAGCAGATTTAGTGCGGCCTGGACTAACGATGAGTTTTATTACTATGGAGTGATTAATACGGGCCCTTTTGTAATTCTGCAGGTAAGGCCAGTAGGAAGAACCAGAAATGGAGAGGACCAGATGAGAACATCCGGGCTAACCTCCGCCAGTATGGCTTGGAAGAATTTTACATTGATGTGCTTGTTTCTGATGCATCAAAAAGAATATGGAGGAAAGCAAAGTTGTTTGATGCAATCGTCACAGATCGTAAGTTGATACTGAAGGATGCACCTATTGTCAAAGTTCTAGTGTACCGGAGGGGAGGAGAGGCCGAGCAGCATATTTGATATTGTTTACTGGTCAGCGATTTAATTTGCAGGTCAGCACTGCTCAGCTGTTCAACAACATTGCTCACCAGCACGTTAGACCACGCTTGAGCCAATGTAGGATTTGGGCTTGGAGCTTCCCCGCAAGGCATTGTAGGATTCGCACCTTCTGATCTGGTTTTGACATGAGAGCAAAAGGGAGAGATTTTGGGCTGAATTGAGAACAATGAATGGAGCACATTTTATGAGGACTCAGCACGCATCAGATCAGTACAACTGATTTGCATTGATCAGCACATCCGATGGGAAATGTGCAAATGGGTTTTAGCAAATAAAATTTGAACATTATATCTAAAAGAAAGATTTGCATTTGCAAAGCGCTTATCACCACCTCAGAATGTCCCAAAGTGCTTTACAGCCAATGAAATACATTTGAAGTGTAGTCACTGTTGTAATTAATGTACATGATTACTACAAGTGCATTCCACTATAATTCTTCATATAAGTCAGTTGGTCTCTGAAAAGAGTGCAAGCCCCCTTGCTCTCCCCCTCAGCTGGTGAATGATTTATAATATATGGGTAAATACAAAACTCAAAATAAGGGTTACATATAATCTTTTGAAAAATTGGAGTCTGTTTCCTTAGACATGTTTTTCTCCTGTGTGAGCTTGTAAAATCTCCTCATACTGACTAATATGCTGTTTAAAGTACATTTATGTTGTGTTTAAGATTTTCCATATTGCTGACGAGCTTTTAAAAATAATCACTTGTGCCCGGAAACCACTACATGGCTAAATTTCATTATGCAAAAATGGAGTGTAAATTAGAGCAATGTTAGTTGCCTTAATTGTTGAAAGTGTGAATTTTAAAAATCCTTTTTGTCAGCTTGGCGAATACTGTTTTTCTCTTCTAGCTCCATATGGTATAAGAGAATCCACAAGAAAAACAGGATCACAGAAAGAAATTTTAAAACCAACGGAAGAATAGTAAGTATTAATTTGATTTGAACAATTAAAAACACCTTTAAATGCAGTAAATACTAACATCTTAACACTTTTAAGCAACTATTACAGGACCAAAGTTTTGAAAATACTTGCAGTTTGAATTTATTTTCCAACGCTATAACTGCCTTGTATGAAAAAGTGCTCATCATAAAATAATGTTGTCGCAGCCTCATGAAGACATATCAATCCGGTTTTATTCCTTCATCAGCTACTCTGTAATGTATGTCCTTAAACGAGTCCCTTCACTTTATTGGATGCAGAATGCTTAAGAGTGGTCTAGGCGCAGGTCTTGAGTGAATCGGCTCCAGAAAGTGTATGTAGCAGCACTCAGTAGTGTGTGTTTCTGGGAAAGTTCCTAGGTTGGTTCAAAGGGCAGTGATTGAAAATACTCCAGATTGGATGCGGCCTCTCGTCACTTAAGGCTTGAAGAAGCTAAAAAGGGAACGAGGTTCAAAATGGTGGGTCTTCCCAGATGGCTTCAAAGGTATTCTTTTTTAAAATATAGATATAATGTTGTCATTTTCTTTCCAGATAGAGATTGGGAAAGGTGGGGCGGGATGGGTGACTACTTGGAACAGAAAGCTCTCTCCCTTATTTAGATAGTCTTTCATTTAAATACGCAGTAACTTGAATACATTCTAAATTGTGAAAGAGACATTCGAGGAGGTATTTTAACTTCCCCAACCCAACAGAATGGGATTTAAAATCCTATCTGTACGCTTGCTGCTCGTTTCCAGACCCATGGCTATTATACCATTTTCTTGGACGGTTGAGGTGCCCTTCTGACTCTGTGTACGGTCTCTTATATTCTTAGCAGTTGATGAGACTTGAGTCCGGTGGTAGTATCCAGGCAAACTTTATTGGCTCAGTTACATTCAGTTACATCTTGCAGTTACTAAGAAAAAAGCGCACTCTTCCGTGTGTTACAGCTTCAGTTATAGTCGTGAACGTGGGGTCTTCCTGTTCCCTGATTGGCCCCCCCTGCTGTTTACTGGGGTCAGTTTGTCGACTCCGGACTGGCCGCTGGTTATGACCCAGCTGTCCATTGCAGATAGCAATCACCTTGGTCATGATGTGATTACCACATCATGCCCCTTCTTCCTGCTGTTCACTGTTTCGCAGCATGTTCCTGTTATCTGGTCGGAACAGCGCTTAACCCTGTGACTGTGCTTTGGCCCCAACCACGCTGCAACCTTTTCCATTGTTAGTGAGCACGTACACAGCCCACAGCTACTCTATAATTATAAATTAATCAGGTCCCACATTCGGGCAGGAGCCTCATAAATATATGCAAATGGGAATCCTATCAGATACATAGATAGGACCCTGGTGCTAATTTAGCTGCCTACAGAACAGGGCCTCTGCTGCAGAGGGCCCTCTAAGGTAAGTTTGAAATTTATCTTTGTGGGGCCAGAAGGAGCAGGAGTGCTACTCCAGGTACCACAAAGGAGGTTTGGGCCGCTCCCGCACCAGGCTTCCCCTCCCGAGCACCCCTTGGGCCGTACCTGACTGATGGGCCACCTGATCCTCATCGGCCAAAAGCCAGCGAGCTGCCTCTGGATGCCCGTTTTGGATGAGCAGCTGGCAGGCTGGCTGTTAAATGAGGCCTGGACATGAAAATGGTGGTTCCTGGGCCGCAGCCTACTGCTTCCTGGCGAGGAGTTAAAATTCCCTCTTTGCAGTTAGTTTTATTTCTCAATGTCGAGTTCAACCACCAGGTGGCACCAATTATCTCTACAGCATTAATATAGTCTCTGAGCTAAATAGTCTCAAATCCTTTCTAGTGGACAAAAGTAAGTCTAGGAAGACGGTGAGTTACTAATCTGTAATTTTATGGAGTCTTTTTTTGCATTATTCCTTTCACTTTGAAGACATGGGCAATACATGTACTCACAAATGGTGTCAAAATTGCTAAATATGAAATTGAAAGTGATCTGGGGTCTTGAACTTGATGATCAATGTGTCTGACAACTGGAGAACAGCCATCAGCAAAGCAAATTGAATGCTGAACTAAATAACCAAAACAGAAGAAACTCTACAGTGCACTAGTCAAACCACAGCTTGAGTACTGTGCCCCATTCTGGTCACTGTAACACAAGAGACATTCAGGTGCTGGAGGCAGCACAGAGAAGAGCCAGGAGGCTGACCCCTAGTGTCAGGGGTCTTGGTTATGAAGAAAGACTGGAGAAACTTAGATTTTTCAGCCTCAAAAAGGAGGGGGACTGGAGAAACTTGGACTTTTCAGCCTCAAAAGAGGGGGCTGAGAGGAGATACAGAGGTTTGTAAAACTGTCACTGTTTATGGATAGAGCAAATCCAGAAAATTATTTCAAACTAAATTACAAGAGTGAACACTAGGAAAAGGGAAAATCCTTTTCAGGAAGGTCTCTTCACAAAGAGTGACCGATACAGATTTCTGAGTAGAGTAGTGGAGGTGAGAACTCTGGAATTAATTAAGAAACAATGGATACCTCATTAGGAGAGTGTAGGATCTTTCTGAATGAATGGACTAAGAGGGACTGAATGGCCTTTCTCATTGGTATTTATCTTGTGAATAATTCTCTTACTAATAGAAACCATTAATTTTCTATTCCTCAGGACTAACTTTGATCAATCAATTCAACCCCCCCCCCCCCCACAAAAGAAAAGTGGAAATGATTGCCAGATGATATTAATTTGAACATCTTGTTTGAGTTTCTGTTATTTCATTTGTATTCCTAATTTTCTTTCAGTTTATTCTACAAGTCATTGGGGCAGAAATCCCGACCTCCTCGGGTCCGTACGGAGTGTGTATGGAGCCAGCAAGGCATCGCAAAAGCCGGTTTTCGATGCGCATGCGCCGAAAATCGGCTGTTCCGATCTGTCAAGCTCTCATCCGTATCCCCACAGTCAGGACATTCGCATGGGCAAGATTGCGGTATTCATCCATCTCTTGCCCAGCAAATGTCCTGAAAACTCATGCCTGCTATGTGCCTGCTTTTACCAGTGTAAGAGTTTTAAAACATACAAAAACATGTAAAAATAAAATTTAAAAAACACATTTTAATGTTAAAAACCCTGCCCATTAAGATAAGTTTATTTTCAACCCTAATTACAAAACTTTTTTAAAAATCGGAAAAATATATTTTTTTCTAAGACATGTATTAACTTTAATTTCAATTAATTTTAATTATGTGAGGTGTGTTTTTTATTTTTTATTGTGTTTAGTGTGTTTGTTTTTTCTCATTAATAGCAGTGAGAACTCGTAGATATGGAGTTCTCATTGCTATTAATGAGAAAGCCGTGGAATACTTTACCTGATTGGTTGCGTGGGAACCTGGAGGACGGGAGTGCGCTTCGCAGCGCAGGAAGAGAAGGCCTTCCCAACGGAATCCCAGGCGCCTCCGGGACCACCAGGTAATTTCGTTAAAATTCTCCAGTCGGAGGCGTTCATTCGAAAGGAGCCTCCGACCGGAATTTCAGGGCCACTATTCTATGCCGTTTTGCATTCCACAAATACTTTTAACATGTACACGGGTATTTTATCTCTCTAGAATAATGTTACAAAATATTCATTCTTCATATTGTACAGTGGAGAGGCACATGGTTAAATTCAGAGGCCACATTGGTGGCAGTAACAGAAGATGTGAATTCTGTTAAAACTCTAATGGGTAAAACGCCAGAATCTTTACAAATAAGCAAAATGTGTCTATAATAAAAAAAAAATTCTGATTTTTAAATTACTAAAGTTTATAACTTGATATCATCCAGACTCTACAGCACTCTTCTAGTCATTCGCTCTTTGTCCATGAAACTTCAAAAATGAATTACAATGTTAGCCTGTTAAATATTAGTAATACAGGTACAATGTCCGAAATCCTCAGGACCGAGTCCGTTCCGGTTTTTGGGTTCTTCTGGATTTCAGACAAGAAAATCAATGGTCTGAAATCCTGAATCCTTAGCCGAATCTGTGCCGGGTTTTGAGCAGTGAAGTCCGAAATCCGGCACAGATTCGGGCAAGGATTCCGGACCTCGGACTTGATTTTCTTGTATGAAATCCGGAATCCTCAACCGAATCCATGCCGGATTTCGGGTTTTGCCTAAAAAATGTCCGGTTTTTGGACAATGAGTCGTCCGGAATCTGGAATTAATTAGCTTTGCAAAAAATGTCCAGTTATTGGACAATTCCGGTTTTTGGAGTTCTGGATTTGGGACATTGCAGCTGTAATATTATTGTGCTAACTGTGCTTATTAAATGAATAGTTGTTTATTTAGTGGGCTAAGCATTAATTTTGTAGACCAAAACGGGCCAATATTCATGTCTTCACTACATTTAGGAGAAAAATAGATGTGGTTGAATGTTGGTAGAACTGCTCACTTACTACTGGCCTCTATTTAGCACTGATTTAAAGATTCTAACCCCTTTGGAAGTGGATGCTACACAAACTATGGAAAAGTGAGAAGAGTCTTTTTTTTGGTTGTTAAGGTCACCTAAAGATGAACCTGGGCAGCATTCTGCATCTGTACAGTTAAATTCAAAAGTGAGTATTTTACTACAGGTTAGACCTGATGTGAGTATAATGAAGGGGAATCATTTTGAAATCGCCACAATAATTTAAAAAAAACGTGAACCGTAGAGAGGAGCTTTCTATCAGCAAGCATGAGTGAAATGGCCATTAGCAGGTACATTGTAATGGAACAGGAAGAGAAGAGGATGCCCCAAATGTGCAGAGGGTTTCAGGGAGGCATGAATCACATCAAGCAGTGGGTGTACAGCATTGTTGTCCAAATCTCCTCCAGCTAAATGTCAGTAAAACTGAAACCACCCACTCTGACTCCCACAAACGCCTACATGCATCCAGCTACGACTCTGTTGACCTCCCAGGCATCACCTCAAGTTAACCTCGGATGTATGGAACCTTGGTGTCAAGCTTGACCCTGGGCTTTGCTTCCTCCCCTGCCTCTTCATTAAGACTGCTTTCTTTCACTGTTGACATTTGCACTGGTTAAGTGGCTCATTAGATGCTTGTGAAGCGTTAAAGGATAATTTTCGTAGTTACATCATGATTGGCTTCTATTTTTTTTTACAAGAACCAAAATCATATTTTTAGGAATTGCATACTTCGAAGCTGTGCATTCTGTCAATTTTGTTAATCGGTTGTTATGATGAACAGTTTGCATTTCTCCTATTTTACATTCGAAGAGATAAATCTGGCTCCATGTGTCTTTCTTAAAAGCTGGGAAAAATTGAGGTATTCAAGAAGTAAATAACAAAAGAATCAAATTAGGATATATATTCATCGTAGAAAAGAAAGCTTATCTGACATTTGAAGAATGATTGAATTTGTTTTTGTTGTCTTTCAGCATTGAAAGTCATGTCCCAGTCTCCATGAGTTATCACCTGAGTGACATTTTCATCGACCTGCTCAACTTTGCTGCAGAGAACCTGGTCATGAACGGTCGTCTGGTTTACTGGCTACCTGTATATAAACTTGAGTAAATAGCGATTTCTTTTTGCACCTTTTGAAAAATATATTCCTTTACTTCTGAACTTTCCAATAACCTGTAAATATAAAACTACTATTCTACCTTCATGAAGCAAAGTTTGTTATGAAGTATAGAGGACACTTCCTTTTTTAAAGTTTGAATGGCCCCATTAGATATAATTTTACATGGTTTTGGAGCACTTTATAATTTTCTCATGATTACTGTCAGTGTGTTGTTCATGTTTCAGACTAATTGGATGCTATTCAATGTTCAGTTGGGGTTTTCATGTGAAACTGTTCACAGCAGTGGTCTCCCACCTGCTTCTGATCATAATACCCCAACAAGAAACATATTAACAGGAAGCTTTCACAAGTAAGATTAACAGTCAAATATTACTGTAATTTTAGACCATTACTCATACCTTCTCGAACTTATCAGGTTCTTGTGTTTCTGTTCCACATAGTGCAATGTGCAAAGCACCTTCATTTTTTGCATTACAAAAAAACAAATTAAAATAGATTTTTCTTTTGGAAATGAGCATGCATCAAGTGTACTAAAGAGAAGATATGCTTTGTCATAGATTGAAACTTAACATAAAATCAAGCTTTCAGATAATTACTACTTAAAGGCAGTATGTTTCATTAGATCAAATGTTATAAATGGAGGATCCTTCAGAGCCACCCATGTGACACGATAAATATCTCCTGCAGTGCAGCTGACTGGATAACAGCCGAGTGGTGATATTTATCATATCGTGCGATGGTCCCCAGATATATCCTCTTTTATTACATTCTTTTGTTGGCTTTCAAAAAAAATTTTATGTTTTTTTTGTGTCAAGATCGTTTGAGATTACTTTCTGATGTATATACATGTTGAAATTGGAGTATAACTTCCATCAGTCTTAAATCCCACAGTATTAATTGAGATGTTGCTGATTATCAAGTTCGAAATATTGCATAAAAATGATTGTTGTTCATCTATTTCGGGAATATTTGTTTGCAGGGAAGCTGTAAATAATAAACTTCAGGTCATGGTGTACCTGAGAGTGGTGTGACACAGGGCTACAGCATGCAATGACAAAACTATCTGGCTGAAGTAATGCGACCAAAGCACCACACAGCATTTTAAAATTTTGTAGTCCACAAATGCAAAAAGATTCTAACAGTAGTTTGTGTTCACAGAAATGACAATAATCTACCTGACAATTTTACAGATTTTTTTTTAAAGCACCATATAAATAAGATCTTGTGTGATTTGAGCATTTTTCACAGCTTCTCTCTTTAGCCACATGTTAAAAATGAAGTTGTGTGTTTGGATCAAGATTTAAGTATAATTTGCAGCTTAACATTAGCTTTTTTCATCGCATGTTTGCAGTACCTGAAAAAATTAATAATGAATGGTCAACATTGTCTTTTTAAATTTTTTTCAATGGAATTCTCCTGCTGTAGGGCCATTTGAAACTATGATGTTTGTAGCACTAGGAGGCAGTGTTTGAGTGCACACATGAATCGATCCAAAATAAATTGGGGCTGATTTAGACTGCCTTCAATTGGTGTTAATGGTAAGGGACTCAAAATGGCACTGGTAGCCTTATTGCCCCGTTAACAACAGCTATGCGGTCTATTCTTATTTTGAAAGGGGCTTAGCGCCAGGTGTCCAAAGCAGCCACCTGTTTTAGGGACTGGCCTCTTTTTTTTAAATATATATAATATATATATATATATGGAGATCATGGTCCTCTGACGTAAGTAGGACCCAGATTACCATTTAAGGTCTGAACTGCTTGAAGCCTTTGCAGTGCTTCACAACTGATGGGAACTGAAGAGGCCCACCCCCAGCTCCCCCCATTGCAACTTGCCTGCTGCTGGCCATCCCGGCCCGATTCGTTGTCCAAAAGTCAAAATAGACCCCATTGAGTCATATATCCCCACTGAATTCTGTTTCTTTTATTCTACCTCAGCTGCCAAATGGTTGCCTGATGTACATTCATAGTGCTGCTGCTTTTGCAGAGCTTGTTTCTGGCAGTACTAGTGAAAGGCTGAACAATCCTAGCTCTGAAACTACTAATCCTTTGTGTCCCCTTGTTACTGATTCATTGACTAGCAGAAATAATCCTTTACTATTTATCCTCACAGACCCTTTTTTTACTTCTGTTAGTCTCCCCTTCTCTGTTAACCTTCTCTGTTCCTGTGAATTAAACTCTAGTATTTTATGGATTTTTCATCATAAATATATCTTCTCATCCTAGGTATGAACGAGCAAATCAACGTTACACTTTTTCCAGGGCTCTAATATTCTTTTGTAATGGGGTGCCCAAAACGGCACACAACACTGACTGTGTCCTGAATAAAGTTATGTAGCCCTTCACTGTCCCCTCCTTGTTTTTGGATTCGGTGTTCCTATGTTTTAACGTCAGGATCTCACTTACCCTTTCTATGGCTTTTTTGACTGGTAATCCTGTTTGTAGCAATTTGTGTATTTGCACCCTAGGTTTCTCTAGGTCTCCACTCCATTGAAGGTGAATCCCATTTAGGGTTTATTTCCATTTTTAAAAAATGTTACATAATGGGAATAGTATGTTAGAATTATGTACTTGGGCCAGGTGTATTGTTTTCCAGATTTGCCTTTATCTGTGCTGATTGAGGCTTCCATGACGATAATTGTGTTGAACTTTTCAGTTCATCTTTCTGAAAACATGTGTACTTGTTAAATAGTTCCAGCAGGGGTTGCTGCAAACCAAGAATTCAGCCAAATCAGAGATTGAGTTGTGCAACTGAAATCCCTAAATTGGGCTCAATTTTCCCCAGTTATCTGCGCCGTTTTTTGGGGCCTAAATTAAAATATCCAAGTTTCCTCAAAGTTTGTGCGCCAGCGTAACTCTGTTAGTTACGATTTTTTTCAGGTTAGTTTTTTTTTGCGTCGTGGGGCGTAACCTGATGTTTGCACCAGTTTTTCACAATTGTGCAAGTTTGGCCAACTTGCATTTCTCCTCGGACACCATTGTTTTTATGTGACGTTTTAGAGAGAGTCAAGAACACATTAAATATGCATCATGAAGCTTAATTTTTTCAAACTTAAAATGGAGAAAATGGAAGTCTAATGGAATTCTTTCATTTTGATTTTTTTCAAAGTGCCACGCCACCACCGAACGTCTCCTCACCTGGCTCGAGGATCAGAACGTTGGCCGGCAGAATCGGTCCCTCGCCCGGACACTGGCTCGGCTTCAAAAGAAACCTGAGGGAGGTGGGGTGGTGGAAGCCGAACTTAAGGCATGAGAACCCTTACACTATGCACCAGCATCAAAAGAAACCCGGTGGGAGGGGGGGGGTGATGTTTGCCGAGCCCCTGTGTCCGGGCAAGAGAGCGATTCTGCCGGCCAACCCTCGAGCCTGGTGAGGAGACGTTCGTTCGGTGGTGGTGTGATACTTTGATAAACATCTAAAATTAAAGAATTGCATTAGACTTCGTTGCCCCAAGTGTCCTCATTTGAATGCCTAGCTTCCCGTTCTAAGCAAGCCTATTGCGCATGCGCAGACCAGGGTGTGGTCCATACTAGGGCGTTGACCTTTGGGAGAGGGAGAACAAAGAAGCTTTAACTCCTTTTCCTGCTGTTCGGAGCTTCTTGCAAAGGTTCAATTTAATTATGGGGGCAATATTGACAATGCCATACCTCGTGCAAGCCTTCTGCATGATGGTGCTGCGGAGGAAATGATTGATTCGACGTCGTCGTATGAGGAACCTCAGAGCATGTAGGATGATGGGCAGGAGGCCTTACCCACGTCGCGTATATCGAGACAGGCGTTCATACCTGCACCTGAGTGACGCAGACTGTGCGCGAAGGCTGCGTTTCCGCAAAGAAGTTGTAACCCGAGATCTGTGAGTTAGTAAAAGCAGACCTGCAACCTATAAGCATCAGGAGGACTGTCAGTTGAAGTGAAGGTTACAGCTGCACTTTCATTCTATGCATCAGGATCATTCCAGGCCACAACTGGGGATGTGTGCGCCATTTCTCAACATGCAGCACATAACTGCATTCGGCAGGTGACTGCTGCACTATATGCCCGGAGGAATGACTACATAAAGTTCCCCATGACCGCCCATACAATGCGTGAAAGGGCTGTGGGCTTCTCCAGATTGCTGGCTTCCCCAAGGTACAGGGCTGCATTGATTATACCCACATTGCCTTGTGAGCACCTTTTGGAGGATTCCAAGATGTACAGGAACAGAAAAGGCTTCCACTCCGTGAATGTGCAGCTCGTGTGTGATGACATGCATCGTATCATGTCAGTTGATGCAAGATACCCTGGGAGCACCCATGATGCGTTCATCCTACATGAGAATGCTATGTTTCACCAACAGCCAGAAGGCCATAGCTGGCTGCTGGTAGACAAAGGGTAATGCCTCGCCACCTGGCTCATGATGCCCTTATGCGTAATCTGGATGGAAGCTGACCGGGAATACAACATGTCACGCATTGCGATGTGCAGCACAATAGAGAGGACCATTGACCTCCTGAAATACCATTTCCAATGCCTGGACTATTCCAGAGGCTACTTGCAATACTCCCCTGAGATTGTCGGTCAGTTCGCTGTTGTGTGCTGCATGCTGCATAACTTAGCCATCATGAAGCAGCAGCAGCTGGTAGTAGAAGGCCCACCTGAGATGAGAGTGGCTGATAATGAGGAGGAAGATGCAGATGCAGATGATTAGGAGGATGAGGAAGCCATGCAACTACCTGAACCCAGAGCATGACGGTGGAGGAGGGCGGGCCGTTGTGCCCCTTTAACGATTGCTCGAGCCTTGTAGCAGCAGCTCATCCGTGAACGCTTTGCTGCCTGAAGGCTCAGCGGCAACTATTCCAAATGGATCATGTTTACTGTTTGGACCTCTTCCATAATGTTCTGTTGTGTTAATGAAATAAATAATGGAAATGATTCAGTTATAATTTAAAATATATTTTATTCAAAAGTTTAACACTTGTTTGTACTTAACTTTAATAAAAATATTCTTGTATCAAACTTTAAAGTTTTCAGTTAAGACACTTGCAAACTCTAAGATCACTTGCAAAAAGATCACTTATTGACTTTATAACTTGTAAATTTACATAACTTACAGAAAACGTTTAATTTGAGAACAGTTACAACAATAACAATAACAACAATAGCAGCAGCAAAGAAAGGTTGCACCCATCTCTCCTCCACCTTGTTCTAAGACCGCCCGCTGCACTTGGTCTTGTTGACTCCATCTCTGCCCGAAGGCGGTGGCACAGCAATTCTTGGGTTGATACCAAGTTTATTCTTTCAAACATCTCTGGTAATGTGCACTTCTTGATGCGGGGGTAGGGGGGTACGGTGGCGGCAGGCGGTAATGTGGAAGGCCTGGCTTGGGCCTGGTCTTTGGCTTGGAGTGGGAGTGGCAGTTGATTCTGTTAATGGGTGCGGAGTCTGAGCGTGTTTCCTTATTGCAGCAGCTAACTCCGATGTTTCCTCCCTCACGTGCCCTGACAGTGTATCAGCTGCCTGCGACATTCCCTCCCTCATGTGCCCGGACAGCGTTCCCATTTTTCATGAGTGTTGTTACTTCTCCCGACAGTCCCGATACGTCATCACCCACCCCACTGATGGTGTCCAGGAGTGATCGTGTAAGGTCATTTCTCTCCGCACGCATTGCCATCATCTGAACCACATCTGTTAGATCCTGCACCTCAGGAGAGCGCTCTCGAGCTCTCCTTCCCCTCCTCGCCCTGGGTGTAGCTCGCTGCATCCCACTGAAAATCCCCAGCCTCGGATTGTGAGAAACCATGGAATGTCCCAACACTCATACCACTCAGGAAAGGGCCTGGCACCTCAATGGGTGGCACCTGCACCTCCTCCAGAGTGAGTACAGCAGTGGGGGCTTCATCCAGCAGCTCCCCCTCATCCCCATGCTCTTGCTCTGGAAGGTGGGATTGGAAGATGTTCTCTTTAGGCTTGTCTGAATCATCATCTGCATTGGCTTCAGCCTCGTCAGGGTTGGCCCCAGTTCTGTAAAATATAACAGAACAGACAAATGGTTAGCAGAAGAGGAGGAGGCAGGGTGGCATGAGTAAGCTCACATAGCGCAGGCAGCAGGCTCATTTGCAGGAACAGGATGAACATTGAATCAACCGAAGCGTAGCTGATGGAGACATCCCCAGGAACCGAAGCATGGCTAGCCCGTGCAGTACTTAACTTTTAGTAAAGCCAGACTCTGGAATTTGCAGGACTTGCCCTCTCCCTCGAGTGTGGACCCAGCTTATGCAGTGGTGGATGCTTTTCTCCAGGCAGGACCCATCAAAGCAGCGACTCTGTCTTCCAAGGGTGTCAGTGGGTGAAGATTTGTCAGGCCACCTCCTGTTCGAGTTGTTTACCTTTTGTTGTGTGCCACCTTCCTCTGCAAAGATGAAAATATAACTTTTTAGAGAGGGTGTCTTTCTGCTGGGTGGGGCATATACTGATGGTCACATTTACAATTGCAGTTCCATTGACTAAATGAAAATATTACTTACACTAACTACTTGACCAAGGTCCTGCCACCTCTTTTTGTACTAGCTTCCAGACCTCGGGCTGGTCGCCATTGCACAGTAATCTTCTGCAAGTTGGTTCCAGCGTTTGTTCTTTTCTTTTGGTGAATCTTTTATGTGACCTCTGCGAGTGTCCAACTCGTGCCATCTGGCCTGAATTACAATAACCATTGCCTCCACTTCATCCTGTAAGAAATTCTTGGTCCTTGAACTGCGTTGCATATTGTATTGCAGCTCCGATTTTTTCCAATGAGAATTAACGTTCTCACACACAACTGGCTCTTTAAAAATGGCCAATTGCTGTACTGGGTATGCACGCCCATCGTAGTCACGTCAAAAACGTCCTTTTTTTTTCGCGCATGCGTAGAAAGCGGGCCGGGGGGGCATCATTTTTTTCGGCACAGACATTAGGTTCCACCCCCCCCCCCCCCCCCCCCGAAACAATAGGACAAGCTGCACGGCGCCAATTTCAAAAAATATAACTGGGAAACTTGCTAGTTATTTTTTTGGCGTATTTGGGGCCCAACTCTTGTAACTCTTGCAATACACCAAAAAATGGCTTTGGGGAAAGTTGAGCCCTTAAAACTTATACAAATATTTATTGCCTATATTAGATCAAGTGCTACAGATCTTCCAGCACTGCTTGTTTGGGCTCATGTAGGCTAAGAAGATTCAGTCTCGCAGCATGAGACCTGAAGTGTTCATGACATCGATCTAGAGAGGGAAGATGTCCTCTGTGCACTACATGTACTGAAATCATAAACTGATTTATAAATATTGTATTTATGATTTCACTCCAGATAGTACACAGAGGAAATAGTCTTTTGTGCTGCAATCTGTTCTGTAGATTCAGAATTCATGTGTATTTTATGTGGCATAACTGATCAGCTGCTTCATTGTAGAACAAGGAAATTTATCATGCCAATCATAGGATTGCCATGGTCCCTTTCTGTCTTGGTTATTTAGGATTGCAGTGTGTAAGTTCTAATGGCAGTTACCCATATGCATGTACACATATAGATAAGTCAGAGTAGTGGAGGATCTTATCTAGTGTTTCCTTTATTCCTTCTCACTTTGCTGTAGTGGCTCTGTGTTGTTCTCCTTGTATCAAGGATGACAGGCCATGTTAATTTGCAGAATTCTCACTAGTTACCATCAGTGCAGTTCTCTATCTGGTAACGTATTGCACTTTGTTGGGTGAGTTAGGTCACTGACCTGTTTTCTATTTCTTACCGATCTCAAATTGGAGCACTGTGTTGCCTCATAGTATTGGATCTGACAAATGAATATGGGGAGGGGTGAGGTGGCACAGCAGATATTGATATTCAGACTTGGCTGGTATTCAAACAGGATATTTCAGACTAGCTGCATCACCCCAGGGATATTTATGCAGCTAAATTTTAATATCAGATTGATGGTTATGAGTAGACTTGTGATTTATTAAATGTTTCCAAAATTTTACTTTAAAATACTTTGGTGGTTCCAAGGAAAAGATTTTTGAGCCTGTGACACATTACAGTTTTATACTTGCTGGAGAAATACCACCAACGATGTGTTTGCAACATCCTACAAATCCCCTGGGAGGACAGACGCACCAACGTTAATGTCCTCGATCAGGCCAACATCCCCAGCATCGAAGCACTGACCACACTCGACCAGCTCCGTTGGGCGGGCCACATTGTTCGCATGCCTGACACAAGACTCTCAAAGCAAGCGCTCTACTTGGAACTCCCCCACGGCAAGCGAGCCCCAGGTGGGCAGAGGAAACGTTTCAAGGACGTCCTGAAAGCCTCCTTGATAAAATGCAACATCCCCACCGACACCTGGGAGTCCCTGGCCAAAAACCGCCCTAAGTGGAGGAAGAGCATCTGGGAGGGCGCTGAGCACCTTGAGTCTCGTCACTGACAGCTTGCAGAAAACAAGCGTAGGCAGCAGAAGAAGCGTGTGGAAAACCAAACTCTCCACTCACCCTTTCCTTCAACAACTATCTGTCCCACCTGTGACAGAGATTGTAATTCCCATATTGGACTGTTCAGTCACCTAAAAACTCACTTTGAGTGGAAGCAAGTCTTCCTCGATTTCGAGGGACTGCCTATGATGATATTTATACTGAATTTCTTTTCTGGTCTGAATTGATTCTACACATTCTAACAGCTTTGACATTTTATCATTATGGTCGTGATATTTTGAATATTTGAATACTATTCCTGTTAAATTCCACCAATGTTACTATAATGTGATGGCTCTAAAAGCTAAACAAAATCCGACTAACTTCACATTACATGACTCCTTGGTTGTACTGGAACGGCAGGATTCAATCTGTCAGCAGCCCACGGTCACACCCAGACAGTTGAAAGGAAACTCGAAAGCAAAACAAATTTGACAGTACATCCCCATAATGAAAGGAAATTGAGAAAGTGTTTTCTTTAAGTTGGGTCATTCTAGGTTAATGTTTTACTAAAAACACAAAAAGGTATGACTCTTCAAAGGAACACAACATTCAAAATGGTTGAAGGTTTGTGATTCTGCCGAAATTTGTTTTGGAGATTTAGAAAATTTTCAATGACAAAAACTTGTATTTATTTGTCGTACCTTTAACGTAAACAATTGTCCGATGGCATTACAAGATTTATGTATTTGCATAGAACAATAGAATTTTTCCTTGCAAAACCACCCCAGTGCCCTGTGCAGGATTTACCAAGGAGTGTGATTGAGTGCTATTGGCTCTCCCTTCCCCAAGAGTAGCGCTTGTTTATGTGGCACTTTTTACATAAAAAATGTTCCAAGGTGCTACATAAAATAGAAATCATTGAAGAAAAAGATGGAGATAGGGCGGGCAGTATTTATATTCTGAATGTAATTGATAAAACGGGCTATGTGCTTAGTTACTTGGTTTTAAGGGATTTAATTGCACTTCACTGTAATGCTCGCAGATGTACTACGTTGTTGATTACTTTATCATTCAAAGGGAGCAGCAATTATATGTGCAAGTAATATTAATGATAAGTATTTTTATCACAGACCAATTTAGTCTCTTGCTTACAACCAGCAGACAGCGTTGACTTTCATCCCATCAGTTTGAGCTGGATTCAAAATCAAGTCTCCAAAGTGAAAGGCCAGTCTCTGCCCAGCACTTCCCAGTCCTCCCACAGATATCTAGATAGGACTAACTAATATAAGTTTTTTTCCAAACTCTCCTAATGATGCCGTTCTTAAAGAGCATTATACAGAGGATTGACAGTCCAATAATTTAAAAAAAAATTGTTCCTGAAATGTGGATGTCGCTGGCAAGGCCAGCATTTATTGCCCAAGCCTAATTGTCCTTGAGAACGTGATGGTGAACTGCCTTCTTGAACTGCTGCAGTTCATGCAATGAAGGTGCTGCCATTGTGCTGTTGGGGAGGGAGTTCCAGGATTTTGACCAGTTGACGGTGAAGGAACAAATCACCAAGTACAGATAAGGTAATGCCTTAACTTTCTCATCCTTTGACATAGCCGCTGTCTCTTCTATCCCTCCAGTATGGTCCCCTTCTCTCCTGAAGGTGGTGACTTGTACCGGGGTAGGGTTTCACAGGCACCAGCCACCCTTTGTTACTTTGTTCGTGACCAAGTGTGAATGTTGGCTGGCTATTGGCCGTAGGGGATATTGCAGCGAGCCTTATCCTGTTTGCACTTGACTTGCAGGAGTCACAAGACAGTGATGATGAATGAAAACAATGCCATATTATTTACCCCGCAGCCTCTGGACCGTGAGACAAATAATAGCATTAATCTGATTTCTTTTACAATATTTGTAAAATATTTTCAGAAAAATGTTAAAGTAATTAGTAGTCATGTAGCACATATTTATGATTAAATCCACCTTCATTAATTATCACCCCATCCCACTCCACTCTTGTGGCATCAATGTTTCTGATGGAGAATGGATTCAAATTACAACAGGAATTTACCTTAAAGATCCTACACGTGTATAAATTGAGAACTTTTGCACATTATCCGTTAAAATGTGGGGAATTTTTCCCCCCCTGCAAAAAAATGTTTTTAATAATTACTTTGTTCTTCGTTCACTCAAGTTTTCTTTTACTTGTATTGCTAACTTTGCTGTTTACAACACACCATATATTGACTAATAGGAACAAATGTAGAATTTTAAAAACCTTTTCCCCTCCTCATAACCATGCCATCTCTGGACGTGCAGTCTAACCATACACATTACATGGTTGTCCGAAGGGTGAATTGAGAGAAGGACTGGGTCCCTCGACTGACTATTCAGCATTTCCGTCATCCTTTACTCTATGTTGTTATACTTCTCCCACAAAGCAGAGAAAATTGTTAAAAACTGTGCAGAGGGCAACAAACTTGGTCAAAGACACCGATGCGAATTTACATTTCTGAATGTAAACAGCATGGAATTCAGTCGAAAACATCAAAAATTGAAAGTTGACTTTTAAGTGAAAATGGATATGGTGATCACAGACCAACAGACTTTAAAATGGCATCCTGAGAATTTGAGTGTGCAGCAACCCTATTTTGACCCTAAGCTTGCTGCTATTGAAAGGTGGCATGCTATGCTTAAACAAAGGGGACTACAGTGGGATGAGGGCAGAGTTGGCTAAAGTAGACTAGAAACACAGACTAAACGGTGGCACAATTGAGGAACAGTGGAGGACTTTTAAGGAGCTCTTTCATAGTGCGCAACAAAAATATATTCCAGTGAAAAAGAAGGGCGGTAAGAGAAGGGATAACCAGCCGTGGATAACCAAGGAAATAAAGGAGAGTATTAAATTAAAAACCAATGCGTATAAGGTGGCCAAGGTTAGTGGGAAACTAGAAGATTGGGAACATTTTAAACGACAGCAAAGAATGACTAAGAAAGCGATAAAGAAAGGAAAGATAGATTACAAAAGTAAAATTGCGCAAAACATAAAAACAGATAGTAAAAGCTTTTACCGATATATAAAATGGAAGAGAGTGACTAAAGTAAATGTTGGTCCCTTAGAAGGTGAGAAGGGGGATTTAATAATGGGAAATGTGGAAATGGCTGAGACCTTAAACAATTATTTTGCTTCGGTCTTCACAGTGGAAGACACAAAAACCATGCCAAAAATTGCTGTTCATGGGAATGTGGGAAGGGAGGACCTTGAGATAATCACTGTCACTTGGGGGGTAATGCTGGACAGGCTAATGGGACTCAAGGTAGACAAGTCCCCTGGTCCTGATGAAATGCATCCCAGGATATTAAAAGAGATGGCGGAAGTTATAGCAGATGCATTCGTTATAATCTACCAAAATTCTCTGGACTCTGGGAGGTACCAGCGGATTGGAAAGCAGCTAATGTAACGCCTCTGTTTAAAAAAGGGGGCAGACAAAAGGCAGATAACTATAGGCCGGTTAGTTTAACATCTGTAGTGGGGAAAATGCTTGAAGCTATCATTAAGGAAGAAATAGCGGGACATCTAGATAGGAATAGTGCAATCGAGCAGACGCAACATGGATTCATGAAGGGGAAATCATGTTTAACTAATTTACTGGAATTCTTTGAGGATATAACGAGCATGGTGGATAAAGGTGTGTACCGATGGATGTGGTGTATTTAGATTTTCAAAAGGCATTCGATAAGGTGCCACACAAAAGATTACTGCAGAAGATAAAGGTATGCGGAGTCAGAGGAAATGTATTAGCATGGATGGAGAATTGGCTGGCTAACAGAAAGCAGAGTTGGGATAAATGGGTCCTTTTCAGGTTGGAAATCGGTGGTTAGTGGTGTGCCACAGGGATCGGTGCTGGGACCACAACTGTTTACAATATACATAGATGACCTGGAAGAGGGGACGGAGTGTAGTGTAACAAAATTTGCAGATGACACAAAGATTAGTGGGTTGTGTAGAGGACACAGGCTGCAAAGAGATTTAGATAGGTTAAGCGAATGAGCTAAGGTTTGGCAGATGGAATACAATGTCAGAAAATGTGAGGTCATCCACCTTGGGGGGGAAAAAAAAAAACAGTAAAAGGGAATATTATTTGAATGGGGAGAAATTACACCATGCTGCGGTGCAGAGGGACCTGGGGGTTCTTGCGCATGAATCCCAAAAAGTTAGTTTGCAGGTGCAGCATGTTATCAGGAAGGCGAATGGAATGTTGGCCTTCATTGCGAGAGGGATGGAGTACAAAAGCAGGGAGGTCCTGCTGCAACTGTACAGGGTATTGGTAAGGCCGCACCTGGAGTACTGCGTGCAATTTTGGTCACCTTACTTAAGGAAGAGTATACTAGCTTTGGAGGGGGTACAGAGACGATTCACTAGGCTGATTCCGGAGATGAGGGGGTTACCTTTATGATGATAGATTGAGTAAACTGGGTCTTTACTCGTTGGAACTCAGACGGATGAGGGGTGATCTTATAGAAACATTTAAAATAATGAAAGGGATAGACAAGATAGAGGCAGAGAGGTTGTTTCCACTGATCGGGGAGACTAGAACTAGGGGGCACAGCCTCAAAATACGGGGGAGCCAATTTAAAACCGCGTTGAGAAGAAATTTCTTCTCTCAGAGGGTTGTGAATCTGTGGAATTCTCTGCCCAAGGAAGCAGTTGAGGCTAGCTCATTGAATGTATTCAAATGTCAGATAGATAGATTTTTAACCAATAAGGGAATTAAGGGTTATGGGGAGCGGGCGGGTAAGTGGAGCTGAGTCCACGGCCAGATCAGCAATGATCTTTTTGAATGGTGGAGCAGGCTCGAGGGGCTAGATGGCCTACTCCTGTTCCTATGTTCTTATGTTCTTATGCAGGTACAGCAGGCGGTGAAGAAGGCAAATGGCATGTTGGCCTTCATTGCTAGGGGATTTGAGTATAGGAGCAGGGAGGTCTGACTGCAGTTGTCCAGGGCCTTGGTGAGGCCTCACCTGGAATATTGTGTTCAGTTTTGGTCTCCTAATCTGTGAAAGGATGTTCTTGTTATTGAGGGAGTGCAGCGAAAGTTCACCAGACTGAATCCTGGGATGGCAGGACTGACATATGAGGAGAGAGGATCGACTCGGCCTGTATTCACTGGAGTTTAGAAGAATGAGAGGAGGTCTCATAGAAACATAAAAAATACTGATGGTACTGGACAGGTTAGATGCAGGAAGAATGTTTCTGATGTTGGGGAAGTCCAGAACCAGGGGACACAGTCTAAGGATAAAGGGGTAAGCGATTTAGGACCGAGATGAGGAGAAACTTCTTCACTCAGAGTGTTGTGAACCTGAGGAATTCTCTACCGCAGAGAGTTGTTGATGCCAGTTCATTGGATATATTCAAGAGGGAGTTAGATATGGCCCTGACGGCTAAAGGGATCAAGGGGTATGGAGAGAAAGCAGGAAAGGGGTACTGAGGTGATGATCAGCCATGATATTGATTGGTGGTGCAGGCTCGTAAAGCCGAATTGCCTACTCCTGCACCTATTTTCTATGTTTCTATAACAGCATATGTGAATCTGCAATTGACTGGAGCAGAAACATGGGAAATGAGATGGAGTGAGGTTTCTCATATTGTACTTTGATTACATTAATAACATTACGAGGGAAACTGGATTATTGTTGCAGAAAGGACAGAGTAAAATTATGGCCGCCTTGTAGAAATGATTCCACTCTTTGTGCCACTGGGACGCTCCGAGGTTTGATCTGTCCTACATTTGAATTGTTTTCCAGCTAATGTGTCCAAATACAAGTGATCAGTTAAGATTAGGGAATGGGTCACGGGATGATTTCTAACCAGAGCCTTCAAACATTTCTGTTTGCGAAGCAGCCATTCCTTCTAATGTTTGACTTATTTTTCTCCTTTTTCTTCTCTCAGATACACCGAAGATGTTATCCCCCAGCATCCTTGCCTGAAACTTATTAGTAACTGTGAACAGTCTCTCACAAGCCATACGTCACGACAGTTAATTACAATGGAAAAGGTGAAAGAATTTGAGGTATGAAAGCAGGACTGCTGTTTGTTTTTTACCTTTTGCCTTTACCAGGAAAGTGATCGGGAGTTACCATGTGGAGTGCTTCATTTTTAATGGTGAAGGAAGAGCCTGATGGACACGGTGTGCTAAATTGACTTCCTTACCTGTATTCATCGGGTGTTCTGGGCGGAGTTGTACAATTATGATTTTATTTACATTTTATGCTCCATGTTGAGAAGAATGTTAATGTAGATACATACCAATTATTTGCCTTGCATAACGAGTGCCATCTCGAGACTTAAGTATAAAATCAACAAACCGTAGGAAGACTTGAGATCAGAGAAATATTTTTCTCCCACATAGTTGCTACGTAGATTGTCCTTTAAACTAAAGTGTTGATTAGTACCTTTTCAAAAGAACTAGAATAATATTTGGTTGAAAAGTTGCAAGGATAAGTGCACACAGTGATGGTAAAATGCTGGAAATGCCAGACCAAGGCAGACAATTAAAACCTTTTCCCCCACCTTATAACCATGCCATCTCTGGATGCGCAGTCTAACCATACATAGTGCTGGATAAATAATGTGGGATATAAAGTCAAATATCCCAGATCAGATCAGAAATACTAGAAACATGTAGCTGGTCAAGTCAATATATGAAGGGTATGGACACTCGGCCGCCCTTGGCGACAGTTTTCCAGCACTTGCAGGTTTTTGTTTTTATTCAGATATTCTGGAATTTTGTTTGACTTCATTTTGAGTGAGCAAAGAGAAACTTTACAGGACTTCTCCCCAGGATGACTGCAGCTCTCGATAGAGCAGAGCGTACATGGTCTATGGAAAGAATGGTTTGATGGGTCAAATGGGCTTTTCACGATCAATGCTCTTATTTTCCGTCGTAGGTACAACTGCAGTTCAGCTGCATATCTGTAGTTCCTGGCAATCATTTGCTCTGAATATTGGTAGCTGAAGGTTTGTGCTCGTATCTCTACACAATTTCTGTACTTCTGTTTGTTTTTCTCTTCTCCCTCCCCCTGCCTCCCAGACTCATCTTCCAGCTCTACTTCATTGCAGCCCATGGATAGTACTAGTGCTGCTGCTTGTTCAGACAAAATTACTGTGAAGCACACAGAGGTACAAGACACCCCACTTCAGCCCACAAAAAGTGGGTGTTTCAGCCACTTGGCTGAAGTCTCAGTCAAATGTAATTGAAGCTGTATTATTATGAGATGGTCATGTCAACTCATTGAAGCAGGTTGCCCCAGGCTTCATTTTTGCTTTGCAATTCAAAAATATGATTTCTTTATTAAAAATGTAACTGTATCCTGCAGACGCCGTTTTAATGGATATACAATATGAATCATGATAGACATATTTATAGAGCCAATCTACCCTACACACTGTCAGTGTTGTTTTAACCACTAAACTCTGTTCCTGACCATGCTGGAATATGCAAGGTAAGGGCGATACCATCTTATTAAAATATTTTTGGCAGGGACTTGCCCAAGTATGGGTGCAACTTAGATGCCCACTAGAGGAGGGGTCATGAAAGATGTGGCGCCAGATGGTTGCAGGTGAGACCCTCTTTCTCTTTCCCACCTCCCCGGCCCCCCCTTCAAAAAAAAAAGATTCAATTCTTCCTGTGATTGCTCTTGCCCTTTCTGCTTGTAGGAAAGCTGATCAAAAAATCTGTCTCGGTTACCTAAGAGAAGCACTAGGAGAAAGGGTTAGCTTATGGTCACTTTTGAAATAATTGTATTAAAGGAAAATATGCGCTTATGCTCTGTTATTCAGAGATTATAATCATGCAGGAAAGGGTGCACTTACTTTGTATTGATGTATTCAATTAGATGATTAAGCCTTATATGTTTATAAAGGACAAAGAAGTCTGATGTGATCTAGGATCGAAGGAAGACACAAATAACCTTCCGAACATACTAGGGGACCGAAGGTCTAGTGAAAAAGAGGAACTGAAGGATATCCTTATTAGGCGGGAAATTGTGTGAGGGAAATTAATGGGATTGAAGGCCGATAGATCCCCGGGGCCTGATAGTCTTCATCCCAGAGTACTTAAGGAAGTGGCCTTAGAAATAGTGGATGCATTGGTGATCATTTTCCAACCGTCTGTTGACTCTGGATCAGTTCCGATGGACTGAAGGGTAGCTAATGTAACACCACTTTTTAAAAAGGGAGGGAGAGAGAAAACGGGTAAGTATAGACCAGTTAGCCTGACATCAGTAGTCGGGAAAATGTTGGAATCAATTATTAAGGATGAAATAGCAGCGCATTTGGAAAGCAGTGACCGGATCGGTCCAAGTCAGCATAGATTTATGAAAGGGAAATCATGCTTGACAAATCTTCTGGAATTTTTTGAAGATGTAACTAGTAGAGTGGACAAGGGAGAACCAGTGGATGTGGTGTATTTGGACTTTCAAAAGGCATTTGACAAGGTCCCACACAAGAGATTGGTGTGCAAAATCAAAGCTCATGATATTGGGGGTAATGTACTGACGTGGATTGAGAACTGGTTGGCAGACAGGAAGCAGAGAGTCGGGATAAACAGGTCCTTTTCAGAATGGCAGGCAGTGACTAGTGGGGTGCCACAGGGCTCAGTGCTGGAACCCCAGCTCTTTACAATATACATTAATGATTTAGATGAAGGAATTGAGTGTAACATCTCCAAGTTTGCAGACGACAAACTAGGTGGCGGTGTGAGCTGTGAGGAGGGCGCTACGAGGCTGCAGGGTGACTTGGACAGGTTAGGTGAGTGGGCAAATTCATGGCAGATGCACTATAATGTGGATAAATGTGATGTTATCCACTTTGGTGGCAAAAACAGGAAGGCAGAATATTATCTGAATAGCGGCAGATTAGGAAAAGGGGAGGTGCAACGAGACCTGGGTGTCATGGTACATCAGTCATTGAAAGTTGGCATGCAGGTACAGCAGACGGTGAGGGCGGCAAATGGTATATTGGTCTTCATAGCGAGGGGATTTGAGTATAGGAGCAGGGAGGTCTTACTGCAGTTGTACAGGGCCTTGGTGAGACCTCACATGGAATATTGTGTTCAGTTTTGGTCTCCTAATCTGAGGAAGGGCATTCTTGCTATTGAGGGAGCGCAGCGAAGGTTCACCAGACTGATTCCCGGGATGGCTGGACTGACATATGAGGAGAGACTGGATCAACTGGGCCTTTATACACTGGAGTTCAGAAAGGTGAGAGGGGATCTCATAGAAACATATAAGATTCTGACAGGACTGGACAAGTTAGATGTTGGAGAAGTCCAGAACCAGGGGACACAGTCTAAGGATAAGGAGTAGGCCATTTAGGACTGGGATGAGGAGAAACGTCTTCACTCAGAGAGTTGTTAATCTGTGGAATTCCCTACCGCAGAGAGTTGTTGATTCCAGTTCATTGGATATATTCAAGAGGGAGTTAGATATGGCCCTTACGACTAAAGGGATCAAGGGGTATGGAGAGAAAGCAGGACAGGGGTACTGAGGGAATGATCAGCCATGATCTTATTGAATGGTGGTGCAGGCGCGAAGGGCCGAATGGCCTACTCCTGCACCTATTTTCTATGTTTCTATGTTTCTAGGATGATTAGTGGATTGAAGGAATTTTCATTGATTTGAAGGTAGAAGCCGAGGAATTATGGTATGGTGACAATGGTTGTCATCATCATCATAGACAGTCCCTCGAAATCGAGACTTGCTTCCACTCTAAAAGTAAGTTCTCAGTTGAACTGTACAGTCCAATATGGGAATTACAGTCTCTGTCACAGGTGGGACAGACAGTCATTGAAGGAAAGGGTGGGTGGGGAGTCTGGTTTGCCGCACGCTCCTTCTGCTGTCGGCACTTATTTTCTGTATGCTCTCGGCGACAAGACTCGAGGTGCTCAGCGCCCTGCCGGATGCTCTTCCTCCACTTAGGGCGGTCTTTGGCCAGGGATTCTCGGGTGTTGGTAGGGATGTTACTCTTTATTAAGGAGGCTTTGAGGGTGTCCTTGAAACGTTTCCTCTGCCCACCTGGGCATCGTCTGCCGTGTCGGAGTTCCGAATAGAGCACTTGCTTTGGGAGTCTTGTGTCAGGCATGTGGACGATGTGGCCTGCCCAACGGAGCTGGTCGAATGTGGTCAGTGCTTCGATGCTGGCGATGTTGGCCTGATCGAGAACACTGACGTTGGTGCATCTATCCTCCCAGGGAATTTGCAGGATCTTGCGGAAACTTCGTTGGTAGTATTTCTCCAGCGATTTGAGATGTCAACACTTTATGGTCCATGTCTCTGAGCCATACAGGAGGATGGGTATCACTGCAGCCCTGTAGACCATGAGCTTGGTGCCAGATTTGAGGGCCTGATCTTCGAACACTCTCTTCCTCAGGCGACCGAAGTCTGCGCTGGCGCACTGGAGGCGGTGTTGGACCTCGTCGTCGATGTCTGCTCTTGCGGATAACAGGCTCCCGAGGTATGGAAAGTGGTCCTCCTTGTCCAGGGCTGCACCATGGATTTTGATGACCGGGGGGCAGTGCTGTGTGGCGGTGTCAGGTTGGTGGAGGACCTTTGCCTAACGGATGTTTAGTGCAATGCCCATGCTTTCGTACGCCTTGGTGAAGATGTTGACGATGGTTTGGAGTTCAGCCTCTGTGCGCAGACGCAAGCGTTGTCCGCGTACTGTAGTTCGACGACAGAGGATGGGACGGTCTTGGATCTAGCCTGGAGGCGATGAAGGTTGAACAGGTTCCCACTGGTTCTATAGTTTAGTTCCACTCCAGTGGGGAGCTTGTTGAATGTGAGATGGAGCATTGCAGCGAGGAATATGGAGAAGAGGGTTGGCGCGATGACGCAGCCCTGCTTGACCCCAGTCCGGACATAGATTGGGTCTGTGGTGGATCCGTTGGTCAGGATCACAGCTTGCATGTCATCATGGAGCAAGCGGAGGATGGCGACAAACATTTTGGGGCAGCTGAAACAGAGGAGGATGCTCCATAGTCCTTCGCAGTTAACAGTGTCAAAGAAGGCCATGTACAAGGGTTGGTGCTGTTCCCTGCATTTCTCTTGCGGTTGTCACGCCGTGAAGATCATGTCCGTTGTACCCCGTAGTGGATGGAATCCACACTGTGACTCCAGGAGGAGCTCCTCAGCCACAGGGAGAAGACAGTTGAGGAGGATTCTAGTGATGACTTTCCCAGTGGCCGACAACAGGGAGATTCCTCTGCAGTTGCCACAGTTGGACTTGTCCCCTTTTTTAAAGATGGTCATTATGGCATCTCTGAGATCTCCAGGCATGCACTCTTCCTTCCAGACGAGAGAGATGAGGCCATGCATTTGTGCCAATAGTGCTTCTCTGTCATAATTTAGTGCCTCAACAAGGATTCCATCTGCTCCTGATGCCTTGTTCTTGAGCTGATGGATGGCCTTTTCTACCTCGTGCAGGGCTGGGGTTGGGTTTTGCTGAGATGGTGGTGGATAGCATGCTACGGGATGGAGTCGAGGACACTCTTGTCAAAGGCAGAGTCTCGATTAAGGAGATCTTCGAAATGCTCCTTGCAGTGGGCCCTGACTGCTTTGGAGTCCTTGATGAGTGTCTCCCCATTCTTGGCCAGCGATAGGATGGGGCCTTAGGTGCTTGGGCTGTAGGTGGACTTGACTGCGGTGAAGAATCCTCGCATGTCATGGCTGTCGGCCAGCTGCTGGATCTCCTGTGCTTTCGCCACCCACCATCTATTCTTTAGGTCCCGGGTTTTTTGTTGGACTTCGGCCTTCAGCCGTCTGTAGAGCTGCTTTGCTGCTCCCGAGTTGGGTTGTTGCTTTAGGTTCAGAAATGCCCTGTGCTTGCGGTTTATTAGCTCCTGGATTTCCTGGTCATTCTCATCAAACCAGTCCTGGTGTTTCCTGGTTGATTGACCGAACGTCTCTTCGCAGGCACTGGTTATGGTAGCCTGAAGGGCAGACCAAATGCTGTGGGCACTCTGCGTCTCGGGATCATCGGGGGTCGCCAAGACGGCAATGAGGCGCTGGTTGTATAGGGCTCTCCTAGCTGGTCTTTGATTGCCCTGGCGTTGATTTTTCTGCGGCATTGCTTAGGTTGCCATTGTTGCTTTGGGGCTATATTAATTTTGATGACGGAACAGATTAGGTGGTGGTCCATCTAGCAGTCGTCCGCTCCTGTCATTGTACGGGTGATGTGCACGTGCTTGCGATCCCTCGCTCGAATGATTACGTAGTTACGAGCAGGTGCCAGTGCTTGGAGCGAGGGTGTTGCCACAATGCCTTGTACTTGTACTTGTCCATCTGGTGGAACAAGTTGTTGGTGATGACGAGATGTTCTAGGCATTTTGGCAGGAGCAGGATACTGCTGGAGTTGGTTTTCTCTACCTCCTCTTTGCTGATCATACCTCCCCAGAGGTCTGTGTCCTTACCAACCCTGGCGTTGAAGTCACCGAGAAGGATCAGTTTGTCGTCTGTAGGGATGTGGGACTGGGATTGTTCGAGGCTGGAGTAGAATACCTCTTTTTGGCCTCATCTGTTGGATTGAGTGTTGGGGCGTACGCACTGATAACTGTGGTGCACTGGTTCCGGGATAGGGTGAGCCGGAGAGTCATGAGACATTCGCTAATCCCGCAGGGGAAGTCTGAAGGGGTCGATCATCTCGTTCTTGATGGCGAAACCAGCTCCATGGAGGCGTCATTCTTCTTTTGGTTTGCCTTCCGGAAGGTGTAACCTCCACCTTGTTCTTTGAGCTGGCCTTCCCCTGCCTGCCGGGTCTCGCTTAGGGCGGTGATGGTTGTGCGGCGTTCCGGGCTGTTGCTGTTGGAGTTGTCCATGAGGGTCCTGATGTTTCAGGTCCCGAACTTCATTTTGAAGGGTGGGAGATGCCTGTGCTTTTAACGTGGGGTGACCGTTGCACACCGGCTACCACATAGGCTTAGCGGAGCAAGGTCTTGGTTCAGTGGCAAGGGGGTCCAAGACGACTGGTGACCAGGCATTGCTGTATGAGCCTAGTTTCCTATGACGTGATGCGAGCCGTATGCTCGGCGCTGAGTAGCGCCCTTCGGTGAAGTGGTGAGAAGACCGAGGCTTGGCTGAGGGCAGGCATTGGGATGCTCAGAGATCCACTTCGTGGAAGGAGGAGAGGTCAGAGTGGCCACAGCTATTGTGCACACCACGTGCTCGACAGACTATGCCGTTGAGTAGGGCGAGCGGCCGGGGGGAGGCCAGTTGTCGCTGGAGGAAGGAAGGCCCGAACGTCGCGGGTGGGAGGAAGGCCCGAACATCGCGGATGGGAGGAAGGCTCGTGCGAGAGGGCGAGAAGTGAAGGTAGGGCCAAAACCTGTGGTTGGAGCTGGTCAGAGGCTCACTGCCATTGAGATTGCCGGGGATCGGCCAGTGAGAAGTGAGAGTCCAGTTGGGACTTGGCAGCAGAGAGGTCGATCTGGAAGGTAAGTCGTGATTGGGGGATAGGCAGTAGGCCCTTGCAGCACTGTTTTTAGGGGTAGGAAAATACTTTGGGGGGTCGAAGTGCACCCACTGTTGGGGCCAGGGAGGGCTTAAACAGTGTAGGGGGGGAGGGTTGGGGAGATTGAAGGAGAGAGAGGTGTGAAGGATGGCAGCAGATGACTAGAGGAAGGTTTGTCCGGGGAGAGCTCCCTATGGAGCTGCTATCCCATCCGCCATCTTGGAGACCATAGTTATTCAGAGATTATAATCATGCAGGAAAGGGTGCACTTACTTTATAAGAACATAAGAATTAGGAACAGGAGTAGGCCATCTAGCCCCTCGAGTCTGCTCCGCCATTCAATAAGATCATGGCTGATCTGGCCGTGGACTCAGCTCCACTTACCCGCCCACTCCCTGTACCCCTTCATTCCCTTATTGGTTAAAAATCTATCTATATGTGACTTGAATACATTCAATGAGCTAGCCTCAACTGCTTCCTTGGGCAGAGAATTCCACAGATTCACAATCCTCTGGGAGAAGAAATTCCTTCTCAACTCGGTTTTAAATTGGCTCCCCCGTATTTTGAGGCTGTGCCCCCTAGTTCTAGTCTCCCTGACCAGTGGAAACAACCTCTCCGCCTCCATCTTGTCTATCTCTTTCATTATTTTAAATGTTTCTATAAGATCACCCCTCATCCTTCTGAACTCCAAAGAGTAAAGACCTAGTCTACTCAATCTATCATCATAAGGTAACCCGCTCCTCTCCGGAATCAGCCTAGTGAATCGTCTCTGTACCCCCTCCAAAGTCAGTATATCCTTCCTTAAGTAAGGTGACCAAAACTGCACGCAGTACTCCAGGTGCGGCCTTACCAATACCCTGTACAGTTGCAGCAGGACCGCCCTGCTTTTGTACTCCATCCCTCTCGCAATGAAGGCCAATATTCCATTCGCCTTCCTGATTACCTGCTGCACCTGCAAACTAACTTTTTGGGATTCATGCACAAGGACCCCCAGGTCCCTCTGCACCTCAGCATGTTGTAATTTCTCCCCATTCAAATAATATTCCCTTTTACTGTTTTTTTTCCCCAAGGTGGATGACCTCACACTTTCCGACATTGTATTCCATCTGCCAAACCTTAGCCCATTCGCTTAACCTCTTTGCAGCCTCTCTGTGTCCTCTACACAACCCGCTTTCCCACTAATCTTTATGTCATCTGCAAATTTTGTTACACTACACTCTGTCCCCTCTTCCAGGTCATCTATGTATATTGTAAACAGTTGTGGTCCCAGCACCGATCCCTGTGGCACACCACTAACCACCGATTTCCAACCTGAAAAGGACCCATTTATCCCGACTCTGCTTTCTGTTCACCAGCCAATTCTCTATCCATGCTAATACATTTTCTCGGACTCCGCGTACCTCTATCTTCTGCAGTAACCTTTTGAGTGGCACCTTATCGAATGTCTTTTGGAAATCTAAATACACCACATCCATCGGTACACCTCTATCCACCATGCTCGTTATATCCTCAAAGAATTCCAGTAAATTAGTTAAACATGATTTCCCCTTCATGAATCCATGCTGCGTCTGCTTGATTGCACTATTCCGATCTAGATGTCCCGCTATTTCTTCCTTAATGATAGCTTCAAGCATTTTCCCCACTACAGATATTAAACTAGCCGGCCTATAGTTACCTGCCTTTTGTCTGCCCCCTTTTTAAACAGAGGCGTTACATCAGCTGCTTTCCAATCCGCTGGTACCTCCCCAGAGTCCAGAGAATTTTGGTAGATTATAACGAATGCATCTGCTATAACTTCCGCCATCTCTTTTAATACCCTGGGATGCATTTCACCAGGACCAGGGGACTTGTCTGCCTTGAGTCCCATTAGCCTGTCCAGCACTGCCCCCCTAGTGATAGTGATTGTCTCAAGGTCCTCCCTTCCCACATTCCTGTGACCAGCAATTTTTGGCATGGTTTTTGTGTCTTCCACTGTGAAGACCGAAGCAAAATAATTGTTTAAGGTCTCAGCCATTTCCACATTTCCCATTATTAAATCCCCCTTCTCATCTTTGTATTGATTTATTCAATTAGATGATGATTAAGTCTTGTATGTTTATAAAGGACGAAGAAGTCTGATGTGATCGAGGATGGGTAGTGGATTGAAGGAATTTTCATTGATTTGAAGGTAGAAGAGGAGGAGTTATGGCAGTGATGACTGGTTGTGTTAAACCGATGAGAACATAAGAACTTAAGAAATAGGAGCAGGAGTCGGCCATTTGGCCCCTTGAGCCTGCTTTTCCATTTAATAAGATCATGGCTGATCTGATCATGGACTCAGCTCCACTGCTCGGCCCGCTCCCAATAGCCCTTTATTCCCATATCGCTCAAGAACATTTCATTGATATATTGTTCAGCAATCATCACTCGTGGGTGGTCTTCCTCCTGATGCTCCAAAGCAGCTAGGTTCCCCTCCCCAGGGAACTCCTGTGTACAGAACATTTTGGGTAGCAAAGTTGTGCAGAACACAGCAAGCTACAACTATGCAGGATACATGATCTGGTACGAAGTATTCTTTGTATTGTGTTCCTAACATAGATGAGACTGCACACAGGGAGGTTAAAGTAACAGTGACCTCAGTCTTTAATAAGACAATCCAGAGTGAGGAACAGGCTTTAGTGGCCAGCTTCTATACAGTGCTCCCAAGAGATGCTGGGATCCCTTGGGACTTCAGGGGGTGAGCTCCCTGGTGGCGGAACATGGGAGTGCATGCTTTACAGATACACAACATCACTCCCCCACCAAAGTCAAAGTGAAAACTATTTACAAGGTGAGGCGGTCGGGAGCCTTTCTTTCCCTGGTGGACCGCCTTGGTACAAATGTCTGTTCTGGTGTGTTGGCTGTGCCCTCGCTGGGCTGGCGTGTTGTTGGCTCTGCAGGGCTGTTGGGTGAGCCTGGCCTTGCTGGGCTGTTGGGCGTGATGGGTTCGATTTCCTGGTACGGGGTGGTGTCAGTGATCCTTTGGGTGTGTGTTGTGGGCTCGAAAAAGGTGGTGTCTGCTGTGGGTTGTTCAGGGCAGACTGAACTGCAGCCTCGTTTGGTCCAGGTGCTTTCTGCAAATTTGTCCATTGTCTAGTTTAACTACAAACACCCTACTCCCTTCTTTAGCTATCACAGTGCCCGCGGTCCACTTGGGACCATGTCCATAGTTTATCACACACACAGGGTCATTCAGATCAATTTCCCGTGACACAGTAGCGCGACCATCGTTTACATTTTGTTGCTGCCGCCTGCTCTCTACCTGATCATGCAGGTTGGGGTGAACCAGCGAGAGTCTGGTTTTAAGTGTCTTTTTCATGAGTAACTCAGCAGGGGGAACCCCTGTGAGTGAATGGGGTCTTGTGCGGTAGCTGAGCAGTACTCTGGACAGGCGGGTTTGGAGTGAGCCTTCTGTGACTCGTTCAAGGCTCTGTTTGTTTGTACTGCCCGCTCTGACTGCCCATTGGAGGCTGGTTTAAATGGGGCTGAGGTGACATGTTTGATTCCATTGCGGGTCATGAATTCTTTAAATTCGGCACTGGTGAAACATGGCCCGTTGTCACTGACCAGTATGTCAGGCAAGCCGTGGGTGGCAAACATGACCCTCAGGTTTTCAATGGTGGCGGTGCTTCCCGACATTATTTCACATTCAATCCATTTTGAAAAAGCATCCACCACCACCAGGAACATTTTACCGAGAAACGGGCCCGCATAGTCGACATGGATCCTCGACCATGGTCTGGAGGGCCAGGACCACAAACTTAGTGGTGTCTCTCTGGGCGTGTTGCTCAACTGAGCGCACACGCTGCATTGCCGTGCACAGGACTCTAAGTCAGAGTCGATAACGGGCCACCACACGTGGGATCTGGCTATCGTTTTTATCATTACTACACCCGGGTGCGTGCGGTGGAGATCCGAGATGAACGTCTCCCTGCCCTTTTTGGGTAGCACTACGCGGTTACCCCACAACAGGCAATCTGCCTGAATGGACAGCTTATCCTTTCGCCGCTGGAATGGCTTGATTAGCTCTTGCATTTCAATGGGGATGCTGGCCCAGCTCCCATGCAGTACACAGTTTTTTTTTTACTAGGGACAGCAGAGGATCTTGGCTGGTCCAAGTCCTAATCTGGCGGGCCGTGACAGGTGATTTATCATTTTCAAACACTTCCATGACCATCAACAAGTCTGCGGGCTGCGCCACCATCAGCAAGTTTACAGGCTGCGCCATTTCCACCCCCGTGGTGGGCAATGGTAGCCGACTGAGAGCATCTGCATAGTTCTCGGTGCCTGGCCTGTGGCAGATGTTATAGTTATACGCTGATAGCGCGAGCGCCCACCTTTGTATGTGGGCTGAGGTATTGGTATTTATCCCCTTGTTTTCAGCGAACAGGGATATGAGGGGCGTGTGATCGGTTTCCAGCTCGAATTTGAGGCCAAACAGGTACTGATGCATTTTTTTTACCACTAACACACACGCTAATGCCTCTTTCTCAATCATGCTGTAGGCCCTCTCAGCCTTGGACAAGCTCCTGGAGGCATAGGCGACAGGTTGCAACTTCCCCGCAACGTTAGCTTGTTGTAATACACACCCGACTCCGTACGATGACGCATCACATGCTAGCACAAGTCTTTTACACGGGTTATACAATACAAGCAGCTTGTTGGAGCATAAAATGTTTCTGGCTTTCTCAAAAACAATTACTTGGTTTTTTCCACATTCCAAGTTCTCACCTTTATGCAATAACACATGTAGGGGCTTAAGAGGGTGCTTAACCCCGGTAGGAAGTTACCAAAATAGTTGAGGAGTCCCAGGAACGACCGCAGCTCCGTGATGTTCTGTGGCCTGGGTGCGTTCCTGATAGCCTCTGTCTTGACATCTGTGGGCCGAATGCCGTCCGCCGCGATCTTTCTCCCCAAAAACTCTACTTCTGTTGCCATGAAGATGCATTTCGACCTCTTCAGCCGCAGCCCTACGCGATCCAGTCGGTGCAGGACCACCTCCAGGTTTTGTCGGTGCTCGACGGTGTCCCGACCCGTGACCAATATGTCCTCCTGAAAAGCCACCATGCATGGTACCGACTTGAGTAGGCTCTCCATGTTTCTCTGGAAGATCGCTGCAGCCGACCAAATTCCAAACGGGCATCTGTTGTAGATGAACAGTCCCTTGAGCGTGTTGATGCAGGTGAGGCCCTTCGAAGACTCCTCCAGCTCCTACGTCATGTAGGCCGAAGTTAGGTCGAGCTTGGTTGAACGTCTTGCCTCCTGCCAGCATCGCAAATATATCGTCTGCCTTAGGTAACGGGTATTGGTCCTGTAGCGATAGTTACTTTATAATCGCCGTATATCCTGACCACTTTTGAGTACTGGAACAATCGGGCTGGCCCACTCACTGAATTCCACTGGTGAGATGATGCCCTCACGTTGCAGCCTGTCCAGCTCGATTTCCATTCTCTCCCTCATCATGTGAGGTGCCGCTCGCGCCTTGTGGTGAATGGGTCGTGCCTCTGGGATCAAGTGGATCCGTACCTTCGCCCCGGGAAAGTTTCCAATGCCTGGCTCAAAAAGGGAAGGAAATTTATTAAGAACCTGGGTACATGAGGCTTCACCGACATGTGATAACGCTCTGATGTCATCCCAGTTCCAGCAGATTTTGCCCAGCCAGCTCCTTCCAAGCAGTGTGGGGCCATCGCCCGGGACAATCCAGAGTGGCAGTTCGTGCACCGTGCCCTCGTAGGTGACCTTGACCATGGCGCTGCCCTGGACAGTGATAAGTTCTTTGGTGTACGTTCTCAGTTTCGTGTGGATGGGGCTCAGGGCTGGTCTGAGTGCCTTGTTGCACCACAGTCTCTCAAACATCTTTTTACTCATGCTGGATTGGCTAGCGCCAGTGTCCAGTTCCATGGCTACGGGTAAGCCATTCAATTTTACATTTAGCATTATAGATGGACATTTCGTTGAAAATGTGTGCATCTGTGCACTTCAGCATCTGCCTCCTCTCTCTCAGGCTCGAAATTGCTTTGATCCACCATGGACTGATCTTCCTCTGCCACGTGGTGGTTAGCAGGTTTTGCAGAGCTTGCAGATCGTCTGCAAGCTCGTTGGAGGTGCCCCATTGTTCCACAGCTCTTGCAAACATACCCTTTGAAGCGCTTGAATAGGCTGAATGGAAGCCTCCACACCGCCAACAAGGTGTGAATTGTCTTGCATTCATCCTTTGTTGGGGACTCTGAGTCATCTGGGTCACGTGAGGCCTGCTGGCAGTTGCAGACTTTCTGCCCTGTACATTTCTGCTCGCAAACACAGTTCTAGTTAATTTATGAACATTGCTTGCACTTGTGTGCTGAGAGATTTGTTTGGTGTTGTCACTGGTGGACATAAACGCCTGTGCTATCGCAATGGCCTTACTTGGGGTCGGTGTCTCTACAGTCAAAAGTTTTCGTAGGATGGTCTCGTGGCCAATGCCCAGTACAAAAAAGTCTCTGAGCATTTGCACCAGGTAGCCATCAAACTCACATTGTCCTGCAAGTTGCCTTAGCTCGGTGACGTAGCTCGCCACTTCCTGACCTTTAGATCGCTGGCACGTGTAGAACCGATACCTCTCCATCAGCACGCTCTCCCTCGGGTTAAAATGCTCCCGAACCAGTGAACACAGCTCCTCATATGGCTTATCTGTGGGTTTCACCGGAGCCAGAAGATTCTTCATGAGGCTGTAGGTCGGTGCCCCGCAGACCGTGAGGAGGATCGCTCTCCTTTTTGCAGCGCTTCCTTCTCCGTCCAGCTCGTTGGCTACAAAGTACTGGTCTAGCTGTTCGACATAGGCTTCCCAGTCCTCACCCTCCGAGAACTTCTCCAGGATGCCCACAGTTTGCTGCATCTTTGCGTTGGATTCGTATACTCGTCGCCAGTTATTGTGTTCCTCACACAGATGAGACTGCACAGAGGGAGGTCAAAGTAACAGTGACCTCAGTCTTTATTAAGACACTCCAGAGTGAGGAACAGGCCTTTGGGGCTGGCTTATGTACAGTGCTCCCAAGGGATGCTAGGATCCCTTGGGACTTCAGGGGATGCACTCCCTGGTGACGGAACACGGGAGTGCATGCTTTACAGATCCGCAACACTTTGCATCTGTTTACAGAGAATATAGATCTTCAGAAAGTGGTGCTATTAAAGTTGAGAGGGTTAACAGTTGGTGCTTGCAATTTGTGTTATCTGTTGTACACATCTTAGGAGATCTGGGGAATTCATGCAGCTTCGTATGATAGCCAGGCAGCAGCCTGATAGCAGTGGTGGAGCCAATCGGGTTTTTATGGAGGGGAAGTATTTGATCATCATCTCCCCCTGCCCCCCAATTATTTTGAGGCCGTCCAGTGTGGCTTTGGAGAACCGGCTCTATTTCACTCCCAGGAAAGTGTTGAGCTGACCATCATGTCCATACAGCCACAAGGGTGATATTGCACAGATTCCACCGTGGCTGCTTGAGATGAACGCGTGGCATAAAAATTGAGTATGGTGATAACTTTCACAGCAATCTGGACAAATGATCTTACCATGGGTGGTCTTATAGCAGTTGGTACAGCTCCTTTGTTGCTTCTTTGGTGCAGCTCGCTCTTCACTCTTCTCATAGAGCTTCTCAGTAAGGTCTTTATAGGATCTCTGTGGCCTGTAAATTCTTTGGACGAGGGTGCTAATATTTTGTAGAGCACAGTGTCCTCAAACTGCCTCACCTTTGTGTTCTCCTTGCTGCTACGTTCTTCCTCATCCTCTATTAAAATTGCATAAAAGGAAATGCTCATGGGGAATCCTATAGGTGGTGCTCAGAGCCTCTTGCTGTGGATTATGGCAACCGTTTCCCAGTGGTCTCTGGCTATCAGAAGCAAGTCCAATTCAATCCAGGTGTAAGGTAAAACAAAGCTCTTTTAAAAACTCTTTTGTAACTTGAACTACAGAAGAACATAAGAACTAGGAGCAGGAGTAGGCCATTTGGCCCCTTGAGCCTGCTCCGCCATTCAATAAGATCATGGCTGATCTGATCATGGACACAGCTCCACTTTCCTGACCACTCCCTATAACCCTTTATTCACTTATCGTTCAAAAATTTTTCTATCTCCACCTTAAATATATTCAATGACCCAGCCTCCACAGCTCTCTGGGACAGAGAATTCTATAGCTTTACAACCTTCTGAGAGAAGAACTTCCTCCTCATCTCGTTTTAAATGGGCGGCCCCTTATTCTGAGATTGTGTCCCCTAGTTTTAGTTTCCCCACAAGTGGAAATATCCTCTCTGCATCCACCTTGTCGAGCCCCCTCATTATCTTATATGTTTTGGTAAGATCACCTCTCATTCTTCTGAACTCCAGGGAATATAGGCCCAACTTACTCAACCTATCTTCATAAGTCAACCCCCTCATCTCAGGAATCAACGTAGTGAACTTCGCTGAACCGTCTCCAATGCAAGTATATCCTTCCTTAAATACAGAGACCAAAACTGTACGCAGTACTCTAGGTGTGGCCTCACCAATACCCTGTACACTTCTCTGTTTTTATACTCTATCCCCCTTGCAATAAAGGCCAACATTCCATTTGCCTTCCTGATTACTTGCTGTACCTGCATACTAACTTTTTGTGTTTCATGCACAAGGACTCCCAGGTTCCTCTGTACTGCAGCACTTTGCAATTTTTCTCCATTTAAATTATAATTTGCTTTTCTGCTTTTTCTGCCAAAGTGGATAACCTCACATTTTCCCACATTATACTCCATCTGCCAAAATTTTGCCCACTCACTTAGCCTGTCTATATCCCGTTGCCGATTTTTTTTTTTTTGTGTCCTCCTCACAATTTGCTTTCTCACCCATCTTTGTATCATCAGTAAACTTGACTACATTACACTCTGTCCCTTCATCCAAATAATTAATATAGTTTGTAAATAGTTGAGGCCTGTTAGTTTAGCATCTGTAGTGGGGAAAATGCTTGAAGCTATCATTAAGGAAGAAATAGCGGGACATCTAGATAGGAATAGTGCAATCAAGCAGACGCAACATGGATTCATGAAAGGGAAATCATGTTTAACTAATTTACTGGAATTCTTTGAGGATATAACGAGCATGGTGGATAGAGGTGTACCGATGGATGTGGTGTATTTAGATTTCCAAAAGGCATTCGATAAGGTGCCACATAAAAGGTTACTGCAGAAGATAAAGGTACGCGGAGTCAGAGGAAATGTATTCGCAAGGATCGAGAATTGGCTGGCTAACAGAAAGCAGAGAGTTGGGATAAATGGGTCCTTTTCAGGTTGGAAATCGGTGGTTAGTGGTGTGCCACAGGGATCGGTGCTGGGACCACAGCTGTTTACAATATACATAGATAACCTGGAAGAGAGGACAGAGTGTAGTGCAACAAAATTTGCAGATGACACAAAGATTAGTGGGAAAGCGGGTTGTGTAGAGGACACAAGAGAGGTTGCAAAGAGATTTAGATAGGTTAAGCGAATGGGCTAAGGTTTGGCAGATGGAATACAATGTCGGAAAGTGTGAGGTCATCCACCTTGGAGGAAAAAAACAGTAAAAGGGAATATTATTTGAATGGGGAGAAATTACAACATGCTGTGGTGCAGAGGGACCTGGGGGTCCTTGTGCATGAATCCCAAAAAGTTAGTTTGCAGGTGCAGCAGGTAATCAGGAAGGCGAATGGAATGTTGGCCTTGATTGCGAGAGGGATGGAGTACAAAAGCAGGGAGGTTCTGCTGCAACTGTACAGGGTATTGGTGAGGCCGCACCTGGAGTACTGCGTGCAGTTTTGGTCACCTTACTTAAGAAAGGATATATTAGCTTTGGAGGGGGTACAGAGACGATTCACTAGGCTGATTCCGGAGATGAGGGGGTTACCTTATGATGATAGATTGAGTAGACTGGGTCTTTACTCGTTGGAACTCAGACGGATGAGGGGTGATCTTATAGAAACATTTAAAATAATGAAAGGGATAGACAAGATAGAGGCAGAGAGGTTGTTTCCACTGATCGGGGAGACTAGAACTAGGGGGCACAGCCTCAAAATACGGAGGAGCCAATTTAAAACCGAGTTGAGAAGGAATTTCTTCTCCCAGAGGGTTGTGAATCTGTGGAATTCTCTGCCCAAGGAAGCAGTTGAGGCTAACTCATTGAATGTATTCAAATCACAGATAGATAGATTTTTAACCAATAAGGGAATTACGGGTTATGGGGAGCGGGCGGGTAAGTGGAGCTGAGTCCACGGCCAGATCAGCCATGATCTTGTTGAATGGCGGAACAGGCTCGAGGGGCTAGATGGCCTACTCCTGTTCCTAATTCTTATGTTCTTATTAATGTTGGGGAAGTCCAGAACCAGGAGTCACAGTCTAAGGATAAGGGGTAAGCAATTTAGGACCAAGATGAGGAGAAACTTCTTCACCGAGAGTGGTGAACCTGTGGAATTCTCCACCACAGAAAGTTGTTGAGGCCAATTCACTAAATATATTCAAAAAGGAGTTAGATGTTGCCCTTACTACTAGGGGGATCAAGGAGTATGGCGAGAAAGCAGGAATGGGGTACTGAAGTTGCATGTTCAGCCATGAACTCATTGAATGGTGGTGCAGGCTCGAAGGGCCGAATGGCCTACTCCTGCACCTGTTTTCTATGTTTCTATAATCTATCTTCCCTCTCATTTTTTTAGTTGTTCTTTGCTGCCTTTTAAAAGTTACCCAATCCTCTGGCCTCCCACTAGCCTTGACCACATTGTATACCCTTTTTTTCAATTTGAAACCCTCCCTTATTTCCTTAGTTAGCCATGGATGGTTATCCCTTCTCTTACAGTCTTTCCTTCTCATTGAGATATATTTTTGTTGAGAATTGTGAAATATCTCATTAAATGTCTGCCACTGCTGATCAACCGTCCCATACTTTAATCTATTTTCCCAGTTCACTTTAGCCAACTCCGCCCTCATACCTTTGTAGTCTCCTTTATTTAAGCTTAGGACACTGGTTTGAGATCCAACTTTCTCACCCTCCAACTGAATTTGAAATTCAACCATGTTATCGTCACTCATTCCTGGAGGATCCTTTACTAGGAGATCGTTTATTAATCCTACCTCATTACATAGTACCAGATCTAAGATAGCCTGCTCCCTGGTTGGTTCTGCAATGTACTGTTCAAGGAAACTATCCCGGATACACTATGAACTCTTCCTCAGGGCTACCCTGACTAATTTGCTTTGTCAAATCAATATGAAGGTTAAAATCGCCCATGATTATTGCCGTTCCTTTATTACAAGCCTCCATTATTTCTTGATTTATACTCCGTCCAACAGTGCAGCTACAGTTAGGGGGCCTATAGACTACGCCCACCAGCGAATTTTTCTCCTTATTATCCCTTATCTCCACCCAAACTGATTCAACATCTTGATCTTCTGAGCCAATATCGTTTCTCACTAATGCACTGATCTCATCCTTTATTAACAGTGCTACCCCACCCCTTTTTCCTTTCTGTCTGTCCTTCCGAATTGTCAAATACCCCTGAATATTTAGTTCCCAGCCTTGGTCACCTAACAACCACGTCTCTGCACCATATCATACCCATTTGTATCTATTTGTGTTGTCAACTCATCTATTTTGTTGCGAAATGCTATGTGCATTCAGATAAAGAGCTATTAAATTTGTTTTTTTTAACATTTTTTTCCTGCTTTGACCCCATTTTCTGATTTATTTTTATGTTTATACGTTCTGTCCCTTCCTGTCACGTTTTGTTTTTTATTTCCCCCAGTGCTACACTGTTCTGTTGCCTTCTCCTTATTCTTTGACTTTTTAAATTTTTGCTCACCTGAATCCTACCACACCCCCCCCACACACACTAATTAGTTTAAAGCCCTCGCTACAGCCCTAGTTATTTGATTCGTCAGGACTCTAGTCCCAGCACGGTCATAAGTGGAGCCCGTCCCAACGGAACAGATCCTTCTTACCCCAGTACTGGTGCCAGTGTCCCACGAACCAAAACCCATTTCTCCCACACCAGTCTTTGAGCCATGTGTTTAATTCTCTGATCTTATTTACCCTATGCAAATTTGCTCGTGAATCAAGTAGTAATCCAGAGATTATTACTTTTGTGGTTCTGCTTTTTAATTTGGCCCCGAGCTGCTCATACTCCCTCAGCAGAACCTCTTTGTTTGTCCTACCTATGTCATTGGTACCCACGTGGACCACGACAACTGGATTTTCCCCCTCCCACTCCAAGTTCCTCTCCAGGCCAGAGGAAATGTCCTTAACCTTCGGGACTCACACTCTAGGCTGCAGAAAACAGTATCTATCCCCCTAATGATACTGTCCCCTACCACTACAACATTTCTTTTTACACCCCCCCACCCCGCACACTTGAATGGCCCCCTGTACCATGGTGCTGTGGTCAGTTTGTTCATCCTCCCTGCAGTCCCTGCTCTCGTCCACACAGGGAGTAAGAGCCTCGAACCTGTTGGACAAGAGCAGGGGCTGATGCTCCTTCAGCACTACATCCTGAGTCCCCATATCTTCCTCACTCGTAGTCACACCCTCCTGCCCCTGACCACGAATCGAATTTGAATTAATTAATCTAATTGGAGTGACTAGTTCCTGGATCTATTCTCTTGTAAGTTTATTCAGCTTCGAGGTTCTAAAGTAAAAGGCTTTTTCCAGTACCACTAGCTTTTATTTTGTTCTCAGTAGCTCTTGCTGCAAGGGAAGCACAAGTCACAAAACTTGGGGACTTCTGTGCCATCAGTGCTAATTTTAATATATGGTAATGAGCTCCTAGCAGCATCGGTGAAGGCCTTTGATTGGATTGAAAACTACAGTGCGGCCATTATAGGGAGGAAACCTGACGGAAACAACTATTCCAGCCCACTGGAATACACCCACAAAACTCTCGGAATGCTGCTTTTACAACAGAATCTCACCAAATGTAATCAATAAGTTCTGGGCCACTGTCTCCATTTACACTAGATGCACTGTGTACGTAATAACAACACAGCATTTAAAGGCTACATACATTTTATATGTTGTTAGTAGTGTCAGTTTGAAGTAAAAACAAAAACGTAATCTGCATAGTGTTTTGGTTTCATATGGTTACTGAAATTTTGCATTATTTAAATATTTCCGTGAATGCATCATATGCGAAATTATCATTTTAAGAAAAAATCTGTTCCCTCCCTCCACCATCAAAACTTGGGAGTTCATTGCTTATCCTTTATTGCACTTTGGGGAATGGTGCATAGGACGTCTGAAAGAAGCAGGGGAAGGGTTAAGCAAGTGTTACAAGGTATTGCAAAAATTTATATTATTTAAGAACATAAGAACATAAGAAATAGGAGCAGGAGTAGGCCATATGGCCCCTCGAGCCTGCTCCGCCATTTAATACGATCATGGCTGATCCGATCATGGACTCAGGTCCATTTCCCTGCCCGCTCCCCATAACCCGTTATTGTTTAAGAAACTGTCTATTTCTGTCTTAAATTTATTCAATGACCCAGCTTCCACAGCTCCCTGAGGCAGCGAATTCCACAGATTTACAATCCTCAGAGAAGAAATTTCTCATCTCAGTTTTATATGGGCGGCCCCTTATTCTAAGATCGTGGCCTTTAGTTCTAGTCTTCCTTATCAGTGGAAACATCCTCTCTGCATCCACCTCGTCAAGCCCCCTCATAATCTTATATGTTTCGATAAGATCACCTCTTTTTCTTCTAAATTCCAATGAGTAGAGGCCCAACCTACTCAACCTTTCCTCATAAGTCAACCCCCTCCTCTCCGGAATCAACCTAGTGAACCTTCTCTGAACTGCCTCCAAAGCAAGTATATCCTTTCGTAAATATGGAAACCAAAATGGCACGCAGTATTCCAGGTGTGGCCTCACCAATACCCTGTATAGCTGTAGCAAGACTTCCCTGCTTTTATACTCCATCCCCTTTGCAATAAAGGCCAAGATTCCATTGGCCTTCCTGATCACTTGCTGTACCTGCATACTATCCTTTTGTGTTTCATGCACAAGTACCCCCAGGTCCTGCAGTACTGCGGCATTTTGCAATCTTTCTATCTTTCTCCATTTAAATAATAACGCTCTTTGATTGTTTCTGTCTTGGGCTTTAAGAATAAATATTAGTACAAAGTAAACACTATTTTGCATTTAAGATTGAGTAATAAAATCCCCACTGCGTATAGTGGGCAGGTTTGTGTGATTGTGATTTGCATACTCTATACGATGGCCGGTATAACGTGGTAGCATTATTTAAATATTTTTTAAATAAAATGAAATATCATTTAAACTTTTAAAAAACACAGAAGAAATCTTCATCCTCTGACTTCCCACTTCTCGGTCTGTGTACGTTTAGAGTGCTGTTACTCGATGCCTAAATGACAAGTGACCTGGGAAATTGATCATGGAGGGATTTTAAAATAATAGTGAGGACTTTGAAATCTCACTCTCAGTTGTTCCTCAGCAACTTAGGCTGGAGATTACAGACCTGGATCCATTTAAGAGATGTTCAGACTGTCATGTTCACTTTATAAAAGAGCTGGAAGGTGTCCAACTCAGTAAGCTGGCAAGAAGGACTTGCAACAGTGACAGGAGTTCTAGAAACCCTAGAGGGGGTGGGGGTTAGAACATAATGACGGGGTAATCGTACTTTAACGAGGTGTGAGCAGCTGCTTGAACTGCCCAAAATAGTCGCTTAATACAGTTTAAATGCCGCCTTTGGAAATGGCAAATGGTCAGTGCCATCTGCCCGATATCGGGATAAGCAGGACTATGTAAGTGGTGGCGACTGTGGTACAAACATGTACTATTTTGTATTCTGGATAGTTTAATAAAGTTAAAAGATTGCTGGACAAAAACTAAATCTAATTTTCAGCTATTTATTTCAAACTGATGTAAACATCATAACTGAAATAAATGCAAGTGCAAATGGCTGCGACAGTAAAAATAATGCTACTAATGTTTTTGACAGACTTGCTTATGTTCTACATGGTGGAAAAAAAATCTATTGACCATTTTAAATTATTTTCTTTCAAATTATTTGCTGACAGACATCTCATTTTTGTCTTAAAAGCAAGCACAAGTATGGCAGTAAAAATTGCACTTATTTGAACTGAATAGCAAAAACTTTGTGGGGCTAAAATTCTGCTATTGGCAGAATTGAGGTTTTCATGCTGTAAAACGTGTCAGTGGAACAGTGCCACTAACTGCCTTGATATTTCCACTCTAGCTCATGTGAGTAATTCTGCATAGCTGCCAAAGCAGAGAGCAAACCCAATGGGACAAGTAGAAATTCTGACCAGCAGGTCCAAATTAAGAGATCTGCACATTAAAAGGGAAGTGCCTACATATGTAACAAATATTTATTTTGGCCTTTTATCAGCATCCAAAATGAATTTCAGATACTCGTTGGCCTTGGCCGAGGGAGAAGTATTAGGCAGAAATCAAGTGAAAGAAAACGCAACATGAAAGCATAAAGCAGCTTCTGTGGGCAAATGAAGGAAGGTTACAGCACCTGAGCTTCTGTTTGCTTAGTGGCTAAATGAAGGTGCCATTGCATTAGGTCAGTGTGAGAAGGGCTGTGCAATGTGACATTCTGGACACGCTCCCCCAGAGAACAGCAGTGCCTTTCATGACCATTCCTGGAAGTGGGTCCTGAGTTTGGCTGTGTAGGACCTGGGAACAGATGCAGAAGATAGCACACTTAAAGGAATCTGGCAAGGAAACCCTACCCAAAAGTGCTGCAATGTGTTTGCCTGTTCCTCATGTACTCTTCAGCCATACCAAGGCCTTACACAAACTTACAGCTGATTCTTTTCATGTCATGCAAACTTGTTCATCAGTCTGACACATCTTTAAGATGCAGTGTGGAATTGCAAACCTTGCCATGCACACTTTGCAAGGCCATAAAACAATCCAGCTGCATGATGCACGGTCACTTTGTGACACCAGGTTGAAATGCAAGCTTCGGATCTGTCATTTTGAATGTGCTCCTTCAACTTCCAACCTTGAGGGATGACTCTTCTGCTGGTTCAACCAGAGGTCACTTTGAGAGCACAATCTCAAACTGCAGAAAGGTATCTGGTCAAGTATAGGTACCAAAAATATCTCCATTGACATACCTAAGGAAGTTTGGTGGGGTCTCTGACACAATTAAGTGGGTAATGGTGAATGTTACAAATTTTAGGTCTACACCAGGAACTCTTTTTCAGGGTCAGCATCACTGGTCTCTCCCGTCAACAGACCCCACATCCTTTACGATTGGAAGTTTTTACTTTTACTGCCCAATATTTAATCACACAATTGGGTATTGTGGATGTAATAACAATTAAACCCCTTGTTGTGACGTGGATACTGTAATCTTGCATGTGCCCCTGTGTGTGGTCCTCCTATCTTCTGAAAGGCAAACTGAACAGCGGTGCAGTGAGATGAGGCCAATTGTAAACCAAAAAACTGGTCTATTTTAGATGTAATATTTGAAAGAACAGTACACCGCTTTCAGTGAAATTCACTTTAATCCCTACTGCTCCTTAACATCAAAAACAGTATCTTATACAAACAGCTCTGATATAGGCCTAGCTTCGCTTTTACAGTTCAGTGATCTATTGAACTGATTGGCTATAATCTGAGGTGGAAAAGGATTCTCCTTTTGTGATTGTTTTAAAGAAAGATAGACTTGCATTTATATAGTTCCTTTCACGACCACCGGATGTCCCAAAGCACTTTACAGCCAATTAAGTACTTTTGAAGTGTAGTCACTGTTGTAATGTAGGAAACGCAGCAGCCAATTTGTGCACATCAAGCTCCCACAAACAGCAATGTGATATTGACCAGATAATCTGTTTTTGTTATGTTTATTGAAGGATAAATATTGGCCAGGACATCGGGGATAACACCCCTGTCCACCTGAGAAACCGTGGCCCCATCTGCTCTAACGTCTCATCCGAAAGCCGGCATCTCCGACAGTGCTGCACTCCCTCAGCACTGCACTGGAGTGTCGGCCTAGACTTTTGTGCTCAAGTCTCTGGAGTGGAACTTGAACCTATAACCTTCTGACTCAGAGGAGAGAGTGCTACCCACTGAGCCACAGTTGACCCTTAAATCCAAGTTTATGCAGACTGTCTGCCCATTTGCTGGACAGGAAGCTAAAGGTTTGACCTCTGACCAACCCAGCTTTCAGCCTATGGGAATTGGTCAGTTGAGTGGCCTATAAAGCTGACTCTTGTGTGGGCTGCTAGAAATCATATTTTGTGACTTTTTAATGACATTGTGCTGTGAATCCTACTACTCCAGCGCTGCCCGAGCAGAAAACCTTAGGCACATTGGGAATTGTTTTTGTAATGCAAGGCCTCTGGCTCCCCAATATTCACCACTTTGCACCTGATGTACGCTTGTACCATCACTGCATGGGAGCAGCAATTCAGCCCCTATTTTCAACCTTTGAAATATCTGGTTTATGTTTGGTTATATGTAAATAGTAAATATTGACTGGTTCGAGTCATTTTTTCTTGCAATTAAGGTGAAGTAATCAAACTGGTGCTTAGTGATAGCGATTTACCAATAAATTGGGCACATGAACTGATCTGAACAGGCAAGTTGGCAAGATTCCAGTTATTGCTTCCAATGTGTTATCTGTGCTACCATATCAATTGACACTCCGAATTCTGTATAAACTATACCAGTCTGATGAGAGCACTTCATAGGAGCTGTGAACATTGGCAGCTTTACTTTGTTTCATGGGTAATGGTTGTTAAAAATCTGTCTTTATTTATACAAAATAAATTACACTTTAATGCTGTTTCAGACGTAACAAATGATTCCAGCACACTGTGTTCTTGAGCTTTTTGTATCAATTCCCATCTGTTTCAACAGTAATATGTGCTGGCCATTACTATACTGTAAAATATTGGATAGGCTGCAAACACGTTTTAGTTGACCTAACCCATAGAAAAGATGTCCATTTGAAACGGCATAGTGAAAATCTGTTGCAATATAGAGATAAAGATGACCTGAATGTGTTTATCAGATAATAATAATCTCAGGATTTAGATAATTTTCTAAATTGTCAGCGGGTTTATGATTGTTATCTGAACTTGAAGAATAGATTATAGCTTTGCAAATCACTCTTCTGGGTTGTGAAACGTTTGCTCAAAAAGTTTCCTGCACCTACAAGCACACTGCATGGTGTGGACACACTGGATTTAACATGAATTTTGTGTCCCATCAGACCATAAATGTTGAATTATATATGTACATCAGGAGAGCACTGGACATCCCATCTGGAAAAGTTGTTATTTCATAAGTCATAAAATAAGTTTAAACAAAATCTGTTAGTTGCCATTCCGGTCACTGAAATCTTGCAGAAAGCCACAAGATACATGGCAGTGCGGCCCCAGTGCCTGCAGCACGGTGGTGGAAGGCTGCTGAATTTCTGTGCAGGAGACTACAGACCGCCTTGCAGGATGACCTCGACCAGCTGTGGACCTAGAAGGCCGACTGTAGACTGCACCACCTCCACTTGTGTGGCAGCAGTCTGGGCCGGCTGGCCGACAGGCAGCTGCAAGAGCAATAGCGGAGTGGCACCTCAGCATTCCTCGCAATCTGTTGGAGCACAGATTGCTGGCCTGCTGTGACACCCATACCATGAGAGCCCTGGTCGACGGTAGTAAACCCAGTCACGATGGCAGCAGTCAGAGCTTTAGTGGCATCACGCTGAGACTGCATGAGAGCAGTTTGCGCTTCCACTGCAGCACTAAGACGCTTCCACCTGTGCTGCAATGGAAGCTGTGACATGGCTCATCATTCATGCCATCATGTCTGGGTCGCCGCGGTCTCTCTGGGAACGTACCATCATTTCCAGACTGGAAATTATGGGCTCCATGCTATGCACAGATCCCTGTGCAATGTCGGAGGTGGACTCTTCCTTGCCATTGCACCTACCATTTCCGTGTGTATGCCCATCACTCCTCTTGTGAACGCCTCCCCATTGAGGTCCTTATGAGTCCTGTGCAACAGAACTGAGTCCTGTGCAGCAGAACTCTCCCTCCGGGGTGCTGGTCCCGATGCTACCCTTTCCCCCGGCCTTGCTGCATCCCACTGGTTCCCGGTACCTCACCTTGTGCAGATCCAACTACTACATTAGCCTCTAAAGAATGTATCTGATGTGATGTCTGCGAGTGACAGATGCAGTGGCGCAGTATCTTCTTCGTCCTCCTCCTCTTTAGCCCTCTTGCGCTTATCAGTGCCCTTGGGGACAGGCTGCTCTGGTGCTTGCTGATTATCTGAAAGCAGAAAGGCAGAAGAGTCAGATTATGATGAGGATGGGTGGGGCAGGAAGGCAGAAATGTATGCATACAGCATGAGTACTTGAAAGTGAGAAAAGATTGTGGGATGTGAGAAGAAGGAGTATGAATGAACATACCGTTGTTTTCCCCAAGCCAGTGGCCACGCTACCAATGACCTGGCACCCAATCATATCCAGCACTTTTGTCTCCAACTGGCTCAGCTCTTCAATCCGGGCTTGGCTCCGGCCTGCCGCTCCTGCTTATGCCGGTTGTGAGCCACCTTGGCCTGCAACAGAAAGGAAAGTGTGGTGCAGTGTGTTTAACTGATGTGCATGCCATTGTTTAACAATTGTCATTGTGTGCGAGATGTGGGTGAGAGTGTTGATGGGTAGAGATTGTTGATGGGTGTGTGTTGGGGGTGTGGTACATTGAGCGGGGTGTGGTACATTGAGCAGTGTGTGAAGCTTGTGGTAGAGATGGTGGTATGTAGAATTTGTTGAAGTCTTCACTCACCCTGACCAACAGTGTGAGATTGTTAAACTTCCTGCACTGGGTGTGGGACATGGGGACCATAGTGCTGCCCATGACGTCGTGTGCCACCTCCCTCCACATAGTGCGGCAGAGTTGTGGCGAAGGCCTCCTGCCAGCTGCCGGGTACAGGACCGCCTGCCTTCTCACCACTATAAAAACCAAAGCTTCATCTGAAAACCTCCGGGCTCTCCCGTAGGCAGCGATCTGCCATCAGGATTTTTAAATAAGTGCTCCTTTTCCTTGTCTGCCTTATGGTTGTTGGGACAGCTACACACCCAACAATACTGAAAATGAGGTGCTGCAGTGTTAATGAACCTACTCATTGTCACAGGCATTTTGCACTACTTAATCATTACTTGAGTTTAGACTCCCTCCAATAATTGGTCCAGCTTTTCAGTGCATCGCCGATGAGCTTGAGCTTTTAGACAAGAATCATTTTAATGAGGAATGAGGACGAATTTTGCTGCATTCTAGACGATTTTCAGGTGGTGCTACTTAACCATTTTTAGTCTAAACACTTTCCAGTTCTTGGCTATAAAGAATCTCTAGCCCTAGGAAAGTGTGAGTTCATCTACTTTGGAACGAAAAGATAAATCGGAATATTTTCTTGATGGCAAGAAACTAGAAACTGTGGAGGAGCAAAGGGATGTGGGTGTCCTGGTACACACATCACTTAAAGCAAGTGCACACGTACAAAAAGTAATCAAAAATACCATGGAATATTGGCCTTTCATCTCAAGGGGGCTAGAATACAGAAGAACATAACGTAAGAAATAGGAGCAGGAATGGGCTATACAGCCTCTTGAGCCTGCTCCGCCATTTAATACGAGCATGGCTGATCCAATCATGGACTCAGGTCCACTTCCCTACTCGCTCCCCATAAACCCTTATCCCCTTATCGGTTAAGAAACTCTATCTATGTCTTAAATTTATTCAATGACCCAGCTTTTGTAGCTCTCTGAAGCAGCGAATTCCATAGATTTACAACCCTTTCAGAGAAAAAATTCCTCCTCACCTCAGTTTTAAATGGGCGGCCCCTTATTCTAAGATTATGCCCCCTAGTTCTAGTCTCCCCTATCAGTGCAAACATCCTCTCTGCATCCACCTTGTCAAGCGCCTCATAATCTTATACGTTTTGATAAGATCACCTCTCATTCATCTGAATTCCAATGAGTAGAGGCCCAACCTACTCGATCTTTCCTCATAAGTCAACCCCCTCATCTCCGGAATCAACCTCGTGAACCTTCTCTGAACTGCCTCCAAAGCAAGTATGTCCTTTCTTAAATATGGAAACCAAAATTGTACGCAGTATTCCAGGTGTGGCCTCGCTAATACTCTGTATAACTGTAGCAAGACTTCTCTGCTTTTATACTCTATCCCCTTTGCAATAAAGGCCAAGATTCCATTGGCCTTCCTGATCTACTTGCTGTACCTGCATACTAACCTCTTGTGTTTCATGCATCAGGACCCCCAGGTCCTGCTGTACTGCAGCACTTTGCAATTTTTCTCCATTTAAATAATAACTTGCATTTCGATTGTCTTTTTCTGCCAAAGTGCATGACCTCACACTTTCCAACATTATACTGCATCTGCCAAATTTTTGCCCACTCACTTAACCTGTCTATGTCCTTTTGCAGGTTTTTTGTGTCCTCCTCACACCTTGCTTTTCCTCCCATCTTTGTATCGTCAGCAAACTTAGCTACGTTACACTTGGTCCCTTCATCCACTTCGTTAATATAGATTGTAAATAGTTGGGGTCCCAGCACTGATCCCTGCGGCACCCCACTAGTTAGTGATTTCCAACCGAGAATGAATCATTTATCCTGACTCTCTGGCTAACTAACAGAAAACAATCATCTATTCATGCTAATATATAACCCCAACCCCGTGAACTTTTATCTTGTGCAGTAACCTTGTCAAATGCCTTCTGGAAGTCCAAATACACCACATCCACTGGTTCCCCTTATCCACCCTGTTCATTACATCCTCAAAGAATTCCAGCAGATTTGTCAAACATGACTTCCCCTTCATAAATCCATGCTGACTCTGCCTGACTGAATTATGTTCTTCCAAATGTCCTGCTACTGCTTCTTTAATAATAGACTCCAACATTTTCCCAACCACAGATGTTAGGCCAACTGGTCTATAGCTTCCTGCTTTTTGTCTGCCTCCTCTTTTAAATAGGGGCGTTACATTTGCAGTTTTCCAATCTGCTGGGACCTCCCCAGAATCCAGAGAATTTTGGTAAATTACAACCAATGCATCCACAATCCCTGCCACTACTTCTCTTCAGACCCTAGGATGCAAGCCATCAGGTCCAGGGGATTTATCCACCTTCAGTCCCATTATCTTACTGAGTACCACCTCCTTAGTGATTGTGACTGTATTAAGTTCCTCCCCCCCCCCCCCCCCCCATAGCCCCTTGACTATCCACTGTTGGGATATTTTGAGTGGCCTCTACCGTAAAGATTGATACAAAATATTTGTTCAGAGTTTCTGCCATCTCCATGGTCCCCATTACTATTTCCCTGGTTTCGTCCTCTAAGGGACCAACATTTACTTTCGCCGTTCTTTTTTTTCCTTTTTATATACCTGTAGAAACTCTTGCTATCTGATGTTATATTTCGTGCTAGTTTACTCTTATAGGGCTCAATTTTCCCCAAAGCATTTTTTTGGCGTACTTGAAGAGGTACGCCCGATTTTTTTGGGGGGCCAATGTACAGCAAAAAAAAAATTTTAAGTTTCCCCGTTAGATTTCTTCATTTTGGCCTGGCGTAACCCGGCCTTTAGTTTTGGGGGTGGAGCCTTGATCTGCGCCAAAAAGATCGGGCTGCCATGGTAACCAGGGACACAATGCGAGCTGAGGCTGCAAAGTGAAGCATAGAGCCAGCTCCAAACACATTAAAAGAATTGAAAAACACATAGCAGCAACTTACCTCCTCTGTCTCTGTCTCTGTCTCTGTCTCTGTCTCTGTCTCTCTCTCTCTCTCTCTCTGGTGTGAGAGTGAACTGGGGACCGAGACTGGGACCGGACAGCCTTCAGGAGGGGTTGGAGGTAAGTTGCTGTTATGTATTTTTCAATTCTTTTAGTGTGTCCGTGTTATATATGTATACTTGTATTTACTCTGTACAGCCACCAGAGGGCTCATCTCCTGGAGTCCCAAGGGATCCCATAATCCCTTGGGAGCACAGGTATTTAAGGAGGCTTCACAGGTTGGAGAGGCACTCTGGAGACCTGCAATAAAAGACTACGGTCATACTTTACTTTGAGCTTACAGTGTTCAGTCTGACTCTTTCTCCATACATCTGGGCATCTGCTGTGCTGATCTCCTTAACTCTCCGCAAGGTTTTTCTGGAGAGGCCACATATGCTGGCCTGAGCAGAACTGGAGTAACTCTCAGCTGGCCAAATTCCCTAAATGGCCAGAATTGGTGTAGGTGGCTGGTTGCGGTTGAAAAAAAACTGACCTTAAAAAAAAAAAAATCGTAACTAACTGAGTTACGCTGGTGCAAATTGATTGGGGAAACTGCTTTTTCAACTTAGGCCAAAAAGAGCAGCCTGCTCAAAAAAAACGGCACAAATCACTGTGCAAAAATTGAGCCCATAGTCTATCTTTCCTTTCTTAATCATATTTTTTTTAGTCGTTCTTTGCTGGCTTTTAAAAGCTTCCCAATTTTCTGTCCTCTCACTTTGTATACCCTTGTTTTTAATTGGATACCATCCTTTATTTCTTTAGTTAGCCACGGATGGCTATATTTTCTCTTACACCCCTTTCCTCCTCACTCGAATATACAAAAGGGAAAAAAATTATGCTTCAGTTGTACAGCAGCTTGGCTGGACCCTATCTGGAGTAGGGGTGCAGCGCAGATTCAGCGGAATTGATACCAGGACTTTTATTTTTTTTTTTAAGTTTAAATTATGAGAACAAGTTGCATAAACTTGGCTCATGTTCCCTTGAGTTTAAAAGGTTGAGTGGTGATCTAATTGAGGTGTTTAAAATAAAAGGATTTGATAGAGTAGATAGAGAAGCTATTTCCACTGGTGGGTGGGGGAACCCAGAACAAGGGTGCACAATCTTAAAACTAGCTAATTTAAGGGTGAAATTGGGAAGGATTTTTTCCACACACATGGTAATGGAAATCTAGAATTTTCTTCCTAAAAAGGCTGTGGATGATGGGTCAATTGAATTTTGAAGACTGAGATTGATAGGTTTTTGTTGAGTAAAGGCACAAAGGGATATGGATCAAAGGTGGTTAAATAGAGTTGAGTTACAGATCAGCCATGGTATTGAATGGTAGAACAGGCTTGAGGGGCTGAATGGCCTACTCCTGTTCCTATGTTCCTATAATTCAAGTAAATTTAACCGTGAAAGATAATGACTTTCAGACATTAAGCTATCTACGATTCCTAGAAAAGTAATTTTGTATAGTGTTATTTCTTTTAACTGACTTATATTGCCCTTGTATGTGGGTGATAATTGCCTCTCTGATGTGCAGCTGTGTGGATCAGAAGAAATCAGAAATAGCCTAAAAAAGTTGGAAAAAATTGCTCCTAAAATCACTTGTACTTGTCAGCACTCCCTTGGGGAATTATGTCTCGCGCGATCTGTTTTCCATCAGAAGTCTCTGGTTAAGATGTAGTTCAAGACTACAATTATTCTCCGTTCAATTATTTTCAAGAATTCTGGATGTCAAACTTAAAATCTATGCAGATCAGGGAAGAGGAAAGGGTCAGACGATCCTTCCATTATATACTGGAATCAAATACTTTGATTTTATTTGAAATCTGTGACTGGTCTGCTTTTTAATTTATCAATCTATATACGTATCTATCTACGCATCAGTCTTGTTTTGTGTGGGTAGCATATTGAATCTGCCAGTAGTGAGCGGGAAAATTAAATATTTTCTTTTCTTTATTGACTCATGAGTAACTTATAAGTACTGATTTGCTAAAATATAGATCAGCAAAGATCCTACAGAATCCTACTGGAAAGGCTCCAGTTTCAAACAATCACATCTCTGAACTCAGAACATAAGAAATAGGAGCAGGAGTAGGCTATACGGCCCCTCGACCCTGCTCCGCCATTTAATACAATCTTGGCTGATCTGATCATGGACTCGGGTCCACTTTCCTGCCCGCTCCCCATAACCCTTTATTCCCGTATCGGTTAAGAAACTGTCTATCTCTGTCTTAAATTTATTCAATGTTCCAGCATCCACACCTCTCTGAGGCAGCGAATTCAACTGTCTGAGAAAATAAATTTCTCCTCATCTCAGTTTTAAATGGGCGGCCCCTTATTCTAAGATTCTGCCTCCTAGTTCTAGTCTCCCCCATCAGTGGAAACATCCACCTTGTCAAGCCCCCTCATAATCTTATACATTTCGATAAGATCACCTCTCAATCTTCTGAATGCCAATGAATAGAGGCCCAACCTACCTAACCTTTCCTCATAAGTCAACCCCCTCATCTCCGGAAACAACCTAGTGAACCTAAGTATATCCTTTCGTAAATATGGAAACCAAAACTGCGTGCAGTATTCCAGGTGTGGCCTCACCAATACCCTGTATAACTGTAGCAAGACTTCCCTGCTTTTATACTCTATCCCTTTTGCAATAAAGGCCAAGATTCCATTGGCCTTCCTGATCACTTGCTATACCTGCATACTAACTGTTATACTCATAATAAATGGTCAGACCGAATACTGTGTGTAATGAGCAAGTGTGACCTTAGCTCCTTTTATTGTAGTTCCAGAGTGCAGGTAGCTTGTGGGTGGCCTGCTTATATACTGTATTCCCAAGGGATGCTGGGATCCCTTGGAACTCCAACAGGTAGGCCATCTGGTGGACAGGTGTGATGCAGGTTACAAGGGGTTAAATAAATAACATCACTCCCCCGTGAAGTCAACAATACACTTATTTACAAGGTGAGAGAATCTGGGGCTTTGCGCTCCCTTGTGAAGACGTGGGTGTTTCTTTGGACAACTGTACGCACTGTACAGCCTTGCCGGGCTGCTGGAGATGACGAGTTCTGTTTCGTGGTCAACTGTGATGTCAGTTGCCACTTGTGTGTGTGTTGGAAGGTCAAAGTTGTTGGTGTCCTCTTCAGGTTGTACATAGCTGTTGGTGAACCGCAGTTTAATTTAGTCCAAGTGTTTTCTGTGCATTTGCCCATTGGTCAGTTTGACCTGAAACACCCTACTCCCTTCTTTGGCTGTGACCATGCCAGCGAGCCATTTCGGACCATGTCCATAATTGAGCACAAACACAGGATCAAGTTTGCGCGGTCATGGTACACACTCTGTTGGTGTCGCTTGTCCTCCACGTGATCATGTAGATCAGGGTGGACCAAGCGCCCTTTTCATGAGCAGCTCGGCTGGGGGAATCCCTGTGAGTGAGTGGGGTCTGGTGCGGTAGCTGAGCAGTACTCGGGACAAGCGGATCTGCAGGGAGCCATCCGACATGTGTTTCAAGCTTTGCTTGATGGTCTGAACTGCCCGTTCTGCCTGGCCGTTGGATGCGGGCTTGAACGGCGCAGATGTGACATGTTTGATCCTGTTGCGGGTAATGAACTCTTTGAATTCGGCAATTGTGAAGCACGGCCCATTGTCGCTGACTAGGATGTCGGGCAGGCCGTGCGTGACAAACATAGACTTTCAATGGTGGCCGTGAACGTGCTTCCAGATATTATTGCACATTCAATCCACTTTGAGTAAGCATCCACGACAACCAAAAACATTTTGCCTAGGAATGGGCTTGCATAGTCTACATGGATCCTCGACCACGGTTTGGATGGCCAGGAGCATAAACTTAGCGGTGCCTCTCGAGGTGCATTGCTCAACTGAGAGCAAGCGTTGCACTGGTGTACACATGACTCTAAATCTGAGTCGATGCCTGGCCACCACACGTGGGATCTGGATATGGTTTTCATCATCACGATGCCTGGGTGGATGCTGTGCAGTTCCCCAATAAATGTGTTTCTGCCCTTCTTGGGCAAGACCACACGATTGCCCCACAGGAGACAGTCAGCCTGCAGGGACAGTTCATCTTTGCGTCTGTGGAATGGCTTAATCGCTTCCTGCAACTGCACTGGGACACTGGACCAGCTCTCATGGAGGCCACAGTTTTTTTTAACCAGGGACAGTAAAGGATCCTGATCTGGCGGGCCATAACGGGGGATTTCTCGTTCTCAAATGCCTCCATGACCATAAGCAAGTCCGCTGGCTGTGCCATTTCCACCCTGGTGGTGGGCAATGGTAGCCGACTGAGTGCATCTGCGCAGTTCTCTGTGCCCGGTCTGTGGCGAATTACATAGTTATATGCCGACAGCGTGAGCGCCCATCTTTGGATGCGGGCAGAGGCATTGGTATTGATCCCTTTGATCTCCGAGAATAGCGATATGAGCGGCTTGTATTCAGTTTCAAGCTCGCACTTGAGGCCAAACAAGTACTGGTGCATTTTTTTTTACCCGATAAACGCACGGCAGAGACTCTTTCTCAACCATGCTGTAGGCCCTTTCGGCCTTGGACAAGCTCCTGGATGCATACGCAACTGGTTGCAAAATTCCCGATTCATTAGCCTGTTGTAACACACACCCGACCCCGTATGATGCCGCATCGCAAGCTAACACTAGTCGTTTACGGGGGTTATACAGGACAAGCAGTTTGTTAGACCACAGTAAATTTCTGGCTTTCTTAAAGGCAGCCTCTTGTGAATTCCCCCATACCCAGTCGTCTCCCTTGCGCAGTAGCGCATGCAGGGGTTCCAGCAGGGTGTTTAACCCAGGTAGGAAATTACCGAAGTAGTTAAGGAGTCCCAAAAATGACCGCAGCTCCGTCACATTCCGTGGTCGCGGCGCATACTTGATGGCCTCCGTCTTGGCGTCGGTGGGTCTGATGCCGTCTGATGTGATCCTTCTTCCTAAGAATTTGACGTCCTGTGCCAAGAAAACACACTTCAAGCGTTTCAACCTGAGCTCCAGGTGATCCAAACGACTAAGGACCTCCTCCAGGCTTTTCATGTTCCGCTGGAAGATCGCTGCAGCCGACCGAATCCCGAACGGGCACCGGTTGTAAATAAACAGACCTTTGTGCGTATTGATGCAGGTGGGGCCTTTTGAAGACTCCTCCAGCTCCTGCGTCATGTAGGCCGAGGTCAGGTCCAGCTTGGTGAACGTCTTCCCTCCAGCCAGAGTTGCAAATAGGTCATCTGCCTTGGGTAGCGGGTACTGATCCTGCAGCGAAAAACGGTTCATCGTTACTTTATAATCACGGCAAATTCTAACCGTGCCATCCTCCTTGAGTAAGAATCGGACTGGCCCAGTTGTTGAACTCCACCGGCGCGATGATGCCTTCACATTGCAGCCTGTCCAGCTCGATTTCCACCTTTTCATGCATCATGTACGGTACCGCCTGATCCTTGTGGTGGATGGGTCGTGTATCGGGAATCAAATGGATCTGCACTTTCGCCCCAGCGAAACTTCCAATGCTGGCTCAAATAACGAAGGGAATTTGCTTAGAACCTAGGCACATGCGGTGTCGTCAACTGACGAGAGCACACGGATGTCGTCCCAGTTCCAGCGGATTTTCCCCAGCCAGCTTCTGCCAAACAACGTGGGGCCATCCCCTGGCACAATCCACAGCGGGAGTTCGCGTACTGCTCCATCATAGGAGACTTTGACTTCAGCACTGACAATTACAGAGGTTAGTTCCTTGGTATAAATCCTTAGTTTGGTGTGAATGGGGCTGAGCTTGGGCCTGTGTGCCGCCTTCCCCCACAGCCTGTCGAAGGCCATTTTACTCACTTTGCAATCTTTCTCCATTTAAATAATAACTTGCTCTTTGATTTTTTTTCTGCCGAAGTGCATGACCTCACAGTTTCCAACATTATACTCCATTTATTGCAACTGCCACAGTTATTTCAGACAGCTGAATATATGGCAGTACAACTAACATTTATAAAATAACAAACGCATTAAAAAAAATATGGGGCCGAAATTGCCCCTTCCCTGTTACTGCTGGAAATCGTCGGCCACGCTGCGGAGTGGAATAGACGGCGACTTTTTTTTGTGGAATAGCTGCCATGTTGAAAATTCCGCCCTTGCGGTATCCCGGCAGTGACCTGCTCCCCCCACTACCACTCTGCTGCTGCCGATCTATCTTAAGAGTGCACATCACCGATGTTCCACACCACACCCACCCCCCCCGACTTGCAAAGTTCCACCGAGAAAATCTTGCTCCCGCTGCTCGGTGCCATCAACAACTTTTTCTGCCGGTGCATTGTACTTGGAGTGCTTCTAAAATGGCGGTGCGGCTGCCATTAAAGGGGAGGACCTACTGCCGCGGCTACCATCTTAATTTTCTTTTGTCAGCCGACAGTTTTGCCCCTGGGTTCAGCCGGGCCGCCAACAGGCAGCCTGGCACCCCCAGGCTGTTGGCCTTGCCAAAACCGTCCTTGGTGGTCCAGTGGACCTAACTTAAAGGACGGCAGTGTGATGACGTCATCAGCGCTACGTTGATGAGTGACAGCGGTGGACAGTCTGCCCACCTCCAACTTCCGTCCCTCTAGTGTGCAAACTTCCACTCACTGCCACACTTCCGCCCCCATTATGACCAACTTCTGGGCCGCTGGGAGGAAAAAAGCCAAAGAATGGAATTTCACTCGATGCCACTGCATCCACCGCGCTGGTAAAAATAGCAGAAACAGGGTAGATGCACTGCGTTTCCAGCAGTGGGCAATTTCGAACCCCCTGTCTGCAATTCCTCAGATCCTTGAATAAAAAGGCTCAATTATGCTGCGGACTTCCAGAATGCACTAGTGATGCTTTGTTCTTATAAATCTGGTGCATTTGAAGACTCCTTTTTTTAATCCTAATACAGGAAGTCATGACACACTTTGTGAGTAGTCTTGCTAGCTATCGTGAAAAAGTCTGCTGTTTTAAAGATGCACTCCAATTTTCTGATTGTAGAAACAAAAAAAAAACTGAATTCGCACTTACAGCCTTCTAATTGGTAATTTGGGGGTAAAAATTCTCTCAACAGCAGTTCTCACAGTTCACATGACACTCGAGACAGTTAAGAGATTGACCACATTGTCTGATTTACCATGTGCATTGTGATGGAAGATTGACTGTTTGTGTATATCTGTCTCTCTATCTGTGTATGTATATATAATATCCTAGAAGCAATGACTTATGTTGCAGTATGCATCCATGAGGGCTGGTTGTCCACTAGTGCAATACAAGTTGGCATTCTTAATCTATGAACCTAGACAGTGAATGTTGGCATGCTTTTTGACTGGATGGCATCACAACTGAGTCTGATTGTCTCCCCGCATGTGCCCATTTGAATAGTTGTCGCTTGGTAGTGATCTTGAGCAGGCCCCTACATCATTTTCCAAAACCCTTCCCTTTCCTTTCCTAGTCCATGAACATTGACTACAATCGTAGTGCTCCTACTGCATCCAGATCAGGGATCAAACCCATGACTCAGTTTTTAGTGAATCTAGGGGGATATAATGAGTGAAAATGTGTTGTGCCCTTATCTAGTAGTAGTTTTAATAAATGTGGGTTTTTTTGAAAAAAACAGCAAATATTTAATATCTCAATGCGTGGAGTATACTCACATTTTGAAATTGTGCAGAATTGCTGTTGGATTTCTTTATTTGGCATTGCACAGAGCAAGACTTTACAAGTTAAAACCCGTGCTGTTGCCAAGGTATGAAATCATTCGTTCTTCATTATGAAAATGGTAAAATTATGAGAGGTTATTAAAGCCCTTCAATAGAATCGAGTGGAGTAATGTTACTTTCTTGTGGTATTTGACTGTGGAAAAAATTTAACCGTTTAGGTGTGCTATCATTGTTTTCCATTATTTATAACTCCATCTTTTCTGAACCTGCCAGAAGTTGGTATTTATGATAATTTCAGAAGAGTTTTCTCAAATGGCATGTTTTCATTGTATGTTGTGACCTGGTAACAAAATTGTGGGAATGTGTGGCTTTTGAAATTACAATTTCAATATCACTAACAAAAAACTAGTCAGCATTTATGAGGCGTCTGCAATTTTAAAAAAAAAGAACTTGTATTTATAAAGTGCCTTATCACATCCTAAAGATATCACAAAGTACATCTCATCCAATTAAATTAATTTTCGAAGACAATCACTGTTGTGTAGGCAAACATGACAGTTAATTTGTACTTAGAAAGGTTCCACAAACAGCAAATAAGATAAATGACCAGTCAAGCTGTTTTGGAGGTGTTAGTTAAGGAAAGAATGTTGGCCAGGACACTGGGAGAACTCCCTGCTCTTCTCAGAATCATGGGATCTTTTACATCCATCTGAACAGGCAGACTGAATTTAACACCTCATTAAAAAAAGACCGCATCATCAGCAATTCATTACTCTTTCAGTGTTGCAGTGTAGATTATCTGCCCAAGTCTTGAAGGGAGGCTTGATCCCGTGACCTCTGAGTTCGAGGTGAGAGTCCTACCAACTGAGCTAAGCTGACACAAACAATCCTTTAATGTACTTCAAGCAGATAACAAGGCATTTAACCATTATAAATGTCAGTGTTCGTGCACTCACAGTTGAATTAACAATTTTCATGGATAGTGGATTAATGACTTCCCTTTGACATAGCGTCAGGAGTGGGGCTATTCTCTGCTGATTCCAGAGAGTTCAGCTCCATTCACAACACCTCTGATAATGAAGCAGCCCATGCTAGTCTACAGCAGGAATTGGATAACACCCAGGCTTGGACTAGCAAGTGGCAGGTAACTTTCATGCTACGTAAGTCCCCGGTAACGACCATCTCTACATAAGAACATAAGAAATAGGAGCTGGAGTAGGCCACTCACCAAGTTCATGGCTGATCTTCTACCTCAACTCCACATTCCCGCACTATCCCCATATCTCTTAATTCCCCAAAATGTATCGACCTCTGTCATGATTATATTCAACAACTGTGCATCCACAACTCTCTGGGGTAGAGAATTCCAAAGATTCACAACCCTTTGAAGAAAAGCCCACCCATGTTCCAATGACTTTCGACAGCACTGCCATTGCTAAATCCTTCATCCATCAACATCTTGGGGATTGCTTTGCTCAGTAGCTAGAGTAGCCATATCAACACTGTGGCTACAAGACCAATGCACAGGCTGGGTACTCTCTGACAAGTGCTTACATTGTGACCCATCAAAGCCTGACCAGCATCTACAAGGCTCAAGCCTGGAGGGTGATGCAACTACAATAACACCGAAGAAGCTCAATACAATCCTGTACAGAGCAGTTCATTTGTTTGGTGCACCTGCCACTGGATTCAATATCCATTCCTTCCAGCACAGTAGCTGCGCTAAGTTTGATCGATAGGATGTACTTAAGCAACACCAAAGTTACTTTGGCATCACCTCTCTCCCTTGCAACACCTATCACTGAACAGGATAAGAACAATGGCATGGGAACACTATCGCCTCCCATGTTCCTCTCCAGGTAATGTATCATGCTGACTTGGACATTGCCATTCCTTCATCGTTCTTGGGTCAATATCTTGGTATTCCCTACCTAACACCACTGTGGGAGCATCAGTTCGAGGAACCAACTAGCGAGCAGGCCATCCTAGAGGATTAATTAGCAATCTGGTCGTGCGGGGCCCCTTGGGGAAGAGTGACCATAATATGGTAGAATCCTTCATTAAGATAGAGAGTGACACAGTTAATTCAGAGACTAGGGTCCTGAACTTAAAGAAAGGAAACTTCGACGGTATGAGATGTGAATTGGCTAGGATAGACTGGAGAATGATACTTAAAGGTTTGATGGTGGATAGGCAATGGCAGACATTTAAATATCGCATGGATGAACTACAACAATTGTACATCCCTGTGTGGTGTAAGAATAAAAAAGGGGAGGTGGCTCAACCGTGGCTAACGAGGGAAATTAGGGAAAGTGTTAAATTCAAGGAAGAGGCATATAAATTGGCCAGAAAAAGCAGCAGACCTGAGGACAGGGAGAAATTTAGAGTTCAGCACAGGAGGACTAAGGATTTGATTAGAAGAGGGGAAATAGATTATGAGAGTAAGCTTGCAGGGAATATAAAAACTGACTGCAAAAGCTTCTATAGATATGTGAAGAGAAAAAGATTAGTGAAGACTAGTGTAGGTCCCTTGCAGTCAGAATCAGGTGAATTCATAATGGGGAACAAGGAAATGGCAGACCAATTGAACAGATACTTTGGTTCTGTCTTCGCTAAGGAAGACACGAATAACCTCTCGAAAATACTCGGGGACCGAGGGTCTAGCGAGAAGGGGGAACGGAGGGAAATCCTTAATAGTCAGGAAATGGTGTTAGGGAAATTGAAGGGACTGAAGGCCGATAAATCCCCAGGGCCTGATAGTCTACATCCCAGAGTACTTAAGGAAGTGGCCCTGGAAATAGTAGATGCATTGGTGGTCATTTTCCAACATTCCATGGAATCTGGTTCAGTTCCTACAGAATGTAGGGTAGCTAATGTAACCCCACTTTTTAAAAAAGGAGAGAGAGTGAAAACAGGAAATTATAGACAGGTTAGCCTGACATCAGTGGTGGGGAAAATGCTGGAGTCAATTATTAAAGATGTAAAGATGTAATAGCAGCGCATTTGGAAAGCAGTGACAGGATCGGTCCAAGTCAGCATGGATTTATGAAAGGAAAATCATGCTTGACAAATCTTCTGGAATTTTTTGAGGATGTAACTAGTAGAGTGGATAAGGGAGAACCAGTGGATGTGGTGTATTTGGACTTTCAAAAGGCTTTTGACAAGGTTTCACACAAGAGATTAGTGTGCAAAGTTAAGGCACATAGTATTGGGGGTAATGTATTGATCTGGATAGAGAACTGGTTGGCAGACAGGAAGCAAAGACTGAGAATAAATGGGTCTTTTTCAGAATAGCAGGCAGTGACTAGTGTGATGCCGCAGCTTCAGTGCTGGGATCCCAGCTATTTACAATATACATTAATGATTTAGACGAATAATTGAATGTAATATCTCCAGGTTTGCAGATGACACTAAGCTGGGTGGCAGTGTGAGCTGTGAGGAGGATGCTAAGAGGCTGCAGGGTGACTTGGACAGGTTAGGTGAGTGGGCAAATGCATGGCAGATGCAGTATCATGTGGATAAATGTGAGGTTATCCACTTTGATGGCAAAAACAGGAAGGCAGATTATTATCTGAATGGTGACAGATTAGTAAAAGGTGAGGTGCAACGAGACCTGGGTGTCATGGTACATCATTCATTGAAAGTTGGCATGTAGGTACAGCAGGCAGAAAATAAAGCAAATGGTATGCTGGCCTTCATAGTGAGGGGATTTGAGTATATGAGCGGGGAGGTCTTACTGCAGTTGTACAGGGCCTTAGTGAGACCACACCTTGAGTATTGTGTGCAGTTTTGGTCTCCTAATCTGAGGAAGGATATGCTTGCTATTGAGGGAGTGCAGCAAAGGTTCAACAGACTGATTCCCGAGATGGCAGGACTGACATATGAGGAAAGACTGGATCGCTTCGGCTTATACTCACTGGAATTTAGAATGAGAGGGGATCTCATAGAAACTTATAAAATTCTGACGGGACTGGACAAGTTAGATGCAGGAAGAATGTTCCCGATGTTGGGGATGTCCAGAACTAGGGGTCACAGTCTAAAGATAAGGGGTAAGCCATATAGGACCGAGATGACGAGAAACTTTTTCACCGAGAGTTATGAACCTGTGGAATTCTCTGCCGCAGAAAGTTGTTGAGTCCAGTTCGTTGGACATATTCAGAAAGGCTAAAGGATCAGGGGGTATGGAGAGAAGGCAGGAGTGGGATACTGAAGTTGCATGATCAGCCATGATCATATTGAATGCCGGTGCAGGCTCGAAGGGCCGAATGACTTGCTTCCTGCATCTATTTTCTGTGTTTCTATCATCAGCACAAGAACTGTAGTGGTGCAAGAAGAAGTCCTACCATCTCTCAGGGCAACTAGTGATGGACAATAAATAAGACCTTGCCAACACCCCGAGAACAATAAAAGTGATGATGAAATTTACTGATGACATTTGGGATGTGCCGGTAACATTAAATTGAGTGTCACAAGTATGTTTCTGGTGGTGAGGTCAAATCCCGAATCTGCTACAGACGCAGTAAGCATTGCTATATGCCCCTGAAAGAGTGAACTTGGTGACGACTGCTCAGAATACCAGGCTGGAGATTTTCCTAACTTAAAGAAGACCACAAAGATAACCCATAAATATTATCAGACGATATGACCCTGAAAAGCTAATTTTAGTTTAGTGAAATGTCAAATTTCTCCATTTAAAAAAAATTTAAATTTTTAGGAAACTTTAATATTTTTTAAGTGCGTTCATATTTATTTTAGGTTTACCTTTTCCCCATGTGACAGCCCCAATCTTTGTTTTGCCCTCTAACTTTTTAAAAAAAAGTCAAAATGAAAGGAGTTTCTTTACTTCCTGTCTGAGAGAATTCTGCATTGTGATTGGCTGCTTAGACAGCTTGTTGACATCAAGTGCTATGGAATTCCCACTACGCTGCATGGATCTCAACTGCATGTCGGAAAATCCAAACTTCTCGCCACAGAGATCGCAAGTTCTTTGTTGGAAGCTTTCTTCGGGGTCAGCGGCGAACACCTTCCCTTCGCTACTGACTGCAACAATACAATACCCAAATAGATGTGTGCTTTTGTACTTGGAAATATACCGCTGTTTCTTCATCGCAGTTGGGTCAAAATCTGGGAACTCCCTACCTAAGAGCACTGTGGGAGTATCAGAAAGGTGGCTTCCTCATCATGCCTATGGCGATCCCATTTACAAACGGAATCCCCATCAGCATATGAATCCCCAAATAATTAAATCATTTACACAACTGGAATAAAAATAAATGTCTCCATGTTCAAATTTAATTAAAAGTCCATTTAATAAAGCATTTACAATAAACATTACGTTTTTTTAAAAATAATTTTAATTCAGGCCAAAATTTTCGTAAACTAATTTTAAATGTTTGTGGATAATTTTTATATATTTAATTTAAGATTTATATTAACCCTTACGGTGATGAAAGCCGGTTCTACGCCTGCTTTACCAGGCGTAAGGATTTTGTGGGCATTTGCTGGTCAAATAGCCCAACTCTGCGTCAGAGAAAGTGATTTTTGGGTCAGTTCGTATGATCTGTTGAGGCGAGCTTTGACAGATTGTAAGTTCCGGATTTCCGTGCATGAGGAAACCCGGAACTTGCGGTGCCTTTTACAAGGCTTACAACAATCAGGGCCATCGTATTTACAGCCCTGAAACAGGCCATTCGGGCCAACAGGTCCCTGCCATTGTTGATGCTCCACACGAGCCTCCTCATCTAACCCCATCAACATTTCCCTTTGTTCCTTTTTTCCTCCTGTATTTTGCCACTGTCTTCCTCTGTATTAACTACACGTCCCAATTTGGTGTTATCCGCAAATTTTTAAATTGTATTTCCGATTCCCAAGTCCAACTCGTTTATGTAAATGGTGAACAACAGTGGTTCCAGCACTGATCCTTGTGGAACACCATTTCCCACCTTTTGCCAGCCTGAGTAATTACCTTTAATCCCGACTGTTTTCTGTTTTGTAGCCACGTTGCTATCTACTACTCTGGCACTATTTCCTTTTCTAATGAATTTTTATACTCAGCCACTCTGCTACTTGTCTTCGACTCCACATGTCTGAGTCTACTATGTGGTACTTCATCGAAGGCCTTTTGCAAATCCAAATATATTATGTCTACTGCATTACCCTTTTTTACCCTTTCTGTTACTTCTTCAAAGAATTCAATAAGGTTGGTCAAACATGATCTTCCCTTTTGAAATCTGTGCTAACTCTTTATTATATTTTCAGTTTCTAGATGTTTTTCTGTTACATCTTTGAGCAAAGATTCCATTATCTTTTTTACCAGTGACATTAAGCTAATTGTCCTTTAGTTCCCTGGACTTGTTCTATCTTCCTTTTTAAATATAAGAATCACATTAGCTGTCCACCAGTCAGTCCTCTGGCACTATTTCCTTATCTAATGAATTTTTATATATATGTAATAGTGCCTCTGCTATCACTTCCCTAACTTTTAATATGCACGGATGCAATCCATCCAGACGAGGGGTTTTATCCTCTCTACGTTTGATTAATTTATCAATTATCTTCCCCCCCCTCCCTTTCTATCTAAATGATATCCTTTTCTAATGTCATGTCCATTATGTTAGTCTCCCTGGTAAATACTGAGGTAAAGTAATTATTTAATATTTCTGCCATTTCCCTGTCATTATCTGTGAGTTTATTGTGTGTATCCCTTAGTGGCCCTATTTCTATCCTGGTGTTTCTTTTATTATCTATGTGTAGAATACTTTACTATTTCTTCTTATGTTCCTTGATAATTGAATTTTGTAGTTTCTCTTTGCTAATTGCTTTTCAAACTTCTTTCCTAATCATTTTGTATTCCCTTTTGTCATACATCCTTTGTTGTCTATGTATTTAGTGTATGCCTTTTTCTTTAGTTTCAATTTTGCCCTTATTTCTTTCTTTATGTTTAGCTAGTTCTTTTTAGTGGTATATATTTCTCCTGGACTTTATTGATCATCGTTTTAAATGTTTCCGACTGCTGTTTTATTTCTTTATTTGTCAGGAATTATTTCCAGTTTATATTCCCTCATTCCATTTTCATCCCCTTAAAATCATTTTTCCAATGTGTTACTTTGGTCTTTTCCTTACTTGTGTCTTTCTCAATCTTTATCTTAAAACCTTATTGTGTTGTGATGACTATTGCTGAGATGCTCCCCCAAATTTACTTCTCTTATCTGTTCTGGTTCATTTCCCATTACTAGATCCAGCAGTGCTCCTTCTCTTGTTGAGCTTTTTATATACTGGGCAAGAAAGGAGTCCTGCACACATTGTAAAATCGCTATTCCCTGTACCCCTTTCACTACCTCTTGACAATTTATTTTGAGGGTAGTTAAAATCTCTCATGATTATTATTCTGTGTCCTTTATTCATTTCACATATTTGCTTACATATTTCTTCCTCCACCTTCTCTCCACTATTAGGTAGTATGTAGCATACCCCTATTAGCGTGATTGATCCCTTATCTCTTATTTCAGTCCATGTGGATTCGGTTTCTAACCTTCTGTTAGTTATGTCCCTTACTCCTACTGCCAGCTACCCCACCCACCCCTTCTTCCTTCCCACATTACAACGGTGACTACACTCCAAAAGTACTTCATTGGCTGTAAAGCGCTTTGAGACATCCGGTGGTCATGAAAGGTGCTATATAAATCCAAGTCTTTCTTTTTAACCTTTCTGATTATGTCATAATATATATGGAACCAAATATGTAAAATGAGTAAAGGACACAGAATAATAATTCAAGCGGAAAGGATAAATAGGTTGTCGATAGGATTTCAAACTAGTAAGACGATGGAGGGATATGGTGAAAATAACACAAATCTGAAGATAAAGGAAATAGAAGACGAAGGTAAGGAACAAGGTAACAAATGGTCAGGAAGGACTGTTTTTAAAAATAAAGTAAAAGGCACTACTATTAAAGACGAATTAAACTGCCTGTACAGCAATGTACACAGCATCCAAAATAAAATGGGAGAACTGGAGGCAATAATCCATAGCAAGGAATAATTGAAACATGGCTACATAATGAACAGAACTAGCATCTAAATATTGCAAGTTATAACATAATCAGAAAGGATAGGAAGTGAAGGAGAGGTGGGGTAACTGTACTAATTAGAGATAACAATGGCAGTAGAAAAAAGACACATAGCTAACAAGGTTAGAAACAATCCACGTGGATTGAAATAAAAAATAAGAAGGATCAATCACGCTAATAAGTGTATATTCCGGTTCAGGTGAAGCCCATCCCAGTGGTACAGCTCCTTTCTGTCCCAGTACTGGTGCCAGTGTCCCATGAAATGGAACCCCCCTTCCCATACCAGTCTTTCAGCCACACAATCACCTTCCTGATTTGCCTATTCCTATGCCAATCCCGAGATTGCCACCTGTGCGGTCCTGTTTTTTAAATTGGTTCCTAACTTCTAATGTTCCCTTTAGCAGGACCTCCTCCTTTTTCTTCCCTATATCATTGGTCCCATGACAGCTGGATCTTCCCCCTCTGTTTCCAAGTTCTTCTTCAGTTGCACCAAGATATCCTTTACCTTTGCACCAGATAGGCAACATACCCATCTGGATTCTCGGTCGTGACTGCAGAGGATGATATCTATTCCCCTCCCCGCCCCCGCCCCCCCCCCCGCCCCCAGCTCCACAGTGGCATGGTTAGCACCCTGGCTGTTCACCCCACAGCCTGCATCCCTTATCCTCATAGGTACCTATTGGACAGGACCAGTATCTATGGGACCTCATCCTCTATCTCCCATCGGTTCCCCCTCCCCTGCTGACTGGCAGTCACACTCTTCCCTTCCTGCACCTGTGCTTTCCTCTGAGATGTGACTATGATAGTGAAAACTATCCAGAATTCCTTCCCTCCCTTGTGTTGGAGTGTCTCTAACTGGCACTTCAACTCAAGGACTCTAGCCGGAGGGTCTCAGTCCAATGATATTTATTGTAGCCTTAATTGAGATCACATCCATGAAGTTGGGTCTCCAGTATTATAGTACATGTTATACAAATTTATTAGAAGTTTCTATATTAGCATAGCAGGGCAATTGTAAACTTTCGGATTGATTTAACATAGAATAAGACCATGATTTAGTGGAAATAGTATTTTCCCTGATTCAGTCTTTTATTGTGATGTGGTGTGCAGATTCAGGTTATGCCTTCAGCAAGTTGTCTTGCAGCCTTTGACATTAGTCTGTCAGCAAACATCTTTCCATTTCTTCAGTTTCTTACATGCTTATACCATTATGCTAGGTTTTCTTGTTTCTATATGAGTTTTACTGAATAACTCACCAAAGCAGCTTGTTGATTTTATTATTTAATGAGTCCCATCTTCCTCCACTGATCTGAATTGATCTATATTCAAATTGATCTGAATCAGTCACTCTAACAATTTCAATCAATTATACGTTCTGAGCAAATTTACTCATCTGCTTTCATCAGATCTGTGGCTATCGAACAGTAGCTTCTTTTCCTCAAATAATGTGGTAGAAATTCCAATGTCCCGGGCCTGTACGAAGTTTCTACGGACCCGGGAAGGCATCGGAAAAGCCGATTTTCCGCGTGCAATGCGCATGCGCTGAAAACAGGCTTTTCCGATCTAGACATCTTGGGAGCGAGGACATTTCTTGGGCAAGATTGCAGGATTTACGCATCTTGCCCAGCATATGTCCTCAAAAATCTTGCACCTGAAAAAGCAGGCGCATAGCCTACTTTTACAGATGCAAGTGTTTTAAAACATACAAAAACATGATAAACTATGTGTTTATAATTTAATTTTATTGTTAAAAACCCTCCCCATTACAGTAGGTTTATTTTTAACCATAATTGAGAAAAAAAATTTTTTTAATTGAAAATATTTTATTTTTAAATGACATAATAACTAATTTCAATTAATTTTAAATGTGTGGTCCGTTTTTTATTTTTTATTATTTTGTGTGTTTGGTTTTGTTCCCATTAATAGCACAGAGAACTCGTAGATACGCGCATCTCAGTGCTATTAATGGAAACTTGTGAAATACTTACCTAATTGCTGCATCTGCGTGGGATGGGAGCGCGCTTCGCAGAGCGGGAAGAGAAGGCCTCCCACGTTTAAAATTCTGACGGGTTTAGACAGGTTAGATGCAGGAAGAATGTTCCCAATGTTGGGGAAGTCCAGAACTAGGGGTCACAGTCTAAGGATAAGAGGTAAGCCATTTAGGACCGAGATGAGGAGAAACTTCTTCACCCAGAGAGTGGTGAACCTGTGGAATTCTCGACCACAGAAAGTTGTTGAGGCCAATTCACTAAATTTATTCAAAAAGGAGTTAGATGTAGCCCTTACTACTAGGGGGATCAAGGGGTATGGTGAGAAAGCAGGAATGGGGTGCTGAAGTTGCATGTTCAGCCATGAACTCATTGAATGGCGGTGCAGGCTCGAGGGGCCAAATGGCCTACTCCTGCACCTATTTTCTATGTTTCTATGGAATCTAGGGCACCTCCTAGACCATCAGGTACTTTCGTAAAAAATCTCCAGCGAGGAGGCAATTGCCCGCGGGAAGACCCCCAGAGGAATTTCTGGGACAATATCTTTTCTGCTCCTGCACTTTTTGTAGTCTCAATGACTTAGGTAGCCAATGTAACCCCACTTTTTAAAAAAGGAGGGAGAGAGAAAACAGGGAATTATAGACTGGTCAGCCTGACCTCAGTAGTGGGTAAAATGATGGAATCAATTATTAAGGATGTCATAGCAGCGCATTTGGAAAGAGGTGACATGATAGGTCCAAGTCAGCATGGATTTGTGAAAGGGAAATCATGCTTGACAAATCTTCTTGAATTTTTTGAGGATGTTTCTAGTAGAGTGGACAAGGAAGAACCAGTTGATGTGGTATATTTTTGGACTTTCAGAAGGCTTTCGACAAGGCCCCACACAAGAGATTAATGTGCAAAGTTAAAGCACATGGGATTAAGGGTAGTGTGCTGACATGGATTGAGAACTGGTGGTCAGACAGGAAGCAAAGCGTAGGAGTAAATGGGTACTTTTCAGAATGGCAGGCAGTGACTAGTGGTGTACCGCAAGGTTCTGTGCTGGGGCCCCAGCTGTTTACACTGTACATTAATGATTTAGACAAGGGGATTAAATGTAGTATCTCCAAATTTGCGGATGACACTAAGTTAGGTGGCAGTGTGAGCTGCGAGGAGGATGCTATGAGGCTGCAGAGTGACTTGGATAGGTTAGGTGAGTGGGCAAATGCATGGCAGATGAAGTATAATGTGGATAAATATGAGGTTATCCACTTTGGTGGTAAAAACAGAAAGACAGACTATTATCTGAATGGTGACAGATTAGGAAAAGGAGAGGTGCAACGAGACCTGGGTGTCATGGTACATCAGTCATTGAAGGTTGGCATGCAGGTACAGCAGGCGGTTAAGAAAGCAAATGGCAATGTTGGCCTTCATAGCGAGGGGATTTGAGTACAGGGGCAGGGAGGTGTTGCTACAGTTGTACAGGGCCTTGGTGAGGCCACACCTGGAGTATTGTGTACAGTTTTGATCTCCTAACTTGAGGAAGGACATTCTTGCTATTGAGGGAGTGCAGCGAAGGTTCACCAGACTGATTCCCGGGATGGTGGGACTGACCTATCAAGAAAGACTGGATCAACTGGGCTTGTATTCACTGGAGTTCAGAAGAATGAGAGGGGACCTCATAGAAACGTTTAAAATTCTGATGGGTTCAGACAGGTTAGATGTAGGAAGAATGTTCCCAATGTTGGGGAAGTCCAGAACCAGGGTTCACAGTCTAAGGATAAGGGGTAAGCCATTTAGGACCGAGATGAGGAGAAACGTCTTCACCCAGAGAGTGGTGAACCTGTGGAATTCTCTACCACAGAAAGTTGTTGAGGCCAATTCACTAAATATATTCAAAAAGGATTTAGATGAAGTCCTTACTACTAGGGGGATCAAGGGGTATGGCGAGAAAGCAGGAATGGAGTACTGAAGTTGCATGTTCAGCCATGAACTCATTGAATGGCGGTGCAGGCTAGAAGGGCCGAATGGCCTACTCCTTCACCTATTTTCTATGTTTCTATGTTAGGCTTTTTGAGCTGTGTTACTTTGCCAAGTCTCATTTTCTTGCCTCTTACTTTTTACTAAAAAACTAGGGTAAAACTCCCCCTTTTACACTTCAACGTCAAGTTAAGGTAAAGGAATGTGGGTGTTTTATATCACAGCACCAATATTTGCACTTTATTTTTAATTCTAACTTATAAAGCATCTTTAGTCTGTTTTATTATTTAGTGCAACATATGGATTTTTCAGTTGATTCTCAATTGAGGTTTTTGCAAAGATTCAAACAAGTGGCCCTTTGGTTAGAAAGGCATTATCAGGAAATGTTTTCCTTTAAAAGGAAATTATCCCAGGATAAATTCTTCCTGTTTTACACCAGTGTCGTAAACACTTGTGCTCAAGATGAAGCTTCAAGCTTTTGGCCATTTGTTTTTCCAGTGGAAAACAAGCATTTCTTTCATTGTAAACACAGATAAAAGTGACTTTTATGGTTTCCCACTCTCTGGCCCTTTCTGTTTATAACAGCATGGTTGTAAACCTAGGAAACCCATTTGGCCTGATTTATTGCCCCGGACTTTGAAGCTTTGGCCATCTGGCTTTTTAGTGTTAAGAGTTTTTAAAACAGAGTCCTACGTTTATCGAAAAGGCAAATTTAGCATTGTAGCTCTATCGCTTACTTGGATCCCATCTCGCAAGGCTACGTTCTCTTTACTGAAGTCTTCAATTGATCATGAGGCAACATCAGAGGCATCTACAATAGAGGCTGTAAGACATATGCACATGAATGTTCCCACTACTGCAATAGAGGTTTTGAGGTCCAAACTCCCAAGATACATAGCTGGCTTTAACTTGCTTAGAGAGACATTTTACAGGCAACCATGAATGAACTACTGTCTAGTGCTCAGACCAATCAGTTTTACATTTTGAGAAGGTTCTCTCCAGCAGTGGCATAGTGCAGGAGCAACACATTGCCATACACATTGGTGGTAGTGCTCTGCTATGATATAGCCTCAGCCAAGTTACAGTACGTGTTGTGTCTGGAAGCAATGAACCCACAGAGCCTTTAATAAAAGAGCACTGGCACTAATGAAGGTGCATCAGGGTTAGTTGAAGATGCAGATACTGGGATTTGTATCCTACATTACAACAGTGCCACTTCAAATAGTACTTCATTGGTCATGAAAGGCACTATATAAATGCAATTCTTGCCACTCCTCCCACCGCCCCCCCCCCCCCCCCCCTTTTCCGTCCCATCCCTTCCCCTCACAGCTTTCCATTTGGCAATGCATCCTGCTACAAGTGCTATTCTCTCAGGGAAACACTTCGTAATGGGACACATCCATCGTCCACATTGAGAAGTTCACAACACAAACGGCAAACATATTGAACACATTAGCCCTGAACGGCTAAATAAATTGAATTCACTTTACCCTCCTTATCGACCATGGCTTACAGCTGCATCTCATCCAAGTATATTTGAATGGTTCCTGACCATAACAATATTATGCAAAACATATAATTTTCACATTCACTGCTTTGGACATGTATGACAGTTCCTTTATCGTCACGGAGTTGAAATTCCTACCTAACAACATTCTGGAGATGCCTTCACCACTGCAGCGGTTCATGAAGGTGGCCCACCACCACCTTCTCAAGGACAACTAGCGATGGCCAATAAATACTGGCCTAGCCAGTGATGCCCACATCCCAAGAATGAATTTAAAAATCCATTATATATTAAAATTAAGTAGTCTTAGGATTTTAAAGATACCGCAACTGTGGGTCGGGTTGTGAACGAAACATAATGTTGCTTGACTAATTAATTACAATGGGGAAGACCCTAATGTTACGTTACAGTCAGTTGTCCCAACGTAATCATTGAAATAAAAATATCCTGGCTGCGAGCTCCCAGGAATCAGTCAAATGAATAGGGCAAAGTGCAAAACAACCTGTGTGGTAACAATTAATGAGACATAACATGCCAGTGAAATGAAGTTTGCTAAAATGCTAGCCTGCCTGTTTGAAGTCTGCCAACAGATATCTGGCTCAAATTTCCCCAAGAGTTGCCCCGTTTTTTTTGAAGTAGCTTTTTTCTTGGAGTAACTTAAAAATCGCAAATTTCCCCATTTAACTTGCTCCAGTGTAAGTCAGTTTGTTAGGTTTTTTTCTAGTTTAGTTTGTTCTCTCCAAAATGGGGCGTGACAAGCCACTTACGCCTCTTCTGGCCATAGAAGCAAATTTGGCCAGCTGAAAGTTACTCCAAACTAACTTAGGCCAGTGTATGTACCCACTTTTGTAGGCCAGTGTATGTACCCACTTTTGTAGGCACAGAAAAACCTTACCAACATTTAAGAAATCAGCACAGGTAGCCAGAGATGGGGGGAGGTGAGTTAGAGGATTCTAAAGCATTGAAGACCTTCACAACATCAGCACAACATTACAACATCTTCAGCACAACAGCTGCACAACACCATCAAAAATAAATGAAAGATAAATCAGCTACTGAAAATAGAGCAGTCCTACCTTGCCGACTGCAGCATGCACCAGGTCTAGGGGCGGCAGGCACGCATGACTGTAGGGGTTAGGGATTTTTACTTTTTACAGTTGTCCCTAAATGTGTGGTCCTAATGGAGCATGATTCAGTTTTAATGCAAAATATCTTTTATTGGATATTTTACAGTGCACGTCAACAACAGCAACAACTGCAAAGAAAGGCTGCACCCATCTCTCACCCACATCTCAGGGAAAATGCACTTCCTCATCGGGTCGGTGGTGGTGGTGGTGGGGGTTGGGGGCCTGGCTTGGGTCTGACCAGTGGCTGGTGCGTAGATTGATGTGGGAGTGGCATTTGAGTATCCGACCTTTGTGCCCTTATTGCAGAAGCTAGTTCCCTCATGGCATCTGCCATCATTTGCACACCCTCTGAAATGCCCGCCCTCACTTCCCGTCTCAGTGCTGAGATTTCACCCGACAGTGTCGCTACTTCATCAAGCACCCCACTGACGGCCACCACGAGTAATCTTGTGAGGGCATTGGTCTCCTCACCCAATGACAGAACCTGATTAACCTCTGCTGAGAGCTGCATCTCAGGAGAGACTGGTCGGCTTCGCCTTCCCCTCACCGTGGGTCTGCCTAGTGGCACCCCTCCAGTGCGAGGCGCAGCCTGGAACGGTGGGGCACTGAGTGTCCCAAGATGCTTTTCACGATCGCCACTGGGGCCCGTGACCTCAGAAGGTGGGAACCCATGGAATGTTGCCGAGGCGATCATGGAGGTTTCTGGCAGTGTGATGCCCTGTACTATGTCCTGATCCATATCATGGCCAGCATTCTCCCGTGCACACATTTCCATGGACCCCTCCTCCTCCCACCCGCCTTGGTCGGAGCGCACGCATTGGGATCCACTGGTGGATCTTCAGGATGTTGAGTGTCGTCGTCTTCTGCAAAATACAACAGAACAGTCAAATGGTTAGCAGCACAGGAGGGGGCAGGATGGTGGCATGAGTAGTCTGACGCGTAGCAGGCCAGTCAGCAGGTTGATTTGAAGGGCGACTATGCATTTTAATGATGCACCCTCACCCTCGTGTGTGGGTCCAGCTTGTGCAAAGCTAATTCTTTTTCTGCTGGTGCGACTCAGCAAGGCAGCAACCCTCTGTTCCAGGGGTGATAGTTGGTGCAGATTTGGTGGATGACCTCCTGTTCTAAGTCTTTCCCTTTTGTTGTGGGCTAATTTCTTCTGCAAAGATGAAAATATGAAGATGAAGATGAAGATACTAGTTATACTCACTACTTGACCAACGTCCTGCCATTTTTTCTTGCACTGGCTTCCAGGTCTTGCGGTATTGACCCCTGCGGAGTATTCTTCTGCAACCTAGGTTCCATCTTTCTTTTTCTCATTTCCTTGGGTGAAATTTTTGACAGACCACTCTTACTGATATCCAGCTCCAGCCATTTCTCCTCAATGACAGTCACTAGTTTCTCCACTTCCTCATGAAGGAAATTCTTTGTTCATGTTGTACGCTCTTGCGTCATTCGTGTATTGGACTCTCACTCGGGTAATGTTCAAAAATCACCACTTCTCGCCTTTCTTCCACCTATCCAGCATTCCTTTCCACTCCCTCAGCCACACAAAAATCAATATTTAAACCTTACCTTTGTATATGCTCCATTACCAATGATACTGAGGACGTTCTCCCTTTAATTGGCTGATTGCTAAGCTTCCTGTTGCACTGCGCACACGCTGAAACGCCCATTGCGCATGCGCGCACGCTCAAACAGACATGCCCCCTGCCAGCACTCCACAAGACGCTGGGCCCAAGTTCCGCTCAGCACAGCCGAAGCTCTGCCCCCCCCCAGGCTCTGCAACGCCACGCCGATGGATCCGGACAACAAGGGAGCGGCTAAATTAACAGGTACATTTTTGGCCCTTTTTTTGCCCCAAAAAGTCAGCGTCCTACCCCTAACTACGCCGCTCTAGGCGGCTGGGGAAATTTGGGCTCATAGTGAGGATGGACCACTAGTTGGTTAATGGAAGCAGAGTAAGTTCAGACTAAAGGACTTGGGAAGTAATGGATGTTGTGGTGTTGGGGGTACAGAAATTTCTTGAGGGCTACAGACTCGGGTTTGTGAGGTAACTGTGTCTTGCAGCCATTCATGCTCAATGCCTGTATCCTCCTCTGCTTTGCTCTTTTGCCACTCATTTTACCCGTAACCCTCATTAACAACCCCTGAATCCCATTCTCTTTCCCCCAAGGATGGGTGGCGAATGGCCAGAGAACCCTCACCCTGTTTCCATTCTCCCCTCATCCCTCTTATTCTGCTATCTGTATTGCTTAACGAGGCTTTGTTTGGTTTCAAAATTAAACTTAATTGTGTTTCTTTTAAATGAATTGGCGCAGGCGCTTTACTGACATGATTAAGAGACAGAAAGAGATATTCTTGGCAACTTGTTTCATTCCTGTAGTTATGTGTACTTAGATGCAGGACCACCTGAAAAACCCTACAAAGAGCTTGTGTCGGGACCCCCCAACCAGACCAGATTTGCAAGCTATCTAAGTAAAGCTGACACTTCTACTTTTGTCTTAAGCATTTATTCTCAGATCTTTATGGACTGGAATGTTTTTCTATTGTAAAGAGCAACATAAAAATGCAAGTTGCTAAAAAATAGATTGAAAAGAGGAAGATCCTGACTGACAAAACTCACTGATTTTTTGAGGATGTCACAAATAGATAGTGGAGCCCCGTACAATATAGTTTCACAGTGTGATCACAGGACTTTCGGGAATCATTTTGTCTAACGTTCACATGAAAGATTCCACACGAATCCAGGATTGACCATGGGCAGGTTAAATAACAGAAGATGAAGAGTACCCGTGATTGGTGTAATATCTGATTGGATGGAGGTTTTAAATGAGTAATTGGACCCCTAGTGTTTCTAATCTACATAAATGAACTGGATACTGAAAGCAAATGTAAAGATATCAAATGTACTACTGACACCAAAACAGGGACAATAATTGAGACAGAAGATTTAGCAAGATTTTGATTGGCTATGCAATTGGGTGGACAGATAGCTTTTAAAGTTTAACACTGAAAAATGTAAAATAGCATAGATTATTCAAAAAATAACCCTCATAAACATACAATGAATGAAAATAAATGAACACAGGTAAACTTTGAGATCTGGGAATAATAGTAGACTTGTCACTTTCTAGACATTGTGGTAAAGCTAATAGAAAGTGGAGGTTTACAGAAGTTATGCTAAGGCTTTGCACTGCACCGGTCATTAGAGTACTTGGCTCAGTTGTGGACCCTATGGAAAGAATACAGAAACGAGTAACAAAACTGATCACAATTGTAAAGAGAATGAATAAATAAAGAAAGATATAAGAAGCTTAAACTTTATAGTTGAGAAAAAAATACGGGCCGAGGGGGTCCATTGAAGCATGTAAAATAATAAATGGTATTGAGAAGGTTTAGTTATTACTTCAAATTAAACCAGTAAATTAGAATTCGGGACAAAAACTTAAAACTGTTATTAAACAGAACTAAGTAATTCTTTATTTCTTTACTTGTAGAATGCAAGACGTATCTGAATAATCCATCCAACAGAGAACTGGGAGAACAATATTAAGGTCATTCAAAATACATATAGATGCTAGTTGAGGAAGTTAGAGTCGAGAAGGATGTGCTTTGATGACCAAAATGGTCTTTTCTCATCAGTGGCTATTAAATAATCTTTCAACATTTTTCTCCTTGAACACAAGTCATCTTTATAATAAGAACATAAGAATTAGGAACAGGAGTAGGCCATCTAGCCCCTCGAGCCTGCTCCGCCATTCAACAAGATCATGGCTAAATGTGTGATCTGCTTTTCACCAAAAGGATATCCTTTCACATTGCTGTATGATTGAAAGATTTTATTTTCTCAATTACTATAACAATTAAAAGCTAAGGGGGAGATTTTCACAGGAAAAAATGGGTGGGTTAGAGGTGGGGAAGAAGTGAAAGTTGGAAAAATCTGAAATCCGACCCCAACCTGCCTCCATCCCGCCCACTTTGACCTTTTACTCAGGCAGGACGGTGGGTGGCCAGCCAAGCCGCTGCCAGGAGGTGGGTTGGCATTTTAAATATTATAATGAGGCTTGCAGCCTCTGCTTTAACCTGCTATGCAGGTTTAACTTCAGGCAGCCGGGAGTCCTGGGGCTTGGGGTTCCTGGTAGCTGCAACGAGGCGAGCACAACCTCAGGGAGCAATCCTGTGGGCCAGGAGGAGCATGAGTGCTTCCTCTCGGCCCCCTGAATCACCCACCAGCAGCCCGCCTACCTGGGGTCAGGGATTGGACCTCTCCCTATGGATCGCGTCTCAGCCCCGAGGGATGGGACCACCCCGGGATCACAACTCGGCCCGGTCTCCATCCTGGGACTGAGACTCAGCCCCGGGGGATGGGACCACTGCCCCATCCCCTTAAGCCAGAATCGGATCCTCCCCAGCCCCACCAGCATCTATCTGGTCTTGCGGTGACCTGACCCTGATCAGCGTTTCCCTCCCCCCAGCCCTGACTCGAAGCCAGCCTGTCAATCAGGCTGACTTCCGGGTGGGGAACACGCCCATTACGTCACATGCACACTGCGGCAGAGGAACCTGGACTCTGGGTTTCCTGACGTCTACCAGGTCCACCTAGGGGTGGGAGACGGGAAAACCTTGGCCTAAATGTTTGCTTTATATCATAACTAATAATCCCTTCTGGTTCCTTCAGATGTGATGTTTTATCTCATATCTGCAGCTGTCTGTGTAGATTATCTATTCATCAACTTATCTATTCTTCAACAACGCTGGTGTTTTTACATGAGAACTAAACTAACTGGATGACGGGGCAATAAGATGTTCACAGACCTTTATTTCTGATCAGTCTTAATGGCCCAGATTTTGCTGTAACGGGCAAATGCAAATGACCTAACGCCTGCTGCAGGTGTGGGTAAAGAACCAATATGGCTGGTGGCGCATTTCCAGTCGGAAGTGTGCGCTTGCTTCTTGCCCGCCATTTTGGCACCGCAGGAGGTCACGGAGCACTTAAAAAAAAACAAGAGCTGTGTGGCGCAATCTAAGCCCCAGAGAAAGTCGGAAAGAAACAAAACTAAAACCTGGCTTGAGACGCTCTCTTGTGTATTTTAGCAAAGTGTTGGACAAACAACAAATATAATTTCAGATAAACAAACTGAACGCAAGGGTTCCGCTATCGAGCGGCAGGTGTTTGCCATGGCAGCTAATGAAACGATCTAGGCAAGTTTGCTCATCCATTTCATTAAGGAAAGGCCTTGTTTGTGGCTCTTTTTCTAATCAATGAAGGTTTTTACAGTTCAGATAAAAGGCAAGTCATTTTTAACGTAAACAGAGAAGTATCAGTTAATGAATCACTCAACTGAAAATGATTTTGGTGCGTGTGTATAATCTCATTTAGAATTGTTTGACTTCTGTTTACTTATCTTTTTGACTCTGTATGCTGCAGGTTGAACAATTGAATGAGGAACTATGATGTTGTTCTTATCAAGAGGAGCCCTATAAATTATTGATTTCTATAGGCATAGAGACAGTCTAATTAATTTTTTTTTAAAAAAAGCACAAAATTATTAAATCCTACCCCCCCCCCCCCCGCGCGGTAAGAACGGGCGCCTCGCGCCTCCCCCCCACGGGAAGAATAGGCGCCGCCTCCCTCCCCCCCCCCCCCTGCGCGGGAAAGAACGGGTGCCTCCTCCTCCTATTCCCCCCCCTCCCCCTCCCCGTGGGAAGAATGGGCGCCTCCTCCCTCTGCCGCGGGAAGAACGGGCGCCTCAGGCTGACTGCAGCATTCTCCCTGCCTGAAGCACTTTCACACAGGTAGGAAGATGGTTTATTTAATCTTTTCTTTGCTTATAAATGTTTATTCAGGTTGGATTTATTTGTATAATATTTGTAGGAGTATAAATAAGGATTTATTGTCGAATTTAATGAGTTCCCTCCCCCCCCCACCTCGCTCTGGACGCCTAATTTGTAACCTGCGCCTGATTTTTTTAATGTGTAGAACAGGTTTTTTCAGTTCTACAAAAATCTTCACTTGCTCCATTCTAACTTAGTTTGGAGTACGTTTTCACTGTGGAAACTTTGAAATCAGGCGTCAGTGGCCGGACACGCCCCCTTTTGAAGAAAAAATTCTGTTCCAAAGTAGAACTGTGCTACCTGACTAAAACTGCAGAAAAAAAAATGGAGAATTGCGATTTCTAAGATAGTCCGTTCTCCACCAGTTGCTCCTAAAAAATCAGGCGCAAATCATGTGGAAACTTGGGCCCTTAGAGTTGTCCCAACCCAGTTCCTAATAGCCATAGATCCGTAGCACAAAAGTCTGGCGATAATTGGCAACCTCCATCTGAGAGACTACAAGAATAGCTAGTGTGGGAAGTGCAAAACTACATTCATTTAATGAGGAAGAGCCGATAATCTTAACATTAAGAATGTGCAGTTACATACAGAATTAGACTAGGTTCATCCCACTGACAATGTAATATATAAACATTGATACTTCCTGTAATATTGATGTTGCAATTTTCTTTATGAACCTTGCATCTGCAGCTTTCACGGATACAGGTGGTAGCTTTAAGGACTTTTTTGTCTGGTTGTAACATCAAAGTGGACATACACAGTGGGAACTAGAATACCTGTGACAATGACTGAGTCCTAAATTACTAACTGAGATGCATGTAAATAGTACAGTATAATTAAAAAAAAGATATTTGATAGCTGTGACACTGTTTTAAAGAACAAATAAAATAAAAGTAGCCCATGGAAGACAGGAAACTATCACCAATGGCACGCAGCAGCTGCTGGTACATAAACTGGTCGTTAGAGAATCGCAGCATGAGATGGAGCCCCTGTCAGAGGTCAATGGTGATATGAAAGTAGATAATGGGTTATGTCTGACTAGGATAAGCTGTTCTTTTCTAGTTTAAAGAAACAGGCAACGTGTACAAAATACCATTTTATGTAGAGTCATCTTGTTATGGAGTCTTAACAATGAAAAAAATTGGAAGCATGATCTTTAGAATCCAACCAAAAAAGACACCTGCAGCATACTGACTGTTTAAAGGAAATATAATCTGGGCAGGAACAAAAATATTTCCTCGGCAATCCACAATCATTATTCAAAACAATTTTTCTGATTGTAAGATTTCTGGTTGGATGAGATGGGTACAATGGTACAATGGTATAGTGGTGATATTAGAGACCTTGCCTAATCTGGAGAAAATGAGTTCAAACCCTATCATAGTTTTAAAGTTTAAAAATCTGGAACTAAAAAAAATTGGTGTCAGTAAAAGTGACCATATTGTCGTAAATAACAAACTAATTCAAAAATGTCCTGTAGGCAAGGAAACCTGCTGTCCATACTTGGTCTGGCCTGGCATGCCATTCTTTGTATCAAACTACTACAAAGAATAACATGCAGAATATGGCCCACCACCACCTAACTAAATGAATGCCAGTCTTGCCAGCGATGCCTACATGCTGAGAATATATATTTTTTTTAAGTTTGAAAGACTGACAGCATGTAACTATCTTCAGGAGATCTTTGGAGTGATTCCATGATTGTACAATTAGCCCTTTAATTCCTCCTTTTTGTACAGCTTCACACACTTCCGAAGAGTTAAACAGACCCTCCTTTGTGGAGATTTGTGGATCAAACCGAAGTACTGTTGCAAGACCCTAGTTAAATTGAATCCACGCACTCTCTGCTAGTTGTAAGGGAAGTGAATTCCAGCAGTGTCAACCAAGTTCCTACCAACAGTAATTCCACAGCACAATGCCATCCATAAGTTGACACTTATTCAGAGAAGCCACAAAGACTCTGGTATGAAAGTGCCCATCACTGGAGTGCAATGGGAAGTGATACTTAAAGGGTTGACGGTGGATAGGCAATGGAAAACATTTAAAAATCACATGGATGAACTTCAACAATTGTACATCCCTGTCTGGAGTAAAAATAATCGTGGCTAACAAGAGAAATTAAGGATAGTGTTAAATCCAAGGAAGAGGCATATCAATTGGCCAGAAAAAGCAGCAAGCCTGAGGACTGGGAGAAATTTAGAATTCAGCAGAGGAGGACAAAGGAAGGAGAAAATCGAGTATGAGAGGAAGCTTGTCGGGAACATAAAAACCGACTGCAACAGCTTCTATAGATATGTGAAGAAAAAAAGATCAGTGAAGACAAATGTAGATCCCTTGTAGTCAGATTCAGGTGAATTTATAATGGGGAACAAAGAAATGGCAGACCAGTTGAACAAATACTTTGGTTCTATCTTCACGAAGGAAGACACAAATAACCTTCGGAAATGCAAGGGGACCGAGGGTCTAGTGAGAAGGAGGAATTGAAGGAAATCCTTATTAGTCAGGAAATTGTGTTAGGGAAATTGATGAGATTGAAGGCCAATAAATCCCCGGGGCCTGATAGTCTGCATCCCAGAGTACTTAAGGAAGTGGCCTTAGAAATAGTGGATGCATTGGTGATCATTTTTCAACAGTCTGTCAACTCTGGATCAATTCCTATGGACTGGAGGGTAGCTAATGTAACATCACTTTTTAAAAAAGGAGGGAGAGAGAAAACAGGTAATTAAAGACCAATTAGCCTGACATCAGTAGTGGGGAAAATGTTGGAATCAATTATTAAAAATGAAATAGCAGCACATTTGGAAAGCAGTGACAGAATGGATTTATGAAAGGGAAATTATGCTTGACAAATCTTCTGGAATTTTTTGAGGATGTAACTAGTAGAGTGGACAAGGGAGAACCAGTGGATGTGGTGTATTTGGACTTTCAAAAGGCTTTTGACAAGATCCCACACAAGAGATTGGTGTGCAAAATTAAAATACATGGTATTGAGGGTAATGTACTGACGTAGATAGAGAATTGGTTGGCAGACAGGAAGCAGAGAGTCGCGATAAATGGGTCCTTTTCAGAATGGCAGGCAATGACTAGTGGGGTGCCGCAGGGCTCAGTGCTGGGACCCCAGCTATTTACAATATACATTAATGATTTAGATGAAGGAATTGAGTGTAATATCTCCAAGTTTGCAGATGACACTAAACTGGGTATGAGTTGCGAGGAGGACACTAAGAGGCTGCAGGGTAACTTGGACAGGTTAGGTGAGTGGCCAAATGCATGGCAGATGCAGTATAATGTGGATAAATGTAAGGTTATCCACTTTGAGGGCAAAAACACAAAGGCAAAATATTATTTGAATGGCGGCAGATTAGGAAAACGAGACCTGGGTGTCATGGTACATCAGTCATTGAAAGTTGGCCTGTAGGTGCAGCAGGCGGTGAAGAAGACAAATGGTATGTTGGCCTTCATAGTGAGGGGATTTGAGCATAGGAGTGGGGAGGTCTTACTGCAGTTGTACAGGGCCTTGGTGAGGCCTCATCTGGAATATTGTGTTCAGTTTTGGTCTCCTAATCTGAGGAAGGACGTTCTTGATATTGAGGGAATGCAGCGAAGGTTCACCAGATTGATTCCTGGGATGGCAGGACTGACATATGAGGAGAGACTGGATCGACTGGGCCTGTATTCACTGGAGTTTAGAAGGATGAGAGGAGATCTCATAGAAGCATATAAAATTCTGACGGGACTGGACAGGTTAGATGCAGGAAGAATGTTCCCGATGTTGGGGAAGTCCAGAACCAGGGGACACAGTCTAAGGATAAGGGGTAAGCCATTTAGGACTGAGAGGAGGAGAAACTTCTTCACTCAGAGTTGTTAATCTGTGGAATTCCCCACCGCTGAGAGTTGTTGATGCCAGTTCATTGGATATATTCAAGAGGGAGTTAGATATGGCCCTGACTACTAAAGGGATCAAGGGTATGGAGAGAAAGCAGGAAAGGGGTACTGAGGTGAATGATCAGCCATGATCTTATTGAATGGTGGTGCAGGCTCGAAGGGACGAATTGCCTACTCCTGCACCTATTTTCTATGTTTCTATGTTTTTTTTCCCCGAGATAGGATAATATATATTTATAGACATAGCAGAGAAATATCTACCTAATCCACACTGATGCTGACATTGGACGCAAAAGTGAAAACAGTTTCTAATCTCCAGTACATTTTTAAAAAAAATAATCTGTGATTTTGAATGATAATGTCTGGCAATTTACTTAGTGGAATTTTTTTAAACAATTTTAAAAAACTAGATCTGGGGAGTTTAATGTTGTGTATTGAACCATCCTAGTAATTATGCTTCAAATATTCTGCCTCCATAAATGTGTCAACATTTGATGGCTGCTTTACAATTTTGGCTCAAGACAAAAATTAAACAAGATTGCAGTTTTTTGTTTTAAATGTATTGTAAGAATTGTTCTTTGGTTCTGCACATTTCTGAAGAGGACACTGAAATGGAATATTTTTTTAAAATCATATATGCAAGGAAGAAAGCACCTAGTTTGAAACATGAGAGTTTATTTAGGAATTATCTTAGTGTAGGCCTTTCAGTTGAATTGTCTTCATTTTTACGTGACAGTTCTGTCTTAAAGCTGGCCTGTTGGAGAGTCTAATTCTTAATATTAATTGTTATAATTTTCTTGATAACTTGCATATTACCATTTAAATATTGGTTTGCAGAGTAAAATCATTTATTTTGGATTAATTTCCCAATGACATTCCCCTCTTAGGTTTCCCAGTTTTGTGTCAGCAGTTTTATGTCAGAACTAGTTGTCCTTCACAATGTTTATAGCTGTATGATTTTGCACAAGTGGTTTCTATAGCTACTGTACAGCAGCAGATGTAGAGCAGTGAAAAGCTGTGATAAGAAAGACAGGCTTTTTAAACAAAAACCAGACATGGGCAATTACCCTGAAGCTGAACTGAGGCCCATCTGAGTAAATGTAGGATATGAATCTTTAAAAAGTGTAAGCAAATGCAACACTACCTGATACTTTCTTTTTCCTGTTTATAATATAGTAATAGCATAGCTAATAACAGATTAGATATTGCAATTGCCAGAGCAAAGTTTTAGGTCAATAGTTTTTTAGAAGCCAATTGTCGGGTTAGTTTGAAGCTCCAGAAGCTGAGGTGAGAAGCACAGCGGAGCAATTTTCTTTTGTTGTTTTGTGCTTTCAACTGCTGGTTTGCTTTTAAAAGTTTTCAGATAACAACATTTCTCTTTTTGAACAGCTGGTGTTTAAAGGGCTGTAAATGACTTGTGGTTAACACGGCTGTAAGGGACCTCAACCAATGATTATGTTATCATTTGAAGAGGGCCTGTAAGTTTTAATGTAATAGTAGCACAAACCACTGGAGGTCAAAGACGACACTGTTTAACCATCTAACATCTGAGAAGGATAAATCAAATCTAGAGGTTACACATGGGTCCAAATAAATGCATTTCTGATCCAAGCATAAGATTCCATTATACCAAACCACTTGGCATTCACTTCTATTGTGTAGTAACTTTTGATCCAATTGCAACATTGAAATAGAAATGCTGATCCAAGCACAAAATATCTCGAGCTATCTGGTTTCAATGATTCGCATGATAAGATAGTGAGGTCCGTTGGTAAAGGACACTTAAAATGTCCTGCTGACTCAAGAAAAAGATTTTGTTCAGGATGTGACTGTTTTTGTTTCGATTGAATTGCTGGATAAAAAAATTAATGGGTTGTTGTACAAGGACTTGGAAATTGGCTGCTTTTAGCTACAGCTTACTGATCCAAGCATAACCTTTCTTGATAAATTAGTTTGTGTTTAATTGGAATGAGTCTCATACATATTAAACAGGAAATAAATGCAGTGACTTGTCTCTTAATTGTTGCATTGGAGAGATAGTGACACTTATTCGTTACATTAAATCTAATTTTAAATCAGACTTTTTTTTTAGAAACAACAATTGCATGTTTTTTTCTAGAGATAACTCTGGGTGATTGAAATAAAAATATGTTCTTTCAAAAAGACAAGCTTTCATCTCTAAGACTATACACTTCATGCTGGAATGGTGCTGTGTTCAATTTAATGCAAAGTTTTTTTTTCCAAAAAGCACTATTTCCAGTATAAATTCACTTAGTTCAGCTGTCTCGCCCCACATTTTTTTTCTTGTTCTGTCCAGGACTCCTCTTGGACTTCCGCTTATTGATCCTAGCTTTTAATCTCTTGTGTTTGGATGCTTCCTTAAACACCATTGACATCTCTGCCTCTGAGCTTAGATGTAAAAAACTAAAAGAAAAACAGCCATTAAATTAAGAAATGGGGGAAATGGCAAAAGAAAAAGAGAGGATTGCTCCAAGAAAGATCAGGTTCAAACCCTGGGTGTGCTGAGTTAATTAACCTCACCTGGGGTACACTGGCACTGTCACATAATGATATCAGCAAAGCATGCTAAGGGAGAAGGAAAATTATATAGGGTTCCTGTTCCTGATCACTGCCCTGTCATTCCTGCTGAAAATGTGATTTGATGCTTCCTACGAACAGTCCACCTACACTCCCAGTCTCTGCTCGCATGTGAAGAGTGGCCACTTGGGTATGGTATTGGAAGGTCGTTCGTACCTATGGAACTGTACATCATGAGTCAGCACTTCCAGGAGAAGTGGAAAAAATAAAGGGAAGAATGTTTTTTTAAAAAAAAGAAAAATAAAAACATATGGAAGAAATGAAATGTATCTTAGTGAAGAAAACTAGTTTCTTCCATTACATTGAGAGTAAGGAAGTGTCCAAAACCTGGCTTACTATAGGTTGACACTGGCCCAAATAGTTTTCATTAAATCCCTAGCTTTAGTAGCTTCTTCCAATATCTTACAGGAGAGAACATGCTCGCCTTCTATAGTTGAACAAATCAGTAAATATTATTACTTGGCACACTCACAAACAAACCAGTGACCCGTCTGTATTTATAATGCATTAAAAATCTTACATCTGCATGCACTTCCCATCATTTAATTGCCCATTGTCATGTTTTTGATACGCTTTGTGAATCAAGTTTATTGCATTATAAATTCCTATGTACACACTTATAATGTAATATATATTTTGCAATAGTATAAATTTATCAATTGAATATCTTTTTGTGTATTGTTTAATGCCTTCATTAAGTTTTCATCTAAGATCTCTACCTTTCCCAACTTAAAAGTTTTGCCTGGAGCTGTGACCCTGAACTGGATCTGGAATGTGCAGTGTAACCAATTTCCAAGGATGTATCAGCACTGTTCTGTTAGCATTCATTTTCTTTAAATTTTAGCATTTATTGCTTAGCATTTTTTCCAAAGAATTTTGAAAAATGTGAAGACAAATTTCAAAAGCTTTCCGACATAAAATTTCTGTTCAGTGTTGTTTTTAAAAATAGAGAGGAGATGTGTGTTTGTGTACATGCGAGAGTGAGAAGCGAGAGAGATTGGGGCCAGAGAGAGAGAGATAGACGGATCAAAGAGAGAGCAATTAGGGTCAGAAAGAGAGATTAGGGTTTGAGAGAGAGACTGGGATTGGAGAGAGATATGGCGAGAGAGTCTCTCACCTTGAGCCCTATGATCAGAGATAGAAGGAGTGAGAGATTGAGGTGAGGTGGGGGGTTAGAGTGAGTATCTTTTTCATTTAATATTACTTCAATATACAAATTAATGGTTTAGTTGAATTCTGAAAGCAAGTAAAGTGTCTTTGAAGGAATCAGATAGGAAGGGGAGGTGAGGAGAAAATCTGGTTGAGTGGGAGAAGGTCTCGGCCCACTCGTCCCTTGCATTTGAAGAGGAGCAAGTGTCATAGAATCGTAGAAATTTACAGCACGAAGGAGGCCATTTCAGCTCATCATGTTTGTGCCGGCCAACCAAGAACTATCCAGCCTAATCCCACTTTCTAGTTCGTGGTCCATAGCCCTGTAGGTTACGGCACTTTAAGCGCACATCCAAGTATTTTTTAAATATGGTGAGGGTTTCTGCCTCTACCACCCTTTCAGGCAATGACATCCAGACCCCCACAACCCACTGGGTAAAGACATTTCCCCTTATATCTCCTCTAAACCTTCCCACAATTACTTTAAATCTATTCCCCCTGGTTGTTGACCCCTGCCAAGGGAAACTGGTCCTTCCTATCCACTCTATCCAGGTGTCTCATAATTTTATACACCTCAATCAGGTCTCCCTTCAGTCTCCTCTTTCCAAAGAAAACAAACCCAGCATCTCCAATCTTTCCTCATAGCCAAAATTCTCCAGCCGAGGCAACATTCTTGTAAATCTCCTCTGCACTCTTTACAATGTAATCATCTCTTTCCTGTAATGTGGTGACCAGAACGACATGCAGTACTCCAGCTGCGGCCTAACCATTGTTTTATACAGTTCAAGCATGACCTCCTTGCTCTTGTATTCCATGCCTCGACTAATAAAAGCAAGTATTTCATATGCCTTCTTAACCACCTTATCCACCTGGCCTGCTACCTTCAGGGATCTGCGGACCTGCACCCCAAGGTCCATTTGTTCCGCTACATTTTTCAATGTCATACCATTTAATGTGTATTCCCTTGCCTTGTTAAACCTCCCCAAATGCATTACCTCACACTTCTCTGGATTTAATTCCATTTGCCACTGTTCTGCCCACCTGACCTGTACATTAATATCTTCCTGCAGTCCACAGCTTTCTTCTTCATTATTAATCACACAGCTATTTTAGTATCATCTGCAAACTTCTTAATCATACCCCAACATTCAAGTGCAAGTCATTGATATGTACCACAAAAAGCAAGGGACCCAGCACTGAGCCCTGTGGAACCGCACTGAATGCAGCCTTCCAGTCACAACACCCATCAACCATTACCCTTTGTTTCCTGCCTCTGAGCCAATTTTGGATCCATTTTGCCACTTTGCTCTGGATCCCATGGGCTTTTACTTTCGTGACCAGTCTGCCATGTGGAACTTTATCAAAAGCTTTGCTAAAATCCATATACACTACATCATATGCACTGCCCTCATCCACCCTCCTGGTTACCTCCTTGAAAAATTCAATCAAGTTAGTCAGACACGACCTTCCCTTAACAAATCCATGCTGACTGTCCTTGATTATTCCATGTCTTTCCAAATGAAGATTTATCCTGTCCCTCAGGATTTTTTCCAATAACTATCAATGGAGAGGAGTGGGTGGCAGATTAAGGGTGAGGGTACAGAAGAGAGAGACGATGGAGAGAATACAGGGAAACAGCAGGTAGTTCTAAGGAGAAGAGATAGGGGCAGTGTTAGGAGTGAGAGGATGATAGGAAGGTGAATGGATAGTTTACCATAAGCTCAGTGAGATGAATGGGCAGGGGATGTAATAGGAGTGAGTCTGGGTATATCCAAATGTTTATTTCTACTTCATGGTTAGCAGCACACATTCTACATCATAACATCAGAAAAAAAACCTCTCCTTGTAGAGGATGTATTTCTGGGGTCCAGTTATTTGGAATTCTGTTATAGTTAGGGTAGTACTACAGTAATAAGTAATGTCTTTCAAACTAATCTCCTCTCCTTCATCTCTTAGGATAAGGATCGATATGCCCACCTTATTGATGCAAAGTATAATCCATACACAGGCCACAATTCATTCCGTGACAAGTACTTCAGTGGAGTCATGAAGAAGATTTCTAAAGAAAATAAAAATTCTCAGAACTGAACAGTTCAAATATATTTTGAACCGCAAGAGACTTTCCAGCTAATAAATAGACAAAGACTCATTTTAATTAGATGTAATAGTATTCTTAATGATTTGATTCGAGAGACAGAAGTGATTAGTATGAACTGTATTTTTATATTAACTGGCCAAATAGAATAAAACAATAGATGTTCTTTTATATGCATTTGTAAACAATCTTTGTTATGTGGGGAATACACAAATGAATCCAATTTGTTTGTAAAGCACATCACATATTGGCATGTATTAAAAAGTCACTAGTGAGCCCCAAAACACAGGTAGTCCTGCCACTTTATAAATAAAATTGAGAAGATGTGGACATAGGTTCAAGCTAGTTAATGGTAAATTTAAGACTCCTAACCAGGGAGTGTTTCTTAACACAAAGAATGAGCAACAAACTGAATGTATTTGTACACAGAGCAGTAGTGGTGAAAATACCTCAAATCATTTAAGAAATAATTAGAAGATGAATTGGGGTGGACTGCATGGTCATCTGGATGGATGAATTAAGAAGGGCTGAATAGTCTTTTCATCCATAATTATCTTGTGATCGATTCTATAAGTTTCATTAATTTGTATAATTTTGTAATTAGTAATGATGCCAGTGCACACACATAGCATAGTCTTAAAATTAAAAAGATTCCTCTCCAGTAGAACCCGCAGTTTGGACCAAGTGTGCCGTGGCTTACCTTTCTGGCCCCAGGTGCTTCACCATGGAATTGTACTTCATTATAATAAGGGTGTCCATGCCTTTTGTCTTTGTGGCTTGCGTGGGTACGTATCATGTAGCTATAGGATCACATTTAAAATTTAAGGTCATGTTCCCATTCCAATTCTTTGGACATAATTGGCCACCTTTCATCTCAACCTGTCATGTCTCACTTCTATCAAGGAAAGAAAGACTTGCATGTATATAGAGCATTTCCTGACCTCCGGGTGTCCAAAACAAATGTAAAATAATGGAATTGATCATTGGGAGTAAATTTGAGGACCATCTGTACAATAACAATCTAGTAAGTGGCAGTCAGTATGGATTCAGCAGAGGAAGATCCTGTCAGATCAACATCCTCGACGACTTTGAAGAAGGGACAACCCAAGTGGACTGTGGTAAGCCCTATGATGTGATGTATCTTGACTTATAATAGTTCCAAATGAAAGGCTATTAACATAGAAACATAGAAAATAGGTGCAGGAGTAGGCCATTCGGCGCTTCGAGCCTGCACCGCCATTCAATGAGTTCATAGCTGAACATGCAACATCAGTACCCCATTCCTGCTTTTTCGTCATATCCCTTGATCCCCCTAGTAGTAAGGACTACATCTAACTCCATTTTGAATATATTTAGTGAATTGGCCTCAACAACTTTCTGTGGTAGAGAATTCCACAGGTTCACCACTCTCTGGGTGAAGAAGTTTCTCCTCATTTCGGTCCTAAATGGCTTACCCCTTATTCTCAGACTGTGACCCCTGGTTCTGGACTTCCCCAACATTAATAAGAACATAAGAATTAAGAACAGGAGTAGGCCATCTAGCCCCTCGAGCCTGCTCCGCCACCCAACAAGATCACGGCTGATCTGGCTGTGGACTCAGCTCCACTTACCCGACCGCTCCCCATAACCCTTAATTCCCTTATTGGTTAAAAATCTATCTATCTGTGATTTGAATATATTCAATGCGCTAGCCTCAACTGCTTCCTTGGGCAGAGAATTCCACAGATTCACAACCCTCTGGGAGAAGAAATTCCTTCTCAACTCTGTTTTAACTTGGCTCCCCAGTATTTTGAGGCTGTGCCCCCTAGTTCTAGTCTCCCCGACCAGTGGAAACAACCTCTCTGCCTCTGTCCTGTCTATCCCCTTCATTGTTTTAAATGTTTCTATAAGATCACCCCTCATCCTTCTGAACTCCAATCAGTAAAGACCCAGTCTACTCAATCTATCATCATAAGGTAACCCCCTCATCTCCGGAATCAGCCTAGTGAATCGTCTCTGTACCCCTTCCAAAGCTAGTATATCTTTCCTTAAGTAAGGTGACCAAAATTGCACGCAGTACTCCAGGTGCGGCCTCACCAATACCCTGTACAGTTGCAGCAGGACCTCCCTGCTTTTGTACTCCATCCCTCTCGCAATGAAGGTCAACATTCCATTCACCTTCCTGATTACCTGCTGCACCTGCAAACTAACTTTTTGGGATTCATGCACAAGGACCCCCAGGTCCCTCTGCATCTCAGCATGTTGTAATTTCTCCCCATTCAAATAATACTCCCTTTTACTGTTTTTTTTCCCCAAGATGGATGACCTCACACTTTCCGACATTGTATTCCATCTGCCAAACCTTAGCCCACGCGCTTAACCTATCTAAATCTCTTTGCAGCCTCTCTGTGTCCTCTACACAACCCGCTTTCCCACTAATCTTTGTGTCATCTGCAAATGTTGTTACACTACACTCTGTCCCCTCTTCCAGGTCATCTATGTATATTGTGAACAGTTGTGGTCCCAGCACCGATCCCTGTGGCACACCACTAACCACCGATTTCCAACCCGAAAAGTACCCATTTAGCCCGACTCTCTGCTTTCTGTTAGCCAACCAATTCTCGATCCATGCTAATACATTTCCTCTGACTCCGCGTACCTTTATCTTCTGCAGTAACCTTTTGTGTGTCACCTTATTGAATGCCTTTTGGAAATCTAAATACACCACATCCATCGGTACACCTCTATCCACCATGCTCGTTATATCCTCAAAGAATTCCAGTAAATTAGTTACACATGATTTCCTCTTCATGAATCCATGTTGCGTCTGCTTGATTGCACTATTCCTATCTAGATGACCCGCTATTTCTTCCTTAATGATAGCTTCAAGCATTTTCCCCACTACAGATGTTAAACTAACCGGCCTATAGTTACCTGCCTTTTGTCTGCCTCCTTTTTTAAACAGAGGCGTTACATTAGCTGCTTTCCAATCCGATGGCACCTCCCCAGAGTCCAGAGAATTTTGGTAGATTATAACGAATGCATCTGCTATAACTTCCACCATCTCTTTTAATATCCTGGGATGCATTTCATCAGGACCAGGGGACTTGTCTACCTTGAGTCCCATTAGCCTGTCCAGCACTACCCCCCAAGTGATAGTGATTGTCTCAAGGTCCTCCCTTCCCACATTCCTGTGACCAGCAATTTTTGGCATGGTTTTGGAGTCTTCCACTGAAGACCGAAGCAAAATAATTGTTTAAGGTCTCAGCCATTTCCACATTTCCCATTATTAAATCCCCCTTCTCATCTTCTAAGGGACCAACATTTACTTTAGTCACTCTTTTCCATTTAATATATCGGTAAAAGCTTTTACTATCTGTTTTTATGTTTTGCGCAAGTTTACATTCGTAATCTATCTTCCCCTTCTTTATTGCTTTCTTAGTCATTCTTTAATTAAACTCAAAGCTGTGGACTTTGAGTAAACCCTGGGCAATAGATAAAAAACTAGATGAAGTTTAGGAAATATTGAGTACTTGTTAGAGGAGTTTTGTTAGTGTGGGGGCAAGTACTGAATGGCTGAACTCTGGGACCGCTACTGTTTAAAATTTATATAAATGGCCTAGATTCAGAAACTAATCAAGGTGGTCAAATTTGCAGATGATACCAAACTAGGAGGGCATGTGGAATGGAATTGGCTTGTATTCCCTTGAGTAAAGAAGATTGAGTGGTCATCTAATCGAGGTGTTCAAAATGTTAAAGAATTTGATAACGGTAGATACAGTGAATATTTTCTCTGGTGGGGGAATCAAGAACGAGGAGACATCAATAATTATCTTGTGATAAACCCACTATGCTACAAAGTGGAAGAACATGGCTCTAAGGCTGCAATCTTGAAGACCACTGAATCCCAATGTCACCAATTTCACCAAAAGTAGGAGGCAAGATCAGTAGGAAAGCTGTCACTGGGCTGCTCTTCGATATATCTATATATCAGTCACTTCAGACCAGAGTTGCTTACAGCCTGGAGAGTAAATCACAGTTGATGTACAGTTTAAAGACATCAGAAGAAACAAATGGGGAGGAGGGTTTGTCTCCTCACAAAAAATGTCTCATTCACAAAAATGCCGCGAGTTCTAAATTGTGCTGCTGTCCCCAGGTAGTATTTAGCAAGGGGTTAATTAATTTTAGTGTGTGAAGTACTGATAACATTTAGGACTTTGCATTCTTTAAAATTTTATCACTTTTAATTCCTAGAACTGTACAATAAAGAGCCATTTATAAGGTGTCTGTTTGAAGGAGAGCAGACACCAATGTAGGAGGCAGGCAGCTGACGGCAGCCAAGCTAGTTCATCTGCAACCTTGATTTTGGAGTCTACCAGTGGTTATAATGCCAGGAATTCTATATCTCAGAATAAACAGAACCCACCAAACAAGGATCTTTTTGATTCAAAATAATCTACATTTAGCACTGTTTATTATTGTTCATCAGAAGCTGGAAGGTTAATGGGAGATTTAATGGGGGTATTCAAAATTATGAGGCGTTTTGGCAGTGGGTCGGTGACCAGAGGATATCCAAAAAAAATTATGTAGAGAGTTATGATACTGAATGCATTGCCTGAAAGGGTGGTGGAAGCAGATTCAATAGTGACTTTCAAAAGGGAATTGATAATATACTTGAAAAGGAAAAATTTGCAGGGCTCTGGGAAAGAATGGAGGTAGGGACTAATTGGATAGCTCTTTCAAAGAGCCGGCACAGGGACGATGAACTGAATGGGTTCCTGTGCTGTAAGATTCAATGGTAAGCAAAAGTTGAATCACCCATTTTTGTTACTGATTTGGCTCCTTTGAGCCCCTGTGATAAAGATGTGGTAAAACTTATTCAACAAATTACATTGACCCTGAAAATCTGGGCTGTGGTTCTGACAGTTGCGTTGCCATCGTGCCAGCCAGAATTTGAATGGGGTCATCAGGCACCCATGCCACTATGGTGCATCTCCCATGCCCATCTCACCCATACTGCTTGAAAAGCACAGGCCCAGGCTCTCCACACCTAAGATTCTGTGCAGCTCCACCATGGCTTCTTATGTGAGGATACTGGCATGGCTTTTTATATATTCAGTTCATTGAATTTCTGGATTTCCACTGCACTTCTAGTAAAGTTATGGTGGCTTAGCAGGACCAGCTGCAAGGAAATTTCCAGTCAATGTGTACTGAATGGATATAAGATACAAATGACTTATCTGCTTCTTCAAGAATAAGAATAAGACAATGTTTTTATTAAGTTTCCAGCTTCAGAATTAGAGGAAGAATTTTCTCATCCACATTGAATAGATAATTTGAAAACGGATATTGTTATTTCACAGTTAATTATCCTACATGGCAGGCGAGCCCAAGGTGGACAGAGGAAATGTTTCAAGGACACCCTCAAAGCCTCCTTGATAAAGTGCAACATCCCCACTGACACCTGGGAGTCCCTGGCCAAAGACCGCCCTAAGTGGAGGAAGTGCATCTGGGAGGGCGCTGAGCACCTCGAGTCTCATCGCCGAGAACTTGCAGAAACTAGGCGCAGGCAGCGGAAGGAGCGTGATGCAAACCAGTCCCACGCACCCTTTCCTTCAACGACTGTCTGTCCCACCTGTGACAGAGACTGTAATTCCTGAATTGGACTGTTCAGTCACCTAAGAACTCATTCTTAGAGTGGAAGCAAATCTTCCTTGATTTTGAGGGACTGCCTATGATGATGATGATGATGTTGGGCTTACAGTGGCTATTAAATAAAATGTCGGTCTATTGTTGTAAATGTAAACTTGAGAGGCAAGCACACAGAAGATAAATATTTTATATAGCAGCTTTTGCAGGATCAGTGAATGGTAGTTCCTGGGGCAATTCAAGGTTTGAGGGTGTGAATTTATTTATTTGGGTGTAATTTCCACGCTATCCTGACTTGGAACTTATATGAAGATAGAAAAAGAGCACTACAACTTCAGTTAGGGTCTTTAGAAGTATTTCAGTCAAAAGTTGTGGCACAGTTTTTTAATGGGGCCAAAAATCTGTGCATTCTGGCAGCTCCCAACTTGAAGAAATCCAGATCTTAGTTCTTTGAAGGATACTGGCACTTCCTTTGTGGTCCTTGACTCATGTGTTGGAGTCAAAACTGGAACAACCTCAATCAGCATTGATGTGAAATATATCTTTTGAATTATGAACTAAGGACTGGACTTGAAGTAAATAGATTGTAAAAAGACATCTAACAGATGATAGTATACAGACATATTTCCTTAGTTGAACTTTGCCATTAGTTTTAATGATCTTCTGAGGTTAAATGACACTAAAAATGAAAGTAATTAGTGACGAGGCGAACTATTTGACACCTGTCATGGCACCTTAAGGCTCTAATAATTTACATAAAAGCAGATGTTATGGTAAACCAACTGTGAAGAGAGGAGGTTTGGGGACTATTATGGAAGTTCGACACCAAAGAAAAGTGTGAACGCTATCTTGGTAATCTCGCTTTGAGTCAGAAGGTTGTGAGTTTAAACCTCACTGCATGACATGAACAAATACTCTAAGCTGACATTAGAGTGCCATTTTATGGATGAAACTTTAAAAAACCAAAGGCCCATCTATTTGCCTGTTCATATGGACATGAAAAATGCCATGGTACTCTTTGAAGAGCAGGGAGTACTCCCAAATGCCAACATTTCTCCCTGAGCCAACATCACCAAAACAGATTTTGGCTCAAACCCGCAACTATTTTGGTGTACTCTTAAAGTATCTTCGATGGGAATTCACCAGAAGGGCTGAAAATGAGCACAGGACATGGATGCACCAGGACCCGGCCTAACATTGGACTATCCAATTGGGGTTGTGAGGGTGGAGCAAAAAACAAAGCCACTGGTGGAGGGCTGGGGCTGCAGGGTGGGAAAGCCTTACATTGAGAGTTCCTGCATTTCTGATCCTCAAAGGTAGCTAGTTTAAGATCAACAGAGGTACATCTGATGAGACCAACCAGTGGAAATGGGGCTCACCAGGCCAGGGTGAGGAGGGGGCGTGAAAGCTGGGTTCCCCTGAAAAAAAAAATTTCAAAGCTGTCCCTTAGCAAGAGATCTGCTGTCGATAGTAATCTTCTGTTTCATGGGGAAGGGGGTGGGGTGGGAGTGTGGACGTGGCTCTTAACATGCTTTGGATGCCCCTAAAAGTTTGTCACCATCCACTGCCTGCTCCACGACAACATGCAGGCCTTGATCCTTACCAACGGATCCATTACAGACCCAATACATGTCCAGACCGGGGTCAAACAGGGCTGCGTCATTGCCCCAACCCTCTTCTCAATCTTCCTCGCTGCAATGCTCCACCTCACAGTCAACAAGCTCCCTGCTGGAGTGGAACTAAACTACAGAACCAGTGAGAACCTGTTTAACCTTCGTCGTCTCCAGGTCAGGTTCAAGACCACTCCAACGGGAGAATTTGTAATGGGGAACAAGGAAATGGCAGAACAATTAAATAAATACGTTGGTTCTGTCTTCACGGAAGAGGACACAAATAACATCCCAGATATGCTAGGGAACCAAGGGTCTAGTGAGCAAGAGGAATTAAAGGAAATGATTATTAGTAAGAAAACAGTGCTGGAGAAACTAATGGGACTGAAGGCAGATAAATCCCCAGGGCCTGATGATCTGCATCCCAGAGTACTAAAAGAGGTAGCCATGGAAATAGTAGATGCATTGGTTGTCATCTTCCAAAATTCTATAGATTATGGAGCAGTTCCTGCAGATTGGAGGGTGGCAAATGTAACAACACTATTTAAAAAATGAGGGAGATAGAAAACGGTGAACTACAGACCGGTTAGCCTGACATCAATAATAGAGAAAATGCTGGGGTCTATTATAAAGGATGTGATAACGGCACACTTAGATAATATCAACGGGATTAAACAAAGTCAACATGGATTTATGAAAGGAAAATCATGTTTGACAAACCTACTGGAGTTTTTTGAGGAAGTAACTGATAGAATAGATAAGGGAGAACCAGTGGATGTAGTGTATTTGGATTTTCAGAAGGCTATTGTGCAAAATTAAAGCACATAGGATTGGGGGTAAGGTATTGGCATGGATTGAAAATTGGTTAACTGACAGGAAACAGAGAGTAGGAATAAACGATTATTTTTTGGGGTGGCGGGCAGTGACTAGTGGGGTACCACAGGGATCAGTGTTTGGGCCCCAGCTATTCACAATATATATCAATGATTTGGATGAGGGAACCAAATGTAATATTTCCAAGTTTGCTGATAACACAAAACTAGGTGGGATTGTGAGTTGTGAGGAGGATGCAAAGACGCTGCAAGGCAATTTAGATAGGTTGAGTGAGTAAGCAAACACATGGTAGTTGCAGTATAACGTGGATAGGAAAAACATAAGGACAAAGTATTATTTAAATGGCGATAGCTTGGGAAGTGTCGATGTACAGAGGGACCTGGGTGTCCTTGTACACCAATCATTGAAAACAAACATGCAGGTGCAGCAAGCAGTTAGAAAGGCAAATGGTATGTTGGCCGTCATTGCAAGAGGATTTGAGTACAGGAGCAAGGATGTTTTGCTACAGTTGTACAGGGGCTTGGTGAGACCGCACCTGGAGTATTGTGTGCAGTTTTGGTCTCCTTGCCTAAGAAAGGATATACTTGCCATAGAGGGAGTGCAGCGAAGGTTCACCAGACTGATTCCTGGGATGGCAGGACTGTCGTATGAAGAGAGATTGGGTTGACTAGGCCTGTATTCACTAGAGTTTAGAAGAATGAGAGAGGATCTCATTGAAACGTATAACATTCTGACTGTGTTGGATAGACTGTATGCGGGGAGGATGTTTCCCCTGGCTGGGAAGTCTAGAACAATGGGTCACAGTCTCAGGATACGGGGTAGGAAATTTAGGACCGAGATGAGGAGAAATTTTTTCATTCAGAGGGTGGTGAACGTGTGGAATTCTCTACCACAGAAGGCTGTAGAGGCCAAGTCACTGAATATATTTAAGAGGGAGATAGATAGATTTACATAAGTACCTAAAAAATAGGAGCAGGAGTAGGCCATATGGCCCCTCAAGCCTGCTCCGCCATTTAATATGATCCTCGCTGATCCGATCATGGACTCAGGTCCACTTTCCTGCCCACTCCCCATAACCCCTTATTCCCTTATCGGTTAAGAAACTGTCTAAAATGTATTCAATGTCTCAGCTTCCACAGCTCTCTGAGGCAGCAAATTTACCAGGTCCACAACCCTCTGAAAAAATTAATTTCTCATCTTTTGTTTTAAATGGGCGGCCCCTTATTCTAAGATTATGCCCCCTAGTTCTAGTCTCCCCCATCAGTGGAAACATTCTCTCTGCATCCACCTTGTCAAGCCCCCTCATAATCTTATATGTTTCGATAAGATCACCTCTCAATCTTCTGAATTTCAATGAGTAGAGGCCCAACCTACTCAACCTTTCTTCATGTCGACCCCCTCATCTCCGGAATTAACCTAGTGAACCTTCTCTGAACTGCCTCCAAAGCAAGTATATACTTTCATAAATATGGAAACCAAAACTGCACACAGTATTCCAGGTGTGGCCTCACCAATACCCTGTATAACTGTAACAAGACTTCCCTACTTTTATACTCCATCGCCTTTGCAATAAAGGCCAAGATTCCATTGGCCTTCCTGATCACTTGCTGTACCTGCATACTAAACTTTTGTGTTTCATGCACAAGTACCCCCAGGTCCCTCTGTACTGCAGCACTTTGCAGTCTTTCTCCATTTAAATAATAACTTGCTCTTTGATTTTTTTCTGCCAAAGTACATGACCTCACACTTTCCAACATTATACTCCATCTGCCAAATTTTTGCCAAATTTCTAGAAACAAAGGCATCAAAGGTAATGGGAAAAAGCGGGAATATGGTGTTGAGATGGAGGATCAGCCATGATCATATTGAATGGCAGTGCAGACTTGAAGGGCCAAATGGCCTACTACTGCTCCTATTTTCTACGTTTCTATGTTCCTATGTAACCTCTGTCGTCGAGCTACAATACACGGATGACGCCTGCATCTGCGCACATACTGTGGCTTACTCCAAGTTACAGTCAATGTATTTACTGAGGCGTAAAAAAGTATGGGCCTTACGCTAAACATCTGTAAGACAAAGCGCCTCCACCAGCCTGTCCACGCCGCTCAGTACTGCCCCCCAATCATCAAGATCCACGGCGTGGCCCTGGACAACGTGAACCATTTCCCATACCTCGGGAGCCTCTTATCAACAAGAGCAGATATTGACGACAAGATTCAACACCTCCTCCAGTGTGCCAGTGCAGCCTTCGGCCGCCTGACGAAAAGAGTGTTTGAAGACCAGGCCCTCAAATCTGCCACCAAGCTCATGGTCTACATGGGGCTGTAGTAATAGCCGCCCTCCTGTATGGCTCAGAGACATGGTCCATGTACAGTAGACACCTCAAGTCGCTGGAGAAATACCACCAAAGATGTCTCCGCAAGATCCTACAAATCCCGTGGGAAGACAGACACTCCAACGTTAGTGTCCTCGACCAGGCCAACATCCCAGCATTGGAGCACTGACCACACTTGATCTGCTCTGCTGGGCAGGCCACATTGTTCGCATGCCAGACACGAGACTCCCAAAGCAAGCGCTCTACTCAGAACTCCTTCAAGGCAAACGAGCCAAAGGTGGGCAGAGGAAATGTTACAAGGACACGCTCAAAGCCTCCCTGATAAAGTGCAACATCCCCACTGACACCTGGGAGTCCTTGGCCAAAGACCACCCTAAGTGGAGGAAGTGCATGCCGAGAGCATGCAGAATTCAAGTGCAGGCAGCAGAAAGAGCATGCGGCAAACCTGTCCCATCCACCCTTTCCCACCTGTGACAGGGACTGTGGTTCTCGTATTGGACTGTTCAACCACCTAAGGACTAATTTTTAGAGTGGAAGCAAGTCTTCCTCGATTCCGAGGGACTGCCTATAATGATCTGCGAACTGACACTCTTTGGCCACAAATTGCAGCCTATTTGGTGTGTGGACACTTGAGATGCCCCCTTCGGGCAGGGGCACCTGCATCCCAATATTAATTATTGAAATCTTAGCAGGGCCAGTTGTAGAGGTTTAAGGTGGGCACATGTTGGCACTTATAACAGGATGAATTGATTTAAGGGGCCATTATCTGGTGATTTAGTTCATTTACAGTTTGTGGGTCTTGGCTGTTGGATTTACTTACAAAACAACAATGACTGCTGTTCAAAGGTTGTTAGGTACATTGGGACATTTTGAGGATGTGAGAGGCACTATAAAAGACAAGCCCTTTATTTACTGACTGTACTGGTGAATGCTGTGTTGGCTCACGAGCAAGTCATCTTTGGGTTGACAGGTTATACCACTGTCAAGGCCTCCCGACTTTGTGCCTGGAAGGAGGTGACTGAGAGAATCATTGCAATGTTTCCAATCAGAAGGAAAGTAAGTACATTCTGAAAAACATTGCTGATATCGAGAACGTTACCAAAAAAGGATGTCTCTCCATAACATTATAAAGTGCAGAATATTGTTTGCAATGTCTCTCTATTACATTGTACAGTGCAGATCACTGACAGGTTTTCATCAATCAACTACCGATTTTTTGTTTGGGGGGGGGTGCGTGGAAACTGGGCAGAATGATTTATATAACACAAGTACTTCAAGTAGAAGCAATCCTGTTTGCTTTGGCGCCACTTTCATTGGGGGCAGATTTGACATCAACAGACTCACAACTTAATTTCTGTTCTCTAGGACTGAAAGAAAGACTAGCATTTATATAGTGCCTTTCACTATCTCAGGACATCTCAAAGTGCTTTACAGCCAATGAAGTACTTTAAAATAAAGTATAATCACTGTTGCAATGTAGGAAAGGTGGCAGCCAATTCATGCAGAGCAATGTCTCACAAACAGCAATGTGATAATGACCATCTCATCTGCATTTTAGTGATGATGGTTGAGAGATAAATACTGGCCAGGAAACCAAGAAGAAATCTTCTGCTCTTCTTTGAAATAGTGCCATGGGATCTTTTACGTCCACCTGAGAGAGCAGGTGGGGCTTCGGTTTAACGTCTCACTGCACAGGCCAGTGATCACAGAACCACAATACTAGTCTGTATGGATGAGCTGAGTGTTGAGCAACTGTCTGCAGCAAGAATGAATGGAGGAAGTCATCACTGGAGCCTGCTCTGCTGCTGGTACCTCTGGAGGCATCGGTTAAACCATCTGTTTAGGTAGTTGTAAGTATTTTGGGACCATCTCATTGAACATGGGACCTGCTGTCAGCAGCATTTCTTTAAGGCAAATGAACCATAAGACAACCTGTTTTTCGAACTAAATATCCAGATAGTAAAAAATGTTTGTAGTCTCTGGATACATTTTCAATCTACTGACAATTAAATATTTTAAATTAAAAGTTGAAAGATTCACCTCAATAGAGAGTGGGCTCTGGGTACTCTTTTTTCCTGACAAAAGTTTAAACTGCACTCCTTCAGGAGACAGTTGGCACTAGGCACGTTGAAAAAAACTTTATCTGTTTTTGACAAAGCATAAATAGCACTGGAGTTGATATCTGCATACGAGGGCAGCTGACATGGACGGGGGTTGTGAAGATCTCAGTATCCCGCATCCCCCAGGGAATGGTTGCCAGCCATTAAATTCTGGATGATATTGACACCAAGTTCTCCTCATACAGAATAGGCCATTCACAACATGTCCCATCACTCAGTAATGCCCTGACAAGGGTGAAGATAAAAAGTCACAACATTTCAGACAATCTGGCACAGACATCCTCACAGGATGGAGCAAGTCAGCACTGGAAGAGAGGATGAGTGCATATCATTCCTCCAGCACATGTGCTGCAGATTATGTTCAAAGCTGAGAAAAATGAATTCTAATACTGCTTTCTCAGCACTGATGATGGAAATGTTCTGCCGTTAAAAGTCAAGGTAAATTGGCCTATCATATTTCCCATTAATCGGAATCTGACCGGTGATTTTGCCCTTTCTGACACTTGGCACACCTACACGTCCATAAGTCAATTGTTTTAGTTGCCTAGTATTTCTGAGTGGGTTCTTTCGATTTCCCACCGTTACTATGACAGGATTAGTGGCAACTCTGGAGAAATGGCATAAATGCGTGTTTATGCCATTTCTCTAAGGTTTCCGCCAAAGTGACGGCCAGAGATCAGGGAAACCCCATGATAATTCTATCCAGTGTTTCATTTAAACAGCCTCAAATAAGTATTGTATAGTCTATAAATACTGTTGCCGATATTAGCAAATGAATGCTAAATGCATTCAGATGACATTCCTCTTTCTGCTATTTTAATGCAGGTGTTAGGATTATTTTAAACAGGTACTGCCTCCACTAAAATAGTGGACAAGGACTGTCACATAAATGCAGTAAGTATTCATCTATTAAAGTAATTTCTAGGATTATAGCCTTCAACTCCTAGCAATCCATGTTTCCAGTTCATACCTCTATTCAGATTATTGAATCCAATTTTCTTGCCAGGAGCCAATTGGCTCCTCCTAAAAGGTTCAGTTACACGCTCAACGAGTTATTGCTGTTATACACCCATGTGGAAACAATGGAATCCCCGAGACTGCAATTCTCTGCAGCCTGGGCACCTGGAGGTAGGTTCGTAAATGTTTCGGGGGTTGGAGGCGCACTCCAGTAGAACGCCTCCGACAGCAATTTCTAGCCCATATGTGTCCAATTCTGTATACCACACTTCGGGAAGGATCTCATGGCATTGGAGAGGGTGCAGAGAAGACTTACCAGAATTGTACCAGGGATGAAGGAGTTCATTTCAGTGGAGAGAGTAGAGAAGCTGGGATTTTTCTCCTTCGAGCAAAAAAGTTAAGGGGAGATTTAATAGAGGTGTTCAAAATGATATGGCATTTTGGTAGGGGGAAACTGTTTCCAGTTGCAGGACGGTCGATAACCAGAGGACACAGATTTAAGATAATTGCCAAAAAAGCCACAGGGCAGATAAGGAGAAAATTGTTTATGGAACACATTGTTGTGATCTGGAATACATTGCCTGAAAGCAGATTTAACAGCAACTTTCAAAAGGGATTTGAATATTGACTTGAAAAGGAGAAATTTGCAGGACTATGGGAAAAGAGCAAGTGAGTGGGACTAATTGGATAGCTCTTCAAAGAGCCGACACAGACATGATAGGCAGGATGGTCTCCTTCTGTACTTTATGATTCTATGATTCACTGAGAGACACAAAGATCCTATATGCCTTTTGATTAGATGGTAGGACCTAAAATTATATAGTTTCTTAAAAATGACCATTTATTCTCAATGTCCATTTATTCTCATACGCAGAAAGAAATTCAGTCAGTGAAATATTGTTGTGAATGTCTGTGAAAGATTCACACATTATCTGCTATTCTCACAACAATTAGTAACCTATTCAAGCTCATCATCACAGGCGGTCCCTCAAACGAGGATGACTTGCTTCCACATGAGTTCACAGATGTTTCAATGAAGGACCCGATGTTCCAGTCCTGAACTCCAATTGAGGGGGTGGAAGATGCCTGTGCGTGGATTTTTTTTTAAACGTGTGGTGACCGTTGTACACCAGCCACCACACGGGCTTGACAGAGCTGGGTCTTGGTCCAGTGGAAAGGGTTGAACCAAGACGACTGGAGACCTGCTCTGCTGCACGGACCTAGTGCACACACATATCGCAGTGTGGGCTGGCCCGTGCTGCCCCTGGGTCCGCGCCTCTTCTGGCTCCCGTACCCTCATTTGTCGTACCTTCACCCACGGTGTTCCAGGGCCCGGCACTCCAGCTGTATTTGTAGCCCCGACCTGCGGTGGTGTTCTCACTCAGATCGGGGTGGCCCACCATGTTCCAGGATAAACGAACGTCTGCCCTGGAGAAGGTGGGGCTAGGGGGCCCGATGGAACGTTGAGCGCCCAGCATGCGCTGATTACGTTTCCAACCACTGCGTTCGTTTGTACATTTTCTTTTTTTAAATGCCCTTCTCTGTTTTATTTAACACCGTCTTCGTAAACACTATTTTATCTCTTGAAACGTGCAATTTGAAGCCCGGATTTCCCAGGCGAGGAATCACAGACTTGCCATGGTTGGTTAAAACGCTGGTCAGACTGCCTCCACCCTCTCCCCAGCCTCCCCCCGCCCTCCCAACTGTGTTAATTAAAGGCAGTGATCTGACCAGCATCACCTCCCCTTCTCTACAAACACATACCACACTGCTGGACCTGGTAAATAGCTATTTTGACATCTAAAGCATTCACACCAGCCTTTTTAACATAGTGTTGGTATTTGAGGAGGTTGAGTGATAGGTAGGTTAAGCATCTGTCTCTCAAATATACAGGTTTTTGACAGACAATGCAGCAATGCTCTGTTTGAGAATGTGTTGGTGAGCCAGCATTCGAACATTTGTCTCTTTTCTATCATTGCAGACCTGGAAAAGCAGCCAGTCAGCTGTCAATGGTCACAGCAAGACAGTACCACGCAGCACAAAAACAAAATACTGCGGATCTGGGATCTGAAATAAAAACTGTTATGTATTAATGCTTGGGGGTCACCAAACACTAGAGGGCGCTGCATTCAGAGGTCATCGGGCTGTATGCATGTGGCATGTGTGCTTGGTCATCTGTATATAAGCTGGGTGTCTTTGTCACGCAGGCATAGAAACATAGAAATATAGAAAATAAGTGCAGGAGTAGGCCATTCGGCCCTTCGAGCCTACACCACCATTCAATAAGATCATGGCTGATCATTCACCTCAGTAACCCATTCCTGCTTTCTCTCCATACCCCTTGATCCCGTTAGCCGTAAAGGGTGATATCTAACTCCCTCTTGAATATATCTAACGAACTGGCATCAGCAAGTCTCTGTGGTAGAGCATTCCACAGGTTAACAACTCTCTGAGTGAAGAAGTTTCTCCTCATCTCGGTCCTAAATGGCATACCCCTTATCCTTAGACTGTGACTCCTGGTTTTGGACTTCCACAACATCGAGAACATTCTTCTTGCATCTAACCTGTCTAGTCCCGTCAGAATTTTATATGTTTCTATGAGATTCCCTCTCATCCTTCTAAACTCCAGTGAATACAGGCCCAGTCGATCCAGTCTCTCCTCATATGTCAGTCCTGCCATCCTGAGAATCAGTCTGGTGAACGTTCGCTGCACTCCCTCAATAGCAAGAATGTCCTTCCTCAGATTAGGAGACCAAATCTGAATACAATATTCCAAGTGAGGCCTCACCAAGGCCCTGTACAACTGCATTAAGACCTCCCTGCTCCTATACTCAAATCCCCTACCTATTAAGGCCAACATGCCATTTGCCTTCTTCACCACCTGTTATACCTGCATGCCAACTTTCAATGACTGATGTACCATGACACCCAGGTCTTGTTGCACCTCCCCTTTTCCTATTCTGCTGCCATTCAGATAATATTCTGCCTTTATGTTTTTGCCACCAAAGTGGATAACCTCACATTTATCCACATTGTACTGCACCTGCCATGCATTTGCCCATTCACCTAACCTGTTCAAGTCATCCTGCAGCCTCTTAGCATCCTCCTCACAGCTCACACCGCCACCCAGCTTAATGTCATCTGCAAACTTGGAGATATTACACTCAATTCCTTCATCTAAATCATTCATGTATATTGTAAGTAGCTGGAGTCCCAGCACTGAGCCCTGCAGCACTCCACCAGTCACTGCCTGCCATTCTGTGAATGACATGTTTATCCATACTCTCTGCTTCCTGTCTGCCAACCAGTTCTCTATCCATGTCAATACATTACCCCAATACCATGTGCTTTAATTCTGCACACCAATCTCTTGTGTGGGACCTTGTCAAAAGCCTTTTGAAAGTTCAAATACACCATATCCACTGGTTCTCCCTTGTCCACTCTACTAGTTACATCCTCAAAAAATTCTAGAAGATTTGTCAAGCATGATTTCCCTTTCATAAATCCATGCTGACTTGGACCGATCCTGTCACTGCTTTCCAAATGTGCTGCTATTTCATCTTTAATAATTGATTCCAACATTTTCCCCACCATTGATGTCAGGCTAACCGATCTATAATTCCCCGTTTGCTCTCTCCCTCTGTTTTTAAAAAGTGGTGTTACATTAGCTACCCTCCAGTCCATAGTAACTGATCCAGAGTCGATAGACTGTTGGAAAATGATCACCAATGCATCCACTATTTCTAGGGCCACTTCCTTAAGTACTCTGGGGTGCAAACTATCAGGCCCTGGGGATTTATCGGCCTTCAATCCCATCAATTTCCCTAACACAATTTCCTGACTAATAAGGATTTCCTTCAGTTCCTCCTTCTCGCTAGACCCTCGGTCCCTAATATTTCCAGAAGGTTATATGTGTCTTCCTTTGTGAAGACAGAACCAAAGTATTTGTTCAATTGGTCTGCCATTTCTTTGTTCCCCATTAGAAATTCACCTGATTCTGACTGCAAGGGACCAACGTTTGTCTTCACTAATCTTTTTCTCTTCACATATCTATAGAAGCTTTTGCAGTCAGTTTTTATGTTCCCAGCAAGCTTCCTCTCATACTCTATTTCCCCCCTCCGAATTAAACCTTTTGTCCTCCTCTACTGAATTTTAAATTTCTCCCAGTCCTCAGGTTTGCTGCTTTTTCTGGCCAATTTATATGCCTCTTCCTTGGATTTAACACTATCCCTAATTTCCCTTGTTCACCATGGTTGAGCCAACTTCCCCTTTTTATTTTTACTCCAGACAGGGATGTACAATTGTTGAAGTTCATCCATGTTATCTTTAAATGTTTGCCATTGCCTGTCCACCGTCAACCCTTTAAGTATAATTTGCCAGTCTATTTTAGCCTTTTCACGTCTCATACCATCGAAGTTACCTTTCCTTAACTTCAGGACCCTAGTCTCTGAATTAACTGTGTCACTCTCCATCTTCATGAAGAATTCTACCATATTATGGTCACGCTTCACCAAGGGGCCTCGCACAACAAGATTGCTAGTTAGTCCTTTCTCATTACACATCACCCAGTCTAGGATGGCCAACCATCTGGTTGGTTCCTCGACATATTGGTTTAGAAAACCATTCCTAATACACTCCAGGAAATCCTCCTCCACCGTATTGCTACCAGTTTGGTTAGCCCAATCTATGTGTAGATTAAAGTCGTCCATGATAACTGCTGTACCCTTATTGCACGCATCCCTAATTTCTTGTTTGATGCCATCTCCAACCTCACTACTACTGTTTGGTGGTCTGTACACAACTTCCACTAGTGTTTTCTGCCCTTTAGTATTTCACAGCTCTACCCATACAGATTCCACATCATCCAAATTAATGTCCTTCCTTACTATTGTGTTAATTTCTTCTTTAACCAGCAATGCTACCCCACCTCCTTGTCATTTCTGTCTCTCCTTCCTGAATGTTGAATACCCTGGATGTTGATTTCCCAGCCTTGGTCACTCTGGAGCCATGTCTCCGTAATCCCAATGAAATCATATTCGTTAATAGCTGCCTGCGCAGTTAATTCATCCACTTTATTACGAATACTCACATTGAGGCACAGAGCCTTCAGGCTTGTCTTTTTAACACACTTTGTCCCTTTAGAATTTTGCTGTAATGTGGCCCTTTTTGATTTTTGCCTTGGGTTTCTCTGCCCTCCACTTTTACCTTTCTTCTTTCTATCTTTTGCTTCTGCCCCTATTTTACTTCCCTCTGTCTCCCTGCATAGGTTCCCATCCCCCTGCCATATTAGTTTAACTCCTCCCCAACAGCACTAGCAAATACTCCCCCCAGGACATTGGTTCCAGTCCTGCCCAGGTGCAGACCATCCGGTTTGTACTGGTCCCACCTCCCCCAGAATCGGTTCCAATGTCCCAGGAATTTGAATCCCTCCCTGCTGCACCACTCCTCAAGCCACGTATTCATCTTAGCTATCCTGCTATTTCTACTCTGACTAGCACGTGGCACTGGTAGCAATCCTGAGATTACTACCTTTGAGGTCCTACTCTTTAATTTAACTCCTAGCTCCCTAAACTCAGCCTGTAGGACCTCATCCCGTTCTTTCCTATATCGTTGGTACCTCTACGTACCATGACAGCTGGCTGTTTACCCTCCCCCTCCAGAATGCACTGCAGCCGCACCGAGACATCCTTGACCCTTGCACGAGGGAGGCAACATACCATCCTGGAGTCTCGATTGCGGTCACAGAAACGCCTATCTATTCCCCTTACAATAGAATCCTCTATCACTATAGCTCTCTCACTCTTTTTCCTGGACTCTTGGGTTGGAATAAAGATAGATCAGGTTGCACCTGAGTGAGTTTACGGTAACCAGACTCTTGAGTCATTACAATTGGCGATGAAGTAATTTTAGAACATTCGCATGTACAATGGGCATGGTTGGAATCCTGGAGAGATTCGTGAAGGGCAAGGATTGGGCGGATTTTGTCGACCTCCTGGATCAGTATTTTGTGGCCAACGGCATGGAGACAGAGGCCGAAAATTGGTCCGAAAATTTACGGCCTCATGAAGAATCTTCTCTCGCCTATACGTCGGGCAGAAAAAGGATATGAGGAATTGTGTACATTGGTGGGTAACCACCTGAAGCCACAAGAGGGGATCATCATATCAAGCTACCGTTTCTACATGCATGTTCGTGCTGAGGGCCAGGTTGTGTCGGGTTTAGACAATACCCATGCAATGGATGTTTGAAAGTGGGGCATCTTCAGAGAATGTGCCCACAATGGAGCAAGCGTGGTGTGGCTCACCACGTGGTTGATGAGGACCAGTTCAGTGATGGCCCAGATACACAACCCGAGGAGGAAGTGAATGGACTGTATTTGTTCCTGAGCAAAAGCCAGCCGATAGTCCTTAATGTGAAGCTGAATGGCGTGCCTGTATCAATGGAGCTGGACACAGGTGTATGCCAGTCGATAATGAGCCAAAGGACATACGGCAAGCTGTGGGACACTAAGGCTGCGAAACTGAAGCTGAGTCCAGTCAATGCCAGGTTGCATACTTACACTAAGGAACTCATACCAGTGCTCGGCAGTGCAGCAATCGAGATGCCGTATGATGGTGTGGTTCATGAGCTACCATTATGGATTGTCCCAGGTAATGGTCCAATGTTGTTCGACAGGAATTGGCTCGAGAAAATCAAGCTGAACTGGAATGATGTCAAGATGTTGTCCTCGGTGGATGTTACTTCGTGTGCCCAAATATTGAAAAAGTTTCTTTCTTTGTTTGAACCAGCCATTGGTAATTTTACGGGAGCCAAGGTGCAGATTCACCTGAACTCCAATGCAAGGCCTGTCTATCACAAAGCTCAGACTGTTCAATACATGATGAGGGAGAAGATTGAAATTGAGATTGATAGACTCCAGCGTGAAGGGATCATATCACCGGTCGAGTTTAACGAGTGGGCTAGTCCCATTGTTCTTGTGTTGAAGAGTGATGGCACTGTCAGGAATTGTAGAGACTACAAGGTTACGATTAACCGATTTTCGAGGGCTGATGACCTGCTCGCCATGCTAGCTGGTGGAAAGTCGTTCACGAAACTGGATCTGACGTCGGTCTATATCACCCAGGAGCTTCTCAAAACTTCGAAGAAACTCACCTGCATCAACACCCATAAAGGACAGTTTGTCTACAACAGGTGTCCTTTTGGGATTCGTTCGGCTGCAGCCATATTTCAGAGGAATATGGAGAGTCTACTGAAGTCCATTCCTAGAACTGTCGTGTTTCAAGATGACATTCTGGTCACAGGTCGCGACACTGCTGAACATCTGAACAATCTTGAAGAAGTCCTACAGCGTCAGGCTGAAATGCTCAAAGTGTGTATTCATGGCACCTGAAGTCGAATTCCTCGGGAGGAAGATTGCTGCTGATGGCATCAGGCCCACTGATTCGAAAACCGAGGCCATCAAAAATGCATCCAGGCCTCAGAATGTGACGGAGCTGCATTCGTTCCTTGGGCTACTCAACTACTTTGGTAATTTCTTACCCAAATTGAGCATTTTACTAGAGCCACTGCATGTGTTACTAAGAAAAGGCGACAACTGAGTCTGGGGTGCGTCTCAAGATAGAGCCTTTGAGAAAGCCAAGAAACTGCTATGTTTAAACAAGTTGCTTGTTCATTATGATCTGCGTAAGCGTCTTGAATTGGCCTGTGATGCTTCATCATATGAGGTTGGTTGTGTACTCCAACAAGCAAATGAATCGGGCAAGCTACAACCTGTTGCGTATGCTTCGAGAAGTCTGTCTAAAGCGCTAAGAGCTTACAGTATGGTAGAGAAAGCAGCTTTGGCCTGCATGTATGGGATAAAAAACAAATGCATCAGTACCTGTTTGGTCTTCGTTTTGAACTAGAAACGGATCACAAAGGTATTAATACCAATGCATCGTCCCGCATTCAAAGGTGGTCTGCCTATGATTACGTCATCCATCACAGACCTGGTACTGAGAATTGTGCTGATGCACTGAGTCGTCCGCCCTTACCCACAACTGAGATGGAGACACCTCAACCTGCAGATCTACTGTTAGTAATGGGTGCTTTTGAAAGTGAAGGAACTCCTGTCACTATTCAACAAGTTAGGACCTGGACCAGCCATGACCCTATTTTATCGGTTGTGAAACGGTGTGTACTCAGTGGTGATTGATCTGCCATACCTATGGAGATGTGTGAGGAGACCAAACCTTACAACCGTCGCAAGGATGAGCCGTCCATTCAATCAGACTGTTTACTGTGCGGTAATCATGTAATCATGCCTAAGAAAGGTCGAGAAAAATTTGTACGTGAACTTCATAGCACTCATCCTGGTATTGTCATAATGAAGTCCATTGCTAGGTCTCATGAATGGTGGCCTGGAATTGACTCTGATCTGGAATCATGTGTGCATCAGTGCAATACTTGCATGCAGCTAAGTAAAGTACCAGCGGAATCTCCGCTGAGTCTTTGGTCGTGGCCATCCAAACCATGGTAGAGGATCCACATTGATTTTGCAGGCCCGTTCCTAGGAAAGATGTTTTTTGTCGTAGTAGATGCATATTCTAAGTGGATAGAGTGTGTTATTATGTCATCCAGCACGTCTACAGCTACCATTGAGAGCCTTCGTGTCATGTTTGCTACTCATGGTTTACCTGACATTGTTGTGAACAACAACGGATCTTGCTTCACAAGTCTTGAGTTCCAGGAGTTCATGAACCTCAATGGCATCAGACATGTGAGATCAGCTCCATTCAAGCCTGCTTGTAATGGTCAAGCAGAGCTTGCTGTTCAAACGATCAAGCAAAGTATGAAAGTATGTAACTCAGGGCTCACTGCAGAGACGGTTGTCATGTACATTGCTCAGTTCCAGGTCAAGACCTCATATGCTTACTGGAGTTCCTCCTGCTGAACTACTGATGAAGAGAAATCTCAAGACCAGGCTTTCTCTTGTTCATCCTGATTTGAATGATCGTGTTGAAAATAGATGTCAAAGTCAGCAATGGTGTCATGATCGTGTTGCCGTGTCACGTGACATCTCGGTCAATGATCCTGTGCATGTACTGAACTATGATCAAGGTCCAAAGTGGAATCGCCGGCACTGTTACAGCCAAGGAGGGTAACAGAGTGTTTATTGTCATGCTCAAGAATGAGCAAACATGCAGCAAACACCTTGACCAGGTTAAACTGCGGCACACGGATGAACTGGAACCGAGTGAGGAAGATGCAGTCAGTGACCAACCAACCACTGTTCATTCCTCAGAGGACTCTGCTGACATTACTGACTCTGAACCTTCAGTCTCTGATGTGGTCATGACCACTCCCATCAGATCGGCTATTCAGCCCTCAGTCTCAACGGACTCAGAACACTCGCCCAGAACCAAAGTTGAACTGAGACGCTCAACTCGTGAGAAGAAAGCTCCAGACCATCTTAATTTGTAAAAAGACATTTGTTAAGATTTTAAAAGGGGGATGTTGTTATCTATTAATGTTTGGGGTCACCAGACACCAAAGGGCGGAGGTGAATACGCTGTACGCATGTGGCATGTGTGCTTGGTCACCTGTATATAAACTGGGTGTCTTTGTCACACAGGCACTCATGGGCTGGAATAAAGATGGATCAGGTTGCACCTGAGAGAGTTTACAGTAACCAAACTCTTGAGTCATTACAAAAACAGAAGATGCTGGAAATCTCAGCGGATCAGGCAGCATCTATGAAGAGAAACAGAGTTAATGTTTCAGATCGATGACCTGTCGGCAGTACTACACAGCCCTCTCACCAAAGTTTGCAAGCACCAGCACAGCTAGGCACATCCTGAAGGATGCAGTTTGTTAGTGTGCTGAGGTAACACCAATTGAGATAAAGAGCAAAGTTGAGGAAGAGTAAATGATGTTAACAGAGGAGGAACAGGGAGCTGCTGAACAGATGGTCATGTGAGTGCCGTCTATGACGCTCTGCACCCTTAGGAACCCTATCACCCAGGCAATGTTCTGTACTTTGTCAAGCTGAGGTCTCCTTTCCACATTGAAAGTGATGACTGTGTTGTCTCTTGCAAACAAGGCCTCTGATGCTTGCTTTATGCATCTGTGGACTGCCAACTGACTGATTTGACATTGGTGATGGCTTAGAAGAATCCAATGGCATAAACGTTTAATGGACTAGCGACCATCACTATGGCATTGGTTGGCTGTAGCTCAGCCTCCACGAGATGGCATTGCCATTTGCAGCATCCCTTCTGAAGCAGAGGCATCAAAGACAGGCCTCTTCTAAGATGTTCTGTAAGGGCTGTCTGGGACAGTAATTGCCGGTTCTGGAGTAAGCATAAGTGTGACCTAACCTACCTTTCGTGATCCCTCAAGAGGTATTCTTCTCCAAATCTAGGATTACCATTGGAACTCCCAAAGGAACTCCCACTTCTGTTGCTGAAAGTAAAATAGCAGCTGAAAGCAAGAATAATGTAAGAAGTAAAAACCATACAATGCAAAGCATTAGGCCTCAACAGCAACAAAAATTAATGTACCAACCAAGAGGTAAATAAAGCATGGGCTATCACCACTATCGAAAAGAAGGGGGCAAGGAAGGTGCTTATTGCAATGTGTGACTAATTTAAATAATTTTGATCGGTTTAATAAGGTTTGTGCTGGTCACCAGTGCAGCCTCTAAAAACCTAGCAATGTTCTTTGCAGCAAAATGGAGTGAGCTGAGAATTGGGCGTGATAGTCTATGTGCTCAGTTTTGCAACCTATGCTCCCCCATAGTGAAGCAATGTGGCACCAGCTTAGTTTTGTACAGTTGGGACTTTAAAGTATTTCAGGCTTCTCTAGCAAATCTAGGTACAAAGAAGCAGCTTTCTAAAATAAGGTCACAACTATCAAAGCATGAAAGGTAATCCTCCAATTGGAGTGAGCTTCTGTGGGGCAACAGCTTCCCTGCTTCTTTGAGGTGTCAGAAGCACCGGCATAGATTTTGTGCCTAGGTATCTGGAATTTATGCTGGAAGTTAGAGTGGCTGGTGAATATGTCTGACTAGATATGACTGGATGGATGTTATATTCATGGTAAAATGTCACACAATATATTTCCTGTCGTTAGTGCCGTAGCAATGCTGGACATTAGGAATGCGAGTGCATTCCTTATGTTCAGTGTTGCTTTAGAGTGCGGAGCGTGATTGAAAATATAACCCCCCCACCCTCGAATCCCAGAATGTGAATTTTGTTTTTTGAACATAGCCTGGCCTTCAGTTACTCCAGAGGAAGCTATCTACAATAAAACCCAAGGCTGGAAGCAGCAATTCCCCACCCTTTCCTGATGTTGGCACCCTGATTCCGGCAGGAATCCTGCTAAAATTATTTAAATAAGACTGACCCTGGGAAATTCATTGAAGTCAGTTTGGCACTGATGAGTGGGTGCAAACCATATCCAGCTGCAGTTCCAGAGAGGAAAATCCAGCACTGTACACACATTTTGAATAAAAAGTTAGAAGTAACCATAAAAGATCAGCAGAGAATGAACACAAGACTATTGTTCAGAACGTTTAGTTTTATTCATCCTTGCTTGTCCTAATAATATCTCACATGGATTTTTGGATCTAATCTGCATGTGTATTAGCTTTTATCTGCTGGTTTCTTAACCATCAACATTGCACATTATACTGCCAAGAACCAAGGGAGAATGTTCTTAGTATATACTCTGTTGGTTCGCCCAGTATTACCTCAACAGTGATTTTATACTGCCAATATAAACTGGAGTTGTGTGGGTTTTATTTGACCAAAGCTTTTACAACTCACAAGTGGAGTTACTACAAACCCATGGCCCCCCAGCGCCCGCCCCCCCGCCCCGCCCCCTCTGTTAGCCGCACTCCATAATGTAAACAAGCCTGGTCCTTTATCCTGAAAGCATTGTGGATCCATGAAAATGTGGATCGGTTTTTCTCCTGTCGGGACCTGAAATGAAAGAGAGGGACAGGGTTAGCTTTTAGTGTGAAGGACAAACAAAGGGAGATGAGTAGCTACTGAATGCAGCTGCAGTTTGACATGCAGAGTGTGTAGGGTGAGATGGAAGCAAGAAGGAAAAAGAGGAGGCGGTGGAAACAATCCCAGAGTCGTTCTCTCCATGGATGCTGACTGACCTATTTGTGCTTCCAACATTTACAATTTTTTGCTTTGTATTTATTCTTTCATCTCTATTATAACACTCATCTGATGCTTGCTGTTTTCATACAAAATAGCTTTGATGATACAGTAGAAGAAGTCGCTTTTTCAACATTAAAGGTTTTTCATTACAAAGATAAAAGACATTTTGAGTGAGAGAAAAGAAAGAGTTGAGAGAGAGGCGTCAGTCGAGCCTGGCACTACTCCATCATGTTCATTCTGCGCGAATGTGGTGCCACTAGAACAATTAAAGGAGAAGATTTCATGTCAGCTTGCTCTGCAGATTTGTATCATGATCTGAGATAACTTACTATTTTTGGACTGATAAATAACCCAGGCACATTAATCTTTCTTATTTTTTCCAAAACGGTAAACAATATTAGTTATTCTTTTAAATGCCCGTTCCAAGTGCAATGGTTATTTCATGCAATATTTTTTAAAACACTGTCGTGACCTTTCTCTCCAACAGATCTTGTAATGAGGTGAAAAAACAGCTTTCAGTTCACATTTGTCAGGCTTAGGTTTTTAAATTGAGGATTTGTGATGATAAATCTGTCAATCCACTCCTGGTGCACAAACACAATACTTTCTTCCCTTGTTTTTATGGTAAGTTCTCTAGCTGTAAATGTAATCAAATACAAGTTCACTGATGCAAATTAATTAACTTAGTTTCTGAAAAAGTAGCCACCAGGCCTCAGTACGCAGGTCTACTATCGATTATGATAAGCTCTAGAAGATGTCAGGTTAAACAAGTGAGGAAAACATGCTTTGCAGCAGCAGCAGAGGCAAGTTTTAAAATAGCGTGAAATCACATTTGGGGCCAGAAAGCACGTGTCCACACTTCAGTCTGAGTGCAGTTGGGATTCTGGAGCCATTGATGAATTTACTGATCTGGAAGCAAGTGCACCTGGATTGATGCATTTTACACATCACATATTGAGTGATCATTCCATTTTGCTATTAGGTTGATTGAAAAAAAACAGCATTTGGGAACAGTATTCAGACAAAGATAATGGGGGAGAAATTGCCCTGCGCCCCGATTGGGGGCGGTAATCTTCCCGGGCCGGGACCTTTAGCGGCCAGTGTGGAACACCTGCCGCCGCTGCAGATTTGCCCTTACCGCCCCTGAAAGGAAGCGGAGTGCAATCTCCCGCTCTCCATTTCCTTTGGGGGTGGTAACCGGAACGCTACAGGGGCGCGACGTCCAGCGCTACGTGGATGCTTCATTCTGCATGGCCTCTAATAGCCTCCATTGGGCCACCAGGGCAGCGATGTGACCGGGCTAGCAGCCTGGCACCCAAGACGCTGGGGCCACCATCGTTGAGCAGACCCGAGAGTCGGCCGACAAAAAAAGATGGCGACCCGGGGTGCTGGCAGCACAGGGTGGCGGCACGGGGCGCTGGCGCCCTCCCCTTTAAGCACCGCCCCGAGAGTGGATATCGGCCAGCTTCACGACCCGTTGACATCCACTCGGGCCAGCCTCGCGGCCCGTGGGGCAATTTCCCCCGTGGGGTGGTAAAGGGTCAGTGCGGGGTGTAAAAAGGTCTTTGCACAGCTATCAGTGAACAAAAGGCTTTCCTGAATGTACTAGTGCCACTCTGTGTAACGACTCAGCTACAACTCCTAAAATACATTTAAGGCTGCCGAATGAACACCAGCACATTTCTCTCCTTTGAGGTGCCTGCCATCCATTTTTGAAGAGGAGCAAAAACATTGGGGGCAAAATTGCCTCTTTTTATAGCCCCGTTAGCACTCTGGGGGGCAAGACAGTTTTCGCCTGGGGGAGGGGGCATTACCGATTAGCGGAAAATTGCCTGGGAGTTTGCAGAGGCGTGGAGCGGTGAGGGGTTGCCGTGCATAGCAATGATGTCGTCGCCGGTTATGTGGTGGCCCTGGGCGCTAACTGCGGGGAGGGGTGCGCCGCTGCCATGGCAGCGCCTATAAAAAGAGGCAATTTTGCCCCCAATGTTTTGGCTCCTCTTCAAAAATGGATGGCAGGCACTTGAAAGGAGAGAAATGTGCTGGTGTTCATTAGGCAGCCTTAAATGTATTTTAGGAGTTGTAGCTGAGTCGTTACACAGAGTGGCACTAGTACATTCAGGAAAGCCTTTTGTTCACTGATAGCTGTGCAAAGATCACAGACCTTAAGTGCTAGGTGCTTGTAAAGGAAATCTCTCTGATGAGTTTGCCTCACTGTTATCTCCCAGTAGATTCAGGCAATACTCTCTGGAGTTTAGAAGAATGAGAGGTGATCTCATTGAAACATATAAGATTTTGAGGGGTATTGACAGGGTAGATGCAGAGAGGTGGTTTCCCCTGGCTGGAGAGTCCAGAATTAGGGGGCATAGTCTCAGGATAAGGGTTCAGCCATTTAAGACAAAGGTGAGGAGGAATTTCTTCAATGAGGCTTGTAAATCTTTGGAATTCACTACCCCAAAGGGCTGTGGATGCTCCGTCGTTGAGTATATTCAAGGCTGAGATAGATAGATTTTTGGACTCCAGGGGAATCAAGGGATATGGGGATCGGGCAGGAAAGTAGAGTTGAGGTCGAAGATCAACCATGATCTTATTGAATGGCGGAGCAGTAACAAGGGGTTTTATGGCCTACTCTTGCTCCTAATTCTTAAGTTTTTATGTTTTAAAATTTTTTCAGGGCTTGTGGGCTGAACAGCAGCCTTCTTATGCACAACACCAGGGATATAATCAAACCCCCAGTGACTGAGTAAATACACAACGGTCTGGATCTCCTGCAGTTATTGCCTTATGACCCCAACCACTTGGGTTGTCTGCTGTTCCCTTTCCCCAACCTCCTCCAATTTGTATTTCAAAAAGAAGGGAATCTGCATTGGGACACCGAAACTGTAGCCTTACAGAATATTCCAGGAAAATTCCTCAAACAAAAACAGTATTGAGAGAGACTTCCAAATGAAACTGGGAGCCACAAAAATATTTTTTCTAAAAACAACACTCCAACGTAATCTCCATCAGCACAAAACTTTGCAATTCACCTTTAAGAATCTAGCATTAGCATTTCTCAGCTTAAATAATCTAAGTTAGTCATATTTTATAATGTGAAGGGGAAGTCATGCTTGACAAATTTACTGGAATTCTTTGAGGATGCAACGAACAGGGTGAATAAAGGGGAATCAGTGGATGTGATGTATTTGGACTTCCAGAAGGCATTTGACAAGGTGCCACATAAAAGGTTACTGCATAAGATAAAAGTTCATGGGGTTGGGGGTAATATATTAGCATAAATAGAGGATTGGCTAACGAACAGAAAACAGAGTCGGGATAAATGGTTCAGTCTCTGGTTGGCAACCAGTAACTAGTAGGGTGACGCAGGGATCAGTGCTGGGACCCCAACTATTTATAATCTATATTAACGACTTAGAGGAAAGGACTGGGTGTAACATAGCCAAGTTGGCTGATGATACAAAGGTGGGAGGAAAAGCAATGTGTGAGGAAGACACAAAAAATCAGCAAAGGACATAGACAGGCTAAGTGAGTGGGTAAATATTTGGCAGATGGAGTATAATGTTCCAAAGTGTGAGGTCATGCACTTTGGCAGAAAAAAATCAAAGAGCAAGTTATTATTTAAATGGAGAAAGATTGCAAAGTGCTGCAGTACAGTGGGACTTGGGGATACTTGTGCATGAAACACAGAAGAATAGTATGTAGGTACAGAAAGTGATCAGGAAGGCCAATGGAATCTTGGCCTTTATTGCAAAGGGGACAGAGTATAAAAGCAGGGACATCTTGTTACAGCTATACAGGGTATTGATGAGGCCACACCTGGAATACTGCGTTTGGTTTCCATATTTACAAAAGGATATACTTGCTTTGGAGACAGTTCAGAGAAGGTTCACTAGGTTGATTCCGGGGTTGAGGGGGTTGACTTATGAGGAAAGGTTGAGTAGGTTGGGCCTCTACTCATTGGAATTCAGAAGAATGAGAGGTGATCTCATTGAAACGTATAAGATTATGAGGGAGCTTGACAAGGTGGATGCAGAGAGAATGTTTCCACTGATGGGGGAGACTATAACTAGAGGGCATGATCACAGAAACATAGAAACATAGAAAATAGGTGCAGGAGTAGGCCATTCGGCCCATCGAGCCTGCACCACCATTCAATATGATCATGGCTGATCTTAGAATAAGGGGACGCCCATTTAAAACTGGGATGAGGAGAAATTTCTTGTCTGAGGGTTGTAAATCTGTGGAATTCGCTGCCACAGAGAGCTGTGGAAGCTGGGACATTGAATAAATTTAAGACAGGAATAGACAGTTTCTTAAACGATAAAGGGATAAGGGGTTACGGGGAGCGGACGGGGAAGTGGAGCTGAGTCCATGATCAGATCAGTCATGATATTAAATGGTGGAGCAGGCTCGAGGGGCCACATGGCCTACTCCTGTTCATGTTTCTTATGTTCTTATGTTCTTATATCTTAGATTGGTGATTCCTGGGGTAGAAATTATGGAAATTGAGAGGGATGACTTCATCCAATCCATTTTCACGATTACACTCTTTCCAGGACTGGGGCATCTTCCGCCTGCTGACACTTCCAGCGGAATTTGGGTCAGAACTTAAGTGGGGTGAAAATCTTGTGGATCCGGGCCATGTCCCAAATTCCAAACCACCCAAGATAGAGTCACTGGATTTCCACCCTACCAAACCATCGGAATTTTGAGACCGAGATATATTTCATATTTAACTATCAATCCAAAAATATGAAATAAATTTAATTTGTTCACTGAAATTGTGATTTATCTTCACAAGGTTTATTTATAACAACTACTTTGTTATTTCCTTCCTTATAAATAATCCAGGTACAAAAAAGACTGACCGCATACCTGAGAGATGGTGAGAGGCTTCTTTCAGTAAGCTCACAGACTTGCTTCTGTGAGGAGCAGCTTTCCCATCTTAAAACCAATGGAGGGATTTTTCTACCCCTCTGTTACATCTCTGTCAGTGATCTCTACAATTGCAAGAGAGGGATCAGCTTATGATAGCCCTGCTGCCGATCTAAGTCATGCTGAAATCTGGAGCTAAGTAGTTTACTAGCAGCTTCTCCCTTCCTGTGGGAGGGGAAATAGTTATTATGCCTTGCAGCATGCAACATAACCTCAAAGCACAGGAGGAAATGCCCTAAACAACTCTATAACATTAATACAACATACTGCTGCATAGTAAACTGAAAATTCTAAAAACAGTGACATAAACTAAATACACATTAATAAAATTGGGGGCCATCAAGCAACAGTAACATTTTGAATGCAAAATAATGAATCATCGTCTCCTCCAGATAAAATAATCTAAATAGTTTAAGCCCTCAAGTTTTTATTTTGGTGGTGGAGGGATCACATTTGAGATATTGGAGGGAGCATTCAAAGTCCACCGTGTTTTATTAAAAACTCCTTTAATGTTCCATATGTAAAGTAATTGACAGCTGGCGACAATTACAGCTGTAACATCTGATTAATACAAACAATCTATTCTTAATTCAAAGTCACTTAATTCAAAATATCTGATAATTCAATTTTATTTACTTTGCTTAATTGAAATTATTGGATAATTCAAATACAAAAAAATGATGGAATTATACTGTAACAGCACAAATCTTCTACTGCTTTACACTTGCAACTCACTGTATCCTGTGTCACCCACCTACAGTAGCAAGCACCATCTCAGATCGTTCCACTCTGGGGTAATGGGGCAGTCTGTTAGGGCGTTGCAGGACGAAGCATTTGGTGAAGCACAGAGCATGAGTCAGGAGGAGAAAGTGCAGGTGGAATCACAGAAGATGTAACCTGGTGGACAGAGAGTCAGCTTGAGGGCTCCTTTAGCTTCTGTGCCCAGAGATTAAGACCGTTGATAGTTCACTTTATGGAGTCATTTGAGACTGTGCCATGCAGCCTCTACATTTTGGGGGTGTCTACGGAGAAGTGCTTGAGTGCATGAGCGCCTAACTGAGCTGTGGCCAATCCAGGGCCCTCTGCAGCCGAGCACTTCTTGGGCTAAGGCTCTAATCCCAGGTATAGCTTCCCTCTTTAACAGGTGCTATCGAGACCTTGATCATCTACAACAGGCTGTCTCTTCTGGATTCATCCTGGCAGGGAATCAGATTGAGACAGCCACAACTCAGGGCTTCACCTACTTCATTGCTGCCCAGAGATCTGTGCCCATACAGATCTCTGGCCTGGCTGAGGGAGAGGGGTTGCCACAGTTCATGGGGATCTCTGCAATCCTGTTGCAACGTGACAATGCCCTGAGATGCTGCAGATGAGATTCCAATCATACAGCATCGAGGAGCCACTTCATCACTGGCCATGGCACTTTCCCTTCCAGGGTCTTCTTTAGATGCAACAGAAAGAGGGACTTGATCACCTCCACCAATTGCACCAAGAGTCATGCTGGGTTCCAGTCATTCATCTCACCTTCTCCTTTCTCTGGAAAACACTTAAAAGGAACACAGGGTTAAAAAGAAGAAACACACAATGGGGCTGAAATTCAGGCCTGCCACAAACCTGGCGCACCTACCATCTTTTTTTGCGCGATTACCACCGGAATACCGCTATTTTTGCGGCGGGCAGTCGATCGATTTTCAGCGATTTTTATTAAAAAAGTATCCGGCGGTAATGACCGGCAGGAATCGGGAGTTTGCAGCGCTGTGGGTGGGTTGATTGGAGCGACATTACCACAGGGAAGTTCACCCTTCTGGTCATTTGAAGCTAATGAGCCAGCTGTTCCCTGGCCTTCTTAAAGATCAGGGTTTGCATCTAGACCCTGAGGAGGGAAGGAGTTGTGTTCAAGGATGGCAGGTGCTGCTGGACCAAGAAGGGCAACACGCTTTTCCGACGCTGAACTGGAGGCCCTGATGCAGGGTGTCAAGGGAAGAAGGCGAGTCCTGTACCCAGACGTGGGGAGACCCACTCGCTAGGTGTTTACCAATGCCTGGAGGGAGATTGCTGTGGAGGTCTCTGGGACCTCCATTCATAACCGCACCTTCATGCAGTGCAGAAAACGACTGAATTATATCATCCGTCTGATGAAAGTGAGTATCTGTTCCACCAACTGCTGACCTTGCATCTGCGAGCCTCTCCTTCATCCTTCTCATTTCCCACCTTCCCGTATAGTCACTGAAGCACCATTTCATTGTTGAGTCCTCTATCTATATTGCGCAATGGAGGCTTCCTCTCATCTCACAGTTAGAGCTGCATATCAGGGACACACTTTGTGCACTCATTTCTGATGCGTCCTCACAGTGGTACTCACCAACCATTCTATGTTTTGCAGGCTAAAATTGCACACAACAGGATGAGCAAAGGAGGACTGGTGATGGCGAGGCTAAGCTCCAAATCCTCGCACCCTTGGAGGAGAGGGTCGAGGCGCTCGTTGGCAGACATGGTGCCTTCCCTGTGTCCACTGGTACTGCTGATGCCAATGTGGGTAAGCGAAGACCCTCCTTTAATGCTATCTCTCCATGCATGCTCCAGCGCCTACTGTGCTTTTCCCTCTGAAAGTCTGCTAGTTATAGCCTCCATGTGTCAAACTCCCAGCTCCCCCTCATGATTGCCCTTCTCCCATTTATGCTTGCAGGTGAGAGGCTGAGTGGCAGCAAAGGAGAAAGAGAGGCAGCACCTGTCAGAGCAGCACAAGGCCTGGAGACAACCCCGGAACCGAATGGCAGCACAGTCAACAAAGAGGCACCACCTGTCAGACCAGTGCTAGGTCTCGATGAGATCCTTGAGGATAGCAGTAACAGAATGCCTAATGACAGCATCGAGGACATTGAGGGCTCCAGCCTTGCTGACACCCTGGAGCCCACTCCATCTTTTGGGAACTTCAGTGATGAGGAAGAGGAGGACACTGCTGGCAGCACCGCATCACGGCTTCCACCCACACGTGTCAGTTCAGATACTAGGCGGTCCGATCTAGTGCAGATAGTACAGGGGTCTGCACTGGGTATTGCACCAGTGCGTAGAGGGCTGCAGCATGGTGACGGGGCTAGGCAACCTCAGGTGCCATCTCTCCAGGGGGCGAGTCCACACTGGAGATCTGCTGAGAAGGACTCAGACAAGTTCATCGATGTTGCAGCTTATAGAAACATAGAAACATAGAAAATAGGTGCAGGAGTAGGCCATTCGGCCCTTCGAGCCTGCACCACCATTCAATAAGATCATGGCTGATCATTCCTTCAGTACCCCTTTCCTGCTTTCTCTCCATACCCCTTGATCCCTTTAGCTGTAAGGGCCATATCTAACTCCCTCTTGAATATATCCAATGAACTGGCATCAACAACTCTCTGTGGCAGGGAATTCCACAGGTTAACAACTCTCTGAGTGAAGAAGTTTCTCCTCATCTCAGTCCTAAATGGCCTGCCCCTTATCCTAAAACTGTGTCCCCTGGTTCTGGACTTCCCCAACATCGGAAACATTCTTCCCGCATCTAACCTGTCCAGTAGAATCTTATATGTTTCTATGAGATCCCCTCTCATCCTTCTAAACTCCAGTGAATAAAGGCCCAGTTGATCCAGTCTCTCCTCATATGTCAGTCCAGCCATCCCGGGAATCAGTCTGTTGAACATTCGCTGCACTCCCTCAATAGCAAGAACGTCTTTCCTCAGATGAGGAGACCAAAACTGAACACAATATTCCAGGTGGGGCCTCACCAAAGCCCTGTACAACTGCAATAAGACCTGCCTGCTCCTATACTCAAATCCCCTTACTATGAAGGCCAACATACCATTTGCCTTCTTCACCGCCTGCTGTACCTGCATGCCAACTTTCAGTGACTGATGAACCATGACACCCAGGTCTCGCTGCACCTCCCCTTTTCCAAATCTGCTGCCATTCAGATAATAGTCTGCCTTCGTGTTTTTGCCCCCAAAGTGGATAACCTCACATTTATCCACATTATACTGCATCTTCCATGTGTTTGCCCACTCGCCTAACCTGTCCAAGTCACCCTGCAGCCTCTTAGCGTCCTCCTCACAGCTCACACCGCCACCCAGTTTAGTGTCATCTGCAAACTTGGAGATATTACACTCAATTCCATCATCTAAATAATTAATATATATTGTAAAGAGCTGGGTCCCAGCACTGAGCCCTGCGGCACTCCACTAGTCACTGCCTGCCATTCTGAAAAGGACCTGTTTATCCCGACTCTCTGCTTCCTGTCTGCCAACCAGTTCTCTATCCACGTCAGTACATTACCCCCAATACCATGAGCTTTGATTTTGCACACCAATCTCTTGTGTGGGACCTTGTCAAAAGCCTTTTGAAAGTCCAAATACACCACATCCACTGGTTCTCCCTTGTCCACTCTATTAGTTACATCCTCAAAAAATTCCAGAAGATTTGTCAAGCATGATTTCCCTTTCATAAATCCATGCTGACTTGGACCAATCCTATCACTGCTTTCCAAATGCGCTGCTATTTCATCCTTACTGATTGATTCCAACATTTTCCCCACTACTGATGTCAGGCTAACTGGTCTATAATTACCCGTTTTCTCTCTCCCTCCTTTTTTAAAAAGTGGTGTTACATTAGGAACTGATCCAGAGTCGATAGACTGTTGGAAAATGATCACCAATGCATCCACTATTTCTAGGGCCACTTCCTTAAGTACTCTGGGATGCAGACTATCAGGACTATGAGAGAAGGGTGGAGGCAATGCATTCCCAGATGTTGGGGGCGCTGGCAAGGTTGCCAGAGAGCCTGTCGGAAGTGGTGAGGAGTGTGGAGGATTGTGGAGGAGTCCGCCTCCTGCATAGTCTACAGCTCTGCACATACCATGGAGCCCATAATTGCCAGTGTGCAGGCGATGTGGACTCCCAGAGTGTCCGTGCGGATCCAGCTGTGATGCTGCAACCTGCAGGTGATATGGCAGCTGCCATTTCGGCACAGGCGTGTAAGCATTACGCGAAAAAAAATCGACACAAAAGCATAAAATTGTGGACTTAAAGTTTTAGACATTGCTTTAATTTGGCTGTTACTGCACAAGGGCAGACAGCTGATGTGGGACAGGTCCAGACATGTCCCACAGGAATACACATCAGTTGGGCAGGAATCAATGGCTGAAATGGCAGGAAGATGGTTGATGGGGTGGGCCCTTTGTCATGTAATCAGTGAGCGATCAAGAAGATTGGTCGGTGCTCAAGACACAAAGGAAGCTTTTTGACCACTCAGACCTATTGGAGCCTTATTGAGGAAACAGCCCAGTAACAAAGGAACAGGCTGAAGACATAATTTTGCTCTTTCAGTTGTACTGCCTCAGACGAAGGACAGTTAAACTTGTGGCGTGAGAAGAAACATTTTACAGGTATAAAAGTGGCAGGTTTTGTCTGCCATCTCTCTCTCTCTCCTCTTCTACGCTTACTCACTTCATTCAACGCACAAAGACTGAGCACTCCATCTGGGACGGAGAGAAGAAACACTATTTATGAGCAAGGAGAGCCTTGCTATTTCGACTGGGAAGCTGACCTAGAGACTGGACTTGAAGACCACAGATTGATACAGACCCAGAAGATACGCTCATCGGGAGAAGCAGCGAGTAAGCCAGATGGGTAATTGGTGAGCATTTATCCCAGCCCACACATCTTTAAGACCACCGCATAGTGTGAAAGGGTGTTGTGTGTCCCAACCAAGCCTTAGGGGTCTAGTGGGAGATTTTTCTGCACAGATCACAGGCGCATGCACAATTCTGTTGAACAGATTCGGTGGTGCACTTTTGAATCTGAGCAGGGGTGTTTTAGTCGTGGGTACTTCACATTAGGGACCTGTTCAGACGGGCCAGGGTTGTGTGTTGTACTGTGTTTGTTTTATACCACCAGGGTGTGTTTTACTGGGTGAAGGTGTGTGCTTTAACTTGAATAAAGGCATTGTGACGGTTGAGACTGAAAGATCTGGCTATAACTGTGTATTTCTGTTTACCACTATAATTCTGGTGTCTAGAACTGTTGTGAAGAAGGTGATTCGAAACCACCAAGGGCAAGACCACTTTCAGGCGCGAGGGAACAAGCGCATTGGTGCTGGTTTGGAGAGGAAGGCTGCGGCCCTGGAAGTGCAGAATGCTCGTATGCACTCTGGGCAACAGGCCACGGAGAGTCTTACTGCTGCCATGTCTGCTGGCTTTAAGACTCTGGCTGCTCTTATGCAGTCTCAGCTTGATGCCATCCTACACTTTGCCTTTTTGGTTGAGTCCACCATGGGCCACGGGGAACCTTCCGGTGTGGCCCCACAGCCCCGACCTGAGCTCCCTCAGATTGTTGGTGGTGGTAATGTGCCGCCCCCGGTGAGTGACTCAGGCTCCTCAGACCAGGATACGGATGATGTGCTCCCTCAGGATTGCAGCATTCCCGGTCCCAGATCTGTCACTCTGCCTCTGACTCCACGTATGGCCTCGCCCGAACCAAGCCAGATTGACCCCTCCCAGGAGTCTGATGACCAGTCCGCAGCCAGGCCTTCTAGGTCCAAAGCTGATCGAAGGCGTCCTAGAAGGACATCTGTAGCTTCCACACTCGAAACACAGCATCCTTCCCAGAGCCCATGAGGCAGCCACAGGGGAGATACTGAGGCGTTGTAGTAGATTAGGCACACATAAGAGGGGTTATAACGAAATGCACAAGAGTGAGAAATGAAGTTAGTGTGTAATTTTTTTGCACTGCTTTTTGTTGTGTTAGTCTTTTGCACTGACTTGGGTGATGTCATAAATCTTTATTTTTTGCACCTATCACATTTGATCATTTAGACAGATGTATCATTTGATGGTGAGCAATTATGTATGAAGGTACTCATTGGGACGGCCATGGAAAATAGAAGCTGAAGGGTCATGTGGAGATGAAATTGTCTGAATTGAGCATCAATCAGACATCACTGCACATCCCTTGAAGGGTTGCGATGGCGCCTCCTCCTCCTCCTCCTCCTCCTCCTTTTCCTCCTCCTCATCATCCTACTCCTCCTCTTCCTCCTCCTCCTCCTCCTCCTTGTCCTCCTCCTCGTCCTCCTCCTCATCATCCTACTCCTCCTCCTCCTCCTCCTTATCATCCTACTCCTCCTCCTCCTCCTCCTTGTCCTCCTCCTCGTCCTCCTCCTCATCATCCTACTCCTCCTCATCCGACTCCTCCTCATCCTCACAGGTGATGCAGCATGCAGCAGACCATCACGAATATGGAGACCCGTTCCGGAGAGTAGTGCAAAGTGCCACCAGAGAGGTCCAGGTAACAGAACCTCTGTTTGAGGATCCTGATGCAGTGCTCAATGATGCACCTGGTGGTAGAATGAGCGTCATTGTATGCATGCTCAGCCACAGTCCTGGGGTTCCGAAGTGGAGTCAGCAACCAAGTGGACAGGGGATATCCCTTGTTCCCAAGCAGCCATCCACAATCCTGGTTTGGCCCAGTGAAGATGGCGGGCACACAGCTCTGGCGCAGGATGAACGAATCATGGCTGCTGTCTGGATACATAGAAACATAGAAAATAAGTGCAGGAGTAGGCCATTTTTCTTTTTGATGATTGATGAATCAACTGCCAGAATCCTACCCTGGTGGTCGCACAGCAGCTGCATATTCAGGAAGTGGAATCTCTTTCTGTTCATAAAGAGTTCGGGATGGTTCAGTGGCACCCTCAGGCCAATGTGTGTGCAGTCGATGGCACCCTGCACGAAGGGAAACCCTGCAATCCGGACAAATCCGGCCTGCCGCTCCACCTGCTTCTCCTTGGTCATCAGGAAGGAGACATATTGGCCTCTTCTCTTATAGAAAGCATCGGTCACTTGCCGGATGGAGCGATGGTTGGAGAATTGGGATATGTTGGATATGTTTGCAGTTGCAAACTGGAAAGAGCCCGTCGCGTAAAAGTTGAGAGCTATGGTGACCTTGGTCTCAATGGTGAGAGCTGTCCTCAGCCTTGCCTGAGGCTGCATATCTGCCCACAGGACATTGCACAGCTCCCTCAAGATGTCCTTTCCAAATCGCAGCCTTCACAAACATTGTTTATCACTGAGCTCCAGGAATAAAAACTGACATCGGTGCTGATATGTCCTTACTAAACAGTATAAATGCACACGAGACCCACATTGAGAGAAGGTCACTCTGTGACCAGTTACCTTTATTACCAAGACCTCAAGTGATGAAGGTGGGTGGAGCTTCCCCTTTTATACCTGAAAGTCCAGGTTAGGAGTGTCTCCCACAAGTTCACCCCCTTGTGGTCAATGCTTTCAAGGTGTACAACTTAGGTCAGCTTATACATGGGTTACAATGATAGTTGAATACATGACATCACCTCCCCCCCAAAGTCTTATTGGGAGCACAGGTTAAGTCTCTCTGGTGGTTTACGCTCCCTTGGAGAGCGCCTGAGTTGGGGCTCCGGTTGTTGAGCGCTGGCCTGAGTGTCTGCTGTTTGCGGTGCCTCAGGCCTGTCCAGACTGCCCACAGTAACTGGGCTCTCCTCCACTTGGTTCCAGTGTTCGGTCACCTGTGGTGGAGTAAACTCTACGTCGTGTTCTTCTTCTGCTTCTTCTATGGGGTTGCTGAACCTCCTTTTAGTTTGATCCATGTATTTGCGGCTAATTTGTCCATTGGTAAGTTTAACTATCAAAACCCTATTCCCCTCTTTGGCAATCACTGTGCCTGCAAGCCATTTGGGCCCTGCAGTGTAATTAAGGACAAAAACAGGGTCATTGACATCAATACATTGTGCCCTCGCATTCCTGTCATGGTAGTCACATTGTGACTGACGCCTGCTCTCAACAATTTCTTTCATAGTAGGGTGTATAAGGGATAACCTAGTTTTGAGCGTCCTTTTCATTAGCAGCTCTGTGGGTGGAACCCCTGTGAGCGAGTGTGGTCGGGATCTATTGGCCAACAGGAGGCCTGATAAGCGGCTTTGTAGGGAACCCCCTTGGATTCTGAGTATCCCCTGTTTGATTATCTGCACTGCTCGTTCCGCCTGGCCATTTGAGGCTGGCTTGAACGGTGCCGTTCTGACATGGTTGATTCCATTGCCTGCCATGAAGTCCTGGAATTCAGTGCTTGTGAAGCACGGGCCATTGTTGCTGACCAAGACATCCGGTAAACCTGGGCGACGAACATTGCCCGTAAACTTTCTACCGTGGCAGAGCTGTGCTTGAATTTAAAATGGCACACTCAATCCATTTGGAGTAGGCGTCTACTACAACCAAAAACATTTTTCCCATGAAAGGACCTGCGTAGTCCACATGAATGAGTGACCATGGCTTGGCGGGCCAGGACAAGGGGCTAAGGGGGGCTTCCCTGGGTGCATTGCCCAGCTGAGCACATGTGTTGCACCTGCGAACACAGAGTTCCAGGTCTGCATCTATTCCTGGTCACCAAATGTGTGACCTGGCAATTGCCTTTATCATGACAATGCCCGGGTGCTCATTTTGAAGTTCTCTGATAAACACCTCTCTGCCCATCTGGGGCATGACTACTCGGTTTCCCCACAGTAGGCAATCGGCCTGAATCAAGAGTTCATCCTTGCGCCTATGAAACGGTTTAAATTCCTCAGGGCATGTCCGGTATGTGGCTGCCCAGTCCCCATTCAGGACATATTTCTTAACTAAAGACAGTAGTGGGTCTTTATTTGTCCAGACTTTAATCTGACGGGCTGTCACAGGTGAGCCTTCGCTTTCGAAAGCTTCAACAGCCATGACCATCTCAGCATCATGCTCAGTTGCCCCCTCAGTGGTGGCTAGTGGGAGCCTGCTGAGTGCATCGGCGCAGTTTTCAGTGTCCGGTCTGTGCCGAATTGTGTAGTCATAGGCGGCTAACGTAAGTGCCCACCTCTGTATGTGGGCCGATGCATTTGCATTTATGGCCTTGTTGTCGGCCAAAAGGGATATTAGGGGTTTGTGATCTGTCTCCAGCTCAAATTTCCTGCCAAACAGGTACTGGTGCATTTTTTTTACTGCATATACACATGCTAGCGCTTTCTTTTCTACCATCCCATAGCCCCTTTCTGCCTGGGACAGACTTCTGGAGGCATAAGCTACCAGCTGTAACTGACCATTTGCATTCACATGCTGCAACACACACCCGACCCCATAGGATGACGCATCGCACATTAAAACTAGTTTCTTACATGGGTCCTATAACGTTAACAGTTTGTTGGAACATAACAAGTTGCGTGCTCTATCAAAAGCCCTTTCCTGGCTGTCCCCCCAGACCCAATCATAACCTTTGCATAGGAGCACATGTAGCGGCTCTAACAGCGGGCTCAATTTGGGAAGAAAATTACCAAAATAGTTCAGGAGCCCCAGGAACGAACACAGCTCCATCGTGTTACGGGGTCTAGGTGCTCTCTGGATCGCTTCCATTTTGGACGCAGTAGGTCTGATCCCGTCTGCTGCCTCCTCCCCAGGACTTCTACCTCTGGAACTAAGAAGACGCATTTCGCCTTTTTCAGTCGCAGCCCTACCCGGTCCAGTTTGCGTAGCACCTCCTTCAGGTTGTGGAGGTGTTCTTCAGTATCGCGACCCATGATGAGGATGTTGTCTTGAAAACCACCATCCTTGGAATCGACTTGAGGAGGCTTTCCATATTTTGCTGAAAGATCGCGGCGGTCGAATGAATCCCGAACGGACATCTGTTATACTGAAACAACCCCTTGTGTGTCATGATGGTGGTCAGCTTCTTCGACTCACTCGCCAGCTCCTGGGTCATGTAAGCTGAGGTCAGGTCCAACTTTGAAAAAAGTTTGCCACTGGATAGCGTCGCAAAGAGGTCCTCCGCTCTCGGTAGCGGGCACTGGTCTTGGAGTGACACCCGATTGATAGTGGCCTTGTAATCGCCACATATCCTGACCGACCCATCCGCCTTGAGCACCGGCATGATCGGGCTCGCCCAGTCACTGAATTCAACTGGCGAGATGATGCCTTCCCTCAGCAGGCGGTCCAATTCGCATTCTATCTTTTCCCGCATCACGTACGGCACCGCTCAGGCCTTGTGGTGTACTGGCCTGGCGTCCGGGTTTATGTAAATCACTACCTTGGCCTCCATGAAAGTGCCGATGCCGGGTTGAAATAATGAGTCAAGTTTGTCCAGGACCTGTGAGCATGATACTCACTCCACAGAGGAAATTGCATTGACATCGCCCCATTTCCAGTTCATGACAGCAAGCCAACTCTTCCCCAGTAGTGCGGGACCATCCCCAGGACAATCCAGAGTGGCAACCTGTTCTCCGAATCTTTGTGAGTCACGACTACCGTGGCGCTGCCTAGCACCGGAATGATCTCCTTTGTATATGTCTGTAGCTGTGCGTCAATCGGCAATAATTTTGGCCTCCTGGCCTTGAACACCCACAACCTTTCAAACTGTTTGATACTCATCAGGGACTGGCTGGTCCCCGTGTCTGGCTCCATTAATACTGGGATGCCATTGAGGAGCACTTTCATCATCATCGGCGGCGTCCTGGTATATGAACTGTATATGTGCTCCACATGAACTCGCTGAACTTCAGCTTCCAGCGATTTCCCCCAGTTTCCATTTGGCCTCGTAGGGCTTACATCGGGCCCGCCCTCCTCATACATCAACCTGGCTGCAGGCTTCCTGCACATATGCGCCAAGGTTCCGCTGACGTTGCAGTTTCTGCAGGTATATTGCTGATACCTGCAGGCTCTGGCTGGGTGTTTGCCTCCACACCTCCAGCATGAGCTGGAGGCCCCATTGTTGGAAACAAAAGGTCCATTACCAGTCAATTGTCTCTGACTGTCTTTGTAACTGTCCTTAAGCGCACCATTAACAGGTGTTGATGGCCCCATTACTGGCCGCATTGTCCATTGCGATGGCATGAATCGCCATTCAGCTAGCCATTGTCGCTGTTGAATTCCACATTTGGGTTCGACTACATGCTGGGGCATGTCCGATTTCCCTTGGCTGCCTAGGGAACTGTGTGCCGTGTTAACAATGTTGACTCCCTGGTCGTTTGCCGCACTTGAGCCAAGATTTTTGTCATACGTCATTCTGGTCTCTTCCTCCCCTGAGATAAATGCCTGGGCTATCAGAGCCGCCGCTTCCAAGGTCAAGTCTTTGGTCTCAATCAGTTTTCTGAAAACCCCAGCGTGCCTGATGCCCTCAATAAAAAAGTCTCACAGCATCTCTGCTCTGCATGTATCTGGGAACTTACATAGGCTCGCCAGTCGCCGGAGATCTGTCATGGTCTGGAACGCTTTGCCCTTCTCGCCGCTGGTGCGTGTAAAACCGGTATCTCGCCATGTGTATGCTGCTCGCCAGTTTAAGGTGTTCTCCGATCAACTTACTGAGCTGTTCGAACGTCTTGTCTGCCAGCTTCTCTGGTGCTAGGAGGTCCTTCATCAGGGACTACGTTCTGGATCCACAAACCCTCAGGAGATGAGCCCTGCGTTTGTCGGCCGAATCCTGTCCCAACCATTCCTTAGTGACAAAACTTTGCTGTAGTCTCTCAATAAAGTCATCCCAATCATCAACAACACAATACCTCTCATCTGTGCTGCTAGTGGCCACGCTCGCGTGATTTAAATCCCAGTTTCTCGTCGCCAATAATATGTCCTTACTATACAGTATAAATGAACACGAGGCCCATACTTGAGAGAAGGTCACTCTGTGACCTGTTACCTTTATTCCGAAGACCTCAAGTGATGAAGGTGGGTGGAGCTTCCCCTTTTATACCTGAAAGTCCAGGTTAGGAGTGTCTCCCACAAGTTCACCCCCTTGTGGTCAATGTTCTCAAGGTGTACAACTTAGGTCAGCTTATACATGGGTTACAATGATAGTTAAATACATGACAGGTGCAGCCTTTGATGGTAGGGCTTCCTTCCCCAGGTCTGTGCTGGACCCCTCTGATGATGGCTGATCGCCTTCTCCATGTTCCTGCTGATATTCCTCAGCCTCTGCAGGCTGCTGCTGGCAAGGTTTCTGGCCCAGTATATGGTGCGGGGGGTCAGCGTACCTGACCCTCCTCCTCACACCATCTCCCTCCTGGCTACCCTCTCTATGTGGAGGTCTGTGGCCTTCTGTAGGCCCTTCTCCATGGCTGCTGTCTGCCTTGCCCGCTATTTCTGTACTTGTTGCTGATGGCGGCGCCTTCTCCTGTGTGCTGTCCTGCTGCTCGCAATGTGCACAAGGCATTGCCCTGCCAACACTGAGCCCATTCTGTCTGTAGGCTCGACTCCCACAAGCAGGTTTCTGTGGAGCAGAGAATCAGGCCCACAGGCCACGACTAATCAGTGAGAGTGAAAAAGTGTTATAAACTCTCAAAGTTATCGAAAGTCCTCTGCAGGTTTAGCACATCCCTACAGAGAAATCTAAAAAAGTTTGCACAAAATAAGCCTGATCACACCAAACATTCGTTCTCCTCCTCTGGCGCTCTCAAGCAGCCCGGTAAAGTGCACCGACCGAAAAAGATGGCAGGGGTACTGTCAGGAAAAAAGCGGAATTTTTTATAGTGAAAATAGGTAGTGTGGCGGATCGGCAGCTGTGCGCACTTTAATGATGTCATTACAGCCGCAAGCCCCATACCGCAGCGGAAGTCTGGTGTTTGGGGCGGAAGTGGACACCGCCACAAAAACTCACGCACTAAGTATAGGTTGTGGCAGCCAATTGACTGCAACATGGCGGTCACTCGATTCCGCCACATGGCTGCTACAAAACGGCGGTAACAGGCCTTATCCGGACCCTGAATTTCGGCCCCACTACATTCTGCTGGAAAATTTCAGTTGGTTAGCGCCTCCTGTTAGCGCCTACTGAGGGCAGTAATGGGTACTGGTGCAGTAGTGCTGGGACAAGGTGAATTCAACGGCGCACAGCAAATCCAGCTCCCGCCCCCAACCCCGTTGCTCCGCCGGTACAAGGTACCGCCGAGGGCTTCAATGCCAGGCAGATCACTGGGTACCTGATCTGCAAAATTGATTTTTGCCACCTACCTTATTGCCTCGACCAGACAACGACAGGGATGGAGGCATGAAGCAGCCGGTAGCCCACTCTAGGTGCATTATTTAAAGGGATCATAAGTTGCAGCTGTCAGGTTAGTTGAGTGTCAGTTTGACATTGTGCAACAGTTTAATTCAGTAATTTAAAGGTTCTTTTGTATCAGAAGTGTTGTGGTAATTAAAAAGTAGTTACATTTATTCTTAAAAAATAGCAAAGTGCTACACTTGGCTTGCATTAATGGGGGCTATACTGGCAGTCGACCTGGCCCTCCAGGATCTATGGTGAAGGCAGTGAGAAAGACTGGAAGATGTGGCCAGAGGGAGGGCTCTCAACAGGAGGCCTTACTGACCAACTGTATTCCAACAGCACCTCTCCTACATTCAATTAAATGAGGAGCAGTGTATGGTAGTCACAGAACTCTGCCACCTCCTCCAAACAGAACTCAAACCGCAAACCAGGATGACTTAAATCCCAGATCCCTTTTGCTAACCACATTCCCATCATACCTTTCCTGTGTCATGCCATATCACAGCATCCTCCTGGGCGCAAATATGAAATGAGAGAAATATTGCAAACTCCATCAATAACCTTATGCATAAACATATCACACATGTCACATTCATCCTAATAACAAATAACCCTTGTGTCTGCCATAGTTGAATACCTGTCATTGAGTGCATGGTGTGAGATGTGGGTGTGAGTGTTGGTAGGTAGCGATTGTTGGTGGGTGAGTGCTGGGGGTGTAGTGCTTTGGGCAGTGTGTGAAGCTTGTGGAATAGATGGTGGTATGTAGCATTTGTTGAAGCATTCAATCACCATACACCCGACTGAGGTAGATCTGCCATGAGCTCACCCGCTTCAGTCCTCTGGCTAATTCTCCTTGGTGTGCTTCACCTTGCTGAGCCAGCTGCATAGCCAACACTGTTGAGAATGAGGTGTTGCAGTATTAATGAACCTCCCCTTTAAGTATTGGGAAAAGCCTGTGGCAATGATGAGTTGAGATTAGACTGCACCCGATATTGGTCCACCCTTTGAGTGTGATGCCACTGAGCTAGGCCTTTAAGACTTTAATTAGCACCCCATCATTTATTTGAGTATTGAGAATGAATTTTACATGCAGGCTAAAGCATTCGAGCCTGGCGCTAATTCTCAACTTTTTGTAAAGATACCGCCCATTCCTGGGCTACAATGAATTTCTAGCCCTTTGACTGAGGAGAAGCACTGGAGCAAAACACGCTGAACACAACAGTATCATACACTAAGAACATAAGAACATAAGAATTAGGAGCAAGAAGAGGCCATACAGCCCTTCGAGTCTGCTCCGCCATTCAATAAGATCATGGATGATCTTCGACCTCAACTCCACTTTTCTGCCCTATCCCCATATCCCTTGATTTCTCCAGAGCTCAAAAATCTATCTCAGCCTTGAATATACTCAATGACTCAGCATCCATAGCTATTTGGGACAGAGAATTCCAAAGATTCACAACCCTCTGAGTGAAGAATTTTCTCCTCGTCTCAGTCTTAATAGTCCAATCCCTTATCCTGAGACTATGTCCCCTAGTTCTAGAATTTCCAACAATCTCTCAGCATCTATCCTGTCAATCAACCTCAGAATCATATATGTTTCAGTGAGATCACCTCTCATTCTTCTAAACCCCAGAGAATATAGGCCCAATAGACATAGACAGAGAAAATAGGAGCAGTAGTAGGCCATTCGGCCCTTCGAGTCTCAGTATGATCATGGCTGATCCTCTATCTCAACACCATATTCCCACTTTTTACCCATACACCTTGATGCCTTTTGTTTCTAGAAATCTGTCTATCTCCCTCTTAAATATATTCAGTTACTTGGCCTCCACAGCCTTCTGTGGTGGAGAATTCCACACGTTCACCACCTTCTGAGTGAAAACATTTCTCCTCATCTCGGTCCTAAATTTCCTACCCCGTATCCTGAGACTGAGACCCCTTGTTCTAGACTTCCCAGCCAGAGGAAACATCCTCCCCGCATACAGTCTATCCAACCCAGTCAGAATTTTATACGTTTCAATGAGATCCCCTCTCATTCTTCTAAACTCTAGTAAATACAGGCCGAGTTGACCCAATCTCTCCTCATACGACAATCCTGCTATCCCAGGAATCAGTCTTGTGAACCTTCGCTGCACTCCCTCTATGGCAAGTATATCCTTTCTTAGGTAAGGAGACCAAAACTGCACACAATACTCCAGGTGCGGTCTCACCAAGCCCCTGTATAACTGTATTACGACATCCTTGCTCCTGTACTCAAATCCTCTTGCAATGAAGGCCAACATACCATTTGCCTTTCTAACTGCTTGCTGCACCTGCATGTTTGCTTTCAATGACTGATGTACAAGGACACCCAGGTCCCTCTGTACATCGAAACTTCCCAAGTCATCACCATTTAAATAATACTTTGTCCTTATGTTTTTCCTATCCATTTTATACTGCATCTGCTATGTGTTTGTCCACTCACTCGACCTATCTAAATCGCCTTGCAGCATCTTTGCATCCTCCTCACAACTCACAATCCCACCTAGTTTTGTGTCGTCAGCAAACGTGGAAATATTACATTTGGTTCCCTCATCCAAATCATTTAGAAATACTGTAAATAACTGGGGCCCAAGCACTGATCCCTGTAGTACCCCACTAGTCACTGCCCGCCATCCTGAAAAAGATCGGTTTATTCCTTCTCTCTGTTTCCTGTCAGTTAACCAATTTTCAATCCATGCCAATACATTACCCCCAATCCTATGTGCTTTAATTTTGCAAACTAACCTCTTATGTGGGACTTTATCAAAGGCCTTCTGAAAATCCAAATACACTACATCCACTGGTTCTCCCTTAACTATTCTATCAATTACATCCTCAAAAAACTCCAGTAGGTTTGTCAAACGTGATTTTCCTTTCATAAATCCATGTTGACTTTGTTTAATCCCGTTGATATTATCTAGGTGTGCCGTTATTACATCCGGTGGAATTCTGTACCGCAGAGTTGTTGATGCCAGTTTGTTAGATATATTCAAGAGAGAGTTAGATATGGCCCTGACGGCTAAAGAGATCAAGGGGTATGGAGAGAAAGCAGGAAAGGGGTACTGATCTTATTAAATGATGGTGCAGGCTCAAAGGGCTGAATGGCCTACTCCTGCACCTATTTTCTATGTTTCTATGTTTATAATAGACCCCAGCATTTTCTCTATTACTGATGTCGGGCTAACTGGTCTGTAGCTCCCTGTTTTCTCTCTCCCTCCTTTTTTAAATAGTGGAGTTACATTTGTCACCCTCCAATCTGCAAGAACTGATCCATAATATATAGAATGTTAAAGATGACAATCAATGCATCTACTATTTCCATGACTACCTCTTTTAGTACTCTGGGATGCAGATCATCAAGCCCTGGGGATTTATCTGTCTTTAATTAGTTTCTCCAGCACTATTTTCTTACTAATTATCATTTCCTTTAATTCCTCTTGCTCACTAGACCCTTGTTTCCCTAGCATTTCCGGGATGTTATTTGTGTCCTCTTCTGTGAAGACAGAACCAAAGTATTTATTTAATTGTTCTGCCATTTCCTTGTTCCCCATTACAAATTCTCCTGTTTCTGTCTGTAAAGGACTTACATTTGTCTTTACTAATCTTTTTCTTTTTACGTACTTGTAGAAACTTTTGCAGTCGCTTTTTATATTCCTTGCAAGTTTACTCGCATATTCTATTTTTCCCCTCTTAATCAATCTCTTGGTCCTTTTTTGCTGAATTCTAAACTGCTCCCAATCCTCAGGCTTGCCACTTTTTCTGACAACTTTGTATAACTCCTCTTTGGATCTAATACTATCCTTAATTTCTTTTGTTAGCCCTGGTTGGGCCACTTTTCCTTTTGTGTTTTTGCGCCAGAAAGGAATGTATAACTGTTGCAATTCATGCATTCGTTCCTTAAATATTAGCCATTGCCTATCCACCATCATGCCTTTTAATGAATCTTCCCAATCTATCATAGCCAATTCATTCCTCATACCTTCGTAGTTTCCTTTGTTTAGATTTAAGACGCTAGTTTCGGATTGGACTACTTCACTTTCCATATTAATAAGAAATTCAATCATGTTATGGTCACTCTTTGGTAAAGGACCCCGCAGAACAAGACTGTTAATTAACCCCTTCTCATTGCACAATATCCAATCTAGGATAGCCTGTTCCCTAGTAGGCTCTTCAACATACTGGTCTAAAAAATCAACTCGTACACACTCCAGGAATTCATCTGCCACAGTATTACTGTAGTACCCTTGCTACATGCATCTCTAATTTCCTGTTTGATGCCGTCCCCTACACTACCACTACTGTTTGGAGGCCTATAGACAACTCCCACCAATGTTTTCTGCCCCTTTCTTTCCATTCAAAGGGACTGCATTTGGGTTTGGGACTTATACGGCCCCATGGAATTAATTAGGCCCTGAGTTTGTGGGAATCCTACTACACGGTAGAAGTGAAGGGCTCTTTCTTTGCTGTTGGCTGCTTCCCAAAGGAAATGTGATGAAATCCCTGGCAAAGTACACAGCAGTTACACGTTTCATACAACTGTGGACTGAAGGTTAGGAGATGTGACAGAGATCTTACCTGGAAGAAACCTACCATTTTAAAGCTCAAAGCAGCTGTCACCTTGTCAGCTACTGATAGAGCAGTCCCTGGGTTTCAATTGTGGCTGCAGGAATCAGCTAAGTTCAGTGACAGCTTCCTTTGGGAATCTAAATTGATGCTGGCAGGCTTCTTCAGACATGTTCTGATAAGAAACCCTGATTGTGTGTCAGCAATCAGCCTAAGTATGTGTCCAAATGGACTGCCTAAGGTGCAATCTCGACAGTCTGGCATGCCTACTCTGATGCCCCTCCTCCTCCAGAACTTGCAAATAGAGATGCATGCTTATTGGAATACAATACCTATAGCCGGATGATAATAAGCTCTAACAACTACAGCTTTACAAAATGACAGAAGATTCACTACAGTTTTAAGTATGCTCCAGTGAGGTTCATTAACTTCCATTCTCCAAGATTAAAACAGTGTAGAAACAAACAGACACTAAGAGATATATGTTGTACCTTTAAAAACAAGGACCCTACAGAAAGGTGCAGGCCTCTTTAACAGTGGCATTTAATGCAGGTGCTCAATCTATCAGTGGGATAGCAGAAGAGTCCTGTGCAACTGTCCAGAGAAACTGCATCTTTATATTTACCCTGCTGCTGCGACCTGGCTGATCAGACCCCAGATCTGCAGGACAGCTGACCCGATGGCACCAGAGCTGTGTAGCCCTCGATGATACACTCCCACAGAATCCAAAATTCCAGCAGCTAGAAACCAGAGGAAAGAGCTCACAGCCTGTGGGGGCTCTCCTGCAAATGTTGCTGTATTTGCCATGCATTCCACAGTGGAATTCAGTGCGCTGAATGGGTGATTCAGCCTTGGACTGTGAATTCCACAACACTCATTTAAGACTGCGTTCAGGACAGGCCAATTTTGTAAAAGTGCCTTCAAAAAGGCGTTACGCCGTTATTTGCAAATGCAAAAGGACTAATAACTGTTTCAGCTGCGGGCCCTTGACAGCTCTTTTTCTCCTTTTAACAATATGGTCGGTGGCATTCTCCCGGTATGGAATATGCATGCAGTCTGCCATATTGGATGCTTTGGTTCCCATTTTGTGCCTGTAAAACAGACGCGCCATCCATCAATTTCTAGGCCAGTAATGCTACAACAGGGTAAGAGCAGATGAAATATATTTCTTCATCATCAGTCTGCTAAGAAGTTTAAGTCTACAACAACACCACCAACAACAACATCATGGATAGAGGATTGGCTAACTAACAGAGAACAGAGAGTCGGGATAAATGGTCAATTCTCTGGTTGGCAACCAATAACTAGTGGGGTGCCGCAGTCTTGCTACAGCTATACAGGGTATTGGTGAGGCCACACCTGGAATACTGTGTGCAGTTTTGGTTTCCATATTTATGAAATGATATACTTGCTTTGTAGGCAGTTCAGAGAAGGTTCACTAGGTTGATTCCAGGGATGAGGGGATTAGAAACATAAAAACATAGAAAATAGGTGCAGGAGCAGGCCATTCAGCCCTTCGAGCCTGCACCATCATTCAATATGATCATGGCTGATCATGCAACCTCAGTATCCCACCCCTGCCTTCTCTCCATACCCCCTGATCCCTTTAGCCATAAGGGCCACATTTAACTCCCTTTTGAATATGTCCAACGAACTGGACTCAACAACTTTCTGTGGCAGAGAATTCCACAGGTTCACAGCTCTCTGGGTGAAAAAGTTTCTCCTCATCTCGGTCCTATATGGCTTACCCCTTATCTTTAGACTGTGACCCCTAGTTCTGGACTTCCCCAACATCGGGAACATTCTTCCTGCATCTAACCTGTCCAGTCCCGTCAGAATTTTATAAGTTTCTATGAGATCCCCTCTCATTCTTCTAAATTCCAGTGAGTATAAGCCAAACCGATCCAGCCTTTCCTCATATGCCAATATTGCCATCCTGGGAATCAGTCTGGTGAACCTTCGCTGCACTCCCTCAATAGCAAGCACGTCCTTCCTCAGATTAGAAGAGCAAAACTGCATACAATACTCAAGGTGTGGCCTCACCTAGGCCCTGTACAACTGCTGTATGACCTCCCTGCTCCTATACTCAAATCCCCACGCTATGAAGGCCAGCATGCCATTTGCTTTCTTTTCTGCCTGTTATACCTGCATGCCTACCTTCAATGACTGATGTACCATGACACCCAGGTCTCGTTGCACCTCCCCTTTTACTAATCTATAACCATTCAGATAATAATCTGCTTTCCTGTTTTTGCCACCAAAGTGGATAACCTCACATTTATCCACATTATACTGCATCTGCCATGCATTTGCCCATTCACCTAACCTGTTCAAGTCCCTCTGCAGCCTCTTAGCATCCTCCTCGCAGCTCGCACTGCCACCCAACTTAGTGTCATCAGCAAACTTGGAGATATTACATTCAATTCCTTCGTCTAAATCATTAATGTATATTGTAAATAGCTGGTGTCCCAGCACTGAACCCTGCGGTACTCCACTAGTCACTGCCTGCCATTCTGAAAAGAACCCGTTTATTCCACTCATTGCTTCCTGTCTGCCAATAGTTCTCTATCCACATCAATACATTACCCCCAATACCATGTGCCTTAATTTTGCACACTAATCTCTTTTGTGGGACCTTGTCAAAAGCTTTTTTAAAGTCATAATACACCACATCCACTGGTTCTCCCTTAACCACTCTACTAGTTACATCCTCAAAAATCTCTAGAAGATTTGCCAAGCATGATTTTCCTTTCATAAATCCATGCTGACTCGGACCGATCCTGTCACGGCTTTCCAAATGCGCTGCTATTACAGCTTTAATAATTGATTCCAGCATTTTCCTCACCACCGATGTCAGGCTAACTGGTCTATAATTCCTTGTTTTCTCTCTCCCTCCTTTTTTAAAAAGTGGGGTTACATTAGCTACCCTCCAATCCATAGGAACTGAACCAGAGTCCATGGAACGTTGGAAAATGACCACCAATGCATCTACTATTTCTAGGGCCACTTCCTTAAGGACTCTGAGATGCAGACTATCAGGCCCTGGGGATTTATCGGCCTTCAGTCCCTTCAATTTCCCTAACACCATTTTCTGACTAATAAGGATTTCCCTCAGTTCCCCCTTCTCGCTAGACCCTCGGACCGAGTATTTCCAGAAGGTTATTTGTGTCTTCCTTAGTGAAGACAGACCAAAGTATTTGTTCAATTGGTCTGCCATTTCTTTGTTCCCCATTATGAATTCACCTGATTCTGACTGCAAGGGATCTACATTAGTCCTCACTAATCTTTTTCTCTTCACATATCTATAGAAGTTTTTGCAGTCAGTTTTTATGTTCCCTGCAAGCTTACTCTCATAATCTATTTTCCCCCTCCTAATTAAACCCTTAGTCCTCCTCTGCTGAATTCTAAATTTCTCCCTGTCCTCAGGTTTGCTGCTTTTTCTGGCCAATTTATATGCCTCTTCCTTGGATTTAACACTATCCCTAATTTCCCTTGTTAGCCACGATTGAGCCACCTTCCCTTTTTTATTCTTACACCACACAGGGATGTACAATTGTTGTAGTTCATCCATGTGATATTTAAATGTCTGCCATTGCCTATCTGCCATTAACCCTTTAAGCATCATTCTCCAGTCTATCCTAGCCAATTCACGTCTCATACCGTCGAAGTTTCCTTTCTTTAAGTTCAGGACCCTAGTCTCTGAATTAACTGTGTCACTCTCCATCTTAATGAAGAATGCTACCATATTATGGGGCACCGCACGACCAGATTGCTAATTAATCCTCTCTCTTTACACAAGACCCAGTCTAGGATGGCCTGCTCTCTAGTTGGTTCCTCGACATATTGGTCGAGAAAACCATCCTTTATACACTCCAGGAAATCCTCTTCCACAGTATTGCTACCAGTTTGGTTAGCCCAATCAAAATGTAGATTAAAGTCACCCATGATAACTGCTGTACCCTTATTGCACATGTCCCTAATTTTCTGTTTGATGCCATCCCCAACCTCCCTATTATTGTTTGGTGGTCTGTACACAACTCCCACTAATCTTTTCTGTCCTTTGCTGTTTTGCAGCTCTACCCATATAGATTCCACATCATTCACGCTAATGTCCTTCCTTACTATTGCGCTAATCTCCTCTTTAACCAGAAACGCTACCCCCACTTCTTTTTCCTTCCTGTCTGTCCTTCCTGAACATTGAATACCCCTGGATGTTGAGTTCCCAGCCTTGGTTACCCTGGAGTCATGTCTCCGTAATCCCAATTACATCATATCCGTTAACAACTATCTGCGCAGTCAATTCATCCACCTTATTACGAATGCTCCTTGCATTGAGACTCAGAGTCTTCAGGCTTGTTTTTTTAGCACTCTTTGTCCTTTTAGAATTATGTTGTAATGTGGCCCTTTTTGATTTTTGCCCTTGATTTCTCTGCCCTCCACTCTTGCTTTTCTCCTTCCCACCTTTTGCTTCTGCCCCCCTTAGGCCATCTCCCCCAACAGTATCCAAAACGGTGTATCTGTTTTGGAGGGAGATGACCGCAGGGGACCCCTGCACTACCTTCCTTCCACTGCTCTTCCTGATGGTCAGCCATTCCCTATCTGGCTGTGTAACTTTTACCTGCGGTGTGACCAACTCACTAAACATGTTATTCACGACATCCTCAGCATCGTGGATGCTCCACAGTGAATCTATCCGCAGCTCCAGTGCTGCAATGCGGTCTGACAGGAGCTGCAACTTGATACATTTCCTGCACATGTAGTTGTCAGAGACACTGGAAGTATCCCTGATTTCCCACATAGCACAGGAGGAGCATGACATGGGTCTGGGCTCTCCTGCCATGAATTAACCCTTAAATTAACCTAATTGGTAACAACGCCAAAGGTTTCTTACTGATAAGAAAAAAAAAGGAAAAACTACTCACCAATCGACCAGCCAATCACTTACCCGCTTGGCAGTGACGTCACACTCGATTTCTTTCTACTTCTTTTTTGCCTTTTGAATCTGAACCTGCTCTCCCTCTGTTAGAAGAGTTTATTAAAACATACACACATGCACATTAGCAACAGTAATCAGTTATCTTAAAAAGATACACACATGCACATTACCAACAGTTGTCAATTATGTTATAACAGAGCTACAATCAGGTTATAATAATGAGTGATATACGTTACGTAACTTTTGCTGGCTGGTTTGGACACACGGCTTGCTGTTTTAGCTGGTCTTCAGGGATGTCTCATGCCGTGTGTTCAAGACTTATGAGGAAAGGTTGAGTAGGTTGGGCCTCTACTCATTGGAATTCTGAAGAATGAGAGGTGATCTTATCGAAACGTATAAGATTATGAGGAAACTTGACAAGGTGGATGCAGATAGGATGTTTCCACTGATAGGAGGGGACTAGAACTAGAGGGCATGATCTTAGAATAAGGGGCCGCCTATTTAAAACAGAGATGAGGAGAAATTTCTTCTCTCAGAGGGTTGTAAATCTGTGCAATTCACTGCCTCAGAGAGCTGTGGAAGCTGGGACATTGAATAAATTTAAGACAGAAATAGAAAGTTTCTTAAACGATAAGGGGATAAGGGGTTATGGGGAGCGGGCAGGGAAGTGGAGCTGAATCTATGATCAGCTCAGCCATGATCTTATTGAATGGAGGAGCAGGCTCGAGGGGCCATATAGCCTACTCCTGTTCCTATTTCTTCTGTTCTTATGTAACTTCTATTTATATAGCTCCTTTAATGTATTAACACATCACAAGGTGCTTCACAGGATTATTATAAAACAAAAAATTTGATACCGAGCCATGTAAGGAGAAATTAGGGCAGATGACCAAAAGCTTGGTCAGAGATAGATTTTAAGGAGCGTCTTAAAGGACGAAGGAGAGATAGAGAGGTGGAAAGGTTTAGGGAGGGAGTTCCGGAGCTTAGGCAACAGAAGGCATGGCCACCAATGGTTGAGCGATTATAATCAGGTATGCTCAAGAGGGCAGAATTAGAGGAGTGCAGATTACAGAGATAGGGCAGGGCGAGGCCATGGGGGGATTTGAAAACAAGGATGAGAATTTTGGAATCGAAGCTAAACTTAAGTCTAAACTGACTTAATTTGGTATTCATACAATGAGTCTTTATCAGTTCTCGGACAACTGTTAAAAAAGTTTTGCCCTGTCCAAAGCAGCTATTTAAAAGGACCATAGTTTGAGAAGGTTAAAGGTCACATGTAAAAGCTGATGACAGTCTTTCTCCAGTATCAGTTTTGACATTAGCTGAAAAGATTATTTTTTTCTCTTTCAGCATACAGTATCTGCTGCTGAAGTGAGCATGAATATTTGTTTTTCTTTGGTGTTTATACTATTTAAATAACTGCCCTCATTGTATAAATGCCAAAATGAAAAGACCTGTATCAGTGCACCAAGGATAAACCTCTATTGGTTTTATATTTGTCATGGTTTGAATGTTAAATGGGCACATCTTGTATTTAGAACATCCTCACTCTTGAGAACAGCATCTGGGCTTTTGCTGGTGTGTAGCTGAAATGGATTTGCTGATTATGAGATGCTCTTTATACTTAGAACATAATGTATTTGGTAACTGGTTCCCTGCTGAATAAAACAATGTGAACAGTTTTTGGAAGATTAACAGACACATGTGTTCAACCATTTCAGAAGCCACACTGTGCAATGGAGCTAAATTCCATGTGGTGAAATAAATTGAAAATGCAATAAGGTCAAAGTGTCAGCAAATGGAATTTTCTCCCCATTATTGAATTATTAGCTGATATGAAACAACTCTTAAGTATTTCTTGCCAGAAATCACTAGGGAGTTTTAGTATAATTAAAAGAACTGTCACACCAGCATGTGAAACATACATCTTATCAGACAGTGGCTGAACTCTGATGAGCTCGAGTGAACTTCAGGTCACATGCCAGTCCACTTGAGGTATCATGTACTTGACTCATGGCAACTAAAGTTCAGAAACAAACCATGTTTTCCATAGGACTGGCTAAATGTCACTACAGATGCCATGTGCCAGAAAGCCAGAGAAGATGAGTATAAGGATGGAGGATTACACATTATTATTTAAATTAACTAATGATTATAAATAATGGGGGGAAACTAGCCTCTACAAATAACATTTGACAGTAAATTGCAAAGGCTTGTTTTACATCATGTTATATTTTAAGCTAGAACAGAAAACATTGGGGGTTAAATTGGATAACCCCCAAGAACGCGCACAAAGATTGCGATGCGTGATTAACCCATGCCTGTTGATTGCACTGCGGACAGGATGCCAACTTCGTGCTGCCTGCTCATTTCCATGATTGCTGCGTGCAGCTAGTCCCCCTGCTCTGTTCATTAGCTACACTCATTAGCAGGGAGCCCAATCGCGTGAGTGTCTAACACTACTTAAAGCTCGCCTGTACCTCTTAAAGGGGGAGATACATTGTGGCTGGTGGTGGTGCTGAGGTCATTCTGAATATTGCGTTGTGGAAGATTCAACCATGGCTGATCATGAGCGAGAGAGCGCACCAAGGTTTTCACATAGTGCACTGGAGGTCTTGGTGGAAGAGGAGAAAAGAAGTAGAGATGTCCTGTATCCTCAGTGGAGGAGGGGGGAGGGGGCGGGCGGGCGGGGCAGAGGCCCTTCAGAAACATGCTCAGAAGGCAGTGATGAGATAGCAGCAGAGGTCAATGCCAAGAGTGTAGACCCAAGGGCTTGGATGCACTGTAGGAAGAAGTTTAATAATCTCACATGTGTTGTCAAGTTCAGGAATGCATCTTCAAATGCCATATCCTACCAACTGCACCACCAGCCTCACACACTGTTCAATTCACTACACCCCCATCATTCACTTACTAACAATCCTGATCAATCATGACTCATATCTAACATTCATATGCTTCACCTCACCCTTACACACTTAGCACTATTGCAAGCCTCACACCCACATCTCACAGCTTGCACATACTGGCAGCTATTCAACCATGACAGCCACATCACCTAAACACTCACTGACATCCTTCCCACTTTCTTTTACAGAAGGTGGCACTCAACCGATAGCAGCAGGAATTAATGGGAGGCGGAAAGACATGCCTGCATGGTTTAACCCCCATGGAGGAGACAGTGCTAGTCATTACGGGAAGGGCATTGCTGAGAGCCCTGCTCCCCTTCCTCCTCTTCCTTCCGCTAGTAGCTTGTTCTCCTCTATGTAGCCTCTGCTTATTTTTCCAGTCATGCTCAATGCCAAGAGGAAGCCCTACCAGGCCCCCCCGTGTCTGGAAGCAACTGATTTGTGCACAAGCCTCTAAGTCACCAAAAAGTACTTCAGCACCAGCCAGACCAGTCTCTGTAGACTATTGAAACTATAACAAGTATGGAAAAGCACCCAAATGTGTAGAATTGCAGCAACAACCAGAAGAAATAATCTAGCAACTAACCTACATGTAGTTGATGATCTCTTTAAATAGCGCTGGTGCGGGTCCTTCATGACATTGAAAGCGTGTTCAGCTGTGCGTGGAGCTCCATAATGGCAGTGATTGACACCATGATCTGCATGCTGCCGGTGGTCGTTCGGTACACGCACACTTCCATTGTGACAAAGTGTGAAAAAGGTACCTGAGGATCGCGAAATGAAAGCAAACCCATGTTTAAAACAGAATTGAACAGTTACCTCCAATAATAACTGAGTTAGACCAATTCCTCGATTGTTTTCTTTGATGTCTGAACTCCATTAAAATAGGTTTTTAGGTTTGCGGTGCCTCATTTAACCAACAGTTGTCCTAATGTTGCACAGCAAAATTCCAACTTAGGAGTGTGCCAGGTGGGGAAAGTGATTGGATGACATGGACACTGTAGACTTGATGTATGTGATGTAGACCTAATTAAAGTGCTGCAGCAGGAATGCAGTTAGAAAAGGAAATATTGTACAAAGCAACACCATGTATGGAATAGAAAGATTATACGTGGGATTACCAGATCACATGGTATAACTGTTAGATTTCAGTGAGTGTAAGGGGCACAAAATGCAAGATTAAAATATGTCTTGGTTATGAACGTCACTTAGATGCTGAGATTATGATGCAGCTTGTAACTCACCAACACAACTGGATACCAGTAGCTGCCATGCACCAGGGCAAGAGGTAAAACAGCAGTTATGGTGAACATTCTCAGACATGTGTTGCGTCCTGTGACATGGTGAGCCAATGATATTTATTTTCTTTTGTTCTTGATTATCTAAAGCGTCATTACAAGTGGATTGAGCACCTAAATAGTCCCAACCCATCACAGCTTGTCATCTGGCAATGTTGTCTGACAGATCTGCAAGTATCCTTAAAAAACAAAAGTTAAAAGAAAGTCCAAACAATTCACTGCTTGTAGACTCTTTGGTGAGATACCCTTCACTAGACCTGAGTGCCTACTGCTAACACAGTACTAATTATGGTGCAGAAATAAACAAGTTAATCCCTCAAAATAGAACAGGGAAGTGCTAATTCTAGTGCTAATGGTGCTACAGCTATGATCCCCCTAACCAGTCATCACACTGAGCCAGAGTGTCGGTACAACATGTCATACATAACAACACGGAGCATCATAGAGCGGACAATTGGCATTCGAAGCAGCGCTTCTGATGCCTGGACCACTCTGGAGGCTACCTGCAATACGCCCCTCACCACATCGGTCAGTTCACCGTCGTGTGCTGCGTGCTGCACAACTTGGCCATCATGAGGGGACAGTACTGGACATTTGACAATCCCCCTGAGGGGAGAAGGGGGTGGGGGGAGGAGGAGGAGGAAGCTGATGATGACAATGAGGACAAGGAGGAGGAGGATAAGAAGGAGGAGGATCAGCAGCAGGAGGAGGAGGACGAACCCATGCCAGCACCTGATCCCGCAAGACGATGGCAGAGGAGGGGGCCTCGCGCACCTATAGCCATAGCTAGAGACTTGCGGCAGCGGCTAATCCATGATCACTTTGCTGCCTGAAGGCTAAACGGCCCAACAGTGTTGACTCTTTGCACCTGTTAGTGTGAAAAAATAATGTACATAATAATGTATGTAATATTGTGTTGGTTTATGTTGCTTCCATTTTAAAAAAATACCGTGCAGGATTCTTTAAAAAATAATTAGGTTTATTAAACATTTGTATAGTTGTACATAACTTTAATAAAAATGTTTGTATCAAACTTTAAACTTTTCAATGAAGAAAACAACAAGTAGCAGCAACAAACAAACTCTAGCTGCAGTAATTTCTCCTCGCCTTTATTCAAAGACCGTAGCACAGTGTGCCCCTCTTACAGCAGTGTTGCCTCTACCCCCTATCTGTGCCCGTTGTTGCAGACTTCTGCTTCCTTACTCTGACCCCAAGGTTTTTTTTGTTTTCTGCGCAAAGGTGCATTTGTTGTTGGTGGGGTTGGACAGGGACAGACCTAGCAGACAGCATTGTGGAGGGCCCGGGTTCCTCTTCTGATTCTTCTTCAGCCTGTGGATCAACCCACGGCACACTACCTGAGGTTGGTCTGGGGATTGGAATGTGAGTGTCAGCAGTTGATGCTGCCAATTGCTGTTGGGCAATGACAGCCTGGTTATGTCCACTTATTGCAGCAGCTATCTCCGACATTCTCTCCCCAATCTCCGACATCCCCTCCCTCATTTGTCCCGGCACTGCATCAGCGGCCTGCGACATTCCCTCCCTAATCTCAGAAATCCCCTCCTTCATCTACGACATCCCCTCCCTCATCTGTCCCGACAGTGCCCCCATTCCTCCAGACAGTGTTGCTACTTCTACTGTCAGTCCTGCTAATTCTAACCTCACCCCACCCATGGTGTCCAGGAGCGATCTTGTTCGCTCAATGCTCCCCCCACTCATTCTCATGAGCTGTCCTATGTCTCCTGCATCCTGCATTTCAGGTTGAGCTCTCCTTCCCACCCTCCTTGGCCATCTCCCAGGTGTGGCATGCTGCAACCCACTGGGACCTGCAGCGTCAGACTGTACACCATGAAATGTCGTGTTGGTTGTATCGCTCAGAAAAGGGCTTGGTGTCCTCAGGGGGTTCACCAGCTCCAATTCCAATGTAAACATCTCTGTCTTGGGGTCTTCCTTCTGCCCTTCATTCTCCAGCTCATCCTCGTCCTGATGTTGATGAAGAATATCTGGACTGACTGCTTCCTGATCATGCTCTGCTTCTACTTCTGCTTCAGCTTCTGTCTCTTCCTGCTGCGCAACATCTGCAAAACTTAACAGAGCAGATGTTTGGTTATCAACAAGGGAGGGAGCAGAGGGGGCAGGGTGACATGAGTACGCGGGTCACACAGCATAGACTCTTTTCAGAGACCACGATGCCAACCCAAATTGTGCAATTTGCAGGGCTTACCCTCTCTAGGAAACCTGGGCTCAGCGTCCACATTGGTGGTTGATCTCTTGTGAGATTTAATCATATCAGCGATTTAATCTTATCAGCTGTTAGTTGCAGCCTACTTGGCGCATCTCCTCCACTTTTTGATCTTTCTCGTTTGATCAGTGACACTTTCCTCTGCAAAGACGAAAATAGAACTTTTTAAGAGAGGGTCCTTCTGCTGTGGTGGCCACACACACACACACACACACACACACACACACACATATTAGTCACATTTACAAATGTAATTGCAGTGCATAAATAAAAATATTACTTACAGTAACTGCTTGGCCAAGGTCCTGCCACTTCTTTTGACCTGCGTGCCGCTTCTCGGGGTCATGGCCACTGCATTAAACTCTTCTGCAACTTGGTCCCAAAGTTTTGCAAGTAGAAAGGGTTTCAGTTTCTTTTGTCCCATTCTCCCTTTGTTCTCAAGCACATCCCATCTCCTCTCAATGATGTCTATCAGGGGCTCAATTTCTTCTGCTAGAAATCTCTTGGCCCTTCCCCCTCCCCTTCTCCTTCTCCTTCCCTTGGATCCATCTTTTGTAGCTAAAATTTAAATGTCCAGATCCAGCTCTGATCTGAATGTGTTCTCACAAGCTCTTGATCCAAACCAGGAACTTTACTGTGGATGCGTGGGCACACCTGTCATGTGGAAAAAATGATTTTTTTCTTGGCGCATGCTCAGACTTTTTGCCGCACACTTGAACCTCCACCCCCAGAATTAACTTTGGGTCCTGCAGCGCCAAAATGAAATTTTACGTTGCTGAAAGTTGCATCTTTTTTTTCCGGCGCAATTGGGCACAAAAAAATCAGCCGTTCATCCTCCTGGGCGTCAAAAATCGGCAAAGAGGAAAATTGAGCCCGAAGTCAGTGATGTTGCAACTATATATGACTTTCCAGCAATACTGGAAATATCGGCCTAGAAATTGGGTAAGGCCCAAAAACGGGTGCATGTATCGCGATGCTTTATTAGTCCGCGCCTGCTGAGTCCGATGCAGGCAGCATGCAAAATTCATGCTGCCTGCTAATTAAAATGATTGCAATAGTAAGGAAGCACTAAACATTCTGTTCAGTGGCTTAGTGCCTCAGCAGGCGGAGCCAAGTTTGTGCGAAGCTAGCACCAATTAAAGCTAGCCTGCAGTTCTTAAAGACAGCCTGCACCTCTTAAAGGGAAAGTACATTCTGGCTTCAGCAGATGGCGGAATTGACTGGGAAATAGACTGAAGAGCAAGAAAATTTAGTGATGGCACAACATGGCAGAGAGAGAGATCACAGATTTTCAGATGCAGCACTGGAGGCCTCGGTGCAGGAGGTGGACAGGAGAAGAGACATCCTTTTATTCAAAGGGGGCCAGGAGGCCCGCCAGACAAACTGTTAGAAGGCATTGGGACCAGATAGCTATCACGGTGAATGCAAACAGTGTAGCCCCGAGGACCTGGATGCAATTCCACAAGAAGTTTAATGACCTCACATGAGTGGTCAAGGTCAGTGAATTCATCTTCAAATGCCATATCCCACCCCCCATTTCTCATCTACCAACAATCTCTATCAGTCACGATTCATACCTCACATTCGTATGCTCCATCTCACTCTCACACACTTAACACTGCTGTAAATCTCACACCCACATCTCACAGCTTGTACACACTGCAAGTTATTCAATCAAGACAACCACATCAGCCAAACACAGTGAACCACACTCACCGACGCACTTCCCTCTCTCTTGCAGGACAAGGCGGCGCACAACCCCAGGCAGTTGCAGCTAACTGGAGCGGGACAGGCGCATCTCCATGTCCTGACCTCACTCGAGCAGACGGTGGTCGCCATAATTGGAGCGGCTGTGACTGAGGCCATGGCCAGTGGTGGCACTGAAAGCATTGAAGATGACGGATGCTCATACCTAATTCTCCTTCTCACATCTCACTTCCCCCTCAACCCACAATCTCTTCTGACTTACAAGTTGCAGATGCTGTAAGCATGCACCTCTTGCTTCTATTCCCCCCCTCCCACCCCACCCCAGCTCCCCCTCACCACAACCCTACCCTGTATCTTTTATATTTCAGAGTCCCAAGAAATCCAACCTGGCCATCCAGTGGTACATCAAGAAAAGGAGAGTGATGACGAAGAAGAAACACTGTCACTCGATATGATATTCGCAGCCACCAGCTCAGATACTGGCACTACGCATAGCTTAGAAGGTAGCTTAGAGGCAGAATCTGCACGTGGTGAGTCACCGAGCATGAGTGGGCTGTGGCCAGGGCAGGGGAAAGGGTAGCACAGGTGCCAGCTCCCCGGAAGGCGAGGTTACACACCAGCTGGACATTGAGGGAGTGGAATCCCTTCCGAATTGAGATGCAGTGCCCGCAAAGTGACGTATGTGCAGTCAATGGCCCCGTGTATCATAGGGAAGCCCGCTATCCTGGCGCAGCCGCATGCTTCCTCCATCGGCTTCACTCTGGCAAGAAAGAATGAAATATATTCTCCCTCACCTCCCTTATACAGGAGTGGACGGTAATCTCAGCGTGATGTCAAATCAGCATTATACGCTGACTAATGTCACGATCTGCCTACACTGGATACTAGCGGCACACGGTCCCACCAAAATGGCGTGTGATATGGCCTGCACCAGAAGTGAGAGCGTGCTGCTCAGATGCTATTTTGGACACAAAACGACACCCGTAGCGCCGAAAAAACAGACATGACAGAGCTAAATTTCTAGCTCATCCAGTATTAAAAACATAAGAAATAATGGCATTATGTGACCTGCACACTGCACGTGCATTCCAGATGCACCAATTTTAAACCAGCCAAAAAACCCACCACAAAATGTCAATTCTTTGAATCACTCACCACAATAATAATCAAAATCAGATTACACACCATTAAGCATCCTGAATAAAATGAATGCAAAGCTCGTAACATACTCTGCTAAAATAGCAAGATGTTTTCATCTTTAACATGTGCCAATGTTTTATGGTATCATTTATCAGAATGCTGTGCAAAAATCTAATGTCAAATTCATGCCAGGGAAAACAGTAGATACTGCAACTTTGTCTGAAATACATTATCCATGTGCTGTATGTGGACAGGGTATCATGTTATTTGGCACCCTGTCTGATCGGACTTGTGCGTTTTCAGGATACTTGATAAAAAAATAAATATAGTAGCAACTTTATACATTGTGCCACCTGTACTAAAGAGAAACCTTCCTTGCTGCCTCACAAATTCTGCTGCTGCATATGTGCTGAAGTAAACAGATTTTATTGCTGACATCATCATTACTGAAGCAGACCAAAGTATTGTCTGGAAACAGTATTTGCTAGAAATGTACCTGGATCGTTCGTGTTGTCAAATCCAGCCTGTTCATCATCTAAGCTCAGATTTTATTTTGTGATTTAAGAAGTAGTCTTGGTTATACATAAAGCCTTATATCAACAATTACAAAAACCTCAGAGTACTTAACAAGGCTGTAATTGAGAGCTTTGAGTGACAGAATGCTTTGCTGGAATTATTTTAAAATGTTGTCTGAATTCTGTGGCTGCATTACCTGATTCCAGCATATACATTGCTGCACTTTTACTTTAAAGAAAATAAATGAACAATGCATTCCCACCTAGAGTCAGACAGCATTCAAAAGTGTCCACTGGCCATAGTGGCATCATTATTCATGATGTGAATCTCTGAAAGACTTTACAAAAGATTTTTGTTCTTTGCAGTAGATTCCATATTACTGTACTGTATATAACTGACTTGAATCTGTTATGAGACTGTTACGCCATCAGTCAGCACATAAAGTCAATAAGTTACATTCTTAAGAGCCTTTGTTGTTCCAGCTCATATCTTTTGCAACTGCAGGCATGTACCCAGCTGCTGTGACTATTGACATATGTACTCACTATGGGGTAACATTACAAGAAAGGAAGCCAGAGTTGGTCAAGGCTCTTTCAGCCTGTTGCATGGAGGGTATCACTATATTACAATAAATTAATCTAAGGTTTCATTTAGTTTGGAGGTTGTCTAAACTCAAGCGACGTAACATATCTCAGGTTTATGGTATATTTCTTTAGAAAGATGCCATTTCTGTGTTTAGTTTTTGCCTATAGGCACTCTACATAATTATGTACATTCAGTTGCTATTGTCACTCCACAGTCACTCCACAGTGACACCACTGGACCAGCTCTTCAAATGGAGCAGAGAGAGATCCAGAATAGGGGATCTCTGTTAAGCAGTAAATTCGATCATTTCAAGGTAGAAGTTATAATTCTGGCAGTAGTTTACTCCCATCTAGGCTATAATAAGTACATTGAACAGAAAGTATTCCCTCTAACTTTGACTTTGCGTTCAAAGAAACTATACTGTAGTTCATTGTGCTTAACTTTTTCAATATTGTGCTGTCATGGATGCCTCAAATCAATTAAATTAAATTCCCAGCAACTATTTTATTGACCAATTTTACCTTTAGTGCTCGGAAGGAAAACTAAAACCTTTTAAAAATAGTTGATATTTTAAAAGGTACTGAATGGTAATGATGAAATGAAATGGCTGCAATGTACAGCACATTGTACAATGTACAGCATGTTATACAATGTACAGCATGTTATACAATGTATAGCACATTATACAATGTACAGCACATTATACAATGTATAGCATGTTATACAATGTACAGCAGAATGTCAGTTCGTGAGATGCAAATTTGAAAAATCAATGGCACGATTGAAAGATAATCAAGCAGTTCTCCCCCTGTCTTGGCCAACATTCCAGACAGGGGTATCTGACGATTCGGAAAGATAGACAAGAAGGGAAAGGAGGTGGGGTAGCTCTGTTAATAAAGGATGATATCAGGGCAGTTGCAAGAGACGATAGTGGCTCTAATGAACAAAATGTTGAATCATTGTGGGTGGACATTAGAGATAGTAAGGGGAAAAAGTCACTGGTGGGCGTAGTTTATAGGCCCCCAAATAATAACTTCACGGTGGGGCGGACAATAATCAATGGAATAATGGAGGCTTGTGAAAAAGGAACGGCAGTAGTCATGGGGGATTTTAACCTACATATCGATTGGTCAACTCAAATCGCACGGGGTAGCCTGGAGGAGGAATTCATAGAATGCATACGGGATTGTTTCTTAGAACAGTATGTTACAGAACCTACAAGGGAGCAAGCGATCTTAGATCTGGTCCTGTGTAATGAGACAGGAAAAATAAACGATCTCCTAGTAAAAGATCCTCTCGGAATGAGTGATCACAGTATGGTTGAATTTGTAATACAGATTGAGGGTGAGGAAGTTGTGTCAGAAACGAGCGTACTATGCTTAAACAAAGGGGACTACAGTGAGATGAGGGCAGAGCTGGCTAAAGTAGACTGGAAACACAGACTAAACGGTGGCACAATTGAGGAACAGTGGAGGACTTTTAAGGAGCTCTTTCATAGTGCGCAACAAAAATATATTCCAGTGAAAAAGAAGGGTGGTAAGAGAAGGGATAACCAGCCGTGGATAACCAAGGAAATAAAGGAGAGAATCAAATCAAAGACCAATGCGTATAAGGTGGCCAAGGTTAGTGGGAAACGAGAAGATTGGGAAAATTTTAAACAACAGCAAAGAATGACTAAAAAAGCAATAAAGAAAGGAAAGATAGATTACGAAGGTAAACTTGCGCAAAACATAAAAACAGATAGTAAAAGCTTTTACTGATATATAAAACGGAAATGAGTGACTAAAGTAAATGTTGTTTCCCTTAGAAGATGAGAAGGGGGATTTAATAATGGGAAATGTGGAAATGGCTGAGACCTTAAACAAGTATTTTGCTTCGGTCTTCACAGTGGAAGACACGAAAACCATGCCAAAAATTGCTGGTCACAGGAATGTGGGAAGGGAGGACCTTGAGACAATCACTATTACTAGGGGGGTAGTGCTGGACAGGCTAATGGGACTCAAGGTAGACAAGTCCCCTGGTCCTGATGAAATGCATCCCAGGGTATTAAAAGAGATGGCAGAAGTTATAGCAGATGCATTCGTTATAAACTACCAAAATTCTCTGGACTCTGGGGAGGTACCAGTGGATTGGAAAGCAGCTAATGTAACGCCTCTGTTTAAAAAAGGGGGCAGACAAAAGGCAGGTAACTATAGGCCGGTTAGTTTAACATCTGTAGTGGGGAAAATGCTTGAAACTATCATTAAGGAAGAAATAGCGGGACATCTAGATAGGAATAGTGCAATCAAGCAGACGCAGCATGGATTCATGAAGGGGAAATCATGTTCAACTAATTTACTGGAATTCTTTGAGGATATAACGAGCATGGTGGATGGAGATGTACCGATGGATGTGGTGTATTTAGATTTCCAAAAGGCATTCGATAAGGTGCCACACAAAAGGTTACTGCAGAAGATAGAGTTACGTGGAGTCAGAGGAAATGTATTAGCATGGATAAAGAATTGGCTGGCGAACAGAAAGCAGAGAGTCGGGATAAATGGGTCCTTTTCGGGTTGGAAATCGGTGGTTAGTGGTGTGCCACAGGGATCGGTGCTGGGACCACAACTGTTTACAATATACATAGATGACCTGGAAGAGGGGACAGAGTTTAGTGTAACAAAATTTGCAGATGACACAAAGATTAGTGGGAAAGCGGGTTGTGTAGAGGACACAGAGAGGCTGCAAAGAGATTTGGATAGGTTAAGCGAATGGGCTAAGGTTTGGCAGATGGAATACAATGTCGGAAAGTGTGAGGTCATCCACCTTGGAAAAAAAAACAGTAAAAGGGAATATTATTTGAATGGGGAGAAATGACAACATGCTGCGGTGCAGAGGGACCTAGGGGTCCTTGTGCATGAATCCCAAAAAGTTAGTTTGCAGGTGCAGCAGGTAATCAGGAAGGCGAATGGAATGTTTTCCTTCATTGCGAGAGGGATGGAGTACAAAAGCAGGGAGGTCCTGCTGCAACTGTATAGGGTATTGGTAAGGCCGCACCTGGAGTACTGCGTGCCATTTTGGTCACCTTACTTAAGGAAGGACATACTGGCCTTGGAGGTGGTACAGAGACGATTCACTAGGCTGATTCCGGAGTTGAGGGGGTTACCTTATGATGATAGATTGAGTAGACTGGGTCTTTACTCGTTGGAGTTCAGAAGGATGAGGGGTGATCTTATTGAAACATTTAAAATAATGAAAGGGATCGACAAGATATAGGTGGAGAGGTTGTTTCCACTGGTCGGGGAGACTAGAACTTGGGGGCACAGCCTCAAAATACGGGGGAGCCAATTTAAAACCGAGTTGAGAAGGAATTTCTTCTCCCAGAGAGTTGTGAATTTGTGGAATTCTCTGCCCAAGGAAGCAGTTGAGGCTAGCTCATTGAATGTATTCAAGTCACAGATAGATAGATTTTTAACCAATAAGGGAATTAAGGGTTACGGGGAGCGGGCGGGTAAGTGGAGCTGAGTCCACGGCCAAATCAGCCATGATCTTATTGAATGGCGGAGCAGGCTCGAGGGGCTAGATGGCCTACTCCTGTTCCTAATTCTTATGTTCTTATGTTCAAACGTTACCATTGAAACAGATTAACTGGCCATTCATCTCATTGTAGGATCTTGTGCGTAGAATTGCTATTGTGTTTGCCTACAGAACAACAGTCACAGCACTTCAAAAATAGCCCATTGTATGTGAAGCTTTAAAGATGTTTATGAATAATTTGCTAAGTTGCTACATATATAAATATAGTAGAGGCTGTCTGATGGGAATACTGCTGTGCTGAGTAAATACTCTTATCCAGTGAGTTACAGTAAATCGAAGCGAATTATGAGAACTCAGTTAGTGCCTGAGTGGCTCATCTGTACAATAGAGTGACCTGATAACTGGCACAAACTGCATTCAGAGTCCAATTGCATGAGTAGTGATTTAATAGATGAATAGTTCTATCTCTCATGATTTGATACTTCCAGGATTTACAACAATCTGAAAATCTGTGCAGATAAATGGCAATGTGAAAAAACTCTTACAGCACGCAAGGAAAATCCTTGGAAGAGGTTAAGACAAACAATATCAAATGGTTTCCAGTCTTAAGAACAATTTTCTTTTAACCACATTTCTCCTACCATGCACAACTGTTTCACCACAAAGTATCTGTACTCCATGTAAGCAGTGTTTAGATAATAATGTGGAACCTCTTTCATGGAAAAACAGTTCCATAAAACCTAGAGATAGCATCAACACATAACTCAAATCATTCAGTTAAATAAATAAAGGAATGCAAAATTAAAAACTTTTGAACCTGTAACAGAAAGCAGACACCCCGCAGAGACCACATTGTGTAAGGGAGCTTTTTATTTGCTGCCAATGTTTGAGGGTGAGATTTTAGCAGCAGTACATAAAGATGACTTAGAGTATGGATATAGACAGTGAAGTACAGCTTGCTGTAATTCAAACTTTATAGACCTGAAATAAGGAGTTTAGTGTCATTCCAGGAACGCTTGCAGGAAATAAAATAGTTTCTTGAACTCCGAGGTTTCTGTGCTGTCTGCATTCTACACACTTTTTAATGTGATTCAATGTGGTCATGAGCTGTTAACCACAGTAAAGGGAAGCCTTGTGATTTTACAACTCACATGTTCACATGAGGTACACTGGAATATTTCAAAGACAGTTAATATGTTCCATCTTTATTCTGTTTCAAAAAGCTAAAGCTTAGAAAAAGATGTATCTTATATGGAAATGTAGGGGTAAATTTTCATCCTCACTGTCTGGGCAAATCACCTGCTCGTTGCAGAACCCGTCCGGTTTTCATTCCTATGATTTAAAAAAGTTGGCTGGTATTGCAATAGCCTGCCGATCCACTCCACTAGGTTACTGCGTAGCCAGTGGAGACAAAAATCTACCCCAAAATCCTTTTCCATGTCTTTCAAAATTTTTTTTTACTATGGGTGACAATGAAGCTTCCTTATTATCATAAGCAGTATAATTGTTTCTTAACACAGAACTTCAAAACACCAAGGCACCTATATTGACAGGGGTGGGTTGCATAGGCGGGGAGTAGGGGGTGGGAGGGGGGGGGGCGGTGATGGCAGTCGGAGTTTCGGAATCCCGGGTTTCCCCGCATGTGGTGGAGTTTTGATTCCATAGTGTGTGACTTTATTCCTTGAAAGGATCTGCCCGGAAGTTAGCCTGAAAGACAGGCTTGGCTTCCAGTTGGAGGGATCACTATAGAGCAGGCCAGAGCCCCAGGTAAGGAGCCTGCTGCTGCGAGTGGGAGCGTGGCTGGGTGTCCGATTCCCAACTACAGGGGGGGGTTTGATCCCCATTTGGGCGGACTTTGGATGGGGATTCTGATTGGGGGGCGGGGGCGAAGTCTGATCCTATGGAAGGTGATATACTTGGAAGACTGGGGGGGAAGCACTCCTACTCCTACCGACCCACAAGCAGTGCTGTAAAGGTACATAGCTTCTCCCCGAAGCTGTCCTCTCATCTCTTGAGCTGCCGGGTTTCCCAAGGCCTGGGTTAAACATATAAAGCAGGTTAAATCTGAGGTTGCCAGCCTTATTGTAATATTTAATTCGCTGCCCGCCTCCTGTCCCGCCTCTGTTAAACCCAGAAGTGGGTGGGTTAGAGCTGGGTTTGAGATTTTAAAAATGTTTTATATCGCACCCGACCACAACCCACACATTTATCGGGTTTAAAAAATATTCCCCAAAGGCTCTGAAATGCCAATCGTTTAGCAGGATGAAAACCTGCTGTAGGGAATCTGATTTTGGAGAGGAGAAAAGTTCCACAAGTTCTGCTCTAAATTCCAGTGGACAGGAGGGAGAGTGTAAGATGTGCCTGCCCTAGCTGAAATGTAGCCATGCAAATGATGAATTTAGGTCAGCGTGGCATTATCAGTCCTAAATTCTAAAGTCATGTTCATCCTAAGAATTGTCCGGTTACCTTGTGCCACTCTAAAACAGGGATAACTTAGGACAGCAACTGAGGAAAGCTGATGCTGTAATTTTAGAGATGAGTTGCTGTACTTCATTGTGCTGTTGAATGGAGACTCAGGTCCTGAAGTTCTGAGTCCTGTGATACACTGGCCAGATGTGTAGTGGGGCGAGACTTCCATCTACCCACTGGCCCCAATGCTGCTCCCACCATCATGAAATGGGATCAGCTCACATTACTATTGCTGGCCGGAACAAAGACTAAAGTCCCACCAGCAATTGGTGAGTTATGCCAGGGAGGCCCGGAAACAAAGTTAGGGTTGTGGAAGCAATTATAATGTGAAGGCACAGCTGCAGCATTTAAATTTGGACTGCCCTTAAAGCAGAACAAACATGCAGGAAGGTAAAGACATGCCTGCAACAGGAACAAATAAGGAGAGAGTAGCAAACTTCTCAGAGAATGACATAAATATATTTCTGACTGAAATTAGGTAAAGAATGTATGGAATAGTGGGAGTCAGTGGCAAGAGACCTGTTAATGTAGAAGTCAGGACCATGTGGAAGGAGGTGGCACAAACAGTGAGTGACAACTCTCTAAACCCCCAGGGCCCCTCACCAGTGCTTAATGACCTTACAAGGTCAGCAAAGATAAGTGTGATGGCAGAAAGATGCTATAATTTCAACTTTTCAGACTACAGACCAGTATTAATCTTAAAAGTGCAGTAACAAACTTAAGGGTATAAACCTGTGAACTAAATTAATTGTACAGACTCCTTCATATCCAATTACATTAGCCCAGATTTTGTGATAGGGATAACGATGAAGCTATCAGCGTTCACCGTTATTACGGAGTAAATCAGACAGCAACTTCCGCCATCCGCAAATGCGCAGTAAAACGTGAAAATTAGGAAGTTGTTGCAGGAGTTGCCCAGCTCTATCAGAAGCTTCGCTACACCAGTACCTCGGCATTCAAACACATGAAAGGCGTGAAGTTGCAATAATTACTCACTACATACCCACTAAACATGCCAGAAAAAATTAGAGCTTGCTCGTTCAAGTGTAAGTGAATTTTTAATGGTGTGATATGTCTTAATTACTGAAAAATAAGTTTTACAAGTGTGGAGTCTCATTTCTTCAGAATTTAATTATTGTTGAAGATTTATGATTCTATGAACTATGAAGAGCTCAACACAATCCTGTTCTCACCTGATGCCTGTGTGTGTGGATTTCTCACAGGGATTGATAGATAGTGATCAGGAACAGAAATCCTGGTCAAATTTTCTTCTTCGTAATCCAGGGGTGCTGAGGTCAATTGTAGTACCCCTAATTCCATCGCACTAGCAGAGATGAACTAACTCAGCACAGACTGGTGATCAAACCTGGGAACTTTCTGGTCTGTGTAGCTCAGTTAGACAATGGACAAACAAATCCCTTTGAGCTATTGATGGAGCTAAGTGAGCTACTTTAAAGAAACATTAACACCTGGTATTATGAGATAGGTCACTGGATTTGTACACATAGAAGTGTGTAAAGCTGTGATTGGTGGCACAATGGCACCATTGCATAACTCACCATTCCTATTGCTGATTGTTTTTTAATAAGTTTTAGCTGATTTCGGGATGCTGCAGTACAAAATTGCTGTCAAAGCATCACGGCAACTGTATTAGAACTTTTAGACTAGGTTATTCCATGGACTGAGCTCACCTAAATATTCCCCCAAAATACAACTGTACCCCTTTAGTTCTTGATGTCGAGTATGACAAAGACACTCAACACAAGTCTGTTGTGGAGAAAAGAATTGTTTAATTGCTTGATCAAGGGAGACACGACCTACACCAGTTCCTTAACTGGGTGTCTTCCCAACTGTTCTCCTTGAACACTTTAGGAACTGCTTCCTTTATACAGAATTCTTTGCAAAGTCATCATTTACATTATCATTGGTCAGTCTTTCTACCGTGTGACAATCTTTGCTTATGCTTGTTAATTTTAACTTTGCTAATTGTTCCAGTATGAACAGATGCATCCTGCATCCTGCCAACAACAGGAACCCACTCCCCAGGCCCAAGACCCTAGTTCTGAATAATAGGAACTTACACCATTGTTCTGTGGTTGCACCTGATAATTTGGATACATCATCTTATTTTTACCTGACTAGCATAAAGTGCGATTAACTCTTTAATCGCCCATTCAATCCCCCCTTTTGGTCATATGATTATTCTGTTAACCCACCGTGACCAATCTTTTTACCTTACTAGACTCGTGTGTCTCCCGCCCCGATTTTGTTGATCAGGCAATAGGATTGGGACACTCATGACTCATATCAGGTATTCATGTTGATTTGGTTCATCTCCCCTGTTGGTTACTTTCAGCAAAGGCTTCCTTTTGTATTTCATGAGCGGCTTTTACCAGCGCTTTCATCCTTCTCTTCCTACATCTAAAGCAACATTCGAAAAGTAACATAAGTACAATCAACATATGCACTATCACTAATATATGTGATATAATTCTTATCCAAGGGTGTCCATGAACATTAAGTCCAAAATTCCATTGGCCAACACTTTCTTTGTGTCTTTTTACAGCTTAACAATCTTTTTCATCAGGATGATGTATTTTGTCGTTGCTCACGGACACTCTTCTCCAATGCTGTCTGTTCCTCACTTAGTTTGGGAATGGGTTTTCCCTGAGGGTCTTTGAAGCCCTTTTACCCCACCTTTATAGTGTCTACCACCGTTCCATTGACAGTTTCTTCTTTTAATCTTGGGTATGTACTATGTCCGTGAATATTAACCTCTTCTCTGGTCGTGAAGCAAAAGTCAGTGGTAGTGATGGGGCAGTGTGTTACTCCTCCCACAGTCATGTTAGTGGCTGTGGTGCTGACACACCATTGCCCATTACTTCGTGGGGCTGCTGTTGTCTCGGAATCCAGCATCAGTGGGGTTATGCTCAGGATGCATCCTTCTGTACGGCTGTATCCACAGTCATCTTGATCAAATTTGGGATGTTCTCAGCACAAAACAACCTGGTTATTCTTATAACAATCTTTAATGCACACACCCTTGGTATCATCTCCCTTCTTAATAATGTATTGTTGCAGCTTGTGGTATCTGACCTGTGTTTGGTTTCTTATTTCTCCTATATTATCAACTTTATACAGGAGGTTTCCCTTGATCACATATGGTTTCCATATTTATGAAAGGATATACTTGCTTTGGTGGCAGTTCAGAGAAGGTTCACTAGGTTGACACCGGAAATGAGGGGGTTGACTTATGAGGAAAGGTTGAGTAGGTTGGGCCTCTACTCATTGGAATTCAGATGAATGAGAGGTGATCTTATCGAAACGTATAAGATTATGAGGGGGCTTGACAAAATGGATGCAGAGAGGATGTTTCCACTGATGGGGAGACTAGAACTAGAGGGCACGATCTTAGAATAAGGGGCCGCCCATTTAAAACAGAGATGAGGAGAAATTTCTTCTCTCAGAGGATTGGAAATCTATGGAATTTGCTGCCTCAGAGAGCTGTGGAAGCAGGGACATTGAATAAATTTAAGACAGAAATAGAAATTTCTTAAACGATAAGGGGATAAGGGGTTATGGGGAGCGGGTGGGGAAGTGGAGCTGAGTCCATAATCAGGTCAGCCATGATCTTATTGAATGGCGGAGCAGGCTCAAGGGGGCGTATTCCAAAGTGTATTTTTTCCTTTGTGTATTTCATTACTAACCCTCCTTTGACCCCCTTTGTTATGTGAAGGCACCTTGGAGTTCTCCTCATACACAGGAACATCGTTCCCCCTCCTGTATGATTTGTCACAACTTGTACTTCCCTCTGGGGCGGGTGATGGGCTACTAGTTTCTTCCTTGTCCTTGTAGATCACATTGATATACATTCTGTTGATAAAACACATCCTGGATCTTCCAGGTTTTTAGTTAGATTCTTACCATTTCTACTCCTGCCGGATTGTTTGCACCGTTTCTCTGGGCATGTGATCTTTCCCAGATCCATTTTATTATGGCAAGTACCCCTAGTATTGCAAATATTAATCCTAGTTCCCCGAAAAGTCATCTATCAATGCATCCCTCCACCTCTTATATTCTTTCAACTGGGACCAATGTTTCCAGTGGCCCCCACCTTTCATATTTACGCATGCACATGTGTCTCCGCTAATCAGTACCTCATAGGGTCCACTCTGTTGAGGGGCGAATCCAGATTTTTCTGGTAATACCCTAACCATTACCCTTGCCCCTACCTCGGGTACTACCGCCGGGATTTTGTTCCTTTATCCTCGTCTTCCTCTTCCTGCTTATCTTGCACTTCCTGTCGCATACCTTTCAACTGCCTACTCAGTTCCATCACATACTTCCTAATTCTATCGTGTAAAGGTCCTAACTCTACTCCTCCTGTAGTTTCATTGCTTGTCCAGTCATTAGTTCATAAGGGATGAGTCCTGTTGTGCAGTTCAGTGTAGCACACAGTCTCATCAATATGGTGGGCAGGAGTTCCGGCCATGCCTGTCCGGTTCCCTGGATTGCTTTACTCAGGGAATTTTTGACGGTTCTATTCATTCTTTCTACCCTTCCTGAACTCTGGGGATGATAGGGGATGTGAAATTTCTGCTTAATGTTCAGTATTTTACAAGTTTCCTTCATTACCTTTCCTGTGAAATGAGTCCCTTGGTCTGAATCTATCTGAATGGGAATCCCCCATCTAGGAATTACCTCTTCCGCTAGTATATGGGCTACCATGGTTGTGGTGCAATTGTGGGTGGTGAATGCTTCCACTCACCTTGTGAACTGGTCAATAATCACCAAGCAGTACTTCCTTCCCCTGGAGTTTATTAGGAGCCCAGTAAAATCAATCTGTATGTTTTCCCATGATCTCCGTGGGCGGGGTTGGTGCGCCTTCCTTATTTTTATTGCTTTTCCCGGATTATGTTGGCCGCACGTAACACAGTGCTGACAATGTTTAGCAACGTCGTGCCCAATTCCTGGCCACCACCAATCCCGTGAGATATTAGATATCATGGCGTTACGCCCGGTATGGTTAATGCTGTGGTTTAACTCCATGATCATTTGCCGAATGCAGGAAGGTGCCAACACCTTTCCGTCCTTTCTCCACACAGTGTCTATACCAGGTGATCCTCCCTTTCTCTCCCATTCTGCTCTTCCTCGTTCATATCAGCGTGCAGTTTAACTATTTTTATGTCCTCTATGGTAATGCTACTGACTGACTATTTTTAAGGCCTGTGGATGTCGCCGCTTCTCGAGCGGCATTGTCCGCAGCCTCATTTCCTCGCTGTATTTTGTCCACTACTCGTTGATGGGCCTTTAACTTTATCACTGCCGCTTTAGCTGGTTTGTTGGCTGCTTCTAATGGTCATTTTATATGTTCATCGTGTTTGATGGCCTCGCTGCCAGAGGTAACAAACCCTCTCCTTCCCCATGCTACCATGTAGTCATGTACTACCCCAAAGGCATACCTACTGTCTGTAGATATATTCACTGTCTTTCCCTCTGCCAGTAATAAGGCTTCCGTCAGTGCAGTTAATTCTGCTACTTGGGCCGAAAAGCCTCCATCCAGCGCTCCCTGGCTTTAGCTGGTTTGCTGGCTGCTTCTAATAGTAATTTTGTACGTTCATCATGTTTGATGGCCTCACTGCCAGAGGTAACCAGCCCTCTCCTTCCCCATGCTACCATCACTACTTCGAGATGCTGGTTTAATACTGCCCATCCCGTACGTGGGTGGCCATCGACGTACCGTCGGGATCTGTCCACATACAATGTGAGGCCTGGGTTTTCGAGAGCTACCTCATTCACATTCCCTGGGGAATCTTCCCATTCTAATGCGTTACACTCGTGGGGCTCCCTCCTAGTGAGGATTCCTTCTGCCGGATTTTCCCTCGTGTCTCTGACTATCTTTACTAATTCATCGTGGAGCAGTAAAACGGCTTCCCACTTCGCTCAGCGGACATTGGAGGTGGCCCGGAGCTTTCCAGTATTCAAAATTTCGCCTGTCATCACGACAGGTTCCCTGACCTTGACTGCCCATGTGGCGCAGTCTAGTGAAGCCACACATCTGGACAAGCCCCCGGCTACTGGTGATTGTTGGGTTGAATAGTAAGCTGTGGGTCTCATTCTGTCCCCGTTCATTTCCGTCTCTCATCAGAGAAAATGGCATTTTTAGATTGTTTCAAAACTTTTTAGAATATATATATATTTTTTTCCTAAACTGTTTATTATTATTTCTTTTAAAAAGATTTCCAAACCCAATATTTTCCAATGCAACCAAAATTTTTATCAAGGAGAATATCTCAAAATCCCAATTCAAATACTGTACTGCCAATCTTTTTATTTAAATCTCTTTTACTGAACTAGAAGCTTTCACATCATTTAAAATAAGATTCTACACAAAGGAAAACGAGGACAGAGCTTCCCCCAGCCTGTAACCTCGAGAGTGTAATGCCTTTTTTTTAAAGGCATTACACTCTTCCTTCTCCTTTCTTTTTCTCATTCATGTAATCAATGATTACGTGTTTTTTTTAAACAAATAATTGGGCGTCTCGGCTTGCAATAACCAAATTGAAAAGACAGCACTTTGTTACAATTATAATTGATTTAAAATGAGACCACACCTTTTTAATTGAACTTTTATCTTTTGTTAAACAAACCCATCCTTGTGCATTTCCTAGCTCCATAACTTATTATTAAAATAAATCCACATCTGTGTTTCTAACAAAGTGTCATTCAATTCTAGGTATACAATTCAACTTCTTCACATTTCTTAAACTTCCCATATCTAGGACAACACTAGAAAGGGTTAAAAACTTTCAGCTCTCTGCCCGAAAAAGGTGGGTGGAGCTAAAACAAACATACAGATACACCATTTCTCTTTTAAAAGACCGGCTTTCAGACAAATGAAAAATTCATCAACTCCCACCTCAAATATTCTACAGTCAAGAAAACTTCCATGCAACCACTTTCATTCAACAAAGCTCATTGTCTGACCACCATCAAACCTGCTTTGGCAGTCTTCTTTTTTGTTTCTCCCACCATAATTTTTGTTTTGGGATCCCATCCGTCACTTAACATAGTAACTATCAATTTTTTATGGGTGTCGGCAAAATACCTACTCAGCGAACCTGCCAGCCCCTAATCTAGCATATCTTTTCATGCCATCTATGTTTGGTACATCTACCCTTCTATCGGTTCATTGTCCCCTTTAACCTGGTTTCCTTGAACCTAGGATCTGCAATTACAAACCTACGAAGCCGATCCTACTTTGATAATTACTATTGTGACCTCTTAACTACCCTCAAGTCTTTTACAACATTACAGACCTTTCTCACAAGTTCGGACACCCCAGGCGACCGACACGTTTCGCGGCAGATTACATCGGATTTATGAGTGGTATTCAAACTCTACTCACTCGTGATGGTCTGCAAACGTCCGTCTGTCTTTCACCTGGGTGTGTTCTGCCAGACTACACCATTTGATGTGGAGTATGACAAAGACACTCAACACAGGTCTGTTGTGGAGAAAAGAATTGTTTAATTGCTTGATCAAGGGAGACACGACCTACACCAGTTCCTTAACTGGGTGCCTTCCCAACTGTTCTCCTTGAACACTTTAGGAACTGCTTCCTTTATACAGAATTCTTTGCAAAGTCATCATTTACATTATCATTGGTCAGTCTTTCTACCATGTGACAATCTTCGCATCAGCTTGTTAATTTTAACTTTGCTGATTGTTCCAGTATGAACAGATGCATCCTGCATCCTGCCAACAACAGGAACCCACTCCCCAGGCCCAAGACCCTAGTTCTGAATAATAGGAACTTACACCATTGTTCTGTGGTTGCACCTGATAATTTTGCTACATCATCTTATTTTTTGCCTGGCTAGCATAAAGCGCATTTACCTCTTTAATCGCCCCTTCAGTTCTCCTTATAAAAAGCACAGTTGTTGTTATAATGTGGCTCTAACCTATCCTGGTATTCAGTTATTTAAAGGGAGACTTTTGCTATTTTAGGGATGGAGAGCGAACAGACATCAACTATGCCACAGTGACATCATATGCAAGTGAGGTGGTGATGTGACAATATTGTTTTACATGCACTACATTGGTATAATGCAAATTGCTCAGTTATTCATTGGATAAACTCTGAGCTCTTTGTGAAACTAGGTGAGCTACATTGAGGAGGTCTCAACTATTGGTATTATGAGATAGCTTACTGGTTAGTACACAGGGAAATGTTTAAAGCTGTAATTGGTGGCATAATTCATGGTTCTTGTTGCTGAATGGTTTTTTATAAGTTTAACCTGATTTCAACAAAAAACTTGAATAAATTCAGGAAAACATCAATAATATTAATATTCAGTTTTTGTCTGATTTTTGTCTGTCCTGGGGTTGGGGCGGGTCCGGGGGCTCGGAGGACGTGGTCCGGACTGAGTAACAGGGCGGGAAGGATGGGGGGTGGGGGCGTGGGGAAGAGGGAACGAGGGAGGGAGAGAGGGAGGGAGGGAGGGAGGGAGGGAGGGAGGGAGAGGGGAGAGAGGGAGGGAAGGAGGGAGGGAGAGGGGGGAGAGGGAGGGAGGGGGAGGGAGAGAGGGGAGGGAGAGAGGGTGCGAGGACATCAGCATTGATTCTATTGATGATGAAGATGATAACAGTCCAAACAAGTACTATTGCAATTAAGATATTAATTTGATCGCAAATGTTTTGCGGGTCTCTGCTAGTTTCAAATAATACGGTTTGATTGGTTGGTGATAAAGTGCCACATTCTAAGAACTTAATTTTAATTACAAAAGCAATGCCGTGTATGTTCTTAAAAGTGCTATGCACATTCTTAAAGAGAATGCACACTGAATGGTTTACTAATGGCTACATTGTAGATATGAACAGGTTTTATCCTGGAATAGGGGTGTGGAGCTGATTAAAATGTTCATCTGTTGTCCTGTGCTTTAATTTGTCTAGCACAGAACCCGCATATTCATATAATATCGACTCATAATAGGATTTTAAAATGAGCAGGGAAGGAGCTGGTGTTAGTATCACATGTGGGTCCGAGTGATGTTAGAGACAGGCAGTCTCAGGAACTAAAGAGGAAGTGTATAGAAATGGTGAATATGCTTTTGAGAATGGGGTAAAAAGGTGGTGAGATCTGGGCTGCTTCTGGTGATGACAGGAGGTGATGAAAGGTTCAGCAGGATAATTGGTCTCAACAAGTGGTTCAAAAGGTAGTGTAGAAAGCAACGGATGGATTTCATTGGCAACAGGGAAAGGCTTTGGGGCAAACATAACATCTTTAGGAGAGAAGGATTTAATGTGAATCAATTTTGAATAGAAGGTTGGGCTTAAATGTGATGACTTTATTTGAGAAGTATCTAATCCATCGTAGAAAGGGAATGGGGAATTCAAAAATTATAAAGACAAAGCTGGAACATATAGGTGTGACATGGAACATATTAGGAATAAAGGTGTTGTAGCTGGAAATTTGCACAAATACGAAACTGTAGACATAACAGAGATTGAGTGAGACATATAAGAGACTCAATGGGGGTAGGAGAGAAACTAGGTAGCACAGTAGATTAGAATACTGTGATTAAAGTTTGTTGTCTCTTGGACCTGTGTGATCTGGATTCAAATCCAGCTGATGGAATGATAATTTCAAAGATGGTTGAAGAGTCTAATATTAAATGACAATCTCGATTCATTTTTAAAAATTAGATGCAACATTTGTCGTTCTCACCCAGCAAAGTCAGAAGGTTGGCTTTTCTGGGAAATAAAAGTCTTACATTGCAATATTACAAATGCTCTATAAATGGAGCTTTACTAAGCGGAGTAAATAGAGCTTTGCATTGCATTGAACACATATTCTGCCAGGCTGGAAGTGCTTGATGCTGACCCTGGTGCCAAAAGTTGAAAAAACTTCCACCCCCAACACAACTCGCCATAATTGCAGTGGGTTGTGCCAAATGGGCTGAAAATTAAACAAATAACTTACAATTTATTAGCACCTTTCATGACTTTAGGCCACATTCCAGGCCTAGACTACAAAGTAGGACCCATATCCTCCAGTGGATGGGCTGGTATTCCTGGTTCCACTTGGTGTACTGCTCTACTGCCATGCCATGGATGCAGGAACTCTCGGCATGGGAGATCCTGCCCCCTGCCACCTCTCCCCCCACCTCCCCCCCCCACCCCCACGCCAACAACCCTGGTCAGGCCACCTCAATGACACAATGACACTCCCATGTAAGGCTGGGACGTGGTATAGCCTGGACTCCTGGAAACTTAGGTAAAACTGGAAATTTTTCACCTCCCTTACAAAGGAGTAGCCAGCATCTACCTGGATTCCTGGCCTCCCTAGGCTGCTGGTGCCTGAGATATTCCCATGGTAGTGTGGGTGCCCTCCATTGACCTTAAATGTAGACGCTCCCCCTCACCCTGTGAACATCAGCAGGATAAGTGATAAAGGCCCTGGGCTAATTACAATATACATCAATGATTTAGATGAAGGAATTGAGTGTAATATCTCCAAGTTTGCAGATGACACTAAGCTGGGTGGCAGTGTGAGCTGTGAGGAGGATGCTAAGAGGCTGCAGGGTGACTTGGACAGATTGATGAGTGGACAAATGCATGGCAGATGCAGTATAATGTGGATAAATGTGAGGTTATCCACTTTGGTGGCAAAAACATGAAGGTAGAATATTATCTGAATGGCGGCAGATTAGGAAAAGGGGAGGTGCAACGAGACCTGGGTGTCATGGTACATCAGTCATTGAAGGTTGGCATGCTGGTGCAGCAGGCGGTGAAGAAGGAAAATGGCATGTTGGCCTTCATAGCTAGGGGATTTGAGTATAGGAGCAGGGAGGTCTTACTGCAGTTGTACAGGGCCTTAGTGAGGCCTCACCAGGAATATTGTGTTCAGTTTTGGTCTCCTAATCTGAGGAAGGACGTTCTTGCTATTGAGGGAGTGCAGCGAAGGTTCACCAGACTGATTCCCGGTATGGCAGGACTGACATATGAAGAGAGACTGGATCGACTGGGCCTGTATTCACTGGAGTTTAGAAGGATGAGAGGGGATCTTATAGAAACATATAAAATTCTGATGCGATTGGACAGGTTAGATGCAGGAAGAATGTTCCTGATGTTGGGGGAGTCCAGAGCCAGGGTCACAGTCTAAGGATAAGGGGTAAGCCATTTAGGACCGAGATGAGGAGAAACTTCTTCACTCAGAGAGTTGTTAACCTGTGGAATTCTCTACTGCAGAGAGTTGTTGATGCCAGTTTGTTAGATATATTCAAGAGGGAGTTAGATAGGCCCTTACGGCTAAAGGGATCAAGGGGTATGGAGAGAAAGCATGAAAGGGGTACTGAAGTGAATGATCAGCCATGATCTTATTAAATGGTGGTACAGGCTCGAAGGGCCGAATGGCCTATTCCTGCACCTATTTTCTATGTTTCTATGTTTCTATACTGGGACAGCAGCCCGGCGGGTTTTAAGTCCCAAATGTTACTAGAAATAAAATTCCATATAACCAATGTTACTTTGACTTTGAAGACAGGTGACACAAACTCAGATTATTCTCCAACAATGAAGAACAAGAGTTTGGGCTGGATTTTCGGTCTTCTGCTGCCCCTGTTAGCACCCCAGAGGGGCGGCAATGGTGATGGTAAGCATGCCTGGGCAGGCAGCCAGCTTCCAGCGCTCCGCCGGGACATTCACTCCAGTTTCGAGGGGGCACAGAGCATTCCCGCCCGGAAGTGGCGAGCCAGTGTGCAACACCCCTGGTTGCGACACCGGCTCGATTTTTGTCTGCCGCCCAGCCCGTAGTGCTCCATAGAGCACGCTGCTGAGAACTCCTGTGGAAGGTGGTGCTCCAAGTTGTAGTGGCCGCAGTGAGATAAGTAATGCCGACCTCAGGGAAGTGTGATTGTTTTTTTTGCGATTTATGTTGTGGTGGCGTAAGTTATGAATTGGGAATGTTTTGGGTGGAGTTTTTTTCCACCCGAGGCTTCTATTATGGCGCTCCGAGGCCGGCTATTTAGCTCAGGATTTTTGCTTGCTCAGCCGGCCTAATGCCCTAAAAGAGGTATGCAACCCCTTCCCTTAGCGCTCCGCTCCAAACTCCGGGCCCAACTGATGAATTTATTATCAGCAGATTCAAACCATTTGCCGGTGCCTGGGCTCCGCCCGGGACACCACCCCAACTGAGTCATGACCGAATTTTTCCCCCTTTGTGTTTCAAAATAATGATAGTACATAAAGTGGAAATGAGCAAATATTTGAACGGAATGCAGACAGTAGGATATGATTTGCTAGTGCAATGAAAAAATTTGCGCCAGTGAAATGAGACATAAAATTAAACTTGCTCCCATTTGGGACTTTTGCATAATAATAATAGAAACATAGAAACATAGAAAATAGGTGCAGGAGCAGGCCATTCAGCCCTTCTAGCCTGCACCGCCATTCAATGAGTTCATGGCTGAACATGAAACTTCAGTACCCCCTTCCTGCTTTCTCGCCATAACCCTTGATCCCCCGAGTAGTAAGGACTTCATCTAACTCCCTTTTGAATATATTTAGTGAATTGGCCTCAACTACTTTCTGTGGTAGAGAATTCCACAGGTTCACCACTCTCTGGGTGAAGAAGTTTCTCCTCATCTCGGTCCTAAATGGCTTACCCCTTATCCTCAGACTGTGACCCCTGGTTCTGGACTTCCCCAACATTGGGAACATTCTTTCTGCATCTAACCTGTCTAAACCCGTCAGAATTTTAAACGTTTCTATGAGGTCCCCTCTCATTCTTCTGAACTCCAGTGAATACAATCCCAATTGATCCAATCTTTCTTACATTCATATAGTGGCTTATTATGCCGAACAATCTGCCAGCAGCTCAGACAATAAATTACATTTGACATGCAAGGACTATTATGTAGGTAGACGTAAATTAAACTGCCTGGAATTTGAACATTTTGTTGATTATTTCAAAAAGGATCATGACAGGAAGATATAAAGGGCTAATAGCCTCAACCTAGGACAATAGGTAGGGTAGCAGTTTTGAGTGAGACAGAGTCAGAGAGGCTGGCAGAAGCCTCCTTCCATATGTAGATATGTACCATTCTGGGCCTTAAATGGGGCTACAATGGAGAAGGAAAATGATTATTGATGCCAAATGGCTCAATTATTATTGGAAGAGGGGCCCAAAAATAAATGATTTAATCTTCTTTTCTTCAGCCCTCAGAAGGCCTTAGACTCCCATGTTTGGAGCAGCAGAGTGCCATTCGAAGTTTCCTGTGACAGTAGGGCAGAGGATACCAACCCCGGACACTTAACTGACCCTGTCGCTGGGATTTGGGGCAACATCAGATGGAGGGCAAAGTGATAGGTGAAAACCTCACTCTGCTGCACTTCCATCCCCTCACTGGGGTCCATAGAAATGATATTCTAAGTATCAGAGCCCTTAGTTTGTAAAGCTCCTTTTGTGTGACAAGGTAAACCAAGTGCTACAGTGTTACTATTTCAGGGCATTTTTGAGATGTTATTTTATTCCTGGTCAACAATTATCCCTCAAGAACACTACCAAAAAACAGATTATCCAGTAACTATCTCACCAGCGGGGATGGGCATAAGAAGCAGCCACCGTCTCTGAATTGGAATTTCCTGTACAGTGATCAATGGGGCAGAAACCTCATTTTCTGACTGCTCCCTTGCTGTTGCTTCAAGAGCTCCAGGAGATTTCTATTTATTACATTCTAAATAAGGAAAGATATCCATTAAAAATAATCCATTGAACTCTTCAAATGTATCTAGTGAGTAACTGAGCCATACAGACAGGAAGATCCGAGGTTCGAATCCCCTTCAGTGCTGAGCTCGCTGATCTCAGCTGGGGTAACGGTCGGGGCACTCAGTTGTTCTGGACAAGGAAGGAGAAAATCAGACAGGTTCCCTTTTCTGATCTCAATCCAGCATCTCTCCTTGCAATGTGTGTGCAAAGGTTAAATGAAGGCAAGATTGGGCTTGCTGCAGTGGTAAAACACTTTACTGATACTCACTACCAAGTGGGAGAACAGAAATCTAGAGGTGCAAATATATAGATCTTTGAAAGTGAGATTGTAGAAAAAACCCATAAAAGAATCATTGAGATTCTAGGTTTTATATTCTGGGTAATGAATATAAAATCAAAGAAGTGATGTTGGATGTGTACAAGACATAGGCTAGGTCATCGTTGGGGGTATTGCATATATTTCTGGGGCACCCATTAAAGGAAGGATAGAGCCCTGTAAAATTGCACAGTGAAGTTTACTAGGATGATACCAAGAATGAAAGGTTATAATTCTGACAAAAGGGTCAAAGAATTGGGCTTTTTCATTGGAACAGAGAAGTTTAAAGGAAGATCTGATAAAAGTTTTCAAAATCATGGATAATTTTGGAAGGCCAAACAGTGAAAAATTGATTCCATTCGTTTGCAAATCAGTAACAAGAGGGTACAAAGTGAGCATTAAAATTATGAAGGGGTTCAATAGGGTGGAAGTGGGGGAATTATTTTCACTTGTGGGTGAGTCTATAACAAGGAGGCATAAATATAAATCTACTTACAAATAAAGAATAGAGGTGGAATTTCTTTATACAGAGAGTGATGAGACCGTGGAACTTGCTCTCACATGGTGTGGATGAAACAGATAGCATTAAACCATTTAAGTGGAAGTTTGTTGCATATATCAGCGAAGAGGAATAGAAGGATATGGGGGGAGGGTGGGAAGAGACTAGAGATAATTAGAGTGGGAGGTGGCTCGTATGGAGGAATTAGATTAAGTATTTGAAAATGAGCAATATAAAAAGATATGGGAAAAGAGCAGAGAAATGGGATTGGAATAGATAGTTCCAGTTGAAGAGCTACCATTACAAAAGCACATCCTGAGCTGTAATAGTTATGATTCAATAACTGAAATGAACTGTCAAATACTGCATTTATGTTGTAGGTGTTATATATGTGGACTTGTATTTACTCTGTAAAGCCACCAGAGGGCTCATTCCCTGGAGTCCCAAGGGATCCCATAATCCCTTGGGAGCACAGGTATTTAAGAAGGCTTCACAGGTTGGAGAGGCACTCTGGAGACCTGCAATAAAAGACTAAGGTCACACTTTACTTTGAGCTCACAGTGTTCAGTCTGACTCTTTCTCCATACACAACGACTGGTGACGAGATACAGATAGCGAACCCAAAGAGGCAGAGAACAGTGGGCATCCTGGAGAAATTTTCAGAGGGAGATGATTGGGAAACTTTTGTGGAGCGACTCGACCAATACTTCGTGGCCAATGAGCTAGATGGGGAAGAGAGCGCTGCCAAACGAAGGGTGATTCTCCTCACCGTCTGTGGGGCACCAACGTATGGCTTCATGAAGAATCTGCTCTCTCCAGTGAAACCCACGGAGAAATCGTACGACGATTTGTGCAGACTGATCCGAGAGCATTTGAACCCAAAGGAAAGCGTTCTGATGGCGAGGTACCGGTTCTACACCTACAAAAGGTCTGAAAGCCAGGAATTGGCGAGTTATGTTGCCGAGCTGAGACGCCTTGCATGACATTGCGAATTTGAAGGACATTTGGAGCACATGCTCAGAGACGTTTTCGTACTTGGCATTGGCTACGAAACCATACTTCGCAAGCTTTTGACTGTAGAGACCCCAACCTTGAGTAAGGCCATAGCGATAGCCCAGGCGTTCATTGCCACCAGTGACAATACTCAGCAAATCTCTCAGCACACAAGTGCTGCTACAAGTACTGTGAACAAAGTGATGTTGTTTTTGAATCGTAACATACAGGGCAGGTCACACATACCTGCAGCTACATGTCCGCAGATGTCTCAGAGTCCACCATCAAGGGTGATGAATGCAAGGCCATTAACACCTTGTTGGCGCTGCGGGTGTGATCATCGTTTCCATTCATGCCGATTCAAAGGATACGTTTGCAAGGGCTGTGGAACAATGGGACACCTCGAACGAGTGTGCAGGCGAGCTGCTAAGCCTGTTAAACCTGCAAACCACCATGTTGCAGAGGAGGACAGATCCACAGAGGATCACTATGAACCAGAGCCTCAGATAGAGGAGGCAGAGGTACATGGGATGCACACATTCATCATGAATTATCCCCAATAATGCTGTTTGTTGAACTAAATGGACTCCTGGTGTCAATACAGCTGGACAATGGAGTCGGTGAGCGAGCAGTGCGGGGAGGAGCAGCGTCAGCGACAGTCCGGGGTCAGCGGCCTACAAAGGCCCAGTGGCAGTCAGTGAGCGAGCAGTGCGGGGAGGAGGGACAAGAAATCAAAAAGTGACGTCACAGCCAAGCTGGTAAGTGGTTGGCTGATTGGCTGGTGAGTATATCTCTTTGATTTTGTGTTCTAATAGATAAGAGGATAAATTACTAAATAGATGTTTAGTGTGTGTAGTGGGAGTCAGTGTTTTTGCTGGGTAATTTAAGGGTAACTAGTAGAATGGCAGGGCAGCTCGTTCAAACGGAATGCAACACCTGTGTCATGTGGGAATTCCTGGATGCTTCCTGCAACGGGGATGACCACATGTGCAGGAAGTGTCTCCAGCTCCTCCAACTCGAGCGCCGAGTCTCGGAGCTTGAGCGAGGACTGGAGGCACTGAGGAGCATCCGAGAGAACGAGAGGTACGTGGATAGCACGTTTCAGGCGTTGGTCACCCCACAGATTAAAAGGGTACAGGAGGATAGGGAATGGGTGACCGTCGCACACAAGAGTATGGCGAGGCAGGTAGTGCAGGAGTCCCCTGAGGCTATCCCGCTCTCCAACCGTTACTCTATTCTGACGACTGGTGAGGGCAGTGATGCCTCTGGGGAGTGCAGCCAGGGCCAAGACCACAGCACCATGAGTGGCTCAGCTGCACAGGGGAGGGAGGAAGAAGACAGGAAGGGCTATAGTGATAGGAGATTCAATAGTTAGGGGAGCAGATAGGCAGCAAAAGTGACATCAGGATGGTGTGTTGCCTCCCTGTGCAAGGGTCAATGATGTCACTGAGCGACTGCAGGGCATTCTGGGGAGGGAAGGGGAACAGCCAGTGGTTGTGGTCCACATTGGTACCAACGACAAAGGTAGAAAGAGCGGTGAGGTCCTGAAAGCTGAGTTTAGGGAGCTAGGAGTAAGGTTGAAAGCCAGGACCTCAAAGATGGTAATCTCGGGATTACTGCCAGTGCCACGTACTAATAGGAAGGCTAGTCAGATAAATACGTGGCTGGGGCATTGGTGTAGGAGGGAGGGCTTTAGTTTCCTGAACAATTGGGACCGCTTCTGGGGTAGGTGGGACCTGCACAAATCGGACAAGTTACACCTCAACAGAGACGGGACCAATGTTCTCGCGGGGGTTTTTGATAAAATGCGGTTGGGAGGGCTTTAAACGAGCTTGGCAGGGGGATGGGAACCCTGGAGAGGGCTCTGAGCTAGTTAGAGTGGGTGGGAGCTCAGATGAACAGAACTCCAAGAAAGAATGCAGAAGGCAGGAGGCAACAGAGCAGAGTAGCACTGGGGTAAGTGTAAACCACAAGGTGATAGGAAGGGACAATATGTATGAATATAAAGGGGCTGCAGGAGGGGTCAAACTAAAAAACATGGTTTAAAAACTAGTATTAAAACACTTTACCTAAACACACGCAGCATTCGAAACAAAGTAAATGAATTGACGGCACAAATCATTACAAATGGGTATGATTTGGTGGCCATTACTGAAACGTGGTTGCAGGGTGGCCAAGACTGGGAATTAAACATACAGGGGTATCTGGCAATTCGGAAAGATAGACAAGAAGGGAAAGGAGGTGGGGTAGCTCTGTTAATAAAGAATGATATCAGAGCAGTTGTGAGAGACGATATTGGCTCTAATGAACAAAAGGTTGATTCGTGGTGGGTGGAGATTAGAGATAGTAAGGGGAAAAAGTCACTGGTGGGCGTAGTTTATAGGCCCCCAAATAATAACTTCATGGTGGGGCGGACAATAATCAAGGGAATAATGGAGGCATGTGAAAAAGGAACGGCAGTAATCATGGGGGATCTTAACCTACATATCGATTGGTCAAATCAAATCGCACGGGGTGGCCTTGAGGAGGAATTCATAGAATGCACACGGAATTGTTTCTTAGAACAGTATGTTACAGAACCTACAAGGGAGCAAGCTATCTTAGATCTGGTCCTATGTAATGAGACAGGAATAATAAACGATCTCCAAGTAAAAGATCCTCTCGGAATGAGTGATCACAGTATGGTTGAATTTGTAATACAGATTGAGGGTGAGGAAGTAGTGTCCCAAATGAGCATACTATGCTAAAACAAACGGGACTACAGTGGGATGAGGGCAGAGTTGGCTAAAGTAGACTGGGAACACAGACTAAACAGTAGCACAATTGAAGAACAGTGGAGGACTTTTAAGAGCTCTTTCAGAGTGCTCAACAAAAATATATTCCAGTGAAAAAGAAGGGCGGTAAGAGAAGGGATAACCAGCCGTGGATAACCAAGAAAATAAAGGAGAGTATCAAATTAAAAACCAATGCGTATAAGGTGGCCAAGGTTAGTGGGAAAATAGAAGATTGGGAAAATTTTAAACAACAGCAAAGAATGACTAAGAAAGCAATAAAGAAAGGAAAGATAGATTATGAAAGTAAACTTGCGCAAAACATAAAAACAGATAGTAAAAGCTTTTACCGATATATAAAACGGAAAAGAGTGACTAAAGTAAATGTTGGTCCCTTAGAAGATGAGAACGGGGATTTAATAATGTGAAATGTGGAAATGGCTGAGACCTGAAACAATTATTTTGCTTCGGTCTTCACAGTGGAAGACACAAAAACCATGCCAAAAATTGCTGGTCACGGGAATGTGGGAAGGGAGGACCTTGAGACAATCACTATCACTAGGGGGGTAGTGCTGGACAGGCTAATGGGACTCAAGGTGGACAGGTCCCCTGGTCCTGATGAAATGCATCCCAGGGGTATTAAAAGAGATGGCGGAAGTTATAGCAGATGCATTCGTTATAGCAGATGCATTCATTATAATCTACCAAAATCCTCTGGACTCTGGGGAGGTACTATCGGATTGGAAAGCAGCTAATGTAACGCCTCTGTTTAAAAAAGGGAGCAGACAAAAGGCAGGTAACTATAGGCCGGTTAGTTTAACATCTGTAGTGGGGAAAATGCTTGAAGCTATCATTAAGGAAGAAATAGCGGGACATCTAGATAGGAATAGTGCAATCAAGCAGACGCAGCATGGATTCATGAAGGGGAAATCATGTTGAACTAATTTACTGGAATTCTTTGAGGATCTAACAAGCATGGTGGATAGAGGTGTACCGATGGATGTGGTGTATTTGGATTTCCAAAAGGCATTCGATAAGGTGCCACACAAAAGGTTACTGCAGAAGATAAAGGAGTCAGAGGAAATGTATTAACATGGATAGAGAATTGGCTAACTAACAGAAAGCAGAGAGTCGGGATAAATGGGTCCTTTTCAGGTTGGCAATCGGTGGTTAGTGGTGTGCCACAGGGATCGGTGCTGGGACCACAACTGTTTACAATATACATCGATGACCTGGAAGAGGGGACAGAGTGTAGTGTAACAACATTTGCAGATGACACAAAGATTAGTGGCAAAGCGGGTTGTGTAGAGGACACAGAGAGGCTGCAAAGAGATTTAGATAGGTTAAGCGAGTGGGCTAAGGTTTGACAGATGGAATACAATATCGGAAAATGTGAGGTCATCCACCTTGGAAAAAAAAACAGTAAAAGGGAATATTATTTGAATGGGGAGAAATTCCAACATGCTGAGATGCAGAGGGACCTGGGGGTCCTTGTGCATGAAACTCTTTTGAGTCCTTGTGCATGAATCCCAAAAAGTTAGTTTGCAGGTGCAGCAGGTAATCAGGAAGGCGAATGGAATGTTGGCCTTCATTGCGAGAGGGATGGAGTACAAAAGCAGGGAGGTCCTGCTGCAACTGTACAGGGTATTTGTGAGGCCGCACCTGGAGTACTGCGTGCAGTTTTGGTCACCTTACTTAAGGAAGGATATACTAGCTTTGGAGGGGGTACAGAGACGATTCACTCGGCTGATTCCGGAGATGAGGGGGTTACCTTATGATGGCAGATTGAGAAGACTGGGTCTTTACTTGTTGGAGTTCAGAAGGATGAGGGGTGATCTTATAGAAACATTTAAAATAATGAAAGGGATCGACAAGATAGAGGCAGAGAGGTTGTTTCCACTGGTCGGGGAGACTAGAACCAGGGGGTACAGCCTCAAAATACGGGGGAGCCAATTTAAACCGAGTTGAGAAGGAATTTCTTCTCCCAGAGGGTTGTGAATCTGTGAAATTCTCTGCCCAAGGAAACAATTGAGGCTAGCTCATTGAATGTATTCAAATCACAGATAGATAGATTTTTAACCAATAAGGGAATTAAGGGTTACGGGGAGCCGGCGGGTAAGTGGAGCTGTGTCCATGGCCAGATCAGCCATGATCTTGTTGAATGGCGGAGCAGGCTCGAGGGGCTAGATGGCCTACTCCTGTTCCTAATTCTTATGTTCTTATGTTCTTATGACACGGACGCGAGCCAGTCCATCATGGGCAAAAAGACTTTTGAAAGATTGTGGTGCAACAGGGCCTCAAGGCCAGGCTTAACTCCAGTTCGCACGAGACTAAGAACTTACACTAAAGAACTGATTCCTGTAATCTGCAGTGCTACCGTAAAGGTCTCCTACGAAGGAGCGGCGCACAAGCTACCACTCTGGGTGGTACCGGGCGATGGTCCCACACTGCTCGGCAGGAGCTGGCTGGGAAAGATACGCTGGAACTGGGACAACGTCCGAGCGCTATCGGTCGCTGACGACACTTCATGTGCCCAGGTCTTAAACAAATTTCCTTCGCTGTTCGAACCAGGCATCGGGAAATTCCAAGGAGCAAAAGTGCAGATTCGGCTAATTCCGGGGGCACGACTCATCCATCACAAGGCGAGAGCAGTATCGTACATGATGAGAGAAAGGGTAGAGGTCGAGCTCGACCGGCTGCAACGAGAGGGCAACATTTCACCGATTGAGTTCAGCGAGTGGGCCAGTCCTATTGTCCCAGTCCTAAAGGGAGACGGCACTGTCAGAATCTGTGGCGATTACAAAGTAACTATCAATCGTTTCTCCCTGCAGGACCAATACCCACTACCAAAAGCCTACGATCTCTTTGCAACGCTGGCAGGAGGAAAGGCATTCACGAAGTTGGATCTGACTTCAGCCCACATGACGCAGGAACTGGAGGAATCATTGAAGGCCCGCACCTGCATCAACACGCACAAGGGTCTTTTTGTTTATATCAGATGCCCGTTTGGAATCCGATCAGCGGCGGCGATATTCCAGAGAAACATGGAAAGTTTACTGAAGTCGGTCCCGCACACCGTGGTCTTCCAGGATGACATCTTGGTCACAGGTCGGAACACAGTCAAGCACCTGCAGAACCTGGAGGAGTTTCTTAGTCGACTCAATCGCATGGGACTCAGGTTAAAATGCTCGAAGTGAGTTCTCCTGGCACCTGAAGTGGAGTTCTTGGGAAGGAGGATTGCGGCGGACGGCATCAGGCCCACCAACGCGGAGACTGAGGCAATCGAGAACGCACCAAGGCCACAGAACGTGACGGAGTTGCATTCTGGGATGTTTCTGGGACTCCTGAACTACTTTGGTAACTTCTTAGCAGGTCTCAGCACACTGCTAGAACCATTACATGTCTTATTACGAAAAGGGGACAAATGGGTTTGGGGCAAAAGCCAAGATAATGCCTTTGTAAAAGTGAGAAAATTGTTATGTACTCGTAATAAGGTGGATAAATTAACTGCGCAGATAGCTGTTAACGGCTATGATGTAATTTGGATTACGGAGACATGGCTCCAGGGTGACCAAGGCTGGCAACTCAACATCCAGGGATATTCAATATTCAGGAAGGATAGACAGAAAGGAAAAGGAGGTGTGGTAATGTTGCTGGTTAAAGAGGAAATTAACTCAATAGTAAGGAAGGACATTAGCTTAGATGATGTGAAATCTGTATGGGTAGAGCTGCGGAACACCAAAGGGCAGAAAACGTTAGTGGGAGTTGTGTACAGATCACCAAACAGTGGTAGTGAAGTTGGGGATGGCATCAAACTGGAAATTAGGGATGCGTGCAATAAAGGTACAGCAGTTATCATGGGCGACTTTAATCTACATATAAATTGGGCTAACCAAACTGATAGCAATACAGTGGAGGAAGGTTTCCTGGAGTGTATAAGAAATGGTTTTCTGGACCAATATGTCAAGGAACCAACTGGAGAGCAGGCCATCCTAGACTGGGTCTGGTGTAATGAGAGAGGATTAATTAGCAATCTTGTTGTACGAGGTCCCTTGGGGAAAAGTGACAATAATATGGTAGCATTCTTCATTAAGATGGAGAGTGACACAGTTAAGTCAGAGACAAGGGTCCTGAACTTGGGGAAAGGTAAGTTTGATGGTATGAGATGTGAATTGGCTAGGATAAACTGGCGAATGATACTTAAAGGGTTGATGGTGGATAGGCAATGGCAGACAGTTAAAGATCACATGGATGAACTTCAACAATTGTACATCCCTGTCTGGCATAAAAATAAAACGGGGAAGGTGGCTCAATCGTGGCTAACAAGAGAAATTAGGAAATTCAAGGAAGAGACATATAAATTGGCCAGGAAAAGCAACAAACCCTAGGACTGGGAGAAATTTAGAATTCAGCAGAGGAGGACAAAGGGTTTAGTTTGGAGGGGGAAAATAGATTATGAGAGTAAGCTTGCAGGGAACATAAAAACTGACTGCAAAAGCTTCTATAGATATGTGAAGGGAAAACGATTAGTGAAGACAAATGTAGATCCCTTGCAGTCAGAATCAGATGAATTTATAATGGGGAACAAAGAAATGGCAGACAAATTGAACAAATACTTTGGTTCTGTCTTCGATAAGGAAGACACAAATAACCTTCTGGAAATACTAGGGGACCGAGGGTCTAGCGAGAAGGATGAACTGAAGGAAATCCTTATCAGTCAGGAAATTGTGTTAGGGAAATTGATGGGACTGAAGGCCGATAAATCCCCAGGGTCTGATGGTCTGCATCCCAGAGTACTTAAGGAAGTGGCCCTAGAAATAGTAGAAGCATTGGTGTTCATTTTCCAACAGTCTATCGACTCTGGATCAGTTTCTATGAGCTGGAGGATAGCTAATGTAACCCTACTTTTTAACAAAGGAGGGAGAGAGAAAACAGGGAATTATAGACCGGAGGGCCTGACATCGATGGTGGGGAAAATGTTGGAATCAATTATTAAAGATGTAATTTTCTAGAAATTTATGAGGATGTAACTAGTAGAGTGTACAAGGGAGAACCAGTGGATGTGGTGTATTTGGACTTTCAAAAGGCTTTTGACAAGGTCCCACACAAGAGATTGGTGTGCAAAATTAAAGCACATGGTATTGGGGGTAATGTATTGACATGGATAGAGAACTGGTTGGCAGACAGGAAGCAAAGAGTAGGAAAAAATGGGTCCTTTTCAGAATGGCAGGTAGTGACCAGTAGCGTACCGCAATGTTCAGTGCTGGGACTGCAGTTATTTACAATATACATTAATGATTTGGCGAAGGAATTGAATGTAATATCTCCAAGTTTGCAGATGACACTAAGCTGGGTGGCAGTGTGAGCTGCCTACTGGAAGTCCATATACACCACATCCACTGGTTCCCCTTTATCCACCCTCTTTGTTACATCGTCAAAGTTTTCAAGCAAATTTGTCAAACATGACTTCCCCTTCATAAATCCATGCTGACTGCCTGACCGAATGATGCTTTTCCAAATCTCCTGATACTGCTTCTTTAATAATGGACTCCAACATTTTCCCAGTCAGAGATGTTAGGCTAACTGGCCTAGAATTTCCTGCTTTTTGTCTGCCTCCTTTTTATATAGGGGCGTTACATTTGCAGTTTTCCAATCTGCTGGGACTTCCTCAGAATCCAGGGAATTTTGGTAAATTATAACCAGAGCATCCACTATCCCTGCTGTTACATCTCTTAAGACCCTAGGATGCAAGCCATCAGATCCAGGGGATTTATCTGCCTTTTGTCCCATTATCTTACTGAGTACCACTTCCTTTGTGATTGTGATTGTGATAAGTTCCATCCGCCCCCGCCCCATAGACTATCCACTGTTGGGATATTGTTAGTGTCCTCTACCGTAAAGACTGATACAAAATATTTGTTCAGAGTTTCTGCCATCTCCATGTTCCCCTTTACTAATTTGCTGTTCTCGTCCTCTAAGGGACCAACATGTGTGGTCCTCGCATGTATTTGATCAAGATGTTTGATCATGGACAGGTTAGGTTTGTTCACATTAATCATATTTTACCTACAGTCGTGGAAGGCGTTGAAGGTTGGAATGATTCGATTATTTCTGACTCAGATAGTTTCGATACAAGTAAAGTATCAGTAGTATATCCTACATATAGAAACTAGTCCAAAAGAAAGTCAGAATTTAAGTCTGAGTCAGAGTCAGGCGGACAAACAGTCTGAAGTGATACAGAGCTCAAATGTAAATCAAGGGCATCCCTTGGAGGAAAACTTTCCTCAGGATCAGCCTAGAATGAGTCTAATTTTGACACTATGTTTGGAAGGTTCTGTTCGAGAGCGAAGGTATCCTCTTCAAAATAGACAAGTGGTTAAGCTTGATTTGTAAATATGGCAAAATAAGTCCATATCTTTTGTTATGTATAACCATGCAAGTTATGTATGATGATTAGTTATTGTAATTACTTCTTCATTAAGGAGGGTGAAGTGTACTATATATAGCTCCACCCAGTGGACAACTGTGGCATTGCAGCCATTGCTGGTTATAACAATAAAGAGGGAACACGTCACCTGACTAAGTTCCTGAAGTCATCAGCCATCTTAAAGCCTGTGTGTTTGTGAGGTCATACTGAAAACATAACAGTGATCTTTATTGAATTTACAGCAGCAGTAGCATTCTCAACAGTTATCCACTAGGAAGAGCTCGATTACACTTCTTCCTCCTTAATGAAGAACTAATCATAACAAAATAATCATCATTCATAACTTACATGGTTATACACAACAAAATATATGGACTTATTTCGCCATATTTACAAATCAAACTTAACCACTTGTTTTCTGTTTTGAAGAGGATACTTTCACGCTCAAACAGAACTTTTAAAACTTGTTGTAGAACTTGGATTCATTCTAGGCTGATCCTGAGGAGAACTTTTCTCGAAGGGCAGCCCTTGATCTACATTTTGACTCTCTGCAGCTTCAGACTGTTTGTCTACCTGACTCAGACTTGGACTTAAATTCTGATTTTCTCTCGGGTTTGTTTCTAGTACATCTGATGTAGGATTTGCTAATAGTACCCCACAAGAAATAATCGAATCATTCCAACTTTCCAGTCCTTTCACATCATTAGGTAAAATATGATCAATGTGAACAAACCAAACCTTTCCATGATCAAGCATCTTGATCTAATATGTGCGAGGGCCACATATCTTCACTACTTTTCCTGGTAACCACTTTAAAACATTTAAGGTAATGGTTGTTCTCTCCAACCTTCTGATTTAATTTCACCTTTCTCTCTCTTACTCTACCTCTGTCATGATTCTTTCTCTGTCTTAATTGTCTCTCTTCTATTGATTGTGCCAAATTTGGCTTTAAAAATGAGAACCTCGTTTGTAGCTGTCATTTGAGAAATAAACTCTGCTGGTGTTCTGCCAGTAGTTGTATGAGTAGTATTACAATAAGTAATTAGAAAATGTGCCAATTTGTGATCCAACAACAACTGCTGTTTCTTTGGTTTTGGATCCAACATTTGTTTGATGTGAGCACATTTTACAATTTGTACTCTGCGCTCTGCTGCACCATTTGAAGCAGGGTAGTATAGTGGAACTTTGGTATGTTTCACACTATTTCTTCTCATGAACTGCGAAAATTCTTCTGAACAAAATTGTGGCCCGTTATCAGACAGAATTTTTTCAAGGAGGCCATATGAAGAAACAATCCGCAAATTGTCTAATGTTTTACTTGTTATTTTCCGCATCGGAAACACCTCTACCCATTTTGAATCATGATCAATGACTACCAATCTTTTCAGCTGTGACTGGCAGTTCATCAATGTATGAAAATAAAACACTTCTTTCCTATTGGGTGTAACTTGTGAAGGGGATGGCAACCTGGACATAGCATCAGCTGATCGTCTGTTCTCAATGTCACATGTATATGCTGACAAAATCAAAGCAAATCTCTGCATTCAGGCTGCAGCTAAGGTTAGAACTTTGGATTTTGGATGGAGGATTGCTGTCAGGGGTTTATAGTCAGTCACAATGGTAAACTTACAAACATACAAGTATTTCTGGAACTTCTTGACCCCAAAAATTAATGCCAAAGCTTCTCTTTCGATCTGCGCATAATTACGCTCACTGGCACTGAGAGTGCATGAAGCAAAAGCAATTTGTCTCTCTTCCCCACTAACTAATACACGAGAGATCACTGCCCAACTCCATATGGAGAGGCGTCACATGCTAGTTTGATCTCCTTAGATATGTCAGAGTGAACTAACATGGTACTCTCTACCAACTGGCTTTTACACTCCTTGAATGCTGTGCCGCATTCTTCTGACCACTTCCAATGGAACTGTTTTTTCAACAGCTCATTAGGGGATGTAATATTGTAGCCAAATTTTGTGGGAACTTCCCATAATAGTTCAAAAGACCCAAAAATGATCGAAGTTCAGTAACATTCTTGAGAGTGGATGCATTTCTGATTGCATTCAGCTTTCCCTTGGTTAGATGTAAACCATCTTTGTCCACTCTGTGCCCTAAGGTTAGACCTCAACAGAGATGAGACCAATGTTCTCACGGGTGGTTTTGATAGTGCAGTTGGGAGGGCTTTAAACTAGCTTGGCAGGGAGATGGAAACCCAGGAGAGGGCTCTGAGCTAGTTAGAGGGGGTGAGAGCTCAGATGAATAGAACCCCAAGAAAGAATGCAAAAAGCAGGAGGCAACAGAGCAGAGTAGCACTGGGGTAAATGTAAACCACAAGGTGATAGGAAGGGACAATATGTATGAATATAAAGGGGCTGCAGGAGGGGTCAAAACTAAAAATCATGGTTTAAAAACTAGTATTAAAACACTTTACAAAAACGCACACAGCATTCGAAACAAAGTAAATGAGTTGACGGCACAAATCATTACAAATGGGTATGATTTGGTGGCCATTACTGAAACGTGATTGCAGGGTGGCCAAGACTGGAAATTAAACATACAGGGGTATCTGACAATTCGGAAAGATAGACAAGAAGGGAAAGTAGGTGGGGTAGCTCTGTTAATAAAGGATGATATCAGGGCAGTTGTGAGAGATGATATTGGCTCTAATGAACAAAATGTTGAATCATTGTGGGTGGAGATAAGAGATAGTAAGGGGAAAAAGTCACTGGCGGGTGTAGTTTATAGGCCCCCAAATAATAACTTCACGGTGGGGCGGACAATAATCAAGGGAATAATGGAGGCATGTGAAAAAGGAACGGCAGTAATCATGGGGGATTTTAACCTGCATATCGATTGGTCAAATCAAATCGCATGGGGTAGCCTTGAGGAGGAATTCATAGAATGCATACGGGATTGTTTCTTAGAACAGTATGTTACAGAACCTACAAGGGAGCAAGCTATCTTAGATCTGATCCTGTGTAATGAGACAGGAATAATAAACGATCTCCAAGTAAAAGATCCTCTCGGAATGAGTGATCACAGTATGGTTGAATTTGTAATACAGATTGAGGGTGAGGAAGTAGTGTCTCAAATGAGCATACTATGCTTAAACAAAGGGGACTACAGTGGGATGAGGGCAGAGTTGGCTAAAGTAGACTGGAAACACAGACTAAACGGTGGCACAATTGAGGAACAGTGGAGGACTTTTAAGGAGCTCTTTCAGAGTGCTCAACAAAAATATATTCCAGTGAAAAAGAAGGGCGGTAAGAGAAGAAATAACCAGCCGTGGATAACCAAGGAAATAAAGGAGAGTATCAAATTAAAAACCAATGCGTATAAGGTGGCCAAGGTTAGTGGGAAAATAGAAGATTGGGAAAATTTTAAACGACAGCAAAGAATGACTAAGAAAGCAATAAAGAAAGGAAAGATAGATTACGAAAGTAAACTTGTGCAAAACATAAAAACAGATAGTAAAAGCTTTTACCGATATATAAAACGGAAAAGAGTGACTAAAGTAAATGTTGGTCCCTTAGAAGATGAGAAGGGGGATTTAATAATGGGAAATGTGGAAATGGCTGAGACCTTAAACAATTATTTTGCTTCAGTCTTCACAGTGGAAGACACAAAAACCATGCCAAAAATTGCTGGTCACTGGAATGTGGGAAGGGAGGACCTTGAGATAATCACTATCACTAGGGGGTTGTGCTGGACAGGCTAATGGGACTTAAGGTAGACAAGTCCCCTGGTCCTGATGAAATGCATCCCAGGGTATTAAAAGAGATGGCGGAAGTTATAGCAGATGCATTCGTTTTAATCTACCAAAATTCTCTGGACTCTGGGGAGGTACCAGCGGATTTGAAAGCAGCTAATGTAACGCCTCTGTTTAAAAAAGGGAGCAGACAAAAGGCAGGTAACTATAGGCCGGTTAGTTTAACATCTGTAGTGGGGAAAATGCTTGAAGCTATCATTGAGGAAGAAATAGCGGAACATCTAGATAGGAATAGTGCAATCAAGCAGACGCAACATGGAGTCATGAAGGGCAAATCATGTTTAACTAATTTACTGGAATTCTTTGAGGATATCACGAGCATGTTGGATAGAGGTGTACTGATGGATGTGGTATTTTAAATTTCCAAAAGGCATTCGATAAGGCGCCACACAAAAGGTTACTGCAGATGATAAAGGTACGTGGAGTCAGAGGAAATGTATTAACATGGAAGAGAATTGGCTGGCGAACAGAAAGCAGAGAGTCGGGATAAATGGGTCCTTTTCAGGTTGGAAATCGGTGGTTAGTGGTGTGCCACAGGGATTGGTGCTGGGACCACAACTGTTTATAATATACATAGATGAGCTGGAAGAGGGGACAGAGGACAGAGTGTAGTATAACAAAATTTGCAGATGACACAAAGATTAGTGGGAAAGCGGGTTGTGTAGACGACACAGAGAGGCTGCAAAGAGATTTGGATAGGTTAAGCGAATGGGCTAAGGTTTGGCAGATGGAATACAATGTCGGAAAGTGTGAGGTCATCCACCTTGGAAAAAAAAACAGTAAAAGGGAATATTATTTGAATGGGGAGAAATTACAACATGCTGCGGTGCAGAGGGACCTGGGGGTCCTTGTGCATGAATCCCAAAAAGTTAGTTTGCAGGTGCAGCAGGTAATCAGGAAGGCAAATGGAATGTTGGCCTTCATTGCGAGAGGGATGGAGTACAAAAGCAGGGATGTCCCGCTGCAACTGTACAGGGTATTGGTGAGGCCGCACCTGGAGTAGTGCGTGCAATTTTGGTCACCTTACTTAAGGAAGGATATACTAGCCTTGGAGGGGTTACACAGGCGATTCACTAGGCTGATTCTGGAGATGAGGGGGTTACCTTATGATGATAGATTGAGTAGACTGGGTCTTTACTCGTTGGAGTTCAGAGGATGAGGGGTGATCTTATAGAAACATTTAAAATAATGAAAGGGATCGACAAGATCGAGGCAGAGAGGTTGATTCCACTGGTCAGGGAGACTAGAACTAGGGGGCACAGCCTCAAAATACGGGGGAGCCAATTTAAAACCGAGTTGAGAAGGAATTTCTTCTCCCAGAGGGTTATGAATCTGTGGAATTCTCTGCCCAAGGAAGCAGTTGAGGCTAGTTCATTGAATGTATTCAAATCACAGATGGATAGATTTGTAACCAATAAGGGAATTAAGGGTTACGGGGAGCGGGCGGGTAAGTGGAGCTGAGTCCACAGCCAGATCAGCCATGATCTTGTTGAATGGCGGAGCAGGCTCGAGGGGCCAGATGGCCTACCCTTGTTCCTAATTCTTATGTTCTTATGTTCTTATGTATGTTCTTATTGCGCTCCACCTCTTCTCGGGGACAGTAACCCCAATTTCGGTTGTGAGGTGGGACATCTGCGCCGGATGCAGGAAGTACCGCCTCGCCAAGGTTACCGCCCCCAAACGGGATGATACGCAATTTGGGGCTCTGTGTTTTGATTCCTAAGTCTAAGAGGTGAAATTGCCTTCTGTTCCAAACAGGGTGGATAATTTTAATTAAACAATTATTCTCCGCCCGAATCCTTGGGGTGGAGAATAGAGGGATCTTTTCCCTCTTTTCACGTGCGATTTCATCAGGGCGATGTTTCAGGCGGCAGAGGGTCGGAAGCGGAGCAGAAGGAAGGTGGGGTCATCAGCGGTGTGCTGAGCATATCAGCGTGACGCTGATGACGTCACAACAGCGTGGACATGCCGTGTCACACTGACACGTAGCAACGTCCCTCCCCTTCAGTTTAAGGGGAGTGCCGCTGCGAGCTCTGCAATCACTTTAGTGGCACCCACTGGTCCACCAGAGAAGACTTCAGCTGGGCCGGTGGTCTGACATCCAAGATGGGCTGCTGGGCTACCTGTTGGTGGCCCGGCTGAACCTGTGGCAGCCATCGTCGAGCTGACTTCACAGTTGGCGGACAATTAAAATAAAATGTCGGCCGCGGCAGAGCGTCCTCTCCCTTAAGGGCGGATGCCCCATCCAGCCACTGGCAGCTTCCTGCCGGGAAAAGCTGTGGGGGGCTCGGAGTGGTGACGACTCCGCTCCCGCAGGGCAATTTCCCTCACAAAGCAGAAAGGAGTTGCCGCTGGCCAGTTAGGAGTTGGCGTGTGCCCGATGGGGCAGAACACGAGGCGCGGCGGAAATCTGTTTTCATCTCCCCATGCCTGGGGGCAATTTCAGATGGGTCAGACTCTCCACCTGCCCTCGGGGGGCAATTTCAACCCCTAAAAAATGAATAAAAATTGAGAAGAGAAAACAGAGTGTCGCAATAAATGGGTCATTTGAGGTTGGCAGGCTGTAACTAGTGGGGTGCCGTAAGGATCAGTGCTTGGGCATCAGCTATTTTGCAGTCCATATTAATGACTTAGATGAAGGCACCAAGTGTATTGCTGATTGTTTTCTGATGATACAATGATAGGTGGGAAAGTAAGCTGTGAGGAGAACACAAAGCATCTGCAAAGGGATACTGATTACGTGAGTGGACAATAAGGTGGCGGATGGAGTATAATGTGAGAAAATGTGAGGTTATTCACTTTAGTATGGAGAATAGAAAAACAGAATATTTTTTAAATGGTGAGAAACTATTAAATGTTGGTGTTCAGAGAGATGTAACTGTTGTCGTACAGGAAACACAGAGTTAGCATATAGGTACAGCAAGCAATTAGGAAGGCAAAAGGCATGTTGGCCTTTATTGCAAGGGGGTTGGATTACAAGAATAAGGAAGTCTTGCTACAAATATACAGGGCTTTGTGAGACCACACCTGAAGTATTGTGCGCAGTTTTGGTCTACTTATCTGAGGAAGGATATACTTGCTTTCGGAAGGTTCACTACATTGAGTTCTGGATGAGGAGATATTGAGTAGATTGGGTCTATACTCTCTGGAGTTTAGAAGAATGAGAGGTAATTGGTACACCCATAATAAAGGACGAAACTGAGTATTGTGTACAATGAGCAAGTGTGACCTTAGCTCCTTTAATAAGACTTGTGGATGGCCTGCTTATATACTATCCTCCCAAGGGATGCTGGGATCCCTTGGGACTCCAACAGGTGGGCCCTCTGGTGTTATGTAACACAGGTTACAAGGGGTTAAATACATTACATCATTCGAGAAGTCAACAGTACACTTATTTACAGGGTGAGACGATCTGGGGCTTTTCGCTCCCTTGTTGATCGTCTCGGTACAAATGTGGTGTGGGTGAGTTGGTCAGTTCTTCACTGGGCTGTTGAGCAGTCGGCCCTGCTGGGCTGCTGGGGATGATGAGTTCGGCTTCGTGGTCAACCATGATGTCAGTTGCCATTTGTGTGTGTGTTGGAGGGTCAAATTTGGTGGTGTCTTTTTCGGATTGTTCGTAGCTGTTGGTGAACCGCAATTTGATTTGGTCCATATGTTTTCTGTACATTTGTCCATTGGCCAATTTGACCTGAAACACCCTACTCCCCTCTTTGGCTGTGACCGTGCCAGCGAGCCATTTTGGACCATGTCCATAATTGAGCACAAACACAGGATCATTGATCTCAATATCGCATGACAAATTTGCGCGGTCATGGTACACACTTTGTTGATGCAGCTTGACCTCCACGTGATCATGGAGATCAGGGTGGACAAGAGAGAGCCTTGTTTTTAGCGGCCTTTTCATGAGCATTTTGGCTGGGGGAACCCCGGTGAGTGAGTGGGGTCTGGTGCGGTAGCTGAGCAGTACTCAGGACTGCCAGGTCTGCAGGGAGCCTTCCGACATTAGTTTCAAGCTTTGCTTGATGGTATGAACTGCCCGTTCTGCCTGGCCATTGGATGCGGGCTTGGACGGGGCAGATGTGACGTGTTTGATCCCGGTGCAGTTCATGAATTCCTTGAATTCAGCACTGGTGAAGCACGGCCCATTGTCGCTGATTAGGACATCAGGCAAACCGTGCATGGCAAACATGGCTCATAGGCTTTCAATAGTGGCCATGGACGTGCTTACAGACATTATTGCACATTCAATCCATTTTGAGTAAGCGTCCACGACAACCAAAAACATTTTGCCTAGAAATGTGTCCGCATAGTCCACGTGGATCCTCGATCATGGTTTGGAGAGTCACGACCACAAACTTAGCGGTGCCTCTCTGGGTGCATTGCTCAGCTGAGAGCAAGTGTTGCACTGGCGCATGCATGACTTTAAATCTGAGTCGATGCCGGGCCACCACACATGGGATCTGGCTATGGCTTTCATCATTACAATGCCTGGGTGGGTGCTGTGCAGTTCACATATGAACGTATCTCTGCCTTTCTTGGGCAAGACCCTGCGATTGCCCCACAATAGATAGTTTGCCTGCAGGGACAACTCGTCTTTGCTTCCATGGAACAGCTTAATTGCCTCCTGCATCTCCGCTGGGACACCGGACCAGCTCCCATGGAGGACACAGTTTTTTACCAAGCACAGTAAGGGATCCTGGTTGGTCCAGGTCCTGATCTGGTGGGCCGTAACGGGAGTCTTCTCGTTCTCGAATGCCTCCATGACCATGAGCACGTCCACTGGCTGTGCCATTTCCACCTCGGTGGTGGGCAATGGCAACCGACTGAGAGCATCTGCGTAGTTCTCTGTGCCCGGTCTGTGGCGGATTACATAGTTGTATGCTTACAGCGTGAGCGCCCATCTTTGGATACGGGCAGAGGCATTGGCATTTGTTGTGTGTGGAGAAAGAGTCAGACTGAACACTGTGAGCTCAAAGTAAAGTGTAACAGTCTTTTATTGCAGGTCTCCAGAGTGCATCTCCAACCTGTGAAGCCTCCTTAAATACCTGTGCTCCCAAGGGATTATGGGATCCCTTAGGACTCCAGGGTATGAGCCCTCTGGTGGCTGTACAGAGTAAATACAAGTCCACATATATAACAGTATTAATCCCTTTGTTCTCAGAGAACAATGATATGAGCGGCTTGTGGTCAGTTTCAAGCTCAAAGTTGAGGTCAAATAAGTACTGGTGCATTTTTTTCATCCCGTAAATGCATGCCAGAGCCTCTTTTTCAATCATGCTGTAGGCCCTTTCGGCCTTGGACAAACTGCTGGATGCATAAGCAACCGGTTGCAAAATCCCCGATTTGTTAGCCTGTTTAACGCACACCCAACCCCGTATGATGACGCATCGCAAGCTAGCACTAATCGTTTACAGGGGTTATACTGGACAAGCAGTTTGTTTGAATACAACAGATTTCTGGCTTTCTTAAAGGCAGCATCTTGTGAATTCCCCCATACCCAGTCGTCTCCCTTGCACAGTAGCACATGTAGGGGTTCTAGCAGGGTGCTTAACCCAGGTAGGAAATTACCAAAATAGTTAATGAGTCCCAGGAACGACCGCAGCTCCGTCACGTTCTGTGGTCTCGGCGCGTTCTTGATGGCCTCCGTCTTGGCGTCGGTGGGTCTGATGCCGTCTGCTGCGAATCTTCTTCTCAAGAACTCGACGTCCTGCGCCAGGAAAACATACTTCGAGCGTTTCAACCTGAGCCCCACGCGATCCAACCGACTAAAAACCTCTTCCAGATTCTTCAAGTGCTCAATGGTGTCCCGACCTGTAACCAGTATGTCATCCTGGAAAACCACAGTGCAAGGAACCGACTTTAGCAGGCTCTCCATGTTCCGCTGGAAGCTAGCTGCGGCTGACCGAATCCCAAACGGGCACCGGTTATAGATGAACAGACCTTTGTGCGTGTTAATGCAGGTAAGGCCTTTCAAAGACTCCTCCAGCTCCTGCGTCATGTAGGCCGAGGTCAGGTCCAGCTTAGTGAACATCTTCCCTCCAGCCAGGGTCGCAAATAGGTCGTCTGCCTTGGGTGGCGGGTACTGGTCCTGCAGCAGAAAACGGTTAATCGTTAATTTATGGTCCCCACAAATGCTAACCGTGCCTTCCTCTTTAAATACTGGGACAATCGGACTAGCCCAGTCATTGAATTCCAGCGGCGAGATGATACTTTCTCGCTGCAGCCTGTCCAGCTCAATTTCCACTTTTTCACGCATCATGTACGGTACCGCCCGAGCCTTGTGGTGGAGGGTCGTGTACCAGGAACCAAATGGATCTGCACTTTCACCCCCGAGGAGCTTCCAATGCCTGGCTCGAACAACGATGGGAACTTGCTCAGAATCTGGGCACATGAGGCGTTGTCGTCAGACGAAAGCGCTCGGATGTCGTCCCAGTTCCAGCGGATTTTTCCCAGCCAGCTTCTGCCAAACATCATGGGGCCATCCCCTGGCACAATCCACAGCGGGACTTCATGTACTGCTCCATCATAGGAGACTTTGACTTCTGCACTGCCAATTACAGGGATTAGTTCCTTGGTGTAAGTCCTTAGTTTGGTGTGAATGGGACTGAGCTTGGGCCTGTGTGCCTTTTTGCCCCACAACCTGTCGAAGGTCTTTTTACTCATTATGGACTGACTTGCACCTGTGTCCAGTTCCATAGATACGGGAATAACGTTCAGTTCAACTTTCAACATTATTGGTGGTCATTTCATAGTGAATGTGTATACTCCGTACACTTCTGCCTCCTCGGTACCAGTCTCCAATTCAGCCTGATCCGCAGTGGATAGATCTTCCTCTGCAATGTGGTGGTTTGCAGAGTTTGCAGGGTTTGCACATTCTGGAGGTGTCCCATTGTTCTGCAACCATTGCACGCATAGTGCTTGAAGCGGCATTGATGGGGCCGATGATCACCTCCACAACACCAACAAGGTGTTAACTGCCTTGCATTAACGATTGATGGCGGACTCTGGGTCAACTGAGGTCAGGCAGCAGCAGCCGGTGTGTAGGTTCTGCCTTGTATATTTCTGCTCGAAACCGACGTTACTTTATGTACAGTACTGGCCGAAACTTCTTTACTCTGCGAAATCTGCTTGGTGTTGTCGCTGGTGGACATAAATGCCTGGGCTATCGTTATGGCTTTACTCAGATTCGGAGTTTCTATAGTTAACAGTTTGTGAAGGATTGTCTCATGTCTGATGCCCAGTACAAGAAAATCTCTAAGCATTTGTTCTAAGAATCCCTCAAACTCATAATGTCCTGCGAGGCGCCTTAGTTCGGCGACATAGCTCACCACTTCCTGGCCCTCCGATCGTTGACATGTGTAGAACCGATATCTCGCCATCAGAGCGCTTTCTTTCGGATTTAGGTGCTCCTGGACCAGCGTACACAATTCTTCGTAGGATTTCAGTGTTGGTTTTGCCGAAGCCAGGAGATTCTTCATGAGGCCATAGGTTGTTGCCCCACAGACAGTTAAAAGGATCGCCCTTCATTTGGTAGCGTTCTCATCCCCTTCCAACTCGTTGGCCATGAAGTATTGGTCGAGTCTCTCCACGAAGGCCTCCCAATCACCCCCTTTTGAGAACTTCTCCAGGATGCCGACTGTTCTTTGCATTTTCACGCGGTTGTTCGTTACCTCGTCGCCAATTAGTACACTCCTAATAAAGGACGAAACTGAGTGCTATATACAATGAGCAAGTGTGACCTCAGCTCCTTTAATAAGACTCCAGAGTGCAGGTACCTCGTGGGTGACCTGCTTATATACCGTGCTCTCAAGGGATGCTGGGATCCCTTGGGACTCCAACAGGTGGGCCCTCTGGTGGTCAGATGTCATACAGGTTACAAGGGGTTAAAATACATAACAGTAATCTCATTGAAATATATGAGATTCTGATAATGATTGATAGGGTAGTTGCTGAAAGGTTGTTTCCCCTCATTGGAAAGTCTAGAATTAGGGGGCATAGGCTCAGGATAAGGACTCATCCATTTAAGACTGAAATGAGGAGGAATTTCTTCATTAAAAGGTTTGTGAATCTCTACCCTAAAGGGTTGCAGATGCTGAATCGTTGAGTATATTCAAGGCTGAGATAGATAGATTTTTGGACTCTTAGGTGGATTAAGGGATATGGGGATCAGGCGGGAAAGTGGAGTTGAGGTCGAAGATCAGCCGTGATCTTATTGAATGGCAGAGAAGGCTTGAGGGGCCTTATGGCCTACTCCTGCTCCTAATTCTTACGTTCTTATGTTCTTCACTGAGACATATTCAAAAATATGGATGCCAAGGCAAAGAAGGTACTATTAGTAGAATGATGCAAAGTTGGGGACAGTAGGGGAGTTGTAGGGTTGTAGGGAGCTACAGAGATAAGAAAGAGTGAGACCACAAATGGATTTAAACACGAGAATGAGAATTTAAAATTTGAATCCTTCGGCAACCAGGTTAGCAAGGAAAGGGATGAAGGGTGACGGGACTTTGTGTGCATTAGAATATGAATAGCAGAGCTTTGGATGAGCTGAAGTTTATGAAGGTTGGAGAATGGGAGCCGGCCAGGAGAGCACTTAAATATTTGAATCTGGAGGTGACAAAGGCAACGATGGGCTGAGGTAGAGGCAGAAGTGGGCAGTTAGGGAGGTGGAAGCGTGGCCAGAGGAGGCCGGGGTAAATATATTAAAAACATTTCTGCGAGTGTTCCTTATGGGCTAGGAGGAGTAGGAATAATTCTTAAACAGGATGACAGCAGGCAGGATGTGAGAAAGTGGAAATGGCATCAGCAGCCATAACTCTTCTATTTGTCTTCCTGCTATAGTATTGCTTAACACTGCGTAATAATATGGGCCTTTTCGACACTATGGGTGTGGGGAAAGTTTAGTGACACCGTGCTGGATAAGTGAGAGTGTAGCTGTTTTTAGCTGCTAATGATGTTCTCCAGACACCCTGTGGCTGCTACAACACTATTTTACATACGGACAATTGAAATCAGTGGCCATTATTTACACTTTGTCTCTTTTTTGGAGAAAATATAACATGCATTTAAGCTATTAATAAGACATTACTGCAGGACACAAGAAGCTTCTATGGTCAAAGTTAACTCTTCGGGGCTATGGTCTATTAATCTATGTTTAATTCGTTATAATTGTACAATCTACAGTGTCAGCTATAACTTTACAATCTACAGTGTTTCTGTGTTACTTTTTGTTTGACAGTGAGGCAAAGTGTGACATGATATCTAGGAGTACAGTTAGAATAGAATAATACTGAGCAGAAAGGTCCAATTTCATGTTTATATAAAGTCTGTGCAGGTATGTTGGGGAGAGGGAAGTGAAGCATATATATAAACCATCTGTATCTTAAGCTGACATCAGCATTTCAACCTACATATCAGTTTGTTAGTTTTTCACAAAAAACTGCACTGTTTTTTTCACTGGGTTTGGGGGGTTGGTAGTCGCTCTTTAAAACAATGATAGGACTAGATTTGGTCCACATGGATAGGCTATTTGTGTTCAACAGATTAGAGACGACCAGGAGATATGAGTATAAGTTATCTAACCATGATTAGATGTCAGGAGATGTTATTTTTTGCAGAGAGCCATCATCCTATGGAACAAGGATGCAAATTCACTGCAAACATTTAAAATGGAGCTGGATGAGTTCCTAAGTGTGGCCGATATTGTGTTCCTAACACAGATGAGGCTGCACACAGGGAGGTTAAAGTAACAGTGACCTCAGTCTTTAATAAGACATTCCAGAGTGAGGAACAGGTCTTACGGGCCGGCTTATATACAGTGCTCCCAAGGGATGCTGGGATCCCTTGGGACTTCAGGGGATGAGCTCCCTGGTGGCGGAACATGGGAGTGCATGCTTTACAGATACACAACATCACTCCCCCGCCAAAGTCACAGTGAAAACTATTTACAAGGTGAGGCGGTCGGGAGCCTTTCTTTCCCTGGTGGACTGCCTCGGTACAAATGTCTGTTCTGGTGTGTTGGCTCTGCCCTCGCTGGGCTGGCGTGTTGTTGGCCCTGCAGGGCTGCTAGGTGAGCCTGGTCTTGCTGGGCTATTGGGTGTGATGGGTTCGATTTCCTGGTCCGGCGTGGTGTCGTTGATCCTTTGGGTGTGTGCTATGGGCTCCAAAAAGGTGGTGTCTCCTATGGGTTGTTCAGGGCAGTCTGTGAACCGCAGCCTCGTTTGGTCCAGGTGCTTTCTGCAAACTTGTCCATTGTCTAGTTTGATTAAAAACAATCTATTCCCTTCTTTAGCTATCACCGTGCCTGCGATCCACTTGGGACCATGTCCATAGTTTATCACATACACAGGGTCATTCAGATCAATTTCCCGTGACACAGTGGCGCGACCATTGTTTACATTTTGTTGCTGCCGCCTGCTCTCTACCTGATCATGCAGGTTGGGGTGAACCAGCGAGAGTCTAGTTTTAAGTGTCCTTTTCATGAGTAGCTCAACCGGGGGCACCCCTGTGAGCGAGTGGGGCCCCATGCGGTATTTGAGCTGTACTCGGGACAGGCGGGTTTGGAGTGAGCCTTCTGTGACTTGTTTAAGGCTCTGTTTGATGGTTTGTACTGCCCGCTCTGCCTGCCCATTGGAGGCTAGTTTAAACGGGGCCGAGGTGACATGTTTGATCCCATTGCGGGTCATGAATTCTTTAAATTCGGCACTGGTGAAACATAGTCCGTTGTCACTGACCAGTATGTCAGGCAGGCCGTGGGTGACAAACATGGCCCTGAGGCTTTCAATGGTGGCGGTGGTGGTGCTTCCCAACGTTATTTCACGTTCAATTCATTTTGAAAAAGCATCCACCACCACCAGGAACATTTTACCGAGAAACGGGCCCGCATTGTCGACATGGATCCTCGACCATGGTCTGGAGGGCCAGGACCACAAGCTTAGTGGTGCCTCTCTGGGTGCATTGCTGAACTGAGCGCACACGCTGCATTGCTGTACACAGGACTCTAAGTCAGAGTCGATACCGGGCCACCACACGTGGGATCTGGCTATCGCTTTCATCATTACTAGACCCAGATGTGTGCTGTGGAGATCCGAGATGAACGTCTCCCTGCCTTTTTTTGGTAGCACTACGCGGTTACCCCACAACAGGCAGTCTGCCTGAATGGACAGCTCGTCCTTTTGCCGCTGGAACGCTTTGATTGGCTCTTGCATTTCAATGGGGATGCTGTCCCAGCTCCCATGCAGTACACAGTTTTTTACTAGGGACAGCAGAGGATCTTGGCTGGTCCAAGTCCTAATCTGGTGGGCCGTGACAGGTGATTTATCATTTTCAAACACTTCCATGACCATCAACAAGTCTGCGGGCTGCGCCACCATCAACAAGTTTGCAGGGTGCGCCATTTCCACCCCCGTGGTGGGCAATGGTAGCCGACTGAGAGCATCCACACATTTCTTGGTGCCTGGCCTGTGGCGGATGGTATAGTTATATGCTGAGTGCCCACCTTTGTATGCGGGCTGAGGCATTAGTATTTATCACCTTGTTTTCAGCGAACAGGGATGTGAGGGGCTTGTGATCAGTTTCCAGCTCAAATTTGAGGCCAAACAGGTACTGATGCATTTTCTTTACCCCGAATACCTCTTTCTCAATCATGCTGTAGGTCCTCTCGGCCTTAGACAAGCTCCTGGAAGCATAGGCGACAGGTTGCAACTTCCCTGCAACGTTAGCTTGTTGTAATACACACCTGACTCCGTACGACGACGCATCACATGCTAGCACAAGTCTTTTACACGGGTTATACAATACAAGCAGCTTGTTGGAGCATAAAATGTTTCTGGCTTTCTCAAAAGCAATTACATGTTTTTTTCCCCATACCCAGTTCTCACCTTTGCGCAATAACACATGTAGGGGCTCTAAGAGGGTGCTTAACCCCGGTTGGAAGTTACCAAAATAGTTGAGGAGTCCCAGGAATGACTGCAGCTCCGTGACATTCTGTGGCCTGGGCGTGTTCCTGATGGCCTCTGTCTTAGTGTCTGTGGACCGAATGCTGTCTGCCGCGATCTTTCTCCCCAAAAACTCCACTTCTGTTGCCATGAAGATGCATTTCGTCCTCTTCAGCCGCAGCCCTACGCGATCCAGTTGCTGGAGGACACCCTTCAGGTTTTGCAAGTGCTCGGCAGTGTCCCAACCCGTGACCAATATGTCGTCCTGAAAGACCACCGTGTGTGGTACCGACTTGAGTAGGCTCTCCATGTTTCTCTGGAAGATTGCTGCAGCCGGCCGAATTTCAAACGGGCATCTGTTGTAGATGAACAGTCCCTTGTGTGTGTTGATGCAGGTGAGGCTCTTCGAAGGCTCCTCCAGCTCCAGCGTCAGGTCGAGCTTGGTGAATGTTTTGCCTCCTGCCAGCATCGCAAATAGACCGTCTGCCTCAGGTAGCGGGTATTGGTCCTGAAGCGAGAAACGATTAATAGTTACTTTATAATCATCGCAAATCCTGACCGTGCCATCACTTTGGGTACTGGTACAATCGGGCTGGCCCACTCGCTGAATTCCACTGGGGAGACAATGCCCTCGCGTTGCAGCCTGTCCAGCTCGATTTCCACTCTCTCCCTCATCATGTGAGGTACCGCTCGCGCCTTGTGGTGAATGGGTCGTGCCTCTGGGACCAAGTGGATCCGTACCTTTGCCCCGGAAAAGTTTCCAATGCCTGGCTCAAAAAGGGAAGGAAATTTGTTAAGAATCTGGGTACATGAGACCTCATTGACATGTGATAGCATTCGGATGTTATCCCAGTTCCAGCAGATTTTGCCCAGCCAGCTCCTTCCAAGCAGTGTGGGGCCATCGCCTGGGACAATCCAGAGTGGCAGTTCGTGCACTGTGCCCTCATAGGTGACCTTGACCATGGCGCTACCCAGGACGGTGACAAGCTCTTTGGTGTACGTTCTCAGTTTCGTGTGGATGGGGCTCAGGGCTCGTCTGAATGCCTTGTTGCACCACAGTCTCTCAAACATCTTTTTACTCATGATGGATTGGCTAGCACCAGTGTCCAGTTCCATGGTTACGGGTAAGCCATTCAATTTTACATTTAGCACTATAGGTGGACATTTCGGCGAAAATGTGTGCACCCCGTGTACTTCAGCATCTGCCTCCTCTCTCTGAGGCTCGAAATTGCTTTGATCCACCATGGACTGATCTTCCTCTGCCACGTGGTGGTTAGCAGGTTTTGCAGAGCTTCATACCCTTTGAAGCGGCATGAATAGGCTGAATGGAAGCCTCCACAGCGCCAACAAGGTGTGAATTGCCTTGCATTCATCCTTTGTTGGGGACTCTGAGTCATCTGGGTCACCTGAGGCCTGCTGGCAGTTGCAAACTCGTGGGTTCTGCCCTGTACATTTCTGCTCGCAAACACAGTTCCAGTTAATTTATGAACATTGCTAGCACTTGTGTGCTGAGAGATTTGTTTGGTGTTATCACTGGTGGACATAAACGCCTGTGCTATCGCAATGGCCTTACTGAGGGTCGGTGTCTCTACAGTCAAAAGTTTTTGTAGGATGGTCTCGTGGCCAATGCCCAGTACAAAAAAGTCTCTGAGCATTTGCTCCAGGTAGCTATCAAACTCACATTGTCCTGCAAGTCGCCTTAGCTCGGCGACGTAGCTCGCCACTTCCTTACCTTCAGATCGCTGGCACGTGTAGAACTGATACCTCGCTATCAGCATGCTCTCCGTCGGGTTAAGATGCTCTCAAACCAGTGTACACATCTCCTCATATGACTTATCTGTGGGTTTCACCGGAGCCAGAAGATTCTTCATGATGCTGGAGGTCGGTGCCCCGCAGACTTTGAGAAGGACCGCTCTCCTTTTTGCAGCGCTTTCTTCTCCGTCCAGCTCGTTGGCTGCAAAGTACTGGTCTAGCTGTTCGATATAGGCTTCCCAGTCCTCACCCTCCGAGAACTTCTCCAGGTTGCCCACAGTTTGCTGCATCTTTGCGTTGGATTCGTATTCTCGTCGCCAGTTATTGTGTTCTGAACACAGATGAAGCTGCACACAGGGAGGTTAAAGTAACAGTGACCTCAGTCTTTAATAAGACACTCCAGAGTGAGGAACAGGCCTTCGGGGCCGGCTTACATACAGTGCTCCCAAGGGATGCTGGGATCCCTTGGGACTTCAGGGGATGAGCTCCCTGGTGGCGGAACATGGGAGTGCATGCTTTACAGTTACACAACAGCTGATATAATTATATCAAGAGGGTGGGGGTTATTGAAAGAAGTGTCTCCAAGTCACCGTTAGCTCCTGGAACTTCTTTGATCAGCCTCAGGGGTGGAGAGCAATTTCTCAGAGTTTTTTTTCCCTAAGTTAGCCTGGCTTTTTTTCTCTCTTTTTTGCCTCTCCCAGAAGGTTAGTGAGGAGTAGGGGGGAGCGGATATGGGTCATGGTATGCGTAAGTTACACCATGACAGTGTAATCAGCTTATGTAACTTGAGATTTCCTTTTGTCCATTCATGTGCACATATTGGCTGCCACTCCGGATCCGAGCACATCACTTTTATTTCCTCTTTTTTACTACATTTCCCTTTACCCCCTTCTCGACCTCTCTCTCCTGTCATCATGCCTTCTTTCATTTCTCCCCTCTTGATTACTCTTCCCCCACTATCATCAAGATCCACGATGAGACCTTGGACAGCGAGGACCACTTTCCATACCTATGGAGCCTTCTATCAGCGAGGGCAGACACCGATGATAAAACCCAAAACCACCTTCAGTGTGGCAGCGCAGACATTGGTCGCCCTAAGAAAAGAGTGTTTGAAGAGCAAGAACTCAAACCCGGCACCAGGCACATGGTCTACAGAGCAGTAGTGATTCCTGCCCTCCTTTATGCTTTAGAGACATGGACAATGTACAGTAGGCACTGGAGAAGTGCGACCAATGCTGCCTCTGCAAAATCCTGCGAATCAATTGGCAGGATAAGCGAACCAACGTCAGCGTTCTCTCTCAGGCAACATCCCCAGCATCGAAGCGTTGACCACGCTCGATCAGCTCCGATGGGCGGGCCACGTAGTCTGCATGCCTGATAGAAGACTCCCGAAACAGGCACTCTACTCTGAGCTCCATCATGGCAAGCGAGCCCAGGAGAGCAGAAAAAACGCTTCAAGGACACCCTCAAAGCCTCCTTGAAAAAATGTAACAGCCCCACCAACTCTTGGGAATCCCTGGCCCATGATTGCTGAAAGTGGAAAAGAAGCATTCGGGAAGGAGTCAAACACTTTGAGTCTCTTCGTCGGGAGCACGTAGAAGTCAAGTACAAGCAGTGGAAGGAGCATATGACAAACCAAGCACCCCACCCACCCCTTCAACCACCACCTGCCCCACCTGTGACAGAGTCTGTAGTTCCCGCATTGGACTCATCAGCCACCTTCGAACTCATGTTAGTGTGAAAGCAAGTCATCCTCGACTCCGAGGGACTGCCTAAGAAGGAAGAAAAAGAAGATGGCTCGACCACTTAAAGCACTATAGGATCCTTCTCTCGTCTACCAAAATCACTCACTATTCCAAATTAATTCTGGAATGTAAAGATATACCCCGGCTTCTTTTCTTTACTGCAAACAATCTTCTTAAATCCTTCTCCCCTGTCTCCTCCACCATCATGTTCTTATGTATATCCATGCCCATCTTTCCCAGAACTCCATGTTTGAATCCCTTCAATCAAGGTTCTGCTGTATTGAAACAGCTCTTATCAAATGTCACAAATTACATCCTATGTGACTGTGACAAAGGTAAACGATCCCTTCTCATCCTTCTCGACCTGCCTGCAGCCTTTGATACGATTGACCACACCCTCCTCCAACACCTCTTCACTGTCATCTAGTTGGGTCTGCACTCGTCTGGTTCCACTCTTATATATCCAGTTGTAGCCAGAGACTCACCTGCAATGGCTTCTCTTCCCACTCCTACACTGTTACCGTTGGTGTCTCCCAAGGATCTGTCCTTGGCCCCCTCTTATTTCTCATCTATATGCTGTCCCTCGGTGACATAGTCCAAAAACGCAGCGTCAGTTTCCACATATATGCTGATGACACCCAGCTCTACCTCATTACCACTTCTCTTGACATCTCCATGGTCTCTAAGTTGTCAGACATTCTGTACTGGATGAACAGAAATTTCCTATCACTAAATATTGGGAAGACCAAAGCCATTGTCTTTGGTCCCCAGCACAAACTCCATTCTCTAGCCACTGATTCAATCCCTCTCCCTGGAAACTAGTTGAGGCTGACGCAGACTGTTCGCAACCTTGGTGTTGTAATTGACCTTGAGATGAGATTCGGAGCACATATCTGCGCCATCACCAAGACTGCCTATTTCCACTTTCATAACATTGCCCATCTCCGCCCCTGCCTCAGCTTATCTGCTGCTGAAACCCTCATTCATGCCTTTGTTGCCTCTAGACTTGACTATTCCAACGCACTCCTGGCTGGTCTCCCATCTTCCACCCTTCATTAACTTGAGGTCATCCAAAACTCTGCTACCCGTGTCCTAACTCGCACCAAGTCCTGTTCGCCCATCATCCCCATGCTAGCTGACCTACATTAGTTCCTAGTTAAGCAGCGCCTCAATTTCAAAATTCTCATTCTTGTTTTTAAATCCCTCCATGGCCTCACCCCTCCCTATCTCTGTAATTTCCTCCAGCCCCACAATCCTCCAAGATATCTGCGCTCCTCCAATTCTGGCCTCTTGAGCATTGCCGATATTAATTGCTCCATTATTGGCGGTCGTGTCTTCTGTTACCTAGGTTCTAAGCTCTGGAATTCCCTCGTAAACCTCTCTGCCTCTCTACTTCTCTTTCCTCCTTTAAGACGCTCCTTAAAACCTACCTCCTTATGTGGCTGGGTGCAAAATTTTGTTTGATAATGCTCCTGCGAGGCACCTTGGGACGTTTTACTACATTAAAGACGCTATATAAATATAAGTTGTTGTGGGATAGATTCATTATCCAGCTGGTCTTTTGCTGTCCTTCTTTTCCAATGCACTCATCAACTGACAGGCGATTAATGCATGTTTAGATGTAGTTTAATCTCCTTTGCAGTTTCTCTATTTTTTAATCTGCTGCCAGTCTTTTACTTTCTCTCCTTTTTTTAATCTTTTGGCTCTGGCCTCATGATCGAAGGTTCTTGGATCACCATATATCAGAACAACAGCCACCCTGTTCAAACTTGCAAGCACAAAATTACGGACAGGTGAAGAGGGCAATTTAGTACGTCAATGAGTCACTTTAATGTGGTCAATGAAGAAAATGCCTTATCCTATTATCCCTCTCCCATAGTCATCTTATCTTGCCATGACTACCCAGTTGTGCGACAATAGGTCAAGGCCCTTTAGGGGTTCAAATTTATTATTTTTATTTATTGTGGGATCTACAGCTGCCATTTTAATTCTGTCTTTTTTGGTGATAGCAGAATTGAAACATCTGTCGGATGTTAAGTCAGTTTAAAAGTGCTGAAAATGTCACATTTTACACTGACATTGAGATTGTCTGCACCGTGGGTTTGAAATGTTTTTCCAGCTTCTGAGTATACACTGAATAATACAGCATATTATGGAAATATGCACCATTTACAGGAACTGCACTATTCAGCAAGGGGAAATTTTGTTACATAACAGGAATTCTTGGTGCATATACAGTTAAAATAGTTGAAGTTGTGAGGGTAACTAAGTGTGTGAAATGAGGAAGGCACAAGGGTTGAGTTGTGGTGAGGGGAGGGTGTGAAAGCAAGAGGTGCATACCAGAAGGAAGAAAATGTAGGAGGATACCAGGATCTTGTACCCTTTCAGCCCCACCGCTGGCCAAGGGCTCAGCCATGCCCCTGCCAAGAATGGACTACACCGTCTCCTTCAAGGGGGTGAGGTGAAGCTAGGAATGGGAGATGTGCCTCTTGTTTGGTACAGATTGATGGTTGGTGAGTGGCTAGTGGTGCAGTTAGTAGGAGATAGCTTTTGAAGATGCATTCACTGACCTTGACCACTGGTCTGAGGTCATGAAGCTTCTTTGGGTGCTGGAGATCAAGTTCCACATTGTTCTTTCTGGAAGGCCTCCTGGCCCCTGTGGGTAGTGGACCTCTCTTGTAGTGTTGACCCCCTGCACAAAACTGGAGTACTGCATGCAAGACCCTGGGTGCCCCTTCTCTGGCTTACTCAGCTAATTCTTTTAGTGCTGAAGCACTTTTACCATTTTTTTTTGGAGCTGAAGTCTCCATTTGGGAATTCTTTCTAATATTAATTTGTTTCAGAAGACTGTTTAGCTGTAAGGGCTAAAAACTGCTAGTCTTACATGATTTTAATTTTTTTCATTGCAGAAGGCAGTTCTCCTTTAAGAGACCGAAATGCTTTTTGAAATGACAGCCTCGCTTTCAGAGCAGGCTGTTCTTGCACCAACGATGCTACGGCCAAGCTACATTGGGGCCTCCTGCCAGGATGAACGCCACCAGGACGTTATTGCACAGTGAGTTTAGCGCTGGGCTCACGTTAATTAATAAATCCAGCACCAATTTACCAGTCCTGCCAGCACCACCATTTTCAGTGGCTGTTAACACTGGCCCGCGGTGGCACTGGCAAGTTTTTACTGGTATCGAATTTCTAGGCCTAAAAGTATCAACCAAGGAATTAATACCGATTTGTGTATGTGTGTAAAATATAAAACATTCTAAGTTCTTTAAACTATGATTAAGATTTAAAAAAAATACAGGCTGTTCTCTGAAATTTATCTCAAGCATTATTGCTGGAACTTCTCAACTTTGCTGGAACTAAAGATTAAAAAAAAAACTCAAGATAAATAATAAAAATAATTGCCCTCTATTGACACATTGGTGGTTGGTCCTTCATTGACTAGAAATATATTAGCTAGCTCCTAATACTTCCAACTAATAATACAATAACATTTTTCTATCTTGTTCAATTTCATACTCTTCGGGATGTGATATTGGTGAATGCTCAACAAATAGGTGTAGGAATCAACGGAACAACAATACCTGGTACATCCTGAAAGAGCTCAAAAACTAAAAAAAAATGAGTTAAGCCTAATCAAAGCAGATTGTGATTTCTCCTGGCAGCCGGTTACTGCTGCTCCCTCACCCCTCCTTCAACACACACACACACACACACACACACACACCCAGCACCCTCAGTGGAATGGTTTGGGCTGGTTTGTATGAAGTAAGACTGTAACTGTGCAACCCCATTTAATGTTCAGGGCTTTGTGTTTCATGGCTTTCACCTCGGTATCAGAGAGTCTGCCTGATTTGGACACGTGCCTGTACCACAAACCACTTCTATTTTATTTGAATGTTTCTTCCCAATACCTTTTAAAGCATTTTCTTTTTCACAAAGTCCCTACTAAAAATGATATTTTAATTGAAAGATCAGCAGCCACAAATTATACTTCTGAACTGCTATAAATTCTGTAGCACCTAATACACCCTTTACTGCTAGCCTAGAGGGCTGAGAACACTCACTAATCTGTTGCATTATTATACTAGCAGCTGTTCAGAAATTCAACAAATGAATTCTGTCTTCAATTGCAGACCCCCATAAAATATATCAACAGCAAATATGATAATAAAGATTTTCTAATAAATGCCTGTCAGAATGTTTTTTTTAATAGCAGAAGAAATGAATAAAATGTGAAATGTTCCAACCATGCAATCTCAATGTCAGATTGATGATCATGCCAGTTATTACAACATTTATCTCCTGAATTAGAATTGTGGATAAAATGCTGAACATTGGATTTAATCAATGTATCTTGTTGTTATGTTTTGGTGTATGTTTACCTTTGAGCTCCCAGATTGATGACCATGAACATGATGGCCTGGAGTTTCCGCATGAATTCCACCCAGATAACAGCTTAATCTGGGTGGAATCAATTCAAATAGCTCAAAAGATCACGGAATTTTAAGTGTGAGCGAGTTGCGTCCATAACTACATTACGCTTAAGTATCCACGATCTTTAAAGCTCTTTCAACAGAGACAGCACCCAAACCAGTCCCCACCCACAAAACTGGTCATGCCCCCAGGTTGGAAAGATAACTTCCCACCTATTACACTTGTTTGGGAGGATTAATCATGTTACACCTAGATTCTACATAAGAACTAGGAGCAGGAGTAAATCATCTGGCCCCTCGAGTCTGCTCCGCCATTCAATAAGATCATGGCTGATTTGATCCTGGCCTCAACTCCACTTCCCTGCCCACTCCCCATAACCCTTGACTCCCTTATCATACCAAAATGTGTCGATCTCCACCTTAAATATATTCAAAGACCCAGCCTCCACAGCTCTCTGAGCTAGAGAATTCCACAGATTTACAACCCTCTGAGAAGAAATTCCTTCTCATTTCTGCCTTAAATGGGTGACCCCTTATTCTGAAACTATGCCCCCTAGTTCTAGATCCCCCCCATGAGGGGAAACATCCTCTCTGCATCTACCCTGTCAAACCCCCTCAGAATCTTATATGTTTCAATAAGATCACCTCTCATTCTTCTAAACTCCAATGAGTATAGGTCCAACCTGTTCAACCTTTCTTCATATGACAACCCCTTCATCTCAGGAATCAACCTCGAGAACCTTCTCTGAACTGCCTCCAATGCAAGTATATCCTTCTTTAAATAAGGATAGCAAAACTGTACGAAGTACTCCAAGTGTGGTCTTACCAACGCCCTGTACAGTTGTAGCAAGACTTCCTTGCTTTTATACTCTATTCCCCTTGCAATAAAGACCAACATTGCATTTGCCTTCCTAATTACTTGCTGTACCTGCATGCTAACTTTTTGTGTTTCATGTAAAAGAACCCCCAGATCCCTCTGTATGGCAGCATTTTGTAATCTCTCCCCATTTAAATAGTCATTTGCTTTTTTATTTTTCTTACCAAGGTGGATAACCTCATATTTTCCAACATTATACTTCATTTGCCAAATTTTTGCCCACTCACTGAGCCTATGTAGATTCTTTGCATCCTCCTCACAGCTTGCTTTCTCATCTATCTTTGTATCATCAGCAAATTTGGCTACATTATGCTTGGTGCCTTCATCCAAGTCATTAATATAGATTGTAAATAGTTGAGGCCCCAGCACTGATCCCTGCGGCATCCCACTAGTTACTGTTTGCCAACCTGAAAATGGGCCAGTTATCCTGACTCTCTGTTTTCTGTTAGTTAGCCAATCCTCTATCCTCACTAATAAGTTACCCCCAACCCTGTGAGCTCCTTTCTTGTGCAGTAACCTTTTATGTGGCACCTTATTGAAATCCAAATACACAACATCTACTGGTTCCCCTTTATCCACCCTGCTCGTTACATCCTCAAAGAACTCCAGCAAATTTGTCAAACATGATTTCCCTTTCATAAAACCATGCTGACTCTGTTTGACTGTATTATGATTTTCTAAATGTCCTGCTACTACTTCTTTAATGATGGATTCTAGCATTTTCCCAATGACAGATATTAGGCTAACTAGTCTATAGTTTCCTGCTTTCTGTCTCTCTCCTTTCTTAAATAGGGGTGTTACATTTGTGGTTTTCCAGTCTGCTGCGACCTCTCCAGAATCTAGGGAATTTTGGTAAATTACAACTAACGCATCCACTGTTTCTGCAGCCACTTCTTTTAAGACCCTAGGATGCAGGCCATCAGGTCCAAGGGACATGTCCACCTTTAGTCCCACTAGTTTGCCTAGTACTTTATCTCTAGTAATAGTGGTTGTTTTAAGTTACACCCCCACCCCCGCCCCCCCACTAGCTCCTTGATTATCAATTATTGGGATGTTTTTAGTGTCTTCTACCATGAAGACCGATACAAAATATTTGTTCAAAGTCTCCGCCATTTCCATATTATCCATTATTAATTCCCCAGTCTCATCCTCTAAGGAACCAACATTTATTTTAGCTACTTGTTTCCTTTTTATAGACCTGTAGAAGCTCTTACTGTCTGCTTTTAGATTTCTTGCTAGCTTACTCTCATATGCTATTTTCTCTGTCTTCATTATTTTTTTAGTCGTCCTTTGCTGGTTTCTAAAAATTTCCCAATCTTCTGGCTTTCTGCTGTTCTTCGCAACATTGTATGCCTTTATTTTCAATTTGATACCATCGTTTACTTCCTTAGTTAGCCAGGGATGGTTTATCCCTCTCTTAGAGTCTATGGGCCTGAACTTGGTCAAAGCCAAGGCCCGTCCAAGTGCCGCCCAAAGGACTGCCGATGACCGCTGAGAGACTGGGCGGTACTTTGCCAGAAAGATCCCTCTGAAAGAGATAGCAGTACCATCCAGCGGCAAAATAACGGCTTACACCGTCATTCTGGGCGGCAGCAGGCGGGGGCTCTCAATCTTGGTGGCAAATGCGATCATCGCCAAAGTGACGCCAAAGATTGAGTCGGGCCCAGGGAGGGGGAACACTGAAAAATAAAAATCTTCACAAAAGAAACAAAAAAACACCAGAACACCTTCAGGGGACATACAGGTAAATTGCTAAAAAAAAATTAAAACATGTTGACTAACCTTTTTTTGCAAGTCTTCTTACTTACCATCGGAGTTAGACCTGCCTCCACGCAACGGTCCTTCCCCCTGCTGCTGCCGACTCCCGCCCGCACCATATGCCAGCTCGGCGGGCAGGAGGTCACTTACACGACTTGGCCGACAGCGGGTGATTCCCAGCGGTACCCCCCTTCCGCCGGCAGCAGACCAAGAGGAATCTGTCACCGAGGGGAGAGCAGCGAAAAAACTCGGCGGCAGTCAGTAGAAGCCGGCGACAGTAAGGGCACCAATTTTGGGCCCTTTGTTTCTCACTGGAATATATCTATGCTGAGAGTTATGAAATAGCTCCTTAAATGTTTGCCACTGCTTTTTTACAGTCTTACCCTTTAATGTATTTTCCCAGTCCACTTTAACCAACTCTGCCTTCATTCTCATGGTCACGTGAATCCAGTGTTAATCACCTGAGCAGCAGACAATTGAAGCTATGGGTCTGCCCTACTACTGCAGGAATAATTAATTAGTTTAAAAAGTTGAAGAATGGCTTATTTCCTGGAATATCCCAATCCTCTTATTACTCTACTACTCCTTACACTGCTGGATTGCACTGACTGATGGGAAATTTTTCGTTCGCGCTTATGCTAATAAGTTTGCGCAATTTCACCTCGGCAAAACTAGCGCAGTGTTGGGTGCATCTTGGGTGAAAACTCCAGGCTGTTTTACTTGAGGCCTGTTGCTGGAAAGGAAACATGCTGCCTGACCCAACCCTCAGCTCTCCAGAAGTTAAGAACCTCCCCCTGTTCACACTGAAAAATTAGGTGGTAGGCAGGTAAACATTTTTTTTAATAAAACCTACCAACCTCTGGCCAGCTGGGCATCTCTCGCCTCAATATTCGAGAAGACCTTGAAATGGTTGGCCAGATTTCCCTCCCAAAGCAGGCAGGAGCCTTGTTAAAATGCTTCAACGAGAGTCAGAAGTCATTTTCAAAACATTGTTACAATTTTCAGGTACCAACGGGCAGAGTCTGCACCATACATGCTCTGCCCATTGATACCGGACATAGAGTGGCCTAGGCAGCCATTCTCACAGGGACTGCTGGAAGATGCTCCAGAAACTTTGCAGGTATGTTTTTTAAAGATCTTCCTTCCTACTGCTGGCCATTCAGTGGCTCTCCATCACCCATCCCCAGGATTTCCGACCTTGTCCTTCACGTTTTAACTTCTGGATCTTCCGAATTTCCTGCCCCCAACCTCCCTCCAATCGACATGCTTCCTGTCAGCACTTATTGAGCTATTCACTGAAATGATGCGAATAATGCCTGACTATGTAAATAATTCTGGCTACTCAGTGGTGCCGCCAAATGGTCTGATCACTCCACCCACTCGATGGGTACCCAATCTGAAAATTGGTCCCATGCACTTTGGCATTTTATCTGAGGTAACTTTCACAGAAAATTGATGTAAATTGCAATATTCAGGAAGGTATTCATTTAGCAGAGCATCAAATTCCAGAATTTTTTTTTGCAATTTTTCAAGTTTGATGGGAAATTCTGAATAAAAGCTCTGAAGTTAAACATATTTATTTAAGCTGAACCTTTTAGTATCACAACGTACTGCTGCAGAGATATTTGGCAAAGAAGGGAAAATGACAATTAGTTTAATCTTTTCTTCAGTTTTATAGTTTTTGGTCCTTACTGTAAATACATGCACCTCATGGGACAAATTACATGTTTGATATTGTAGGTTACAGACGAATTTTGAAAGGATATAGGAGAAATCTTTCTCTCTGAGTGCCCAGTGACACTGACAGGCACAGCACACCTCAGGTGTCTCTGAGAGAAAACAGTTGTTGTTGTTGACCCTCTAGACACAAGCTTGACCTTTAGTGTAAAAAAAACTTGGAGGAAATCAGAGTGCAGTTACAGACCGCTGATATTGGGCCCTTCTCTAGAGAGCAGCAGCCAGAATGCCCGGAGTGCCTCAAATCATCCCAGGGAGCTCTTAAAATAATTCCTTTCAGAGTCTTCTGCCTGTCCCCAGGTCTCTCACCGATTGCTCAATTAATGGGAGCTGGGGGCAGACTACAGTGTAACCTTTCTTCAGGTGCCGCAATCATGGGGCACACAACTTACTATCGGTGCAGGCCCAGTAATGCATCATGGGAAAGCACCAGGAAATCCCAGCTGGCTCCAGCTAATTTGTGGATTAAATTGATCCTAGGTTTTAGCATGGCTGCCGTTTTCATCAGATGGTGATGGTAGGTGAGACTATGATCCAGCTCGAGTTCAGTACCGTAGAAGGGAGCACTCGGGTGCTTCTTTGCATGCCAGTTGCCCAAAGAAAATACAGAGACAAGTGTTTTCTGAGGATTAGGAGAGCTTATAATAGTCCTCGAGTATTTTCAAGTCTTCTGCAAGCCTGTTTGCCAATTGGGCAAGTGTTCTTGCTTGGTTGGCTATCGCAAGGTCATCCACATATTCAAAGTTTCTTGACAGAGTCGGTGAGATATCACTTTAGAGCCTGTCGTTCAGTAGTCAAGGTCTGAGAATCTGCTTCATGAGATGTATACAGAACTTACGGTTGGTGAGCATGGTGGTTCGTAGGTGCAATGCAGGTTTGCAGTGTACTATTCTAGACATTTTCAGCAGTAGACAGTCCATACGGAATCATATACCACAGACAAGTCTATTAACTCAACTGCTGTTTTGAGCCTACTCTGATATCCAGTTTCAGTGTGGTCCGTGAGCACAATTACCTGGTCTCAGGTGTCCATCCAGGTCTAAACCCACATTGTTGCTTAGGGATGTAATCGTTGTACAGCAATGATATCAACCTGTAGTTTTTCAGATGATTGGTTGTTTTCCCCGGTTTCAGGATGGCGATGACCATTGCATGTTAAATTGGTATCTGGCCAGGGGTATACATGTTGGTAAAGAAACACGCCAGCCAGCTAAGGTCATGTTGACCTAAGTTCTTCAGGAATTCTGGGAAAATTACGCCTAAGCCTGTAGTTTTTCCAGATTTGGTAAATGCCACAGCCTTGTCCAATGGTGAATGGCCTTGATAAATATAATGTTGTTGGGTGGTCAGCTTACATTTTACTTTCCTTTTTTGATAGCAAACTGCATGGATCTTGGAATTCAGGGTGCCAATGATGCCAGCTGTGACATTTGGGACGGGTTAGCACCATTAAGGTTATGGAGAAGTTTCAAGGCTTTCCTGCTTGAATGTGTGAAATCTAGTGTTTGCATGGCTATTGCCCATCGCTTTCATGCAGCAGAATGTAGTGATTCCAAGAGTGCGGTTGCAGCAGCAGTGTTACCTGTTGTCCTGTGTCACTCTAGAAATACCTCACTGGCAGCTGGCACTGACCAGCAGAGAGTGTAGGCTTTCCTGTTGCCTCGAGGGATGTTTTTTTTCATGACCACCTTAAGGTTTGCTGCATTCTCAGGAATTTGTTGAACCATTTTTTCTATTGTTTCCATGTAGTACATTTTGGTCACGGAACACAAAGCACAAATTTGGAGAGTAGTCTTTCTCCAGCTAGCGGAATGGAATGTTCCTTCCTACTTCAGATTGAAAAGTAAATATTTTTCTTAATTCAAGGCCCTTTTAAGGAGCTGTTCATCTGTGGCATCATTGTTGTCATATCCCCAGGTTGTGTGATGCCTGTTGAAGTCTCCAACCCCCGTTGAAGGGCGGCTAAGATTTGGTAAAACTAGTTTGGGCCAGGCAACATTTTAAGATTTATAAACATTAGTAATCCTAAGCTCACCAACTCTCATTGGGATGGTGTATGATATTCAAGAGTTCAAATTCAAAGAACAATTATTCCAGAGTTCCTTTCTCACAAACGTTGGCAACCCATACCTTGGGTCATGTTGGCTCACTGCTAACTTATGTCCAGGAATGTGATATTTTGATGATTTATCGATATCTGCAATAGGAGTCTCTTGTAATGAGGACCATTAATCTACAGTTCATATAGCAACTTGGTCAAGTAGTCGCATTTTGCAGATGAGAAGCCTTCTACGTAGAGGTAACAGATATGTAGATTTGGGCCTATGACTCGAATTGGATGTTGGCCCTGAAAAGAACTGTCTTGATTAGGAACATCGAGTGTGCAGCTTTTTAGACTGCTAGGTCATTGATCAGCGTTGTGTGGCTTTGTTGATGACATTGGCCATGCTGGAGCACTTAACATAGACGATTACATGAAGGTTACCATCTTCCTGTCCCTTACTGTCATGCTACATCATTGATTGTTACACTAAAATCTCACAATGAGATGGTAAGTGCTTCTTGGAATCAACAGAAGACTGAACCATTTCTGGTCTTATTTTCTAAAAAGTTTGTTATGATCAAAAATGATCTTTCTCAAAATTCTGGTACAAGCAACCCAACACCAGATACTGATTAACAGAATTATGGCACATGTTCAGAATATTGAATAATACATCTCAGAGGGGACGTTATAAAGATATACAAGATACTTAATGGGATACAGAAAGCAAACCTGGAACAATGCTTTCAGATGCCCCACAACATGAGAACAAAGAGGGAAGAGAGTTAGGGTTGTGTACAGTAGGTTAAGGAGAAATGTCAGAAGTTTCTCTTTATAGAGAGAGTGTTTAAAAGCTGCAATAAGTTGAGGTCAGGACTCTCGGTTCAATTAAGAAGCAATGAGATGCTGTAATGAAAGTATGGCAGGCTTGGTATTCTGGAAGGATGAGATCAAATGACCTTTTCCATCCAAATCTACCTTGTGATCTTGAGAGTAATGTTGCTTCACACAGTGACTCATCAGACCCAATGCTTTGTAAAAAAAAATCAACCACATAGGTTGGAGTCCAACACTACAAGTGTGTATCATAGTGTTGCCATGACTGGAATTACTTAGAACAGAGCAATCTCTGAACTATCAAAAGCTGTAAATCCACCCCTCTATCAAGAGGTCAGATGAAAACAATGGGGGTGAATGGTGGCGGGGGGAGGGGGGGGCAGAATTTGTGTTAGCATGTGCCTTTAGATTGCCAACTTAAACTGAAGTATCCCATACTACAGCCCATGGGCCATGTGCAAGTCTTGGCAATCAGATGCAGACACCCAGGCAACTCAATTCTATTTGTGCATGTATTTCTTACCTGCTAGTTTGTTCTCTTTGAATTTTGTGAGCTTGAAAGTTTAGGAAAAGCTGTTCCTAACCCTGCTGTGTTATGGATCTAGGTCGCTGATAGGAGCATGGGCAGGCACAGCAGGAGGGCGAGGTTGGGGCGCAGGAGCAGTGAGTGATCGTAGGACGACATGATCGGGGCCCAGGAGAGGCGTGAGTTCGGGGCCCAGAAGAGGCGAGGGCCCAGGGGCAGCACGGGCCAGCCCACACTGCAATATGTGTGCACACTAGGTCCGTGCAGCAGAGCTGGTCTCCAGTCGTCTTGGTTAATCCTTGCCACTGGACCAAGACCTAGCTCTGTCAAGTCCGTGTAGTGGCTGGTGTGCAATGGCCACCACATGTTAAAAAAAATCCATGCACAGACATCTACCCTTCAACATGTAGTTCGGACCTGGAATATTAGGTCCTTCATTTAAACACCTGTGAACTCATCCCTTTTTGGCGTGGAAGCAAGTCATCCTCGATACGAGGGACCTCCTAAGGTAATGCTGATGTGTTATGGGATACATTCGGAATCTGAACTCCATGTTGGTATCCACAGATCGAGATATATATAAATTAATTGGAATATGGATTCAAATTTTATGTCTGTGGCTTTCATAGCCTCATGGTATAGCCCACAAAAACTGAAAGCTTGGACGCTCCTGAGGTAAATGACATTCTCAGGATGGATAGTTTAAGGATGAGATGGGTGAAATTCAAAAACACAAACTACCTAGACATGCCACTGGGTGGCGCCTTCCTCTATAGCGTTTATTTTGGGTCCTTGTTCTCCTATTTTGTAAGTAGCCAAACCACATCCATCTCAGGGCAATTTACATCTATCTCATTGGTCTTCTTGGCCTTGCTAAGTTGTTACTCATCAGTCCCACAGACTAGACGCTTGTGAGTCATTGTCTGACTTCAAAATCCGGGAAGTGACCTTGCTAGTGCTGATTTATCTGCAGGCCATTATTGTGGATAAAATGGTAGGTATTGACAGTTCATGTTTTTTCAAAAACTCAGACATGTTACATACAAGCCACAGAACTGTCATGGTATTCACTTGCAAATTATTTTCCAATAAACTAATCATTAATCTTTTAACAGGAATATTGCCATACATTAACCACATTTAGCACACTGACTGCTGCTGTCTGCATTGGCTGCAACAGGGGCATATTTCATCTGTTCCTTGTGTTCTGTTCTAGGGCAACATAAGTTTCACACGTGAGATTCTTGAGACACTTATTAGGGAAGCGTAGCTGAAGTGGTATCCCGTCGCCTTCCTCACAGTTTTTATATTCAAAGTGCTTTCTCCTAGGTGGGCTGCAACCAAAGCTAAAATGCCTCGTTGACCCTTTACAATGGGGGTTGTCACCCGCACCCATTGGAGGCATGTACCCTGCTGGATGTCAACCCAGTATTCAGAGCTGACACCACGGCACTGTCTGGACTGGGGCCTGAGCCCAACCCTTCTGACTCAGAGGTGGGAATACTACCACTGAGCCAGTGGCCATTTCGGATTAGAGTACCTCGCTGGATATCAACCGAGTACTTAGAGACTACGTTCTAGTCTCCATTCGCCGGGACTGTCAGAAGCGGGAATGCTACCACTAAGCCAAAGGTTCATTCCCAGGGGCATGGTACCATATCATAAAATCAACCCATTTAAGATAAACTGATCATCAACTCTATTAGCTGTGGCTCAGTGGGTAGCACTTTTGCCTCTGCGACAGAAGGTTGTGAGTTCATATTCCACTCCAGGAGACTTGAGCGCAAATTCTAGGCTGGCACTGCAGTGCAGTGCTAAGGGAGTGCTGCACTGTCTGAGGTGTCATCTTTCAGATGATACATTAAAGCAAGGATGTGTCTTCCCCCTCAGGTGGACAGAAAAGATCCCATGGCACTATTTCAAAGAAGAGCAGGGGAGTTATCCCTGGAGTCCTGACCAATATTTATCCTTCAATCAATATCACTACAAAACAATTATCAGGTCATTATCGCATTGCTCTTTATGGGAGCTTGCTGTGTGCATTTCCAACATTACAACAGTGACTACACTTCAAAAGTACTTCATTGGCTGTAAAGTGCTTTGGGACATGCTGAAGTAGTGAACGGTGCAAGTCTTCCTTTTTATTAATATAACATTGAGAGGATAACATCACAACAGTAATTTCTAACTTCTTTCTTTCTCAGACACAATAAAATCACATGCAGACATTGAAGGGTTGAATCCATGATCCAGTGTTCCTGGGAGCACATCTCAGAAAGACAATGTGCTGTGTAAATCTTACCGTCCATTGAGTGCCCGCAGCTCGCCGGCCTGATGTTAATGAGGTCACGGCTCAAAATCACTACGGCTCCTTCGTTTTGAGTGCGGAAGGCCAAAATTCAAAGGTGACCCTAATTTCTTTTTATAAATAAGTCTCGTCAGAATTACCATTACCTCTGGTGTGGGAAAGATCACCGCTGTAATTCAAATACAAAACAAAGGAGGTTCAATTGGTCAGCGTCAGTAGCACAGAGCAGGCTGATAATGAATCAGCAGCCTGTTTTGCACTGTGCTCAAATTACTTTTCCACGGAAAACAGAATCAGTGCGGTGTAAAACCGCCTACTAATTCGCTATCAGCCCGTTTTGCAGTACTGGCATAGACAAATATCACCCTCAAAGAGTTAATCAGTACATGTTTTAAATATATGTTTTCTTCAGAGGTTTCAGTTACACCATAATGTAGAAACTGAATTTCAGTTTTGAAGATACATTGCCTCCAAAGGTAGGCCACACAATGGAATTTATATAAATGGAGTGTCCTTTTTGATTGTGTGTGAAAAGTGTTATATTCTGCATGCAAACATTTTCTGAGGCATAATATTGGACTTCTGCATTTCACAGAGCCCTCAGTGGGTAACTACACACTGGAAAAATCCACAGAAACGCTCTGATTTTTCATGATCAGCATCATTTGTCAATAAAACACAGCAGAGCGTTATCTTCATCATGACTCCAAATCCCTCAATAGAAGAGACATGGAGTAAATATTCCTCTTTTGCACTTGGGAGTTAACTAATTGCCTGGGCAGAGCACACAGTGAAATATTGGGTCAGGAGGATGTCATGTCCTTAAATGAAATGAAAAATCAGGTGAACTCCATTACGGTCATGCAATCCTCCTTGCCTATTTTACTTTATGTGTTTCATCCATGCAATAGTTAGTGTTCAAGCACAAGAAAGCAAACGCTGCCCAACAATTAGAAAATAAAAAATCAGTGAGACCACATTGATCCTAGAGGATATAAATTGATAGGGATGATATAATATTAGACTATCACGATTATTTGTATAACAACAACTTAGTAAATGCAATCAACATGGCTTCAGAAATGGCTTAACTTTGAGGAAATGACAACCCAAGTAAATTATGGAAAGCTCCACGTATTGTGCCTAGACTTCCAAAAGGCTTTTGACAAAGTTACGCATCAAATGCTATTAGTATAACTCAAACCTGTGGGGAATCAGGGTAAATCTTAGAATAGATAAAACAATTCGCTGAATGGTAGAAAAAATGGCAACTTGTTAGAGGAGTTAAATCAGAGTGGCTGATAGGATTAAGTGGGATTACACAGACCCCTCACTCACTCACTCTGTTGAACCTCTCACTCCCTGACTGAGGGTCGGGCGGCAACCAATCACAGCCCTGGGCGGTCCCTCCCAGACCCTTTAAAAGGTGGCCCGAGAGACAGCTCCGCATTAACAGTTTCTGTGGTCTAGATTGTGCTTGGATCTTTATTAATTCCTTTGGAACTATAATGTAATACTTGTTAAGAAGTTGATGATGAGCAATATTTGTTGTTGCTTTTACCTTAACAGTTAACTTCTTTGTGCCAAAGTTGGTGTTGGCAGCACAATTTGCAAATTTGCAGATGATACCAAGATCTGTGCGAGTGCTAGAACTGTAGAAGAGGCTCGTCTGATTCAGACAGATCCTAATGTGTTGGGAGAATGGGCTCATGACTGGAAAATGATGTATAACTTAGATAAGTGCAGTGTTATGCATGTGGGCAGGGCAAATGCTCAACATTCATACACCCTCCAGGGAAAGGCATTAAAGATGGTGGAGATAGAAAGAGACTTGCGCATTCTAGTGCATACATCCTTAAAGGTACACGAGCAATGCCATGCAGCAATAGCTAGAGCAAATAGGTTGTTGGAATGTATCCATAGGACAATTGAGTATAAGATGAGACGTACTGTTTTGTCCTTATACAAGACCTTAGTCAGGCTGCACTTGAAATACTGTGTCCAGTTTTGGTCTCCTCACATGGTGGGTGATATTGAGGCTCTAGAAAGGATGCAGAAGAGGGCCACTAGACTAATTCCAAGTCTAAAGCATCTTAGTTATCAAGATAGGTTAAAAGAGTTGGGACTCTTTACCTTAGAGCAGCGTAGACTTAGGGGGGATATGATTGAGGTTTATAAGATAATGAAGTGAATAGACAGTATTCTAGCTGACCGTATATTTCAATTAAATAGGTTAGGCAGGACCAGGGGGCACAAATTTAAGTTGTATAAGGCTAGATCTAGGTTAGATGTCAGAAGGTGGTTCTTTTCACAGAGAATAGGCGACCTCTGGAACAAGCTGCCCTCTCATGTGGTGGATGCAGACTCACTGAATTCCTTCAAGCTAAAGCTGGATTTGTTTCTGGCTGCGGCGGAGATGAACTCTTACAGAAGGTAGGTCCTGCAGGGAATTTAATGGCCAGAGTGATCCCCTGGACTAGCTTTGATCGCCTAGATGGGTCGGAGAGAAATTTCCCAGATTTTTTCCCCAAATTGGCCTGTTTTCTTTAATCTGTGCCTTTGCCTCTCCCATGGTTTCATGTGGGGTGGAGTGTATAAGTTGTGATACACAAGGTATCACAATTGGGTGGGATAGGCTTGATGGACCAGATGGTCTTTACCTGTCCGTCATTGTTCGTATGCTCATAAGTAACTGCTGGGAACTGAAAGGCAGTCAACCAACTTAAACAGTCACACATCATTTCATTATCATTCTGCACTTCTGAGAAATGTGCAATTAACAAATCTGACAAATCTTCCAATAATCAAAAAAAAAATCTCGTCAGCAGAACAGATTAAACTGCAGGAGTTAAATAAACTTGCTGTTGGGTGTTCTCTGCATCAGATTAGTGCAATCTACTGCAAAGACAGTTCTTAGACTAGTCTACTGTAGTTAACAGGTTGTCTTAGACTTAAATCTTTTTCACACAGCGATTACTTGAACTTGATGTTTATTCACAGTATTTCTTTGACACTTTTTCCATTAAGAAATCTTAACTCATGCTCATAAAATGCTATTTTCATTAAATTTGTACGTGGGTGACATACACAAATGATTCAATGTAGCCATATTTAATTTACCTGACTTTGTTGATTGGTTTATAAAGAAAAAAACCCTGCTAAAATAGTGCATGCCAAACTGGGAGGAGAAATAATAACTTTGTGCCATTGTAGAAATTTTGTAAAGCTTGTGCTAAGATTAGCATTAACAAGAGGGATGAAGCCAAAACCTTTAATGGAGTGTCAAGTGGAGGGAGGTAGAGCAGAGTGTCAAAGAGTCGTGAGCACATACAAACTAGTAAAAGTACTTAAGTGCCTACATTCCCAATCTAATTCCTTACATCGATAACTTGTTGGATGCTTAAATTATGTCTTAATTAGCTTACATTATTGTACCTGGATAGGTCCAGCTAATATTATAAATCACTGTAAAGTTTCACAGCATGAGTAATGTAAATTTATTCACCTTTTATACTATTTCCTTTTGTTCTTGGCTGTTTTCTAATTATTTGCTAAATTTTCAGACAAGATACATTAGAAGTTCGCAGTAGTCGTTAAACTTGCTACTGATAAGTCAAATCCTCCTTTTATCTAATCATTCCGATTGAGCAGCTGCTGAAGAATGTACAAGGAATGAATTGTTCCTTTTGGATAAATATTCCCATTACAATGTGCCCAATAACTGGCTCATACTGCACATGATATTAATTAAGTCTTGAATCCTATATTAATTAAGATAATTACTTTTATTTTACTTTTATGATTTTGGTAACAAATTAGTCAAATGTTTTTGGTTATTTTATGGAGAATATATTATTTAATTTCCTCCTGCTTTTAACATTATGTTAATTGTGTAATAATTTGCACAAGACTTGTGGAGTTTCTAAGGTTGCATTAGCAATTCTAGCATGCACGGGTACAATCTGGCACTGTTCTAGTACTGCACAGAATAAGATTCAGATCTTCACTGAGGGAGCAAGTAAAAAATGGATTAAATTGCAGGAAAACATAATTGATGTTAATTGCAGTAAAATTAGATCATAATATATACTGATATTAAAATAATACAATACATGCACCAACTGCCAAATATCCTGGTGATCAATTGAAAATTGTTTTTATAGTGAAGAAATGACTGTTCAGTGTGAACATTAACACACAATGATGAGATGGAATGTACTAATAGTCAGCGTCTGCACTGACAGTCACATGGCCACCAAAATAATGAACAAAATCACCCATTAGAATGAATATTAAAAATTATTAAAGTAACATGTATCCTAAAATAATTTCGCATTTTTCTCCCAACAGGCTGGATTTGATACAGAAGTTGCTAATGAACCAGACTTGCTTAAATTAAGACTGGCTGCTAAAGTGCTTACTCTGCAAGGAACAATTTCTGTTAATTTAGAACTTTGGTATTAAGTAGCAATTAGCAACTTGATTACATTAAACATGCATATTGGTACAGCTGTATGTTATGAATTTAATCAAACCACCGAGAATAGACAAATTGGCTCCATAAATCTGTAATCAGTACACCTCTCTCCTTTTCCATCAATCACAGCTGTTATCTGGAAGTGTGAAAGAGCAGAAGCAGGGAATCTGCCTGTTAGTGGGAATCTTGCAGTACTTCATGTCTCTGATGGAGACAAACGTTCACACAGAGCAAGGCCTGTGATCTGTCAAACTCTTTGGTCTGCTGGTGATCGGCAACTCCCTGAGCTCCCACAATCCCTCCCACAAAGAAATCTTTCATGGAGTCCTTGTCATCTTAAGCACAATAATTCAAACTTTATTTTTATTACAAAGGCAACAGTTTGTGTGTCAGTGGGATAGCTGGATGTGTCAGGCACCCTTACTGTTTTAATTCTTTTTGATTGTGTGCAGCACTCTTTCAGTCACAGAAACATGTTCTTTTAATACATATAAAACAAATATATGGGAATACATTTAACTGCCAAACCAGCACAGCATGGGACCGGCCCCCCCACCCCCTGATATGATTCTGCAAATTGTAAATCCCCTTCTGGCACCTTGGCTGAGATCAACTAACAGCACAGATCAACGGGAGACCTTGAACCTTCCTGATTTTTATGGCTTAGTTTTACGCCAGGCAGTGCAGTTAACCAGCTGAGCCATCAGGTAGAACGCAATCATTTTTAATGGATTTTTTTTCAGAGAATTCCTGTGCTTTTCAAAGTGAGCAAGTTTTTTGTTGGGAACAGAACACTTTCCAGTTTTATCACAGATGGGGAAGATTTCCTCTGTGCACTTGGGTTAGTGAAATCATAAATGTTTAAAATCCTGTTAATAATTTTGCCACACCTAGTGTACAGATGAAGTCTTCCCTTCCAGTGTCAGTATTGAACACCCTCAGGTTAGGCAGAAGCTCAATTTAGCACAGCCAGTTTCAACATAAAGCTCCCTTTACATTGCTGCGACAATGTTCCTTAACTTCACCATGGAAGAACATTTCCTAATCTTCCCCGATTCTTGGTTGAATCCCACAGGGATGAAGGTCTCAGGTTTGATTGCTGGGGTGGCAACAGTGCTACAACTGGCCTGAAAGCCCTGGTCTAGGGTGGAGAAAATCATCCTGGGATCCCACTCCTGGTCACTATTTAGCCATCTCTGTTGGAACATTTATGTGAAATGCGGTCACGATTGGGCTCAGCTTTCATTGCTTCCACTGCTGAATAACTTAGCAAAATGTACCAGTGAGGCTCATATATAGAAAATGGCCAATTGGGTGAGATACTGCAGGGCACCCAATGTTTGAGGAAGCATGGGTCAATGCCTTCAGGTGGGGAGAAAATGGGACAGAACTGGGGGTAAAAGCTATATAGAAAAGAGCACTTGTTACTGAAAGAGTTTGAATGTTTCCATTTTCCAAACCAATCATTTTTTTGGTCTTCTTTATGTGAGATTGCCAATTTAGCACCAATTTTCTTTTGCCAAAGAATGGTCTGTCTTTTGATGTGGGACTTCACCCACTAAAACGGGGTAGAGATTGTCCAAATTCATTCCAATATGACCCTAATAACCAGAGAAGAGAAAGAAGGCGTTCTTCCGTCAGTCTGGTCTAGATTCAAATATGGGTGTCAGGGGGTGAAAGGACAGTGTACTTACCCATATTCCACTTAGCTGACTGTTCTGTTTCCACCTGTGTACTCTTGTCTTTCCAAGTTGACTGAACATAGCTAAACACAGATGGAGCAGTCAGTGTGTGCTATTAATTTGCATGAGACAGCTGTCTTACAGAACATATTTTTATGACATTAATGATTCCAAAAGCCAAAAAAAAACCTGCCACTATAAGACAGAACGCTGTGTAATAAATAAAACTTTGAAGTAACTTCTGGAAACATTTGCTTCTAATTTAATCAAGCAGTACTGTACTTTTGTATATTGCTGATACAAACCCATAGATCAGGCTTGGAATGCAATATTAAAAGTGCATCTCTTTAGAGAGGCTAGTGTCTCCATATACTGTATGCCAGGTCAAGTTAACTCTTATGTAAAATTTACAAATATTAATGTGGATCACATCATGATTCTGTTTAAATTTCACCTGACTGCCAAGTTCATTCCTGTAAAAGGAGGTAATCCACTGTAAAGGTAGCTCCAGCAAATGTATGGTTGAATCTAGATAAACGTCAAATAATTTCCACAGAAGTATAAAGATGTGAATGAGAATAGCACATAGCAGAATTAGGATTTGCACAGTGATTGAGGATAATAAACTGGAGTTTATAATTCCACAGGCATGTCTTTAACCTGTCAACTATGGAATGCTTATATAACACTATTGCCACATGATGCTGCTTTCCTTAAGGTCACAATCAGCAAAACACCCGTCTGTCCAACATCGGCTCGGATTTTGAAGTCATCGGCGAAAGGACAGCGCTCACTGCTGACCTCGAAAAAAGCTGCCGACAAAGATTTAGTGGGCTCTAGAGCGTAGATTTCCTTTATTCCAATGTCACTTTGAATTTGGCGCCATTTATAGGGAATCTGTGGTGTCCAGCAGGCAGACTGATCAACCAATCAGATTAAATAATTCTCAGCGACAGCAAAGCAGGAAGTAAAACAGCATTATAGTTCACATTCTAATTATTCTATAGGAAGCAAAATAAAGACTGGGGCATACACATGGGATGAAGTGAGAAGCTGAACTATCAAAAAGAAACTTTAAAAAGTAAAATAAAAATTAAGAACATATAAATTAGGAGCAGGAGTAGGCCATACGGCCCCTCGAGCCTGCTCCGCCATTCAATAAGATCATGGCTGATCTTTGACCTCAACTCCACTTTCCCGCCCGATCCCCATAGTCTTTAATTCCCCTAGAGTCCAAAAATCTATCTATCTTGGTCTTAAATATACTCAATGACTGAGCATCTGCAGCCCTTTGGGGCAGAGAATTCCAAAGATTTACAACCCCCTGAGCGAAGAAATTCCTCCTCATCTCAATCTTAAAAGGCTTATTCTGAGATGGTGCCCCCTAGTTCTAGACTCTCCAGTCAGGAGAAACAACCTCTCAGCATCTACCCTGTCAATCTGCCTCAGAATCTTATATGTTTCAATGAGATCACCTCTCATTGTTCTAAACTCCAGAGAGTATAGGCCCAATCTACTCAATCTCTTATAGGACAACCCTCTCATCCCAGGAATCAATCTAGTGAACCTTTGTTGCACCGCCTGTAAGGCAAGTATATCCTTCCTTAAATAACGAAATAGTTGAAGGTGGCAGGGCTGATTGAGAAAGCGGTTAATAAAGCATATGGGATCCTATATATATAGAGACATAGAGTACAAAAGCAAAGAAGTTATGATGAACCTTTATAAAACACTGGTTCAGCCTCAACTGGAGTATTGTGTCCAATTCTGGGCACTGCACTTTAGGAAGGATGTGAAGGCCTCAGAGAGGGTGCAGAAAAGATTGACAAGAATGGTTCCAGGGATGAGGGACTTCAGTTACGTAGATAGACTGGAGAAGCTGGGGTTGTTCTTCTTAAAGCAGAGAAGGTTGAGAGGAGATTTGATAGGGGTATTCAAAATCATGAGGGGTCGAGTCAGGGTAGATAGAAAGAAACTGTTCTCATTGGCGGAAGGTCGAGAACCAGAGGACACAGATTTAAGGTGATTGGCAGAAGAACCAAAGGCGACATAAGGAAAAACTTTTTTACGCAGCGAGTGGTTAGGAACTGGAATTCACTGAAAGGGTGGTGGAGGCAGACTCAATTGTGGCTTTCAAAAGTGAATTGGATAAGTAACTGAAGGAAAAAGAATTTCAGGGCTATGGGGAAAGGGCAGGGGCGTGGGACCAGCTAAAGTGCTGTTGCAGAGAGCCGGCACGGGCTCGATGGGCCAAATGGCTTTCTTCCGTGCTGTAACCATTCTATGACTCTAGGCGATCAAAACTGTGCACAGCACTCCAGGTATGGTCTCACCAAAGCCTTGTACAATGGTAGCAAGACTTCCTTATTCTTATACTCCAACCACCTTGCAATAAAGGCCAACATGTCATAATTCCTAATTGCTTGCTATACCTGCTTGCTAACTCTGTGTTTCTTGTACGAGGACACATAAATCTCTCTGAACACCAACATTTAATTGTTCACGTCAAATCACTGATTATGTGTTGATTCCATCTGTGAAGATGGCAGCAGCGTGCCTTGTGGAGGGATAGGGTATCACTGACAGCAGCTTCCGGATTTCCGCATTTCACTGCGCATATGCGGACACCAGAAGTTGCTGTCAATTTTACACAGTAATGACCTTGAGCACTGACAATTTTGCCGTCATTACAATCACAAATTCTGGGGCAGTATCTTTCACTTTTATTAGCTCAACTGTTGAATAATATGCAAAATTTCAAATGGTGCTAGGTGGCCACATAGCTTGGCTTTGGTGCATTGAAGTGCCAGATCGGGAGCTTACACTCATGTTATGTTGCTGCTTTTGTGTTGATGCATAACTCGAACCATTCTGTCTCAACATGAAAATGGCAGTATAACGGCACCCTGAAATGTTCCTTTAGGTGCTTTGTTAAATGCTGGTTATTGTTCCACAAGGTATTTAGATATTTTGAATTGTGACATTTGTTGAATAGAACTGGCGATTTGTTTAATTAGTTGAAACAGTGGAATTGCGAGCACAAGGTTCCCCCTTATATGCCCAGGAAATGTTCAGTTTCCAGGTGCAAAGGAAAAGAAAAAAGTCGAGAATCCCCTGATGCCACATCTCCATTTCCTTTATGATGCCTAGAGATCTCCTGGGGTTCCATCAAGGAAGCGCTGTGCCCGAAGCAGGAAGGAGAAAAGAACGGCAATGAAAATGATGTGGGAGGATCAATTTTGCTGCAGGTATACTGTCATGTATGTAACCTTTATGTAACAACACTGCAATACTGTATATACGTAAGAAATGCACACCTTGACCACAGAGGGTGAACTTGTGGGAGACATTCCTCACCTGGTCATCCAGGTATATAAAGGGAGGTCCCACACAGGGTCATCACTTCTTGGTCCTGTGAATAAAGGTTCAGGTCATGGAGTGACCTTGTCCATAGAATGTGTCTCGTGTGGATTTGTGGTATTGTGTAAGAACTTTACATTGGCGACGAGAAACGGGAATCAACGACCCACGAGAATGGCCACCGGCAGCACGGATGAACGGTACTGTGTTGGTGAGGACTGGGACGATTTCATTGAGAGGCTCCAGCAGAGTTTTGTCACGAAGGACTGGCTGGGAGACGCAGTGGCCGACAAGCGAAGGGCTCATCTGCTGACCAGCTGTGGACCTAAGACTTACGCCCTAATGAAAGACCTGCTAGCACCCGAGAAGCCAGCGGACAAAACCTTTGAAGAGCTCAGCAAACTAATCGGTGAGCACCTCAAACCAGCGAGCAGCGTACACATGGCCCAACACAGATTCTATACCCACCGGGAAGGACAGAGCATACCGGACTTCGTTGCGGACCTCCGACACTTGACCAGCCTCTGTAAGTTCACAGACGCCTGCAGGGGGGAGATGCTAAGGGATTTCTTTATTGAGGGCATCGGTCAGGCTGGGATTTTCAGAAAGCTAATTGAGACCAAGGACTTGACCTTGGAAGCGGCGGCATTGATGGCTTAGACTTTTATGGCGGGGGAGGAGGAAACCAAGATAATATATGCGCGCAATTCTGCCTCCAATGTGGCGATGGATCAGGGAGTCAATATCATAAACGGTACACAGAGCCCCGTAGACAGGCAAGGGCAGTTCGAGACACCCCAGGCAGCAATAGACCCAAGAATAAGTCTCCAACAGAGACAATGGCAGGCTGAACGGACATTTACACCCCCCCAGTGGACAATGCGGCCCGGGATGGGGCCATTGACACCCACTAACAGGGTGCTCAAGAGCAGTCAAAGGGACAATCAGCGAGGAATGCCTGATAACAGCTCTTTTGTTCACAACAATGAAAATCTCAGTTCATGCTGGAGGTGTGGGGGCAGACATGCTGCCAGGACTTACAGGTTTCAACAGTTCGTCTGCAGAAATTGTAACCTCAGTGGCCATTTAGCCAGAATGTGCAGAAAGCCTAACAAACGAGGCGGATGAACCAGATGAGGGGTCTGCGAGGCAGGATGACGCTTGGGGCAAATCAATGGACGCTGAAGTTCAGCGGATTCATGTGGCAAACATTCACAGCTCATATACCAAAACGCCACCTATGATGATGAAAGTCCGATTAAACGGCATCCCTGTACGCATGGATCTGGACATGGGGGCCAGCCAGTCACTCATGAGTGTTCAACAATTCGAAAAGCTGTGGCCACTCAAAGCCAGCAGACCCAAACTAGAACACATTGAGACGCAATTACGGACGTACACCAAAGAAATCATTCCAGTGCTAGGCAGTGCAATGTTGGCGGTCACACACAATGGATCGGTGAACCGGCTGCCGCTCTGGATTATCCCAGGCAACAGTCCCGCACTGTTGGGGAGGAGCTGGTTAGCTGAGATGAAGTGGAAATGGGGGGATGTGCATGCCATGTCATCTGTGGAGCGAAGTTCATGCTCACAGGTCCTACAGCAATTTGAGTCACTATTTCTGGCGTCGGGACATTCAAAGGTACCAAAGTAGTGATACACATCACCCCGGATGCCAGACCAGTGCACCACAAAGCCAGAGCTGTGCCGTATGTGATGCGGGAAAAAATTGAGAGCGAGTTGGACCGATTGCTGAGAGAGGGCATCATCTCGCCCGTTGAATTCAGTGACTGGGCGAGCCCCATCATTCCCGTCCTAAAAGCGGATGGCTCGGTCAGGATCTGTGGCGACAACAAGGCCACTATCAACCGGGTGTCCCTACAAGACCAATACCCGCTCCCGAGAGCGGAGGACCTTTTTGCCACGCAGGCGGCAAGCTGTTCACCAAGTTGGACCTCACTTCAGCCTACATGACCCAAGAACTGGCCGACGAATCTAAACTACTGACCACCATCACCACATATAGGTGCCCGTTTGGCATTCAGTCAGCGGCCGTGATTTTTCAACGAAACATGGAAGGCCTGCTCAAATCCATTCCCGGAACGATCGTATTTTAGGACGACATCCTCATCACCGGTCGTGACACCGAGGAACACCTCCACAACCTGGAGGAAGTGCTACGCCGACTGGACTGGATAGGCCTGTGACTCAAGAAGTCTAAGTATGTGTTTTTGACTCCTGAGGTCGAGTTTCTGGGCAGGAGGGTTGCTGCAGACGGGATTCGGCCCACCGAACCCAAAATGGAGGCAATTCGACGAGCGCCCAGGCCCAGCAACACATCGGAGTTGCGTTCATTTCTGGGACTCTTGAACTATTTCGGGAACTTTCTGCCGAACATAAGCACATTGTTGGAGCCGTTACACGTGCTCCTGCATAAGGGTTGCGATTGGTTTTGGGGGGACTGTCAGGAACGGGCTTTCAATCGGGCGTGGAACTACTTTGTTCAAATAAGTTGTTGACCCTGTACAACCCCCGTAAGAAATTGGTTCTGATATGTGATGCATCGTCCTATGGGGTTGGGTGCGTGTTGCAGCAGGGTAACGCTGAGGGCCAACTACAACCTGTGGCTTATGCCTCCAGGTCGCTCTCTCAAGCTGAACGGGGATATAGGATGGTTGAGAAGGAAGCACTCGCATGTGTCTTATGGGGTGAAAAAGGTGCATCAGTACCTTTTTTGCAGGAGGTTCGAATTAGAAACGGACCACAAGCCATTAACATCCCTGCTGTCAGACAGCAAGGCTATCAATGCCAATGTGTCAGCTCGCATACAGCGATGGGCCCTCACGCTCGCTGCGTATGAGTACACCATCCGGCATTGGCCCGGCACCAAAAACTGCGCTGACGCGCTCAGCAGGCTTCCACTGGCCACCACTGAGGGGGCAGCGGAGCAAAGCACTGAGATGGTCATGGCCGTTGATGCCTTTGACAGCGCAGGCTCCCCCATCACAGCTCGCCAGATCAAAATCTGGACCAACAGAGATCCCCTCCTATCCTTGATTAAGAAACGTGTCCTGACTGGGGATTGGGCGCCCGCACACGGAGCATGCCCTGAGGAGGTCAGACCGTTTCACAGGCGGATGGATGAGCTCTCCATCCAAGCCGACTGCCTACTATGGGGCAGCCGGGTAGTCATGCCCCAGAGGGGCAAGGAGGCATTCATCAGGGAACTCCACAGCGAGCACCCAGGCATCGTGCTGATGAAGGCTATTGCCCGGTCACATGTGTGGTGGCCGGGAATTGATTCAGACCTGGAACACTGTGTTTGCAGGTGCACAACGTGTGCCCAGCTAGGTAATGCCCCCAGGGAGGCCCCGCTCAGCCCGTGGCCCTGGCCCACCAGGCCATGGTCACGTATTCACATAGACTACCCGGGCCTGTTCATGGGAAAAATGTTTCTCATTGTGGTTGATGCATACTCGAAATGGATCGAGTGCATCATTTTGAATTCGTGCACGACATTCACCACTGTGGAGAGTCTGCGTGCGGTCTTTGCGACCCATGGCTTGCCGGACATCCTTGTTAGCGATAATGGCCCATGTTTCACAAGCTACGAATTCCGGGAGTTCATGTCGGGTAATGGCATTAACCATGTCAGGACAGCACCGTTCAAGCCGGCCTCCAATGGCCAGGCGGAACGTGCAGTCCAAATCATAAAACAAGGCATGCTCTGGATTCAAGGACCCTCCCTTCAATGCCGCCTATCGCGCCTCCTGCTAACCTATAGGTCCCGACCGCATTCGCTTACGGGGGTCCCGCCCACGGAGCTACTCATGAAACGGACACTCAAAACTCGGCTGTCGCTCATTCATCCAGTCCTGTTAAACATTGTTGAGGGCAAGCGCCAGTCCCAAAATGAGTACCATGACCAAAATTCAAGGGGAGATGTATAGAAATTGATGACCCCGTATTTGTTCTCAATCACGCTTTGGGGCCCAAATGGCTTGAGGGTACTGTAATAGACAAAGAAGGTAATAGGGTCATAGTGGTTAAACTTAACAATGGGCAGATATGCCGTAAGCATCTGGACCAAGTAAAAAAAAAGGTTCAGCATTGACACTGAGGAACCTGAGGAAGATCATGAGATGGTATTCACACCACCACCAGTGAACGAGCAACAAGAACATTCAGCAGCATCACAGTCCGTGCGGTCAGCCCGGACAAGCCGGAATCACCACAGGGGACAGACACGCATACCAAGGCTCAACAACCAGAGCCCCAACTGTGGCGTTCCACGAGAGAGCGCAGACCACCCGAGAGACTTAACCTATGATCCCAATAAGATGTTGAGGGGGAGGTGATGTCATGAATGTAACCTTTATGTAACAACACTGCAATACTGCACATACGTAAGAAATGCACACCTTGACCACAGTGGGTGAACTTATGGGAGACACTCCTCACCTGGTCATCCAGGTATATAAAGGGAGGTCTCATGCAGGGTCATCACTTCTTGGTCCTGTGAATAAAGGTTCAGGTCATGGAGTGATCTTGTCCATAGAATGTGCCTCGTGTGGATTTGTGGTATTGTGTAAGGACTTTACATATACCAAGGGATACCTGAACACAGGGGCACTCAAAAATGTTGTCTCTGAGCATTGTGCCTGGCCCTCTCAGGTTGGAAGTTCTGAAAGACACAGAACAGAAAAGCCAAAGAAGCCTAAGGTATTGCACTGGGTACTCGGGGGCATCATGTTACTGGACAGCACTCAGAAGGTCCTTACGCTGCCAACCATTTCTGTTGCTGCAGGATCTCAGGCCTACAGTGGTGGCTGAATTCCACCCCAATCTGGGTGCAGGCCTATGCCAAGGAGCAGACCTGCACTCGGGGAATGTTAGGTCTATGCAAATGATCTGAACCTGGAAATCCAATTAGGCTCTGGTTATGTCAGGCAAAGTGCACTTTGGGTGTGCTCTGCCTGTCCTCAGCCGAAGCGAAAGGAGGGGCAAAATTTGGAACCAGGGAATTCAGAGTTCACAGGCAGAGTAGGCAGATAAAGCATTGGGACTGACAACGTTCGGAAATCCTGCCCAAAATTCGATAATAAGATAGAATTTAATAATTTAAATTTAAGGTAGACATCCAAATGTCAAACTGTGCTATTTACAAAGTGGTAAAGTGATAGAAAGAATGAAGAAACTTGCACTTATATAATGCATTTCATGACCTCTGCATGTCCCAAATCGCTTCACAGCCAATAAGTTACTTTTGAAGTGTTGTCTTGTAAGCAAACACAGCCAAGTTGTGCACAGAAAAGTCACCCAAACAGAAATGAGATGAATGACCAATTAATCTATTTTTGGTGCCATTCGTTGAGGGCTAAGTGTTAGCAGGAAACTGGGCGAACTCCTATTCTGTTCTTCGAATTATGCCACAATACCTTTTGTTCGCCTGGGAGGGCAGATTTAACATCTCAGTCGAAACAAAGTGGGGCCGAAATTGCCCCTTTTCTAAGGCAGGGTGGGGAGTCCTTTCTGACCGGGGGCAGGCAGATGGTGCGATTCATTTGGAATTGCCCCCGGGTCGGGGGCCATGGAAACAAGTTACCGCCGCTCCCCTTCTTTCCACCCCGCCCGGCGTTCTGACCCTTTACAGCCCCTTACCGCATGGTGGCAACCCCTTTCTGCCCCTCGAAAGAAATTGCCCCGTGGGAGCGCGGCCGTCACCGGTCGGTGCCCCCGACATCTTCGCACAGCAGGAAGCTGCCAGTGGCTGGGCGGTGTGGCCGCCCTTAAAGGAGAGGGTGCACTGCCGCTGCTGCCATTTTCTTTTACTTGTCAGCTGACTCCTAAGTCGGTCCGACAATGGCAGCCGCTGGTTCGGCTAGGCCACCAACAGGCAGCCGAGCATCCCCTCTTGGGTACGGGCTGCTGGCCCAGCTGAAAACCTCCCTGATGGCCCAATGGGCTTAACGTAGACCACACAGTGTCCCTCCCCTTTAAGTGAAGATGAAGGACATTGTGACACATCACCGTGACGCAGCACGTCCACGTCGATCTGACATGTTCAGCGCGGCACTGATGACACTATCCGCCTTCCGCCCCTCTGCCGCTCCTAACACCGCCCCGTTCATTTTGGTAAACCAAAGTGTCCATTTTGCCTCTATTCCCCGCCCCATCTGTACTGGCGGTAATTCGCCACTTAATTCAAATTATCCGCCCGAAACAAGGCAGAGGGCAATTTTGGCCCCGGTGCCTCCAGCAGTGCTGCTTTGATATGTGGACAGAGGAATGTCACTTGAACGTGTTAAGCATTCATCTGCTAATATTGCCAAACATTCACTTCTAGTCTGTAACTTTGAGAGCCTAGAATCATAGAATCATAGAATGGTTAACGCACAGAAGGAGGCCATTTAGAAACATAGAAAAATAGAAACATAGAAATTTACAGTGCAGAAGGAGTCCATTTCGGCCCATCGTGTCCACGCCGGCTGACAAAGAGCCGCACGGCCCTTGGTCAGCAGCCCTAAAGGTTACATATCAATCTATGAACAATGATGGAAAGGCAAAGAGCACCCAGCCCAACCAATCTGCCTCACACAACTGTGACACCCATTATACTGAAAACATTCTACACTCCACCCCAACCAGAGCCATGTGATCTCCTGGGAGAGGCAAAAATCAGATAAAAACCCAGATTAATTTAGGGAGAAAAAATCTGGGGCAATTCCCCTCCGACCCGTCCAGGCGATTGAAACTAGTCCAGGAGATCACCCTGGCTGTATTCGATTCCCTGCACTACTTACCATTATATCTGCACCATCCAACAAAATGTCATCCAGTCTAATCCCAATTCCCAGCTCTAGGTCTGTAACCCTGCAGGTTACTGCACTTTAAGTGCCCATCCAACCATCTCTTAAAAGTGCTGAGGGTTTTTGCATCCACCACTCTTCCAGGCAGCGAGTTCCAGATCCCCACAACTCTCTGCGTAAAGAAGCCCCCACTCAAATCCCCTCTAAACCTTCCACCAACCACCTTAAAACTATGCCCCCTCATAATAGACCCCTCCACCAATGGAAATAGACCCTTACTATCCACTATGTCCAGGCCTCTCAATATTTTGTACACCTCGATGAGGTCTCCTCTCAACCTGCTCTGTTCCAATGAGAACAAACCCAGCCTATCCAATCTGTCCTCATAACTAAGATTCTCCATTTCACACAGCATCCTAGTAAATCTCCACTGCACCCTCTCTAGTGCAATCATGTCCTTTCTATAATACGGCGACCAGAACTGCACGCAATACTCCAGTTGTGGCCTAACCAAAGTATTATACAATTTAAGCATAACCTCGCTCTTATATTCTATGCCTCCGCCAATAAAGGCAAGCATTCCGTATGCCTTCTTTACCACCTTATCCATCTGGCCTGCTACTTTCAGGGATCTGTGAACAAGCACTCCAAAGTCCCTTTGATCATCTACACTATTTAGTGGCTTACTGCTTAATGTGTATACCCTGTCCTTAATAGTCCTTCCAAAGTGCATCACCTCACACTTCTCTGAATTAAATTCCATTTGCCACTGCTCTGTCCACCTGACCAGTAGATTGATATCCTCCTGCAGCCCAAGACTTTCCTCTTCATTATCAATCACACAACCAATTTTAGTGTTGTCTGCAAACTTCTTAATCATACTCCCTATATTCAAATCTAAATCATTGATCTATACCACAAAAAGCAAGGGACCCAGTACTGAGCCCTGCAGAACCCTCTGGAAACATTGTTCCAGTCACAAAAACATCCATCAACCATTACACTTTGCTTCCTACCTCCAAGCCAATTTTGGATCCAACTTACTACTTTGCCCTGTATCCCATGGGCTTTAACCTTCATGACCAGTCTACCATGGGACCTTATCAAAAACCTTGCTAAAGTCCATCTATACTACATCGTATGCACTACCCTCATTGACCCTCTTGATTACCTCCTCAAAAAATTCAATCAGGTTAGTCAAACACGATTTTCCCTTAACAAATCCATGCTGACTGTCCCTAATTAATCCTTGCTTTTTCAAATGCAGATTTATCCTGTCTTTCAGGAATTTTTCCAATAATTTTCCCACTACTGAAGTTAGGTTGACAGGCCTGTAATTACTTGGCCTATCTCTTTTTCCCTTCTTAAACAAGGGTACTACATTAGCAGTTCTCTAATCCTCCAGCACCATGCCCAGATCCAAAGAGGACTGGAAAATGATGGTCAAGGCCTCTGCTATTTCTTCTTTTACTTCACTCAACAGCCTGGGATGCATTTCATCCAGGCCTGGGGACTTATCTACTTTCAAAGCTGCTAAATCCCTTAATACTTCCTCTCTCACTATATTTATTTCATCCAGAATATCACACTCCTCTTCGATAGCAGTATCTGCATTACCCCTTTCCTTTGTGAAGATAGATGCAAAGTATTCGTTAAGAACCCCAACAACATCTTCTGCCTCCACACAAAGATTACCCTCATGGTCTCTAATAGGCCCTACCCTTTCTTTAATTACCCTCTTACTCTTAATATATTTATAGAGCATCTTAGGGTTTTCCTTAATTTTACTGGCCAAGAATTTCTCGTGCTCTCTCTTAGCATTCCGAATATCCTTTTTAATTTTGCCTCTTAACTTTCTATATTCCTCTAAAGATTCTAAAGTATTTAACCATTGGTATATGACATAAACGGCCCTTTTTTTCTTAATCCTTCCCGAGACATCCAGGAGGCTCTAGAATTATTTTTCCCAGCCGTTTTCTTTAAGGGTACATGTTTGCCCTGAGCCTTCCGGATCTCCTCCTTGAATGCCTCCCACTGTTCCGATACTGATTTACCCACAAGTAGCTGTTTCCAGTCCACTATGGCCAAATCACTCCTTAACTTAGCAAAATTAGCTTTTCCCCAATTTGGAACTTTTATTCCAGGCCTATTCTTGTCCTTATCCATAACCAACTTGAATCTCACTGAATTATGGTCGCTCTCCCACTAATACCCCTTCAACCTGCCCAGCTTCATTCCCCAAAACTAAATCTAAGAAAGCCCCCTCTCGTGTTGGGCTAGCTACATGCTGACTAAAAAGGTTCTTTTGAATGCATTTCAAGAATTCCGCACCCTCTATACCCTTCACATTAAATTTGTCCCAATCAATATTTGGATAGTTAAAATCCCCTATGTAAAGTCCTGTTCCCTCAGTACAGATTCACACGAAGCATGTAGTGAAGTCAAGGTCACTCTGGACCTGCACCTTTATTTCACAGCTCTGGAATGCTGCACTTGCCTGAGACCTGTCCTTATATATCTGTCTCTTGCAAGTGCACCCCTGGTGGTAAGGTATGCTGGTGGTTACAGGTCATATCTTATTACAGTCATGTATAGCATGTTAGGATACAGTTATATATAATAATGTAAGATACATGACATCACCCTCCCCCAAGGTCTTATTGTCTTTATAGTTTCAGTCTCTCAGGTGGTCTACGCTCTCGCGTGGAGCGTCTGAGCTGTGGTTCAGTTGTTTGCCTTGGTGTCTGTTTTACTTTGGGTGTGGTTGCTGGTATCTCACCTGGGCTGTCTGTTTTGATTGGTGTGATTGTTGTTGACTCGCCTGTGCTGTCTGTTGGGTTTGTCCTTTCCTCAGGTTGTTCCCTCTGTCTGTCCACCAGGTGTGGTGCGAGTTCCACATTGTAGTCTGCCTCTGGTTCTGCAGTGCTGTTGGTAAATCTGCTTTTGACTTGGTCTACATGCCTCCGGCAGGTTTTGCCATTGTCCATTTGTACTACCAGTAGCCTGTTTCCTTCCTTGACCATTACTGTCCCTGCAAGCCATTTGGGACCCCTGCCATAGTTTAGTACAAACACTTTGTCCCCTATCTCATTCCATCTCCCCCTCGAATTTCTGTCATGGTACTCAGTCAGCTTACGACGCTTTGCCTCAACGATTTTGTGCATGTCTGGGAGGATTAATGAGAGCCTTGTTTTTAAAGTCCTTTTCATCAACAGTTGCATGGGGGGGGATCCCAGTCAGTGAGTGCGGACGAGATCTGGATGCCAGCAGCAGTCGCGACAGGCGACCCTGCAGCGTGGGACCTTGGATTTTAAGCATGTCTTGTTTAATGATTTGCACTGCTCTCTCCACCTGGCTGTTGGAGGCTGGCTTGAACGGTGCCGTCTTGACGTGATTTATGCCGTGGTCAATTATAAAGTCTTGGAATTCTGAGCTGGTGAAGCATGGACCATTGTCACTGACCAATATGTCAGGGATTCCGTGCATTGCAAACATGGTTGCGAGGCTCTCCACAATGGTGGAGGTTGTGCTCGAGTTTAAAATGGTGCATTTGATCCACTTTGAAAATGCATCTACAACTACGAGGAACATTTTGCCCATGAATGGGCCCGCATAGTCTACGTGCACCTGCGACCACGGTTTGGTAGGCCAGGGCCAGGGGCTCAGTGGAGCCTCCCTGGGGGCATTGCTGAGTTGGGCACAAATGGTGCACCTTTGGACGCAGAGCTCCAAGTCTGCGTCAATACCAGGCCACCAGACGTGGGATCTGGCTATGGCCTTCATGAGAACGATCCCCGGGGGCTCGCAGTGGAGCTCCCGGACAAATGTCTCTCTGCCTCGTAGAGGCATGACTACTCGGCTGCCCCACATCAGGCAGTCTGCTTGTAGTGATAGCTCATGCATGCGCCAGTGAAAGGTTTTAATTCCTCGGGGCAGGCATCGCGAGCCTCTGCCCAGTCACCGGTTAGGACACATCTTTTTACTAAGGATAAAGTGGGGTCGCTGGCCGTCCAGGCTCTGATTTGGCGAGCCGTCATGGGCGAACCTGTGGACTCAAAGGCATTGATTGCCATGACTATCTCACAGTCGTATTCGTCAGACCCTTCCGTGGTCGCCAGGGGTAGCCTGTTGAGCGCGTCGGCACAGTTGTCTGTGCCTGGTCTGTGCCTTATTGTGTAGTCGTAGGACGCCAGCATGAGTGCCCACCGTTGAATTCGCGCTGAGGCGTTGCCATTTATTGCCTTGCTCTCGGATAGGAGGGACGTGAGGGTCTTGTGGTCGGTTTCTAACGCGAATTTGGCCTCGAAAAAGTATTGGTGCATCTTTTTGACACCGTACATGCACGCGAGCGCCTCCTTCTCTACCATTCCGTACCTGCGCTCCGCCCGCAAAAGTGACCTGGAGGCATAAGCTATGGGTTGTAATTTGCCCGCACTATTGACATGTTGCAAAACGCACCCGACCCCATACGCTGACGCATCGCATGTGAGAACTAGCTTTTTACCTGGATCAAAGCAAGTAAAAACACTGTTGGAACACAGAAGGTTGCGTGCCTTATTGAAGGCGTGTTCCTGGGCGTCCCCCCAAAACCAATCGCACCCCTTCCTGAGTAGCACGTGGAGAGGCTCCAGCAGCGTGCTTAAGTTCTGCATAAAGTTCCCAAAGTAATTGATTAGCCCGAGAAAGGCGCGCAGTTCTGAGACATTCCGGGGCCTGGGTGCCAGGCGAATTGCTTCTGTTTTGGACTCTGTTGGGCGGATTCCATCAGCGGCAATCCTTCTGCCCAAAAATTCAACCTCGGGTGCGAGAAACAGGCACTTGTATTTCTTGACTCGTAGGCCTACTCGATCCAACCGCTTTAGTACTTCCTCCAAATTACGAAGATGGGAGTCGGTGTCTCTGCCCGTGATAAGTATGTCGTCTTGAAATACAACCGTCCCCGGGATGGACTTGAGCAGACTCTCCATGTTGCGCTGGAATATGGCAGCTGCCGACCTGATGCCGAATGGGTATCGATTGTACATGAAAAGGCCTCGATGTGTGTTGATGGTGGTGAGTAGCTTGGATTCCTCGGTCAATTCTTGCGTCATATACGCAGATGTGAGGTCTAATTTTGAGAAAAGTTTACCTCCAGCCAATGTGGCAAATTACTCCTCCGCTCTGGGCAGCGGGTACTGGTCCTGTAGGGAGACTCTGTTTATAGTAGATTTGTAGTCCCCACAGATTCGTACGGATCCATCAGGCTTCATGACTGGGACGATGGGACTTGCCCAGTCGCTAAATTCCACAGGTGATATAATGCCTTCCCGCAGAAGTCTGTCTAGTTCGTGTTCATTCTTTTCCCTCATCACATAGGGTACAGCTCTGGTCTTGTGATGGACCGGTCTAGCATCCTGTGTGATGTAGATTTTGACTTTGGCCCCTTTGAAAGTGCCCACACCTGGTTGAAAGAGATGTTCAAATCGCTTTATAACTGTTGAGCAGGAGGTCCGTTCCTCTAATGACATGGCATGGACATCATCCCATTTCCAGTTTAGTTTTGCCAGCCAGCTTCTCCCCAGCAGTGCTGGGGAGTCTCCGGGGATAATCCACAGGGGAAGTCGGTTCACTGTTCCTTTGTGTGTGACAGAGAGCATGGCGCTGCCGAGGACTGATACGATTTCTTTGGTATAGGTCCTTAGTTTGGTGTCGACCCTTGTGAGTTTTGGTCTGTCTCTTTTATGTGGCCACAGTTGTTCAAATTGTTGAGCGCCCATGAGAGATTGACTCGCTCCCGTATCCAGCTCCATGTTGACAGATATCCCGTTGAGTAGGACCCTCGTCATTATAGGAGGCATCCTGTTGTAGGAGCAGCGACCATTGATCGTGTTGACCCGCTGTACACCGGTGTCCCGGGTACTGTCCCCACCATCTTCTGCTTCACTTTCCGACCCATCCGATTCGTATACCAGCCGAGCTGCCGTTTTTTTGCACATGCGGGCCAAATGCCCTGTATATTCACAATTTCTGCAAACGGCATGCTGAAATCGACATCCCCTTGACGAGTGCCCACCCCCACACCTCCAGCACAGACCTGTTCCATTGTTCAAAGTGTTCCCAAAGAATGAGCTGCGTCTAGCTGATCTCTCTTGAGCATCTCTCAGTTTGTAGTTGATTGCTTGAATTGTGGGTCGAGAGCCTGTTCTCCTGGTTTTGTCTGTGTGTGGGGGTAGCAGCTTGTTTAGTGCTGTGAACTTCTTGTTCCGATATTTCGTTTGTTGTCATACCTGCATTGTAAATCAACCTCGTTTCTTCTTCCCCTACCAAGAATGTCTGTGCAACCAGTGCTGCTGCCTCTAAGGTCAGGTTCTTGGTCTCTATGAGCTTTCGGAATATGCCTGCGTGGCCTATTCCTTCAATGAAAAAGTCTCTCAGCATTTCTCTCCTCAGTTCATCGGAGAACTCACATAAACTAGCCAACCTCCGAAGTTCCGTCACGAAGTCGGGTATGCTCTGGCCCACACAACGTCTGTAGTTGTAGAACCTGTGTCTGGCCATGTGTAGGCTGCTCGCTGGCTTCAGGTGGTCTCTTACCAGTGTGCTCAATTCTTCAAACGATTTGCTTGCTGGTTTCTCGGGTGCCAACAGATCCTTCATTAAAGCGTATGTTTTCGAGCCACAGCTGGTCAAGAGATGGGCTCTTCTCTTGTTTGCCTTATCGTCGCCTAACCAGTCTTTGGTTACAAAGCTTTGCTGGAGCCTTTCTATAAAGTCCTCCCAATTGTCTCCCGCATTGTACTTTTCATCTGATCAGTTGTTCGCCATTCTGTGGATTCGTCGCCACTGTAAAGTCCTGTCCCCTCAGTGCAGATTCACACGAGGCATGTAGTGAAGTCAAGGTCACTCTGGACCTGCATCTTTATTTCACAGCTCTGGAATGCTGCACTTGCCTGAGACCTGTCTTTATATACCTGTCTCTTGCAAGTGCACCCCTCGTGGTAAGGTATGCTGGTGGTTACAGGTCATATCTTATTACAGTCATGTATAGCATGTTAGGATACAGTTATATATAATAATGTAAGATACATGACACCCTACTATTACTACTCTATGGTTTTTGGACTTCACAGCAATTTGCCTACATATTTGCTCCTCTATCTCCCTCCCACTCTTTGGGGGTCTATTATACACAACCAGCAGTGTGATTGCCTCTTTTTTATTTTTCAATTCGACTTATGTAGCCTCATTTGATGATCCCTTTAACATATAATCCTTCCTCACCTCTGTAATAGTTTCTTTAATCAGTACTGAAACGCCCACCTCCTTTTTACCCCCCTCTCTATCTTGTCTAAAAATCATATAGCCAGGAATATTGATCTGCCAAACCTGCCTCTCTTTCAGCCATGTTTCTATAATGGCTATAATGTCATACTCCCAAGTTTCTACCTGTGCTCTTAGCTCATCCGCCTTAATCGCTAGACTCCTTGCATTAAAGTATATACCATTAAGCACAGGAACACTTCCTTGCTTACTACATACTAAGCCCTGTTTCCTCTGTCTTACAGATACACTTTCTAGATTCTTGCTATCCAATTTCTGCTTTACTTCCTTCCCTTCCTTCCCTTTTGAATTAATTCTCAGGTTCCCATCCCCCTGCCAAGCTAGTTTAAACTCTCCCCAACAGCACTAGCAAAACTCCTCGCGAGGATATTGGTTTCGGCACTGTTGAGGTGCAACCCATCCGGTTTGGCCCATTGAGCCCATGCCGGCTCTCTGCAAGAGCACTTCAGCTAATTCCACTCGCCCGCCCTTTCCCCGTAGCCCTGCAAGTTTTTTTCTTTCAGGTACTTATCCAATTCCCTTTTGAAAACCACAATTGAATCTGCCTCCACCATCCTTTCAGCCTGTGCATTCCAAATCCTAACCTCTCGCTGCATGAAAATGTTTTTCCTCATGTTGTCTTTGGTTCTTTTGTCAATCTGTGTTCTCTGGTTCTCAACCCTTCCGCCAATGCGAACAGTTTCTCTCCATCTACAATGTCTGGACCCCTCGTGATTTTGAACACCTCGATCAAATCTCCTCTCAACCTTCTCTGCTCCAAGGAAATGGCAGTTGCTGTAATTAGTGGACAAATACTTGCCCTGTTCATATTACATTTCTGCGTCAACTCATTTAATATTGGTGTTAATTCCTTTTGTTTAAATGGATTAATGCTTCTATTAAAATAGTCAAACGTGTTAAGTGTTTGTCTGCTGATATTACGAACAGTCATTTTGATCATTTTCAAAATCAGACCATAAAATTTGTCCACCTTCATGCAGTATATCATTTTGCTTAAATGTTATCATGAAAACTAGCAGCAGATTTTTGTTGTTGTTGGACTGCCTGGCTACGGTAAGCCAGGACACTGCAGGCTAGGAGGAGGAGCAACATTTACACCCCTGTGGGCACTGTGAGATCAAACTTACCAGAAGTTATCTATCTGGGTGAATGAAAAAAGGGGCATTGAGAGTGACACTGCTACTGGAGAAGCTATGAGCGACACAAACCTCCCAGAGAAAGATGGACATTATTCATTAATATCTTCCGACTGTGTATTTGTTTTACACTAACATGCTGAATACAAAGATCGATGATTCTTTCAGGTTGTGACTGATAATAAAATGAGAACAGAAATGAAAAATGAAAATATTATAAATCAGTTTGAAGGACAGTAGAGCCAAAACTATCAATTAAATAACCTAGGGGATGGTATTATTCAGTATCAACCTATCTTGCATATTTTTGTTTTTGTTTGTTGTTCAATCTCTAATGTAGAACAAAACAATATTTAAGACTAAATAAAATTCTCTCTGCAGATTATTAATATTATTAGAAATCTATGTTTTACTTTTAGCTACTATGATCTCATAGTTCTGTTTAAAGCTTTTTAAGAAGTCACATCTGTGTGAAGCAAACCTCATGTAAAACAGATGTGATTAAATTTAAAGTTTCTGTTTGACACACATTGTAAAAAAATAAACAAAAATTAGAGCTCAAAGGGGCCCATATTCAGCCTGTTGGTAGTTTTTATGCCCACTTACCACCAGCCATTCAGGCTGAGTTAGTTTGGGTGCTGCACCCCACAGACTGATACTGCGGTTTAGGGGATTAAATTATGAGAACAAATTACATAAACTTGATTTGTATTTCCTTGATTATAGAAGGTTGCGAGGTGATTTGATTGAGGTGTTTAAAATGTTAAAATTATTTGATCATCATCATAGGCAGTCCCTTGGAATCGAGGAAGACTTGTTTCCACTCCCAAAGTGAATTCTCTGATAGTTGAACAGTCCAATATGAGAGCCACAGACCCTGTTACAGGTGGGACAGACATTCGTCGAGGGAAGGGGTTGGTGGGGCTGGTTTTCCGTGCGTTCCTTCCGCTGCCTGCACTTGATCTCTTCATGCTCTTTGCAATCCCTGGCTCGGAATTATTTGATAGGGTAGTACAGAGGGCCCATATTTACCCAGGAGTTGCTCTGTTTTTTTTGGAGCAACTTGATTTTTCTGGAGTATCTTTTTAGTTGCAATTCTGCCCATTTAATTTGCGCCAGTGTAAGTGAGTTAGTTAGGTTTTTTTTAGTTTCTTCTTTTTCAAAAGGGGGCGTTACCAGCCCCTTATGCCTGTTTTGTCCAGTTAAGCAAGTTTAGCCAGCTAAAAGTTACTCCAAACTAACTTAGGCCAGCTTAAGTGGGCACTCTTGTACGTTCAGAAAAACCTTGCGGTGAGTTAAGAAATCAGCGCAGGCAGCCAAAGATGGGGGGGGGAGGGGACCTTGCAGAGCACTAAACACCTTCACAACACCATTAAAGAAGCACCCAGCACTAAACAAAACAGTACATTTGCACCAAGCACTAAACAAAGCACAAAAAGTAATAAGCAATTAATTAACAAATAAAAAATAGAAGGAACCCTGCACCTAAAGCACCAAGACCAAAGTAATAAGTAATCAATCAATCAGTAAATAACAAATAAAAAATAGAAGTCCCACCTTAGGGAAAGCAGCGGGCGGCCGATGAGGGAGCCCATTCAGCCAGGGCTAGGGATGGCATGCTTTGGGCCCCTCCCATACAGCCTGCAGTGCACACTCACAGATTCGACCTGCCAGGAGCTACTGCACATGCGCGCAGACTCTAGTGCGCATGTGCAGAGGTCCCGGCACTGTTTTCAGCGACGGGACCTGGCTCCGCCCCCAATCCACTGGCCACGCTACGCCGCCACCGAGGAGAGGCTGGGGAGTGGCCAGAATCAGGAGGAAGATTTGCAGCACGCTTAGAGGTGGACAAAAGCGGCGCACCTCGGCTGAGGGCGCCAGAAAAAGGGGTTGGGGAAATTTGAGCCCAGAGAAACCATTTCCTCTTGTGGGAGAATCAAGAACAAGAGGACATAATCTTAAAATTAGAGCTAGGCCACTCACTGTGAAATCAGGAAGCACTTTTTTCACACAAATAGTAGTAGAAATCTGAAATTTTCTGCCCCAATAGGCTATGGATACTATGACAATTGGAGCTTTCAAGACTGAGATCGACAGCTTTTTGTTAGGTAAGTATATCAAGGGATATGGAGCAAAGGTCGAAATGATCTGCTTGAATGGTGGAGCAGGCTCGAGGGGATGAATAGCCTACTCCTGTTCCTAATACTCAGACCAGTCCTTAACAATACTATCAAACTAAATACTGCTGGTTTGGGATTGACAGCAAGGCTTTTCTGGTAATAGCAACCAGCACTATATCCTCCCTGACAGATGATTTTTCTTTTGGTGGTGACCTGGTAGGTGCCGATGCCTCAGTGCCTGTGTTGGTGCCTGCTCCAATAGTGTTGGTGATCTGGTGTTTGGTGCTGCCCTTGGACTCCAGCTAGTCTGAGGCCAGGGATGAAGGTAAATATTCAAATTGTACAACGCTGTTCCCAAGATCCCACAAGCTGACACTCAGGTTTTGAGCCTGAAGAGCAGAGGACAACCCCGTTCCATATTTACCTTCATGATGGTCAGTAGCTTTGGCAGCCTATGAAGCTAATGTGAGAACTGGTTTAACCACAAATAGGAAAGGGGCAGATAAAATGCCCAGAGGCTAACCATCACTGCCTGTAGCAGAATGAGAAAGGAGTGTATCCTACCTTGTCACCACCAGCGTGAGGCGCTGATCTCAATTATGTTGATGATAGGAGTGTCTGAAGGCAGTACACCAAACAATATCGATAATCCCTGCAGCTTCCCGCTTGCTCCCACATTCTAAAATGTGGTACTCAAATTATCCATTTCGGAAAGATAAAAGGCTGAATGAACCTTGTCAGGAATCAAACTGAGATCTTCTGGCTTGCAGCCCAACAGTCAATGACTGAGCTACCCAGTAGTCAGAATGAGAGGGGATTCATTCAGAAGCATACTTTGAACAACCCAAACTCCACAAACTCTACAAGTTCCATTCTGTTTTGCTGGACAAGTGTGAGAAGGGATGTAGCCAAAAGGGTGCACCATTCCACACATTCTTGTTGTACCCTACCTCCAGTCTAATAATCAGAGGCTGTAGGGGGCGGAGCTAGAACCCTGCGCCGAAAACAGTGCCGGGAGCTCTGCACATGCGCGCTACAGTGGGCACGCAAGTGCAGTAGCTCCAGGCGCCCGAAACTGTGTGGGAGGGGCCCAAAGCACGCAGCCCCTAGCCCTGGCCGAATGGCCTCACTGGGGCTGCGTGAATAAGGCTCCTCCCACGGCCAGCTCCTGCTTCCTGCCGACTCTCGCTCCTGCTTCCCCCCCCCCGACCGGACCGGACCCGACTCGACCCGCCTGTCGCTGCCGCTCCTGCTTCCCCGCCGCTCCTGCTTCCGCCATCCCCCCCCAACCGGACCGGACCCGACCCAACTCAACCCGTCTGCGTCTGCCGCTGCCGCTGCCGCTCCCACCCGACTCGACCCAACTCTACTCTCGCCCCCGGACTGGATCCGACCTGACCTCCCCCTCCCCGACCTGACCTCCCTCTCCCCGACCTGACCTCCCTCCCCGACCTGACCTCCCTCTCTCCCTCTCTCCCTCCCTCTCTCCCTCCCTCACTCTCTCCCTCTCTCTCTCCCTCCCTCACTCTCTCCCTCTCTCCCTCTCTCCCCCTCCCTCTCTCCCTCCCTCCCCCTCCCTCCCTCCTCCGCCGACCCGAACCGAACCTCTCTCCCCGACCCGACCCAACACCACCTACCTCTGGTGCTGGGGACGGGCCCTGCCCGAAATCTCGGGCCCGGCCCGTTCAGCCTTCGGTCCCGACGGCAAACCGCTTCCTAAAGGCCTGCCTGAAGAACTTTCACACAGGTAGGAAGATGGTTTATTTAATCTTTTCTTTGCTTATAAATGTTTATTCAGGTTGGATTTATTTGTATAATATTTGTATAAGTATAACTAAGGATTTATTATAGAATTTAATGACTTCCCTTCCCTCCCCCTCCCCCCACCTCGTTCTGGACGCCTAATTTGTAACCTGCGCCTGATTTTTTAATGTGTAGAACAGGTTTTTTCAGTTCTACAAAAATCTTCACTTGCTCCATTCTAACTTAGTTTGGAGTACGTTTTCACTGTGGAAACTTTGAAATCAGGCGTCAGTGGCCGGACACGCCCCCTTTTGAAGAAAAAATTCTGTTCCAAAGTAGAACTGTTCTACCTGACTAGAACTGCAGAAAAAAAAATGTGGAGAATTGCGATTTCTAAGATAGTCCGTTCTCCACCAGTTGCTCCTAAAAATCAGGCGCAAATCATGTGGAAACTTGGGCCCCATATTCCCACTTTTCCCCCATACCCCTTGATGCCTTTTGTTCTGGAAATCTATCTATCTCTCTCTTAAATATATTCAATGACTTGGCCTCCACAGCCTTCTATGGTAGAGAATTCCACCCTCTGAGTGAAAACATTTCTCCTCAACTCGGTCCTAAATTTCCTACCCTGTATCCTGAGACTGTGACCCCTTGTTCTGGACTTCCCAGCCAGGGAAACCATCTTCCCCGGATCCAGTCTATCCAACCCAGTCAGAATTTTATATGTTTCAATGAGATCCCCTCTCATTCTTCTAAACTCTAGTGAATACAGGTCTAGTCGACCCAATCTCTCCTCATACGACAGTCCTGCCATCCCAAGAATCAGTCTGGTGAACCTTCGCTGCACTCCCTCTATGGCAAGTATATCCTTTCTTAGGTAAGGAGACCAAAACTGCACACAATACTCCAGGTGAGGTCCCACCAAGGCCCTGTATAACTGTAGTAAGACATCCTTGCTCCTGTACTCAAATCCTCTTGCAATGAAGGCCAACATATCATTTGCCTTCCTAACTGCTTGCTGCACCTGCATATTTACTTTCAATGACCGGTATACAAGAACACCCAGGTCCCTCTGTACATCGACACTTCCCAAGCCATCACCATTTAATAATACTTTGTCCTTATGCTTTTCTTACCAAAGTGGATAACTTCACATTTATCCACGTTATACTGCCATGTGTTTGCCCACTCACTCAACCTATCTAAATCGCCTTGCAGCGTCTTTGCATCCTCCTCACAACTCACAAGCCCACCTAGTTTTGTGTCATCAGCAAACTTGGAAATATTACATTTGGTTCCCTCATCCAAATCATTTATATATATTGTGAATAGCTGTGGCCCAAGCACTGATCTCTGTGGTACCCCACTAGTCACTGCCCGCCATCCCGAAAAAGACCCGTTTATTCCTACTCTCTGTTTCCTGTCAGTTAACCAATTTTCAATCCATGCCAATACATTATCCCCAATCCTATGTGCTTTAATTTTGCACACTAACCTCTTATGTGGGACTTTATCAAAGGCCTTCTGAAAATCCAAATACACTACATCCACTGAGCAAGTAGTACAAAGGTTGCATTCCACTCAAGTATCCCAAGCTCTGGCCCCTCAATGCTGCTCCAAGTTAGGAAAGCCAAGACTAATAGTGAGAAACAACAGCCTACTACTGTCCATCTGAGTGCTACTGGTACCTGGTGAACAATAGGTCCCACTCCACCTTCTCTCCCCCCTCCCCTGCTAAGCCTGCAACTAATTTTTAAAGAGTAACACCTTCCCAATCTATGAATCATGCTAGTGAATTGTCTAGATACATTGTATATATTGTTTGAATATGTCTGTGAGTGCTGTGTAACCATAGATGCACAATGATTCATGTAAATACTGTAGATAGCAATTCAAAATAAAATGTATAACACTATTTTACAATATTGTAGATGCTTGGCCAGAGAATACTGCACAGTTAGACTGCCTTGGGCTACATAAATTCAGCCTGTCTACATCTTCATGCCATCGTTGCCATTTTGTGTTTAGGTCTACCAGATTGTAGTCAAGTACCTCATTTCCACTGGCTAATAACTATTAGCATTTAGATGGCATTTTTAACATAAGAAACATCCCAAGGCACTTCACAAATAGATACAAGGAAAACATTTGTCAAGTCAGAAAGGATAGATTAGATGGGGTAAACAGAAACTTGGGTCGCAATTTCGCCTACTGGGTCGGGAGTAATGCAGGCGATGTCGGGGGCGGGTTCCAACCCCGCTCCTGGGTCCATGCCGGCTTCCCCCATGACTTCCCCTTGATAGGGCTTGTTAAGCCGGCCAGCGAGGTTCACAGTCAATTAATAGAAAGCAGATCTGATGAGGTCATTTGATGATGCGTCATCAGCTGGTTTCCTTAAAGGGACCGTGGCCAATTTTATTTTGACATTTGTGCTGTCGTTCTACAACATTGAGGTGCTGCAAACACTGACAAGCACTGCACAGAGGTGCAAGACTTCACCAGGCTCTCCCATGGCTCCCTCCATATGCTTATGGAGGAAATCACAACACGCAAGGAGGTTCTGTTCCCTTCCAATGGGCAGAAGAGACCTCCATAGGACACCAACACAGCCTGGTTGCACATTGCACAGAAGGGCACAAGCAAGGATGTCATCTGGAGAAGCTGGCTACAGTGAGGCAAATCTTTCAATGATCTCAGTGGATCACAAAACATTACTGCAAAGTCACACTCAATCTCATCCTGCTTGCCACTCATCACAGCTGCATCACTCTGCCTTCCCTACCCTACTCCTGTACATCCTTACTCACAAAAACTTACCTTGCACTTCCACCTATCCCTCTCTCTCTATCTACATTATCACATTCCCATCTAACTAGCCACCCCTCACACTCACCCTCATCCATGTCCAATCATACCAACTAACAACACACAAGGGTAGGCACTTGGGTCTTTTAGCTAATGTTCATGTAAAGTTTCGGTTAAGGAGTTGTCAAACATTGAAATCTTTATTTTCAACACTTTGCATTCTTGGACAAATTTGTATGCACTTTTGGAAGTGGCTTAGGGAGTTGCAGTGAATGGCCAGACATAATGGTACCCACCACAATGGTGGTGAGTGTGAAAGGAATGGCTTGGGCATTGCAGGGATGTTTTATGGTGTTGGTGTGGGGTGGTGCCAACCTAGCACATCATGTGGCAGCCAGGATGTACAAAATCAACTGCAGTAAATCTGGCCATGGTGAGGCCATTCTGGCCTCCCGGGCAGCAATGTGGCCGGGTGCTGATGCCCTCTGTCCTGTGCAGCATCAGGTGATTTCGGAGAAGATTGGTGTTGTTGTTGGTGCTGCTGGTGTGCCTGGTGATGTTGGTATTGGGGCTGATCATGATGGGATTCTGAGGACCAAGGTGAGATTTTTTCAAGAGCACTGACGCTGATGGAATAGATAGCAGCTGAAGCTGAGATGACAAAAGCGATCTGTCAATGGTGAGAGAGGTTGTTCCAAGGAGGTGACACTGGATAGAGAGTATACTCTAAACACCTCAAATGTGTACTCCAAATTCTGAAGGCTCAAGCTTCTAACATTGGAAAGTGAACAGCTGTGAAATGGTAGCTTTTATACCAGTTTTGCAGCTGTCACCTTTTAGAAGAATGGAGAGTCATTGAAAACCCGACCTACTTACCTGACATGATTTCTGAGCACGGGGACCCTCGTAAAAAAGCTGGAAAATGCTAGGTATATGGTAAAATGCTGCGTAAGTACCTTTTAACAAGCACTTAACTATTTCAATTGGCTTACCCATCGCTTAGTGTCAGGTCTGTAAAGTGCAGACAGACTTGGGAAACTGACATGGAGATGGGTTCACAACGGGATCCTGACCCACTGTCAATATTTTATATTTTGACAGTGGACCCGCCTCCGACCCCGCCCTCTTGGCACCGGCAACATCCAAGCCACAGTCAAAGAGGTGAGTCTAGAGGAGGTTTCTAAAGTTGGAGAGAGGGCTGAAAGGAAACGAATCCTGTCAAGTTGGAATGAATCCCACAACTATCTTTACTTCCCTATTTAAAATATCTGAAATCCTTCCAGGAGAAATTATTTTGGGCTTGAAAGGTTCTAAATTTTAAATTCACTCCTCCTGCTGTTGAGCTTGGGTTCTCTTTTCCAGCTCTGGCCTCTTCTTTCCTATGAGTGGAAAATATCTAAAATTATAGAGTATCAGTGGGGTCACCAGTAATTAGGGTTATCATTTAGTACATTCTGCTGGAGCTTGCTTGATCAGCTTTGGGGGAGGGGGTCAGAAAGGAATTTCCCAGAATTTCTTTCTCAATTGGTCTTAGGTTTTTCCTCAGTTTTTTTTGTTTTTTCCAAGAGATTGCATGTCTGGGTTGATAATGCACATTGTCACAGGCAAAACCCTGTCTGAATGGGACAGGCTGGTTGGACCAGTCAGCCTTGTGCTTTATCACATGTTCGTAAATAGTTTGGCCATAACTCTTTCAGTACCCATGTAAGGCCCTATTAACACATCAATTTGTATGGTTGCTAACACCTATGCTTCTTTCACTCTTTTTCAAGTAGAATATTCGAGTCATATGTTGCCAATGTTGGTCCATGCAAACCCCCAATTACCTGGTCTAACCCCAATTCTCTACTCATTTCCCACAACCTTTAATATTATTTTTTTCCCCTAAAAACCTAATTCTCTGTTTTAAAGAATGTATGGGCTCTGCTTCAACAATAGTTTGTGGGAGATTGACTAGTTATTTTTTATTATCTGCCCTACAAGTGCTAAATGTTTCTTATTTTAGTTTTAATCTCCCTCTTCATCCATGCAAATCCAATGTTCAAAATACTGCACTTTGTTCCTAACTGGGATATCATACATTTTTATGTTTTCTGTCTTCTGTTTAAATATTTTCCATTGCTGATCAACAGTTCTTTCATTAATCTTTTCTTGCTTTTAATGTAGGCAAGTAACTTTGTAATTTTGCTGTAGTTTGCTTTATCCAAGGCCCTTTACCTCAATTTTTCTTTTTCCATTCTATTTTCACACAAAACTTAATTAAAAATAAAAAAAACTGTCAATGCTGGAAATCTGTAATAAAAACAGAAAATGCTGGAAATACACAGCGGGTCAGTCAGTGTATGTAAAAAGGAAAAGGAGAACTGAAAACGTGTTTCTCTATTTTAGGTCACCCATGTGCTCTGTCTGTGACCTTTCCTATGCCCCCACTGTGTTTCATTAATCATTCTTCACACATCATCTTCTTTCAATAGAATGGATGAACTCAGTCTCATATTTACATTCTGCTCACTTTCAGTATTCCTCTTTTGGAATCATCAGATCTTGCAGATATGCTTTCAATATGTTTGTGCATAGCTCTTTTGTGGCTATAATCTGTTCAAAATTACAGCATTTTAATAAAAATGGAAAATTGATACCCTATGTTTTTGTATAATTATTTAATTTTAATTTCTCTAATCTTACTTTGTAATGTTTAATGATCATAATTTATGGTAGAGATGCTGACTGATAGAATTCATGTATCAGTTTGGATAGATAGACATTTTAATTCAAACGTTAAGGTTCCTCAATTGGTTTGACTTCTGAAGCAGAAGTTTGGCTCCTTAGAAACTGGAAGCATTTGAATCCACCAATCTGAATTGCTTCTGAAGCCAATATAAAACTTCATTTGTTCAGCTCGAAGAGAAACAACGGCATGGCCATTTCACAGACATCTTTTGGTGGGACTTTGAAACGAAACATTGCTACAACAATAGCCAATATCATCATTCCTAAAATGCAGATTAACAAAACATTTACTTGCTTTCTGTGTAGTAAACTATGTGAATATCTGAATGCTGTGGTATGTTAAAAAGAATGTTCCTCCAAAAAAAAAACTAGTCAATGTAGGCAGTCTAACAAGGGCTCTTCAGAAAAGATAAGAATTTATCTTGTAATTTTGACCTGGGAAAAGGTCAGTAGAACTGAAGTGTCAGGAGGTTTGTGTGGTATTGAGTTTTCAGTAAGCCTTTCATGAAGGTGCACAATAAATAGAGTGTTTTAACTGAATGTGAGAGATACAATGGTATCAATAGACCAGAATTTCACTGAAATTGACATTTTTGTTTAAGAATGAGGGGATAGGAAAAATTCCACCTGAAGTTCTAAGAATGTTTCACAAAAATAACAGACCTGGGAAGTCACCGAAAGTCACCAAAGCCTGCATTCTGCCGATTCAAAGGATTATGGACATTGCACTAAGGCTTTCTAGGAGAATATGTCATAGATATGAAGATGTGGTAGGGATTAGGTGAGTTATAGAGAAGAGTACTGTTTCACTTCTCCTAATATTCACAGCAGCTGTACAGCTTCATGTTAAATCAAAGAAACCTAGTATTTCTCATCAAAGAAAACTTTAATGTATTAGCTTTTTCTCCATTTCATGGATACTTTTGACCAGTTCTGACTATTAAACCTGACATGGGCCTATGTCTAAAAACTGAACTAATGCTTACCTTCTTACTGAACAATTTTTAGGGCTATCTCCTCAATGTTCCCTCCTTTCTTTGTAATTTTATACTTAGATTTCCCTTTGGGTGTGCAATGGTCGAGCCTGCAGACTTCTTGCTGGAATCATTAGTGATGTTCTGACAGGGAGCATGCTGTTGCAGACAGGATAGTTTCCCTCAACCCACAATGGAATGCTATACACCATAAAGTTCCACGTCAGGTGGCTCAGTTGAGCATCTATTTAACTTGCCCATTGAGGGAAGTTTGAGTTCAAGTAGAATCAAGTCTGAAGTTTGAACCGAGACCCTCTAAATGGGATTTCAACTGTTTTCCCAGGGCCTTAAAACTGTGGAACTCATTATCTCCCTCTTTCTCCCAGAGGCTTTTCAAAGTCAAACTTTGCATCACCTTATCATTAATTCTTGATAAATCTTGTCTCTTTTCCTTCTTTTTTCAATTTGGCGATGTCTTGCAATATAGGCCTTGGCCTTTCAGATGAGTTCCTCAATTTAAAAAAAAAACACCTTTTGGGTTCTCTAAAACAGAAGTAATGATAATAATAGTTACTTTTATGATGCTTTACAGTTTAGATTTCTGATTCACTTAGCGCTGAAGAACCATACAAAAGTGACTGAGGTTCCTTGGTTGTAGTATTTGTTCCATAGAACACGGGCATAAAAGGCCTCTTTGAGTTTGCAGACTGTGGATACACGATATGCTCTGGTCGAGTGCTGTGTCTGACTGCAAATCCTTAGGTCAATCTGTTACTTTGAGTATTTTTGCTGTTAATAAAACATGTTAAAACTAATAATGTTATGCGTCAGTTTTGAGGTCAGCAAGTGAGGAATGTTCTCTGGTAAAGCTGCTGTACTCCTTGTCCGACAATACTTGTGTTAACGTCAGGTCAAGGCTCTAAATTTAAAGTCAAACAGCCATTGGTCTCAAGTGTACTCAGGATGATTAGAACCAGGAATGTGGAAAATAGATTCATGCAATAAAATGTAAATAAACTTTAACAGAAAGTGATCACCATGATTCAAACTAGGACCAACTTAAAATAAATGAAAAATTAATCCTATCAAAGTTTTGGGGGGGGATATTATATCTCTAATATATTTTAAACCACTTGAGAACTGCAATAACATTTTACCATCAAAATATATACCTTTAAGTAACCGTTTTTTCATTTATTTTGAAGACAAGTTAAAAGGTTCATGCTTCAGTCATGTCTGTAATCCTGCTTTGCAATATTTCAGCATAAAAGAGTATTTAAATTAATGCAAGCAAACTTTATTTGCTAGAAATGTAGCACATTGTACCAACTGTAGAAGATGTTCAGCAAACAAAGAGTTAACTTACTGGCAAGGTTGAAAACATGGAAGGTGATGCATGGTAACCTGATTTTCAATTCTGAAATCCATCCGTTACGGGTCAGCCACAAAGCCCTTTCCTGATTTAACTTTGCGTTTCTCACAGTGGGAGTCGGTTGATTAAATAATTAATTTTAAAACTCACGTCAAATCTCAGGTTTGGTCAGGACTTTCACCCATTGCATGTTCCCATCCCTAAAATTCCCTAAATTTCATAAAAAGAGTTTCTTGCATTCTAATGAGTTAAATAGCAGAGAACAATATTTAGCATTTCTTGTCTAGGAAATCTTATTCAAAATCTGTCTGACATGCTTTGTTGAATCTGACACAGGAAGGTTATTAAATGACTGACCCATTTTAGATCAGGGTTTTAATGGAAACACAATTTTTGGCACTCCTGTGTTTTTCCATGTTACCTATCTGCTAGCCACAACCTTAACCTAAAGGCATCTAATTAAGTGCTCAATGGGCAACATAAGATGTTTAATTATACATATTTTTGATAATCTTTTTGAAAGCTTTTGGCTGAAATTTCTTTTACAATAACTAATGTTTGACTAACATAACTTTATAAAACAACTACTATTCAAGCTTTTTTGATTTAAAATAAAATTATACTCCTCCTCTCCTGAAAGGGCTGATTTTTGCTGTCCTTTCCATAAGTGCCTCATCCCAGCAGCCATTCTTCATGCCTGAGTCTATACAGTGAATGTTCACGGGCTATTTAGCCATGGATAAATCACAGTTCATCCTAACCTCACTCAACTTCCACACATGCACACTGCCTACAAGTCTACATAGCTCAGTTCCACATTACACACCGCACCTCCCAGTTGAGCCATCAGGGCATGCTCTTTACTGACTTGAAAGATGGTTAGGAGTCTGGAAGGATCCAGAACACCTAAGTGATGATTTTTTCTATTGATGTTAGTTTTAGCAAAATATAATAGAGAACATTTCCTTTTAATTAATCACAAATTACTTCTTAACAAAGCTGGCAATAATTTAACGAGAAAGGCTCGGATGATCAGGAAGTAGAATCAATTTGGGTGGAGATAAGAAATAACAAGGGGCAGAAAGCATTGGTGGGAGTAGTTTATAGGTCCCCGAACAATAGCTATTGGACAGAGTATTAATCAAGAAATGAAAGGAGCTTGTAACAAAGGTAACGCAATAATTGTGGGGGACTTTAATCTTCATACAGACTGGGCAAATAAAATTGGCAAAGGTAGTCTGAAGGATAAGTTCATGGAATGCATTTGAGACAGTTTTCTATAAAAATACCTTGTGGAACCAACCAGGGAACAGGCTATTTTAGATCTTGTATTGTGTAATGATACAGGGTTAATTAGTAAAGGATCCTCTGGGGAAGAGTGATCATATGATAGAATTTCATATTGAGCTGGAGAGTGAAATACTTAAGCCTAAGCTAGAGTCTTAAATGTAAATAAAGCCAATTACATAGGTATGAGGGGCAAGTTGGCTAATGTAGATTCGGAAATTAGATTAAAAAGTATGACGGTAGATAAGCAGTGGCAAACATTTAAAGAAATATTCCAAAATTCTCAATGAATGTACATTCCATTGAGAAATAAAAACTCCATGGGAAAAGTGATCCATCCGTGGCTAACTAAAGAAGTTAAGGACAGTATTAGATTAAAGTAACAGGCATCTAATGTTATGAAGAATGTTATGTAAGCCTAAGGATTGGGAGAGCTTTAAAAACCAGCAAAGGATGAACCAAAAAATTATTCGAAAAGGAGAAAATAGAATATAATAACATAAGAACATAAGAATTAGGAACAGGAGTAGGCCATCTAGCCCCTCGAGCCTGCTCCGCCATTCAATAAGATTATGGCTGATCTGGCCGTGGACTCAGCTCCACTTACCCGCCCGCTCCCCGTAACCCTTAATTGACTTATTGGTTAAAAATCTATCTATCTGTGACTTGAATACATTCAATGAGCTACCCTCAACTGCTTGCTTGGGCAGAGAATTCCACAGATTCACAACCCTCTGGGAGAAGAAATTCCTTCTCAACTCGGTTTTAAATTGGCTCCCCCGTATTTTGAGGCTGTGCCCCCTAGTTCTAGTCTCCCCGACCAGTGGAAACAATCTCTCCGCCTCGATCTTGTCTATCCCTTTCATTATTTTAAATGTTTCTATAAGATCACCCCTCATCCTTCTGAACTCCAACAAGTAAAGACCCAGTCTACTCAATCTATCATCATAAGGTAACCCCCCTCATCTCCGGAATCAGCCTAGTGAATCATCTCTGTACCCCCTCCAAAGCCAGTATATCCTTCCTTAAGTAAGGTAACCAAAACTGCACGCAGTACTCCAGGTGCGGCCTTACCAATACCCTATACAGTTGCAGCAGGACCTCCCTGCTTTTGTACTCCATCCCTCTCGCAATGAAGGCCAACATTCCATTCGCTTTCCTGATTACCTGCTGCACCTGCAAACTAACTTTTTGGGATTCATGCACAAGGACCCCCAGATCCCTCTGCACCGCATCATGTTGTAATTTCTCCCCATTCAAATAATATTCCCTTTTACTGTTTTTTTTTCCAAGGTGGATGACCTCACACTTTCCGACATTGTATTCCACCTGCCAAACCTTAGCCCATTCGCTTAACCTATCCAAATCTCTTTGCAGCCTCTCTGATTCCTCTACACAACCCACTTTCCCACTAATCTTTGTGTCATCTGCAAATTATGTTACACTACACTCTGTCCCCTCTTCCAGGTCATCTATGTATATTGTAAACAGTTGTGGTCCCAGCACCGATCCCTGTGGCACACCACTAACCACCGGTTTCCACCCCGAAAAGGACCCATTTAACTGACTCTCTGCTTTCTGTTCGCCAGCCAATTCTCTATCCATGCTAATACATTTCCTCTGACTCCGCGTACGTCTATCTTCTGCAGTAACCTTTTGTGTGGCACCTTATCGAGTAAACTCTCAAGAAATATAAAAACGGATTGTAAGAACTTCTACAAGTATGTAAAAAGGAAGAGTAAAAAAAGTAAACATTGGTCCCTTAGAGGCTGAGATAGGAGAAATTACAATGAGGAATAAGAACATGGCAGATACTTTAAACAAATATTTTGTATCTGTCTTCACAGTAGCAGATACAAAAACTATACCAAAAAGATTGGATAATGAAAGTGAGGAACTTCATAGAATCATATAAATTTACGGCATGGAAGGAGGCCATTTTGGCCCATCATGTCTGTGCCAGCCGACCAAGAGTTATCCAGTCTAATCCCACTTCCCAGCCCCTGGTTCGTAGCCCTGTAGGTTATGACACTTTAAGTGCACATCCAAGTATTTTTTAAATGCGGTGAGGGTTTTTGCCTCTACCACTCTTTCAGGCAGTGAGTTCCAGACCCCCACCAACCTCTGAGTGAAGAAATATCCTCTCATATCTCCTCTAAACCTCCCCCCAATTACTTTGAATCTATGCCCCCTGGTTATTGAACCCTCTGCCAAGAGAAACAGGTCCTTCCTATCCACTCTATCCAGACCCCTCATAATTTTATACACTTCAATCAGGTCTCCCCTCAGCCTTCTCTGTTCCAAAGAAAACAGACCCAGCATCTCCAATCTTTCTTCATAGCCAAAATTCTCCAGTCCAGGCAACAACCTCGTAAGTGTCCTCTGCACCCTTTCCATTGCAATCACATCTTTCCTGTAATGTGGTGACCAGAACTGCACACAGTACTCCAGCTGCGGCCTAACCAGTGTTTTATACAGTTCAAGCATAACATCCTTGCTCTTGTATTCCATTCCTCGACTAATAAAGGCAAGTATTCCATATGCCTTCTTAACCACCTTGTTTACCTGGCCTGCTACATCCAGGGATCTGTGGACCTGCACTCCAAGGTCCCTTTGTTCCTCTACACTTTTCAGTCATACCATTTAATATGTATCCCCTTGCCTTGTTAGACCTCCCCAAACGCATTTTCTCACACTTATCCAGATTGAATTTAATTTGTCACGGTTCTGCCCACCTGATTGGTACATTAATATTTTCTTGCAGTCTGCAGCTTTCTTCTTCATTATCAACCACACAGCCTATTTTAGTGTCATCTGCAAACTTCTTAATCATACCGCTAACATTTAAGTCCAAGTCATTGATATATAACACAAAAAGCCCAGCACTGAGCCCTGCGGAATCCCATGGATAGAGCCTTCCAGTCACAAAAACACCCATCAACCATTACCCTTTGCTTCCTACCTCTGAGATAATTTTGGATCCAACTTGCCACTTTGCCCTGGATTGCATGGACTTTTAATTTTGTGACCAGAAAGTACACTACATATATACTACATCATACGCTCTGCCCTTATCAACCCTCCTGGTTACCTCCTCGAAAAATTCAATCAAGTTAGTCAGACAGGACCTTCCCTTAAAAAATCCATGCTGACTGTCCTTGATTTCTAAATGAAGATTTAACCTGTTCCTCAGGAATTTTTCCAATAATTTTTCCACCACTGAGGTTAGGCTGACTGGCCTGCAATTACTCGGTTTATCCCTTTTTCCCTTTTTAAACAAAGGCACAACATTAGCAGTCCTCCAGTCCATCAGCACCACACCTGCAGCCAGAGAGGTCTGAAAAATGCTGGTCAGAGCCTTTGCTATTTTCTCTTTTGCTTCTCTTAACAGCCTGGGATACATTTCATCTGGGCCTGGGGATTTATCCACTTTCAAGGCTGCTAAGCCCCTTAATACTTACTTTCTCACTATGTTTTTCTCATCTAATATTTCACACTCCTCCCCCCTCATTGCAAAGTCTGTATCACCCCAATCATTTGTGAAAACAGATACAAAGTATTCATTAAGAATCATACCCACGTCTTCTGCCTCCACACACATATTTAATTTATGGTCTCTAATAGGCCCCACTTTTTATCAACTTAATGTAATTAAGATCAGAAGAGAAAAAATACTTGAGAAACTAATAGGTTTAAAAGCCGAAAAATCCCCTGGACCTAATGGCCTACATCCTAGGTTCTAAAAGAGGTGGCTGCAGAGATAATGCATGCATTGGTTGTGATCTTCCCTAGATTCTAGAATCTTCGCAGCAGAATGGAAGGTAGCAAATGTAACACCGCTATTGAAGAAAGGAGGGAGAGAGAAAACAAGGAACTATCAGCCTGTTAGCCTGACATCTGTCATCAGGAAAATGCTGGAACCCATTTTTAAGGAAATGGTAATAGGGCACTTAGAAAACCATAATATGATTGGGCAGAGTCAACATGGTTTTATGAAAGGGAAATCATGGCTAACAAATTTATTAGAGTTGTTTGAAGATGTAACTGGCAGGGTAGATAAAGAGAAACCAGTGGAAGTAGTATATTTGGCTTTCCAAAAGGCATTTGATAAGATGCCACATAAAAGGTTGCTACGCAAGATATGGGCACATGGGGTTGGGGGTAATGTATTAGCATAGATAGAAGATCGATTAACGGACAGAAAACAGAGAATAGTGATTACCGTGTCATTTACTGGTTGGCAGGCTGTAATTAGTGGGGTGCCGCAAGGATCAGTGTTTGGGCCGCAGCTATTTACAATTTATATTAATGATTTCGATGAAGGGATTGAGTGCAATGTACCTGTCTTGGATGATGATACAAAACTAGGTGCGAAAGTAAGCTGTGAGGAAGACACAAAGAGCCTGCAAAGGGATATAGACAGGTTAAGTGAGTGGGCAGTAAGGTGGCAGGTAGAGTATATGTGGGGAAATGTGAGGTTATTTACTTTGGTAGGAAAAATATAAAAACAGAATATTTTTTAAAAGGTGAGAAACTATTAAATGTTGATGTTCAGAGAGATTTAGGTGTCCTCGTTTGGGAAACACAGAATAAGCATGCAGGTGCTGCAAGTGATTAGGAAGGCAAATGGCACGTTGGCTTTTATTGCAAGGGGGTTGGAGTTCAAGAGTAAGAAAGTCTTACTACAATTATACAGGGCTTTGGTGAGACCATGCCTGGAGCACTGTGCACAGTTTTGGTCTCCTTATCTGAAGAAGGATATACTTGACTTAGAGGCGGTGCAACGAAGGTTCACTAAATTGATCCCTGTAATCAGAGGTTTTTCCTGTGAGGAGCAATTGAGTAGATGGAGCCTATGCTCTCTAGACTTTAGCAGAATGAGAGGTGATCTCATTAAACATATAAGATTCTGAGGGGGTTTGACAGGGTAGATGGTGAGAGGTTGTTTCCCCTGGCTGGAGATTCTGGAATTAGGGGGCACAGTCTCAGGATAAGGGATAGGCCATTTAAGACCGAGATGAGGAGGAATTTCTTCACTCAGAGGGTTGTGAATCATTGGAATTCTCTACCCCAAAGGGCTGTGGATGCTGAATCATTGAGTATATTCAAGGTTGAGATAGATAGATTTTTGGACTCTAGGTGAATCAAGTGATATGAGGATCGGGCGGGAAAGTGGAGTTGAGGTCAAAGATCAACATGATCATTGAATGGTGGAGCAGGCTCAAGGGGCCTCATGGCTTACTCCTTATCCTAATGCTTATGGTCTTATGGAATCACAAAATTCACTCTTTGTGTGAATTATTTCAAGCATCCGCAGTCCAGAACATTTTTCATTCATAAACATGTCCAGCACAAAATGGACCCAAAACTTAAAAAATACAACCCATCAAATTAATAAAATGATTTAAAAACCACAGCAGGGAGTAATTTCAAATATAATCTGGCTTTGTGGATTTGTTTGACTGTTAGAAATTCCTCCGTTAGAAGTTTCAGTCTTGCAGTTTGTGATATCTGAACCTCTCCATTAGATCACCACTTTGTAATTGTTCCCAAGTATCCGTTATTCTCTCTTTATAGATTGTATTACTTTATTCTTACTGTTTTATGCCGTATTGACAAATTATGCCACTGAAAATCTTATAAATAATTTTGCCGAGCTTTGTGGGAAACCACTTCTTATTTATAGCCTCAAGAGTTTCCACCCAAGCTTGCCACAAAACTGAACTTGTCCATTTTCAAGAAAGTAGAAGCTACTGAAGAAGGTAACAACAGAAATTGACATATGTAGCTGGTTTCTTATAGCAGGCATGCTATCAGACATCTATTGGGGCCAAGTACTTCCGCAGAGATAGTGAGGGAAAACAGGTAGGTAAATCAACAAATGCCATGTTCATTCTTAGTCTATTATCAGCAAATTGTTTAACCACTGTCTAAAATGGTGAATGATATACACTAGGATGAAACCAACAAGAAATAAATAAATGTCTATAACTGAAATGTTAACTGACCTGACCCATTTGCTGATTATTTGTTTAAAAGTAATATTAGAATAATAGGGACAACAGAATAAAATGTAAAATGTGCACAGTAGCTACACCAAATATATCACAAGTACACATAAAATACTTACATAATACAATTGGGTATTGGATTATCAACATTAGTAGTGTATGTAATTAACATTAGCAACAATAATTACACGTGTGAAATACACATGCATGCACGCACATGCAATAATCGTCAGGGACATTTGTGTCTCTGCAGATCTTAAGTTTTCTATTATAACATTGGAATAGCATTACAAAAAATGCACTGATTTTTTGCAGACAGTTATTAGCTGGATTGTTACATATTAATTGCATGCCAAATGATTAGAAAAACAACATAAAATATACGCATAAGGAATACATATGTGAATTTATCTCCAGCTATTCACATGTTTCTTCAATATGATTATAGGATAATGCAATGGTAAATGAAACAATTTGGAAATTCAAACCTTCTGATGCAATGAGGTACTAAGCAGTAAGTGATCCGACTTGTAATTTCTACCTTGAGCGGATTTCCTGATATTGACAATGACAACAAATAAAATTAAACATTGTATTCAGGTCCCATGTGCAGATTACTTTGTCAGCCTGTTCTAGGCCAGTGACCTTCAAAACATCTGCCTGACTGTTTCTATCTGTTGATATTTCATTTCAAGGCTGCAATAAAATCCCTTTGGTTAAATAATCATCCATTGCTGAATTGAGAGTCTCTTGCACAGAAATCGTCTTGTTTTCCAAACTGATGGTGTTTCGACACTGAGATTAATTTCAATCATTTTCATAGATTTTTGAACCACTTGTTAACAAATATCCAGATCAACACAAAAGTAGAAATATGAAATACAATGAAGATGACATACATTTGCCATCTCTTTGCAGATAAGAATTCTCAGTTAACTGCAACCAAGGCAACTCTTTGTCTGGAGCACAGAGTGCTGACTTGAGCTCTACTTTGGTTTAATGCAAAGCACCAACATGTTAAGAGGGGATGCTGATAATAATATAGACTACAGTGCTGGAGGCTTAATTATTAAATATATGTCAGTAAAATATTAGGGGTAGAATTTTTAACCAAAATTGCAAACTAGTATCAATTAAACATAAGAACATAAGAACATAAGAAATAGGAGCAGGAGTAGGCCATACGGCCCCGCGAGCCTGCTCCGCCATTTAATACGATCATGGCTGATCTCATCTTGGGCTCAGCTCCACTTCCCTGCCCACTCCCCATAACCCTTCACTGCCTTATTGCTCAAAAATCTGTCGATCACCACCTTAAATATATTCAATGACCCAGCTTCCACAGTTCTCTGAGGCAGCGAATTCCACAGATCCACAACCCTCTGAGAGAAGAAATTTCTCCTCATCTCAGTTTTAATTGGGCGTCCTCTTATTCTAAGATTATGCCCTCTAGTTCTAGTCTCCCCTATCAGTGGAAACATCCTCTCTGCATCCACCTTGTCAAGCCCCCTCATAATCTTATACGTTTCGATAAGATCACCTCTCATTCTTCTGCATTCCAATGAGTAGAGGCCCAATCTACTCAACCTTTCCTCCAAAGTCAACCCCCTCATCTCCAGAATCAAACTTGTGAACCTTCTCTGAACTGCCTCCAAAGCAAGTATGGGCTAGAACCGCCACTTTTTTTGCTTGCTTAACGCCCACTTAACACCCATTTTACCACTGAAATTATGTATAACGCCCATATATCGCCCATTTTGGCACAAAATGGAAACTGACGGGCATTTTTCAGAAAATTATTGCCGAGCGTTACTTTCCCCTTGTGTTTAATGTCGGGAAAAAATATTACCGCCCGCCGAATTTTTGGGGGCGGAATCATCAGAATAGGCGAAATCTACACCCATAATATCTGCCAGCGTTACTTTCCACTGATTTAACACCAGGATTCAATATTAACACCCGCCCATTGTTTTTTGTCGTAAAGAGCATATTTACCGAAACTAGCGCCCAGCGTCAATTTCACCACCTTGCACACATATCGTCCCCAATATCGCTCGCCCAAAAAACCACCCAGAAAAAGTGAAACGAACCAGAACTAATCACAGCATTATGGACGCCATGTTCTAGATCACATGTCATATACTTTAAAAGGCTGCTGTGCTTCAAGCTCGACCAGAGTTCAGATGTACTCTGCAGGTCGTTGGAGTTGATGTGAACATCTCTACAAATATTTTGAACATACAGTGACCAATTGGAATTGAATAGGTGTCTTCTTTGGGACATTCCTTGTTTGTGACCAATCGGTGAAAAACAGAGAGCTACTGCAATGGGACCTGTCCTTTCTCACCCTCTCTTGGTGACCAATTACATGCAGCAGACTCGACATCGCTGAAGGAACGCTTCACTGCATTATGTGCACAATGTAAGATGTGACAGGCAGCTGAGGAGGACCAGACATTACACCCCCTGCAAGTACAAGGAGAAGCATTCTGCTACCAGTGTTCCTAGCTACCAGCTCCAGGGCCTCCTCCATCCCTCCCATGTTATATCTTATTTGATGGACAAAAACTCGGTGCCAACTATATTCTTGGCGCTTAGTGGGCTTTTTGCTACTGGTGAATCTCCCTCAGCCAAACAAGCACACACCACAGCCACACATGCGTTCAGTGCCACTGAGCTCCCTCTCTATCTCCTCTTCTGCGCATGTCATGATGACCCTTGACCTCTTGAATCACGCGAATCGAGCGTTGCCATGCCATTGCTAAGGATGGGCACACTTTACGGCAGAAGGTCAAAAAAGTTTAATGCTACTACCCATTTCATATCACTTGCAGTAACGCCCATTTTCCAAAGTGGAGACTAGGTGCTTTGAGAATGGAAGAGAAGCCGGCGATCTGAAAACCCTTTTTTACCACCCACGCCGGAAATAACACCCATTTTTTGGTTGATAAGCCCAAAAATGGAGGTTCTAGCCCTATATCCTTTCGTAAATATGGAAACCAAAACTGTAATGTTCTTACACACTACTATAAACTCACACGAGGCACATTCAGCAGACAAGGTCACTCTGTGACCTGAACCTTTATTCACAGGACCAAGAAGTGATGACCCTGCGTGGGACCTCCCTTTATATACCTGAATGACCAGATGAGGAGTGTCTCCCACAAGTTCACCCCCTGTGGTCAAGGTGTGCATTTCTTAGGTGTATACAGTATGCAGTGTTGTTACATGAAGGTTACAGTTACATGAAGGTTACACACATGACATCATCTCCCCCCCAACGTCTTATGGGGTCAAAGATTGAGTCTTTCAGGCGGTCGACGCTCTTTCGTGGAGCGCCGCAGTTGGGGCTCTGGTTGTTGAGTCTTGGCATGCGTCTCTGTCACCTGCTGTTTAATAGGACTTTCATCATCATAGGTGGCATTTTGGTATATGAGCTGTGGATTTTCACCACATGAACCCGCTGAACTTCAGCGTCCATTGTTTTGTCCCAAGCATCAACCTGCCTTGCAGACCCCTCTTCTGGTTCATCTGCCTCGTAAATTAGCCTCACTGCTGGCTTCCTGCACATTCTGGCTAAATGTCCACTGAAGTTACAATTTCTAAGATGAATTGTTGAAACCTACAGGTTTTTGCAGCATGTCTGCCCCCGCACCTCCAGCATGAGGTCCAGCGTGGCAAAAAGATCCTCCGCTCTTGGAAGCGGGTATTGGTCTTGTAGTGACACTCGGTTGATAGTGGCCTTGTAGTCGCCACAGATCCTGACCGAGCCATCCGGGACAGGGACGATGGGGCTTGCCCAGTCGCTGAATTCAACGGGTGAAATTATGCCCTCTCTTAGCAACCTGTCCAACTCACTCTCAATTTTCTCCCGCATCACATACGGCACAGCTCTGGCTTTGTGGTGCACTGGTCTGGAGTCCGGGGTGATGCGTATCACTACTTTGGTACCTTTGAAAGTCCCAATACCGATTTGAAATAGTGACTCAAATTTCTGTCAGACCTGTGAGCATGAACTTCGCTCCACAGATGAAATGGCTTACACATCCCCCCATTTCCAGTTCATCTCGGCTAGCCAGCTCCTCCCCAAAAGCGCGGGACCATTTCCCGGGACAATCCAGAGTGGCAGCTGGTTCTCTGATCCATTATGTGTGACCACCAACTTTGCACTGCCTAGCACTGGGATGATCTCTTTGATGTACATCCGTAATTGCGTGTCAATGCGTTCTAGTTTGGGTCTGCTAGCTCTGAGTTGCCATAGTTTCTCGAATTGTTGGACACTCATAAGTGATAAGCTCCATGCGCACCGGGATGCTGTTTAATAGGACTTTCATCATCATAGGTGGCATTTTGGTATATGAGCTGTGGATTTTCACCACATGAACCCGCTGAACTTCAGCGTCCATTGCTTTGTCCCAAGCATCAACCTGCCTTGCAGACCCCTCTTCTGGTTCATCTGCCTCGTAAATTAGCCTCGCTGCGGGCTTCCTGCACATTCTGGCTAAATGTCCACTGAAGTTACAATTTCTAAGGTGAATTGTTGAAACCTACAGGTTTTTGCAGCATGTCTGCCCCCGCACCTCCAGCATGAGCTGCGATTGTTGTGAACAAAAGAGCTGTTACCAGGCATTCCTCTCTGATTGTCTCTTTGATTACTCTTGAGCACTCTGTTAATGGGTGTCAATGGCCCCATCCCGGGACGCAATGTCCACTGTGATGGCGTAAATGTCCGCTCAACCTGCCACTGTCTCTGTTGAGGACACACTCTAGAGTCTGTTGCTGCCTGGGTGGTGTTGAATTGCCCTTGCCTGCGGGGTTCTGAGTCGCGTTTACAATGTTAACTCCCAGATCCATCGCCATGTTGGAAGCAGAGTTGCGCGTGTATATTATCTTGGTTTCCTCCTCTCCCGCCATGAAGGTCTGAGCCATCAACGCCGCCGCTTCCAAGGTCAAGTCCTTGGTCTCAATTAGCTATCTGAAAATCCCGGCATGACCAATGCCCTCAATAAAGAAATCCCTTAACATCTCCCCCCTGCAGGCGTCTGTGAACTTACAGAGGCTGGTCAAGTGCCGAAGGTCCGCAACGAAGACCGGTATGCTCTGCTCTTCCCGACGTCGGTGAGTATAGAATCGGTGTCGGGCCATGTGTATACTGCTCGCCGGTTTGAGGTGCTCACCGATCAGTTTGCTGAGTTCTTCAAAGGTTTTGTCAGCCGGCTTCTTGGCAGCGAGCAGGTCTTTCATCAGCGCATATGTCTTAGGTCCACAGCTGGTCAGCAGATGTGGGAGGGGGGGGAGAGGGGAAGAGAGGGAGGGGGGGGAGGAGAGGGAGGGAGGGGAGGGAGAGGAGATGGAGGGAGGGGGGAGAGGAGAGGGAGGGAGGGAAGGGAGAGGAGCGGGGGGAGGGAGTGAGGAGAGGAGAGGGAGGGAGGGTGGAGGAGAGAGGGAGAGGGAGGGTGGAGGGGAGAGGAGAGGAGAGGAGAGGGAGGGAGGGGGAGAGGAGAAGGTGGGTGGAGAGAGGGGGAGAGGAGAGGGAGGAGGCTGAACGGGCCTGACTGACGTGAAGAAGCCGGGCCCAAGACTTCGGGCGGGGCCTGTCCCCAGCCAGATGCCGGGCGGGCGGACCTCGCCGAAGGAGTTAAAGGTAGGTAGCCGGGGGAAGCCGGAGCTGTGGGGGGTCGGGGGTCGTCAAAGTGGGAGCTGGGGGGGGGCCGTCGGAGTGGGAGCTGAGGGGGGCCAGGGGGGGAGCGGAGCGAGAGCTGGGGGGGAGTGGAGCGGGAGCTGGGGGGGAGCGGAGCGGGAGCTGGGGAGGGGGGGGGGGTCAGAGCGGGAGCTGGGAGGGGGGCCCGGGAGGGAGCGGAGCGGGAGCTGGGGGGGAGCGGAGCGGGAGCTGGGGAGGGGGGGGGGGTCGGAGCGGGAGCTGGGAGGGGGGCCCGGGAGGGAGCGGAGCGAGAGCTGGGTGGTAGTGGAGCGGGAGCTGTGGGGGAGCGGAGCGGGAGCTGGGGGGGGTGGAGGGGGGGGGCGGGGGGCGGTGTTGAGAGAGCCAGCTGGAGCTAGAGCAGGAGCTTGACGAGGAAGGTGCAGCCTGATCCACGCAGCCCCAGTGAGTCCATTCGGCCAGGGCTAGGGACTGCGTGCTTCGGGCCCCTCCCATACAGTTTCGGGCACTTGGAGCCACTACACATGTGCGCCCACTGTAGCGCGCTTGTGCAGAGGTCCTGGCACTGATTTCAGCGCAGGGACCTGGCTCCGCCCCCCACAGCTCGTGCTGCGCTGCGCCGAGCTGCAAAGGCCCTGCAGGGAGCTGGAGAATCTGCAGGTATTTTTAAGGCGCACTTTCAGGCGCGATAAATGGGCGTCCAGGTTGGGGCTGCGCCGTTCTAGGTGCGGCCCGAAACTTGGGCCTATAGTTTCCTGCTTTTTTGTCTGCCTCCTTTTTTAAATAGGGGTGTTACATTTGCAGTTTTCCATTCTGCTGGGACCTCCCCAGAATCCAGAGAATTTTGGTAAATTACAACCAAGGCATCCACAATCCCTGCCACTACTTCTCTTAAGACACTAGGATGCAAGCCATCAGGTCCAGGGGATTTGGGGATTTATCTGCCTTTAGTCGCATTATCTTAATGAGTACCACCTCCTTAGTGATTGTGATTGTGTTAAGTTCCTCCCCCCATATAGCCCCTAGACTATCCACTGTTGGAATATTGTTAGTGTCCTCTACCGTAAAGACTGATACAAAATATTTGTTCAGAGTTTCTGCCATCTCCATGTTCCCCATTACTAATTCCCCGGTCTCATCCTCTAAGGGATAAAGAATTCATCAAATAAAACACATGGCCTAGAAACACATGGCGGTGACGCCACCAGGGCATTACCTTTAGTGCCGGGTGATGTCTACCGCCTCAAAGTGGGATATTCAGTTGTATCGCCCCAAGAGGAGAGTGGAGTGCTAAGAGAAATGTTACAAAGCTCCTCTTCGGGTGCTAATGGAGTGATAGCATAGGAGGCCTACTCAATTTTTGCCACTAGGATGCCAGAATCCGAGCGCCTAAAGATGAAAAAAGAATCCTGTTGATGAATTCAATAAACCTCACCCACACTTCCCCACTACTGCAATAAATAAATAAAAGTTGAAAAAGTGAAATTTCAGCACTTACCTTGCACTCCGGACGATATCGCCCTGGGATCATCGCTGGACCGACTGCTTTCCCCTGTCAGTTACAGCGCCAGGCACTACGGCAGACGAAAGACTGAATTTTGCAAAAGCGGCACTACAGGGGCGTTGTACATTCGGGGCAGTGCTAGCGAGCGCAGCGTAAACAATAGCGCCACCGTTAACTGGTGGCACTAACCAACTGAATTTCTAGCCCATGCTTTGGTAATGAAAGGTTATGGGCTAGATTTGAAACTTTTGTGCATATCGCCCAAAAATAAGCGTTATTTCCGGCGTGGGTGGTAAAAATGGATTTTCAGATCGCCGGCTTCTCGCCCATTCTCAAAGCACCTAGTCTCCATTTTTTAAATTGGGCGTTACCATGAGCGATATGAAATGGGCAGTAGTATTAAATCTCTCTGATCTTCTGCCGTAATGTTTCGCCGTCCTTAGCAACGACATGACAACGCTCGATTCCTGCGATTCAGGGGGTCAAGGGTCATCGTGACATGCGCAGAAGAGGAGACAGAAAGAGAGGGAGCTCAGAGGCACTGAAAGTGTGTGTGGCTGTGGTGTGGCTGCTTTGACTGTTGTGGGAGGCACGAGGGAGATTCACCAGTAGCAAAAAGCCTACTGAGCACCAAGAACATAGTTGGCACCGAATGTTTTTCCAACAAATAAGAAGGGATGGTGGAGGCCCTGGAGCTGGTAACCAGGAACACTGGTGGCAGAGGGCTCCCAGTGGTCCCGGAGCGCGGCACTGCACCCCAAGGTGCCGCACTCCCATTGCCAACGACATGAGAGCCAGGAGCAACATCTTGCTTCTGGCTCGGAGCACGTTCCCATTTCGGGACCGTCCTCCCCCATATCCGTCCAAGCAGCATTTCAGCCGTCATCCACTGCCCCCCCCCCATCAAATGAAGCATTGCCTGAGGAGCTCCTCGGCAGGTGGCTTGGAGTCAGGAGGGGAAGGGAAAGGGGAAGGAGTAGAAGTGGGGAGGCGAAGCGGGGTGGGGGGGTTAAGGTTTGGTTTTTACAGAAATACTGATGATTTGAGACAAATGTTGGGTTTAAATGTTTTTATTTAACAAAACTTTGTAGCGCATTGGCTCAGATAGCTGCACCATTACACGCTGCAGATTTCTTAACATCAAAGGGTTTAATGACACTTAACTTCAATCAACTTAAACTTTAACTGTCACAAAGGTGATGCCCACCATTGATGTATGAGTCAGCAGTGTGTCAGCCTTGTAAATAGCACCAACGTTCTTTCAGGCAAAGCGCTCATTGATGAGCTGCTGACGTAAGGCTCTTGCAGCTATCATGCCACCACGGGCCCTTTCATGTGGTCTTCGGGGGGTGGGGAATGGCCTCAGCATCAGCCTGATTGTCTGGGCTGATGTCAGCGTCCGCCCCTTCGTCCTCCTCTTCCTTTCTCTGGTGAGGTGGACTGTCAGACTCATCATGCAATTCTTGACCCCTGCTGATAGCCAAGTTGTGCAGCAAGGAGCACACCATCACGAATTGAGCTATTTGCTCAGGGTGGTATTGGAGCTCGCCTCCTGAGTGATCCAGGCATCTAAAGCACTGCTTAAGCACTCCAATGGTTTTCTCCACGATATTGCGAATGGCTCTATGGCTCTTGTTGTATCGCCTCTCGGCTTCGGTGTGCGTGTCATGCAGAGGGGTCATCAGCCAGGTGGCGAGGCTAAATCCGTTGTCACCAAGCATCCAGCATTGGCCTTGTGGCTGATTGTTAAACAAGTCAGATACAGTGCTCTCAAGCAGGATGTGAGCATCATGGATGCTGCCCGGAAATTGAGCATTCACTGCCAGTATAATTTGCTGGTAGTCGACAACGAGCTGGACAGTCAGGAAGTGGAATCCCTTGCTGTTCCTGAAAATCTCTGCATCCTGAAAAGGTGCCCGCATCGCGATGTGCGTACAGTCTATTGCTCCCTGCACCTTGGGGAAGTTTGCAATTCTGGAGAATCCTAGAGCCCTCTCACTCTGTGCCCCCCTGGTCATAGGGAAGCTGATCAAGTCCTTCCTGCGTGCATACAGTGCTTCAGTGACCTGTCTACTGCCGCAATGTGTGGAATACTGAGACAGATCGCAAATGTCGCCAGCTGAGGCCTGAAAAGAACCCGAGATGTAGAACGACAGTGCTGTGGTGACTTTGACCTCGACAGACAGTGTAGTACTAATGGTGCTGGCAGGCTGCAGATCTGCCCTGATGAGCTGGCATACCTCAGTGATAACCTCTTTGTGGAAGCGCAGTCTCTGAAGGCAGGTGGTGTCAGGCAAGTCGAGGTAAAACTGATTGTCCCTTTACTTGATCGGTCACAGTATGGTCAAGATGTTTTTACAGATGTTCACATCACCTCCAAAGACCTCCAGAGTACATCCGAACTCCCCCGAGGTTGAAACAGAGCAGCCTTTTAAAGGATGTGACATGTGAGGTAGACCATGGCGTCCATAATGCTGTGATTAGTTCCGGTTACTTCCACTTTTTCCTGGCGGTTTTTTGGGCGAGCGATATTGTGGGCTATATGTGTGCGAGGTGGTGAAAGTGACACTGGGCAATCTCACAGCCGTTAGTTTCAGCAAATGTTATCTTTACGACAAAAAAAAGTGGGCAGGCGGTATTATTGAATCTCGGCATTAATTCCGTGCAGAAACTAACGCTGGGCGATATTATGGGTGTTGATTTTGCCCATTCTGATGACACCGCCCAAAAAAAGTGGGCGGACGGTATTATTTTTTCCCGGCGTTACGCACATGGGGAAAGTAACGCTCGGCGATAAGTTTCTGAAACATGCCCGTCAATTTCTATTTTGTGCCAAAATGAGCGATATATGGGCGTTATACGTCATTTCAGCGGTAAAATGGATGTTAAGTGGGCGTTAAGCAAACAAAAAAAGTGGAAAATCTAGCCCTATTATGTTTGAACCACAGGGTATCTGCCACTCAAATCTGTCACTGCACTTGTGATTGAGTGCCCTTCGTTCTCTGCTGCACTGCTAGGTGGGATAATCATTGACAGCAGCCATGGAAGAGTTTATGGTTGAAATATCTTTCCTGACTCTCTACTGAAAGAGGATGAATGAAGACAGGATCATAAACCCCAATTTTAATTCGGGGCAAGGGACGAGTGTGGGGTCGGCGGTCGAATGGCAGACTATTTTAAGTCCAGGGCCTCATTTAAATAAGTTAGGCCTGACTCCTGCCTGAACCAGGCGTCAATGACGTGGTGCCGGTTGGCGGGAGCAGGCGAGGGGATCCGTGAGAACTGTTCCAGCAAAGGTAAGTCTAGAGGGGGTTCCCAGAGGCGATCGTGATGGGGTGGGGGCCCTTAAATATATATGAATCAAGAAAAGTTGAGATTAAAAATAACATTGTACTCTTTCTTTTAAACTGCAGTAAAATGGAAGACTTTTGTTTAATCACTTCACTTGGTTCCTAATCAGTTTTTGGCCTGGTTGCAAATTAATCTTTCACATCTCATCTGGGAGAATTATATACCTATTGCAAATTACTGATATAATGCACTTGGGCTTCCATACAATCATCTCACCCCTCCCATGCTTTTCAATACAACACTATCATTTTATGTAGTTTTTGATTTAATTTGTGATACATGGAGGAGTTTGCACTTTGATTCTGATGATTACTGGCTATCAAGTCACCTGTTCTAGCTTATGGCTGAATGTCTTCTTTCATGGTGGGGTCAGTGAGCCCTGTCCAACTAAAGAGTCCTCAGATTTTCAGTTTCTCCAGATATACTCAGAGACTGAGTTTTTCACAGTTATGTAAGTTTTTCAGTTATGTAAGATAGTTTAGTCCAGCACTGTGTTTGATTCTTTTCTTTAGTCTTCCGGCACAGTTTTCGAACTAAGGCGTGAGAATGGAAATAAGATGAGTATCAGCTTATTTAACATTTTAAACACTTTTTTTACTGCTCTTCCAAAAGTTGGCTGACTTTAAAAGCCATTATACATTTTCATTGCACAGCATTTGTGGGAGGTGCACTGAGTAATTGACATAACTATGCATATGCTGGGAGTAATATTTGTTTAAAGGTCAAGGCAATTTGGTCCTGGCATTGAGTTGGGGTGTGGAGGAAAATAATGCTGCTTACATTAGTTAGTGGTCACGTTGGTTGGACCTGCTGGCTGCCCTTATTTGGCTACAGGGAATACGTTTAATTGACTTATTTCCATTTCCTGTTGGCCATCATCTTCCTATTTCTCCATTCCTTTCATTTCATACCTGTTGATCTCTATACCCTGGCAGGTGAATGAGAACAAACATCTCCATAGTTTTTGACAGCATGGTTGTTTGGAGAATGAAAGCATGATTGCATTGGGTGCGATAAATCAAATGCTGATTTGCCTGTGGATTAAGATGTCTTGCACTAAACTGAGAATTAAGGAGATTAGTTCAATGCATGGTTTCCAGATTACAGTCTTGACCTTAATGGTTAACTGAACCAACAAGCTTCCCAATTGTCTCTTTAGTTTAAATTTCCACACCAAATCTAGATATGAATAAATATTTAATACATCACCATTTCAATAAATCTAAGTGCCCACTCTGCTGTTTTTGACCACTATTCAGTAAATCCTCTTGGAAAGTGCACACTGTATGGAAATTGAGTGAGGTCATGATCAAACTCACAGTGATACCTCCCAGAGCTGAAAAGCATTCCAAAAATCAGTGTCCAGGCTCACAGAATGGCCAAATGGGGGATGTATAGTAATCATCTATAGAATCATTTACCAGCATAAGACTGCATCTTCAAGAGAGGAAGGGAAACAACTGAAAATAAAAACAAAAACTACTAATGGTTATAACAGAAGTCTGGGAGTATGAAGGGGAAGAGAATGGCAGAGAGCTGAGCTGCATTCAGTTCAGTGAAAAGCATCAAGGGGTGTGACTCACAGTATATATTTTTGATTTATTGTACACAGTGGTACCATTTCAGTGGGGAAGCAATAACATTGTAGAGTTGAACAGTCTGGCTATAGTTCAGTTTAGTAGCAATAGGCTGTTCAGTTGAAAAGGGGTTGCAGAGGACTATGCTTCTTACAGAACTCAGTTCAGTTTGAACTTTATAGTAGTCCTTGGGCAGACACATCAAAACATTTATGAATAAAATAATTGCCATCAAGTGTGCTTTCTTTGTATCCAATAGTGATCACAAGGTTCGAATAATTAGCAGTATTACCCCAGTTGCAAAATTGGTAGGTATGCATTGTCTGAGCAGGATATATCCTTACATTGTAAGTCCTCAAAAATTAATGTAGTGCATATTAAAGGACAAAACCTAATTTGAAAATTAAACACTAAATTGTGATTATGCATGAAATATCTTCCAGTTTCTACTTTCACCTATCTCTGTAAAACATGCAACACCGGCAATCCCTCAGAACAGATCTGTCAATGCCAGGATAAGTTTACAGCATAGAAGCACAGCCAGGGTTTCAACACAGTTATTCTCTTGTTTACTCCCACACCACACAATCTATGACCCTTGACTGAACAACACTACAGTCTTTCCATTCTCTGAAAGTTACGGACTATAAATATTGGAAAACCGCGGCCAGTACTAACAAAAGCCCTCTCACAGTTAGTAGGTCCCCTTTCTCACCAGGTGAGAAGAATAATAAAAAAACTCCTTATCGATCCCGTTAATCTTGACAGAACAAAATAGCAATCTTTGAGACCACTCAGTAAGGGAAGAGAGACTTGATGGGAACATTTTAAGCATAGTTTACATTCTACTCTTAACCTTTAGCATTACTCTTTCTGCCCTTCTCTTATTTTATTGCTGACTTTCTGCTGCATAACTCTTCTTACTTGCATCTTTTGTAATCCTCCTTCTCATCATCAAAGACAAGATAACCCCTTGATGTTGAAGCAAAAAAGCTGGTACCATTATTGTCTATATGCCATGACACTCTGTTGCCATAGTAGTCCCTTGTAAATATGTCTTTCCTGTAATAGATTCACGGCAACCTTTTTCCACTCAGTTTCTAATCTTTGATAGATGAGGGAGAAAATACCTTAATCCCTTTCATAGTACAGACATTTTGAAAAGTGTTAAGATAAGGTCTGCAAAAGTTTCAGGTGATACACCTGATCCTAATCCTCTGGACACAAAGCCTGGTTTCTTCCTTTCCCCCAAATCCCATTACTAAGAGTCAGCTGGAATGTTGAAATTCAGATTCCTAGGGACTGAATGGACACTAGCTGTGTCCAATCTCCTATCAGCAGCTATTTATGAAATCTAACTTAGTTCTAAACATCTCCTGATACATAAACCCAAATATCACTTTTTTGTGCAAAGTTACCTTAGTAAATACATTAGTTTTCTGTGACATAAAATGGCAAAACAAAGGAAATTAAGCCATTCATGTCTAAGTTTTAGCTTGAGAGGGGGTGGTCTAAACTTCAGATGTGCATTTGAATTTGGGATCTCCCAAAGTCTGCAGTCAGGTTTTCTCTCCAACTTTCTAAAGGGCAGCTTCAGTTTTTTTATGACATCTGTGCTAAGTAACAGTATGAGCTTCAGAAGCTCATGTCTACCTTCATCTCTGACTTTGTTATCTAACAGCTTATAAATATGGGTTGCCTTTCTTTAAGTTGTCAGTGTTATTTTTATACTAAATTGTAGTTTCTTTAGCTTCCTGCTGCTGCAGTACTCATACTCTCATGTTTTAGTCTTAACATTTAATAATTCTCCTGAATTTTCAATCAATGAGTATGACCATAATTATGGGGCTACACTGCAAGTTGCTGTTGCAATGTCAGTAATCCATTGCATGTTGGAGGAGTTATCATAAAAAATGGATTGGGTCAGTTTATTTTAAATGGGTTTTCTTCCCTCTTCTCCTGAAGGCATTGACTTGCTGCGATAGGGATCCATGAGCATCAGCAGCCATATTGGTACCTCACTAAAATGGCCATTCTTCCTGTGTATGTCTAGGTAACAAATGCTGTCAGGCTATTCAACTATAGTGGGCATCACCACTGAACCCATCCAGTCTTCACCTGATATCATACATGCACACTTTCCAGGAGCTGTCGCTGCATAATAATTGGGAACAGGAACCCTAGTTGATTTCCCCGTTCCCTAGCCCTGGTGTGTTCAGGCTAATTTTGGAATTCCAACTGCTGCCCCAGCAGATCATCAAATTCAGCACAAGATTTGATTCCAGAAACTCTATTTTTTTGCGATGTCTTGAATTAATGATCTTAGTAGTCCTATAAAAGGAACTTCTCTAGCTCAAGCATGCTACTTCGTGATGAAAAATTAGACCCAAAAGCTTTAACATGTCTTTCTTTTTCAGATGTTGATTGACTTACTGTGCATTTCCAGCATTTTCTATTTTTATTTCTTATCCACTGTCAGTTCAATAAATAATTTTTGACTAAGAGAACTGCTGGGCAGTTCATTAGTTTTACAAAATTGTGCTTCCGGCAGGTGTGGCTGCCCATCGGGAATGCAATTTCATAAAATCATCTGTCATATGATATAATTCTCCATGCATAATAGTCAGAGCTGAATCAAATGAATCATATTTAGCACATGTTTCACTGCAGTTTTCCAGTTGTATAGTTTGATTGCACAATAACTCTCCAGACTAATCCACTTTTTCACTTCATAGGTTCACTGTACTTCAGAACTTGTTAATGATATCAGCAGAAAAATGTTTAATGCAATTGTATGAAAATTTTCTGTCGACCATTTTAAAGCAGGCATTAACCTATTTAAGATAAGGGCATTATGTTAAGCTGCTCAGCGCAGAGCTTACGGACCACATCTCGCCGTAGGCAATTAGGCTCATACAGCAGTGCCTGGTCTCCAGTCGTCTTGGACCTCTTTGCCACTGGACCAAGACCTTGCTCAGCTAAGCCTGTGTGGTAGCCGATGTACAATGGCCACCCCATATTAGAAGAAGTCACGCACAGGCATCTTCCACCCTTCAATATGATGATGATTATGTTAAGGTGGTGGACAGGGAAATGTCATCCAACTGGATTAAAATCTTTGTCTGCTAATACCACAAACAGCAATTTCGAGGCTTCTGTCTCTATTTATTGCATTTTAGTATAAACTGTACATTTCCATAAAGACCCCAGTGTTTCAAAAAGTTTGTGTGCCATTCCACATTACAGATGACATGATCCTTGCAGATACATACATACATAGAAGATCTTACACAATTCTTCACATTTTGACAATAGTGCGCATTTATTCTCGGCAGGAGGCTTAGGTCAGACAGGAAAGCTGGATCGTGACTTTAGGATCGTTAATTTCATTTCTCGGGGGAGGTAGAACAACTTTGCAGCAGGATAATAAAAGCAGTTAGCAAGTTCATATTTTTCACAGGAGAAGATTTGCTGCAGAGCAAACAAAAGTGTCATGGGTGAGTGCCACTGGGGCATTGAAAGGCAGGTGGCACGGGAAATTCAATAGGAGCACTTACCTCTTCAAATAAAACTACTAACAGTTCAAAATACTCATTTCAGCAGAAGGGATTGAAGTACATGTGACATCAATATTTAACGTACGAACATTGTTTTTTTTTTGGTTAATTTTTTTGTTAATTTAGCTTTTTTTTGTTAAATTTAGATTTACGGCAAATTCTTAGGCTCAACAAAAATGAAAATAACACGTTGCAATTATATATTGTTCTCCTGTAGGTGCAATTTCAATGCCTGCACCCCTAACTATGGCCAATTTCCCAGGGTCATTTCAATATGTTGGGTGGGAAGGGAGGGAGATTACCGCCAGAGCCCTCAGAAGTCACGAACAACATTGATACGTCCTTACTATACAGTATAAATGCACACGAGGCCCATGCTTGAGAGAAGGTCAGTCTGTGATCTGTCCTTTATTCCTTAGCACTCAAGTGATGGAAGTGGGTGCAACTTCCCCTTTTGTACCTGAAGATCCAGGTTAGGAGTGTCTCCCACCTAGTGGTCATTGTTCTCACAGTGTACAACTTAGGTCAGATTATACATGGGTTACAATGCTGGTTGAATACATGACATCATCTCCCCCCCAAAGTCTTATTGGGATCACAGGTTGAGTCTCTCTGGTGGTTTACGCTTTCTTGTAGAGCGCCTGAGTTGGGGCTCCGGTTGTTGGGCACTGGCCTGAGTGTCTGCTGTTTGCGGTGCCTCAGGCCTATCCAGACTGCCCACAGTGATTGGGCTCTCCTCCCTTTGGTTCCTGTGTTCGGTCACCTGTGGAGGAGTGAACTCTATATTGTGTTCTTCCTCTGCTTCTTCTATGGGGTTGCTGAACCTCCTTTTTGTTTGATCCACATGTTTGCGGCAGATTTGTCCATTGGTAAGTTTAACGACCAGAATCCTATTTCCCTCTTTGGCAACCACAGTGCCTGCGAGCCATTTGGGCCCTGCAGCGTAGTTGAGGACAAAAACAGGGTAATTTACATCAATACATCGCGCCCTCGCATTCCTGTCATGGTAGTCATATTGTGACTGGCGCCTGCTCTTGACAATTTCCTTCATGGTGGGGTGTATAAAGGATAATCGGGTTTTGAGCGTCCTTTTCATTAGCAGCTCTGCGGGTGGAACCCCTGTGAGCGAGTGTGGTCGGGATCTGTAGGCCAACAGGAGGCATGATAAGCGGCATTGTAGCGAACCCCCTTGGATTCTGAGCATCCCCTGTTTGATTATCTGCACTGCTCGTTCTGCCTGGCCGTTTGAGGCCGGCTTGAACAGTGCCGTTCTGACATGGTTAATTCCATTGCTTGCCATGAAGTCCTGGAATTCAGTGCTTGTGAAGCACGGGCCATTGTCGCTGACCAAGATGTCCGGTAGACCGTGGGCGGCGAACATTGCCCGTAGACTTTCTACCGTGGCAGAGGATGTGCTTGAATTTAAAATGTCACACTCGATCCATTTGGAGTAGGAGTCTACTACAACCAAAAACATTTTTCCCATGAAAGGACCTGCGTAGTCCACATGGATGCGTGACCAAGGCTTGGCGGGCCATGGCCAGGGGCTAAGGGGGGCTTCCCTGGGCGCATTGCCCAGCTGGGCACATGTGTTGCACCTGCGAACACAAAGTTCCAGATCTGCGTCTATCCCTGGCCACCAAACGTGTGACCTGGCAATTGCCTTCATTGTGACAATGCCCGGGTGCTCCTTGTGGAGTTCTCTGATGAACACCTCTCTGCCCATCTGGGGCATGACTACGCGGTTTTCCCACAGAAGGCAATCGTCCTGAATCGAGAGTTCATCTCTGCACCTGTGAAATGGTTTAAATTCCTCGGGGCATGCCCTGTACGTAGTTGCCCAGTCCCCATTCAGGACACATTTCTTGACCAGAGACAATAGCGGGTCTCTATTTGTCCAGACTTTAATCTGACGGGCTGTCATGGGTGAGCCTTCGTTTCCGAAAGCTTCAACAGCCATGACCATCTCAGCAGCATGCTCGGTAGCCCCCTCAGTGGTGGCTAGTGGGAGCCTGCTGAGTGCATCGGCACAGTTTTCAGTGCCCGGTCTGTGCCGAATAGTGTAGTCATAGGCGGCTAACGTGAGTGCCCACCTCTGTATGCGGGCCGATGCGTTTGCATTTATGGCCTTGTTGTCGGCCAAAAGGGACGTTAGGGGTTTGTGATCCAGCTCAAATTTCCTGCCAAACAGGTACTGGTGCATTTTCTTTACCGCATATACACATGTGAGTGCCTCCTTTTCTATCATCCCGTAGCCCCTTTCTGCCTGGGACAGACTTCTGGAGGCATAAGCTACCGGCTGTAAATGACCCTTGGCATTGACATGCTGCAACACACACCCGACACCATAGGACGACGCATCGCACGTTAACACAAGTTTCTTACATGGGTTATATAGCGTTAACAGATTGTTGGAACATAACAAATTGCGTGCTCTATTAAGAGCCCTTTCCTGGCTGTCCCCCCAGACCCAATCGCGACCTTTGCGTAGGAGCACGTGTAGCAGCTCTAGCAGCGTGCTCAATTTGGGAAGAAAGTTACCAAAATAGTTCAGGAGCCCCAGGAACGAACGCAGCTCTGTCGTGTTATGGGGTCTGGGTGCTCTCTGGATCGCTTCCATCTTGGACGCAGTAGGGCTGATCCCGTCTGCTGCTACCCTCATCCCCAGGAATTCTACCTCTGGAGCTAGGAAGACGCACTTCGCCTTTTTCAGTCGCAGCCCTACCCGGTCCAGTCTGCGTAGCACCTCCTCCAGGTTGTGGAGGTGTTCTTCAGTATCGTAACCAGTGATGAGGATGTCGTCCTGAAAAACCACCGTCCCTGGAATCGACTTGAGGAGGCTTTCCATATTTCGTTGGAAGATCGCGGCGGCCGAGCGAATCCCGAACGGACATCTGTTGTACTCAAACAACCCCTTGTGTGTCGTGATGGTGGTCAGCTTCTTCGACTCACTCGCCAGCTCCTGGGTCATGTAAGCTGAGGTCAGGTCCAATTTTGAAAAAAGTTTGCCACCGGATACCGTCGCAAAGAGGTCCTCCGCTCTCAGTAGCGGGTACTGGTCTTGGAGTGACACCCGATTGATGGTGGCCTTGTAACCGCCACATATCCTGACCGACCCATCTGCCTTGAGCACCGGCACAATTGGGCTCGCCCAGTCACTGAATTCGACTGGCGAGATGATGCCTTCCCTCAGCAGGCGGTCCAATTCGCCTTCTATCTTTTCCCGCATCACATACGGCACCGCTCTGGCCTTGTGGTGTACTGGCCTGGCATCCGGGTTTGTCTGAATCACTGCCTTGGCCCCCATGAAAGTACCAATGCCGGGTTGAAATAATGAGTCAAATTTGTCCAGGATCTGTGAGCATGATACTCGCTCCACAGAGGAAATTGCATTGACATCGCCCCATTTCCAGTTCTTGACAGCAAGCCAACTCCTCCCCAGTAGTGCGGGACTGTCCCCCGGGACAATCCAGAGTGGCAACCTGTTCTCCGAATCTTTGTGGGTCACGACTACCGTGGCGCTGCCTAGCACCGGAATGATCTGCTTTGTGTATGTCCGTAGCTGTGCGTCAATCGGCGATAATTTTGGCCTCCTGGCCTTGGACACCCACAACTTTTCGAACTGTTTGATACCCATCAGGAACTGGCTGGCACCCGTGTCTAGCTCCATTGATACTGGGATGCCATTGAGGAGCACTTTCATCATTATCGGTGGCGTCCTGGTGTATGAACTGTATACGTGCTCCACATGAACTCGCTGAACTTCAGCTTCCAGCGATTTCCCCCAGCGTTCATTTCTGCAATTTCTGCAGGTATTTTGCTCATCTCTGCAAACTCCGGCTGAGTGTGTGCCTCCACGCCTCCAACATGAGCTGCTGTTGGAAACAAAAGGTCCCTTGCCAGTCGATCGTCCCTGACTGCCCCTGTTATTGTCCTTGAGTGCACCATTAACAGGTGTTGATGGCCCCATTACTGGCCACATTGTCCCTTGCAATTGCATGAATCGCTGTTCAGCTTGCCATTGTCTCTGTCGAACTCCCCCTCTGGGTTCGACTACATGTTGGGGCATGCCTGACTGCCCTTGGCTGCCTGGAGAACTGTGTGCTGCTTTAACAATGTTGAATCTCTGTCCCAACCATTCCTTAACACAGTACCTCTCGTCTGCTCGTGGCCATGCTCGCGTGGTTTAAATCCCAGTTTCTCGTCGCCATTGATATATCCTTACTATACAGTATAAATGCACATGAGGCCCATGCTTGAGAGAAGGTCAGTCTGTGACCTGTCCTTTATTCCATAGCACTCAAGTGATGAAAGTGGGTGGAGCTTCCCCTTTTATACCTGAAGGTCCAGGTTAGGAGTGTCTCCCACCTAGTGGTCATTGTTCTCACAGTGTACAAATTAGGTCAGATTATACATGGGTTACAATGCTGGGTGAATACATGACAAACATAATGTTACTAGCAGCCTTTGGGGCAGTCCTGTAAAAAAAAAATCAATATTGGGAGATGAGGGAGCGTAAACAAGAAACCTGTGATGGATTGGATTTCCTTGAGACCATTAAATTTTAAATCCCCATTCCCATACCTTAGAGCACTGCACAGCAAGTATTCACAACGCTGAGCATCAGCTGTTGCAGTGGCGTAAAAGATGGGGAAAGTTGTGTGACATATTCCCATCATTTGCATCTCATTCTATTACATCCATATTTGTGTGGATATATTGGACATCCACTCTCACTTGTCCTGGGAAGAAGCAGTGGCAGAGAGCTGATGGAGCAGCTCCCTAACTGATTTTCCTCTACTGCCTGTTGGAGTTATACTGGGGCGGCACATTAACTCCAAGGCAAAATCTGCCCACTGTCTCACAGCACTTTATAAGTCAGGGAAGAAAAGCAGGAATTTATTAGGGGAGAAAAATTATGAATGACAGGGAGGGAGATAGCAAGGCAAAGTGGTTTCGGGAAAGAATTTAATATGGCAGGAGCAAAGTGGCTAAAGGATGAGTCCCTGATGGTGAAGGGGAGTGAGCAGAGAATGAGCAGTAATTGAGTTAGCAAGAATGCAGAGTACAGTCTGGAATGTAAAGTTACAGAATAGCAGCAAAGGAGGAATTTGAAGATGAGGTCTAAACTCTCAAAGTTGATTCAAGTAATGATTGCCACAGGCTTTTTTCACTGCTTAAAGGAGGGGAGGGGGCCCACTGATGCTGCAGCACCTCATTCTCAGCTTTGATAACTGTGCAGCTGCCTCACCAACCTTAAGAAGAAGGACAAAGAGAAGGATCATTTATTTACAAATGCTGATGGCAGATCGCCGCCCCAAGGAGAGAGACTGGGGGATTTCCGAGGAAGCTGCCGTTAAGGTAAGTGGCTAAATCCAGCGTTGGAGATCGGGTGTCCAGTGAACATTGCACACTCACTGACATCACCACCTCCATGATGGCGAGCACCCTGGTGCTAGGATTTACCGGCAACGCTACCAACACCACCGATATGGTGTGTGGCGCTGGAACTGGCATCAGCTGTCATTACAGCTGTCAATGACATTTCAGTGGTATCTGTTGGTTGTGCCACACAAATATTTCCGCATTGGAGTTTTGAAGGGGCAAATCGGGAGAATGGGCGATCAGGAGAGGGATCGAATGCTTTTGGCAACGGCCTGTGATTTTAATGTGGAATGGGGAAGAACATTCCCACATCTCCAGGCTCCATATTCAGGAGTATTTAAAAAAATACATATCTTTTTGTTCCGGCCTGCAGCGATTCTTTTAAGGACTGTTGGCTAGATCACATGTAGACTTGGTTTTCCTAAACAGTGCATCCCAATTTTACACAGAGGGCTACAAAAGGCATTATGCCCCTTATTTGTATATGTAAGGGGCCCGACACCTGTTTCAGGTATGGACACTATTTGCCTTTTTTTCCTATACAGTGTTGGCTCATAATGAGCATGTGCTTCCTGCCCAACATATTGGAGACTAAAGCGCTTGTTCGGCACCTGAAAAACAGGTGTGGCGCCATTGAATTTTAGGCCGATAAATCTTTTATTGCATCATTTTAGAGTGAATTCAAACTCACGTCCTTGATGTGAAAGGGCAGGGCAAACCACCAGAAACCACTGCTGAGCACCCCAGATATGAGGGTTTATGATTTTGCTGTGTCGAAGAAGCCTCCCCACATGTGCAAAAGATCAATGTATTCTATTCTTTCCAATGTCGTACATTACTTTCCACAGCCTTAAGCATTAGGAAAAGCCATGATTTGCTTTTAGTGAACTGCATTGTATATAAGCATATTTTTAATGTATGTGAATGTGACAGTGATTGTAGACCTTAAACACACTCTGTGACCTCAGGCACCGTCTCCCAGACATTCAACCTAGGGGAGGCCATCAGAACTTTATTGGACTTTAACCATAATGCATTGTGATGGATAGGGCCAATCGTGGATTCATTTTGAACAGTTGAATCATACCTATTCTTATAAACATTTGAAAATCACTGAGCAATATCATAGATGTCATACATATATTTACTTCAAGGTTAGTTAATTCAAAAAAGTAGAAATTTCATGAAACTATATATATATATATATATATATATGAAGATTCAAATAATAGTACTAATTGTAACAATCATGATATGCTTTCACACTAAGGATAAAGTCAGCCTTTTTGTCTCCAGCTCAAGAATACCTAATTTGAAATCATAGGTATACAGCAGGTGATCTTTGTACAGAAAGAGGGCGCCAATTGCTATATAAAGTTTATATTGAGTTTCTACCAGACAGAATATGCAGTGAAGCATAATTATTTAAAGAGTAGCCTGATTAAATTAAAGTCATAAATGCCTAATATCAATACAATCAATGAATTGTATACTTATAGGAGTAGAATTTCAATGAAGGTTCTCCTGATTATCCATTGTAATTTTGGCAGAAACGGCATAAATGGCTGTTTACACCATTTCTCCAGGATTTCAGCCTAAGTAGAAGAGGATGAGCAGGAGAATCCCTGTGGAAATTCCAGACGATACCATTTTTAGTGTTTGTTTTCTTAGTACTTTGTCGCAGCTCTGCTGTATAAATAAGGCTGTGTGAGGACTGTGCTGATTGGGCTGTTTTTAAAACTAACTAGTTTAACTACAAAGTTTACTAAGTTAACTGGATTGTGCTAATTGTGAAGTTTGAACTGAGAAAGTGCGGAAGATAGCTGAGCAAATTCCTGAGTAAGTCAACAGGTAGAATCTTGTAGGCATATAAGGTTCTGCTGGCTTCTGGAACTGAGAGAAGCCAGCTGAGTTTTGCTGAGAAGGTAAGGAAATTAGTTTGGCCTGAACAGGAGCTTGGCACTGAAACAAAGTGCATCTGAATCTGCAAAACCAGGCAAGTAAGTGAGAACTACAGGGTAATTCTAATAAATAAATTGTTGAGTAGCAGAGAATTTAAGAATATATTAATGGCAGGATCAAGGACTAGGCTAGTGATGTGTGTGGCATGCATGATATAGGATATACTGGATCTGTGCTGCCGTTGGAATTTTAGGCCCCCTAGTCCTTTGGGTGGATTACATTTCATGGTCCTGTCTGTTTGACTTTATCTGGGATGCTCTGCTTCCCTTCAGGAATATCTGTAGCAGGTTTTATTTCTTTCTTTGTTGTCTTCTTGATCTGGCTGAGATACATGATTCTCTGTATACTCTCATGTCGTATTCACAATGCGAACACAGTAACCGTTCCAATATAGTATATGGGATAAAGTTTCTGCTTTGGACACAATCAGCAATCCAGGCACAAATTGTGTTCAAAATTGGGCAAGTTTTCCAAGTGAAGTTATGGTTCAAGTTTTCGCTCAAGCTCAAATGCAAAATCTTCCATGAACCAACACAATAGGTTTTTTCACTTGTACTAAAAAATATTCTGTGATATATTTAGGAGTGGTAACCTGGTGCAGTTTTTGTTGTGTATCAGTAAAGCATGCACTTCCATGTTCCACCACCAGGGAGCACATCCCCTGAAGTCCCAAGGGATCCCAGCATCCCTTGGGAGTACTGTATATAAGCCGGCCCCTAAGGCCTGTTCCTCACTCTGGAGTGTCTTATTAAAGACTGAGGTCACTGTTACCTTAACCTCCCTGTGTGCAGCCTCATCTGTGTTAGGAACACAATTGTTTTATTAATACAGTTGAAAGTGGGTTTATCACAAAAAAAAATATTTTTAATAAGAGTGTCTAGTCCACCACCTGTGAGTAACCTGATTTAAACTAGCTGAAAATGACTCCAAAAAATTATACAGAACCAGTTACTAATTTCATTGGTGCACAGTAGTCAGTTTATTAATAAATTAAATATTTACAAATATTTAAAGAGGGAGAAAATCGCATCGTTTGCGCCTCCCGTTAGCGCACCCAGGGGGTGCAAACAATTTCTCGCCTGGGGTGCGGTGCCACTACCACCTCTCACGAAGTTACCCAGGAGTAAGGGGAGGCACAAGCCAGCAGCGCCCCGCTCCTGCTGGTAGTGCCCCTGGCTGCGTGCATAGTGACCCGTTTTCGCCCTGGAGCAGAACTTTGGTAGCGCCCCGTGAGGTCGCCTCGAGCGATGCTCACACCAGCCTCACAGGTTGCAAACCAGGCCGCACTCTGCTCGAGGGGCAAAAATTAAGTGGGTGGTGCGCCGTGCAATTTTTTTTCAATGGCTGACTTAACGGTCGCAGCCTTGCCTTGTCCAATTTGCGGGGTCCATGCTGCGATGTTGCAGCCCAGCGCTCCACTTTTGTGCTGGGCTTCTGCCATGACATCCTACTCCCTGGTGGTGATGTGGTGGCCCCTTGCTCCATTGCAGAGTTCGCAGTGTGCCTCCCCTTTAACAGAAGGGGAGAGCTCTGTGCTCCCACCAGCACTACGTGGCGCTCCGTGCAGCGCTGGTAAATTCCTGCAGTTAGCGCTCCAGTCCCATACCTAAGAGGAATGGAGTGTGGGACATTGCGCTCCACTTCCTCTCAGGGGCGGTAACCCCAATTTCGCTGCCGGGACGGGACTTCCGCACCTGGCGCAGGAAGTTCCACCTCGCCTCGGTTATTGCCCCCAAACGGGACGATACCGAATTTCGGCCCCAACATTTTTTAAAAGGTGCCGATTAATGCCCTAATGGCTAAAAAAAAAGCTTAACTTTAAGAGCCTCCTGGAAGAGCGGCCAATAGGTGCAATTAGAAGAAACTCGCCATGGTGACAATGTTCCCTAAAATTTTATTTTTGTGCATGGTTCCTTTAAATTTGCTGCGCAGCTGCGCATGTTTGATAGTTCTTCCAACTTGTGAGCTTGTGAGTGGGACCTCCCGATGGATGTGCGGTCGCGCGCCTGCGCACCTTAGGGGGAACATTGCATGGTGATTAATTTGATCTCGGGGCGTCGCCAACTTTGTGGGCTGGGACAACTTTCAGCACGATAACTTTTAAACTAGCGCAAAATATCGCGGAAACTTGATTTGCGCTGGATGTAACTTGTGCTTGAAATTCCTAGATCTTTTACGCTTGTTTGGCTGATTTGGGGCGAACCTGGCTGTACAAGTTTACCCCCGCCAACTTAAACTTAACATTTCTTAGCCTTCTAAGATCACTCTTTTCACTTTCTCTCCTTTTTTTTCTTATTACTTTGGGGGCTTGATTCCCTTTGGCTGTATCTTCCACCTTCTCTTTCTAATATGCTTCTGCCGGGTGGGGGTGGGGGTTGGGAGGGGAGGAGGCGATCATGGCTTTATACCTTAATTTCCACTGATATTCTCAATACAAAAAGAATCATCTCTGTCATATGGATGCCCTCCAAGATGTCAATGAACTGGACAGACACATATTTTAATACCTTTATCGAACAAAAATCTATCAATCTCAGTTTTGAAATTTTCAATTGACTTCGATTCAGCAGCTTTTTGGGGGTGTGAGTTCTGGGTTTCCTTTACCCTTTATCTAAAGAAGTGCTTCCTAACATCACCTCTGAATGGCTTAGATCTCATTTTAAGGTTATGACCCTTGTTCTGCATTTCCCCACCAGAGGAAATAGTTTATCTCTATGTACCTTATCAATTGCTTTAATCTTAAACACCTCAATTAGATCACTCCTTAATCTTTGTTACTTGAGGGAATACAAGCTTAATCTAGGCAATCTGTTCTCAGAATTTAACCCTTTAAACCTTAGTATAAGGCCAATATAATCCTTCCAAAGGTGCAAAGCCCAGAACTAAACACAGTACTGCAGATAGGGTGTGACCAAGGCTCTATACAAATGAAGCATAACTTCCACCCCTTTGTACTCCCACCCCCTTGAGATAAAGGCTAATATTCCATTACCGCGGGTCAGTGCGGAGTCCTTTCGGCCCGGGGCACAGCTGACACACTAGCTAGGAGTGCAAAAAGCAGGAATAATTACTCTTCAGGTAATACTCTTACTCTTAGGCGGTCCCTGGAAGCGAGGATGACCCAAGCTGCATATAAGGTGGTCCCAACGCCATGTTACTGGGATTGATGTTCCTTGGGTTTTGTGGTGCATCCCGGGCCGAAAGGACTCCGCACCAGCCCACACCTATCCCTGTGGTCGCACACCAGCTGTTCATTGTGCTGACAGACTCGGGCAGATGTTGAACTGGCCGAAGGGACTCCGTGGCCAGCGCTGAACCGGCTGCCAACATTCAACCTAACATCTTAAACTTCTAACCAACTTTTAATCAATGTTTAAAATTTTAATCAACTTCTAAACTTTTCAAACAATTTGGGAGAACTTTTAAAACTTACATTTTAGACTTTTAATCGAAATACTTTTAAACACCTATTATTAATCTATATCTTTGACTTTTTAACAACCTTTAGAAACTTTTGAAATAAATTGCGAATTTTTATCAATTGTTAATCAACTCTTAATCTTTTTAAACAATTTGGAAATAATTTTAAACTTCTAAAATAACTTTGGAAGTGACCTTCCTAATGTCTGCCCCCCAACCAAGCCTCGGGCCATCTACCATCAATGGTGCTACTCGGCACCGAGCTTGCGGCCAACACCTTGCCGTAGGCAACTAGGCTTATACAGCAGTGCCTGGTCTCCAGTCGTCTTGGACTCCCTTGCCACTGGACCAAGACCTTGCTCAGCTAAGTCCGTGTGATTGCCGGTGTGCAGCGGCCACCCAACGTTAAAAGAACTCACGTACAGGCATCTTCCACTTCGTATTAATGAAGTTCGGGACCTGGAACGTTAGGACCCTCATGGACAATTCCAACAGCAAGAGGCCGGAACGCCGCACCGCCATAGTTGCCCGGGAACTCAGTCGTTTTAACATTGACATTGCCGCCCTAAGTGAGACCTGGCGGGCAGAGGAAGGCCAGCTCAAGGAACATGGTGGAGGTTACACCTTTTTCTGGAAAGGAAAACCAGAGGAAGAACGCCGCCTTCATGGAGTTGGCTTTGCCGTCAAGAATGATCTCGTCGACCACCTCAAAGACACCCTTTCAGGGTTAATGAATGCCTCATGACTCTTTGTTTTACCTATCCTGGAACCAATGCGCCACAGCCATCATTGCGTACGCCACTACACTCAATGCAACGGATAACGCTAAAGAGGGTTTTTATTCCAACCTCGAGGCATCCTTGTCCCGTGTCCCCATGGGCAACTAATTGATCTTCCTAAGTGACTTTAATGCCAGGGTTGACAAAGACACAGTCCTCTGGGGAGGCGTGATTGGCAGAGAGCGGGTTAGGGAAAGCCAACTCCAGTGGTACCCTCCTCCAGACAAAATGTCTAGAACATGAACTCTTCATCACCAACACCTTGTTCCGCCAGAGGGACAAATACAAGGCATCGTGGCAAGACCCTTGCTCCAAACACTGGCACCTGCTCGACTATGTCATCGTCCGAGCCAGGGATCGCAAGGATGTGCGCATCACCTGCGTCATGACAGGAGCTGACGAATGCTGGACGGACCACCGCCTAATCCGATCCATCATTGACATTAATATAGCCCCAAAGCAGAGGGGACAGCAGAAGCAGTGCCGCAAAAAGGTTAACGCCAGGGCACTTAAAGACCCAGCTAAGAGAGCCCTATACAGCCAGCACCTCAAGCTAATCTAGCATGACTTGATGACCCTGAGATGCTGAATGCCCACAGTGCTTGGTCTGACCTCCAGGCCTCTATAACCAGTGCCTGTGAAGAGACACTTGGTCACTCAACCAGAAAACACCAGGACTGGTTTGATGAAAATGATCAGGAGTTCCAAGAACTTATAAATTGCAAGCGCAAAGCATTTCTGAGCCTCATGCAACAACCCAACTCGGGAGCTGCAAAACAACATTACAGACGGCTCAAGGCTCAGGTCCAACAAAGAACCCGGGACCTAAAGAACAGGTGTTGGATGGAGAAAGCACAGGAGATACAACAACTAGCCGACAGCCAAGATATGCGAGGATTCTTCATTGCAGTCAAGGCCACCTACGGTCCAAACTCTCAAATCCCCACCCCACTCCTGGCCAAGAACGGGGAAACACTCATCAAGGGCACCGAGGCTATCAGGGCCCAATGGAAGGATCACTTTGAAGATCTCCTCAATGCAGACTCTGCCTTTGACTTGAGTGTTCTCGACTCCATCCCACAGCATGTGACCCGCCACCAACTCAGTGAAACTCAAACGTTGCACGAGGTAGGCAAAGCCATAAAACAGCTCAGGAATAACAAGGCTACGGGTGCAGATGGAATCCCTGCTGAGGCGCTAAAGTATGGCGGAGAGGCGCTGTTGGCGCGGATACGTGACCTCATCTCTCTCATCTGGAGGGAGGAGAATATGCCGGGAGATCTCAGAGATGCAGTGATCATGACCATTTTTTAAAAAGAGGACATTCCAACTGTGGCAACTACAGGGGAATCTTCCTGCTATCAGCCACAGGGAAAGTTGTCGCTAGAGTTCTCTTCAACCATCTTCTCCCTGTGGCCGAGGAGCTCCTCCCGGAATACAGTGCGGATTTCGTCCCCTACGGGGCACAACAGACATGATCTTTGCAGCGCGACAGCTGCAGGAAAAATGCAGGGAGCAGCGCCAGCCCTTATACATGGCCTTTTTCGATCTTACAAAGGCTTTTGACTCTGTCAACCGCGAGGGTTTATGGAGCGTCCTCCTCCGTTTCAGATGCCCCCAAAAGCTTGTCAACATCCTTCGTCTGCTCTACAACGACATGCAGGCCGTGATCCTTACCAATGGATCCATTACAGCCCTAATTCACGTCCGGACCAGGGTCAAACAGGGCTGTGTCATCACACTAACCCACTTCTCAATCTTCCTCGCCGCCATGCTCCACCTCACAATCAACAAGCTCCCTGCTGGAGTGGACATAAATTACAGAACCAGTGGGAAGCTGTTCAACCTACGCCGCCTCCAGGCCAGGTCTAAGATCACCCCTGTTATGACTTCAGATGCTCTAATAATGACTCCACGAGACAGTGTGTTGTGTTTGAACTGCAGTGACATAATCCATTTAATGTAACTCCAGAGTGAGGATCACACATGGTGGCCTGCCTTTTATACTAGGCCTGGTACAGGTAACCTACAAGGCTCCCACTGCGGTGCCCTCTGGTGGCACACCTTGTAATAGTACAAGCAGTAACCATGTAGGATACATGACATCACTTTCCCCCAAGTCTTTAGTGCAAATCGCCTTTGCATTGACTGTGCTCTGGGCTTAGCTCTATCTGGTTGACCATTGGAGGGTCATTTCCATCTTGTGTGAGTAGGTGATGTTTCGTTGGCAGTAGAGTTGCTGGTGGTTTCTGTTTGTGTGTCCATGACCACTCCATTCTCTCCTCCTCCACATACAGATTGTCCCATTGGCTCATTATATTCATATACATTCAAGTCCTCCCAAAAAAAATGCATTTACAGTATTGCATTTGTGGTACCAGGGTGAGGTAAGTACATTTGAATGGTGAGGTACATGCTTGGAATATACTTGGAGTCAGTGCTGGGGTCAGCACCGGTGCATGAGGACAAACTAGTGCCAGGACTGCTGGATGGTGTCCAGGCAGTCTGGAGGCAGCGCGGTGCCCAGTGCTGGCAGTGGGAACCCAGTTGGCTCAAGTTGCCTGCTCTCGGAGCTTTTGCCGTTGCTCCTAGCGTCGGACAGGTTCACAGATGCCTGTGACCTCCCTGTCCTCTCCTTGTGCCCCGAGTCGCTGCTGCTCCCTGAGGGGCAGTCGTTTAGCAGTGCACAGGGAACTGCTGACTTGCTTGCCTGGGCGTTATTTGGTTTGGGATCCTGGCTGGTCCCAGTCCCATTTGGGAGACCCTTGGCGGATGACCCTTCGTACCCGGGTATAGCCTCGGTGGTGATAGAGTCTGGGGGCTGCGCCTTAGCGCAGTTTGCTCTTTCAGGCTCGTGGCGGTTGGTGCCATCGGGTGCCTGAAAGATGGAGCCGATTGGGGGAAGGGTATTGATACCATTGCCGTTGCACTCCTGAGATCGCTTGCTCTGCAGCTTGTCTATATTAGCTGCTTGTGGCCACACTCCGTGGTGCAACACTCTGGTCCCAGGGACGCAGGCTACAGCATTGGGTAGCTCGCTGGACCTGTGTGCTCCCGATGGGTGTTTGCCCGCTGCTTTGACTGTATGCAGTTGAAATTCTACATCGCACAACGTTTAATTACTTATTGTACATAACCTGTAGCTCCGATCGCAATCGCACGACTTTTCCTTGTTTATTGCATGTACACAACTCTGATCATCAATTACACATTTTACATCTAACTCACAGTTGCTGTTTCATTGATTGAAAGTGTGGAACTGTCCCTTTAAGCGTGGTGACTTGCAGGCCTCCTTTAAGAGAGCCTTGCTATCTTTATCCCAAGCCTCTTCTTCAGTTGGTACCACGTGTTGCTCCATCAGCGCTGCACCTCGTGGTCCAGCCGCCGCCATCTTTTTCTTCAGCGCCACATCTCGTGGTTTGGGTGCCATCTTTTTTTTAATCCACTATCTCGACTGCTGTGATCCTCTTCTCCCCGGATTCTGCCACCGAAGCTGGACAGTCGCCTCTGGGTCCGATTTTCTACCTCCGAAGTCCTGCCACTGGAGCCTGTAAGATGCGTTCGGGTTGCCTCAGCTGGATCATCTCCACGCAGTCGTGCTGAGCGGTCTGTGCCTCGGGTGCTGTGCTGGCCTGCTCTGTGGTGCCAGATCTAACCTCAGATGAGGGCTTGTTTTGCCTCTGAGCGTGAGGGACGTTGATCGCTGGAGGGATGAAATTTTCTCATCTCCAATGGATCTTCTCCATCCACCTTCTTCCGATTAGCGTTGGTCCATCACCTGCAACAATCCACAGTGGTAACTTGTGCACCGCGCCATCATGGAGTACCTTTATATCCGCACTACCAACGACTGGGATAAGTTCATTGGTGTAGGTACGCAGCTTTGCCTGAACCGGGACCAACTTGTGTCGTTCAGCCTGATTGTCCCATAGCCTCTCAAAAGCTTCTTGATTCATTACTGACCGTGTCCACTTCCATGAAGACTGGAACGCCATTTATCTCGACTTCCATCCTCAACGGAGAACATTCGGTGGTGCAGGTAAACATGCTACATACCTCATCGTGGGGCTGAGCTGCCTCTCTGACTGTCGCTTCATAATCCGCGCTGGATTCATGGCCATCTACAGACTCTTCATCAACACAGTGAGTCATATTTCTTTTACACATTCGCTGGAGGTGGCTTTACATGTGTATGTGCAGCCTTTACATACACAGTCTTTAAAACAGAACTGGTGAGCCCTGTGATTCCCTCTGCAATGCCAGCATGGTGCTAACCGATTAGCCCCCCTCGGCGGACTCTGAGTTAAGGGACTCGGGGGCCTGTTCTCTCTCCCCTGAGAAGATTCACGTTCTACAATCCAGCATCTAAAAGGTGCCACTCTGTGCACAGTACTTGCCGAGTTTGAGTCCTGAGGTTGAGTCATCCGCCTAGAGCCGCAGGTCGAGGTCATGAATGCTTGACTCACGGAGATGGCCTTCTGCAGTGTGACTGTGGTATTCGTAGATAGTAGTCTGTGAAGAAGGACCTCATGGCCGATTCCAATGACAAAGATATCCCGCAGCACTTCGATGAGGTGGCCGCCAGCCTCCTGAGGTCTGCAGCACATTTCACGATCTCCTGACCGTCGGGCGGTCAGTGTGTATAAAACCCGTGTCTGGCTGTGAGGATGTTCTCTTTGGGCTTGAGTTGTTCTTGGATCAGCATTACAAGCTCCTCGTATGTCTTGGTCGTTGTCTTCGCTGGTGCCAGCAAGTCCCTGACGAGGCCATAGACAATGGACCCACAACTGGTTAGCAGAATAGCTCTGAGATAATCAACCAGTGTGGCCGGATTGTCGCCTGCCAGGTCGTTTGCTGTGAAGAAATGGTTAAGCCTCTCCACAAAAGCTTCTCAATCATCACCATCGGTGAACTGCTGCAACGTACCATGGTTAGCCATTTTCGCATGAAGGTCCGTAATCTCGTCGCCAATTGTTATGTCTTCAGATGCTCTAATAATGACTCCACAAGACAGTGTGTTGTGCTTGAACTGTAGTGACCTTAGTCCATTTAATGTAACTCCAGAGTGATGATCACACATGGTGGCCTGCCTTTTATATTAGGCCTGGCACACCTGTGCTGGTAATCTACATGTCTCCCACTGTGGTGCCCTTTGGTGGCACACCTTGTAATAGTACAAGCAGTAACCATGTAGGATACATGACAACTCCAACCTCTGTCGTTGAGCTGCAGTACGCGGACAACACCTGCGTCTGCGCATATTCTGAGGCCAAACTCCAGGATATAGTCAATTTATTCACCGAGTCATATGAAAGAATGGACCTTATGCTTAACATCCGTAAGACAAAGGTCCTCCACCAGCCTGTCCTCGCCGCACTGCACTGCCCACCAGTCATCAAGATTCACGGCTCGGCCCTTGATAACGTGGACCATTTCCCATATTATGGGAGCCTCCTATCAACAAAGGCAGACATTGATGCGGAGATTGAACATCGCCTCGAGTGCGCCAGTGCAGCCTTCCGCCATCTGAGGAAAAGAGTGTTCGAAGACCAGGCCCTGAAATCTACCACCAAGCTCATGGTCTACATGGCTGTAGTAATACCCGCCCTCCTGTATGGATCAGAAGCATGGAAGATGTATAGAAGGCACATCAAGTCACTGAAGATATATCACCAACGATGTCTCCGCAAGATCCTGCAAATCCCCTGGGAGGACAGGTGCACCAACATCTGTGTCCTCGTCCAGGCTAACTTCCCCAGTATTGAAGCACTGATCACACTTGATCAGCTTCGCTGGGCGGGCCACATAGTTCGCATGCCAGACATGAAACTCCCTAAGCAAATACTCAATGCGGAGCTCCTTCATGGCAAACGAGCCAACGGTGGGCAGTGGAAATGTTACAAGGACACCCTCAAAGCCTCCCTGGTAAAGTGCAACATTACCACTGACACCCGGGAGATCCTGGCCGAAGACCGCCCTTTGTGGAGAAAGTGCTTCCGGGAGTGCGTTGAGCTCTTCGAGTCTCAACGCCGAGAGCACGAAGAGGTCAAGCGCAGACAGCGGAAGGAGCGCGCGGCAAACCAGCCCCACCCACACCTTCCCTCAACGAATGTCTGTCCCACCTGTGACAGGGTCTGTGGCTCTCATGTTGGATTGTTCAGCCACCAAAGAACTCACTTTAGGAGTGGAAGCAAGCCTTCCTCGATTCCAAGGGACTGCCTATGATGATGAACATTCCATTAGCCTATTGAATTATTTTTTAGATCTGTCTACTAGTTTTTAGTGATCAAGCTGACATGGGGCTGACAGCCAGCTAGTGAAGAATAAATGAAGAAATACCAGGACTGTAGCTCCAAGAACATGCATGCAGTACAGGAAGAAGTTTAATAATCTGACACGAGTTGTCAAGTTGAGTGAGTTCAATCTTCAAGTGACATATGCTACCAACTGCACCATGAGCCTCATCCACTGCTCAATTCACTATACCTCCATCAATCCACTACCAACAATCCCTATTAATCAGTAATCAATCCTTCAATTCATATGCTTTATGTTATGTATGGCAAACCTCACCAATGTGTAAAACTTGCCACCAGGGAGCACACCTGTGGGAGACCAAAGGGTCACCTGTGCATCCTAGGCAAACAGGTATAAAAGGCAATCCACTATGTTGCTTCCTCATTTTGGAGTTACATTAAAGAGACCAAGATCACAATGGTTTGAGCTTACAACACAGTCTTGTGGAGTTATTCTGAACATAATAATTGGCGACGAGGATGGGATCATATCGCCAGTCGAGTTCAACGAGTGGACCAGTCCAATCGTGCCAGTGCTAAAGAGAGATAGGATGGTCATAATCTGTGGGGACTACAAGGTAACGGTCAACCGAATCTCGTTACAGGACCAGTACCCACTACCCAAAGCTGAGGACCTATTCGCAATGCTAGCAGGGGAAAGTCGTTCACCAAGCTAGATCTAACCTCTGCTTACATGATACAGGAGCTGGCTGAACTGTCAAAGAAATAGACATGCATCAACACGCACAAAGGACTGTTCGTGTACCACAAATGTCCCTTTGGGATTCGCTCGCCTGCGGCCATCTTCCAGAAGAACATGGACAGTCTGCTGAAATCAGTTCCATGCACCGTGGTGTTTCAAGACAAAATCTTGATCACTGGTTGCAACACCACCGAACACTTGCACAACCTGGAAGAGGTTCTAAAGCAACTGGACAGAGTGGGACTCAGGCTGAAACGCTCCATGTGTTTTCCTGGTGCCAGAGGTCGAATTTCTGGGGAGAAAGATTGCGGCAGATGGCATCAGACCCACGGATTCCAAGACGGAGGCCATCAAGAATGTACCCAGACCACAGAATGTGATGGAGCTGCGTTCATTCCTGGGACTCATCAACTTTTTTGGCAACTTTCTATCGGGGTTGAGCACTTTGCTGGAACCCTTGCATTTATTGCTATGCAAGGGTGATGACTGGGTTTGGGGTAAATCTCAAGAGACAGCCTTTAATAAGGCCATAGAAACATAGAAAATAGGTGCAGAAGTAGGCCATTCAGCCCTTCGAGCCTGAACCACCATTCAATATGATCATGGTTGATCATGCAACTTCAGTATCCCATTCTTGCTTTCTCTCCATATCCCGTGATCCCTTTAGCCATAAGGGCCACATCTAATTCCATTTTGAATACATCTAATGAACTGGCCTCAACAACTTTCTGTGGTAGAGAATTCCACACGTTCACAATTTTCTGAGTGAAGAAGTTTCTCCTCATCTCGGTCCTAAATGGATTACCCCTTATCGTTAGACTGTGACCCCTGGTTCTGGATTTCCCCAACATCGGGAATATTCTTCCTACATCTAAACTGTCCAATCCCGTCAGAATTTTATATGTTTCTATGAGATCCTCTCTCATTCTTCTAAATTCCAGTGAATATAAGCCGAGTCGATCCAGTCTTTCTTCATATGTCAGTCCTGCCATCCCGGGAATCAGTCTGGTGAACCTTCGCTGCACTCCCTCAATAGCAAGAATGTCCTTCCTCAGATTAGGAGAACAAAACTGTACACTGTTATGTATGAAGAAAGAGTCAGACTGAACACTGTGGGCTCAAAGTAAAGTGCAACCTTAGTCTTTGATTGCAGGTCTCCAGAGTGCCTCTCCAACCTGTGAGGCCTCCTTAAATACCTGTGCTCCCAAGGGATTATGGGATTCCTTGGGACTCCAGGGAATGAGCCCTCTGTAGGCTGTATAGAGTAAATACATGTTTACATATATAACACACACAATATTCAAGGTGTGGCCTCACCAAGGCCCTGTACAACTGCAGTAAGACCTCCCTGCTCCTACACTCAAATCCTTTTGCTATAGAAAAATAGAAAAATAGAAAATAGGTGCAGGAGTAGGCCATTCGGGCCCTTTGAGCCTGCACCACCATTCAATAAGGTCATGGCTGATCATTCACCTCAGTACCCCTTTCCTGCTTTCTCTCCATACCCCTTGATCCCTTTAGCCGTAAGGGCCATATCTAACTCCCTCTTGAATATATCCAACGAACTGGTCTCAACAACTTTCTGCGGTAGAGAATTCCACAGGTTAACAACTCACAGAGTGAAGAAGTTTCTCCTCATCTCGGTCCTAAATGGCTTACCACTTATCCTTAGACTGTGACCCCTGGTCCTGGACTTCCCCAGTATCGGGAACATTCTTCCTGCCTCTAACCTGTCCAATCCCGTCAGAATTTTATATGTTTCTATGAGATCCCCTCTCATCTTCTAAACTCCAGTGAATACAGACCCAGTCGATCTAATCTCTCCTCATATGTCAGTCCTACCATCCCGGGAATCAGTCTGGTGAACCTTTGCTGCACTCCCTCAATAACAAGAACGTCCTTCTTCAGATTAGGAGTCCAAAACTGTACACAATATTTCAGGTGAGGTCTCACCAAGGCCCTGTATAACTGCAGTAAGACCTCCCTGCTCTTATACTCAAATCCCCTAGCGATGAAGGCCAACATGCCATTTGCCTTCTTCACCGCCTGCTATACCTGCATGCCAACTTTCAATGACTGATGTACCATGACACCCAGGTCTCGTTGCACCTCCCCTTTTCTAAATCTGTCATCATTCAGATAATATTCTGCCTTCCTGTTTTTGCTACCAAAGTGGATAACCTCACATTTATCCACATTATACTGCATCTGCCATGCATTTGCCCACTCACCTAACCTGTCCAAGTCACCCTGCAGCCTCTTAGCATTCCTCCTCACAGCTCACACTGCCACCCAGATTAGTGTCATCTGCAAACTTGGAGATATTACATTCAATTCCTTTGTCTAAATCATTAATGTATATTGTAAATAGCTGGGTCCCAGCACTGAACCTTGCGGTACCCCACTAGTCACTGCCTGCCATTGCGAAAAGTATCCGTTTATTCCTATTCTTTGCTTCCTGTCTGCCAACCAGTTCTCTATCCACATCAATACATTACCCCCAATATCATGTGCTTTCATTTTGCACACTAATCTCTTGTATGGGACCTTGTCAAAAGCCTTTTGAAAGTCTAAATACACCACATCCACTGGTTCTCCCTTGTCCACTCTATTGTTATATCCTCAAAAAATTCTAGAAGATTTGTCAAGCATGATTTCCCTTTCATAAATCCATGCTTACTTGGATCGATCCTGTCACTGCTTTCCAAATGCGCTGCTATTTCATCTTTAATAATTGATTCCAACATTTCCCCCACTACCGATGTCAGGCTAACTGGTCTATAATTCCCTGTTTTCTCTCTCCCTCCTTTGTTAAAAAGTGGCGTGACATTAACTACCCTCCAATCTGTAGGAACTGATCCAGAGTCGATAGACTGTTGGAAAATTATCACCAATGCATCCACTATTTCTAGGGCCACTTCCTTAAGTACTCTGGTAGGCCAGAAACCTGCTATACTTAAGGCCAGAAACCTGCTATGCTCCAACAAGTTACTTGTATTGTATGACCCATGTAAACGTTTAGTACTAGCTTGTGATGTGTCGTCATACGGGGTCAGTTGTGTGTTACAGAAAGCAAATGTGTCAGGCAAACTGCAAGCGGTTGCATATGCATCCAGAAGTTTATTCAAGGCTGAAAGAGCCAAGAGTATGGTTGAGAAAGAAGCGTTAACATGTGTATACGGAGTTAAGGAAATGCACCAGTGCCTATTTGGTCTTCGGTTCGAGCTCGAAATCGACCACAAACCGCTTACTTCACTGTCTCAGAAAGCAAAGGTATCAACACCAATGCTTTGTCCCACATCCAAAGATGGGCACTAACATTGTCTGCGTATGACTATGTAATCCGCCACAGACCAGGCACTGAGAACTGCGTTGATGCCCTCAGTCGGCTACCATTACCCACCACCAGGGTGAAAATGGCACAACCCGCAGACTTGCTTCTGGTAATAGATGCTTTTGAGAGCGAGGGGTCACCCATCACAGCTCGCCAGATCAGGACCTGTACTAGCCAAGCCCCTGTGCTATCACTAGTAAAAAGCTGCATCTTTAATGGGAGCTGGTCGGTGGTTCCCGGGGAAATGCAAGATGAAATTAAGCCGTTCCACTGACATCAGGATGAATTGTCCTTCCAATTGGATTGTCTCCTATGGGGGAATTGTGTGGTTTTGCCATGAAATGGCAGGGAAACGTTTATACGCGACCTACATAGTACCCACCCAGGCATAGTCATGATGAAGGCTATCGCCAGGTCGCACATTTGGTGGCCCGGCATTGACTACGAATTGGAGTCATGTATACACCAATGCAACCTTTGCTCATGGTTGAGCAATGCTCAGAGGGAGGCTGCACTGAGCCTGTGGTCATGGCCCTCCAAACCGTGGTCTAGGGTGAACGTAGTTTTTGCTGGCCCTTTTCTAGGAAAGATGTTTCTAGTAGCAGTGGACGCTTACTCCAAATGAATTGAATGTATAATAATGTCATCATGTACGTCCACTGGCACCATTGAAAGCCTTAGGGCCATGTTCGCCAACCATGCTTTGCCCGATGTCCTTGTTAGTGACAATGGACCGTGTTTCACCAGCTCGGTACTCAACGCATTCATGACCCGCAATGGCATTATGTATGTCAGGTCTGCCCCATTTAAGCCCGCATCCAATGGTCAAGCAGAACGGGCAGTCCAAACCATCAAGCAGAGCTTGAAATGCGTAACGGACAGTTCCTTGCTGACCCGGTTATCTCGGGTCCTGCTCAGCTACCGGACGTGCCCCCACTCACTCACCGGGGTTCCCCCTGTATAATTGTTAATGAAGAGAGCACTCAAAACCAGGCTCTCCTTAGTGCACCCGGATCTCAATGAACACATAGAAACCCGGCGGCACCGGCATAACGTGTACCACGATCGCGCGGCTGTATCACGTGACACTGAGGTTAATGATCCAGTGTTTGTTCTCAATTACGGTTATTGTCCCAAATGGATTGCTGGCACTGTTTTAGCCAAAGAGGGGAATAGAGTGTTTGTTGTTAAACTGTTGAATGGGCAAACGTGCAGAAAGCACTTGAATCAGACCAAACTGCGATTCACTGACAACCAAGAACAGTTTGAAAAAGACTTTACCATCTATGATCCACCAACAACCAACACACACCCAATCAGCAATCGACCTCGCTGTCAACCACGAGGATGAACCCACCATGCCTGACAGTCCGATCAGACCTGCCGCGCGGCCGTGCAGCAATGATCCGACCAACTCACCCATGCCAGGACTTCAACTCAGGTGACCGACCCAGGAACGCAGAGCGCCAGATTGCCTCAACCTGTAAATAACTTGTACATAAGACTTTGGGGGGAGTGATGTTATGTATGCAAACCTCACCGATGTGTAAGACTTGCCACCAGGAGACACACCTGTGGGAGACCTAAGGGTTAGCTGTGCACCCTGGGCAAGTAGGTATAAAAGGCAATCCACCATGCTGCTTCCTCACTTTGGAGTTACATTAAAGAAACCAAGGTCACAACAGTTTGAGCTTACAACACAGTCTCGTGAGTTATTCTGAACATAATACTTTACCTCACCCTCACACACTTAGCATTGTTGCAAACCTCACACCCACAACTCACAACTCGCACACACAGAAAGCTATTCAACCAAGACAGCCACATCACCCAAACATATTGCAGGACACTCACTTACATACATTGTTCTTTTATGCAGGAGAAGGTGCGCTTAACAGGAGCCAGCTGAAAAGAACTGGAAGAGGACAAATGCACCTGCACGTTTTAACCCCCATGGAGGAGGAAGTGCTGACCACCATGGGAAGGGGTACTGCTGAGACCGTGGCCACTGGCGGCACTGGCGGGATCGATGATGACAGTCTCTGCATACCTAATCGCTTCCCAATTCTCCCTCATCCCACAATCTCTTTTACTCACACACTGCTGATGATGTAAGCATGTACTTCTTACTTTCTCCTCTTTCCTAAACACTACTCAACTATTGTCACTTTTTGATTTCAAATACCCAAGAATTGGAACCTTTCTAGTCAGAGAGGGAAGCGGAAGAAGACAGTGAAGATGAAGTGACACTGTCACTCCATCTTACACTCACAGCCATCAGCTCAGAGACTGATGCTGCGTGTATTTTAGAGGCTAGGATAGAGGTGGGATCTGTACGTGGTGAGTCACCGGGCACAAATGCACAGGAACTAGGGTGGCCAGCTTGCCAGAGGGCGAGGTTTCATGCTAGTTCTGCTGCAGAGGAGTCAGGGGAGGATTTTTCTGGGCCAGGCTACAGAAGAAGGCTGATCGGTGTATGCAATCAAGTATTTGGCTCACTGGAAAGGTTGCCAGAGAGCTTGCACAAAATGTTTAGGAGCATGGAGGAGTGCAGCACCTTGGCTCAAGGCTTTGCACAGAGCTTAGAGCCCATCCTTTCCAACATGGAATGGGTGGTCACCTCCATCAGCACCCCTGTGGAACTAACCTGATGCAACGTCTGATGGCCAATGTCTCAGCTTCCATTGCAGCACAAACAGCTTCCATTGCAGCCCAAACACATTCCACCAAAGATCTGAGCACTGCAGTGGAAGCTTAGATTGTTGCCATCATGGGTCTGGATACCACTGTTCAAAGGAGCTTCCAGGACATCACAGCAATCCGTCAATCTGTTCTCCAAACGATCAGTAGGATCGCTGAGGCGCCACCGTGGGAGAGAAGCAGCGGCTCCAGGGAATACGAACCTGCTGTCCTCTCTCAGGATGACAGCATTCTTGCTCACACCCCTGTCACTCTTCTGTTGCTTGTCAGCCAGCTAGCCCAGACTGCTGCAGCCCAGGCTGAGATGGTGCAGTTTGAAACCAGGCCCTCTAGGCCTAGAACTGCTTGAGGTCACCCTCCAAGGCCATCTGCAGTCCCCTAAATTGAAGTTCATCAGCCTTCCACCAGCCATGCTGCAGGTACTGGAATAGCACCTCATAGGAGCACTAGGAGAGACAAAGTTACACGGAAGATAGGCACTAAGATAATGTTAGTTAGGGTGATTAGCTTCATTTTGTATGCATTATTTAATGTACAAAATTATTTTAAAAAGTGCACGCCAAACTGTGAGATGTTGTTTATATCTCCAGCAACAGCTTGAAAGGAGCCAGGTGCATAAAAACTAAGCCATGGTCAACTTGACAACCACAACCATTAAGGAAGCAGTAGCAGGACATTTGGAAAGCATGATTTAATCAGGCAGAGTCAGCATGGTTTTATGAAAGGGAAATCATGTTTGACAAATTTGCTGGAGTTCTTTGAGGATGTAACGAGCAGGGTGGATAAGGGGGAACCAGTGGATGTGGTGTATTTGGATTTCCAGAAGGCATTCGATAAGGTGCCACATAAAAGATTACTGCACAAGATAAAAGCTCATGGGTTTGGGGGTAATATATTAGTGTAGATAGAGGATTGGCTAACTAACAGAAAACAGAGAGTTGGGATAAATGGGTCATTTTCCGGTTGGCAAACAGTAACTAGTGGGGTGTCGCAGGGATCAGTGCTGGGGCCTCAACTATTTACAAACTATATTAATGATTTGGATGAAGGGACAGAGTATAATGTTGCCAAGTTTGCTGATGATACAAAGATGGGTGGGAAATCAAATTGTGAGGAGGACACAAAAAATCTGCAAAAGGATATAGACAGGCAAAGTGAGTGGGCAAAAATTTGGCAGATGGAGTATAATGTGGGAAAATGTGAGGTTATCCACTTTGGCAGAAATAATAGAGAAGCAAATTATAATTTAAATGAAGAAAAATTGCAAGGTGCTGTGGTATAGAGAGACTTGGGGGTCCTTGTATATGAAACTCAAAAAGTTAGTATGAGGTACAGCAAATAATCAGGAAGGCAAATGGAATGATGGCCTTTATTGCAAGGGTATAGAGTATAAAAGCAGAGAAGTCCTGCTACAACTGTACAGGGTTTTGGTGAGACCACACCTGGAGTACTGCTACAGTTTTGGTCTCCGTATTTAAGGAAGGATATACTTGCATTGGAAGCAGTTCAAAGAAGGTTCACGAGGTTGATTCCGGAGATGTGGCGGTTGACTTATGAGGATAGGTTGAGTAGGTTGGGCCTGACTCATTGGAGTGCAGAAGAATGAGAAGTGATCTTAATGAGACTTAAAGGCCGAAGCGCTTTCTGGGACGCGGAGGCTTGTGGCGGCCCCGACCTGCGAGAGACCATCAGCGGCAAATCGGGGCTATAAAAGGAGCGGTGAGCGGCCCCGGGGGCAGTGTGGGCCAGCCCCAGGGGCAGTGTGTGGTGGCCCCGGGGGCTGTGTGGTGGCCATGACCACTGCAAAGTACAGCGTGAGCTGGTGCAGGAGGGCGACAGCAGCAAAGAGTGACATCATCAAGGTCCAGGTCGCTGATTGGAGCATGGGCAGGTACAGCAGGAGCGGTGAGGTCTGGGCGAAGGAGCGGCGAAGTCGGGCGAAGGAGCGGCGAGAGATTGTAGAGCGATGAGATTGGGGCCCAGGAGAGGTGAGAGTTTGGGGCCCAGAAGAGGCAAGGGCTCAGGGGCAGCACGGGCCAGCCCACACTGCGATATGTGTGCACACTGGGTCCGTGCAGCAGAGCTGGTCTCCAGTCGTCTTTGGTAATCCTTGCCACTGGACCAAGACCTAGCTCTGTCAAGCACGTGTTGTGGCTGGTGTGCAACGGCCACCACACATTAAAAAAATTCACGCACAGGCATCTTCCACCCTTCAAGATGTAGTTCGGTCCTGGAATATTAGGTCCTTCATTGAAACAACTGTGAACGCATCCTTTTTTTGGCGTGGAAGCAAGTCATCCTCATTTCGATGTTGATAAGATTATGGCCCCAAGTTTCGTCCCACGGCAAAAACGGTGCACCTCCGAGCTGGGCGCCTGTTTTTCGCGCCGAAAACTGCGCCTAAAAAAAAAGTCCGATATTCTCGAGCTCCTTGGAGCTCGATGTCTGCTTGGCGCGGCGCGCTCTTTGCAGCAGGGGGCGGAGCCTAACACTCGCGCCGATTTTCTAAGTAGCAGGGGGCGGGTACAATTTAAATTAGCCTTCGTGGTGCCGGCAACCCTGCGCGTGCGCGTTGGAGCATGCGTGCACGCGCAGTCTCACACAAACATTGGCACTCGGCCATTTTTAAAAATACTGCAGAAAAAGTGAAGATTTGTTTCTTGGACCTCTGCAAAGGCTTGTAATTTAATTTTTTTTGATATTTCTGTGTGTGAGGGAGTGCTTTTAGCAGCACTGCTGAATAAATCACCTGCTGAAATCAGTGAGTTCAGCTTTTCACTGCTAAACTTGCAGAACCAGTGCTGCATTGGTGCATGCAAATTAAGGACTGTGTGTTTGGAGAAATAAGAGTGCCAATTCAACCTAGCAATGGATCAACGTCCACCAAGAACAAAGAATTTCTTGAATGAGGAAGTGGAGATATTAGTCAATGTAATTGAGCAGAGATGGCAGGAGCTAGATACCAGCAACAGAGGTCGCATAAAAGTGCCACCAAAAGAAATGAAGAAATGCTGCCCATCAACCTACGGGCTACGACGTTCCTGGTGCGGTGAGCTCTAATCAATTCTCTCCTACGCAGTGAATTGATGGCAAACCATTGCATAATACGTGGTGTTGACAATGCAGCACCCATTCTGCAAATTTAAATATAAAACTGTCTGTGGCTGCCTCTCCCTGTCCAAATGGCCTCAGTCCCCCTCACAGCTCGAAGGCTGCTGCTGTATCTTTGGCTGCCGTCGAGCCACTGACGCCGCCCCTGAAGCGTGGCCAAATGGCCTCAAGCACCATAAAGAGCTGCGTGTGTCAGGTGTTGATTCTTCGGCTGCCGGCCAGCCACTGACGCCGCTGATATCCTATGGCCGAATGGCCTCACGTCGGTCCACTGCTGATTCTTTGGCTGCCGGCCAGCCACTGATGCCGCTGATATCTCATGGCCGAATGGCCTCGGGTCCGTCCGGTGCTGCTTCTTCGCGGCCAGCCACGAAGAGAATGAAGGCCTGCCTCAAGCACTGCAGCTCAGCTCGAAGCTTGCTGCCGCTGCCATCGAGACACTGACACCACACCCCTGCCTGTCTCCAACATGAAAGGCCTGCCTGAAGCACAGCAGCTCGAAGGCTGATGCTATTTCACACAGGTAGGAACATGGTTTATTTAATCGTTTCTTTGCTTATAAATTTTTAATCAGGTTGGATTTATTTGTATAATATTTGTATAAGTATAACTAAGGATTGATTGTAGAATTTAATGACTTCCCTTCCCCCCCCTCCCCCCCCACCATTCCCTACGCCTAATTTGTAACCTATGCCTGATTTTCTAAAGTGTAGACAAGGTTTTTTCGAGCGTACAAAAATCTTCACTTACTCCATTCTAAGTTAGTTTGGAGTAAGTTTTCACTGACGAAACTTTGAAAACAGGCGTAAGTGGCCGGACACGCCCCCTTTTGAAAAAAAATTCTGTTCCAAAGTGAAACTGTTCTAACTGACTAGAACTGGAGCAAACTAAATGTCGAGAATTCCGATTTCTAAGATATTTCGTTCTACACCAGATGCTCCTAAAAATCAGGAGCAAATCATGTGGAAACTTGGGGCCAATGAGGGGGCTCGACAAGTTGAATGTAGAGAGGATATTTCCACTCATAGGGGAAACTAAAACTAGGGGACATAGTCTTAGAATAACGGGCCGCCCATTTAAAACTGAGATGAGGAGAAATTTCTTCTCTCAGAGGGTCGTAAATCTGTGGAATTTTCTGCCCCAGAGAGCTGTGGCGGCTGGGTCATTGAATATATTTAAGACTGAGATAGACAGATTTTTGAACGATAATGGAATAAAGGGTTTTGGGGAGAGGGCAGGGAATTGGAGCTGAGTCCATGATCAGTTCAGCCATGATTTTATTGAATGGCGGAGCAGGCTCGAGGGGCCAAATGGCCTACTCCTGTTCCTATTTCTTATGTTCTTATCTTCTTATTACCAATGTGATCCTTGCCCTGCTTTATGGCTGCAGTTGTGGCAGCAGCAGTTGACAGATTTCACTCACGACCTCTTTTGTAAACCAAAGACATCTCATGCACTGGTCATTGTTCAAGTTGAGGCAAGAGAAAGACCCTCTGTAGATATGGACCCCTGCTGAGTTTTGTCCTCCTCGTCCTCCCTCTTCGAGCAGCTTGTCATGCTTTGCATGGCCTCTCTTCATTCCCCAGTTATGCTCAAATCCCATAGGAAGCCCTACCAGGCCACCCATGTCTGGAAGCAACTTCTTTCAGCACAGTATTTTATATTAACAAAAGTACATGCAAGACCAGCCAGACCACTCTTTGCAGACCACTCACATTTTAGCCAAGTATAGCAAACCTCCAAAACCAATTACAATTGCACCAGTAGCCACAAGAAATAATTCAGCAACTGACCTTGAAGCCTTGAAATGATGCCTTGAAACAGCGCTGGTGGAGGGTCCTTCATTTTAATTGTTGTCATGTTCAGCTCTGTGAGGTTAAAGCAGGACATTGGCTGGAGTGTGGAGTTGCAAAATGGTAGTGGTGGCTTCAAATCAGCGTTGCACACTGATTTGCTTCATCATCTCACTGCTCTGCCTGCTGCCAGTTATGCGCATGTGTACAAACCCTTTAACTAGGTGGCGTCCTGCACACTTCCTGTTGAAAGTGTGCACACGCATCTCGGACCCCATTTTGAGTCTTAGTTGGCCATATAGTGCCGAATAAATGGGTGCTACATGGCCCAATTTAGCCTTTGTGTTTTTTCAGTGTTTGTATATTTCATGGCAGGATAATTAACCAATGGATCAACAAACTCATACTTGAGGAATCAACATTAATACAAAAATAAAATACATCAGTTTTGTGCGACTGTATCAAAGTGTATTTCTATATTGTAGTAGGAAAGGTCACACTGAGGATTATACTCCCATAGCAGTAGCAAGATGAGGAGTGTCATACAGTGCCTCCAGTCCCAAGTTATTATCAATACAGAGTCTGTTTGAGTGTCCATGATAAGGCTGGGTCAAGGGGACAATCACATGAAAAACATTGGCCATTAAATTGGAGCCGTTAGCGCTGGCCGTTAAAGCCAGTTTAGAAGAAAAAAATGGCAGCCACTTCGCATCCGCCCGCTTTCAGCATGGAATGTGGCAGCCATCATTTTGAGCAGCTTGGCAACGCTGCCATTGCCTGCACTCGCTTCCTATATTTAAATAATAGAGATCATGACATCAATCGGTGTGCAATGCCTGAATTGATGCACGATCTGGGATTTTGGACACCACCACTCTTAATAATACCCTCTCCAAACCACACATGGAAGAACGTGTGTGCAACTGTAAAATGGAGCCGCTGTCAGCGCCTCTTAAAGGGACACACACAACTTTCAGTTAAGTTTAGGTTTTTGCTTTTGGGCTGTTTTCTTTAGTGGCTTGGTGCAATATATTTTTAAAAGTTGTTAAAGTGTGCAGGGAATGCTGTTGGATGCTTGCAAGGATTTGGCTCTTAAAGGAAGGCCTCTGAGAACAGATCCCTCCTTGGAGGAGGAAGAGGAGGAAGCAGAAGTGGAGGAAGCAGAAGAGAAAAAAGTAGAAGAAAAAGTGGAAGGGAGGCAACCTAGACAGTCCCTTTCTGGCCGGGATCGAATTATCCACTTATGGTACCAATGAACACAACCCCAATTCTCCTTTCAACATTTGTCCTGCATCTGACATTTCCTCTCTTATTGATCATCACAGTGTCCTCTTTAAGTGGTAATCAACCCCTTAACGTTCCTCAGGTGGCCACTCCTGGCACGTGCTTCAACTTCTTTATCCCCCTCCCCTTTTATAGGGGGCACTGGGAAAATTTGATTTTAGCGCCCCAAAAAAAAAAACCAAAAAAAATAATTTAAAAAAAAAAGGGGCCTTGAAAATGTCTGCTGTGTCACCCAGGTCGGGTGGCATGGTCTTAATGTTTTATGTTTTGCAGGTAAACTCAAAAGAGTTTCAACTTCTTTATCTTCATATAGATTGGGCTAACCAAACGGGTAGCATTGCGTTGGAGGAGGATTTCCTGGAGTGTATTGGGGATGGTTTTCTGGACCAATATGTCAAGGAACCAATGAGAGGACTGGCCATCCTAATCTAGGTGTTGTGTAATGAGAAAGGACTAGTTAACAATCTTGTTGTGCGAGGCCCCTTAGAGAAGAATGACCATAATATGGTAGAATTCTTTATTAAGATGGGGAATGACACAGTTAATTCAGAGACTAGGGTCCTGAACTTGGGGAAAGGTACCTTCGATGGTATGAGACGTGAATTGGCTAGAAGAGACTGGCGAGTGATACTTAAAAGGTTAACAGTGGATAGGCAATGGAAACATTTAAAGATCACATGGATGAACTTCAATAATTGTACATCCCTGTCTGGAGTAAAAATAAAACGGGGAAGGTGGCTCAACCGTGGCTAACAAGGGAAATGAAGGATAGTGTTAAAGCCAAGGAAGCAGCATATAAATTGGCCAGAAAAAGCAGCAAACCTGAGGACTGGGAGAATTTTGTAATACAGCAGAGGAGGACAAAGGGTTTAATTAGGTGGGGGAAAATAGAGTATGAGAGGAAGCTTGCTGAGAACATAAAAACTGACTGCAAAAGCTTCTATAGATATGTGAAGAGAAAAATATTAGTGAAGACAAATGTAGATCCCTTGCAGACGGATTCAGGTGAATTTATAATTGGGGAACAAAGTTATGGCGGACCTGTTAAACAAATACTTTGGTTCTGTTTTCACGAAGGAAGACACAAATACGAGGGGACCGAGGGTCTAGTGAGAAGGAGGAACTGAAGGATATCCCTATAAAGCGGGAAATTGTGTTAGGGAAACTGATGGGATTGAAGCCCGAGAAATCCCCGTGGCCTGATAGTATGCATCCCAGAGTCGTTAAGGAAGTGGCCATAGAAATAGTGGATGCATTGGTGATCATTTTCCAACAGTCTATCGACTCTGGATCCATTCCTATGGACTGGAGGGTAGCGAATGTAACACCACTGTTTAAAAAAGGAGGGAGAGAGAATCCGGGTAATTATAGACCGGTTAGCCTGACATCAGTAGTGGGGAAATTGTTGGAATCAATAGGTGAAATAGCAGCGTATTTGGAAAACAGTGACAGGATCGGTCCAATTCAGCATGGATTTATGAAAGTGAAATCATGCTTGACAAATCTTCTGGAATTTTTTGAGGATTTAACTAGTAGAGTGGACAGGGGAGAACCAGTGGATGTGGTGTGTTTGGACTTTCAAAAGGCTTTTGACAAGGTCCCACACAAGAGATTGGTGTGCAAAATCAAAGCACATGGCATTGGGGGTAATGTACTGATGTGGATCGAGAACTGGTTGGCAGACAGGAAGCAGAGAGTCAGGATAAACGGGTCCTATTCAGAATGGCAGGCAGTGACTAGTGGAGTGCCGCAGGGCTCAGTGCTGGGACCCCAGCTCTTTACAATATACATTAATGATTTAGATGAAGGAATTGAGTGTAATATCTCCAAGTTTGCAGATGACACTAAACTGGGTGGTGGTGTGAGTTGTGAGGAGGACGCTAAAAGGCTGCAGGGTGACTTGGACAGGTTAGGTGAGTGGGCCAATGCATGGCAGTTGCAGTATAATGTGGATAAATGTGAGGTTATCCACTTTGGGGGCAAAAACACGAAGGCAGAATATTATCTGAATGGCGGCAGATTAGGAAAGGGGGAGCTGCAACGAGACCTGCGCATCATGGTTCATCAGTCATTGAAAGTTGGCATGCAGGTACAGCAAGCGGTGAAGAAGGCAAATGGTATGTTGGACTTCATAGCTAGGGGATTTGAGTATAGGAACAAGGAAGTCTTACTGCAGTTGTACAGAGCCTTGGTGAGGCCTCACCTGGAATATTGAGTTCAGTTTTGGTCTCCTAATCTGAGGAAGGACATTCTTGCTATTGAGGGAGTGCAGCGAAGGTTCACCAGACTGATTCCCGGGATGGCGGGACTGACATATGAGGATAGATTGGATCAACTGGGCCTTTATACACTGGAGTTTAGAAGAATGAGAGGGGATCTCATAGAAATGTATAAGATTCTGACGGGACTGGACAGATTAGATGTGGGAAGATTGTTCCCGATGATGGGGAAGTCCAGAACCAGGGGACACAGTCTTAGGATATGGGGTAGGCCATTTAGGACTGAGATGAGGAGAAACCTCTTCACTCTGTGAGTTGTTAACCTGTGGAATTCCCTACCGCAGAGAGTTGTTGATGCCAGTTCATTGGATATATTCAAGAGGGAGTTAGATATGGCCCTTACGGCTAAAGGGATCAAGGTGTATGGAGAGAAAGCAGGAAAGGGGTACTGAGGGAATGATCAGCCATGATCTTATTGAATGGTGGTGCAGGCTCGGGGGGCCGAATGGCCTACTCCTGCACCTATTTTCTATGTTACCAAGATGATGTCTTGCACTAGACACGGGCTGAACTGGCGTTGCAGTTCAAGACCCGATCTTAGGCACCTCAGAGGCTCTTTAGTGATTAAACGAGCAGGGGTAAATCACCCCCTTACATTTATATAGCGCTTTTTATGATGTCCCAAAGTGCTTTACAGCCAATTGCAATGTAGGAAATGCTGCAACCAATTCATGCAGAGCAAAGTCCTTCTATCAGCAATGAGATAATGACTAGATATTTTGTTTTAGTTATGTTGGTTGAAAGATAAATATTAGCCAGAGCTTCTCAACTATGAAATAGTGCAATGGGATATTTTACGTCGACCTCAGAGGGAAGACGGGGGCTCAGTTTAATGTCTCAACCCAATGAAGGCACATCTGACAGTGTAGCACCCCTCAGTAGCGCTCAGGAGTGTCAGCCTAGAGTTTGTGCTCAAGACTCTGGAGTGGGACTTGAACTTTCTGACTTTGAAGCGACAGTGCTACCAACTGTGTCACGGCTGACACGGTTGGGCCCACAACTGCTATTTGACGGGCCGGTATGGATGGTCTCATCGGGTGTATCCGCTGCTAATGATCTGCTCATTGAATGAAAACCTGGGGATGTGGAACTCTCAACCTTGAGAGTCCCCACTCCTTCCAATGCTGCTACCTCTGCTCGGGGTAAGCCTACTAATAGGTCCAGCGGAGTCCCTAGTATAAAGCCAGGACACAACTATCTGAGTCCTGGCCTAATTTGTAGTCCTTCCACAACAGTCCAGAATTATGGTGGGAGTGTGCTGGACTTTTGACCCCATGGAACATTTGAAAGTTTTCTCTCCAGAAGTATATGTTAAATATATGAATGAAACTGTGCCACCTTATCATGATAAGAAAAAATTGTAAATGCTGTAAATCTAAAATAGAAGATGATGTGAATAGAAATCATCATCATCATAGGCAGTCCCTCGGAATCGAGGAAGACTTGCTTCCACTCTTAACATGAGTCCTTAGGTGGCTGAACAGTCCAATACGAGAACCACAGTCCCTGTCACAGGTGGGACAGACGGTCATTGAGGGAAGGGGTGGGTGGGACAGGTTTGCCGCGTGCTCTTTCCGCTGCCTGCGCTTGATTTCTGCATGCTCTCGGCGTTGAGACTTAAGGTGCTCGCCGCCCTCCCAGATGCACTTCCTTCACTAAGGGCGGTCTTTGGCCAGGGACTCCCAGGTGTCAGTGGAGATGTTGCATTTTTCAGGGAAGCTTTGAGGGTGTCCTTGTAACGTTTCCTCTGCCCACTTTTGGCTCGTTTGTCGTGAAGGAGTTCCGAGTAGAGCGCTTGCTTTCGGAGTCTCGTGTCTGGCATGCAAACAGTGTGGCCTGCCCAGCGGAGCTGATCAAGTGTGGTCAGTGCTTCAATGCTGGGGATGTTGGCCTGGTCAAGGACACTAATGTTGGTGCATCTGTCCTCCCAGGGAATTTGCAGGATCTTGCAGAGACATCGTTGGTGGTATTTCCCCAGCGACTTGAGGTGTTTACTGTACATGGTCCATGTTTCTGAGCCATACAGGAGGGCGGGTATTACCACAGCCCTGTAGACCATGAGCTTGGTGGCGGATTTGAGGGCCTGGTCTTCAAACACTCTTTTCCTCAGGCGACCGAAGGCTGCACTGGCGCACTGGAGGCGATGTTGAATCTCGTCATCAATGTCTGCTCTTGCTGATAAGAGGCTCCCGAGGTATGGGAAATTGTCCACATTGTCCAGAGCTATCAGCATCGGAGAAGAGAAATTAACAAATTTGGATGCAGACCGTTCCTCAGAACTAGAAACTCGAAGATAAACAAGTCCCTTTAACAAAATGAAGATAGATGGGGATAGAATAAGAGATAAGAAGTAATAGTGAAGACTCCTGTCACATGAAGATATTCAATGGTTCTAATGTCCAGTTTTTACACAGGTGGAAGGAGTTGAAAACTGGTGTATGATATAGAAAGATCATCTCAGTGAGGAAGTGAATGACATCGAAAGAAAAAGAGGGTGTAAAAATATCTAAGTAAAGCAATGAAAATTCATGGGAAAGTCACGCTAAAAACTCTGAAGTGGAGGTGAATAAAGTGGAACTTCGATAGGAGAAACAGGCAAGAAAATGGGGAAGCAGTTAAAATCAGAAGTTCTGGTGAAGGATTCACACTTAAAACTTTGGGCTCAATTTTCCCCAATGCCACTTTTTTCACGTATTGCAAGAGGTACGCCCGTTTTTTTGGCCCCAACTACTCCAAAAAAAACTTGCAAGTTCTCCTGTTCGATTTTTGAAATTGATGTCGCACAGCTTGTTGTTTAGCTTCGGGGAGTAGAGCCTAATGTCTGCGCTGCAAAAAAGATGCTCCATTTCTGTGCATGCACAAAAACAAAATGAAGTTTTTGATGTGACTGCTATGGGCGCGCATGCCCAGTTCAGCTCCCGGTCTGCATTCGGCCATTTTTGAAGAGCCAGTTGTGTGTGAGAACTTTAATTCTGATTGGAAAAATCGGAGCTGCAATACAATATGCAACGTGGCTCAAGGACCAAGAATTTCTCACAGGACAAAGTGGAGGCACTAGTTACTGTAATTGAGGCCATATGGCACGAGCTGGGCACCAGCAGAGGTCACATAAAAGTTTCACCAAAAGAAATGAAGAAACGCTGAAACCAACTTGCAGAAGATTGCAGAACTGTGCAATGGTGACCACCTAGAGGTCTGGAGGCCAGTGCAGAAAGAAGTGGCAGGACCTTGGTCAAGTAGTTAGTGTAAGTAACATTTTCATTTATTCACTGGAATTGCAATTGTAACTGTGACCATCTGCATGTCCCACCCAACAGAAAGACACCCTCTCTAAAAAGTTATATTTTTATCTTTGCAGAGGATGCAGATTTGCACACAACAAACGGGAAAGAACTCGAACTGGAGGAGGCCCGACAAATCTGCACCCACTGACACCCTTGGAAGACAGGGTCGCTGCTTTGATGGGTCCTATTATGTATGTTAATGTATGTACTGTAACACTAGACCACTGAATGTACCTTCACACTGTATACACCATACCTGTACCACCAGAGGGTGCTACTGGTGGAGACCTAAGGGTTATCTGCACACTGCAGGTAACCAAGTATAAAAGGGAGCTTACCTCATTGTGTCCTCACTTAAGGAGCTGCAATAAATGGACTAAGGTCACTACAGTTCAAGTACAATATCCTTACCTTGTGGAGTCGTTACTAGAGTGCTTGCATATACTACAACTGGCGACGAGGTTACGAATTGCCACGCACAACATGTCTAACCTAAGCAACTTCCAACAATTTGCTGATGGGGAAGATTGGGATGCCTTTGTTGAAAGGCTTGAACACTTTTTCAATGCAAACGACCTGGCTGGAGACACACCGCGTCGCCAGCTGATAAGCGCAGAGCCATCCTGCTCAGCAGTTGTGGGCCCAACGTCCACGGCATTGTCAGGGACCTGCTAGCCCCAGCGAAGACGACAACCAAGACTTATGCGGAGCTCGTAACTATAATACAAGAACAACTCAAACCTAAAGAGAGCATCCTTACTGCCAGACACCGGTTCTACACCCACCGGCGGCCCGAAGGCCAAGAAATTGCTAAATATGCTGCAGATCTGAGAAGATTGGCTGCACCATGTGATTTTGGTGACCACCTCACCGAAGCACTAAGGGACATCTTCGTTATTGGAATCGGCCACGAGGGCCTCCTCCATAAGCTGCTCTCTGCGGACACTACGGTCAGAAGGCAATCAAAGTGAGCCAGGCATTCATGATTTCGGTCTGCGACTCCAAGAGGATGATGACTCACCCCAGGACTCTAACCCGACGAGTACAGTGAACAGAATGGCAACGTTCAGAGGCAAGGCTGCTGCCCCGAGTCCCACAACCCTGAGTCTGTCATATGGGGCCAACTGGCTAGCCCCGTGCTGGCGCTGTGGAGGGAATCACAGGGCCCACCAGTGCAGATACAAAGACTATACTTGCAAAGGCTGTAACACTAAAGGTAATTTCCAGCGAATGTGCAGAAGAAGTTTCACTCACCGAGTCGCTGATGAGTTGGCTGATCACCCGAGCTCCAGTGCTGATGAAGATGAAGCGGCTCAACCCCTGGAAGAGGTGTACGGAGTGTATACCTGCTCCACCGATTGACACAGGGACGAGCCAATCGCTGATGAATCAGACGGCCTTCGAGAAACTCTGGGACAATCCCGTCAAACGACCCAAAATGTCCCCGATCCAGGTGAAGCTGCTCACTTACACAAAAGACACCATCTCAGTCGTTGGCAGCGTGGATGTCCATGTGTCCTATGGCGGCGCGATGTACAAGCTTCCTTTGTGGATCATTGCCGGTGATGGTCCAATGCTGCTGGGAAGAAGATGGATGAAGCAAATTCAAATCTGTTGGAGCGGGGAAAGCCTCCAGGCCCCGGCAATCGACGTCCTACGTGGCCCCAAACTTGGATCCATCGCAGCACCTGGAAATCCTATCGTCTATCTCGACTGCGTGGCGACGACACAGACTGCACAACTCAACGGCGAGGTGACCCAACCTGAACGACCAGACCTCACTTTCCGGGCTCCAGCGGCAGGACTCCGAGGGAAAAAGACCGGCGCAGAAGGTAGATTCCCAGCTTCTGTGGCAGAACCTGGGGAGAAAAGGATCACCGCAGCCTACCTCGTGGAGAGAAAGAAGATGGCGCCTGTGTCTGTCCTCCCAGGGGATTTGCAGGATCTTGTGGAGACATCGTTGGTGGTATTTCTCCAGCAATTTGAGGTGTCTAGTGTATATGGTCCATGCCTCTGAGCCATACAGGAGGGCGGGTATCACTGCAGATTGGAAGCAAGTCTTCCTCGATTTCGAGGGACCGCCTATGATATGATGATGATGAAAACAGCAGGACATGGAGTTATTCTCTTCACTCTCTCCCTCTCCAAGGTCGATGCCCTAGTATGGACCACACCCTGGTCTGCACATGCACAATCGGCTTGCTTAGAACGAGAAGCTAGGCATTCAATAAGGACATTTGGGGCAACAAAGTCTAATGAATTTCTTTAATTTTAGATTTTTTTCAAAGTATCACCCCACCACCGACCGAAGGTCTCCTCACCCGGACACAGGGGCTCGGTAAACACCCCCACCACTGACCCCCCCTCCCCCACATCCCCCTCCCTCCACCCTCCTCGGGCTTCTTTTGAAGCTGCTGCATAGTGTAAGGCTTCTCGTGCCTTCAGTTCGGCTTGCCACCCCCCGGGCTTCTTTTGAAGCCGGGCCCCGAGCCCTTATGTCGGGAGTGATTCTGCTGGCCGATGAGCTGACCCTCGAGCCCGGTGATGAGACATTCGGTGGTGGCATGGCACTTTGAAAAAAATCCAAAATTAAAGAATTGCATTAGACTTCCATTTTCTCCGTTTTGATTTTGAAAAAATTAAGCTTCATGATGCATATTTAATGTCTTCTTGACTCCCTCCAAAACCTCACATAAAAACAATGTCGTCTTTCTGCACTGATTTTTTTAATGTGCGTTGGTTTTTCTTAAGTGTCCAGAAGGTTTTTTGGGAGTGGTCACATACGCCGTCCTAGGCAAATGTAAGTTGGCCAAACTTGCATAAATTTGAAAAACTGGTGCAGACATCAGATTACGCCCCCTATAGTTCAAAAAACTACTAACCTGAAAAATTCATAACTAACTGCGTTACGCAGAAACTTTGGGGAAACTTGGATATTTTAATGTAGGCCATAAAAGCAGCGCGCGCCAAAAAACGGCGCAGATAATTGGGGAAAATTGAGCCCATTACTTGGAATGCTTTCTCTTTTCAGATGATGAAGGACCTGCTGCGTATTTCAAGTACTTCCTATTTTTATTCCTAGTCAATTGTCCCATGGTGTTGCACACAGGGAGTCGAGACCAAATGTAGTTTTCAGGCAAAACGGAATTAGAGCAGGGGATAATTGGACCAGAGCATGCTGACATGATTCAGTCCTCATGTTTAAGTCATAAATTCTGATAATTTATGGATAACTAACAAAACCCATGGCAATTTGAGAAGCATAGAAGTCCAGTTGGTTAGAACACAGGAGTTTCTGTGCAGTACAGGCTGAGGAGCTGGCAGATATAAAATTGAAGTACTAATGCAGCACCACTGGCAGGAGGGTATTCGTTTATATATGCAGCTTCACTTAAGTCAGAAGGTTATGGGTTCAAGTCCCACTCCAGGGACTTGAGCACATAAATCTAGGCCGACACACGAATGCAGTGCTGAGGAGTGCTGCACTGTTGGAGGTACCATCTTTCAGATGAAATGTTAAACGAGGCCCCGTCTGCTCTCAGGTGGATGTAAACAAACCCATGGCACTATTTCGAAGAAGAGCAGGGGAGTTATCCCCGGTGTCCTGGCCAATATTTATCCCTCAATCAACATAACAAAAACAGATTATCTGGTCATTATCACATTGCTGTTTGTGGGAGCTTACTGTGCGCAAATTGGCTGCCACGTTTCCCACATTTCAGCAGTGACTACACTTAATTGGCTGTAAAGCACTTTGCGACGTCCGGTGGTCATGAACATGCTATATACATGCAAGTATTTCTTTCTTTTCTTTCTTATAAATGCTGACATAGGAATTTACAATGGAAACATTTGACAACAGGAAGTAAAACTTTGTAGACAGAAAGTGCTTGCAGACATAAGGGTGGTAATTGTAACTAAGACCTATAGGACTAGAAATGAGCCATAATTGCACCTGTTTTACTACCATTTTTTCGTGGTAAAACTGTGTTTGTTAGCGCTAACATTTTTTCCCGGCATTTTGCAATATTGTCCAGCGGATTACCGCTGCTGGTAAAAAAAATACCGTCTGCCCTTTTTTTGGACCGTTTTTATGACGTCACTCAGTGTCAAATGCTCCTATACTGCCATTTTTGAAAAATTGACCAATACTGTCATTTTTAAATACCGTGAGAAAAAACGCACCAAAAATGCAAGTCCTACCAGTTCAGATTCACGACGAAACCAGCGCTAACGGCGCTATCTTGAAAAACGGAGCTACAGTTCAGCGAATGAAAGCATTTGGAGGGAAGGCTGCATTTTACACTTTCAGCGTTTTGTGAATTTATACTTCCTTTTTAAGGACATTTAAGGACATTAAAAAGAATTGGGCCTGTGCTATCTCTGCCATTATTGCTGGCTGCTTTTTCTATGGAGCAGAGACCTGGAAGAAGGCTTATTCAACAGCTTTACAAGTGTACTCAAAGAGCTCGCAGACTTATGGGGAGGCCTTACACCCACGAGTTAGCAGGGAACAGCGCTCAAACCTGTACCTGTCTGAGGCACAGTGCGTTATAAGGCTGCGCTTTTGAAGAGAGGTGGTCACGGAGATATGTCAGCTCATAAAGGCAAACATACAGCCTACAAGTGTGAGGAGGATTGCACTGCCCGTCAAGGTGAAGGTGGCTGTGGCACTTGCGTTCTATGTCTCTGGCTCCTTTCAGGCATCAGCAGGGGACATGTGCTCCAGCTCGCAGTTCGCTACACATTGCTGCATTGGCCAGGTGAGTACTGCACTGTATGCACACAGGAAGGACTTCATAAATTTACCAATGACCATGGAGGCACAGAATGAGAGGGCTTTAGGCTTTGCACGAGTTGCTAGCTTCCCGACTGTACGCACATCGCCCTGCGAGCACCTTTTGAGGATCCAGAGGTTTACCGAAACTGAAAGGGATTCCACTCACTGAACGTAGAGATTATCTGTGACCATACTCAGCGCATCATGTGTTATGTCTTTAGATGCTCTGATAATGACTCCATGAGGCAGTGACCTTAGTCCATTTAATATAACTCCAGAGTGATGATCACACATAGTGGCCTGCCTTTTATACTAGGCCTGGCACACCTGTACAGGTAACCTACAATTCTCCCACTGCAGTGCCCTCTGGTGGCACACCTTAGTGACTATACAGCTGGTGTACAAGTTTCGCAGAGTAGTGCCGTCTGGTGGCACATCATATGTAATAGTACAAGCAGTAAACATGTCTGGATACATGACATCACTCTCCCCCAAGTCCTGAGTGCAAATCGCATTAGCTCTATCTGGTTGACCTTTTGAGGGTCGTTTCCATCTTGGGTGAGTAGATGGTGTTTCGTTGGCAGTAGAGGTGCTGGTGGTTTCTGTTTGTGAGTCCATGACCACGCCATTCTCCCCCCCGCCCCCCGCCACATATAGGTTATGCCGGTGGCTCATTACATTCATATACATTCAAGTCCAGAAAAAAAAATTGCATTTACATCATTACATTTGTGGTACAGTTGTGAGGCAAGTACATTTGACTGGTGAGGTACATTCTTGACACATACTTGGAATCAGTGTGGTGTCCGCACCTGTGCGTGAGGACAAGCTAGTACCAGAATTGCTGGATGGTGTCCAGGCAGTCTGGTGGCGGCGCAGTGCCCAGTGCTGGCAGTGGGAACACGGTTTGCTCGAGTTACCTGCTCTCGGGGCCTTTGCCGTTGCTCCTAACGTCGGGCAGGTTCACAGATGCCTGTGACCTCCCTGCCCTTTCCTTATGCCCTGGGTCGCTGCTGCTCCCTGAGGGGCAGTCGTCTAGCAATGTGCAGGGAACTGCTGACTCGCTTGCCTGGGCTTTATTTGGTTTGGGATCCTGGCTGTCCCGGTCCAATTTGGGAGAACCGTTGTGGGTGACCCTTCGTTCCCGGGTGTAGCCTTGGTGGCGATGGGTCTGGGGGCTGCGCCTTAGCACAGTTTGCTCTTTCAGGCTCGTGGCGGTTGGTGCCATCGGGTGCCTGAGAGGTGGAGCCGATCGGGGCAGGGTATCGATACCAGTGCCATTACCCTCCTGAGATCGCTTGCTCTGCAGCTTGTCTATATTAGCTGCTTGTAGCCACACTCCGTGGTGCAACACTCTGGTCCCAGGGACGCAGGCTACAGCATTGGGTAGCTCACTGGACCTGTGTGCTCCCGATGGGTGTTTGCCCGCTACATTATCTGAAAACAGTTGAAATCCTACATCGCACAACGTTTCATTACTCATTGTAGATAAATTGTAGCTCCGATCGCAATTGCACAACTTTCCTTTGCTTATTACATGTATAAAACTCTGATCATCAATTATAAGCTTTACATTTAACTCACATTTGCTATTACATTGATTGAAAATGTGGAACGGTTCCTTTAAGTGTGGTGGGTTGTTGGCCTCCTTTAAGAGAGCCTTGCTATCTTTACCCAAATCCTCTTCTTCGCTTGGTACCACGTGTTGCTCCATCAGCGCTGCACCTCGTGGTCTGGCCGCCGCCATCTTTTTCTTCAGCGCCTCACCTCGTGGTTTGGGTGCCATCTTTCTTCCATCCACGATGTTGACTGCTGTGATCCTCTTCTCCCCGGGTTCTGCCACCGAAGCTGGGAAGTCGCCTTTGGATCTGATTTTCTTCCTCCGGAGTCCTGCCACTGGAGCCTGGAAGGTGTGTTCGTCTCAGCTGGATCATCTCCATGCAGTCGTGCTGAGCGGTCTGTGCCTCGGGTGCTGTGCTGGTCTGTTCTCTGGTGCTGGGTCCAACCTCAGATGAGGGCTTGTTTTGCCTCTGAGCGCGGGGGATGTCGATCGTTGGAGGGATGAAATTTTCCCAGCTCCAGTGGATCTTCTCCATCCACCTTCTTCCGAGTAGCGTTGGTCCATCACCTGCAAAAATCCACAGAGGTAACTTGTGCACCGTGCCATCATGGAGTACCTTTACATCCACACTACCAACGACTGGGATAAGTTCATTGGTGTAGGTGTGCAGCTTTGCCTGAACCGGGCCCAACTTGGGTCGTTCAGCCTGATTGTCCCATAGCCTCTCAAAGGCTTCTTGACTCATTACTGACTGGCTCGCCCCCGTGTCCACTTCCATGAGGACTGGAATGCCATTTATCTTGACTTCCATCCTCAACGTGGAACATTCTGTGGTGCAGGTAAACATAACATACACCTCATCGTGGGGCTGAGCTGCCTCTCTGACCACCTCTTCATAATCCGTACTGGATTCATGGCCATTTGCAGACTCTTCATCAACACAGTGAGTCATATTTCTTTTACACACTTACTGGAGGTGGCCCTTTGTGCTGCAGCCTTTATGCACATAGTCCTTAAAACGGCACTGGTGAGCCCTGTGATTCCCTCCGCAACGCCAGCATGGTGCTAACCGATTAGCCCCCCTCGGCGGACTCTGAGTTAAGGGACTCTCTCTCCTGAGAAGATTCACGTTCTACAATCCAGCCTCTAAAAGGTGCCACTCTGTGTACAGTACTTGCCGGGTTTGAGTCCTGAGGGTGAGTCATCTGCCTAGAGCCGCAGGTCGAGGTCATGAATGCCTGGCTCATGGTGATGGCCTTCTGCAGTATGACTGTGGTATCCGCCGATAGTAGCCTGTGAAGAAGGCCCTCGTGGCCGATTCCGATGACAAAGATATTCCGCAGCGCTTTGGTGAGGTGTTCACTGAAATTACGGTGCCGCCAGCCTCCTGAGGTCAGCAGCATATTTTGCGATTTCCTGGCCTTCGGGCCGTCAGTGCGTATAAAACTGGTGTCTGATTGTGAGGATGCTCTCTTTGGGCTTGAGTTGTTCTTGGATCAGCATTACAAGTTCCTCGTACGTCTTGATCGTTGTCTTCACTGGTGCCAGCAAGTCCCTGACAAGGCCATAGACAGTGGGCCCACAACTGGTTAGCAGGATAGCTCTGCACTTATCAGCAAGTGTGGCTGGATTATCGCCTGCCAGGTCGTTTGCTGTGAAGATATGGTCGAGACTCTCCACAAAGGCGTCCCAATCATCACTATCGGTGAACTGCCACAACGTACCAAGGTTAGCCATTTTCGCGTGAAAGTCCGTAATCTCGTCGCCAATTGTTATGTCTTTAGATGCTCTGATAATGACTCCACGAGGCAATGTATTGCACTTGAACTGTAGTGACCTTAGTCCATTTAATATAACTCCAGAGTGATGATCACACATGGTGGCCTGCCTTTTATACTAGGCCTGGCACACCTGTACAGGTAACCTACAAGTCTCCCACTGCAGTGTCCTCTGGTGGCACATCTTAGTGACCATACAGCTGATATACAAGTTTCCCATAGTAGTGTCCTCTGGTGGCATCATATGTAATAGTACAAGCAGTAAACATGTCTGGATACATGACATCATGGCAGTAAATGCACAATTTCCAGGGAGCATCCATGATGCATTCACCTTGCATGAGAGCAATGTCTCACAGCTGTTTGAACGTCAGCCAGAAGGCCAGAGCTGGATGCTGGAGGACAAAGGTTACGGGCTCGCCACCTGGCTCATGACCCCCCTCCACAACCCTCAGACAGAAGCCAAGCATCACTACAATAACAGCCATAAAGCCACACGTAACATCGTCAAACAGACAATTGGAGTGCTCAAGCAGCTGGACCACTCTGGAGGCTCCCTGCAATACTCCCCTTAGCAGGTCGCTGAGTTCATTGTGGTTTTCTGCATGCTACACAACCTAGCCATCATGAGAGGACAGGATTTGCCACTGGGGATTGCAGAACCACCTCAGGAGAGAGGGGGGTGAGGAGGAGGTGGGCGAGGATGAGGAACCCATGTCACCACCACCCCCACGGCGACAGAGGAGGAGGCCTTGTGCAGCTTTCCCCACTGCAAAAGCCTTATGTCAGCAGCTGATAATTCAGTGCTTTGCATGAAGCCTGAATGGCACGTTTCATCATTGACTGCCCATTCGATCCCACCATGTTGACTATTTCCTCCTGTTAATCTTCAAATGCACAAGTTTGGTTTAGGTGAAAAATAAATTTAAATTTATTAAACATTCGTTCAGTTGTACATTAATGAAACTTTGTAAATGTTAATTTAGTAACTTCAATAACATTCTTGAGTGTTACAACTTTTGAGCTGTAAACTTTACTTAAATAGCAGTAAAACAACAACAAAGGAACAACTCCTGCACCAAACATCCTTCGGCTGCAGCCACTTTTACCCCCCATAATTTGAACTACCTGCCCCTGTCCATTGTTGCCCTTGCCCCTACCCCTACCCACGTTGGGTCGAAGATGTTTTACAGCATCGCGGACAGGACGCTGGTGTTTTTGGTGGAGAGACGTAGGAGATGCCATTGGACCTCCTGGAGAAGCTGGGGCTGTGGAAGGCCCGGCTTCTTAGTGGCGAGCCTGTTGCTCAGCCTCACCACTCACTGGTGCTGTCAATCTGGGTGGCATGACACTGGGGACTGGAGTGCCATGAGTCGAGACTGACAATTGCCGCTGGGTATTGATAGCCTCAGTGTTCTGCCTTGTTGCAACTACAAGCTGTGAAAAATGCTCCCTTATGTCTGTAGATAGTGCTGCAATGTTTCCTGAGATCCTACCCATGACCTCGAGGAGCTGTCGGCTGAGCTGGATGCTCACCCCAGACAGTCCCACCAAATCCATTTGCTTGTCTACCTGCCTTTTGGCAGGGTGGCTTTGCCGACTCAGCCTCCGCACAGATGGCATACGGGCTTTTGCCCTGGGTGTGCTTTGCTGCAACCCACTGGGACCAGGGGCCTTGGATGCTGGTTAACCATGGAATGTGGTGTCCTCCTCCGATGAACAACTAGCTGCAACTGAAGTGGTTAGTGCCTGCATGGGTTTCCCCCCCGCCATGACACTTTGTTCCTCCTCCTGCACATCCTCTTGTGGAGGTTCCTCAGCAGGGCTGAGGACGGTGTCCTCGCCCATGGCATCCGTCAAGCTGGGGACGGCCAGAGAAGCAAGTGGGGGTGGGGGGCTGTCAGATGATGAGGATCACAGTCTGGGGGGTGGGGGGTGGCTGGAGGAGCGGGGGGAGTGGGGGGGCGGCGTCAGATGAGGATCGCAGGCTGGGTGGGACGGTGGGTGAATCACTTAAGTTTTTACAGCAATCTAGCAGCTTTCATGGTCATTATATCCTAGTGCTAGCCCAACAATTACCAGATTGAGTATAATTTCATAACTTGCCATGGTGGGTCTTGAACTCATGATCTCTGAGTTAGTAAAGAAAAATGAAAGACATGCATTTATATAGCGCCTTTCACAATTCGAAGACTAACAATGGATAATTTCGCCAGGGTCTGCCCCTAGCATAGATTGCAGAAAGAGCAATACAATTCTGTGAACCACACTCCTATCTAGTGAGGCTGCACACTGGTTTGAGAGCATCACTAGATTACTCCTATAATTTTTGAGGTCCAATAATGTCTTAAGGCTGTTGTTGTGGAGCTGGCTACATATGAAACCCAATCCATCTGAACACTGTGCAACTAATTTAGGAGCACATTTTTTTAATGAGGGAGTCATCAGTTTTATAAATATCTTGCTGTGGCAATTGTCCAAAGAAATTGGTTAGTGTTTGGCACATTACAAAGGATTCTTCCTTTTTCTGTTCATTAGTAAGACATCTGCTGGAATATATCCCCCATCTCTGTAACCCCATGAAGTCACGGAGTAGTCAGTGAGTCATTGATCAGTAATAGCCTTTAAAAAATTTAGAGTTAAAAACATCTGGCCTTGGGGTCTTGGGGCTGATAATGTGGTCCCAGTGCAGCGCATGTATATGGGGCTACCACCTGCCCTCATCATCATCATAGGCAGTCCTCAGAGTCGAGGATGACTTGCTACCACATTAGAACTGAGTACTCAGGTGACTGAAGAGTCCAATGTGGGACCGACAGTCTCTGTAACAGGTGGTGCAAACTGTGGTTGAAGGAACAGGTGGGTGGGGAGTCTGGATTGTCATGCACTCCTTCTGCTGTCTGTGCTTGGTTTCTGCATGCTACCGGCTGTCATGTATGTACATGCTGCATGTAGCCACCAGATGGTGTCATTGTTGGAGGCCACTGGGCAGCATGCACATGGTGCTGCTTGGGTATAAAAGGCCAGCCATTTTATGAGTCAGGCACTTTGGGCCTAAATAAAGCAGAAGCAAGGTTGTACCTTGCTTAGGTAAACAGTACTAAGTTTGAACCTTTATTGCATACATAACATTTGGCGACGAGAATACAAGAACCTTTGTTTGCCAAATGAGCACAATTGGATTTTTAGAGCGATTAGTGGAGGGAGAAGATTGGGTAGACTTTGTGAGCCATTTGAACCAGTACTTCGTGGCCAACAAAATGAAGGGGGTCGACGATGCAGATCGACGACGGGCAGTGTTCCTCACTGTGTGCAGTTCAAAGATCTACGGTCTGATAAAGAATCTACTCATGCCGAGTGATCCAACAGAGAAAACGAATGAGGAGTGTGTACATTGGTACGGGAGCACCTCAAGCCAGACGATGGCATCATCAACTCGAGGATACAGGTTTTATACACAAGTTCGATCGGTGGGCCAGAGCGCGGCGGAATTTGTTGCCGACCTGAGATGTCTAGCGGGGCCGTGTAAGTTCGGGACGATGTTGGCAGACATGCTGTGGGACTTCTTTGTTATCGGTATCAACCATGAGATGATCCTGCGCAAACTTCTGGCGGTGGAGGAGTTGGATTTAAAAAGGGCCATCCAGATTGCTCAATCATGTATGTTGACGGACAGGAGTTTAAAGCAAATACCGGTGAAGAACCGAACCTCGGCAAGTACTGTAAATGCGATTGATTTGGTATTCGGCAGAGTGGCACATGGCAGGGCCTATCCGGCTGTGTTCGCGAAACCTGTGGCTGCCCAAAGTCTGCCAGCGGGAATGTATCCAACTTCTCTGTGTTGACGTTGTGGGGGAAATCATCGGCACCAGCAGTGCCGATTTAAGCAATATAGTTGCAAAGGCTGTCTGACAGTGGGGCATCTCCAGCGCAAGTGTCCGCAGATGAGCAAGCGAGCTGCGACACACCACGTGGAGGATGAGAGTCAGATTAGCGTGGATCTGGATATACAATCCGAGATGCCAGAGGAGGAAATGTATGGACTGTACTTTTTCATGACCAAGAGTAAACCAATTTTGATTAATGTGAAGTTTAACAGGATAGCGGTATTGATAGAACTGGACACAGGGGAGAGTCAATCGATCATGAATGAACATAAGAACATAAGAACATAAGAATTAGGAACAGGAGTAGGCCATCTTGCAGCTCGAGCCTGCTCCGTCATTCAACAAGATCATGGCTGATCTGGCCGTGGACTCAGCTCCACTTACCTGTCCGCTCCCCGTAACCCTTAATTCTCTTATTGGTTAAAAATCTATCTATCTGTGATTTGAATACATTCAATGAACTAGCCTCAACTGCTTCCTTGGGCAGAGAATTCCACAGATTCACAACCCTCTGGAAATTCCTTCTCAACTCAGTTTTAAATTGGCTCCCCCGTATTTTGTGGCTGTGCCCCCTAGTTCTAGTCTCCCTGAACAGTGGAAACAACCTCTCTGCCTCTATCTTGTCTATCCGTTTCATTATTTTAAATATTTCTATAAGATCACCCCTCATCCTTCTGAACTAGATGATAGTCTACTCAATCTATCATCATAAGGTAACCCCCTCATCTCCGGAATCAGCCTAGTGAATCGTCTCTGTACCCCCTCCAAAGCTAGTATATCCTTCCTTAAGTAAGGTGACCAAAACTGCATGCAGTACTCCAGGTGCGGCCTCACCAATACCCTGTACAGTTGAAGCAGGACCTCCCTGCTTTTGTACTCCATCCCTCTCGCAATGAAGGCCAACATTCCATTCGCCTTCCTGATTACCTGCTGCATCTGCAAACTAACTTTTTGGGATTCATGCACAAGGACCCCCAGATCCCTCTGCACCAATGTTGTAATTTCTCCCCATTCAAATAATATTCCCTTTCACTGTTTTTATTCCCAAGGTGGATGACCTCACATTTTCCGACATTGTATTCCATCTGCCAAACCTTAGCCCATTCGCTTAACCTATCTAAATCTCTTTGCAGCCTCTCTGTGTCCCCTACACAACCCGCTTTCCCACTAATCTTTGTGTCATCTGCAAATGTTGTTACACTACACTCTGTCCCCTCCTCCAGGTCATCTATGTATATTGTAAACAGTTGTGGTCCCAGCACCGATCCCTGTGGCACTAACCACCGATTTCCAACCCGAAAAGGACCCATTTATCCCGACTCTCTGCTTTCTGTTAGCCAGCCAATTCTCTATCCATGCTAATACATTTCCTCTGACTCCACGTACCTTTATCTTCTGCAGTAACCTTTTGTGTGGCACCTTATCGAATGCCTTTTGAAAATCTAAATACACCACATCCATCGGTATACCTCTATCCACCATGCTCGTTATATCCTCAAAGAATTCCAGTAAATTAGTTCAACATGATTTCCCCTTCATGAATCCATGTTGCGTCTGCTTGATTGCACTATTCCTATCTAGATGTCCCGCTATTTCTTCCTTAATGATAGCTTCAAGCATTTTCCCCACTACAGATGTTAAACTAACCAGCCTATAGTTACCTGCCTTTTGTCTGCCCCCTTTTTTAAACAGAGGCGTTACATTAGCTGCTTTCCAATCCGCTGGTACCTCCCAGAGTCCAGAGAATTTTGGTAGATTATAACAAATGCATCTGTTATAACTTCCGCCATCTCTTTTAATACCCTGGGATGCATTTCATCTGGACCAGGGGACTTGTCTACCTTGAGTCCCATTAACCTGTCCAGCACTCCCCCCCTAGTGATAGTGATTATCTCAAGGTCCTCCCTTCCCACATTCCCGTGACCAGCAATTTTTGGCATGGTTTTTGTGTCTTCCACTGTGAAGACCGAAGCAAAATAATTGTTTAAGGTCTCAGCCATTTCCACATTTCCCATTATTAAATCCCCCTTCTCATCTTCTAAGGGACCAACATTTACTTTAGTCACTCTTTTCCGTTTTATATATCGGTAAAAGCTTTGAGGGCATTTAATAAGCTGTGGGATACCAAGACTGTGAGGCCCAGGCTGAGCCCTGTTAATGCCAAGCTGTGCACGTACACCAAAGAACTGATAAAGGTGATTGGCAGTGCACAAATTAATGCGTCGTATAATGGTACGGTTCACGAGTTACCGCTGTGGATTGTTCCAAGCAATGGCCCAAAGCTGCTCGGCAGGAGCTGGTTGGAGAAAATCAGATGCGACTGGAACGACATAAAGGCGTTGTCATCGGAGGAAGATGCATGTGCCTAAGTAGTGAGCAAGTTCCCCTCGCTGTTCGAACCGGGTATCGGCAACTTCATGGGAGCCAAGGTGCAGATCCACGTGGATTCAGATGCAAGATCCGTCTATCATAAAGTTCGGGCAGTGCCGTATATGATGAGGGAGAAGGTTGAAATTGAACTGGACAGACTCCAGCATGAAGGGATCATATCACCGGTCGAATTTAATGAATGGGCCAGCCCCATTGTTCCTGTGCTGAAAAGTGATGGCACAGTCAGAATCTGTGGAGTCTACAAGGCTACGATTAACAGGGTTTCAAAACAAGATCAGTACCCATTATCGAAGGCTGATGACTTGTTTGTGAAGCGAACCGGAGGGAAGTCGTTCACAAAACTGGTTGACGTCGGCCTATATGATGCAGGAGTTGGTCGAGATGTCGAAGAGACTTACATGTATGTGACTCCAAGGAACATTTGAACAACCTGGAAGAGGTTCTACTGCATTGGGACAGAGTCGGACTCAGACTTAAATGCTTGAAGTGCGTCTTCATTGCACCGGAGGTCAAATTTCTCGGGAGCAAAATCGCCGCTGATGGCATCAGACCGACTGACGTGAAAACCAAAGCCATCAAGAATGCACCCAAACCACAGAACGTAACGGAGCTGCGTTCGTTTCTGGGTCTACTCAACTACTTTGGTAATTTCCTACCCAAATTGAGCACCATACTTGAACCACTGCACATGTTATTGAGAAAAGGCAACAACTGGGTGTGGGCGCATTGCAAGACAGAGCTTTCGAGAAAGCCACCAATCTGTTTTGCTCGAACAAGCTGCTGGTACATTATGACCCATGTAAATGTTTAGTTTCGGTCTGTGACGCATTGTCATATGGAATTGGTTGCGTGTTACAACAAGCCAATGAGTTGGGGAAACTTCAATCTGTCGCGTATGCATCCAAGAGTCTGTCTAAAGCAGAAAGAGCCTACTGTATGGTCGAAAAAGAAGTTTTAGCGTGTGTGTATGGTGTTGAAAAGATGCATCAATACCTGTTCGGTCTGAGGTTTGAATTAGAGACCGATCACAAGCCGCTCATTTAGTTGTTTTCCGAGAGTAAAGGTATCAATACCAACGCTTCATCCCACATCCAAAAGTGGGTGCTGACATTATCTGCCTATGATTATGTCACTCACCACAGACCTGGCATAGAGAATTATGCCGATGCTTTGAGCCAGTTGTCGTTGCCCACACCAGAGGTGGAAACGCCACAATCGGCAGATTTAATGTTAATCATGGATGCTTTTGAGAGCGAAGGTACCCCTGTCACGGCTCAACAAGTTAAGACCTGGACCAGCCAGGACCCGATATTATCAGTGGTAAGGCGTTGCATCCTCAAAGGGGATTGATCTGTCATACCTAAGCAAATGTGCGAGGAAGGCAAACCGTACATTCATTGCAAGGACGAACTGTCTATTCAAGCAGATTTCATATTGTGGGGCAATCGAGTTGTAATGCCTAAGAAAGGGAGAGTGAAATTTGTGCGTGAGTTACATAGCACACATAATGGTATAGTGATGATGAAGGCCATCGCCAAGTCTCACGTATGGTGGCCAGGAATTGATTCTGAGCTGGAAGCATGCGTGCATTAGTGCAACATCTGCATGCAGCTCAGCAAAGCACCAGCGGAATCGCCGCTGAGTCTGTGGTCATGGCCATCCAAACCTTGGTCCAGGATCCATGTAGATTTTGCAGGTCCCTTCCGGGGGGGCAAGATGTTTTTAGTAATGGTGGATGCTTATTCGAAGTGGATAGAATGCATAATCATGTCATCCAGTATGTCCATGGCAACCATAGAGAATCACAATGTCATGTTCGCGACACATGGTCTGCCTGACATAGTGGTGAGCGACAATGAGTCGTGCTTCACCAGTCAGGAGTTTCAGGAGTTTGTAAAACTTAATGGCATAAAACATGTAAGGTCAGCACCGTTCAAGCCTGTGTCCAATGGCCAAGCAGAACGTGCAGTACAAATTATCAAGCAAAGCATGAGGAGAGTAAACCAAGGGTCATTGCAGATCCACTTGTCTTGCATACTGCTGAGTTACAGAACAAGACCCCAGACACTCACAGGGGTCTCGCCTGCTGAACTCATGATGAAAAGAGGTCTTAAGACCAAGTTATCTCTTGCACACCCATATTTAAGTAATCATGTTGAATACAGAAGACAGAGTCAACAAGGGTACCACGATCGCGCAATTGTGTTACGCGAGATTTCTGTTAATGATCCTGTTTATGTGTTGAATTATGGTCCGGGTCCCAAATGGATCGCTGGTACTGTCATGGCCAAGGAGGGCAACAGAGTATTCGTTATTAAGCTCAAGAATGGACAAACTTGCAGGAAACACATGTATCAAACAAAGCTGAGGCATGCAGACGAGCCAGAGCAGTCGGACGAAGAAACCGTCGATGACCAACCAACCTACCAGCAGCCTTCAGTGGACTCAAGGGTCATCAGTGAACCCGGAATTCCCATCACGGACTTGTTCAATAAAAATGGACTTGCAATTTCTGACATGGCCACTGCCACCCTCAACAAGTCAGCCATCCAGCCACCAGCCACAACAGGCTCTGCACCTTCACCCAAGGCCGGAATCGAACTGAGACGGTCAGTCCGGGAGCGTAAAGCACCGGACGTCTCAACTTGTGAAAGACTGTGATAAAATCTCAGAGGAGGATATTATCATGTATGTACATGCTGTTTGTAGCCACAAGATGGTGTCATTGTTGGAGGCCACTGAGCAGCACGCACATGGTGCTGCTCGGGTATAAAAGGCCAGCCATTTTATGAGTCAGGCACTTTGGGCTGTAATAAAGCAGAGCCAAGGTTGTACCTTGTTCAGTTAAACAGTACCCAGTTTGTACCTTTATTGCATACATAACACCGGCGAAGTGACTCAAAGTGTTCAGCGTCTTCTCGGATGCTTTTCCTCCACTTTGTGCGGTCTTGAGTCAGGGATTCCCAGGTGTCGGTGGGGATGTTATCTTTTTTCAAGGAGACTTTGAGGGTGTCCTTGAAGCATTTCCTCTGCCCACCTGGGGCTCGCTTGCCATGTCGGAGCTCGGAGTAGAGCGCTTGTCAGGCATGTGGACAATGTGGCCTGTCCAATGGAGCTGATCGAACATGGTCAGTACTTCGGTGCTGGGGATGTTGGCCTGAGCGAGGACACTGATGTTGGTGTACCTATCCTGCCAATTGATTTGCAGGATCTTGTGGAGGCAGCATTGGTGGTACTTCTCCAATGTTTTGAGGTGCCAGCTGTACATTGTCCATGTCTGTGAGCCATATAGGAGGGCGGGTATCATCACGGCACTGTAGACCATGAGCTTGGTACCGGGTTTGAGGTCCTGATCTGCAAATACTCTCTTCCGAAGGCTGCACTGGCACACTGAAGGCAGTGTTGTACCTTGTCATCGATGTCTGCCCTTGTTAACAGTAGGCTCCCGAGGTATGGAAAATGGACCACATTGTCCAAGGCCTCCTCATGGGTTTTGATAACTGGGGGGCAGTGCTGTGTGGTGGGGATAGGTTGGTAGAGGACCTTTGTCTTACGGATGTTTAGTGTAAGGGCCATGCACTCGTACACCTCGGTGAAGGTGTTGACGATTGCTTGGATTTTGGCCTCCGAGTGTATGCAGATGCAAGCGTCGTCTGCGTACTATAATTCGAGGATGGGGTGACCTTGGATCTGGCCTGGAGGCGGTCGAGGTTGAACAGATTCCCGTTTGTCCTGTAATTTAGCTCCATTCCAGCGGGGAGCTTGCTGAGGGTGAGATGGAGCATTGCAGCAAGGATGATCGAGAAGAGCGTTGGTGCGATGACGCAGCCCTGCTTGACCCCGGTCCAAACGTGGAATGGGTCTGTGGTGGATACGTTGGTTCGCATCACGGCTTGCACATCATTGTGGAGCAGACGGAGAATGGTGAGGGCAGCTGAATCTGAGGAGGACTCTCCATAATCCCTCATGGTTGATAGTGTTGAAGGCTTTTGTGAGGTTAAAGAAGACCATGTACAAGGGTTGGTGCTGTTCCCTGCATTTCTATTGTATCTGCCGTGCGGTGAAAATCATGTCCATTGTGCCCCTTAGTGGGCAGAATCCGCATTGTGGCTCTGGGAGGAGCTCTTCAGCCACTGGGAGAAGGTGATTGAGGAGAATTCTTACGATGACTTTCCCGGTGGTCAACAGCAGGGAGATTCCGCTGTAGTTACCGCAGTTGGACTTGTCACCTTTCTTGAAGATGGTCATGATTACAACGTCTCTGAGATCTCCTGGCATGATCTCCTTCTTCCAGATAAGAGAGATGAAGTCATGGATCTGTGCCAGTAGTGCTTCTCTGCCATGTTTTAGTGCTTGGGTGGGAATTCCATCTGCTTCTAATGACTTGTTGTTCTTCAGTTGTCGGATGGCCTTATCAACCTTGTGCCGGGCTGGGGTTGTGCTGAGATGCTGACAGTTGGCATTTTGTGGGATGGAGTCGAGGACACTCACGTCGAAGACAGAGTCTCGATTGAGAAGATCCTCAAAGTACTCCTTCCAGCGGGCACTGACTGCTTCTCTGTCCTTGATGAGCACCTCTCTATTTTTGGCCAGTAGTAGGGTATGGCCTTGGGTGCTTGGGCCATAGGTCATCTTGATTGCATTGAAGAATCCTCGCACATTGTGGTTGTCAGCTAGCTGCTGGATTTCTTGAGCTTTCTCCACCCACCATCTGTTCTTTAATTTTTTGAGGATGTTTCCAGTAGAGTGGACAAGGGAGAACCAGTTGATGTGGTATATTTGGACTTTCAGAAGGCTTTCGACAAGGTCCCACACAAGAGATTAGTGTACAAAGTTAAAGCACATGGGATTGGGGGTAGTGTGCTGACGTGGATTGAGAACTGGTTGTCAGACAGGAAGCAAAGAGTAGGAGTAAATGGGTAATTTTCAGAATGGCAGGCAGTGACTAGTGGGGTGCCGCAAGGTTCTGTGCTGGGGCCCCAGCTGTTTACATTGTACATTAATGATTTGGACGAGGGGATTAAATGTAGTATCTCCAAATTTGCGGATGACACTAAGTTGGGTGGCAGTGTGAGCTGCAAGGAGGATGCTATGAGGCTACAGAGTGACTTGGATAGGTTAGGTGAGTGGACAAATGCATGGCAAATGAAGTATAATGTGGATAAATGTGAGGTTATCCACTTTGGTGGTAAAAACAGAGAGACAGACTATTATCTGAATGGTGACAGATTAGGAAAAGCGGAGGTGCAACTAGACCTGGGTGTTATCGTACATCAGTCATTGAAGGTTGGCATGCAGGTACAGCAGGTGGTTAAGAAAGCAAATGGCATGTTGGCCTTCATAGTGAGGGGATTTGAGTACAGAGGCAGGGAGGTGTTGCTACAGTTGTACAGGGCCTTGGTGAGGCCACACCTGGAGTATTGTGTACAGTTTTGGTCTCCTAACTTGAGGAAGGACATTCTTGCTATTGAGGGAGTGCAGCGAAGGTTCACCAGACTGATTCTCGGGATGGCGGGACTGACATATCAAGAAAGACTGGATCAACTGGGCTTGTATTCACTGGAGTTCAAAATTCTGACGGGTTTAGACAGGTTAGATGCAGGAAGAATGTTCCCAATGTTGGGGAAGTCCAGAACCAGGGGTCACAGTCTAAGGATAAGGGGTAAGCCATTTAGGACCGAGATGAGGAGAAACTTCTTCACCCAGAGAGTGGTGAACCTGTGGAATTCTCTACCACAGAAATTTGTTGAGGCCAATTCACTAAATATATTCAAAAAGGAGTTAGATGTAGTCCTTACTACTAGGGGGATCAAGGGGTATGGCGAGAAAGCAGGAATGGGATACTGAAGTTGCATGTTCAGCCATGAATTCATTGAATGGCGGTGCAGGCTTGAAGGGCCGAATGGCCTACTCCTGCACCTATTTTCTATGTTTCTATGTAAGCTACGGGTTTTCTGTTGGACCTCAGCCTTCACATGCCTGTAGAGCTGCTTTCTTGCCCTCGAGTCGTGTTGCTGTTTCCAGTTCAAGAATGCCTTGCGCTTGCGACTTATTAGCTCCTGGATCTCCTGGTCATTCTCGTCGAACCAGGCTTGGTGTTTCCTGGTCGAGTGACCGAGCGTCTCTTCGCAGGTGCTGATTATGGAAACCTTGAAGGTTGACCGGGCACTCTGCTTCTCTGGGTCACTGGGAGTCATCAGGTTGGTAGCGAAGCGCTGGCTGAATAGGGCTTTCTTAGCAGGATCTTTGAGTGCACCGGTGTTGATTTTCCTGCGGCATTGTTTCTGTTGACGTCGCTGTTTTGGGGCAATGTTGATGATGATGACAGAACGAATTAGGCGGTGGGCCGTTCATCAGTCATCAGCTCCTGTGATGCACACGTCTTTGCGGTCCCTCGCTTGGACGATGACATAGTCTAGCAGATGCCAATGCTTGGAGCGAGGGTGTCGTCATGAAGCTTTATATTTGTCCTTATGACAGAACAGGGTATTGGTTATGACGAGGCCATGTTCTAAGCATTTTGTCAGGAGGCGGGTCCCAATAGAGTTGGCTTTCCCTACCCTCTCTCTTTGCCGATCACACCTCCCCAGAGGTCAGTGTCCTTTCCGACTCTGGCACTGAAGTCGCCAAGGAGGATCAGCTTGTCACTCGTTGGGACTTGGGACAGGGATTGTTCGAGGCTATCACCTGCCCTCATCCCATAATGCAAAATCAGCTGATTTAAATATTCTGCCAACAGAAAGCATTGGCTGTGCTGGGAGAGCACTGAGGTAACTGGGGCATGCTCCAATGCCAGCAACTGTTGAAGCGCTACTAGTTAACATTACAGCTGTGCCTAATTTTTTGCAAAAAGGGAAGAATGGCCTGATTCACAGATTGGACATTGCAAAAGGTGGTCCTGCAATTCAGGGTGCCTGTTACAAGTTTAGACTCTTGTCTTAGATATTCTCTTAGGCGCAACATAGGTAATCACTCACGTAAGTAGTCCAAACATCTTCGCCTGGAATTTCCTCTGGAGCTTCTGTTGATCGGCATTGTAACTTCAGCAGACGATTGGCAGAAACTCCCAATCAGGAGAACGTCTGAGATCATTCCTGATGCTTGTGTTTAGAGGTGTGTCCCTACTGCCCAATATCTGATTATTCAATAGCATAACCCAATGGTGTAACAATAGTATCTGCTTGTGATCTGAACTGGAAATTTGCGTCCTTTGCATGCGACCCCACAAGTGCCTCTCCAATCTTTTCAGAGACAGATCAAGAAAACAGTTGGTAAGATAAGACCAGATATGAATTTCAGAGCAAGAAAACATACAGACCAACAGTTATAATCAGACTCATGTACCATCCTTCTTGGAGATATATCACAGATCCTTGTAGTTGGGCCAATATCCTGAAATCCTGTACTTAATCCCATTGTGGAATAATCAGCGGAATAAATGCAGCGCTTCAAGGAGAAGGCCCACTACTGCCATCTCAGGACACTAGTGACAGAGAATGAATTCAGCCTTGCATTGCCCACATCCTGATAACAAAAAAACTCAGTGCAACTTGTGTACACATACTATTACAAAATAATGAATATATCAGCCTAGAAATTCTGGTGTGGAGAAAAGCTGTTGGTGCCACAACGGGCCGCAGTTAACGGCCGCCTGAATTCATCTCACTGTCAGCACTGGTACTTTGGTGTTGCTTGCTAATTTAAATTAACGCAGCACTAAACTTAACACACTACTCTCAGCAGGAGGCCCAATGTAACGTGGCTGTAGTGTCCCTGGAACAACAACAGCATTGTTTTAAAGCTAGCCTGTCATTTTAGAAAGCAGTGTCGGTCCCTTAAACGGGAACTGCCTTCTAAATTGAAAAAAAATCATTTAAAAATAGGTAGTTCTTAGCCCTGCTAGATCAACTACCTGCTGAAAAAAAAATTAAAAATAATTCCCAAATGGCAGTGGTCAGCTCTTAAACCTGAATTGCCTTCCACACCTAAAAAAATGATAAAAAGTGCTTCAGCACTAACATAAATGGCTCAACAAGTCAAGGAAGGGGCACCCAGGGTCTCGCATGCAGCAGGGTGGTCAACACTGCAAGAGAGGTCCTCTACCCACAGGTGCCAGGAGGCATTCCAGAAAGAATGAAGTGGAACCAGATTACTAAGGCCGTAGTGTCCCAGTAGTGTGTCCCCCACAACGACCTGACTCCAGTGCCCAAAGAAGCTTCATGACCTCAGACCAGTGGTCAAGGTCAGTAAATGCAACTTTTAAAACCGTCTCCTACCAACTGCACCACCAGCCTCACGCACTGCTCATTGCATTACCCCCACCCCCATCACTCACCTAACAACAATCTCTACCAAACACAAGGCACACCCTCCCATCCCTAGCTTCATCTCAAGCCCCTGCAGGGGACAGTGCTGGCCATTCTTGGCAGGGGCATGGTTGAGCCCTAGGCCAGCAGCGGGGCTAAAAGAATATAAGAATCTCATACATTATCCTCCTTCTAGTATGCACCTCCTGCTTTCCCACCCTCCCCTCACCACAACTCCACCTTTCTGCCTTCCTCATTTCACACACCCAAGAAATGCAGCCTGCCCAGCCAGTGGTTGGCCAAGAAGAGGGAGAGGAGAGTGAAGAAGAAGTATCAGAAACAACATCATTCAATTTGACGCTCCCAGCCACCAGCTCCTCTAGGTCGACCAGCAAGGCCATCTGCAATGTCCCCCACTGAAAGTCAGCATCCTTCCACCAGCCATGCTGCAGCCACTGAGATAGTACTGTGTGACATCGTCGCGGAGAGCATGCAGAAACCAAGCGCAGGCAGCGGAAGGAGCGTGCGGCAAACCAGTCCCACCCACCCTTTCCTTCAATGACTGTCTGTCCCACCTGTGACAGAGACTGTAATTCCCATATTGGACTGTTCAGTCACCTAAGAACTCACTTTTAGAATGGAAGCAAGTCTTCCTCGATTTCGAGGGACTGCCTATGATGATATGATGACTGCGTGACATCACTAGGATAGGCAAAGACACACACAGGATAAAGAGAATGCACAAGGGTGATTGGTTGATTTCTTGATGTCATATTGGAAGAATAGATATCTAAAGTTTGCTTTGTGGTGGTTTTTATTTCAGCATTGTGGCCAAGAGGATGCTGTGATGGCCAGTAACAGAGGGAAGGTACGGTGTGGAACAAATATTGTGAGTGGTCACTGGTGCCGCAGGCGGATGATTCCATCCCGGATATCCTGGCCTGAAAGGGTTTATCTGGGTTGCATTTGTCCTTCTGCTTCTTCCTCTTTGGCTTCTTCCTCTTCCCTCTGCGAGCGGATGCTGTAAATCTGAAATAAAAGCATAAAATGCTGGAAATACTCAGCAGGTCACGCAGCATCTTGACTTGAGACATAAACTCTGTTTCTCTCTCCACGGATGCTGCCTGAGCTACTGCGTATTTCCAGCATTTTCTATGTTTCTGAGGAAAAGATTAGTGAAGACAAATGTGGGTCCCTTACAGTCAGAATCAGGTGAATTTATAATGGGGAACAAAGAAATGATAGACCAATTGAACAAATACTTTGGTTCTGTTTTCACTAAGGAAGACACAAATAACCTTCTGGAAATAATAGGGGACCGAGGGTCTAGCGAGAAGGAGGAACTAAAGGAAATCCTTATTAGTAGGCAAATTGTGTCAGGAAAATTGATGGGATTGAAGGCCGATAAATCCCCAGGGCCTGACAGTCTGCATCCCAGAGTACGTAAGGAAGTGGCCCTAGAAATAGTGGGTGCATTGGTGGTCATTTTCCAACATTCTATAGACTCTGGATCAGTTCCCATGGACAGGAGAGAGAGAGAAAACAGCGAATTATAGACCGGTCAGCCTGATATTGGTGGTGGGGAAAATGTTGGAATCAATTATTAAAGATGTAATAACGCATTTGGAAAGCAGTGACAGGATCTGTCCAAGTCAGCATGGATTTATGAAAGGGAAATCATGCTTGACAAATTTTCTAGAATTTTTTAAGGATGTAACTAGGGGGAGCCAGTGGATGTGATGTATTTAGACTTTCAAAAGGTTTTTGACAAGGTCCCACACAAGAGATTAGTGTGCAAAATTAAAGCACATGGTATTGGGCGTAATGTACTGACGTGGATAGAGAACTGGTTGGCAGACAGGAAGCAAAGAGTAGGAATAAACGGGTCCTTTTCAGAATGGCAGGCACTGACTAGTGAGGTACCGCAAGGTTCAGTGCTGGGATCAGCTATTTACAATATACATTAATGATTTAGACAAAGGAATTGAATGTAATATCTCCAAGTTTGCAGATGACACTAAGCTGGGTGGCAGTGTGAGCTGTGAGGAGGATGCTAAGAGGCTGCGGTGTGACTTGGACAGGTTAGGCGAGTGGGCAAATACATGGCAGATGCAGTATAATGTAGATAAATGTGAGGTTATCCACTTTGGTGGTTAAAACAGGAAGGCAGATTATTATCTGAATGGTGACAGATTAGTAAAAGGGGAGGTGCAATGAGACCTGGGTGTCATGGTACATCAGTCATTGAAAGTTGGCATACAGGTACAGCAGGCGGTGAAGAAGGCAAGTGGCATGTTGGCCTTCATAGCGAGAGGATTTGAGTATAGGAGCAGGGACTTCTTACTACTGTTGTACAGGGCCTTGGTGAGGCCACACCTTGAATATTGTGTACAGTTTTGGTCTCCTAATCTGAGGAAGGACATTCTTGCTATTGAGGGAGTGCAGCGAAGGTTCATCAGACTGATTCCCGGGATGGCAGGACTGACATATGAAGAATGAATGGATCGACTAGGCTTATATTCATTGGAATTTAGAAGAATGAGAGGGGATCTCATAGAAACATATAAAATTCTGACGGGATTAGACGCAGGAAGAATGTTCCAGATGTTGGGGAAGCCCAGAACCAGGGGTCACAGTCTAAGGATAAGGGGTAAACCATTTAGGACCGAGATGAGGAGAAACTTCTTCACTCAGACAGTTGTGAGCATGTGGAATTCTCTACCACAGAACGTTGTTGAGGCCAGTTCGTTAGATATATTCAAAAAGGGAGTTAGATGTGGCCCTTATGGTTAAAGGGATCAAGGAGTATGGAGAGAAAGCAGAAATGGGGTACTGAAGTTGCATGATCAGCCATGATCATATTGAATGGTGGTGCAAGCTCGAAGGGCCGAATGGCCTACTTCTGCACCTATTTTCTGTGTTTCTATGTTTCTATGTTTCATAACATAAAAACAGATAGTAAAAGCTTTTACAGATATATAAAACGGAAAAGAGTGACTAAAGTAAATGTTGGTCCCTTTGAAGATGAGAAGGGGGATTTAATAATGGGAAATGTGGAAATGGCTGAGACCTTAAACAATTATTTTGCTTCGGTCTTCACAGTGGAAGACACAAAAACCATGTCAAAAATTGCTGGTCACAGGAATGTGGGAAGGAGGACCTTGAGACAATCACTATCACTAGGGGGGTAGTGCTGGACAGGTTAATGGGACTCAAGGTAGACAAGTCCCCTGGTCCTGATGAAATGCATCCTAGGGTATTAAAAGAGATGGCGGAAGTTATAGCAGATGCATTCGTTATAATCTACCAAAATTCTCTGGACTCTGCGGAGGTACCAGCGGATTGGAAAGCAGCTAATGTAACGCCTCTGTTTAAAAAAGGGGGCAGACAAAAGGCAGGTAACTATAGGCCGGTTAGTTTAACATCTGTAGTGGGGAAAATGCTTGAAACTATCATTAAGGAAGAAATAGCGGGACATTGAGATAGGAATAGTGCAATCAAGCAGACGCAACATGGATTCATGAAGGGGAAATCATGTTGAACTAATTTACTGGAATTCTTTGAAGATATAACGAGCATGGTGGATAGAGGTGTACCGATGGATGTGGTGTATTTAGATTTTCAAAAGGCATTCGATAAGGTGCCACGCAAAAGGTTACTGCAGAAGATAAAGGTACGCGGAGTCAGAGGAAATGTATTAGCATGGATAGAGAATTGGCTGGTTAGCAGAAAGCAGAGAGTCGGGATAAATGGGTCCTTTTCGGATTGGAAATCGGTGGTTAGTGGTGTGCCACAGGGATCGGTGCTGGGACCACAACTGTTTACAATATACATAAATGACCTGGAAGAGGGGACAGAGTGTAGTGTAACAAAATTTGCAGATGACACAAAGATTAGTGGGAAAGCGGGTTGTGTAGAGGAGACAGAGAGGCTGCAAAGAGATTTAAATAGGTTTAGCGAATGGGCTAAGGTTTGGCAGATGGGATACAATGTCGGAAAGTGTGAGGTCATCCACCTTGGGAAAAAAAACAGTAAAAGGGAATATTATTTGAATGGGGAGAAATTACAACATGCTGCGGTGCAGAGGGACCTGGGGGTCCTTGTGCATGAATCCCAAAAAGTTAGTTTGCAGGTGCAGCAGGTAATCAGGAAGGCGAATGGAATGTTGGCCTTCATTGCGAGAGGGATGGAGTACAAAAGCACGGAGGTCCTGCTGCAACTATATAGGGTATTGGTAAGGCCGCACCTGGAGTACTATGTGCAGTTTTGGTCACCTTACTTAAGGAAGGATATACTGGCTTTGGAGGGGGTACAGAGACGATTCACTAGGCTGATTCCGGAGATGAGGGGGTTACCTTATGATGATAGATTGAGTAGACTGGGTCTTTACTCGTTGGAGTTCAGAAGGATGAGGGGTGATCTTATAGAAACATTTAAAATCATGAAAGGGATAGACAAGATAGAGGCAGAGAGGTTGTTTCCACTGGTAGGGGAGACTAGAACTAGGGGACACAGCCACAAAATACGGGGGAGCCAATTTAAAACCGAGTTGTGAAGGACTTTCTTCTCCCAGAGGGTTGTGAATCTGTGGAATTCTCTGCCCAAGGAAGCAGTTGAGGCTAGCTCATTGAATGTTTTCAAGTCACAGATAGATAGATTTTTAACCAAAAAGGAATTAAGGGATACGGGGAAAGGGCGAGCAAGTGGAGCTGAGTCCACGGCCAGATCAGCCATGATCTTATTGAATGGCAGAGCAGGCTCGAGGGGCTAGATGGCCTACTCTTGTTCCTAATTCTTATGTTCTTATGGTCTTATAGGCCTTCCTTTACTATTGAAGGCCTTGCAACTGTTCACCAGCACTCCCTGTACACTACTTGGCATTTACTTTAATAAAGTACAAAAAATTCAGTCCAAACGTGTCATGTATCTCACATTACTGTATATAACTATATCTTACCTTGCTATACATGACTGCAACTGGATATGACCTGTAACAATAAGCATACCTTACCACCAGGGGTGCACTTGCAGGAGACACTCCATACCTGTCCCACTGTGGTATATAAAGGGAGGTCTCAGGCAAGTGCGGCACTGGAGAGCTGGAATTAATGGTGCAGGTCCTGAATGACCTTGACTTCAGCATGTGTCTCGTGTGAGTCAGTACATTAGAGTCAGGACTTAACAGTGACGACGAGTTACGGGATCACAGAATCCACAGAATGGCTACCAACAGCTCAGATGAGAAATACAATGCTGGAGACAATTGGGATGATTTTATAGAAAGGCTCCAGCAAAGCTTTGTGACCAAAGACTGGCTGGGCGACGATAAGACAGACAAGAGAAGAGCCCATCTCTTGACCAGCTGTGGCTCGAAAACATGCGCTTTAATGAAAGACCTGCTGGCACCCGAGAAACCAGCAAGCAAGTCGTTTGAGGAGTTGAGCACACTGGTGAGAGACCACCTGAAGCCAGCGAGCAGCCTAAACATGGCCAGACACAGGTTCTACAACTACAGACGCTGTGTGGGCATACCCGACTTTGTGGCGGAACTTCGGAGGCTGGCTAGTTCATGTGAGTTCCCCGATGAACTAAGGAGAGAAGTACTGAGAGACTTTTTTATTGAAGGAATAGGCCATGCAGGCATATTCCGAAAGCTTATAGAGACTAAGAACTTGACTCTAGAGGCAGCAGCACTGGTCGCACAGACATTCTTGGCAGGCGAAGAAGAAACGAGGCTGATCTATACTTCGGGTACGACAACCAACGAGGCATCGGAACAAGGGGTTCACATTGTGAAACAAACCGCTACCCCCACACACAGGCAAAGGCAGGAGAGCAGGCTTTCAACAGCAGACTGTGGCGCCAGAAGCCATCAAATTCAAGGGCCACATGAACGGCCGATCACACCTCATCAACCCACAATGCGAGCAATCAACAACAGATTGAGAGAAGCTCAAGGGAGATCAGCCAGACGCAGCTCATCCTTCGGAAACAATGGAAACAGTCTGTGTTGGAGATGTGGGGGAAGACACTCAACTCGGGTGTGTCGATTTCAGCATGCCATTTGCAGAAACTGCAACTACACAGGGCATCTGGCTCGCATGTGCAGAAAAACAGCAGCTCGGCTGGTATACGAATCGGAAGGGTCGGAAAGCAGACCAGACAATGGTTGGAACAGTGCACAGGATGCCGAGGTACAGTGGGTCAACACGATCAATGTCCACTGTTCTTACACCAAGACGCCTCCAATTATGATGAGGGTTCTACTCAACGGGATACCTGTCAACATGGAACTGGACACGGGAGCCAGTCAATCCCTCATGAGCGTTCAACAATTTGAACAGCTGTGGCCACACAAAAGCAACAGACCAAAACTCACAAAGATCGACACCAAACTAAGGATCTATACTAAAGAAATCTTCCCAGTCCTTGGCAGCGCCATGCTCTCAGTCACACACAAAGGGATGGTGCACCGACTTTCCCTGTGGATTGTCCCCGAGGATCTCCCAGCCCTGTTGGGGAGAAGCTGGCTAGCAAAACTTACTTGGAAATGGGATGATGTTCACGCCATGTCGTCAGAGGAACGGACCTCCTGCTCAACAGTTCTAAGTCGTTTTGAACATCTCTTTCAGCCAGGTGTGGGCACCTTCAAAGGGGCTAAAGTTAGAATCTACATCGCACAGAATGCCAGACCGGTCCATCACAAGGCTAGAGCTGTGCCTTATGTGATGAGGGAAAAGATTGAAAACGAACTGGACTGGCTTCTGCAGGAAGGCATAATTTCTCCCGTGGAATTCAGCGACTGGGCAAGCCCCATTGTCCCCGTCATGAAGCCTGATGGATCCGTGCGAATCTGTGGGGATTACGTCTACCATAAACAGAATCTCCCTACAGGACGCCCAGAGCGGAGGACCTATTTGCCATGTTGGCTGGAGGAAAACTTTTCTCGAAACTTGACCTCACATCTGCGTATATGACGCAAAAACTGACCGAAGAGTCTAAGCTACTCACCACCATCAACACACATCGAGGCCTTTTTGTGTACAATCGATGCCCATTCGGCATCAGGTCGGCAGCTGCTATATTCCAGCGCAACATGGAATGTCTGTTCAAGTCCATCCTGGGGACGGTTGTGTTTCAAGATGACATACTCATCACGGGCAGGGACACCGACTCTCATCTCCGCAATCTTGAGGAAGTACTAAGTCGATTGGATCAGGTCGGCCTAAGAGTTAAGAAATCCAAGTGTCTGTTTCTCGCGCCTGAGGTTGAAATTTTGGGCAGAAGGTTTGCCGCTGATGGAATCCGCCCAACCGAATCCAAAACCGAAGCGATTCGTCTGGCCCCGGAATGTCTCGGAACTGCGCGCCTTTCTCGGGCTACTCAATTACTTTGGGAACTTTATGCAGAACTTGAGCACGCTGCTGGAGCCTCTCCACGTGCTACTCAGAAAGGGGTGCGATTGGTTTTGGGGGGACGCCCAAGAATGCGCCTTCAATAAGGCATGCAACCTTCTATGTTCCAAGAGTGTTTTAGCCTTTTTTGACCCAGGTAAAAAGTTAGTCCTTACGTGTGATGCGTCAGCGTACGGGGTCGGGTGCGTTTTACAGCAGGTCAATGATGCGGGTAATTTGCAGCCCGTTGCTTATGCCTCCAGGTCACTTTCGCGGGCGGAGCGTGGGTACGGAATGGTTGAGAAGGAGGCGCTCGCGTGCGTGTACGGTGTCAAAAAGATGCACCAATATCTTTTCGGGACCAAGTTTGCGTTAGAAACCAACCACAAACCCCTCACATCCCTACTATCTGAGTGCAAGGCAATCAACGGCAACACCTTGGCGCGCATTCAGCGGTGGGCATTCATGCTGGCGGCTTATGACTACACGATAAGGCACAGACCAAGCACAGACAACTCTGCCGACGCGCTTAGCAGGCTACCCCTGGCTACCACAGAAGGGTCCGACGAACAGGACTGTGAGATGGTCATGGCAATCAATGCCTTTGAATCATCAGGTTCGCCCATGATGCCTCGCCAAATCAGAGCCTGGACGACCAGCGACCCCACGTTATCTCTAGTTAAAAGATGCGTTTTAACCGGTGAATGGGCAGAGGCTCGCGATGCGGTCAAACCCTTCCATAGGCACAAACATGAACTCTCACTACAGGCAGACTGCCTGATGTGGGGCAGCGGAGTAGTTATGCCCTTACGAGGCAGGGAGGCGTTTGTCCGGGAGCTCCATCGCGAGCACCCGGGGATCGTCCTTATGAAGGCCATAGCCAGATCTCATGTCTGGTGGCCTGGCATTGACGCGGACTTGGAGCTCTGTGTCCGTCAGTGCACCATTTGTGCCCAACTCAGTAATGCCCCCAGGGAGGCCCCCCTCAGCCCCTGGCCCTGGCCCACCAAACCGTGGTCGCGGGTGCATGTAGACTATGCGGGCCCATTCATGGGCAAAATATTCCTCATAGTAGTTGATGCATTTTCAAAATGGATCAAATGCACCATTTTAAACTCAAGCACCACTTCCACCACTGTGGAGAGCCTTAGAACCATGTTTGCAATGCACGGCATTCCTGACATATTGGTCAGTGATAATGGTCCGTGCTTCACCAGCGCAGAATTTCACGATTTTATAGTTGACCATGGTATAAATCACGTTAAGACGGCACCTTTCAAGCCGGCCTCCAATGGCCAGGCGGAGCGAGCAGTGCAGATCATTAAACAAGGCATGCTCAGAATCCAAGGTCCCACGCTGCAGAGCCGCCTATCGTGACTGCTGCTGGCATACAGATCTCATCCGCATTCGTTGACTGGGGTTCCCCCTGCGCAACTATTGATGAAATGAACCTTAAAGACCAGGCTCTCGTTAATCCTCCCAGACATGCATGAAATTGTTGGGGCTAAGCGTCAAAAGCTAACTGAGAACCATGACCGAAATTCGAGGGGGAGGTGGAATGAGATAGGGGACAAAGTGTTTGTGCTAAACTATAGCCGGGGTCCCAAATGGCTTGCAGGGACAGTAACAGACAAAGAGGGAAACAGGCTACTGGTTGTACAAATGGACAATGGCCAAACCTGCCAGAGGCATGTAGACCAAGTAAAAAGCAGATTCACTGATAACATTGAAGAACCAGAGGCAGACTACAATGTGGAACTCACACCAAACCTGGTGGACAGACAGGTGGAACAACTTGAGGAAAGGGCAGTCTCAACAAACAGCCCAGGCGAGATACCAGCAATCACACCGAACGAAACAGACAGTCCAGGCGAGATACCAGCAATCACACCGAACGAAAAACAGGCACCAAGGCAAACAACTGACCACAACTAAGACGCTCCACGCGAGAGTGCAGACCACCTGAGAGACTGAATCTATAAAGGCAATAAGACCTTGGGGGAGGGTGATGTCATGAATCTCACATTACTGTTTATAACTGTATCTTACCATGCTATTAATGACTGTAACTGGACATGACCTGTAACAATAAGCATACCTTACCACCAGGGGTGCACTTGCAGGAGACACTCCATACCTGTCCCACTGAGGTATATAAAGGGAGGTCTCAGGCAAGTGCGGCACTGGAGAGCTAGAATTAAAGGTGCAGGTCCTGAGTGACCTTGACTTCAGCATGTGTCTCGTGTAAGTCAGTACATTAGAGTCAGGACTTAACAAAAAGCTTAAATGCAAACTTATCTGAAAGATGTGTGTGTCCTTTTAAGTATCGCTGACAGCAGCTCTAGGTCTGCTGCCACTCATTTATCTGAGCAAGATTAGGACCCAGCGTCAGCACAAAGTTCCAAGTTTGTCGAGCATGGTTTCAAGTCGGCATTGCAAGATGACTGAAGTCACGTGTTGCTGTTTTGCATTTCTAGGGCCAGGGCTGCTAACGGTAGAGCTATGGCCCTCACCAAAATGGCAGCTGCCAAGTCCTGCGCCAGAGGCGAGCGGCAATGTGGTGGCTGCCATTTGTTTTCAAGAAACAGGTCCTTACTGCAGAGCGATAAGTCCTCGAATTTCTAGGCCAGTGCTTCCCCGCATCAGTAAGTCATTTTCCTTGACTTAAACAAAGTAACTTCAATACAGTTGCATTTTTGTTATTTTTCATGAAATAAGGAGCATAACAAATAGATTAATCTTACTGTGGAACTGCATTCTGTTCATTCATGTATTTCATGTAAAATAAGCCACTTTGCTGGTGTGCAGTCATGCCATGTCTTGATAGCGTGCATTCGCTGAACAATGTAGATGCACTCCTGTAGGAATCTCATGTTAAGGTCACATAGATCCTATACTTCCTTTCAGTCTTTTATGTCTATAATTTTTCTGTCTTTACCGTCAAGTTTGAGTATAACTACTCCCAGCAGAGATTGCGGATTCATAATGTTGCTTAAGGGTTGCAACTTGCATACTGCAAATTAAATTAATATGATCCCTAATACTTCCTTGGCATTCTTCCAGAAAAGGAACAGAGAGACTTTGAAGGTTTCCAATTATATACAAAGAAGAATAACTTATTTTTGCTGAATAACAAAAATTGACAGTTGCTTTCCATCATAAGCAGTGGAGTATTAAGCTGGCATTGCCTGCAGCAGGTGGCCACTGGCTTTAGAACATAAAGAAGGGACACCAGCGATGGTTAAAAAAGATCATTTAATTGCTATATCTGCATATGTGTCTTTTAAAGCAAAGAGTCTCAATTGTAAAGGTGAGTAAATCTTATGGTGCTGAGCAAGAATAATCAAGATACGGCCTGCCTGGGGGAATATTACAACTTGGCCAAAGATCAGAGGTGAGCTGAACATGAACTCCAAATTAAGTGACTGATTGTAGATCTGACTATAGCTCCAGGAGACAAAGTATTCACTGTATGTTTTAGATTATTTGTTTAATTGAGAATAAATGCAGCAAATGTATACATCTATGGAAACTTCAAAATGAAGAGAAACAAAACAAGAGCAGTGAGAGTTGCCCAACAACTTAACTGATGTAAAATACAAAACTAATTTTTTCCAACAAAAATCTAGGGATATCTTGCACCTGTAGGATGCCATGAAAGCAAATAGAAAATAGAAAATTAGTTAAAAACCAAGCATATCCTCAGTGGCAGTTTCCAAATTTTCAGTTCCTCTGAGCTTTATTTCAGCAAGTGATCCAAATCAACTTTCAGAAAAGAGAAATTGGGAAACATGCATTGAGCCTCACTGCGCACCCACCCCTCTGTGAGCACATACTCTATTGCAATAACAAACATTTGCCCTGTTAAAATTGATTCTTATTTAAAATTCTACAAATTGCCCACAGGAGCAAACAAATAAAGCAAACATAGTGTCAAACCCAAACTACTGGTCATGTCAGTAGAACATCTAACGTTCTGTGAATAGATCCAGCAGTTTGACAATGTTTTCAAATCCATATTTACATAAGCACATGTGCTAGCTAGGTTTGAGTCAGGGAAGTCGAAATTCAGGGTCCAGATAAGGGCCGTTACGAGCGTTTTGCGGCGGTCATGTGGCGGAATCGAGTGGCTGCCATGTTGCAGTCAATTGCCATTCTGGACCTATATTCAGTGTGTGAGTTTTTGTGGTGGTGTCCACTTCCGCCCCAAACCCCTGACTTCCGCTGTGTTATGGGGTTTGTGGTCGTAATGACATCATTAAATTGCGTACCGCTGCTACTCCGCCAAGCCACATATTTTCAGTATTAAAAACGTCTGCTTTTTTCCTGACAGTGCTCCACCAGCTTTTTGGGTCAGTGCATTTTGCTGGGCTGCTCGAGAGCACCACATATTCATCTGAACTATCCTGCTATTCCTACTCTGACCAGCACATGGCACTTTTAGCAATCCGGGGATTATTACCTTTGTGGTCCTACTTTTTACTTTAACTCCTAGCTCCCGAAATTCAGCTTGTAGGACATCATCTCATTTTGTACCTATATCGTTGGTACCTATATGCACCACGACAGATGGCTGTTCACCCTCCCCCCTGCAGCAGCTCCGAGACATCCTTGATCCTTGCACTAGGGAGGCAACATAGATCGGTGTGCAAATTAAAGCACATGGTATTGGGGGTAATGTACTGACGTGGATAGAGAACTGATTGGCAGACAGGAAGCAGAGAGTTGGGATAAATGGGTCCTTTTCAGAATGGCAGGCAGTGACTAGTGGGGTGCCGCAGGGCTCAGTGCTGGGACCCCAGCTATTTACAATATACATCAATGATTTAGATGAATGAATTGAGTGTAATATCTCCAAGTTTGCAGGTGATACTAAGCTGGGTGGCAGTGTGAGCCGCGAGGAGGATGCTAAGAGGCCGCAGGGTGACTTGGACAGGTTAGGTGAGTGGGCAAATGCATGGCAGATGCAGTATAGTATGGACAAATGTGAGGTTATCCACTTTGGTGGCAAAAACACGAAGGCAGAATATTATCTGAATGGCGGTAGATTAGGAAAAGGGGAGGTGCAGCTAGACCTGGGTGTCATGGTACATCAGTCATTGAAAGTTGGTATGCAGGCATAGCAGGCAGTGAAGAAGGCAAATGGTACGTTGGCCTTCATAGCGAGGGGATTTGAGTATAGGAGCAGGGAGTTCTTATTGCAGTTGTACAGGGCCTTGGTGAGGTCTCACCTGGAATATTGTGTTCAGTTTTGGTCTCCTAATCTGAGGAAGGAAAGATTGGATCGACTGGGCCTGTATTCACTGGAGTTTAGAAGGATGAGAGGGGATCTCATAGAAACATATAAAATTCTGATGGGACTGGACAGGTTAGATGCAGGAAGAAGGTTCCCAATGTTGGGGAAGTCCAGAACCAGGGGACACAGTCTAAGGATAAGGGGTAAGCCATTTAGAACTGAGATGAGAAGAAACTTCTTCACTCACAGAGTTGTTAACCTGTGGAATTCTCTACCGCAGAGAGTTGTTGATGCCTGTTCGTTGGATATATTCAAGAGGGAGTTAGATATGGCCCTTACGGCTAAAGAGATCAAGGGGTATGAAGGGAAAGCAAGAAAGGGGTACTGAGGTGAATGATCAGCCATGATCTTATTGAATCCTGGTGCAGGCTCGAAGGGCCAAATGGACTACTCCTGCACCTATTTTATATGTTTGTATGTTTCTATGTTTAACCCTTAAATTAACTTAATTTGGCAACAATGCCAAAGGTTACCTCCTGATAAGAAAAGAAAAAGAAAATGAAAAAAATAAAATACTCACCAATCCACCAGCCAATCACTTATCCGCTTGGCTGTGACGTCACACTTTGATTTCCTTTTACTTCTCTGTTTACTTTCTGCCCCTGCTGCAGCTGGCCTCCTCTCAGCCGCCGCTGCTCCACGCTGCCACCGCCCTTTGTAGTCCCGTGCCCGCTCTTCTCTCGCCATCAAAGTACCTATAGTTAAGCAAAGGATTAAGTTGATAGGATTCTCTTGACCTGTAAGATCTTTCACTTTAAGAAAAGTTTGCAGTCTGTCATCTATCTTTAACTAATTTGCATTGTGTTCCTTAATGTGAATGAAAATCCACAATCATCGATTTGTAATGCGTTTGCAATTTACAATGATATGTACAGCGGGACCTGGGGGTACTTGTGCATGAAACGCAAAAGGATAGTATGCAGGTACAGCAAATGATCAGGTAGGCCAATGGCATCTTGGCCTTTATTGCAAAGGGGATGGAGTATAAAAGAAGGGAAGTCTTGCTACAGCTATATAAGGTATTGGTGAGGCCACACCTTATTGCATGCAGTTTTGTTTCCATATTTACGAAAGGATATACTTGGTTTGGAGGCAGTTCAGAGAAGGTTCACTAGGTTGATTCTGGGGATGAGGGGGTTGACTTATGAGCAAAGGTTGAGTAGGTTGGGCCTCTAATCGTTGGAATTCAGAAGAATGAGAGGTGATCTTATTGAAACGTATACGATTATGAGGGGGCTTGACAAGGTGGATGCAGAGAGGATGTTTCCACTGATGGGGGAGACTTGAACTAGAGGGCATGATCTTAGAATAAGGGTCTGCCGATTTAAAACAGAGATGAGGAGAAATTTCTTCTCCCAGAGGGTTGTAAATTTGTGGAATTCGCTGCCTCAGAGAGCTGTGGAAGCTGGGACATTGAATACATTTAAGACAGAAATAGACAGTTTCTTAAACAATAAGGGGATAAAGGGTTATGGGGAGCGGGCAGGGAAGTGGAGCTGAGACCATGATCAGATCAGCCATGATCTTATTGAATGGCGGAGCAGGCTCAAGGGGCTGTATGGCCGACTCCCGTTCCTATTTCTTAAGTTCTTATGTTCTTATGTTTACTCAGTTTGTGTTTCTTAATATCTAGCTCGGCAGTTGGAAAGGAATGGGTGCCATTCCTTTGTTCTGAAATATCTGTGAGGGACCTAAATACACATCTGTAATTAATCTCTAACCATCTGTCATTTAGTATAGAATATATAAACTGGGATGTGCATTCAGGTTTATTCAAATTTGGCTCCATCCCAATATAAGTGTTTGTGAAGTCCAAAGTGAAGGCTATACAGCCTAAAACTACTAATATTCAGACAGGTACAGTATTCCATCAACGAGACCACCAGAGATCAGACAAACTCACAATTAGACCAGCAGGGAATATGGGCACATTATCCCCTCCTGCAAGACCACCAAGAGTCAAATACATACATTCTGATTAGCAAGGATTCATATTTGTGCTCCTCTTACAGATTAAATACATACTCTTAGGGGTAGAAATTGGACTTTGTTGTGCCTGTTTTACAGGTGTGAACAGGCGCAACCAGACCCATTTTCAGTGACCAATGTCTTAGAAACATAGAAACATAGAAAATAGGTGCAGGAGTAGGCCATTCGGCCCTTCTAGCCTGCACCACCATTCAATGAGTTCATGGCTGAACATTCAACTTCAGTACCCCATTCCTGCTTTCTCGCCATACCCCTTGATCCCCCTAGTAGTAAGGACCTCATCTAACTCCTTTTTGAATATATTTAGTGAATTAGCCTCAACAACTTTCTGTGGTAGAGAATTCCACAGGTTCACCACTCTCTGGGTGAAGAAGTTCCTCCGCATCTCGGTCCTAAATGGCTTACCCCTTATCCTTAGACTGTGACCTCTGGTTCTGGACTTCCCCAACATTGGGAACATTCTTCCTGCATCTAACCTGTCTAACCCCGTCAGAATTTTAAACGTTTCTATGAGGTCCCCTCTCATTCTTCTGAACTCCAGTGAATACAAGCCAGTTGATCCAGTCTTTCTTGATAGGTCAGTCCCGCCATCCCGGGAATCAGTCTGGTGAACCTTCGCTGCCTAAGGACACCTGAAATTGGGTCAGACCATTTTTCAGCTAGCCTAAAACAAATATTGGGCTCTTTGCAATGTTAACGAGGGAACTAAAACACCTGTTCTCAGACCCCACTGGAAAAATGGGTTATCCTGAGCAAGCAGGCGTTGGGCCTACTCCGCTTAGGTTTTCTGGGCGTCGATGAGGCCGAGCCAGCAGCCGCCACCAAAAAAGTAAGTTTCATTATTTTTTCTAATTAATGTGGAGCCAGGAGAAGCAGGAGTGTCCTGCTGACCCCACAGTACTCTTGGCAACGGCAATCAGCCCCTATCCTGCTGTCCTCACCCCTTCCTCACAAGATTTATCTCAGGCCCACCGCTGATGAGGAAACAGGTGGCCCAAAATTTGATTCTTCAGTCGGGCCAGCCACCTGTAGAGATGTGACAGGCACTGGCAGCTCGCGCCGATTATTTAGATGAGGCCCGAGGACCAATTTCTTGCCATTCTAGGGTCTAAATCTTTGGGCACAAGCATCATTCCCGGCATCCATTTGGCATTTAAAAACTGGCCTAAATGATTGTGTACGCCTTAGTTTAGTCTGTCTTGAATGTGGTGTACTCACTATTACCGCTCTACTACCAGAGTAGTCAGGAGATTTCCAACTTCCCCCATTAGCTTGCCAGAAATTGGATGTCCTATTAGGCCACCAGATAGGCTATTATAGCAAAGCAGCAAAAATGATGTGTAGGTATCGAGAGGGTCATTTCCTCATACAGATGTTTCATTAAAAAAGGATAGAAATTTTAAAAACCAAATCCTCTGAAATAAGCCAATTATGGATATTCATAAATAAATCCATAAGGCATAATTCAGTTCAACTCATGCTCAGAACAAGTCATCCTAACAAATCTCCATTTGCGCTTAACCCTGTGCTCCTTTTCTCTATTTCCAACCGTCTGCTTTAATCTCTCTCCCCTGCCCGCTCCACCCTCACCTCGAACAAAATTGCAAGCAGCTTATGAATTACTTCATCTCTAAGATAGACACCATCCATTTAGTTGCTTCTACTGCTTCCACTCCTTCTTTGTGCTGACTAAGGTAAACAACCCCCTAGTCTCATCCTATTGTAGCCTGTAATCATCAACTCTCTCTAGTTTCTCCCCCATCCCCACTTGCTCTCTCTAAGCTCTTCTCATCCAATGGATCTACCTCCTGTCCCATCGACTCTATTATCACTAAACTCCCGATCACACAACTTCCCATCTTGGCTGTCATTTTAGCCAGTTTTGTAAATAGTTTCAACTTCTCAGGCACTGCCCCATACCTTTCAAAACCATTGTGATCAAACAAGTCACCCTTGACCCTTCTGTCCTTTTTAACTATTATACCATCTCCAACCTCCTTTTCCTCCCCAAGGTCCATGAACAAGTTGGCGCCTCCTAGATCCATGCCTAATTCCCCCGCAATTCCCCTGAATCTCTCCAAACAGATTTCCACCCCTCCCACAACACCAAAACAACCTTAACAAAAGTGATGAATGATATAGAAACATAGAAATTTACAGCGCAGAAGGAGGCCATTTAGGCCCATTGTGTCCACGTCGGCCGACAAAGAGCTGCACGACCCTTGGTTAGCAGCCCTGAAGGTTACATATAAATCTATGAACAATGACAGAAAGGCAAAGAGCACCCAGCCCAAACAGTCCGCCTCACACAACTGCGACACCCCTTATACTGAAACATTCTACACTCCACCCCAACTGGAGCCATGTGATCTCCTGGGAGAGGCAAAAACCAGATAAAAACCCAGGCCAATTTAGAGAGAAAAAAATCTGGGAAAATTCTTCTCCAACCCATCCAGGGGATTGAAACTAGTCCAGGGCATCACCCTGGTCGTATTCGATTCCCTGCAGTACTTACCATTAAAACTGCGCCGGACAACAAAAGGTCATCCAGTCTAATCCCAATTACCAGCTCTAGGTCCGTAACCCTGCAGGTTACTGCACTTTAAGTGCCCATCCAACCATCTCTTAAAAGTGCTGAGGGTTTCTGCATCCACCACTCTTCCAGGCAGCGAGTTCCAGATCCCCACAACCCTCTGCATAAAGAAGTCCCCCCTCAAATCCCCTCTAAACCTTCCACCACCCACCTTAAAACTATGCCCCCTCATAAAAGCCCCCTCCAGCAATGGAAATAGGTCCCTTGCGGTCAGAATCAGGTGAAGTTATAATGGGGAACAAAGAAATGGCAGACCAAATGAACAAATACTTTGGTTCTGTCTTCACGAAGGAAGACGCAAATAACCTTCCGGAAATGCTAGGGGACCGAGGGTCTAATGAGAAGGAAGAATTGAAGGAAATCTTTATTAGTCATGAAATTGTGTTAGGGAAATTGATGGGATTGCAAACCAATAAATCCCCAGGGCTTGATAGTCTGCATCCCAGAGTACTTAAGGAAGTGGCCCTAGAAATAGTGGATGCATTGGTGATCATTTTCCAGCAGTCTATCAACTCTGGATCAGTTCCTTAGGACTGGAGGGTAGCAAATGTAACACCACTTTTTAAGAAAGGAGGGAGAGAGAAAACGGGGAATTATAGATCGGTTAGCCTGACATCGGTAATGGGGAAAATGTTGGAATCAATTATTAAAGATGAAATAGCAGCGCATTTGGAAAACAGTGACAGGATCAGTCCAAGTCAGCATGGATTTATGAAAGGGAAATCATGCTTGACAAATCTTCTAGAATTTTTTGAGGATGTAACTAGTAGAGTGGACAGGGGAGAACCAGTAGATGTGATGTATTTGGAATTTCAAAAGGCTTTTGACAAGGTCCACACAAGAGATTGGTGTGCAAAATTAAAGCACATGGTACTAGAAACAGCGAAGCTGATCGATCACATAGAAACATAGAAACATAGAAAAGAGGTGCAGGAGTAGGCCATTCGGCCCTTTGAGCCTGCACCACCATTCAATAAGATCATGGCTGATCATTCACCTTAGTATCTCTTTCCTGCTTTCTCTCCATACCCCTTGATCTTATATTCTATGCCTCGGCTAATAAAGGCAAACATTCCGTATGCCTTCTTAACCATCTTAGCCACCTGGCCTGCTACTTTCAGGGATCTGTGGACAAGCACTCCAAGGTCCCTTTGATCATCTACACTATTAAGTGGCCTACCGCTTAATGTGTATACCCTTTCCTTATTAGCCCTCCCAACGTGCATCAACCAACACTTCTCTGAATTAAATTCCATTTACCATGGTTCTGCCCACCTGACCAGTAGATTAATATCCTCCTGCAGCCCATGACTTTCCTCTTCATTATCAACCACACAACCAATTTTAGTGTCGTCTGAAAACTTCTTAATCATACTCCCTATATTCAAATCTAAATCATTGATATATACCACAAAAAGCAAGGGACCCAGTACTGAGCCCTGCGGAACCCCATCCTTCCAGTCACAAAAACATCCATCAATCATTATCCTTTAATTCCTGCCTCCAAACTAATTTTGGATCCAACTTGCCACTTTGTCCTGTATCCCATGGGCTTTTAACCTTCTTGACCAGTCTATCATGTGGAACCTTATCAAAAGCTTTGTTAAAGTCCATATATACTACATCGTATGCACTACCCTCATTGACCCTCTTGCTTACCTCCTCAAAAAATTCAATCGGGTTAGTCAAACACGGTCTTCACTTAACAAATCCGTGCTGACTGTCCCTAATTAATCCCTGCCTTTCCAAATGTAGATTTATCCTGTCTTTCAGGATTTTTTTCCAATAATTTTCTCACCACTGAGATTAGGCTAACAGGCCTGCAATTACTCGGCCTATCCCTTTCCCCCTTCTTAAACAAGGGTACTACATTAGCAGTCCTCCAATCCTCCGGCACCATGCCCAGATCCAAAGAGGACTGGAAAATGATGGTCAAGGCCTGTGCTATTTCCTCTTTTACTTTGCTCAACAGCCTGGGATGCATTTCATCTGGGTCTGGGGACTTATCTACTTTCAAAGCTGCTAAACCCTTAATACTTCATCTCTCACTATATTTATTTCATCCAGAATATCACACTCCTCCTCGATAGCAGTATCTGCATTGGCCCTTTCCTTTGTGAAAACAGATGCAAAGTATTCGTTAAGAACCTTACCAACATCTTCCGCCTCCACACAAAGATTACCCTCATGGTCTCTAATAGGCCCTACCCTTTCTTTAGTTACCCTCTTACTCTTAATATATTTATAGAACATCTTAGGGTTTCCTTAATTTTACTAGCCAAGAATTTCTCGTGCTCTCTGCTCTCTCTTAGCATTCCTAATATCCTTTTTAATTTTGCCTCTTAACTTTCTATATTCCTCTAAAGATTCTAAAATATTTAGCCATTGGTATATGACATAAGCGTCCCTTTTTTTCTTTATCCTCCCCTGTAAGTCCCTAGACATCCAGGAAGCTCTAGAATTATTATTCCCAACCTTTTTCTTTAAGGGCACATGTTTGGCTTGCGCCTTCCGGAATGCCTTTTCTTCCCAACCCCATACCATCATCTCCAGAGTCTGCCAAAGTTCAATTTGTACCATTCTCATTTTACTCATCTATAAACTGCCCCATGGTGATATTATCTACATGAATGCTGTTGACACCCAGATCTCCTTCTGCCTGGACCCCACCACTGCCTCTGTGCTGTCAGACTGCGTGTCTGACATCTAGTCTTGGATGAGCTGTACATTTCTCCAATGAAACATTAGGAAGACTGATGCATCATCTTCAGCTCCCACTACAAGCTCCATACCTTTGCCACTGACTCCATCCCTCTCCCTGCTCACTGTCTCAGGCTGAACCAGACTGTTTTCAACCCTGAGCGGAGATTCTGACCTCATATCCGATCTGCCTACTTCCACCTCAGTCACCCATTGCCTGCCTCCACCCCACCTCATCCTCTCTGCTACTAAAACCTTCGTGCATGCCTTTGTCACCTCCAGACTCAATTACTCCAATGCCCTCCTGGCCAACCTCCCATCCTTCACCATCTGTAAACATAAGCGGATTCAAAACTCTGCTGCCCATGTCCTATTCTTTACCAAGTCAAATTCACCCATCTTACCCGTCCTCTCTGACCTACATTGGCACCTAGATGCCCCCCAATGCCTCAAATTTAAACATTCTCATCCTTGTGTTTAAAACCCCATTAAGGCATCATCTGTCCCTATCTCTGTAACGTCCCCTACAACCACTGCCCCCCTCCCCGATACTCTCCATTCCTCTGAATCTGACCTCTTGTGCTTGCCCCTTCCCTTCGCCTCAACATTGGTGGCCATATTTTCAGCCGCTCAAGTCCCACTCTCTGGAATTCCCTCTCTACAGCCTACCCGCTCCTCCTTTAATACCCCCCTTAAATCCCATCTCTTTGATTAAGTTATTGGTCAACCCTCTTGATATTTCCTTCCTAGATCTCTGTGAAGTGCCTTTGTACATTTTTCTATAATTAAAGGCACTTTATCAATGCAAGCTGCTTTTGTTGTGTTTACTTCTGTCATGCTTGTAGACCAAAAAGCGCCAGTGATCAGAGATGTACTGCATTGCATCTGGTCTATATGGGAAGATGCACAGATGTGCAGTTTCTAAGGATTTGAATTTCACTAGGGAATTAATGTCATTATGCATTATATAACTGTACTGACAGAAAACAGAAATCTGGGGACACAACAAAAAGCTTCAAAAATGGATAAACATAGTTCATATGGAAGTCATCTAATTGCTAAATGAACCAAAGTTCACATCTCTCCTGGGAAGTATGACCTATTGACAGGGCTAGGAATACTCCTTACGCTTGTGGCAATCAGCCTGTAAAATTGGTTGGCTTGGTGGCACCAATGATGATTTCACCATCTGAATGTGATAATGAAGATCAATGTGCTCACAATAACAACCACTACTTGCATTCATATTACATAGGATATCTGGCACAGAAACGGCCATTGGGCCCAACCAGCATGCCGGCATTTATGCTCCACTCGAGCCTCTTCCCATCTTTCCTCATCTAAATCTATCCGTATAACCCTCTATTCCCTTCTCCCTCATTTGTTTGTCTAGTCTTCCCTTAAATGCATCTATATTATTCGCTTCAACCATTCCCTATGGTAGCAAGTTCCTCATTCTCACTACTCTTTGGATAGAGAAGTTTCTGAATTCCATATTGGATTTCTTGGTGACGTTCTTATATTGATGGCCTCTAGTTATGTCCTTCTCCACAAGTGGAAATATTCTTTCTTTATTCACTCTATCAAAATCTTTAATAATTTTAAAGACCACTATTCTCAGCTTTCTTTTTTCAAGCCTGCTCATCCTTTCATAGAGCACCTTTAACGTAGTAAAATAAATGTCCCAAGGTATTTTATATCTGTCTTCATAGCAGAAGACACAAAAAGCATACCAAAAATAGTGGGTAACCAAGAAGCTACTGAGAGTGAGGAACTTAAAGTAATTAAGATCAGTGGAGTAAAATTACTTGAGAAACTAATGGGACTAAAAGCCAACAAATCCCCTGAACCTGACGGCTTATATCCTAGGGTTCTAAAAGAGGTGGCTAGAGATCATGGACACATTTGTTGTGATCTTCCAAAATTCCATAGATCCTAGAATGGCCCCAATGGATTGGAAGGTAGCAAAAGTAAAGCTGCTGTTCAAGAAAGGAGGGAGAGAGATAACAGGGAACTACATGCCAGTTAGACTGACATCAGTTGTCAGGAAAATGCTGGAATCCATTATTAAGAAAGTGGTACCAGGGCATTTAGAAAATCATATGATTAGGCAAAGTCAACATGGTTTTATGAAAAGGAAATCATGTTTAACAAATTTACTGGAGTTTTTTGATGCTGCAACTAGCAGGGTAAATAAAGAGGAACCAGTGGATGTAGTATATTTGGATTTCGAAAAAGCATTCGATAAGATGCCACATAAAGTTGTTATGCAAGATAAGGGCTCATGGGGTTGGGGGGTAATATATTTGCATGGATAGAGGATTGGTTAACGAAGAGAAAACAGAGAGTTGGGATAAATGGCTCATTTTCAGATTTGTAGAATGTAACTAGTGGGGTGTCGCAGGGATCAGTACTTGGGCCTCAGCTATTTACAATTTATATTAATAACTTAGATGAAGGGATCGAGTGTAATGTATCCCAGTTTGCTGACGATACAAAGCTAGGTAGGAAAGTAAGCTATGAGGAGGACACAAAGAGCCTACAAAGTGTTAAGTGAGTGGGCAATAAGGTGGCAGATAGAATATAATGTGGGGAAATGTGAGGTTATTCACTATGGTAGGAAGAATAGAAAGAATATTTTTTAAATGGTGAGAAACTTTTAAATGTTGGTGTTCAGAGAGATTTAGGTGTCCTTGTACAGGAAACAAAGAGCTAGCATGCAGGTACAGCAAGCAATTAGGAAGGCAAATGGCATGTTGGCCTTTAATGCAAGGGGGTTGGAATACAAGAGTAAGGAAGTCTGTTATAATTGTACAGGGCTTTGGTGAGAGCACATCTGGAGTACTGTGCACAGCTTTTGTCTCCTTATCTGAGGGAGAATATACTTGCCTTATAGGCAGTGCTACGAAGATTGACTAGATTGATTCCTGGGATGAGAGGGTTGTCCTATGAGGTGAGATTGAGTAGATTGAGCCTATGCTCTCTGGAGTTTAGAAGAATGAGAGGTAATCTCATTAAACATATATGATTCTGTGGAGGATTGACGGGGCAGATGCTGAGAGGTTTTTTCCCCTAGCTGGAGCATCGATAGCTCGGGGCATAGTCTCAGGATAAGGGGTTGGCCATTTAAGACTGAGATAAGGAGGAATTTCGTCATTGAGGGTTGTGAATCTTTGGAATTCTCTACCAAAAAGGACTGTGGATGCTGAATCGTTGAGTGTATTCAATACTGAGATAGATACATTTTTGGACTCTCGGGGATTCAAGGAATATGGAGATCGGGTGGGAAAGTGGAGTTGAGGCCGAAGATCAGCCATGATTTTATTGAATGGCAGAGCAGGCTTGAGAGGCAATATGGCCTATTGCTTCTCCTAGTTCTTATAGATTTATGTGCTTCACAGAGACATATCCAACAACTTTGATGCCAATGCAAAGACGGTACTATTAGGAGAATGATGAAAAGCTTGGGGGCGTGGTAGGGTTGGAGGAAGTTATAGTGATAGGGAAGAGTGAGACCATGAATGGATTCAAATGCGAGAATGATAATTTTCAATTTGAATCCTCGAGCGATCGAGAGCCAATGTAGGTTAACAAGGACAGGGGTGAAGGGTGAAGGGACTTTGTGCGGGTTAGAAAATGGACAGCAGAGCTCTGGATGAGCTGAAATTTATGGAGGATGGAGAATGAGAGGTTGTCCAGGAGAGCACTTAAATATTCAAGTCTGAAGGTGACAAAGGCTAGTATGGGCTGAGGTAGAGGCAGCAATGGCCCGTTAGGGAGTTGGAAGAGTGACCAGAGGAGGCCGAGGTAAATATATTTTTTAAATTTCAGTGAGGATTCCTTATGGGCTTGGAGGAGTAAGAGTAAAATTCTGGGCCCCTCAAGGAATTTATGGGGCTCCTCAGCCCCAGCCTTCGCTCTCTCTGTAGCACCAGCATCGCCCCAGAACTAACTTTTTGTCAGGGACTATTCCCTTGGGTCCCTAATGGTGTTCGGCTCCTGCCTCAATTCCCACTCCCGCCTACTGATGTTGATGTAATTCTTTCGGCTTTGGAGTGGAGACATTTCAGCGATATTTAAATGATTTCTGGGCTTCACTCTCAAAAGGGGCATGGGGGAAACTGATCGCTGTCTACTTTGGCCTCCCCTGTCCCAATCCCTGCCCCTGCAGCGCTCCCCATATTCCCACTCCACATTTAAATCGGGGCTGATATCTCACTGATGCTTTAAATAAACCATCCGCTATAATTTCTCCTGTGTTCAGACATTGGGCCATCCTGATGAGGTTCATTGGGATGTTGTTGCTGCAGCTGCATGTTACAATTACAGCTGTGAGAAGGGATGATATGTTAGAGGGGTCATCAAACGAGTCCATGTGGGTTGAATTGAAGAACAAAAAAGGGGTGATCTCACTACTGGGAGTGTACTATAGACCCCCAAGCAGTCAGATGGAGATAGAAGAATGAACATGTGGGCAAATTGCTGCAAAGTGCAAAAACTATAGAGCTGTAATAGTGGGTGATTTCAACTACCCTAATATTAACTGGGCAAAAATAGTGTAAATGGTACAGAGGATGTGGAATTCCTAAAATGCATTCAGGACAACTTCTTTAGCCAATATATAACAAGCCCAACAAGGGAGGGGGCGGTTCTGGACTTGGTTTTGGGGAATGAAGAGGGGCAGGTGGAAGGGGTATCAGTGGGAGAGCATTTTGGTGGAGTGATCATAATTCACTAAGATTTAGGGTAGTTATGAAAAACGACAAAGGTGGACCAGGAATAAAAGTTCTCAATTGCGGTAAAGCCAATTTTGCTAAGCTGAGATGCGATTTGGCCAAAGTGGACTGGAAACGGCTACTTGATGGTAAATCAGTGACAGTGCAGTTGGAGGCATTCAAGGAGGAGACACTGTGGGTACAGAGCAAGGATGTTCCTCTAAAGAAAAAGGATGGGGTTAATAAATCTAGAGCCCCCTGGATGTCAAGGGACATACAGGGTAAGATAAAGATAAAAAGGGAAGCTTATGACAGATACTGAGAACGCAATACTGCAGAAACGCAGAGGAATATAAGAAGTGCAAGGGGGCAATTAAAAAAGATATCAAGAAAGCAAAGAGAGAGCATGAGAAAATGTTGGCAAGTAAAATCAGGGAAAATCCAAAGATGTTTTATAAACACAATGGGGCTAAATTGTGGTCGAAGGCTTCCCATGGGCAATTGCCTCCGACCTGAAACATTTCTACGAATTTACCTGGTGGTCCGGAAGAGTGTGGGATTCCGTGGGGAGGCCTTCTCTTCCCGCGCTGCGAAGCGCACTCCCATGCTCCAGGTTCCAACGCGGAAGGTGCAGTCACGTGTGACTGCTCAGTCAATCAGGTACAGTAGTCCACATTTCTCATTAATAGCAATGAGAACTCCGTATCTATGAGTTCTCATTGCTATTAATGAGAAAAAAAACTCAAACACACTAAACACATATAATAAAAAATAAAAAAATACACCTCACATAATTAAAATTAAAGTTAATAAATATCTTAGAGAAAACATTTTTTTGCGGGTTTTTAAAACGTTTTTTTAATTATGGTTAAAATAAACGTAACATAGTGGGCAGGGTTTTAAAAAATGTGTTTTTTTAAATTTAATTTAATTATATTTTTATATGTTTTTAAATTCTTGTGCCTGTAAAAGTAGGCTATACGCCTGCTTTTATCAGGTGCAAGAATTTTGAGGACGTTTGCTGGGCAAGATATGGGTAAATCCCGCAATCTTGCCCTTGAAAATGTTCTCGCACCCGATATGCATTGGATATGTCAATGCATTTTGGGTGTGAGGACATTTGCAAGGGCAAGATTGCATGCGCATTGTGCGCTGAAAACCGACTTTTGCGATGTCTTCCTGGGTCCGTAGACACTCAATAGGGACCCGGGGAGGCTGGGATTTTTAGCCCATTAAGAGCAAGAGGATAACTAGAGAAAGAGTGGGGCCTATTGGAGACTATAAAGGAAATCTGTGTGTGGAGGTGGAAGACATGGGTAGGATTCTTAATCAACATTTTGCATCCGTTTTCACAAAAGAGAGGGACGATGCAGACTTTGCAATGAGGGAGGAGGAGTGTGAAATATTAGACGAGATAAACATAGTGGGAGAATAAGTATTAAGGGGCTTAGCAGCCTTGAAAGTAGATAAATCCCCAGGCCCAGACAAAATGTATCCCAGGCTATTAAGAGAAGCAAAAGAGGAAATAACAGAGGCTCTGACCATCATTTTCCAGTACTCTCTGCTACAGGTGTGGTGCTGGAGGACTGGAGGACTGCTAATGTTGTACCTTTGTTTAAAAAGGGAGAAAGGGATAGACTGAGTAATTACAAGCCAGTCAGCCTAACCTCAGTGGTGGAAACATTATTGGAAAAAATCCTGAGGAACAGGATAAATTTTCATTTGGAAAACATGGAATAATCAAGGACAGTCAGCATGGATTTGTTAAGGGAAGATAATGTCTGACTAATTTGATTGAATTTTTCAAGGAGGTAACCAGGAGGGTAGTGCGTATGATGTAGTGTATATGGATTTTAGCAAACTTTAGATAAGGTCCCACATGACAGACTGATCACGAAAATAAAAGCCCATGGAATCCAGGGCAAAGTGGCAAGTTGGATCCAAAATTGCTCTGAGGTAGGAAGCAAAGGGTAATGGTTGATGGGTGGTTTTTTGACTGGAAGGCTGTATCCAGTGGGGTTCTGCAGGGCTCAGTGCTGGGTCCCTTGCTTTTTGTGGTATATATCAATGATTTGGACTTGAATATTGGGGGTATGATTAAGAAGTTTGCAGATGACACTAAAATAGGCTGTGCGGTTGACAGTGAAGAAAAAAGCTACGAACTGCAGGAAGATATCAATGTACTGGTCAGGTGGGCAGAACAGTGGCAAATGGAATTCAATCCAGAGAAGTATGAGGTAATGCATTTGGGGAGGTCTAACAAGGCAAGGGAATACACATTAAATGGTACGACACTGAAAAGTGTAGAGGAACAAAGGTACCTTGGAGTGCAGGTCCACAGATCCCTGAAAGTAGCAGAACAGGTAGATAAGGTGGTTAAGAAGGCATATTGATTCCATGCCTTTATTAGTCAAGACATGGAATACAAGACCAAGGATGTTATGCTTGAACTGTATAAAACACTGGTTAGGCTGCAGCTGGAGTGCCGTGTACAGTTCTGGTCACCACATTATAGGAAAGATGTGATTGCACTGGAAATGGTGCAGAGGAGATTGACAAGAATTTTGCCGGACTGGAGAATTTTGGCTATGAGGAAAGATTGGAGACGCTGGAACTGTTTTCTTTGGAACAGAGGAGGCTGAGGGGTGACCTGATTGAGGTGTATGAAATTATGAGGGGCCTGGATTGAGTGGATAGGAAGAACCTGTTTCCCTTGGCAGAAGGGCCAACAACCAGGGGGCATAGATTTAAAGTAATTGGGGAGAGCTTTAGAGGAGATATGAGGGGAAATTTCTTCACCCAGAGAGTGGTGGGGGTCTGGAACTCAATGCCTGAAAGGGTAGTAGAGGCAGAAACCCTCACCACATTTAGAAAATACTTGGATGTGCACTTTAGGTGCTATAACCTACAGGGCTACGGACCAAGAGCTGGAAAGTGGGATTAGGTTGGATAGCTCTTGGTCGGCCGGCGCAGATACGATGGACCGAAGTGGCCTGCTTCAGTGCTATAAATGTCTATGATTCTATGATGCTAAGGTGGGGGGTCTCATGATTAGGTGATTATTATCAGACAAAGCTCCTTTCAAATTTAAAATGACTTTCAGTTTAGACCAGCACTGGAAATTCTCTTGGAGCTGCTTCTGCTTCGCCGACTATATCTCTTGCTGTCTGTGAATCCCTGGGCTCTGCTCTCCAATAATGATGTAGCCAAGAAAGGAATATATATGTGAGGAATTGTGAGTCGAAACCAATGTCTGAGCACACTTACATTTTTGCAATAGAAACATGACTTTAAAGTCTGAGATTTACATTGGCCACATTTTGTTTGTGTCCACTGCAAATACTAACTGCACATGTTGCTGTGATATTATGCTGCTGTCTTATCATCAGCTTTTCCTCATTATGGTAAACAGTAGAACCCATCGTATATCGGATTCCTGAGTAGAAGAAATAATTACAAACAATGGTTAAAATTCCTTTGTCTTCTGCAGTAAAAGTCTCTCCATCGTATTTTATAACTTGCCAAAAAAGTTTAGTAGCCTCAGCCAAATATTAAATTTGATTCTGTTTTTATTATAAGTCCAGAAAGGATTCAGTTACAAACATCCAAGAGGGAACAGATCAATTGGAGATAAAAAGAAACTTGGAAACATTTGACTGTGTGTAGTCAAATAATGAGAGGGAAAAAAAATCCTGTGGTGAGAGACACTAAAGCCATGCAATTTATATAGCAGCAGCTCTTGCAACGTATGAAGCTACTTAACAAGCTCCTTTAGCAGGTTCACCTGGGCTAAAAGACATAGGGCCCAAAATTGATGGCTTTACTGCCCACTGCCGCCAATTGCTGCCCACTGCCACTGACATTCCTCTTGAAGTTGCGCCCAGTGCCACTTTCTATTTGGTGTGGAGTGGGCAGGAGGGGAGAACTGACGTCAGCGGACGGCTGAGTGGCGTAACTGACCTCCCGCCCACTGAAATGCCATATTGATGCAGGTGGGAGGCAGCAGGAGTCGGCGCCAGAACGAGGAAGGACCGCTGGCTGGAGTCTGTTGTATCCCTGGTGATGAGTATGAAGAACTGAAAAAAAAGGTTAGCAAGCATTTTTTAATTTTTTTCTTTACAGCGACTTATCTGGATGGGGTCCCTGAAGGTGTTTCAATGTTTTTTTTTGTGATTTTCTTTTTCAGGTCTTTGACCCTCCGTGGGCCTGATTCCATCCTCGGCGGCACTTGGGAGCTCCCGTTGGCTGCTGCCCAAATTGGTGACGTAATCCGTCTTTTACCACCTGCCGCCCTTTCAAAGACCTTTTTGATGCAAACCCCGTCCAAAGTACCGTCAGGTACCTCGGCGGACATCGGCGGTCCTTTGGGCGGCACTTGGGTGGGCGAGGGCCTTCACCAATTTCAGTCCCATGGGGTGGCAACTGTCATCATTTTGACTTGCAAGCCGGATTAAAAAAACAAGGTTAAATTGGTTGAAACTGAACAGAAATCAAGGTGGAGAACCATCACATCGACTCACCGCCCATTTAGTGTTCCATGCAATGCTCCATGTTATTTTTTTCTGGCATCGGTGGCATCTGCCAGATTGATTGTTTACATATGATAATTTAGCCCACAATGCGGTCTTAACTTCTTTCATGAAATTTCACAGCATTCCTGCTGGAATGTCACTTTTCATAGAAACATAGAAAATAGGTGCAGGAGAAGGCCATTCGGCCCTTCGAGCCTGCACCGCCATTCAATGAGTTCATGGCTGAACATACAACTTCAGTACCCCATTTCTGCTTTCTCGCCATACCCCTTGATCCCCCGAGTAGTAAGGATTACATCTAACTCCTTTTTGAATATATTTAGTGAATTGGCCTCAACAACTTTCTGTGGTAGAGAATTCCACAGGTTCACCACTCTCTGGGTGAAGAAGTTTCTCCTCATCTCGGTCCTAAATGGCTTACCCCTTATCCTTAGACTGTGACCCCTGGTTCTGGACTTCCCCAACATTGGGAACATTCTTCCTGCATCTAACCTGTCTAAACCCGTCAGAATTTTAAACGTTTCTATGAGATCTCCTCCCATTCTTCTGAACTCCAGTGAATACAAGCCCAGTTGATCCAGTCTTTCTTGATATGTCAGTCCCGCCATCCCGCGAATCAGTCTGGTGAACCTTCGCTGCACTCCCTCAATAGAAAGAATGTCCTTCCTCAAGTTAGGAGACCAAAACTGTACACAATACTCCAGGTGTGGCCTCACTAAGGCCCTGTACAACTGTAGTAACACCTCCCTGCCCCTGTACTCAAATCCCCTCGCTATGAAGGCCAACATGCCATTTGCTTTCTTAACCGTCTGCTGTACCTGCATGCCAACCTTTAATGACTGATGTACCATGACACCCAGGTCTCGTTGCACCTCCCCTTTTCCTAATCTGTCACCATTCAGATAATAGTCTGTCTCTCTGTTTTTACCACCAAAGTGGATAACCTCACATTTATCTACATTATACTTCATCTGCCATGCATTTGCCCACTCACCTAACCTATCCAAGTCACTCTGCAGCCTCATAGCATCCTCCTCGCAGCTCACACTGCCACCCAACTCAGTGTCATCCGCAAACTTGGAGATACTACATTTAATCCCCTCATCTAAATCATTAATGTACAATGTAAACAGCTGGGGCCCCAGCACAGAACCTTGCGGTACCCCACTAGTCACTACCTGCCATTCTGAAAAGTACCCATTTACTCCTACTCTTTGCTTCCTATCTGCCAACCAGTTCTCAATCCACGTCAGCACACTACCCCCAATCCCATGTGCTTTAACTTTGCACATTAATCTCTTGTGTGGGACCCTGTCGAAAGCCCTCTGAAAGTCCAAATACACCACATCAACTGGTTCTCCCTTGTCCACTCTACTGGAAACATCCTCAAAAAATTCCAGAAGATTTGTCAAGCATGATTTCCCTTTCACAAATCCATGCTGACTTGGACCTATCATGTCACCTCTTTCCAAATGCGCTGCTATGACATCCTTAATAATTGATTCCATCATTTTACCCACTACCGATGTCAGGCTGACCGGTCTATCATTCCGTGTTTTCTCTCTCCCTCCTTTTTTTAAAAGTGGGGTTACATTGGCTACCCTCCAGTCCATAGGAACTGATCCAGAGTCCTTGACTTGCTCGTATAAAATAGACTTCCAGAGTTGCTGGGTTTTCAGCTGTTGATGGAAACAATTTGAAAGAATCTGCCTGAAGACTGGAAGGAGAATTGACAATTCACTTGTTAAAATTATTTATTTTTCTTTACAGGTTGAACCTCTCTTATCCGGAACCCTCAGGACCTGGCCTGTGCCGGAGAAGGGATTTTGCCAGATGAGGGGAGGTCCTGTTAAATTGGATGGTACAGGTACTGAGCAAGGGGATATCGGGACTGGCTGGCTTGGGGCTGGGAGTGCGGTAGTGGGATCATGGGGTGGGGACAGTAGATCATGGGGTCAGGCCAGCGATTGTGGGAGTTGGCAGCGAGAAAGGACTTCATTTTGTTCAATTTGTTCATGTCGGAGTTCTGCCACCCGATGGCCGTCAATGGTGCTGGACGAGGGGTGGTTCCGGATAAGGGAGTTCTGGATAAGGGAGGTTCAACTTGCATAACATCTTAATGACACTTAGGTATTCAAATATACCTTGTTGCAACTATTGGCTTGGTTTCATTTTTTCCTAACTTCATTCATGGTACAAGAATTAGTTTCCCCATGGGAATCTTCCTGTATTTTTACTTTTTGGAGGAAGAGTGAGATTAACAGAGGGATACAAGGCAGACTCGGCTGCACCAGAGCAGTTTTGGCTCACCTTGCACCCTAAATTATATACAGATGTTGTAATGTCTGTGAGCTTGTAATGTTTGTAGCTCCACACTGTGGATGTGGACATATTGTGTACTGCAACTGCAGAGTTAATAATTAAACAGAACCAGGCATGTTCCAGAGGCTTCCAACGGAGCTGCTTGCTTCTCTGTCTTTGGAAAAAGCTACAAAATCCGAGGTAAAATACAACACACTGTGTGACCAGCTAGAAATTAAAATGGCAGCACTCGCAGGTGTAATGGGACATTTGGGTGAATATAGACATGACCGGGAACGTTTTAAAGCGTATGTGGATCGGCTAGAAATGTATTTCACTGCAAATAACATAATCAAAGTTCCAGACAATGCAGTCCAGAATCAGGCAATATTGGAATGGAAGTGAGCTATCTTCTTATTGGAGGTGGGTCCGGCATTGTACGAAACCCTTGTAAATCTGCTTGTGCCTGACGAGCCAAAGGACACAACGCTTAAAAAGATTTTAACGAAACTGGAGCAGCACTATAACCGAAAACCGTTAGAAATTGCTGAAAGCTATCGTTTCGGGATAGGGAATCAAAGTCTGATGAAAGTATCAGTGATTACATTGTAGCATTAAAAAAGCTATCTATTCACTGTAATTTCGGAAACTTTCGAAACCGAGCATTGAGGGATCGTTTTGTTTGTGGGGTGAAAAATGATGTGATCAGAAGAAAGCTATTGACAACGGAGGACTTGACTTTTGAGATTACTTGTCAGACAGCGAGGTCGATGGGTATGGCCGATCAATATTCCCGAGAATTGCATAGTACTTACCGTCGTCAGTCAACCGAGGTGAACCGCCTGCAGAATCAAAGTAAAAGGCGGTCCAAAGTCTCAGAAACTGGAAATTCTAACAGAGCACCAAAGTCGTGCTATAGGTGCCGGGGACAACACATTGCTCAAAGTTGTCCATATGTTTCTTCTGCAGAAAGACTGGCCATCTTGCGAAGACATGCCGACTGAAGGGTAAACCAGTTTTTAAAACTATGAGTCCAGCGTTCAAAGCTATGAGTAGAAATCCCCAGAGACTACATAGCATGGAAGAACAACAGCAGGACGTGGAGATGTTAGAGAGTTACACGTCATTAGAAGCACGAGGTTAAAGACCGGCGATTCGGAAAGTATCAAAATCCACATAGATGTTGCGGGATTCAAGATACCAATGGAAATCGACATGGGTGCATCCGTGAGTGTAGTACCAGAGTCACTATAACTCGACAAATTGCGTGATTTCCAACTGGAGAAATCCAAGATGGAGCTGCGAGGCTACTTGGGAGAAAAAATTCCTGTGGTAGGTCGTATCACCGTACCAGTGAAATATAAAGATCAATTTCAGAACTTGCCTCTAATAGTAGTGAAAGGAGACAAGCCTGCCTTACTAGGAAGAAATTGGTTGAGCTCACTGAAGCTGGATTGGAGTGAGATTTTCCATGTGGAAGCGAAATTTGCATCAATGGATGATGTTATCAAGAAGTATCCGAAGGTGTTCTGCGAAAAGGGCAGTCCGATCCAAGGCTTCAAGGCGATTGTCAGGGTACAGAAGGACGCTAGATCGGTTTGCTACAAGCCACGTTCCATACTATATGCACTCGAGGAGAAAGTTGAGCAAGAATTCAAAAGACTAGAGACTGAGAAATTTATTTGGATGATAGATCGATGTAATTGGGCTACACCCATTGTTGAAGTACCTAAGTCCGATGGTAAGGTAAGATTGTGTGGTGATTGTAAAGTAAACGTAAACCAGGTTCTAGAGCATAATCTCCCCAATACATTGCCAAATATAGAAGATTTGTTCACAACACTGACAGGTGGTCAGATTTTCTCAAAACTGGATCTTACGAATGCTTACTTACAGCTTGAACTAGATGAGGAGTCCAAGTCATGCTTGACTATAAATACTCATCTAGACCTATATCAATTTAATAGGCTACCGTTTGGAGTGTCTTCCACCCCTGCCATATTCCAAAGGGGTGATGATCCAGATTTTGCAAGATATTGAAGGGGTAGTATGTTATTTAGATGACATACTAATTTCAGCAGCAAATAGGCAAATTCATAATAACATATTGATTGAAGTCCTCAAACGGTTAGAGAAGCACAGAGTACGAGTGTCTGCCCGTAAATGTGAGTTATTTCAAAACTCAGTGGAGTACTTAGGGTACAGAGTAGACAAAGATGGTTTACATCAAACCATGGGAAAGCTGGATGCAATCAGAAATGCACCCACTCCCAGGAATGTCACAGAACTTTGTTCATTTTTGGGTCTTTTGAACTATTATGAGAAGTTCCTACCATATTTGGCTACAGTATTACATCCACTGAATGAACGTTTGAAAAAACAGGTCCATTGGAAGTGGTCAAAATAATGCGATATAGCATTCAAGGAGTGTAAAAGCAAGTTGGTAGAGAGCACCATGTTAGTTCACTATGACATATCTAAGGAGATTAAACTAACATGTGATGCCTCTCTATATGGAGTTGGGGCAGTAATCTCTCATGTATTAAGTAGTGGGGAGGAGAGACCAATTGCTTTTGCTTCACGCATTCTCAGTGCCAGTGAGAGTAATTATGTGCAAACTGAAAGGGAAGCTTTGTCATTAATTTTTGGGGTCAAGAAGTTCCACAAATACTTGTATGGTCGTAAGTTTACCATCGTTACAGGCCATAAGCCCCTAACAGCAATCCTCCATCCAAAGTCCCCAGTTCCAACATTAGCTGCAGCCCAAATGCAGAGATGGGCTTTGATTTTGTCAGCATATACATATGATATTGAATACAGATGATCAGCTGATCACAGTAATGCTGATGCAATGTCTAGATTGCCTTCTCCATCACAAGTTGCACCCGATAAGGAAGAAGTGTTTTATTTTTCATACATTGATGAACTGCCAGTCACAGCTGAAGAGATTGGTAGAACAACCAAACGTGACCCAGTGATGTCAAAGGTGTATGATTATATTGCAAATGGATGGCCAAATCAGGTAACAGACATTCGTCCATTCTTCATTTGTAGGAATAAATTATCAGTCGATAAAGATTGTATCACGTGGAGTGCAAGAGTGGTTATACCAAATAAATTTAGGTCCAAATTATTAGGAGACCTCCATGACTAACACCTGGGAATGTGCTTGACCAAGAGTTTTGCACGCAGTTATTTATGGTGGCCAGGTCTTGATAAAGATATAGAGTATATCGTGAGTCAGTATACGACATGTCAATCGGTAAGCAAGCAACCACCATCAGTACCATTAGAAACATAGAAACATAGAAAATAAGTGCAGGAGTAGGCCATTTGGCCCTTCGAGCCTGCACTGCCATTCAATGAGTTCATGGCTGAACATGCAACTTCAGTACCCCATTCCTGCTTTCTCGCCATACCCCTTGATCCCCCTAGTAGTAAGGACTACATTTAACTCCTTTTTGAATATATTTAGTGAATTGGCCTCAACAACTTTCTGTGGTAGAGAATTCCACAGGTTCACCACTCTCTGGGTGAAGAAGTTTCTCCTCATCTCGGTCCTAAATGGCTTACCCCTTATCCTTAGACTGTGACCCCTGGTTCTGGACTTCCCCAACATTGGGAACATTCTTCCTGCATCTAACCTGTCTAAACCCGTCAGAATTTTAAACGTTTCTGTGAGATCCTCTCTCATTCTTCTGAACTCCAGTGAATACAAGCCCAGTTGATCCAGTCTTTCTTGATATGTCAGTCCCGCCATCCCGCGAATCAGTCTGGTGAACCTTCGCTGCACTCCCTCAATAGAAAGAATGTCCTTCCTCAAGTTAGGGGACCAAAACTGTACACAATACTCCAGGTGTGGCCTCACCAAGGCCCTGTACAACTGTAGTAACACCTCCCTGCCCCTGTACTCAAATCCCCTCGCTATGAAGGCCAACATGCCATTTGCTTTCTTAACCGCCTGCTGTACCTGCATGCCAACCTTCAGTGACTGATGTACCATGACACCCAGGTCTCGATGCAACTCCCCTTTTCCTAATCTGTCACCATTCAGATAATAGTCTGTCTCTCTGTTTTTACAACCAACGTGGATAACTTCACATTACAGCCATTACAGGGTGTGGCAAAGACTACATTTTGATTTTGCTGAGTTAGAAGGACAATAATTGTTCATTGTGATTGATTGCCATTCAAAGTGGGTTGAGGTGTTTCCAATGTGAAAATAACAACAAGTAAAACATTGGACATTTGGCGAAGTTTATTTTCTTCATTTGGCCTCGCAGAAAAAATTGTTTCGGATAATGGACCACAATTTCGTTCAGAAGAATTTGCGCAGTTCACGAGCAAAAATGGTGTGAAACATACCAAGATTCCACCATACCACCCTGCTTTGAATGGTGCAGCAGAGCACACTGTACAAATTGTAAAACGTGCCCTCATAAAACAAATGTTAGATCCAAATCCAAAGAAACGACAATTGTCATTGGATCACCAATTGGCTAATTTTCTGATTACATATCGTAATACTCCTCACACAACTACTGGTAGAACACCAGCAGAGTTGTTTCTCAAACGACAGCCACGAACTAAATTCTCGTTGTTAAAACCAAATTTGGCACAGTCCGTAGAAGAGACACAATTCAGACAGAAAAAGAATCATGATAAAGAGAGAAGAGTGAAATTAAACCAGAAGGTGAGAGTGAACAACCATCACCATAAATGGTTAAAGTGGTTACTAGGAAGAGTGGTGAAGCTATGTGGTCCTCGGACATGTTTGGTAAAGATGTTTGATAATGGACGGGTTAGGTTTGTTCATATTGATCATATTTTACCTACAGACATGGAAGGAGTTGAAGGTGGGAATAACTCAATTATTTCTGACTCATCAGTTAGTTTTGATACACCAGTAGCAAATCCTACATCTAGTGTACTGGAAACAAATCCAGGAGAAAACCAGAATGTAAGTCTGAGTCTGAGTCAGGAAAACAAACAGCTTGAAGTTAGAGTGAGCTCAAATGAAAATTAAGGAAATTCCATGGAGGAAAACGTTCCTCAGGATGAGCCTCGAATGAGTGTGAATTCGTCACCATGTTTGGAAGCTTCTGTTCGAGAGTGAAGGTATCCTCTTCGAAACAGAAAACAAGTAGTTAAGTTAAATTTGTAAATATGGAAAAAAATAAGTCTATATCCTGTGTTATGTATAAACATGCAAGTTATGTATGATGTTATAATAACAGGGGGGAGAAGTGTAGTGTCTGTGAGCTTGTAACGTTTGTAGCTCCACACTGTGGATGTGGATGTATTGTGTACTGCAACTACAGAGTTAATAATTAAACAGAACCAGGCATGTTCCGACGGCTTCCGACAGAGCTGCCTGCCATGTTAGAAGCTGTGTGTGCTGTGCTCTGTGAATATATCACAGATGTGTATATATGTATCCAACTGTCAAAAGAGCGGGGTTCACACTAAATAGTGTCACATGCTGCAAGATGACCTGAAGCAAAACTGATTCACAGGCACAGAGATAGTGGGCTGGATTTTTGGCTTTTGAGATTTCAGGGCGGTAATGGCGGCAGCGCAGTCCTGGAAAAGGTTTGTGTCCTCATCTGCAAAATTCAACAAAAAATGAGGTTCCACGATTGGGAGCGCAAAATCAGGCCTTACACAAGGAATCTTTTGGGCCCCAGCCAAAAATCACGGTGTTCAAAATGTTTTGTTGATTTAGTGCACTTCATTGTTGCTCAGTGCCCTGTAACATAACGTTGTGAATTGTATGATTTTATTTTGGTGGATGGAGTTTTTGTTACTTGGTTGCAGTAAAATTTATGATTCATCTTTTGTCATTGGTGTGTTGTGTATCATTCCAACGTTCACCAGAGATGTGCCTTTATGGTGGCACATAGCATGTCCAGTATTAGCTCCATCCCTCAGTCTCCTCCATTTAGGAGAACTGGTCCATTAATGAGCTGGCGACGTACGACTCTTGGTCTGGCAGCATCTCCATGCTACCTTGCCTGTGGATGGTATGGCTATCCAATGGGGGCCTCGCCAGGCTTCCCTTCATCACCCTCCTCCTCCTGAGGTGGGCAATCCCCACTGGCAATGCCTGGCCCCTCATGATGGTGAAGTTGTGCATGATGCAGCACACCATAATGAATTTGAAAACCTGTTAAGGGGAGTATTGTAGGCTGCCTCCAGAGTGGTCCAGGCATTGGTCTGCCTGTAGGAGATGGCATATCTCTGTCAGTTCTTCCTTTCGGAAACGCAGCCTTCTCACACACTGCTCCTCAGAGGGCTGGAGGTATAAGCATTGGTGCCTGTAAACCTGTGGGGGTAAGCCCTCCTCCCCAGATGTCTTCGGCCTCTCCTCTTCTGCGGCTCGACATGGCCAAGAGCCCTTCTTCTAACTTGATGCCGCCTGGCAATATCATGGTGCATGATACGCTGTCAAACTAGTAATGCCCCCATTAAATTCTCTCACTGAAGTTGTAAAGACACTGTTATGGCAGATAAAAGTGTCGTTTGCAAGTCGGAGCAGCGTGCTGTGCACAACCTTTGCAGTCACTGCGACCTGCGATGTAGGAGCCTCATCCCCCCATTTAAATAAGCTGCCAATACCACCTGCTGCACCTTGGTTTTTCAGACATTTCCTGGCGTGAGCGTTAGATGAGGCGTTAGGAATGAATTTTGCATCCGGGCTGCTAGCACGGTGTCGTACAAGGATTGACGTCATGATCTCAGTGAAACTCGAGGGTGGGGCGATAAGTTTTTGCACCACCACAAAGCATTAGCTGAAAATGCTGGTTGGGCAGTAAAAGCTGTATGCCTGCCGTTACGCCTAGAAAAAACATTTACCGCCCCTCTGGGGCGCTAACTGAGGTGCAAGCAACCTGAAAATCCAACCCTGTAGCTCTGAAGTTCACAACAACCCTTAAATTTTCTTCTGGATTAGTCTAAGTGCCATTGGCAAGATCAACCATATTGGTCAATCCATACTATGTAGATATATAAATCAAGTGATGGATGCTCCGTTTGCTTGAGCAAGTAATTTCAACTCCTTCCCTGTGGACATTCAGTTGCAGCACGAGAGTATTGTACAATTTTGCCAAATTGCAGCATTTCCAAAGGTCCAGAGGTTTATAAATTGTTGCCCTATGTGTTCGATTGCATTATACCACTACCTACATGAATTGGAAAGGATTCCATTGTTTGAATATGGAGCTTACTTACAACCATCAACAATAGATTATATAAGTCAATACTCATTTCCCGGTCATAATGCCGTAATTTTAAAGCAGTTCATAGCTCTATTAACATCTGACCTAAAAAGGCAAGCCTTAAAATGATCTTCTGAAGATAAAGCTCATCACACCACTGTAGTATCCCAGGACACCAGCTGGACACAAGTTTAAATACTCAAGAAACCAGCAAACACATCATTGGAATGTTGATGCCACAGCTTCAGGTGCCTGATGTTGGGTCATCCTAAAATACAGCCTCGCTAAGGTTTCAAGGATTGTAGTGGTGTTCTGCATGCTGCATAACTTCTCACTGTGAAAAGTTTTTATTAAAAAATTGGAGGAGAAAGGCCTTGGCATAATAAGGCAACCAAGAAGGCCTGGAGGAACCTGAAGAAATGGTGGAATAGAGTCCAATGCCAATTGCAGGAAAATTTGGCAAGTCCTGATACAGCAGGCCTTCTCCTAAATTGAAAATATGCCAACTGCATGACCAGTGCTGTCTATGTCTTTTCCATGACCTCTACAAATATGCCTTCCCCTACAGTGCTTTAAATCTCCCATTCCTTCCATTAGATGAAACAGGCTGGCAAGCCTTTGCAAGAACACTCAATGCACACACAACTTCAGTCTAACCTAATTTTCAATAAACAAACATGTCATGTGTTTGAATGCTCTGTGTTTGTTTCCATTTGGTGACAGTGTGTGATAAACATGTTCTTGAACCAAGTCTTATGCTTCATCCAGGTGTTGCCTGAGTGGCGAGACTATGTGAGGTTGCTGGCTGAAGTGCGCATAAGAGGCTCTTGAGAATGAGGTGGCTCTGCCTTCTGGCAGCTGAGTTCTGAGATGGACCAGCTGCAGGTTCTGCTATTCAACAACTGCATGGGTGGTTGACTCCTGTGTGCTTTCTGCCACATGTGCAGCTGGCAGAGGAATTAATATGAGGGTCTGGATGTACTGCTGTCTTGAGAGGCCCATTCTAGGCACACCTTTGCATTATACTGCACAGGCAGGTTATTTGACAGCAGCAGCTCTTCAAGGGCTACTGGTTACCCTCAAAGCTGTCTGTGATATACTCTTTACGACACCACTAAGCACACTACACACAAGATAGCTCTACAGGAACTACTCACGTGACCTTGTCACATGATACTTTTATTGTATTTACATCAACAATTGCATTACCACAGGAGTCCACTAGGTGGATCAGTAGTCCACTAGGGGAGCTCTATATTACACTTCTCCCTCCATAATGAAAAAGTAATCATAACAAAATAATCATTATACATAACTTGCAAGGTTACACACAACAAAATATATGCACTTATTTTGCTATATTTATAAATCAAACTTAACCACTGGTTTTCTGTTTCGAACAGGATATCTTCGCTCTTGAACAGAACTTTCCACTCTTGTTTAAGACTTAGACTCATTCTAGGCTGAGCCTAAGGAGAGTTTTTCTCCAAGGGCAACCCTTGATCTACATTTTGACTCTCTACAGCTTCAGACTGTTTGTCTGCCTGACTTGGACTCAGACTTAAATTCTGACCTTCTCTTGGACTTGTTTCTAGTACATCTGATATAGGATATGCTACAGGTACTCTACTTGTAACAAGACTATCTGACTCATCAGAAATAATCGAATCATTCCAACTTTCAACTCCTTCCACATCTGTAGGTAAAATATGATCAATGTGAATAAACATAAACTTTCCATGATCAAACATCTTAACCAAATATATGGAGGAGGATGAAACGGGAAACCTTCCCCAAGTTCGAAAGTAGTATCGTCCCTTGTATTACAATCTTTATCTCCTTACTCACTCATTCATTTACTCCCTCACAAGCGGTACTAGAATGTCCTGCCTTGTAAGCTTTATTTCAAGGGGTGACTTACTGTTTGCACGTTAATATTGCACAGATGATGGAGATATATTTCAGGGTGAGCACCATCTGTATGACTTATCCAATAACTCTAGATGACCAGCTGTCTGGGGTTGCCTAGAGCCTTATAGTGTAGGTCGATAAATATGTTCCTAGACCTCACGCTTCTAATTGCTTCACATTTTGCAACATGTGATTTTGGACAGAATAAGTCCACATTATAAGCATACACACATTTCCTTAGCATGGACTATTTATTTAAATTTAGTTTCATGCTGAATTTAACTGCATCAAATGGACTCATTGGGAATCCTGGGATCTGTACAAGTAGACACCTGAAAACAAAATTGTTGTTTGTGTTACTGTCAAAAGTATGTTTTTTGTGTTTGAAAATATATTTTGCTAACTGCTTTTGCTACATAGTCTGTCATTTTTGCCATTTTGTTCTCCAATACTTCATTATTCTTGGTCATTGCTGCCATTTAAATAGCACCATACAAAGTGTTGAAGATGGGATATCTTTTGGAGATTTACATAATGCTATGTTATTTGGATGAGGAAAATGAGTTTACAAGGGGACAACAACTACAAGTGCACTGACTCTTGAGGCATTTTGGCTGCACCTGCCACTACCCCCGGAGCTCACATTTATACAACCCTCTACACATCCTATATACGTGTCAGAGAAGATCTATCTTTAGTGCTTCGATTTCACAAGACAGGCTGTTGCAGAGTTGAGCCATCTACTGCAGAAACATCTGGATCATGAATGGCTCTTCCCTTAGAAGTGAATGTTACTGAAGCATGACATTTTCATGCTACCAGATGCTGTAATGTCTCACAGGGGACATCAGCTATTTCAAGCAATCCGCACTGCACGCATGTATCAAGAAAGTGACAAATGTGTTTGCAAGGGGGCAAGGCCGCCATCACTTTCCCTGTACAGAGGAGGCACGAGCCAGACAGGTCGCAGAGTTTTCACCAGGTGGCATAATTCCTTTGTGTGCCAGTTGACCAAGATGCCACTTATGTGGCCAGTTGACTTCTTCATAGCTACCTCATGGCCGACATGAAGATAAATGGTTTACACTAAAGCAATGTTCAGGTGGTATCATGCGTGTTAATTTCACTGATATGCACCTGTCACTACTCCCAGAGCCCAGATTTGCACATCCCTCTACACAAAGCCTACATGTCAAAGGAGACAGCTTGTTGCGGAGTTAGTAACCAGGAAGTGGCGATGATGGCTTATTTGAAGGAGAGAAAGTTTGGGGGGATGTGTCTTATTAGACCATGGCTAACCTGTGTATCCATGACTGCTGACCATACTGACGAATTACTGCAGCATTGGACTCGAAGCCTGGTTTCTTGACCGCCATCTCCAGCTCTAAGAAAAAGTTTCCAGTTGAGCTTTGTCTTAATTAAAGTATTTGTGCAAACGGATTATGTATAATACTTGAAATGGTACCTTCCAGAGGTCATGGGAATTCCCAATTTAGGATTGTGCCATGTTTAATGGGCCCCACAAAAATGAGTGTAACAATGAGGAGCACATTTACCTTTACCTTCTGCCTTGAACCAATTGACTTTCTCATTTGCAGTCAGGTACAAGACACCTGGGCAAGAACACTGACTGATTAATGACCTCCCTCCATGCAGCTATGCTTTTACTGGAGGGTGCTCTTCAGCTGCAAATAGGGCTATTCCTTTTTTATATAGTTTCTGCAACAGGACCTCCAACTCATTGGAATCAAAGGGAATGTCACCCACATGTGCCCACTGTATCACGGTGACTACTTTTCTGCTGGCATCACAACTTGCCTTCTAAAAGTGAGTGGCAGCATTTTAGAAGCTACTGAGTTGTTGGAGTTTCAACCCCCCAGCAACAGACCAAACTTTGAGCAACCTTTGCATGTGCCAGTGACATACAAACAGAAAAGGTGCCAATAAGTAGAAAAAGCAGATACTTGAGACAAGTACTGAAGACGGTTCAACATGTCTGACCAGATCTACCATCCAGGGACTGTTTCATATGGGCACAGACTAAATGCAGTGCTGTTCAGCTGCTGAGAATGTATATTGAGCATGACCTCATTCAAATTTTGAATGGTCCGAGTGCACACTTGCCGGAATCTTCCCAGCCCCGCGAGTGCGAATTTGGAGGTGGGCCCACTATCAAAATGTCCCTGATTGACAGCGGGTCAGGATCCCGCTCTGAACCCACCTCCATGTGAGTTTCTGAACTGTCATATCTGCATTCGGATCACAGACCCGACAGCAAGCGGTGGGAAAGTTAATTTACATAATTAAAAGGTACTTAAATGGTAGATAAGATGGTTAAAAGCAGTCATTTACAATTTTACCAACCTTTTGATGGGTTTGCTGTGCCTTGGGTTTCACGCCAGGTAAGTGGAGTCAGGTTCTCAGTGACTCTCTATTGCTTTGGCTAGTTGACAGCTGCAGAGGTGGTATAAAAACTACCATTTTACAGCTGTTCACTTTCCAATGTCAGAAGATGAAGCTTTCTGGGTTTGGAAGAGACTTTTGAGCTGTATGCACTTTAGAAGTGTTTGCAGTGAACTCTCTCTTCACTGTCACCTCCTTGGAGCAACCTCTCTCACCATTGACAGAACGCTTCTGTCATCTCAACCTCACCTGCAGCAACTATTCCAGCAGCATCGGTGCCCTTGAAAAAATCTCACCTTGGTCCTTAGAATCCAACCACAATCAGCCCCAACACCAACATTACTAAACACACCAGCACCACCAACCTTCTCCGCAATCACCTGATGCTGCACAAAACACAGGGCATCAGCATCCCACACCAGCTCCATAAAGCATCCCTGCAATGTCCAACCCATTCCTTTCACACTCATCACCATTGCGGGGGGTACCCTTACGTCTCACCATTCACTACAACTCACTAAACCACTTCCAAAGGTGCCCACAAATCTGTCCAAGAATGCAAAGTGCTGAAAATAAAGATTTCAATGTTTGATAACACATCAACATTAACTAAACAAGAACATTGGCTAAAGCTCCCAAGTGCCTACCCTTGTGTGTTGTTAGTTGGTATGATTGGACTAGGATGAGGGTGAGTGTGAGGGGTGCCTAATGAGATGGGGATGTAATAATGTAGATAGAGAAAAAGAGGGATGGGTGGAGGTGCAAGGTAAGTTGGTTTGAGTAAGGATGTGCAGGGATAGATTAGGGAAGGCAGAGTCATGGGGATGTGATGAGTAGCACATCAGGATGAGGTTGAGTGGGGCCTTGCAGTAACGTTTCATGATCTACTGAGATAATTGAAAGGTTTACGCCACTGCAGCCTGGTCCTCCTCATGATGTCCCTGTTTGTGCCCTCCTGTACAATGTGCAACCAGGCTGCATTGGTGTCCTGGGGAGGACCCTTCCGCCCATGGGAAGGGAAGAGGACCTCCCTGCGTGCTCTGACTCTCTCCATAAGAATATGGAGGGAGTCAATGGTGAGCCTGGGTGCAGCCGTGCACCTCTGTGCAGTGCTTGTCAGTGTTTCCTGCAGAACAACTGTCAAAACCATTGTGGCCATGGTCCCTTTACATCATCAAACCGGCTTCCTCTTAATTGGCCGGGAAGTCTGCAAGGCGGGCTTAACAAGCCCAATCATCGGAAGATTCGGGAGAGAGAGTGGGCTTTCCACACGCCAGCAACCCCGGCCGCATCGATCCCATCATGTGTGGAGAAATCGCGCCCTTGTTGTGCAGACTTGCACTTCCAAACCATACTATCTTGTGATAATGACATCCAGCATTACATTATTGGCCTGATAGCTACAGTGAAGGTGCAGCGAGGTTTGTCATAACTCAATCTGTAGTACACCCAACCTTCCATCACTTATTTTGTGAAAGTTTGTTACAAAGATTGTGGGATTTTCCTTAATTTACTGAGAAGTTCTGGGCAATTCTGGATATGTATTGCTATATGTGACTGCTAAATTGTTTTAAAATTGTTTATACAGTTGTCACAATGACACAGAGGTACTGTTCTCTTCTCCCCGCACCCCACCGACCCCCCATCACTAGTTCATGGAGGCTCCCTTTTTTATACCTTTCATACCTCAGTTCTGCTGACACATTCCCATTCCCCCACCTTGACCTTGAAGCCACTATGTGCATAAGAACGATGTAGATTAACTTGCTCGTTGTGACTCCCCGTTGATACATCCAGCTCCCCTGGGAAATGCTTTGCCTGTGTTTAGTGATTCCTACAGGCTGCTACCAAGAACTCATTTTCTGTGGAATCACTGTCTCTCCCGGCTCTTGCCTGGTGCGCTGCTGCTGCTCCTGGGGCTGAAGTGAAAAACTACTATGAGAATTCACGGCAGCATTCCATTCCTGGAGCAGAAGCATCAGATGGGAGCCAAAATTAGCACTGATTTTTATCTGCATAGGCAGACAAGTGGACACCGACCTCAAGATGCTGTGCATAAAAAGCAGCTGTTTCGTGTGTATGCCTCTTGGTTGCTTTTACTGTATGGGAAAAGTGTCCCTTTTGCTGTTGCGAAAAATGAAAAAGTGCACCAGGATTTTGTCACAAACCTAATTACACAGAAAGTGGAGAAGTTCCTGTTGTTTTGACAATTAGAAATAGTGTCAGTAGCAATGTTACAACATCGAGGTCATATCCTTGCTATAAACATTGCACAGATGATATTAAAGGATGGTCAAAATATTACACATTCTCTGCTCACCAATGCCAATTCAGCAAATTTGTATGACTCCTGTAAACTCTGTAGTTAAAGTACCACTAAAACGATAAATTTCCTCGAACATTTTTACGCACAATTTGCTGACTGCAACCTAGTGCTACACTCCAGATATGTTCAACTCATTATAGGCTTATGAATTTCATGTTGTAAACAGCTTGGATACTATCCTTTGCTAGTGCAAACATAAAAAGAGATATTGTCAATAGAAGCTTCTAAAAAGGACCTACAAGCTGGAGCACTTAAGGACACTTATAAACATTTTACTCCTCGGTGGTTTTACATTATCAGGCTTTGTCAAACGATGATAAGCCTGCCTCTTAAAAAGTAATTAGTTTCCCTCCAGATTTAAACAGCTGTCAGTTCTGATATTCTTCAGGTGGGCATGTGGGAAAGATTAGCTAGTGTTTATAAACCCAATGTGTTGGTAAAGGACCTACTCATGAGGAACCTCCTTCAAAAAGCTGTGAGTTGGGCCTGCAAATCTCCCACACTGTATTGCTAATTGGAGGCAGCCTTGAATGATATGAAATGTTGACAAAAATGTCTGTAGCCTTATTAATATCAGATGTATTCTTATAATGTCCTAATGGATCAAATAAACTTACAAAACCCACAGCCCAGATGTGGTATGATAATTCCATGTGTAAATAAAAAGAAAGTTGTAAAATATTTGAAACATTTCTGCTGCCTTTGATGTAACCATTATTGTATTGTTTGTTTTATGTCCAAGTCATCCATCTGAGGTAAAGTTTCTCTTGGCAGGTTATCCTAGCTTCAGACAAATCCAAAACCATACGATATGTTTATCATAGGAATAAGTACCAAATACCAACTTTACATCCCAAAGCGATATTTTTGCAGCAATTCATCAATGTAATAATATGTTCCATCCCAGAGATAAAATGAGCTTACATTGGTGTTAAGATTTGTTCCTTCATATCCCCTAGACCTGATGGCTTGCATCCGAGGGTCTTAAAAGAAGTAACTGCAGAGATAGTGGATGCATTGGTTGTAATCTACCAAAATTCCCTGGATTCTGGGGCGGTCCTAGCGGATTAAAAAACCGCAAATGTAACGCCCGTATTTAAAAAAGGAGGCAGACAGAAAACAGGAAACTATAGACCAGTTAGCCTAAAATCTGTCATAGGGAAAATGCTGGCGTCCATTATTAAGGAAGAAGTAGCAAGACATTTGGAAAAGCATAAATCAATCAGGGCCACATTGCAGCAAAATTCTAAAGGGGCAAAGTGTGTTAAAAAGACAAGCCTGAAGGCTCTGTGCCTCAATGCGAGGAGTATTCGGAATAAGGTGGATGAATTAACTGCGCAGATAGCATTTAACGGATACGATGTGATTGGCATCACAGAGACATGGCTTCAGGGTGACCAAGGCTGGGAACTCAACATCCAAGGGTATTCAGCATTTAGGAAGGATAGACAGAAAGGAAAAGGAGGCGGGGTGGCGTTGCTGGTTAAAGAGGAAATTAATGCAATTGTAAGGAAGGACATTAGCCTGGATGATGTGGAATCGGTATGGGTGGAGCTGCGGAATTCCAAAGGGCAGAAAACGCTAGTGGGAGTTGTGTATAGTCCACCAAATAGTAGTAGTGAGGTTGGGGACAGCATCAAACAAGAAATAAGGGATGTGTGCAATAAAGGTACAGCAGTAATCATGGGCGACTTTAATCTACATATTGATTGGGCTAACCTAACTGGTAGCAATGTGGTGGAGGAGGATTTCCTGGAGTGTATTAGGGATGGTTTTCTAGACCAATATGTCGAGGAACCAACCAGGGAGCTGGCCATCCTAGACTGGGTGATGAGTAATGAGAAGGGACTAATTAACAATCTTGTTGTGCGAGGCCCCTTGGGGAAAAGTGACCATAATATGGTAGAATACCTTATTAAGATGGAGAGTGACAAAGGTAATTCGGAAACTAGGGTCCTGAACTTAAGGGAAGGTAACTTCGACGGTATGAGGCACGAATTGGCTAGAATAGACTGCCAGAGGATACTTAAAGGGTTGACGGTGGATAAGCAATGGCAAACATTTAAAGATCACATGGATGAACTTCAGCAATTGTACATCCCTGTCTGGAGTAAAAATAAAACTGGGAAGGTGGCTCAACCATGGCGAACAAGGGAAATTAAGAATAGTGTTAAAGCCAAGGAAGAGGCATATAAATTCGCTAGAAAATGCAACAAACCTGAGGACTGGGAGAAATTTAGAATTCAACAGAGGAGGGCTAAGGGTTTAATTAAAAGGGGGAAAATAGAGTACGAGAGGAAGCTTGCAGGGACATAAAAACTGACTGCAAAAGCTTCTATAAATATGTGAAGAGAAAAAGATGAGTAAACGCAAACGTAGGTCCCTTGCAGTCAGATTCAGGTGAATTTATAATGGGGAACAAAGAAATGGCAGACCAATCGAACTAATACTTCGGTTCTGTCTTCACGAAGGAAGATACAAATAACCTTCGGAATGTACTAGGGGACAGTGGGTCTAGTGAGAAGGAGGAACTGAAAGATATCCTTATTAGGTGGGAAATTATGTTAGGGAAATTGATGGGATTAAAGGCCGATAAATCCCCGGGGCCTGATAGTCTGCATCCAAGAGTATTTAAGGAAGTGGCCCTAGAAATAATGGATGCATTGGTGATTATTTTCCAACAGTCAATCGACTCTGGATCAGTTCCTATGGACTGGAGGGTAGCTAATGTAACACCACTTTTTAAAAAGGAGGGAGAGAGAAAATGGGTAATTATAGACCAGTTAGCCTGACATCAGTAGTGGGGAAAATGTTGGAATCAATCATTAAGGATGAAATAGCAGCGCATTTGGAAAGCAGTGACAGGATCGGACCAAGTCAGCATGGATTTATGAAAGGGAAATCATGCTTGACGAATCTTCTGGAATTTTTTGAGGATGTAACCAGCAGAGTGGACAAGAGAGAACCAGTGGATGTGGTGTATTTGGACTTTCAAAAGGCTTTTGACAAGGTCCCGCACAAGAGATTGGTGTGCAAAATCAAAGCGCATGGTATTGGGGGTAATGTACTGGTGTGGATAGAGAACTGGTTGGCAGACAGGAAGCAGAGAGTCGAGATAAACGGGTCCTTTTCAGAATGGCAGGCAGTGACTAGTGGAGTGCCGCAGGGCTCAGCGCTGGGACCCCAGCTCTTTACAATATACATTAATGGGATTTGGATGAAGGAATAGAGTGTAATATCTCCAAGTTTGCGGATGACACTAAACTGGGTGGCAGTGTGAGCTGTGAGGAGGATGCTAAGAGGCTGCAGGGTGACTTGGACAGGTTAGGTGAGTGGACAAATGCATGGCAGATGCAGTATAATGTAGATAAATGTGAGGTTATCCATTTTGCGGGCAAAAACATGAAGACAGAATATTATCTGAATAGCGGCAGATTAGGAAAAGGGGAGGTGCAACGAGACCTGGGTGTCATGGTTCATCAGTCACTGAAAGTGGGCACGCAGGTACAGCAGGCGGTGAAGAAGGCAAATGGTATGTTGGCCTTCATCGCTAGGGGATTTGAATATAGGAGCAGGGAGGTCTTAATGCATTTGTACAGGGCCTTAGTGAGGCCTCACCTGGAATATTGTGTTCAGTTTTGGTCGCCTAGTCTGAGGAAGGACGTTCTGGCTATTGAGGGAGTGTAGCAAAGGTTCACCAGACTGATTCCAGGGATGGCTGGGCTGTCATATGAGGAGAGACTGATCAACTGGGCCTTTATTCGCTGGAGTTTAGAAGGATGAGAGGGGATCTCATAGAAACATATAAAATTCTGACGGGACTGGACAGGTTAGATGCGGGAAGAATGTTCCCGATGTTGGGGAAGTCCAGAACCAGGGGACATAGTCTTAGGATAAGGGGTAGGCCATTTAGGACTGAGATGAGGAGAAACTTCTTCACTCAAAGAGTTGTTAACCTGTGGAATTCCCTGCCACAGAGAGTTGTTGATGCCAGTTCATTGGATATATTCAAGAGGGAGTTAGATATGGCTCTTACGGTTAAGGGGATCAAGGGTGAAGGAGAGAAAGCAGGAAAGGGGTACTGAGGGAATGATCAGCCATGATCTTATTGAATGGCGGTGCAGGCTCGAAGGGTTGCGTGGCCGACTCCTGCACCTGTTTTCTATGTTTCTATGTTTCTATCAAGCAGAGTCATCATGGTTTTATGAAAGGGAAATCATGTTTGACAAATTTACTGAAGTTCTTTGAGGATGTAACAAGCATGATTTCCCTTTCATAAAACCACGGGGTGGATAAGGGGGAACCAGTGGATGTGGTGTATTTGGATTTCCAGAAGGCATTCGATAAGGTGCCACATAAAAGGTTACTGCACAAGGTAAAGGTTCACGGGGTTGGGGATAATGTGTTAGCATCGATAGAGGATTGGCTAACTAACAGAAAACAGAGAGTCGGGATAAATGGGTCAATTCCGGTTGGCAAACAGTAACTAGTGGGGTGCCGCAGGGATCGGTGCTGGGGTCTCAACTTTTTACAATTTATATTAATGACTTGGATGAAGGGACAGAGTGTAATGTAGTCAAGTTTGCTGATGAAACAAAGATGGGTTGGCGAGCAAATTGTGAGGAGGACACAAAAAATCTGCAAAAGGATATAGACAGACTAAGTGAGTGGGCAAAAATTTGGCAGATGGAGTATAATGTGGGAAAATGTGAGGTTATCCACTTTGGCAGAAAAAAATAGAAAAGCAAATTATAATTTAAATGGAGAAAAATTGCAAAGTGCTGCAGTACAGAGGAACCTGGGGGTCCTTGTAAATGAAACACAAACAGTTAGTATGCAGGTACAGCAAGTAATCAGGAAAGCAAATGGAATGTTGGCCTTTATTGCAAGGGGGATAGAATATAAAAATAAAGAAGTCCTGCTACAACTGTACAGGATATAGGTGAAGCCACACCTAGAGTACTGTGTACAGTTTTGGTCTCTGTATTTAAGGAAGGGTAATCATAATAGGCAGTCCCTCGAAATCGAGGAAGACTTGCTTCCACTCTAAACTTGAGTTCTCAGATGATTGAACAGTTCAATATGGGAATTACAGTCTCTGTCACAGGTGGGACAGACAGTCGTTGAAGGAAAGGGTGGGTGGGACTAGTTTGCCGCACACTCCTTCCACTGCCCGCGCTTGTTTTCTGTATGCTCTCGGCGACGAGATTCGAGGTGCTCAGCGCCCTCCCGGATGCACTTCCTCCACTTAGGGTGGTCTTTGACCAGGGACTCCCAGGTGTCGGTGGGGATGTTGCATTTTAACAAGGAGGCTTTGAGGATGTCCTTGAAATGTTTCCTCTTTCCTCTGCCCACCTTGGGCTCGCTTGCCGTGTAGGAGTTCCAAGTAGAGAGCTTGCTTTGGGAGTCTTGTGTCAGGCATACGAACAATGTGGCTCGCCCAACGGAGTTGGTCGAGTGTGATCAGTGCTTCGGTGCTGGGGATGTTGGCCTGATCGAGGACGCGAACGTTGGTGCGTCTGTCGTCCCAGGGGATTTGCAGGATCTTGCAGCGACATCAAGCACCCAAGGCCCTACCCCACTGCTGGCCAAGAACGGGGAGGCACTCATCAAGGACACCGAGGCAGTCAGGACCCACTGGAAGGAGCACTTCGAAGATCTCCTTAACCGAGACTCTGCCTTTGACTCGAGTGTCCTCGACTCCATCCCACAGCATGCTACCCGCCACCATCTTAACAAAACCCCAGCCCTGCACAAGGTAGAAAAGGCATTCCACCAGCTCAAGTACAATAAGGCAACGGGAGCGGATGGAATTCCCGCTGAGTCACTAAAGTATGGCGCAGAGGCACTAGTGGCACGAGTACATGACCTCATCTCTCTCATCTGGAAGGAAGAGATCTCAGAGATGCAGTAATCGTGACCATCTTTAAAAAATGGGAGAAGTCCGACTGTGGCAACTACAGAGGAATCTCCCTATTATCAGCCTCTGGGAAAGTCATCGCTAGAATCCTCCTCAACTGTCTTCTCCCTGTGGCTGAGGAGCTCCTCCCGGAGTCACAGTGTGGAAAGAAGGATAGACTTGCATTGGAGGTTGTTCCGAGAAGGTTCACTCAGTTGATTCCGGAGATGAGAGGGTTGACTTATGAAGAAAGGTTGAGTAGGTTGGGCCTATACTCATTGGAGTTCAAAAGAATGAGAGGTGATCTTATCGACACATATAAGATAATGAGTGGGCTCGATAAGGTGGATGCTGGGCGGGGCAACTAAAACTAGGGGGCATAGTTTCAGAATAAGGGGCCAGCCATTTAAAACTGAGATGAAGAGGAATTTCTTCTTTCAAAGGGTTGTAAATCTGTGGAATTCTCTGCCCAGAGAGCTGTGGAGGCTGGGGCATTGAATATATTTAAGGCAGAGATAGACAGGTTTTTGAGCGATAAGGGAATAAAGGGTTATGGGGAGTGGGCAGGGAAGTGGAGCTGAATTCATGATCAGATCAGTCATGATCTTATTAAATGGCAGAGCAGGCTCGAGAGGCCAAATGGCCTACTCCTGCTTCTATTTCTTATGTTCTTATGTTCTTATGTTTCTTATATTTGGGTGCTACAATGTTATATTTCAAAGCATACAGCATGTTATATTGTAAATTTTAAGGATGTTTTTGGTATTGATAGGGGAATTTGTTCATAGTGTCAGCTGTGGCTCAGTGGGTAGCACTCTCCTATCTGAGTCAGAAGGTAGTGCTGAGGGAATTAAACTGAGGCCCTGGATGCTCTCTCAGGTAGACGTAAAAGATCCCATGGCACTATTTCGAAGAAGAGCAGGGGAGTTATCCCCGGTGTCCTGGCCAATATTTATCCCTCAATCAATATAACAAAAACAGATTATCTGGTCATTATCACATTGTTGTTTATGGGAGTTTGCTTGTGTGCAAATTGGCTGCCATGTTTCCTACCTTACAACAGTGACTACACTCCAAAAGTACTTCATTGGCTGTAAAGCGCTTTGTAAATTAAAAAGGAAATTAGGAAAGCAAAGAGATACCATGAAAATATTTTGGCAAATAAAATCAAGGAAAACCCAAAGATGTTTTATAAATATATTAAGAACAAGAGGATAACTAAAGAAAGAGTAGGGCCCATTAGAGAACATAAAGGCAATCTGAGTGTGGAGGCAGAAGATGTGGGCATGTTTCTTAATGAATACTTTGTGTCATTTTTCACAAAAGAGAGGGGCGATGCAGACATTGCAATCAGGGAGGAGGAGTGTGAGATATTAGATGAAATAAACATAGTGAGAAAGGTAGTATTAAGGGGTTTAGCACCTTTGAAAGTGGATGTATCCCAGGCTGTTAAGAGAAGCAAAAGAGGAAATAGCAGTGGCTCTAACCATAATTTTCCAGTCATCTCTGGCTACAGTTGTGGTGCCGGATTACTGGAGGACTGCTAAAGTTGTATCTTTGTTTAAAAATGGAGAAAGGGATAGACCGAGTAATTTACATGCCAGTCAGCCTAACTTCAGTGGTGGGAAAATTATTGGAGGAAATTCTGAGAGACAGGATAAATCTTCATTAATCAAGGACAGTCAGCATGGATTTGTTAAGGGAAGGTCCTGTCTGACTAACTTGATTACATTTTTTGAGAAGGTAGCAAGGAGGGTTGATGAGGGCAGTGCATTTGATGTAGTGTATATGGATTTTAGCAAGGGTTTTGACCACATGGCAGAGTGGTCACGAAAGTAAAAGCCCATGGGATCCAAGGTAAAGTGGCAAGTTGGATCCAAAATTGGCTCAGAGGCAGGAAGCAAAGGGTAATGATTGATGCGTGTTTTTCTGACTGCTAGGCTGTTTCCAGTGGGGTTCCGCAGGGCTCAGTACTAGGTAGCTTGCATTTTGTGGTATATATCAATGATTTAGACTTGAATGTAGGAGGTATGATTAAGATATGGTCAAGTGAGCAGAACAGTGGCAAATGGAATTCAATCTGGATAAGTGTGAGGTAATGCATTTGGGGAGGGCTAACAAGGCAAGGGAATATATATTAAATGGTAGGACACTGAGAAGTGTAGAGGAACAAAGGGACCTTGGAGTGCATGTCCATAGATCCCTGAAGCTAGCAGGACAGGTAGATAAGGTAGTTAAGAAGGCATACGGAATACTTGCTTTTATTAGCCGAAGCATAGAATACAAGAGCAGGGAGGTTATGCTTGAACTGTATGAAACACTAGTTAGGCCATAGCTGGAGTACTGCATGCAGTTCTGGTCACCATATTACAGCAAAGATGTGATTGCACTAGAGAGGGTACCGAGGAGATTTACAAGGATATTGCCTGGATTGGAGAATTTTAGCTGTGAAGAAAGATTGGATAGGTTGGGTTTGTTTTCTTTGGAACATAGGAGGCTGAGGGGGAGACCTGATTGAGGTGTATAAAATTATGAGGGGCCTAGATAGAGTGGATAGGAATGATCTATGTCAATTAGCAGAGGGGTCAGCAACCAGGGGACATAGATTTAAAGTAATTGGGGGGAGGTTTAGAGGGGATTTGAAGGGAAATCTTGTCACCCAGAGGACGGTGGGGGTCTGGAACTCACTGCCTGAAAGGATGGTAGAAGCAGAAACCCTCACCACATTTAAAAAGTACTTGGATGTACACTTGAAGTGCCGTGGCGTACAAAGCTACAGACCAAAAGCTGGAAAGTGGGATTAGGCTGGATAGCTCTTTGTTGGCTGGCGCGGACACAATGGGTCGCAATGGCCTCCTTCCGTGCTGTAAATTTCTATGATTCTATGATTCTATGAGACTTCCAGTGGCCGTGAAAGGTGCTATATAAATCCAAATCTTTCTTTCTGTATATAATTCATGCATATTCCTCCATTAAACTGTGACTACAGTCCAACAGTACTTCATTGGCTGTAAAGTGCTTTGAGATGTCCGGTGGTCGTGAAAGGCGCGATATAAACCCAAGTTTTTCTTCTTATAAAAAGCAGTGGTAATTAAATAACAGTTTGATGAATTTACATACATGAAAGATATAGAAATGACACTCGGATAATTCTGATGTTAACACTGGGATTGTTAACCTATTTTTCTCTTTCATATGCTTTTGGTTATGGTTATGGTTTCTCAGCATTGACCATGAACCTTTGGAGAATTATGAGCTTAACGGCAAGATTCCTTTCTTTCTGAACCAATTTCAGTTTTGTTCCATGTAAAGTGCAAGTATACTTGGTATTGGTCCTGCCTAAATGCACAACAGAGTTTGGCCCATCCCCCCAGCACATCTAAATCTGTTTGCAGAAATTTTCTCCCCAGTCCCAACACTCGCACAAACCTGCGGAAATTCCCGTGACACCTCATTGATGAAGGTAGTAAAAAGCAATGGCCTTAAGAACGATTCCTGAGGGACCCCAATGGCTACCAGCCTCCAAGCAGATCCAGAGCCATTAATAACAACTTTCTGCCCATGGGAATGCAACCAATTCTTAATCCATTATATCAGTTTTTCACTGAGTCCATGCAATTCTGCCCTTTTGGGCTATATTTCCTCACTGTCTTTTTGAACTTTGTGTGCCTGCAGCCTTTTTCCTCCACTAAGGTAGCAGACATTTCCAACCTGTCAGGCCTAGAAAATTGAAAAGTATAAAGCAAACAGCAGAGAATGTATTTTATTTTAATCTTTAGTATTCCCAGAGCAGAGCGTCTCTCGCTGAGAGTGGATATTGAGTAATGGACCCATGAATTTTCATCCATTGAAATTCCTGATATACACATATGAAACTTTGCACGAGAAGCCCTAAAAACAAAACATTGCTGTATAGTTTTAGCGCACAAGCATTGAGGACCGAACAATGCAGCAGATATACAAAAGCTCCCGCGCCATACAGTCAGGAAGACTGGGTGAGCAACAAATAGACAACTGACAAAAAAGGGAGTAAGCAACAGCACATTTGACAGCCTTTACACCAGCTGCTCATCTGGAAATTTTATTTTTTATATCTATGGGGTAATTTTCTGAATTTACACGCTTGATAGAGATCCTTACTCACTGGGAGTGCTTTTCAGAAATTTAGCTGCATGTTGCACATGATTTTCCAATCATAATTCAGAAGAAACTCCCTTACTCAGAGAGTGTTGAGAATGTGGAACACAAGGATTAGTTGAGGTAATGCATTTAAGGGGAAGCTAGATAAACACATGAAGGAGAAATGAATAGTAGGATATGTTGATAGGGTGAGATGAAGTAAGGTGAGAGGAGGCTCATGTGGAGCGCAAACACCGTCATAGATCTGTTGGGCCGAATGGCTTGGCTCTGTAATGTAAATTCTTTGGTCTAGAAACCCGAACTTCGTGCTGCCTGCTCATTTCCATGATTGTGGCGTTTAGCTCAGCGCTGAACACACTGCTGCATGGCTGAATGCTCAGCAGAGAGCCCAAGTTCGTGCGAGGCTATCAGCAATTAAAGCTAGCCTGTACTACTTAAAGACAGTCTGCACCTCTTAAAGGGGAGGTGCATTCCATCTGTAGCAGATTATTGAACTGACTGGGGAAGACAGTGGAAAAGAATTAATGATGGCACAACAGGGGAGAGAACGTGTACCAAGGTTCTCCGATGCACCAGCTGCAGGAGGTCAATAGGAGGAGAGAGGTCCTCTTTCCACAGGGGGCCACGACACTCTCCAGGCAACAGACCAAAGTACAGTGGGAGCAGATAGCCACTGTGTGAATGACAGCAGTGTAGCCCTGAGGACCTGTGCACAGTGCAGTAAGAGGTTTAATGACCTCAAACGAGTGGTCAAGGTAGTGAATTCATCTTCAAATGCCATAATCCACCATCTGCACCATTAGCCTCACACACTGCTCCAATCATCACACCCCCATTACTCACCTAACAACAATCTCGACCAAACATGACTCATACATCATAGTCATAGCTTCTCCTTACCCTCATACACTTGCCACTGTTGTAAGCCTCACACCCACATCTCACAGCTTGTATACACTGCCAGCCATTCAGCCATGGCACACTTCCCTTTCCTTTGCATGAAAAGGTGACTTATAACCAGTGCCAGCAGCCAGCACCTGACTGACGGGAGACAAGCTCGCCTGCATAAACTCACTCCCATGGAGGAGATGGTGCTGGCCATTCTTGGGAGTGGCATTACTGAGCCTGTGACCAGTGGCGGGCTGAAAGAATACAAGATGCTGGTATCCTCATACGTTATCCTTCTTTTCACATCCCATATGCCACTCATCCCACAATTTATAAGCTGCAGATGGTGTAGCATGCACCTATTGCTTTCCTCACCTCCCCTCACCACAATCCTACACTTGTGACTTTATTTCAGAGACCCAACAAATCCAATCTTCCCAGCCAGTGGTACAAGAACAAGAGGGAGAGGAGTGTGATGATGAAGAAGAAGAAGAAACACCAGCACTCTATCTGACACTCTCAGCCACCAGTTCAGATTCTGACCTACGCAGAGTTTAGAGGGTAACTTAGAGGCGGGACCTGCACATGGTTAGTCACCGGCCATGAGTGGGCTGCCAACATGGCAGGGGGAAAGGGTAACACAGGTGCCAGCTCTCCAGAGAGCGAGGCTGTCCACACGCTCTGCTGCACAGGACTCAGATGAGGACTGTGATGGGGCAGTCTATAGAAAAATGCTGATGCCTATGCACAATGAAATGCTTGGTGCATTGGCAGGCCTGTCAGAAAGTCTGAGTGCAATGTCAAGGAGCTTGGAGGTGTCTGGCACCAACGTTTCCCAGGGATTTGCACAGAGCTTGGAGCCCATCCTTTCCAGCAAGGAAGGGGTGGGCAGATGCATTCGCACACATGTGGACCCAACCAGGATGTCACAGCTAATGGCTGATGTCCCAGCTTCCATTGCAGCACTAGCACAAGCCACCCAACATCTGAGTCTGTAGTGGAAGCTCAGACTTCTGTCATGCAAGCTAAGATTGCTCTCATGCAGGCTCAGCTGTGGCTATATTAGCTGGGTTTACCAGTGTGAAAAGTGGCTTCAATGTGTCACAGCAGTCCAACAATCTGTACTCCAATAGATGTCAAGAAATGCTGAGGCGCCAGCCAGGGGAGTGGCAGTGACTCCATGGAGCAATAACCTGCTGTTCTCTCTCAGGATGACACCATTTGACCTCCCAGCACTCCGCCAGTGCCCTTGCTGTTGTCTGTCAGCCAGCCAGCCCACATTGCTGCCGCCCATGCTGAGGTGATGCAGTCTGCAACCGGGTCTTCTAGGCCCAGAGGTGCTCAAGGTCATCCTGCAAGGCCATCTGCAGTCTCCCCCACTGATCGTCAGCAGCCTTCCACCAGCCATGCTTCAGCCACTGTGGTAGCACTTCGTAGGAGTACTCGGACAGAAAAAGGCACACGCAAGACAGGAACTAAGGGAATGCACAAAGGTGAATAGTTGACTTGGTTATGTAATATTGGTTGGATTGATGGATAAAGTTGGGAATATTTATTTTGTCGGGACTGTTATTTTAGCACAGCAGCCAAAAGGAGGCTGTGATGGTCAGTAACAGAGGGAAGGTAAGGTGTGGGTGTTTGTTGAATGGGGAATTGGGGTTGCATTCACTCATACCGCAGTTGATCATGGACAGCCCAAGCAGAAAGGGGTTGCCTGATTTGCCTCCTCCTTTCCTAGTCCTCCTCTTCTGCTTCCTCCTCCTCCTCCTCAGCTGGTCGCCGTGTGCATGGTGGCAACGGCTGTGCCCTCATGGTGGCGAGGTTGTGGAGTATGCAACAGACCGCAGCGAATATTGAGACGCGCTCTGGTGAGTGCTGCAGGGCTCCTCCAGAGGGGTCCAGGCAATAGAAGTGTTTTTTAAGGATGCCAATTGTCTGTTCTATCAGATTTAGTGTGGCAGCATGTTTCTTATTGTACGCATGCTGCCCACATGTGGTTGGGTGCGGAGCGGAGTCATGAGCCAAGTGGTCAGTGGATAGCCTTTGTCACCCTGTAGCCACCCTCTGGTTTGTCTTTGTAGCTCAAAGACTGAGGGCACAGGGGACTGGCACAGAATCATCATCATCATCATCATAGGCAGTCCCTCGGAATCGAGAAAGACTTGCTTCCACTCTTAAAATAAGTTCTTAGGGGGCTGAACAGTCCAATAGGAGAACCACAGACTCTGTCACAGGTGGAACAGATAGTCGTTGAGGGAAGGGGTGGGTGGGACTGGTTTGCGCACGCTGCCTGCGCTTGATTTCTGCATGCTCTCGGCGATGAGACTCGAGGTGCTCAGCGCCCTCCCGGATGCACTTCCTCCACTTAGGGCGGTCTTTGGCCAGGGACTCCCAGGTGTCAGTGGGGATGTTGCACTTTATCAAGGAGGCTATAAGGGTGTCCTTGTAACATTTCCTCTGCTCACCTTTGGCTCGTTTGCCATGAAGGAGTTCCGAGTGGAGCGCTTACTTTGGGAGTCTTGTGTCTGGCATGCGAACGATGTGGCCTGCCCAGCAGAGCTGATCAAGTGTGGTCATTGTTTCAATGCTGGGAATGTTGGCCTGGTCAAGGACGCTAACATTGGTGCATCTGTCCTCCCAGGGGATTTTCAGGATCTTGCGGAGACATCATTGGTAGTATTTCTCCAGCGACTTGAGGTATCTACTGTACATGGTCCATGTCTCTGAGCCATACAGGAGGGCGGGTATTACTACAGCCCTGCAGACCGTGAGCTTGGTGTCAAATTTGAGGGCCTGGTCTTAAAACACTCTTTTCCTCAGGCGGTCAAAGGCTGCGCTGGCGCACTGGAGGCGGTGTTGAATCTCATCATCAATGTCTGCTCTTGTAGATAAGAGGCTCCCGAGGTATGGGAAATGGTCCACGTTGTCCAGGGTCACGCCATAGATCTTGATGACTGGGGGGCAGTGCTGTGCTGCGGGGACCGGCTGGTGGAGAACCTTTGTCTTACAAATATTTAGCGTAAGGCTTTCGTACGCTTCAGTAATTACATTGACTATGACTTGGAGTTCAGCCTCTGTATGTGCGCAAATGCAGGTGTCGTCCGCGTACTGTAGCTCGACGATAGAGGTTGGGTTGATCTTGGACCTGGCCTGGAGACAACGAAGGTTGAACACGTTCCCATTGGTTCTGTAGTTTAGTTCCACTCCAGCGGGGAGCTTCTTGGCTGTGAGGTGGAGCAGGGCAGCAAGGAAGATTGAGAAGAGAGTTGGGGCGATGACGCAGCCCTGCTTGACCCCGGTCCGGACGTGGATTGGGTCTGTAATGGATCCGTTGGTAATGATCACAGCTGTCATGTATTCAACCAGCATTGTAACCCATGTATAATCTGACCTAAGTTGTACACTGTGAGAACAATGACCACTAGGTGGTGAACGTGTGGGAGACACTCCTAACCTAGACCTTCAGAGATAAAAGGGGAAGCTCCACTCACTTCCTGCACTTGAGTGCTAAGGAATAAAGGACAGGTCACAGACTGACCTTCTCTCAAGCATGGGACTCATGTGCATTTATACTGTATAGTAAGGACGTATCAATGGCGACGAGAAACTGGGATTTAAACCACGCGAGCATGGCCACTAGCAGAACAAACGAGAGGTACTGTGTTAAGGAATGGTTGGGACAGAGATTCAACATTGTTAAAGCAGCACACAGTTCTCCAAGCAGACAAGGGCAATCGGGCATGCCCCAACATGCAGTCGAACCCAGAGGGGGAGTTCGACTGAGACAATGGCAAGCTGAACGGCAATTCACGCCATTGCAAGAGACAATGCGGCCAGTAATGGGGTCATCAACACCTGTTAATGGTGCACTCAAGGACAATCACAGGGGCAGTCAGGGACGATCGACTGGCAAGGGACCTCTTGTTTCCAACAGCAGCTCATGTTGGAGGCGTGGAGGCACATACTCAGCCGGAGTTTGCAGAGATAAGCAAAATACCTGCAGAAATTGCAGAAATGAATGCTGGGGGAAATCGCTGGAAGCTGAAGTTCAGCGAGTTCATGTGGAGCACGTATACAGTTCATACACCAGGACGCCACCGATAATGATGAAAGTGCTCCTCAATGGCATCCCAATATCAATGGAGCTAGACATGGGGGCCAGCCAGTCCCTGATGAGTATCAAACAGTTCGAAAAGTTGTGGGCGTCCAAGGCCAGGAGGCCAAAATTATCGCCGATTGACGCACAGCTACGGACATACAAAAAGCAGATCATTCCGGTGCTCGGCAGCGCCACAGTAGTCGTGACCCACAAAGATTCGGAGAATAGGTTGCCACTCTGGCTTGTCCCAGTGGACTGTCCCGCACTACTGGGGAGGAGTTGGCTTGCTGTCATGAACTGGAAATGGGGCGATGTCAATGCAATTTCCTCTGTGGAGCGAGTATCATGCTCACAGATCCTGGACAAATTTGACTCATTATTTCAACCCGGCATTGGTACTTTCTTGGGGGCCAAGGTAGTGATTCACATAAACCCGGACGCCAGGCCAGTACACCACAAGGCCAGAGCGGTGCCGTATGTGATGCGGGAAAAGATAGAAGGCGAATTGGACCGCTTGCTGAGGGAAGGCATCATCTCGGCAGTTGAATTCAGTGACTGGGCGAGCCCGATTGTGCCGGTGCTCAAGGCGGATGCGTCGGTCAGGATATGTGGTGATTACAAGGCCACCATCAATCGGGTGTCACTCCAAGACCAGTACCCGCTACCGAGAGCCGAGGACCTCTTTGCGACGCTATCTGGTGGCAAACATTTTTCAAAATTGGACCTGACCTCAGCTTACATGGCCCAGGAGCTGGCGAGTGAGTCGAAGAAGCTGACCACCATCACGACACACAAGGGGTTGTTCGAGTACAACAGATGTCTGTTCGGGATTCGCTCGGCCGCCGCGATCTTCCAACGAAATATGGAAAGCCTCCTCAAGTCGATTCCAAGGACGGTGGTTTTTCAGGACGACATCCTCATCACGGGTTACGATACTGAAGAACACCTCCACAACCTGGAGGAGGTGCTACGCAGACTGGACCGGGTAGGGCTGCAACTGAAAAAGGCGAAGTGCGTCTTCCTAGCTCCAGAGGTAGAATTCCTGGGGATGAGGGTAGCAGCAGACGGGATCAGCCCTACTGCGTCCAAGACGGAAGCGATCCAGAGAGCACTCAGACCCCATAACACGACGGAGCTGCATTCGTTCCTGGGGCTACTGAATTATTTTGGTAACTTTCTTCCCAAATTGAGCACGCTGCTAGAGCCGCTACACGTATTCCTACGCATAGGTCGCGTATGGGTCTGGGGGGACAGCCAGGAAAGGGCTTTTAATAGAGCACGCAATTTGTTCTGCTCCAACAATTTGTTAACGCTATATGACCCATGTAAGGAACTTGTGTTAACGTGCGATGCGTCGTCCTATGGTGTCAGGTGTGTGTTGCAGCATGTCAATGCCAAGGGTCAGTTACAGCCAGTCGCTTATGCCTCCAGAAGTCTGTCCCAGGCAGAAAGGGGCTAGGGGATGGTAGAAAAGGAGGCGCTCGCATGTGTATATGCGGTAAAGAAAATGCACCAGTACTTGTTTGACAGGAAATTTGAGCTGGAGACAGATCACAAACCCCTAACGTCCCTTTTGGCTGACAACAAGGCCATAAATGCAAACGCATCGGCCCGCATACAGAGGTGGGCACTCACATTAGCCATCTATGACTACACATTTCGGCACAAACCGGGCACCGAAAACTGCGCCGCTGCACTCAGCAGGCTCCCATTAGCCACCACTGTGGGGGCTACCGAGCATGCTGCTGAGATGGTCATGGCTGTTGAAGCTTTCGGAAGCGAAGGCTCACCCGTGACAGCCCGTCAGATTAAAGTCTGGACAAATAGAGACCCGCTATTGTCTCTGGTCAAGAAATGTGTCCTGAATGGGGACTGCGCAGTCACGTACAGGGCATGCCCTGAAAAATTTAAACCATTTCACAGGCGCAGGGATGAACTCTCGATTCAGGCCGATTGCCCACTGTGGGGAAACCGCATAGTCATGCCCCAGATGGGCAGAGAGGTGTTCATCAGAGAACTCCACAATGAGCACCCGGGCATTGTCATGATGAAGGCAATTGCCAGGTCACGCGTTTGGTGGCCAGGGATAGACGCAGATCTGGAACTTTGTGTTCGCAGGTGCAACACGTGTGCTCAGCTGGGCAATGCGCCCAGGGAAGCCCCCCTTAGCCCCTGGCCATGACCCACCAAGCCTTGGTCATGCATCCATGTGGACTACGCAGGTCCTTTCATGGGAAAATGTTTTTGGTTGTAGTAAACGCCTACTCCAAATGGATTCAGTGTGACATTTTAAATTCAAGCACATCCTCTGCCACGGTAGAAAGTCTACGGGCAATGTTCGCTGCCCACGATCTACCGGATATCTTGGTCAGCGACAATGGCCCGTGCTTCACAAGCACTGAATTCCAGGACTTCATGGCAGGCAATGGAATTAACCATGTCAGAACGGCACCGTTCAAGCCGGCCTCAAACGGCCAGGCAGAACGAGCTGTGCAGATAATCAAACAGGGGATGCTCAGAATCCAAGGGGGTTCCCTACAAAGACGCTTATCATGCCTCCTGTTGGCCCATAGATCCCGACCACACTCGCTCACAGGGGTTCCAGCCGCAGAGCTGCTAATGAAAAGGATGCTCAAAACCTGGTTATCCCTTATACACCCCACCATGAAAGAAATTGTCGAGAGCAGGCACCAGTCACAATATGACTACCATGACAGGAATGCGAGGGCGCGATGTATTGATGTAAATGACCCTGTTTTTGTCCTCAACTACGCTGCAGGGCCCAAATGGCTCGCAGGCACTGTGATTATCAAAGAGCGAAATAGGATTCTGGTAGTTAAACTTACCAATGGACAAACCTGCTGCAAACATGTGGATCAAACAAAAAGGAGGTTCAGCAACCCCATAGAAGAAGCAGAGGAAGAACATGATATAGAGTTCACTACTCCACAGGTGACCGAACACAGGAACCAAAGGGAGGAGAGCCCAGTCACTGTGGGCAGTCCGGACAGGCCTGAGGCACCGCAAACAGCAGACACTCAGGCCAGCACCCAACAACCGGAGCCCCAACTCAGGCGCTCTGCAAGAGAGCGTAAACCACCAGAGAGACTCAACCTGTGATCCCAATAAGACTTTGGGGGGGAGGTGATGTCATGTATTCAACCAGCATTGTAACCCATGTATAATCTGACCTAAATTGTACACTGTGAGAACACTGACCACTAGGTGGTGAACGTGTGGGAGACACTCCTAACATGGACCTTCAGAGATAAAAGGGGAAGCTCCACCCAGTTCCTGCACGTGAGTGCTAAGGAATAAAGGACAGGTCACAGACTGACCTTGTCTCAAGCATGGGCCTCATGTGCATTTATACTGTATAGTAAGGACGTATCAACAGCCTGCATGTTGTCATGGAGCAGGTGGAGGATGGTGACGAACTTTTGGGGGCATCCGAAATGGAGGAGGACACTCCATAGACACTTGCGGTTGACAGTGTCAAAGGCCTTTGTAAGGTCGAAGAAGGCCATATACAAGGGCTGGTGCTGTTCCCTGCATTTTTCTTGCAGCTGTCGCGCTGAAAAATCATGTCCGTTGTGCCCCGTAGGGGACGAAATCTGCACTGTGACTCCGGAAGCAGCTCCTCAGCCACTGAGAGCAGACGGCTGAGGAGGACTCCAGCGACGACTTTCCCAGTGGCTGATAACAGGGAGATTCCTCTGTAGTTGCCGCAGTCGGACTTGTCCCCTTTTTTTAAGATGGTCAAGATCACTGCCTCTCTGAGATCTCACGGCATGCTCTCCTCCCTCCAGATGAAAGAGATGAGGTCATGCATTCGCGCCAACAGTGCCTCTCCGCCATACTTCAGTGCCTCAGCAGGAATTCCATCCGCTCCCGTAGCCTTGTTGTTCTTAAGCTGTCTTATGGCTTTTTCTACCTCGTGTTGTACTGGGGTTTTACTGAGATGGTGGTGGGTAGCATGCTGCGGGATGGAGTCGAGGACACTTGAGTCAAAGGCAGAGTCTCGATTAAGGTGATCTTCAAGTGCTCCTTCCAGCGGGCACTGACTGCTTCGGTGTCCTTGATGAGTGTTTCCCCATTCTTGGCCAGCAGTGGGGTGGGGCCTTGGGTGTTTGAGCCATAGATGGTCTTGACTGCAGCTGTCGGCCAGCTGCTGTATCTCCTGTGCTTTCTCCATCCACCATCTGTTCGTTAGGTCCAGAATCTTTTGTTGGACCTCAGCCTTAAGCCGTCTGAATGCTACCTTGCTGCTCCAGAGTTGGGTGGTTGTTTTAGGCTCAGAAATGCCCTGCGCTTGCGATCTATTAGCTCTTGGATCTCCTGGTCATTCTCATCAAACCAGTCCTGATGTTTCCTGGTTGAGTGATCGAGAGTCTCTTCGCAGGCACTGGTTTTGGAGACCTGGAGGGCAGACCAAGCGTTGTGGGAATTCTGCGTCTCGGGGACATCAAGGCACGCCAAGTTAGTTGTGAGGCGCTGACTGTATAGGGCTCTCTCAGCTACGTTTCTGAGTGTCCCGACATTAACTTTTTTGCGGCACTGCTTTTGCTGCCCTCGCCGCTTTGGGGCTATGTTGATGTCAATGATGGATCTGATTAGGCGGTGATCCATCCAGCAGTTGTCAGTTCCTGTCATGGCGTGGGTGATGCACACATCCTTGCGATCCCTGCCTCGGACGATGACATAGTCAAGCATGTGCCAGTGTTTGGTGCAAGGATGTTGCCACGATGCCTTGTACTTGTTCCTCTGGCGGAACAAGGTGTTGGTGATGACAAGGTCATGTTCTAGACATTTTGTCAAGATTAGGGTACCGCTGGAATTGGCTTTCCCTACCCCCTCTCTGCCGATCACGCCTCCCCAGAGGGCTGTGTCCTTGCCGACCCTGGCGTTGAAGTCACTGAGGAGGATCAGGTTGTCGTCCACAGGGTTGCGGGACAGGGATTTTTTGACGTTGGATTAAAAACCCTCTTTGGTCTCATCTGTCGCATCGAGTGTTGGGGCGTACGCACGGATGACTATGGCGCATTGATTCCGGGATAGGTATATTCACTGGAATTTAGAAGAATGAGAGAGGATCTCATAGAAATATATAAAATTCTGACGGGATTGGACAGGTTAGATGCAGGAAGAATGTTCCCAATGTTGGGGAAGTCCAGAACTAGGGGTCACAATCTAAGGATAAGGGGTAAACCATTTAGGACCGAGATGAGGAGAAACTTCATCACCCAGAGAATTGTGAACCTGTGGAATTCTCTACCACAGAAAGTTGTTGAGGCCAGCTTGTTAGATATATTCAAAAGGGAGTTAAATGTGGCCCTTACGGCTAACGGGATCAAGGGATATGGAAAGAAAGCAGGAATGGGGTACTGAAGTTGCATGATCAACCATGATCGTATTGAATGGTGGTGCAGGCTCGAAGGGTCGAATGGCCTATTCCTGCATCTATTTTCTATGTTTCTATGTTTCTATGAGACATTCGTTAACCCCGCAGGGGGAGTCTTTGAGGTGGTTGACCAGCTTGTTTTTGATGGGGAAACCGACTCCGTGAAGCTGCGTTCTTCCTCTAGTTTCCCTTTCCAGAAGAGCGTGTAACCTCCACCTTGTTCATGGAGCTGGCCTTACCCTGCCCGCCGGGTCTCATTTAGGGCGGCGATGTCGACATCAAAGTGTCTAAGTTCTCGGGCAACTATGACCATGCGGCGTTCCGGTCTGTCGCTGTTGGAGTTGGCCATGAGGGTCCTGACATTCTAGTTCCCAAAGTTCATGTTAAAGGAGTGGAAGATGCCTGTGTGTGAGTTCTTTTAACGTGGGACGGCCGTTGTATACTGGCTACCATACGGGCTTCGCTGAGCAAAGTCTTGGCCCAGTGGCAAGCAGGTCCAAGGCGACTGGAGACCAGGACTGCTGTATGAGCCTAGTTGCCTACGGCGAGATGTTGGCTGCAAGCTCGGCGCTGAGTAGGTGGTGCGAGGCTTGGTTGGGGGCAGGCTTTGAGAGGGTCAGCGGTCTGCTGGAGTTCAGTGTGGAAGGCCAGGGTGGTCATAGCCATGGTTCTTAATATGTCCTTACTATACAGTACAATTGCACACGAGGCCCATACTAGAGAGTAGTTCACTCTGTGACCAGTCCTTTATTAGCCAGCACTGAAGTGCCGAAGATGGGAGCTTCCCCTTTTATATCTGAAAGTCCAGGTTAGGAGTGTCTCCCACAAGTTCATTACCTAGTGGTCAGTGTTCTCACGGTGTACAACTTAGGTCAGTTTATACATGGGTTACAATGACAGTAGAATACATGACATCACCTCCCCCCCAAAGTCTTATTGGGATCACAGGTTAAGTCTCTCTGGTAGTTTACGCTCCCTTGTAGAGCGCTTGAGTTGGGGCTCCGGTTGTTGGGCGCTGGCCTGAGTGTCTGCTGTTTGTGGTGCCTCAGGCCTGTCCGGACTGCCCACAGTGACTGGGCTCTCCTCCACTTGGTACCGGTGTTCGGTCACCTGTGGTGGAGTAAACTCTACATCGTTTTCTTCCTCTGCTTTTTCTATGGGGTTGCTGAACCTCCTTTTAGTTTGATCCATGTGTTTGCGGCAGATTTGCCCATTGGTAAGTTTAACTACCAGAATCCTATTCCCCTCTTTGGCAATTACAGTGCCTGCGAGCCATTTGGGCCCTGCAGCGTAGTTGAGGACAAAAACAGGGTCATTGACATCAATACATCGCGCCCTCGCATTCCCGTCATGGTAGTCACATTGTGACCAGCGCTTGCTCTCAACAATTTCTTTCATGGTGGGGTGTACAAGGGATAACCTGGTTTTGAGTGTCCTTTTCATGAGCAGCTCTGCGGGTGGAACCCCTGTGAGCGAGTGTGGTCGGGATCTATCGGCCAACAGGAAGTGTGATAAGCGGCTTTGTAGGGAACCCCCTTGGATTCTGAGCATCCCCTGTTTGATTATCTGCACTGCTCGATCCGCCTGGCCATTTGAGGCCGGCTTGAACGGTGCCGTTCTGACATGGTTGATACCATTTCCTGCCATGAAGTCCTGGAATTCAATGCTTGTAAAGCACGGGCCATTGTCGCTGACCAAGACGTCCGGTAGACCATGGAAGGCGAACATTGCCCGTAGACTTTCTACCATGGCAGAGGATGTGCTTGAATTGAGAATGTCACATTCGATCCATTTTGGAGTAGGCGTCTACTGCAACCAAAAACATTTTTCCCATGAAAGGACCTGCGTAGTCCACATGGATGCGTGACCATGGCTTGGCGGGCCAGGACCAGGGGCTAAGGGGGGCTTCCCTGGGCGCATTACCCAGCTGGGCACACGTGTTGTACCTGCGAACACAAAGTTCCAGGTCTGCATCTATCCCTGGCCACCAAACGTGTGACCTGGCAATTGCCTTCATCATGACAATGCCCGGGTGCTCATTGTGAAGTTCTCTGATAAACATCTCTCTGCCCATCTGGAGCATGACTACTCGGTTTCCCCACAGTAGGCAATCAGCCTGAATCGAGAGTTCATCCTTACGCCTATGAAATGGTTTAAATTCCTCAGGGCATGCCCCGTACATGGCTGCCCAGTCCCCATTCAGGACACATTTCTTGACTAAAGACAGTAGCGGGTCTCTATTTGTATAGACTTTGATCTGACGGGCTGTCAAGGGTGAGCCTTCGCTTTCGAAAGCTTCAACAGCCATGACCATTTCAACAGCATGCTCGGTTGTCCCCTTGGTGGTGGCTAGTGGGAGCCTGCTGAGTGCATTAGCGCAGTTTTCAGTGCCTGGTCTGTGCCGAATTGTATAATCATAGGCGGCTAACGTGAGTGCCCACCTCTCACAGGCACTCACGTTAGACGCCTATGCAGGCCGACACATTTGTATTTATGGCCTTGTTGTCAGCCAAGAGGGACGTTAGGGGTTTGTGATCTGTCTCCAGCTCAAATTTCCTGCCAAACAGGTACTGGTACATTTTTTTTTACTGCATATACACATGCAAGCGCTTCCTTTTCTACCATCCCGTAGCCCCTTTCTGCCTGGGACAGACTTCTGGAGGCATAAGCTACCGGCTGTAACTGACCCTTGGCATTAACATGCTGCAACACACACATGGGACGACGCATCGCAAGTTTAAAAAAGTTTCTTATATGGGTCATATAGCGTTAACAGATTGTTGGAGCATAACAAATTGCGTGCTCTATCAAAAGCCTTTTCCTGGCTGTCCCCCCAGACCCATTCACGACCTTTGCGTAGGAGCACGTGTAGCGGCTCCAACAGCGTGCTCAATTTGGGAAGAAAGTTACCAAAATAGTTCAGGAGCCCCAGGAACGAACACAGCTCCATCATGTTACGGGGTCTGGGTGCTCTCTGGATCGCTTCCGTTTTGGACGCAGTAGGTCTGCTCCCGTCTGCTGCTACCCTGCTCCCCAGGAATTCTACCTCTGGAGCTAGGAAGACGCACTTCGCCTTTTTCAGTCGCAGCCCTACCCGGTCCAGTCTGTGTAGCACCTCCTCCAAGTTGTAGAGGTGTTCTTCAGTATCGTAACCCGTGATGAGGATGTCGTCCTGAAAAACCATCGTCCTTGGAATCGACTTGAGGAGACTTTCCATGTTTCGTTGAAAGATCGCGACGGCCGAACGAATCCCGAATGGACATCTGTTGTACTCAAATAACCCCTTGTGTGTCGTGATGGTGGTTAGCTTCTTCAACTCACTCGCCAGCTCCTGGGTCATATAAGCTGAGGTCAGGTCCAATTTTCAAAAATGTTTGCCACCAGATAGCGTCGCAAAGAGGTCCTCCGCTCTCGGTAGCGGGTACTGGTCTTGGAGTGACACCCGATTGATGGTGGCCTTATAATCACCACATATCCTGACCGACCCATCTGCCTTGAGCACCGACACAATCGGGCTCGCCCAGTCACTGAATTCGACTGAATTCGAATGCCTTCCCTCAGCAGGTGGTCCAATTCGCCTTCTATCTTTTCCCGCATCATGTACGGCACCGCTCTGGCCTTGTGGTGTACTGGCCTGGTGTCTGGGTTTATGTGAATTACTAACTTGGCCCCCATGAAAGTGCCAATGCCGGGTTGAAATAGTGAGTCAAATTTGTCCAGGACCTGTGAACATGATATTTGCTCCACAGAAGAAATTGCATTGACATCGCCCCATTTCCAGTTCATGACAGCAAGCCAACTCCTCCCCAGTAATGTGGGACCATCCCCCGGGACAATCCAGAGTGGCAACCTGTTCTCCGAATATTTGTGGGTCATGAGTATCGTGGCGCTGCCTAGCGCCGGAATAATCTCCTTTGTGTATGTCCGTAGCTGTGCGTCAATCGGCAAAAATTTTGGCCTCCTGGCCTTGGACGCCCACAACTTTTCGAACTGCTTGATACTCATCAGGGACTGGCTGGCCCCCGTGTCTAAATCCATTGATACTGGGATGCCATTGAGGAGCACTTTCATCATTATTGGTGGTGTCCTGGTGTATGAACTGTATATGTGCTCCACATGAACTCGCTGAACTTCAGCTTCCAGCGATTTCCCCCAGTGTCCATTTGGCCTCATAGAACTTACATCAACCTGGCTGCAGGCTTCCTGCACATACGTGCCAAATGACCGCTGACGTTGCAGTTTCTGCAGGTACATTGCTGGTACCTGCAAGCTCTGGCTGGGTGTTTGCCTCCACACCTCCAACATGAGCTGTTGTTGGAAACAAAAGGTCCATTACCAGTCGATCGTCTCTGACTGTCTCTGTAACTGTCCTTAAACACACGATTGACAGGTGTTGATGGCCCCATTACTGGCCGCATTGTCCCTTGCGAAGGCATGAATCGCCGTTCAGCTCGCCATTGTCTCTGTTGAATTCCCCCTTTGGGTTCAATGACATGTTGGGGCATGTCCAATTGCCCCTGTCTGCCTGGAGAACTGTGTGCCACGTTAACAATGTTGACTCTCTGTCCATTTGCTGCATTTAAACCAAGATTTTTGTCAAACATCATTCTGGTCTCTTCCTCCCCTGAGATAAATGTCTGGGCCATCAAAGCCGCCGTTTCCAGGGTCAAGTCTTTGGTCTCAATCAGTTTCCTTAAAACCCCAGCGTGCCCAATGCCCTCAATAAAAAAGTCTCGCAGCGTCTCCGCTCTGCATGCATCTGGGAACTTACATAGGCTCGCCAGTTGCCGGAGGTCTGCCACGAAGTCTGGAACGCTTTGCCCTTCTCGCCACCGGTGCGTGTAAAACCGGTGTCTCGCCATGTGCATGCTGCTCGACAGTTTAAAGTGTTCCCCGATCAACTTACTGAGCTCTTCAAAAGTCTTGTCCGCCGGCTTCTCTGGCGCTAGAAGGTCCTTCATCAGGGAGTACGTCCTTGATCCACAAACCGTCAGGAGATGAGCCCTGCGTTTGTCGGCCGAATCCTGTCCCAGCCATTCCTTCGTGACGAAACTTTGCTGTAGTCTCTCAATAAAATCGTCCCAATCATCACCAACACAGTACCTCTCGTCTGTGCTGCTAGTGGGCATGCTCGCGTGGTTTAAATCCCAGTTTCTCGTCGCCAATAATATGTCCTTACTATACAGTACAAATGCACTCGAGGCCCATACTAGAGAGTAGGTCACTCTGTGGCCAGTCCTTTATTAGCCAGCACTGAAGTGCCGAAGGTGGGTGGAGCTTCCCCTTTTATACCTGAAAGTCCAGGTTAGGAGTGTCTCCCACAAGTTCACCACCTAGTGGTCAGTGTTCTCACGGTGTACAACTTAGGTCAGTTTATACATGGATTACAATAATAGTAGAATACATAACAGTTCTCACCGCATGCTGGAGGAGAAGAGGCCAGGTCATCAGTGGGGAAGGAGAGGCCCAGTCGTCGCTGAAGGGCAGAATAAAAGCATCATGACTGCTGCCAGGATACCAGGCATTCATCATCATGATGTGCTGAGCATGGTTGCACACCAACTGCACATTCAATGAGTGATAACCTTTGTGGTTGTGCTAAATCTCAGCATTTAGATGCGGTGCCTGCAAAGCTAAGTGGGTGCAGTCGATGGCGCCCTGCACCGGGGCGAAGCCCGCTATCCTAGCAAAGCTGTGTGCACAATCCACCTGTTTCTTTCTCAACGACATCAAGTTCAGCATGTCCAGGGAAGACCAGGATGAGCGCACCCGTGCCTTTGCCAGGGTTTAAAGAGCAATTGATTGTACGCATGTAGCATTGAGGGCCCCGCCCCACAATGGAGAGATATTTCTGAATCACAAGGGATTCCACTCCCTCAACGTACAGCTGGTTTGTGATCACAGGCAGATGATCCTCGCTGTCAATGCCTAATATCCTGGCAGCTGCCACGATGCCTGCATCCTGCGGGAGACCACTGTGCCACGACTCTTCAAGCCACCACATGAAGGCCGTGGCTGCCTTCTGGGCAACAAAGGATATGGTGTGGCCTGCTGGCTGATGACACCCCTCCGCAATCCCACCATCCCTGCCGAGCAGCACTACAACACCAGCCATACCACAATCCGGACCATTATCGAGCAAACTATCGGGGTTCTGAAGCAGCGTTTCTGCTGCCTTGACCCATGTAGAGCGAGAATTCTGGAAGGTCTATCTGGATCCCTCCCTCTGGCCTTTTACCCTCTCTCGATCATTTCATTGCATCATCATCATCGTCATAGGCAGTCCCTCTGTAATCGAAGTAAAAGTCATACTATGTCCTTTATAATCATTTCTGACGAGGTAAATAAGCTCTCTCTCATCAAATTATACTTACTGATTGAATAATTCGTTGTGTGTTTATTAATTTTTTTTTAACTTTGGAATAAAAACATGTATGAGGAGGACTTGCTTCCGCTCCCAAAGTGAGTTCTTTGATGGCTGAACAGTCCGATACGAGAGTCACAGACTCTGTTACAGGTGGGACAGACATTTGTCGGGGGAAGGGGTCGGTAGAGCTGGTTTGTCATGCGCTCCTTCCGCTGCCTGCGCCTGGCCTCTTCATGCTCCTTGCGTCGAGACTCAAAGAGCTCAACACCCTCCCGGATGGACTTTCTCCACCTCGGGCGGTCTGCGGTCAGGGTCTCCCAGGTGTCAGTGGTGATGTCGCACTTTACCAGGGAGGCTTTGAGGGTGTCCTTATAACGTTTCCGCTGTCCTCCTTTGGCTCGTTTACCATGAAGGAGCTTCGCATAAAGCATTTGCTTCGGGAGTCTCGTATCTGGCATGCGTACTATGTGGCCTGCCCAGCAAAGTTGACCGAGTGTGGTCAGTGCTTCAATACTGGGGATGTTAGCCTGGTCGAGGATACTGATGTTGGTGCGTCTGTCCTCCTAGGAGATTTGCAGGATCTTGCGGAGACATCATTGCAAACTGCTGATGGGACATCAGCCGTCTTAATTTCTCTGCTCCCCTCACTCACTCAAACCTACCTCCCTCTGAACTTACAGTATTCCACTTGCTCAGACCCAACCCCAACCTTGCCATTAAACCCGCTGACAAGGATGGCACTGTTGTTGTTTGGCAAACCGACCTCTACCTTGCAGAGACTGATCAGCAACTCTCTGACACTTCCTCCTACCTCCCCCTGGACCATGACCCCATCACTGAACATCAACCCATCATTTCCCAGACCGTCACTGACCTCATCTCCTCTGGAGATCTTCCCTCCACAGCCACCAAACTCATAGTTCCGAAGGGACCGCTCCCTTCGCGACAACCTGTTCCATTCCGCAGTCACCCCCAGCAACCCCTCCCCTTCCCATGGCACCTTCCTGTGTAAGCGCAGGAGATGCAATACCTGCCCTTTTACCTCCTCCCTTCCCACTATCCAGGGCCCCAAATACTCTTTCCAGGTGAAACAGCGATTTACTTGTACTTCTTTCAACTTAGTATATTATATTTGCTGCTCACGATGTGGTCTCCTCTACATTGGGGAGACCAAGCTTAGATTGGGTGACCGCTTCCCTGAACATTTTCGTTCAGTCTGTAAGTGTGACCCTGAGCTTCCAGCCGCCTGTCACTTTAATTCTCAGCTCCATTCCCACTCTGATATCTCCGTCCTCGGACTTCTACACTGTTCCAATGAAGCTCAACGCAAGCTCGAGGAACAGCACCTCATCTTTCGTTTAGCACTTTACAGCCTTCTGGACTCAACATCGAGTTCAACAATTTCAGACCTTATCCTCTTACCACCTTTGGCTCCGTTTCCCTCCTCCCCCCCTCCCCCCGCTATGTACACTGATATTGATAGGAGGGACTTTGGTCAGGACAACGGTAGAATTCCCTGCCATTTTTCAAATTGTGCTATGTAATGTTTTATGTCCAGCTGAACAGACAGATGGACCCTCAGGGTGTAGGCCTCCCCTGCCCCAACTCATCTTCCTTTTGTGAAATGTTGACACCACCCATCCTGCCAGGACCCTCATCAACCCCAAACCCATCCCCGCCATTGTCTCTGCTCCTACCTTAACAAAATAAACTATATTACTTCTTTATACTATGATGAATACTATATATGTAAAACAACAACTTGCATTTATATAGTGCCATTATTGTAGTAAAAACGTCCCAAGGCACTTCACAGGAGTGCTATAAAACTAAATTTGGCACTGAGCTACATAAGGAGAAATTAGGGCAGACTAAAAGCTTGGTCAAAGAGGTAGGTTTTAGGGAGCATCTTAAAGGAGGAAAGAGAGGTAGAGAGACAGAGAGGTTTAGGGAGGGAATTCCAGAGCTTAGGGTCTAAGCAGCTGAAGGCACGACCATTAATGGAGCGATTAAAATCAGGGATGCTCAAGAGGCCAGAATTAGAGGAATGCAGACATCTCGGGGGGGTGGGGGGAGGGGGGGAACGGGAAGGACGGGGGATGATTACAGTGATAGGGAGGGGCGAGGCCATAGAGGGATTTGTGTCAAGGACCAAAGATAATGGCTTCGGTCTTCCCAATATTTCGTTGGAGGAAATTTCTGCTCATCAGAACTGGATGTCGGGCAAGCAGTCTGACAATTGAAAGATAGTGGATGGGTCGAGAGATGTGGTGGTGAGGTAGATCTGGGTGTTATCAGCGTACATGTGGAAACTGACACTGTTTTCGGATGATGTTGCTGAGGGGCAGTATGTAGATGAGAAAAAGGACGGGACCAAGGTTGGATCCTGGGGGACACCAGAGGTAACAATGCGGGAGCGGGAAGAGAAGGCCATGCAGGTGATTCTCTGGCAACGATTAGATAGATAAGAATGGAATGAGGCATGTGCAGTCCCACCCAACTGGACGGTGGTGGAGAGGTGTTGGAGAAGGATAGAGTGGTCAACCATGTCAAAGGCTGCAGACAGGTCGAGAAGGACGAGGAGGAATAGTTTACCTTTGGCACAGTCACAAAGGATGTAATTTGTGACTTTGATGAGCTGCTTTGGTACTGTGGCAGGGGCGGAAATCTGGTTAGAGGGATTCAAACATGGAGTTCCGGGAAAGATGGGCACAGATTTGGGAGGCGATAACATGTTCAAGGACTTTGGAGAGGAAAGGGAGGTTGGAGATGGTAGTTAGCAAGGACGGAACGGTCGAGGGTTGTTTTTTTGGGAAGAGGATTGATAATGACAAATTTAAAGGAGAGGGGTCAAAGAACCATTAACAATATCAGCTGACATGGGAGCCAGAAAAGGATTTGGGTGATCAGCAGTTTAGTGGGAATAGGGTTGACAGAGCAGGAAGTAAGTTTTGTGGACAAGGTGAGCATGGAGAGGACATAAGGGGAGATCAGAGAGAAACTGGAGAAAGATGTGAGTTCAGGGCTAGGGCAAGGGGGGAACCTTCAGGAAGTTTGGCCTGGTGGGCTAGGGGAAACAAGATAAGTGACAGGGACAGCCGATCAAATGGTCTCAATCTTTGAGACAAGTCCATGAGCTCCTCGCGCTTGTTGTTGGAGGTGAGAGTGGATGAGGCAGGAGAGAGGGGTTTAAGAAGATGTTTTCCAGAAGGATCCTGGAAGAGTGAGCAGTTATGGCAGATGAGAGCAGGACCTGATAATGCTTTACAAAACGATACAGTTCAAGTTATATATTATATTAATATGTAAATGAAGATAGGACCCACTTATTAAGAGGGTCATCCTGGGCAAACGTGGTGGTGGGGCTGAAGGGACCACATCTTTGCACTTATGCCGATGTCTCCTTCTTACCTGTGCTGGCTCTGTGGATGATGTTCCTATCTGACTACACACTCAAGGACTTTGTTACTTGTTTTCTCTTTCCACACCTCTCTTCAGTTACTTAAAGTTCCTCCTTTGGGATCATGATGGCTTGTCGCTAATCTAATCCCAACAATAAAGATTTGGATTTATCACCCATGGAGATAGAAGAAGGGCAAGGTATTGCTTAATTCGTGTTGTTCTACATATAAATTCAAGAACTAAATGTGGTAGAAATTTGTTTGCATTGCACCCATTTTTCAGGCATTAAATGATCACAAAGCATGCCAATTTAGATTGGGGCCGCCTGCGCCCAATTTCCACAGGCCCTGTTTTTTAGACGTCCTGGGCGGACATCGAAAATGGGCGTTAGGCTTCTTGAATATGTAAATGAAGGGCCTAACACCCATTGAAGACCACCTTTAGAAGTCTATCCCTGACAAGCAGGTCAGGGTGAGGGAACAGCCCCGCTCAGCAATCTTCAGAGCCCCGGCAGCTGCCAAACAAATGTAAGCTATGAAATAATTTTTAATTAAAAAAAATGTTCATGTGGAGCTGAAATAGCAGGAGTGCTTTCCTGGGGGGCGGGGGGGGGAGTGGGCTACAGGAATCACAATTGACCCCCTCCTGTCGCCCACTCTCACCCCCCGAGCGAGCTACCTGCGGCGACGTGACCTGTGCTGGCAGTTGACGAGGCGCAAGGATTAATTTCTATTGATCTCCGGGCCTGTTGCTTCGAGCACAGACTGGTTGCGGGTCCAGTCTAATTTCTATCCCCATGACTTTTCAGTGAACATCAAAGAGAATTGGTACAGGATTACGAGAATATAACTGATTATGTGCCAAGCCCTTTACATATGTTTTAAAGGATTTACAATAAACACCATCCCATATTAAACAATATGCAATGGTAATTCCTGTGATTGTAATATGAGTTGGAGTGGATTCACAAACTGATGTAAACGTACAAAATAAGTGGATTCAGATGATGGGTTAGGTCTTTCTTTTATGAGGTGGAATATTTGGCTTACCCTCAATTCTGTCCATATCATTTTTTCTCTCCTGGATTTAGTGTTTATCCTCAGGACTGAAACAACAGAAGACATTAGGCATTACTTTTTATTGTTGAATTAAATTGTTTTTTTAATCCAACCACTTGATGCAAATCATTGATGAGTTGCGTGCAGATGTTGTTGCAACTTCAAAAACTTTTTTGACTTTCCAGCTACCTGCCTCTTCAACAGCATTCTCTTAGAACTGATTGGCTTCTTCTACCTACAAATACATCTGCATAGTCCAAACTGTGCAGTGACAGTGGTTTGAGTGCTGTGCTGAAAGCCCAGGTTTTCACCAGGTTTCTGTCTTTCCAGCCTATGCAATATGGAAAACAAGTCAAGTAACTTATTTTCTAAGGCAGTTAATTACAATTGTTACAAATGAATTCTGATTAGATTCCTTATTTTTTTTAGCTTGTAGTATAATTGATTAATTTTGTCTCATGGCAATGCTGATTTTGCAAAAGAAATGTAGATACAATTTTGTTTACCTGAAAAACATGAAATTCACGCATACCACCTTTATATTCACAATTTAGAAGATCCCACCCATTGACTTTGACCCATTAGTAATAAAGAAACCATTAGCTCTCCGAGCAAAAAGCTAGTTCCAAGTAAATTGCATCAAGAGAATATTAGCAATATTAAAATTGAACTTGCATACAACATTTTTTGTCAAAAGTATTGATTATATATATTCAGCAAATCCCTAAGCTTGCGTGGTGTAGCTAACACTGATTGTGGTACAATTGTTGATACTGTGACTCTGACACTGACAATCTGTTTATCAATGGGCCAACAACTCATTACTGTATGTTAAGAAAGTGGTTTCCAAGTGTTAGATCATATGTCACACCATTCTTGTTATAAAAACACAATTACTATTATGGTAACATCTTTGCATGTCAAAGATTTTATTATGATGAATGCCACTTCTGGGCTGTTTCGCTGTTTAAAACAGCAATAGTCCCCCTATGAAAAGATTTTAAATATAAATATATCCTTCTTAATATGAATTGATTTCCAAGTGTAGCTTCATGCCTGCCACCTAATCTAGAGCATCTTTTCAAGTCTGGGCAGGTTGAGCACACTGCATCTGTGTGTTCTCACCACCTGTAGCATGACTGTTTTTCAAGCAGCAAATCCAGTAGCAGGACAGACACACCAACGTCAAGTGTTCTCGCTCAGGTAAACATCCACAGTATCGAAGCATTGACCACGTTCGATCAGCTCTGTTGGGCAGGCCTCGTGGCTATATTCACTTCCTACACACTCAATCAGACTGAGAATGGCAGACCTTGTGGCATCAGCTCATCAGCGTGCTCACCGGTTCACGGACGCTGCACTGGATGCTCTCCTTGATGCCCTGAAGAGGCATCAGCAGATGCTGAGGACAGAGGCTGGGAGGAGACCACAACCCCAAACATATCGAAGACTATGGAGGGAGATAGCAGAGCAAGTGTCTGCGAGTGACACGGTGCCAAGGACATCGATGCAATATCGGAAAAAGTGGAACGACCTGACACGGATAGTGAGGGTGATTATCTTTAATTTCAAACTTCAACTTGTTATGCTCTGATCTCAATGTGCACTCACTGCTCAATGTAGTGTTTCAAAATCCATGTTCCAAGTGAGTGAGGCCACAGTCAAGGTTCCCATTTGTGGCCTCATCCACATGCCTACATGCAGTGTTAATCTTGCTGCTCGGCTCTGCAGACCCACCCTCATGTTGGTTAATCTTCAGTTTCAAATGTGTCTCAAAGACGGTAGCCTCTCTGTTACTGTGAGGTCCTGTCACCCTAATTCAAGCATTGCCACAGCAAGTCAACACTGCAAATGGTAGTTACATCGAGCTGTAAAGACTGTCATAGAATAAATGGTACTAAAGCATGTAAGGCACTTGGGACACACTGATAGAAGACCTCTACCTCTGATTTCTATTAAATGTTACAGTTGAAGCTCGCACACAACCGACAGGAGCAAATGCGGATCTGGTAGAGGGGACCCAGTCCCCCAAGTGCTCACTCCATTTGAGGAACGGATAGCTGCCCTGATGGGAATCCAAGGTGATGCGATGGCGGTGGATGCGGCCGACCCTCCTCGGGACATGGTACATCAGTCATTGAAGGTTGGCATGCAGGTACAGCAGGCGGTTAAGAAAGCAAATGGCATGTTGGCCTTCATAGCGAGGGGATTTGAGTACAGGGGCAGGGAGGTATTGCTACAGTTGTACAGGGCCTTGGTGAGGCCACACCTGGAGTATTGTGTACAGTTTTGGTCTCCTAACTTGAGGAAGGACATTCTTGCTATTGAGGGAGTGCAGCGAAGGTTCACCAGACTGATTCCCGGGATGGCGGGACTGACATATCAAGAAAGACTGGATCAACTGGGCTTGTATTCACTGGAGTTCAGAAGAATGAGAGGGGATCTCATAGAAACGTTTAAAATTCTGACGGGTTTAGACAGGTTAGATGCAGGAAGAATATTCCCAATGTTGGGGAAGTCCAGAACCAGGGGTCACAGTCTAAGGATAAGGGGTAAGCCATTTAGGACCGAGATGAGGAGAAACTTCTTCACCCAGAGAGTGGTGAACCTGTGGAATTCTCTACCACAGAAAGTTGTTGAGGCCAATTCACTAAATATATTCAAAAAGGAGTTAGATATAGTCCTTACTACAAGGGGGATCAAGAGGTATGGCGAGAAAGCAGGAATGGGGTACTGAAGTTGCATGTTCAGCCATGAAGTCATTGAATGGCGGTGCAGGCTCGAAGGGCCGAATGGCCTACTCCTGCACCTATTTTCTATGTTTCTATGGGACAGTGACGGTATGTTGAGTTCCTTTGCAGCGACTGCAGGACACTTGGCCCTGACAACATCAACATCCAGCTATTTCCATGAGACTGGCATTCACAAATGCCTTTCTCGCTCCTGATCCCCTCCCCTGCAGGTAACCGCTCTTCTGTGCTTGTGCTTTCAGATGACCAGCCAGATCCACCGGGGCCTTCTTGGGCGCCTTCCACATGTGCAGATGGTGGTAGTGACTCTGAGGACGAGGAGGAGCAGGAGGCCAACACCTCCTTTGACCTCATGCAGGAGGCTACGTTGTCGGAGCAGGGCCAGCAGTACTGCTGACCAAGGGGTGTTGGGGGAGGTGGAGGTGCGTGATGTTCTGGGACCCAGTGGCCTCCAGCAATGCCACGGGGGAGGGGTAGCCCAGGCGACCAGTTCCCCGGAGGGTGAGTGTGCAGATGAGAGATGCTCAGCAGCACTCTGATGATGAGCCCGACCTAGAGGTTGTCACAAGACAATCCCTGCAGTTGCACAGCGATCTGCTGGGTGCACTAGCAAGGGTGCCACAGAGTCTTGATGCATTAGCTGTGAGGATGGAGGATTTTGCCTCAACTGTTGCTTATGCCTCTCAGCAGCCCATTGAGTCCATCCTTGGTAGATACCAATGGTTGCTGGATGCAAACAGTGAACATGGGTCCCAGACATGGTGGCACGGGCTTTGGCTGACATTGTAGTGGCCATTGAGCATCAGGCCAATGCTATTATAGGCCTCCATGCTCAAATATCATCAGTGCGTGATGTCCTGAGTTAGCTCTCTGGTGTACTGCAGTCGCAGACACTCTTGATGTAAAGGCAAATAGATTCACCGGATTCACTGACCACTGCCATCCGGTCTGGGGCACCATCAGTTGAATGGGGACCTAACCTTGCCGACCCAGCGCAGGATTCTGATCTCACCCAGATTTCTGATGATGATGATGCTCTGCCCCAGGGGAGTATCAGCCTGTTGGTGTCATTTCTCAGGACACCATCATTCTGCCTTCACAGCTGCCGCTCTCTGCACCCCATCCACAACAGAGTCCACAGCTGGGTCTTCCAGGGCCTGAGCTGATTGGGGACATCCTGCTAGGCCACCATGTGTGGTTGTGGATCCAAGTTAGCAACCGACTACCAGCCTTGTTGAAGGCCCTGTGATTCCATTGAGAAGGAGCAGGAGGTGTGGGAGGGGGGAGAAGGGAAGGGGTGGGAAAGCTCCCATTAAGACAAAGTAAAGAGCTGTGGTGGCCACATATACTGACCTCATGAAGATACTAGACTTTCCACTTTTTTTGCATCGATACCGCCCACCTAACGTCGATTTGAACGCTGAGGTGAGGTATAATGCCCAGATATCGCCCATTTAGACACAAAATGGAAAATAACACCCACTTTTTGCTCACTTATCGCTCAGTGTTACTTTTGGCATGTACTTAATGCTGAGAAATAATAATACCGCTCACCCACTTTTTTTTGTTGTAAAGATCAGAATTGCCAAAACTAACGACCAAAATATCGCGGAGCGTTACTTTCGGCACCTCTCACACATATTTATCGCCGAAAAAACCGCTATGTAAAAGTTGCTCTCACCTGAACTAATCACAGCGGTATGGACGCCATTTTGTAAATCGCAGGTCGTTTCATTTAAAAGGCTGCTTCAACTTCGGGGGAGTTTTGAAGTGCTGTGGAGTTCTTTTAAGGGGATTTGAACATCTGAAAAAACATCTTATCATACTGTGGACGATTGGAATTTAGTTTAGGTGTCTTAGTGGGAAAAATTATTGTTTGTGAACAATAGGTATAACACTGATAGCTATTGTAATGGGGCCTGTCATTTCTCAGCCTGTCTTGATGACTACGCACATGCTGCAGACTAGGGATGGCAGGTATATTCAATAGCATTATGTGCCCAATCTAAGATGTGCCAGAGTGCTGAGAAGGATGAGACCTTGCACCCCACGCACTTACAGGGAGAAGTGATCTTACCTCAACTTGTCTGATAACACATGCCTTAGGAGACTATGCTTCTGCAAAGAGGTTATCAGTGAGCTATGCCAACTCATCAGGGGAGATGTGCAGCCTGCCAGCACCATCAGGACCGCACTGTCCGTTGAGGTTAAGATCACTGCGGCACTTTCCTTCTACGCATCGGGTTCCTTTCAGGCCTCAGCTGTCGACATTTGAGCAATATCTCAGCATGCCACACATTGCTGCATTCAACAGGTCACTGAAGCCCTTTACGCATGCAGGATGGAATTTATCAGCTTCCCTATGACCTCAGACTGAGAGGGTTCTAGGATTCTACCGAATTGCTAACTTCCCCAAGGTGCAGGGAGCAACAGACTGTACGCACATCGCCATGTGGGCACCTTTTAAGGATGCAGAGGTTTTTCGGAACCGAAAGGGATTCCTTTCCCTGAATGTGCAACTCGTTGTCGACCACCAGCAAATTATTATGGCAGTGAATGCAAAATTTCCAGGCAGCATCCATGATGCTCACATCTGGCAGGGGAGTGCTGTATCTGACCTGTTTACTAGTCAGCCACAAGTTCAATGCTGGATTCTTGGTGACAAAGGATATGGTCTCGCCACCTGGTTGATGAACCCCCCGCATAACACCCAGACAGAAGCCGAGAAGCGATACAATGAGAGCCACAGAGCCACAATATCGTGAAGAAAACCATTGGAGTGCTTAAGCAGCGCTTTAGATGTCTGGACCACTCAGGAGGTGAGCTCCAATACCACCCTGAGCAGGTAACTCAATTCGTGGTGGTGTGCTCCATGCTGCACAACCTGGCTGTCAGGAGGGGACAAGAATTGCCAGAAGGGACTGCCGGTCCACCTCAGGAGAGAGAGGAAGAGGAGGACGAGGAGGTGGACGCTGACCTCGGGCCAGATAATCAGGCTGACGATGAAGCCATGCCCCCGCCCCCCTCTAGACTGCAGGAAAGGGCCCATGGTGGCTACATAGCTGCAAGACTCTTACGTCAGCAGCTCATAAATGAGCGCTTTGCCTGAAATAATGTTGGTGGCATTTACAAAGCTGCAACACTGCTGTATCTGCAGTTCATACATCAATGGTGTACATCACCTTGGTGAGAGTTAAAGTATAAGTTGATTCAAGTTAAGTTTAATTATCCCCTTTCACGTTAAGGAATCACCAGTGTGTAACGGTGCAGCTATCTGAGACAATGCGCAACAAGGTTATGTTAAATAAAAAACATTTAATGAGAACAGTTGTATGAAATCATAATTATAACTGTGAAAAATACCCTACCTCACCCCACCCCACATCAAATTTATAACATTTGTATCGTTCACTAAATCTTTCACATTTCCAACCACACTTCATAAACATCGAACACAAATGCAAAAAAATAAGGTGCCCCCCCGCCGTGTAAGAATTTGGCAAAAACAGATTTTTGGATATTGCTTGGACACATTTTCTGTTACTGCAGAGAAGCAGACAACACTGATTTGGGGCAGGTCCAAACATACCCCACAGGAATACACATCAGCTGGCGGGGATGGGTAAATGGCTGAAAACAGGAACATCATGGTTGATGGGCGCCTTTTGTCATGGAATGGGAACCCATCAGTGAGACATTACGTAAAGTGGCCAGTGTTCCGGCCATCAAAAGACAAAGGAAAGCTATTCGACCACAGAGACTTCGGAGCCACACATCGAGGTACAGCCCAGTTGACAAAGGAACAGGCCAAAGACTTGATTTTGCTTTTCAGTTGCACAGCCTTGGGGGGAAGAACAGCTGAACTTTTGGCGCGAGAAGAAGCTTTTTGCAAGTATAAGAAACGGCAGTTGCAGCCATCTCTCTCCCCTCTTCTACATCTGCTGGCGTCGTTCAATGCACAAGGACTGAGCACACCGTCTGTGATGGAGAGAAGAAACACCATCTATGAGCAAAGAGCCTTGCTGTTTCAACTGGGAAGCTGACCTTGAAACTGGACTTGAATATCACAGATTGGTACAGACCCAGAGGATACGCTCATCGGGAGAAGCAGCGAGTAAGCCAGAGGGGTAATTGGTGAGCTTTTATCCTAGCCCATACACCTTTAAAACCACCACATAGTGTGAAAGGGTGTCGTGTGTCCTAACCAAGCCTTAGGGGATTTACTGGGGAGGTTTTTGCAAGGATCATAAGCGTACGCACAATTTTGTTGGACATATTTCAGTGGTGCAATTTTGAATCCGAACAGGGGTGTTTTAGACATGGGTACTTCATGGGTACTGCAACTGCCGTCTCTTATACTTGCAAAAACCATCTTCTCGCGCCAAAAGTTCAACTGTTCTTCCCCCCAAGGCTGTGCAACTGAAAGAGCAAAATCAAGTCTTTGATCTGTTCCTTTGTCAACTGGGCTGTACTTCGACATGTGGCTCTGAAGAGTCTGTGGTCGAATAGCTTTCCTTTGTCTTTTGATGGCCGGAACACCAGCCACTTTGCTTAATGTCTCACTGATGGGTTCCCATTCCATGACAAAAGGCGCCCATCAACCATGATGTCCCTGCTTTCAGCCATTTACCCATCCGCGCCCAGCTGATGTGTATTCCTGTGGGGTATGTTTGGACCTGCCCCAAGTCAGTGTTGTCTGCTTCTCTGCAGGGTGACTTGGACAGGTTAGGTGAGTGGGCAAATGCATGGCAGATGCAGTATAATGTGGATAAATGTGAGGTTATTCACTTTGGGGGCAAAAACGCGAAGACAGAATATTATCTGAATGGTCGCAGATTAGGAAAAGGGGAGGTGCAACTAGACCTGGGTGTCATGGTTCATCAGTCTTTGAAAGTTGGCATACAGGTGCATCAGGTAGTAAAGAAGGCAAATGGTCTGTTGGCCTTCATGACTAGGGGATTTGAGTATAGGAGCAGGGAGGTCTTACTGCAGTTGTACAGGGCCTTGGTGAGGCCTCACCTGGAATATTGTGTTCAATTTTGGTCTCCTAATCTGAGGAAGGACGTTCTTGCTTTTGAGGGAGTGCAGCGAAGGTTCACCAGACTGATTCCCGGGATGGCCGGACTGACATATGAGGAGAAACTGGATCAACTGGGCCTTTGTACATTGTAGTCTAGCAGGATGAGAGGGGATCTCATAGAAACATACAAGATTCTGACTGGACGGGACAGGTTAGATGCGGGTAGATTGTTCCCAATGTTGGTGAAGTCCAGAACCAGGGGACATAGTCTTAGGATAAGGGGTAGGCCATTTAGGACTGAGATGAGGAGAAACTTCTTCACTCAGAGAGTTGTTAACTTGTGGAATTCCCTGCCGCAGAGAGTTGTTGATGCCACTTCATTGGATATATTCAAGAGGGAGTTAGATATGGCCCTTACGGCTAAAGGGATCAAGGGGTATGGAGAAAAAGCAGGAAAGGGGTACTGAGGGAATGATCAGCCATGATCTTATCGAATGGTGGTGCAGGCTCAAAGGGCCGAATGGTCTACTCCTGCACCTAATTTCTATGTTTCAATCTTTCTATGTTAGGGGCCTGTTTAAACGGGCCAGACTGTGTGTTACATAGAAAAATAGAAACATAGAAAATAGGTGCAGGAGTAGGCCATTCGGCCCTTCTAGCCTGCACCGTCATTCAATGAGTTCATGGCTGAACATTCAACTTCAGTACCCCATTCCTGCTTTCTCGCCATACCCCTTGATCCCCCTAGTAGTAAGGACCTCATCTAACTCCTTTTTGAATATATTTAGTGAATTGGCCTCAACAACTTTCTGTGGTAGAGAATTCCACAGGTTCACCACTCTCTGGGTGAAGAAGTTCCTCCGCATCTCGGTCCTAAATGGCTTACCCCTTATCCTTAGACTGTGACCTCTGGTTCTGGACTTCCCCAACATTGGGAACATTCTTCCTGCATCTAACCTGTCTAACCCCGTCAGAATTTTAAATGTTTCTATGAGGTCCCCTCTCATTCTTCTGAACTCCAGTGAATACAAGCCCAGTTGATCCAGTCTTTCTTGATAGGTCAGTCCCGCCATCCCGGGAATCAGTCTGGTGAACCTATGCTGCACTCCCTCAATAGCAAGAATGTCCTTCCTCAGGTTAGGAGACCAAAACTGTACACAATACTCCAGGTGTGGCCTCACCAATGCCCTGTACAACTGTAGCAACACCTCCCTGCCCCTGTACTCAAATCCCCTCGCTATGAAGGCCAACATGCCATTTGCTTTCTTAACCGCCTGCTGCACCTGTATGCCAACCTTCAATGACTGATGTACCATGACACCCAGGTCTCTTTGCACCTCCCCTTTTCCTAATCTGTCACCATTCAGATAATAGTCTGTCTCTCTGTTTTTACCACCAAAGTGGATAACCTCACATTTATCCACATTATACTTCATCTGCCATGCATTTGCCCACTCACCTAACCTATCCAAGTCGCTCTGCAGCCTCACAGCATCCTCCTCACAGCGCACACTTCCACCCAACTTAGTGTCATCCGCAAATTTGGAGATACTACATTTAATCCCCTCATCTAAATCATTAATGTACAATGTAAACAGCTGGGGCCCCAGTACAGAACCTTGCGGTACCCCACTAGTCACTGCCTGCCATTCTGAAAAGTACCCATTTACTCCTACTCTTTGCTTCCTGTCTGACAACCAGTTCTCAATCCACGTCAGCACACTACCCCCAATCCCATGTGCTTTAACTTTGCACATCAATCTCTTGTGTGGGACCTTGTCGAACGCCTTCTGAAAGTCCAAATATACCACATCAACTGGTTCTCCCTTGTCCACTCTACTGGAAACATCCTCAAAAAATTCCAGAAGATTTGTCAAGCATGATTTCCCTTTCACAAATCCATGCTGACTTGGACCTATCATGTCACCTCTTTCCAAATGCACTGCTATGACATCCTTAATAATTGATTCCATCATTTTACCCACTACCGATGTCAGGCTGACCGGTCTATAATTCCCTGTTTTCTCTCTCCCTCCTTTTTTAAAAAGTGGGGTTACATTGGCTACCCTCCACTCCATAGGAACTGATCCAGAGTCAATGGAATGTTGGAAAATGACTGTCAATGCATCCACTATTTCCAAGGCCACCTCCTTAAGTACTCTGGGATGCAGTCCATCAGGCCCTGGGGATTTATCGGCCTTCAATCCCATCAATTTCCCCAACACAATTTCCCGGCTAATAAGGATTTCCCTCAGTTCCTCCTCCTTACTAGACCCCCCGACCTCTTTTATAACCGGAAGGTTATTTGTGTCCTCCTTCGTGAATACCGAACCAAAGTACTTGTTCAATTGGTCCGCCATTTCTTTGTTCCCCGTTATGACTTCCCCTGATTCTGACTGCAGGGGACCTACGTTTGTCTATGTTTGTTTATTTGTTTTACACCACCAGGGTGTGGTTTCACTGTGTGCAGGTGTGTGCTTTAACTTGAATAAAAGCATTGTGACGGTTAAGAACGAAAAGATCTGTCTATGACTATAATTCACGACTATAATTCTGGTGTCTAGAACCTCCCAACAAAATATCAGCAACAACATTAAAATACTGTGAGCAAGACAACACCTGCGGCCATACACCTCACTTTCCTTCCACCCTCCCGCCCCCCGCTTCTCCTCCCCACCTCTACCCCTTCCCCTTCCACCCTCCTGACTCCAAGCCGGCTGGCCAAGGAGCTCCTCAGGTGCTGTTTCATTGGAGGGGATGATGGCAGAACCGCTGCTTGGACAGATACAGTAAAGGACAGTCCCGAGGTGGGAACTTGCTTCGAGCCAGAAGCAAAATCTTCCTCCTGGCTCTCATGTGCCGTTGGCAATAGGGGTATGGCACCTTGGGGTGGAGCTCTCTGCCACCAGTGTTCCTGGCTAGTACCTCCAGGGCCTCCGCCATCCATGGCATGCACTGGCTCATGGTGGCGGACATGCTGGCCAGCTATTGGGGTATGCCCCCCATTGTCTGTAGGATCTGCTGACCTATGTCAACACTCCTGCTGGACAAGTGTACCTTGTCACCGCTCAGTTCTGCTGCTCGTGGAGCAGACTTGCTGCGTTGAACCACCCTACGCGTGGTCGGCGTCGTCCTGGAGACATCTCGGGTGCCCTCCGGCAAGGTGCTAGGGCCCACTACCCCCACGGTGGAGGAGGGAATGGCCACAGGAGCACTAGGTTTAATTGGTAACGACTGCATTGTGGAGCTTGGCGATGCAGGCTCCTCGAAGTCCGCACTCTCATCTGTGAAGAAGGTATCCAGCAGATCCACGGGCGAGAATCCGGGCTCTTCAGCACCAGATGACCATCATCCGGCGACTCTGGCCCCACACACCCAGCTTCTGGACTCGGTGGTGTTGCATGGGGCCGCGCAGCTGGCTGAGCAACAAAACATAAACGAGGTTATTAGAGGAGAAGGGGATGGTAGGGTCACAAGGTGATTTGACCGCTACACGCAGCATATGCATGACAAAAGCACCACCCCTATCAAAATCATCACAGACATCACATTTCAGGACCATCACCAAATTCTGCATTGCAATGATTCTCATGAGGCCATCATTATTTAGAGAACACTTTTATCAATCATATATCATATATTATTGGTCAGATATGAGTGGGGTTGACATCTATTGACTTTACATCACGCAATGGTATATACTTTACTCACGTAGTATCACATCAGGTTCTGCAGCTGCATAGGTGGCCGACCGGGGGTGGCTCCCTACGAGTGCCAGCACTCGCTCCTCGATGTCAGTGAGCTCGATGATGACTGGTGACCCGCCACCCGTTCGCCTCTGCTCAGCTCTATTCCTCGAAAGCTTCTCTGTAAAAGGTAACACCAGCACGACATGGCATGAGATCATTGCATGAGATCATTGCTAGGTACTGTCACAGAGACTGATGCAACACATAACTGACAGATGTAATCATGATTATTATGATAATTATCATCCTTTACCTAAAGACGTACACCATAAACGCAGGCTTTGAGTAAAACATTCCCGGTATAAGTGCAAGACATCACATCAGATTTTAATCAATCATTACACTTACAAATCAAATTATATAAATATATAAGTAAATGTAAATAAATGTAATACTTACTCTGGCAGATCTGACAAGGTCGTTCCAGCGCTTGTGGCACTGGTTGCCCCACGCACTTCGTTGGTCGCCGACGACACCACCTCGGCTATCCCGGCCCATATCCACTGGTAGACCTTTGGGGTGGGCTTCCCACGCCCATTCTGGGTCAATTGACGCCAGCATGACTCCACCTCCTGCAGGAGGGAGGCATTTGCCTCGTTGGAAAATCTCCTTACTCGTTTGTGTCCTTCCAATTGTTCCTCTCCCACCTCACTGCCTTCACCAGTGTCAGTTTCCACAGTGTGCTGGATCGCCTCCTCCATCCCTTCCATTTTAAATATTATTTTCTCGACAGAAACTTGGTGGCAACTATGTTATTTGTGCTCAGCAGGCCTTTTGCTGCTGGTAAATCTCCCTCTGCTTCCCAAAACAACCAAACATGCACACAACACACCATAACACGCTTTCAGTTCCTCTCTGCTCCCTCTCTCTCTCTCTCTCTCCTGTTCTGTGTATGTATTGATGACCCCCGACCTCCTGAAATGCATTATTTAACATGGGCCAACAGATATACTAGGAAACTATAGACTGGTAGGTTAAAAGATTGGTTGTTGGGAAAATCTTTGTATTGGTTTTAAAGGATTAATTGGGATATTTTCCACTTACCATAAATGGGTTTGGGGAAGTGGCAGGTGGTCACCAATGTCCGCTCAGCTTAAATTATGCTAATGGAATTTTGAGGACTGTGTTCTTATTTATGTGAATGATTTAATATCACTGTTACAGAATGTATTCAGAAAGGATAATTTTGCAGTATGTGCTGGCTGCAGCTGGCAGCATGCCCATAAGTTCCCAATATGCGTGGTGGTGGGCAAGGTACTCCACTGCCAACATGCACTGGGAAAATGACCTGCGGAATTTTATTTTGTAGTAGAGATAAATGGGCCTATGTCCCCAAAATCTGATGCAGTTCAAAAATACAGTAAACAAAACCCACACATGATTATATTTTCAAGCAAATGGTAGTTTTGAATTCTTTTTAGAAACATAGGAAACATAGAAACATAGAAAATAGGTGCAGGAGTAGGCCATTCAGCCCTTCGAGCCTGCACCGCCATTCAATGAGTTCATGGCTGAACATGCAACTTCAGTACCCCATTCCTGCTTTCTCGCCATACCCCTTGATCCCCCTAGTAGTAAGGACTTCATCTAACTCCTTTTTGAATATATTTAGTGAATTGGCCTCAACAACTTTCTGTGGTAGAGAATTCCACAGGTTCACCACTCTCTGGGTGAAGAAGTTTCTCCTCATCTCGGTCCTAAATGGCTTACCCCTTATCCTTAGACTGTGACCCCTGGTTCTGGACTTCCCCAACATTGGGAACATTCTTTCTGCATCAAACCTGTCTAAACCCGTCAGAATTTTAAACGTTTCTATGAGATCCCCTCTCATTCTTCTGAACTCCAGTGAATACAAGCCCAGTTGATTCAGTTTTTCTTGATATGTCAGTCCCGCCATCCCGGGAATCAGTCTGGTGAACCTTCGCTGCACTCCCTCAATAGCAAGAATGTCCTTCCTCAAGTCAGGAGACCAAAACTGTACACAATACTCCAGGTGTGGCCTCACCAAGGCCCTGTACAACTGTAGTAACACCTCCCTTCCCCTGTACTCAAATTCCCTCGCTATGAAGGCCAACATGCCTTTTGCCTTCTTAACCGCCTGCTGTATCTGCATGCCAACCTTCAATGACTGATGTACCATGACATCCAGGTCTCGTTGCACCTCCCCTTTTCCTAATCTATCACCATTCAGATAATAGAAACATACGTCAGAAGGAAAGGAAATAAGTCACAACAACTTGCAATACAGGAAACATCCTAAAGTTTTGCATAGAGGAAGAAATCAATGAATCCCAAACCATTGTGGAGGAGTCAAGAGAGGTGAGTAGGGGTTGGGACCACTATTGTTTCTAATTGACATCAATGACTCAGATCAATGGATTCTAAAACTCAATGTAAATAAATTCAATTTGCAGATGAGGCCACACTAAGAAGGGTAGTGGAATTGAAGGAGGAAGCCCAGAAATTACAGAATGAACTAAACAAAATATGTGAGTGGGCAAACCAATGGCTGATGAAACTTAGTACAAAGTTTCACACGGGAAGAAGAAAATGGGCAACATACATACTTCACAAATGGTGTTAAAATAGCAAAGTATGGAATTGAAAGAGATCGAGGGGCTAGAATCTCCACTTTTGTGCTTATCGCCCAAAAATGGGCGTTATTTCCTGCATGGGTGTTAAAAAAGGGTTTTCAGATCGCCGGCTTCTCGCCCATTCTCAAAACATCTAGATTCCATTATTGAAAATGGGCATTACTGCGAGCGATATGAAATGGGCAGTAGCATTAAATCTTTTGACCTTCTGCCGTAAAGTGTGGCCGTCCTTAGCAACAGCATGGCAACACTCGATTCCCGTGACTCAGGAGGTCAAGGGTCATCATGACATGTGCAGAAGAGGAGACAGAGAGAGAGGGAGATCAGAGGCACTGAAAGCATTTGTGGCTGTGATATGTGCTTTTCTGACTGTTGTGGGAGGAACGACAGAGATTCACCAGTAGCAAAAAGCCTACTAAGCATCAAGAACATAGTTGGCACCGAGTTTTTGTCCAACAAATAAGATTTAACATGGAAGGGATGGAGGAGGCCCTGGAGCTGGTAGCCAGGAACAGTGGTGGTAGAGGGCTCCTAGTGGTCCCGGAGCGCGGCACTGCACCCCAAGGTGACACACCTCCATTGCCAACAACACATGAGAGCCAGCAGCAACATCTTGCTTCTGGCTCGGAGCACGTTCCCACCTCGGGACCGTCCTCTCCATTATCCATCCAAGCAGCGTTTCGGCTGTCACCACCCCCACCAAAGAAACATCGCCTGAGGATCTCCTCGGCCAGGCGGCTTGGAGTCAGGAGGGGAAAGGGAAGGGCTAGAGGTGGGGAGGAGAAGCGGTGGGGGGTGGGGGGGCGGGGGAAGGGTTGGTTTATACAGAAATACTGATGATTTCAGACTAACCTTCGGTTTTAATTTAACAAAACCTTGTAGCACATTGGCTCAGATAGCTGCACCATTACACACTGATGATTGCTTTACATCAAAGGGTATAATCACACTTAACTTCAATCAACTTAAGCTTTAACTGTCACCAAAGTGATGCCCACCATTGATGTATGACCTGCACACCCAGCAGTGTGTCAGCCTTGTAAATAATACCAACGTTCTTTCAGGCAAAGCGATCATTGATGAGCTCATGACGTAAGGCTTTTGCAGCTATTATGCCACCATGGGCCCTTTCATGTCATCTACAGGGGGGTTGGGGCATGGCTTCAGCATTAGCCTGATTGTCTGGGCCAATGTCAGCGTCTGCCTCCTCATCCTCCTCTTCCTCTCTCTGGTGTGGTGGGCTGTCAGACTCATCAGGCAATTCTTGTCCCCTCCTGATAGCCAAGTTGTGCAGCATGGAGCACACCACCATGAATTTAGCTACCCCTTCAGGGTGGTATTGGAGCTTGCCTCCTGAGTGGTCCAGGCATCTAAAGTGCTGCTTCAGCACTCCAATGGTTTTCTTCACGATATTGCAAGTTGCTCTGTGGCTTTCGTATCGCCTCTCGGCCTCGGTGTGAGTGCCACGCAGGGAGGTCATCAGCCAGGTGGCAAGGCCATATCCTTTGTCACCAAGCATCCAGCACTGACCTTGTGGCTCATTGTTAAACAAGTCAGATACAGTGCTCTCACACACGATGTGAGCATCATGGATGCAGCCCGGAAATTGAGCATTCACTGCCAGTATAATTTGCTGATGGTCGACAACCTGTTGGATATTCAGGGAGTGGAATCCCTTGCGGTTCCTGAAAACCTCAGCATCCTGAAAAGGTGCCTGCATCGTGATGTGCGTACAGTCTATTGCTACCTGCACATTGGGGAAGTTTGCAATTCTGGAGAATCCTAGAGCCCTCTCATTCTGTGCCTCCCTGGTCATTGGGAAGCTGATCAAGTCCCTCCTGCGTGCATACAGAGCTTCAGTAATCTGTCTAATGCAGCGATGTGTGACATGCTGAGAAAGTCCTCAAATGTCTCCAGATGTGGCCTGAAAAGAACCCGAGGCGTAGAACGACAGTGCTGCGGTGACTTTGACCTCAACGGACAGTGCATTACTGATGGTGCTGGCAGGCTGCAAATCTGCCCTTATCAGCTGGCATACCTCATTGATAATCTCTTTGTGGAAGCATAGTCCCCGAAGGCAGGTGGTGTCGGGCAAGTCGAGGTAAGAATGCTTCTCCTTGTACTTGCAGGGGGTGTAACGTCTGGTCCTCCTCATCTGTCTGTCACATCTTACATTGGGCACATAATGCAGTGGAGTGTTCCTTCGGCGATGTCGAGTCTACTGCATGTAATTGATCAGCAAGAGAAGGTGAGAAAGGACAGGCCCCATTGCAGTAGCTCTCTGTTTTCCACGATTGGTCACAAACAAAGAATGCCCCGAAGAAGGCACTTCTTCAATTCCAATCGGTAACAGTATGGTCAAGATGTTTTTACAGATGTTCACATCAACTCTAACATCCGAACTCCGCCGAGGTTGAAGCACAGCAGCCTTTTAAAGGACACAACATGTGATCTCGAACATGGCGTCCATAATGCTGTGATTCATTCAGGTTAGTTCCACTTTTTCTGGGCAGTTTTTTGGGCGAGCGATATTGTGGGTAATATGTGTGTGAGGTGGTGAAATTAATGCAGGGCGATCTCATGGCCGCTAGTTTTGGTAAATATGCTCTTTACGACAAAAAAAAGTGGGCAGGCGTTAATATTGAATCTCGGCATTAAATCTGTGGGGCGATATTATGGGCATTCAATTCGCCCATTCTGCTGATTCCGCCCCAAAAAAGTGGGCAGGTGGTAATATTTTTTCCTGGCGTTAAGCACATGGGGAAAGTAACGCTCAGTGATAAGTTTACGAAAAATGCCCGCCAGTTTCCATTTTGTGCCAAAATGGGCAATATACGTCATTTCAGCAGTAAAATGGGCGTTAAGTGGGCGTTAAGCATTCAAAAAAAGTGGAGGTTCTAGCCCGATGAGTCTTAGTAAACTCAAAACTCAAGAACATAAGAACATAGAAATAGGAGCAGAAGTAGGCTATTTGGCCCCTTGAGCCTGCTCCGCCATTTAATAAGATCATGGCTGATCCGATCTTGGGCTCAGCTCTACTATCCTGCCTGCTCCCCATAACCCTTCACTCCCTTATCGCTCAAAAATCTGCCTATCTCCAACTTAAATACATTCAATGACCCAGCCTCCACAGCTCTCTGGGCCACAGAATTCCACAGATTTATGACTCTCTGAGAGAATAAATTCCTCCGCATCCCCATACTAAATGGACGACCTCTTATTCTGAAACTATGCCCCCTACTTCTAGATTCCCCCATGAGAGGAAACATCCTCACTGCATCAACCTTGTCAAACCCCCTCAATATCTTATATGTAGCCGTCCTTTGCTGTTTTTTTAAAAATTCCCAATCCTCTGGCCTCCCACTAATCTTGGTAACTTTGTATGCCATTGTTTTCAATTTGATACCTTCCTTTTCTTCCTTAGTTAGCCACGGATGGTTCTCCCTTCTCTTAAAGGGCTAGACTTTCGGCATATATCCGCCCATTTACCGGCCATTTAGCGCCGGTCTTTCCTTCTTACTGGAATATATTTTTGTTGAGAATTATGAAATATCTCCTTAAATGAATAACCAACACAGAGTATCATGAGCAAAGTCAATAGATTGTTGAATTACATAGCTATAATGGCTGAATACAAATCAGAGGAAGTCATGATCAAACGATTCAGTGCTCTGGTCAGATCTTGTCTGATTTTGATCACTGATATACAACAGAGAAATCTAATCACTGTAGACAGTGCAGAGAAGAGTCATGAAGCTTATCTCCAGTGTGTGTAGTCTGAGTTATGAGGAAAGACTGAAAGTACATTCTGGAAAGGAGGTATCTGAGAGGTGAACTTATGGAGGTATATAATATAACCAGAACTTGTATTTATATAGTGCGTTTAACGTAGTAAAACATCCCAAGGTGCTTCACAGGAGTGTTATAAGATAAAACAAATAAATTTGACACCGAGCTACATAAGAAGAAATTACGGCAGATGACCAAAAGCTTGGTCAAAGAGGTAGGTTTTAAGGAGCGTCTTAAAGGAGGAAAGAGAGATAGAGAGGTGGAGAGGTTTAGGGAGGGAGTTCCAGAGCTTAGGGTCCAGGCAGCTGAAGGCACGGCCACCAATGATTGAGCAGTTATAATCAGAGATACTTAGGGGCAGAATTTGAGGAGCCCAGACAACTCGGGGGAGTTGTGAGGCTGAAGGAGATTACAGAGATCAGAGGGGGCGAGGCCATGGAGAGATTTATAAACAAGGATGAGAATTTTGAAATCGATGCCTTGCTTAACCCGGAGCCAATGTAAGTCAGCGAGCAAAGGGGTGATGGGTGAGCGGGACTTGGTGTGATTTAGGACATGGGCAGCCAAGTTTTGGATGACCTCAAGTTTACATAGGGTAGAATGTGGGAGGCCAGCCAGGAGTGCATTGGAATAGTCAAATCTAGAGATAACAAAGGCATGAATGAGGGTTTCAGCAGCAAATGAGCTAAGGCAGAGGCCGAGACGGACAATGTTATGGAGGTAGAAGGAGGCGGTTTTCGTTCTGCCGCGGATATGTGGCCGGGAGCTCATTTCAGGGTCAAATATGACACCTAGGTTGCGAACAATCTTGTTCAGCCTCAGACAGATGCTAGGGAAAGGGATGGAGTCAGTGGCTAGGGAACACAGTCTGTGGCGGGGACCAAAGACAATGGCTTCTGTCTTCCCAATATTTAATTGGAGCAATTAATATAATATAATAAATGATATGGAAAAGATTAATCCAGAATACTAATTTAAATTAAGCAGTGGGAGCAGAACAGGGATACAGGTTCAAACTTGTAAAGAGTGGCTTTAGGACTAATATCAGGCAGTTCTTCTTCACGCAGAGAGTGATTAACATCTGCTTGCAAGCAGATTGGTGAAGGCTAAAACCCTGAAATAATTTAGAAACAGTTAGATGCAGCACTGAGGGCACAATAGGATCATTTTGATGGATGAATTACAATGGACTGAAGACCTTCCTCATCTGTAAATATTGTGATCTTATGACTTAAGGCTTTGTTGAATGAGGCTTTTAAAGGCAGATCGAGAAGTAGAGAAGCAGAAGGCTTTAGCGAAAGAGCTGCAGAGAGTCAGTCTAAGATGGCTGTAGCAACTGCCACCAAAGGTGGAACAGAGGGAGGATGCATGCATAGAAGGCCAGATTTGAAGAACCGAAGGGAACTGGACGGATGTAAAGCTAGCTGAGGTTGAAAAGATAGGGTGAGTAAGGACATGTAGATCAGGATAAGAATATTAAATTCAATGCAGAGCAGAGCGCCAGTATAAGTTAACAAGCATGGAAGTGATGGGTTAGCAGGACTTAGTGTGAGTCAGGAAGCCTTACTCCTCTGATTTTCATGATAAATTGTGGTACATTTTGAGCAGGCAGGCTCCCAATTTGGATCATCACAATTTTCATCCTGCTATCTCACCCCACATGACACTGGAGGAGCATTTTTACAAATCTGAAGCCAGTCAAATGAGTGAGACACTAACTATGCAAAACCATTTTGTGTGCTGTACCAAAATTAATGAAGCGCCAAAAAAGGGAGCCGTAATTTTAAAAGATCATTGAACCACAGCATGAAGTAAGCAATCACCACTAACAATTATTAACCAAATATTTTACCGACTGTCAATTTTGTAATGACTATAAATCCCATGGGTGCATCAGGTCTAAAAGAATTCAGTGAAGAGTTATAAATTATCTTAATAACATAAATTGAATGCACGAAGGGCAATTAATACTATATGTTAAATCTGCAACTTATTTGACAAATGCTTCTTTGATGGCTGGGGGGTAAATACACCTTGTGGTGTGATTATAGGAAGCACAGAGCAGGAAAATCCCAGATCAGCTCCTTACTTTGTGCTGAGTTCGGTTCAGTTTGGCTGAAAGAACCATTAAGGTACATCAACTGATGTTATTGGGTTTGAAATTCCACCTGCCTTGTGCTTAAGTGTTATTGTATGGGAAAGTATGTGTAGCATGCAGCAAATGCTGATGATCTGGGAGACTTTTGCTGGACTATATTGGTTGGTGCATATCTCCTAACCTTTCAAGACATCTGGAAGAAAATAATCCACTGTGCCAATTGCTGTCCAGGCACTGTGTGTGCCTGCACATAGATTAGCTGATCTCACTGGATGACACGAGGTCAATTCATTTACATGATCTTCTTGCACTCTGGCTGCAGCGCTCCTAATGGGTCAAAAATATCAGGGCCTGAATTTTGGTGCCAACAGCCAGTGAAGGGTTGCTGCTTGCTCATTCTATGCCAAGTATGGGAGAGACGGGCCAGAAAAATCTTTGAATGATATAATATAACTCTCTGCACTACCTGCTGAAGCAGATTATGGGATGGTTGCCTAATTTAAATGAAAGTTGGGGCCTAATGATCCTGGCATACAGTTTGTGCAATGGGCATTGTGTTACCCACCAATAATGCAAGGAGTGGGCCTCCAATATGCTTCAGTGCATCAGTTGCTTGTCCTTGTATTATCAACTGCTCGAGGATGCTTATGTTATCTTCTGTTATAATCCTTCTGTCTTTTTTTAATTTGTTCTTGGCTATGGGTGAAACTAGCAAGGCAGTTTTCACAATTCAGCTCCTACTCTCACCGTAGATATTTATCTTACATATTTCCCAAATATAAGTGAAGCAATGCTTCTTTCCTTGTTGGAATAGAAACATACTAACATAGGAAATAGTCCTGGGTGCATTCTAAAACATCATTCTCCTGTCTATTTTAAGATAGTTAAAATCAGCTACTGCTATTTTCCTGTTGTTCTTGAAAATCCTTCTGAACTGTCTACAAATGTCCTCCTTTTCTCATCTTCACTGTAATACTCAGAGAATTGTACCAGTTCCCTCCATAGTAACACTTAACTACATGAATTCTGTCTTACTGCAACCCCCAGAACAACCGTACATTGTGGCATAATGATAGAATCCTTTGTGAGTACTGCTACCTTTCCCTTCTTTCCTCTCTATCTCTTCTGAAAATGTTATAATCAGGAATATCAAATGTCTAAACCTAATTATGTCTCTATTATAGCTATTATATCATGCCCTGCCATGTGATTAGTTAAAATCTCCAGTTTTATTTTGAAGCTTTGTGCATTCAGAACATACAACAACACTACCTTGGCTGCAATTGTTTGGCAATCTTACTCATTTTAATTCCTTCTCTTTATGATCTGTCCTTAATTAATTTCCTGTTATTCTCTTTCCTACATCCCTTGCTTCTATTGCTTTTCTTTCTGTTTCCTCGTCTTGTTTCTTTCTCACTATTATATCTTGAATAAACAATCTGACCAGATACTGTAAGCTTGAAGTAATGTGTGACCGTAGTCCTTTATTACAAGTCTCCAGAGTGCTTCTCCAGCCTGTGAGGCCTCCCAATGTACAGGTGCTCCCAAGGGATTGTGGGATCCGTTGGGACTCCAGGGAATGAGCTCTCTGGTGGTTATAACAACACTCCCCTGCCAAAGTCAACAGTGTAACTATTTACAATGTGAGTCGATCTGGGGCCTTCCTTTCCCTGGTTGATCGTCTCGGTGCAAATGCTGGTTTTGGTGAGTCATTTGTTGGGCCCTCGCTGGGCTGCTGTGCAGCTGGCCTTGCAGGGCTGCTGGATGTGGTGAGTCCTGCTGGGCTGCTGCAGGTGATGGGTTCTGCTTTGTGGTCAACCGCTGGGTCAGTTGCCACTTGTGTGTGTGTTGGGGGGTCGAAAAAGGTAGAATCTATTGTGGGTTGTTCTGGAGAGTCCCTGAATCTGAGTTTGGTTTGGTCCAAGTGCTTTCTGCAGGTGAGTCCATTTGAAAGTTTGAACAGAAACACCCTACTCCCCTTTTTGGCCACAACAGTGCCAGGAAGCCACTTGGGACCTTATCCATAGTTCAACACAAATACAGGATCATTAATATGGATTTCGCGTGACACATTTACACAATCATGATATGTATTCTGTTGAAGCCGCCTGCTATCTACCTGTTCGTGTCGATCAGGGTGGACTAGCGAGAGCCTTGTCTTAAGTGCCCTTTTCATGAACAGTTCAGTGGGGGGAACCTCAGTGAGTGAGTGGGTCTTGTGCGGTAACTAAGCAGGACTCAGGATAGACGAGTCTGCAGCGAGCCTTCAGTTACCCTCTTCAAGCTCTGCTTGATTGTTTGCACTGCTCGTTCTGCCTGACCATTGGACGCTGGTTTAAATGGGGTAGATGTGACATGTTTGATCCCATTGCAGGTCATGAACTCTTTGAACTCGGCACTGGTGAAGCACAGCCCTTTGTCACTCACAAGGACATCAGGCAGGCTGTGCGTGGCAAACATGGCCCGCAGGCTTTCAATGGTGGCAGCAGACGTGCTTGCCAACATTATCTCACATTCAATCCATTTGTAGTATGCATCTACAACCACAAGGAACATTTTTCCCAAGAATGGGCCTGCATAGTCGACATGGACCCTGGACCATGGTTTGAAGGGCCAGGACAATAAACTTAGTGGCACCTCCCTGGGTGCATTGCTTAACTGTGAACACGTGTTACATTTGTGCATGCAGGACTCTAAGTCTGCATTGATACCGGGCCACCACACGTGGGATCTGGCTATCGCATTCATCATTACAATGCCTGGGTGGGTGCTGTGGAGGTCACTAATGAAAGTGTCCCTGCCCTTTTTTGGCACCACTACCCGATTACCCCATAGGAGGCAGTCTGCCTGTATGGACATTTCATCTCTGCGCCGCTGGTACGGCTTTATTTCTTCCTGCACCTCTAACGGGACACTAGACCAACTCCCGTGGAGTACATCGTTTTTTACTAAGGACAGTAAGGGGTCCTGGCTCGTTCAGGTTCTAATCTATCGGGCGGTAACAGGTAATTGCTCACTCTCGAATGTTTCCATTACCATAACTAAATCTGCGGCCTGTGCCATCTCCATCCCTATGGTGGGCAATGGCAGCCTACTGAAAGCATTAGCACAGTTATCAGTGCCTGGCCTGTGGCGGATGGCGTAGTTGTATGCGGACAACATGAGCGCCTATCTCTGGATGTGGGCCGATGCATTCGTATTTATCCCCTTGCTTTCAGAAAAGAGGGATAAAAGTGGCTTATGGTTGGTTTCCAATTCAAATTTGAGCCCAAACAGATATTGATGCATTTTCTTTACCCCATAAACACACACTTACGCTTCTTTTTCGATCATGCTGTAGGCCCTCTCAGCCTTAGACAGACTTCTGGATGCATAAGCAATTGGTTGCAATTTCCCAGATTCATTAGCTTGTTGCAATACACACCCGACACCGTATGACGACGCATCACATGCTAGTACCAAACACTTACATGGATCATACAACACAAGCAATTTGTTTAAGCATAACAGTTTCTAGCTTTCTCAAAGGCATTTTCTTGGCTTTTACCCCATACCCATTCATCTCCTTTACACAGTAAAGAGTGCAATGGTTCTAACAATGTGCTAAGACCCGGTAAGAAGTTACCAAAGTAGTTCAGGAGTCCCAGAAACGACTGTAGCTCCGTCATGTTCTGTGGTCTATGTGCGTTCTTGATTGCCTCCGTCTTCGAATCGGTGGGCCTGATGCCGTCCGCCACGATTATTCTCCCCAGGAACTCCACTTCAGGCACCAGGAAAACGCACTTTGAGCGTTTTAACCTGAGCCCCACACGATTAAGCCGATTAAGAATCTCCTCCAGGTTCTGCAGGTGCTCGACTGTGTCCCGACCTGTAAGCAAGATGTCATCCTGGAAGACCACGGGTGCGCAGGACCAACTTTAGCAAGCTTTCCATGTTCCTCTGGAATATCGCCGCGGCTGATCGATTCCCAAACGGGCATCAGTTATAAATGAAGAGACCTTTGTACGTGTTGATGCAGGTGAGGCCCTTTGATGATTCCTCCAGCTCCTGCGTCATGTAGGCCGAGGTCAAGTCGAGCTTCTTGAACATTTTCCCTCCCGCCAGCGTTGCAAATAGGTCATCTGCTTTTGGTAGTGGGTATTGATCCTGCAGGGAGAAATGATTGATACTTACTTTGTAATCACCACAGATTCTGACGGTGCCGTCTTCCTTGAGGACTGGAACAATTGGACTGGCCCATTCGTTGAAATCGATCGGCGAAATGATGCCCTCTCGTTCAACCGGTCCAGCTTGATTTCCACCCTCTCTCTCATCATGTACCGTACCGCTCTTGCCTTATGATGGATGGGTCGTGCCCCCGGAATCAAGTGGATCTGCACTTTTGCTCTTTTGAACTTCCCGATATCCGGTTCGAATAGAAACATAGAAACATAGAAACATAGAAAAATAGGTGCAGGAGTAGGCCATTCGGCCCTTCGAGCCTGCACCGCCCTTCAATAAGATCATGGCTGATCATTCCTTCGGTACCCCTTTCCTGCTTTCTCTCCATACCCCTTGATCCCCTTAACCGTAAGAGCCATATCTAACTCCCTCTTGAATATATCCAGTGAACTGGCATCAACAACTCTCTGTGGCAGGGAATTCCACAGGTTAACAACTCTCTGAGTGAAGAAGTTTCTCCTCATCTCAGTCCTAAATGGCCTACCTCTTATCCTAAGACTATGTCCCCTGGTTCTGGACTTCCCCAACATCGGGAACATTCTTCCCGCATCTAACCTGTCGAGTCCCGTCAGAATCTTACATGTTTCTATGAGATCACCTCTCATCCTTCTAAACTCCAGTGAATAAAGGCCCAGTTGATCCAGTCTCTCCTCATATGACAGCCCAGCCATCCCTGGAATCAGTCTGGTGAACCTTCGCTGCACTCCCTCAATAGCAAGAACGTCCTTCCTCAGACTAGGAGACCAAAACTGAACACAATATTCCAGGTGAGTCCTCACTAAGGCCCTGCAGTACAACTAAGGTACAACTGCAGTAAGACCTCCCTGCTTCTATATTCAAATCTCCTAACTATGAAGGCCAACATACCATTTGCCTTCTTTACCACCTGCTGTACCTGCGTTCCCACTTTCAGTAACTGATGAACCATGACACCCAGGTCTCAGTGCACCTCCCCTTTTCCTAGTCTGCCGCCATTCAGATAATATTATGCCTTCATGTTTTTGCCCCCAAAATGGATAACCTCACATTTATCCACACTATACTGCATCTGCCATGCATTTTCCCACTCACCTAATGTGTCCAAATCACCCTGCAGTCTCTTAGCGTCCTCCTCACAACTCACACCGCCACCCAGCTTACTGTCATCTGCAAACTTAGAGATATTACACACTATTCCTTCATCCAAATCGTTAATGTATATTGTAAAGAGCTGGGGTCCCAGCACTGAGCCCTGCGGCACTCCACTAGTCACTGCCTGCCATTCTGAAAAGGACCCGTTTATCCCGACTCTCTGCTTCCTGTCTGCCAACCAGTTCCCTATCCACATCAGTATATCACCCCCAATACCATGTGCTTTGATTTTGCACAACAATCTCTCGTGAGGGACCTTGTCAAAAGCTTTCTGAAAGTCCAAATACACCACATCCACTGGTTCTCCCTTGTCCACTTTGCTAGTTACATCCTCAAAAAATTCCAGAAGATTCGTCAAGCATGATTTCCCTTTCATAAATCCATGCTGACTTGATCCGATCCTGTCACCGCTTTCCAAATGCGCTGCTATTTCGTCTTTCATGATCGATTCCAACATTTTCCCCACTACTGATGTCAAGCTAATTACCTGTTTTCTCTCTCTCTCCTTTTTTAAAAAGTGGTGTTACATTAGCTACCCTCCAGTCCATGGGAACTGATCCAGAGTTGATAGACTCTTGGAAAATGATCACCAATGCATCCACTATTTCTAGGGCCACTTCCTTGAGCACTCTGGGATGCAGACTATCAGGCCCCGGGGATTTATCGGCCTTCAATCCCATCAATTTCCCTAACACAATTTCCCGCCTAATAAGGATATCCTTCAGTTCCTCTTCTCACTAGACCCACTGTCCCCTAGTACCTTCGGAAGGTTAGCGAGGGGAACTTGTTTAGGACCTGGGCACATGAAGTGTCGTCGATGGACGAGAGTGCTCGGATGTCGTCCCAGTCCCAGCGTATCTTTCCTAGCCAGCTCCTGCCGAACAGCGTGGGGCCATCACCCGGTACCACCCAGAGTGGTAAATTGTGCACCGCTCCATCGTAGGAGACCTTTACGGTAGCACTGCTGATTATGGGAATCAGTTCCTTTGTGTATGTTCTCAGTTTAGTACGAATGGGAGTCAGGACTGGCCTTGAGGCCTTGCTGCACCACAATTTATCAAAAGTCTTTTTGCTCATTATGGACTGGCTCGTGCCCGTGTCCAGCTCCATTGACACCAGGAGTCCATTTAATTCAACCTTCAGCATTATCGGGGGATACCTTGTGGTAAATGTGTGCACCCCATATATCTCTGCCTCCTCAGTCTGAGGCTCTGGTTCAACATGATCCACTGTGGATCTGCCCTCCTCTGCAACATGGTGGTTTGCAAGATTGGCAGGGTTTGCAGCTCGCCTGCACATACGTTGGAGGTGTCCCATTGTTCCACAGCCCTTGCAAATGTATTCTCTGAAGCGGCATCAATGAAAATGATGCTCACCTCTGCAGCACCAAAAAGGTGTTAATGACCTTGCATTCACCACCCTTGATGGTGGACTCTGAGACATCTGCGGACGTGCAGCTGCAAGCATATGAGTCCTGCCCTGTACATTACGATTCGAAAACATTACTTTGTTCACAGTACTTGCAGCAGCACTTGTGTGCTGAGAGATTTGTTTGGTATTGTCACTGGTGGCGATGAGCGCCTGGGCTATCGCTATGGCTTTACTCAAGGTTCGGGTTTCTACAGTCAAAAGTTTGCAAAGTATTACTTCATTGCCAATGCCAAGGACAAAGAAGTCCCTGAGCATGTGCTCCAAGTGTCCTTCAAATTCGCAATGTCCTGCAAGGCGCCTTAGCTCGGCGACTTCCTGGCCTTCAGACCTCTTGTATGTGTAGAACCGGTACCTCGCCATCAGAACGCTTTCCTTCGGGTTTAGATGCTCCCGGGCCCCAGTGTGCACAAATCATTGTACGATTTCTCTGTCATTTTCGCTGGAGCAAGCAGATTTTTCATGAGGCCATACGTTGGTGCCCCGCAAATGGTGAGGTGGATCGCCCTTCGTTTGGCAGCGTTCAGTTCTCCTTCCAGCTCGTTGGCCACGAAGTATTGGTCGAGTCACTCCATGAAGGTTTCCCAATCATCTCCCTCTGAAAATTTCTCTCGGATGCCCACGGTTCTCTGCATTTCTGTGGTGGGGTTCATCATCTGTATGTCGTCGCCAGTTGTTATCTCTTGAATAAAGAATCTGACCAGATACTGTAAGCCAGAAGTAATGTGTAACTGTAGTCCTTTATTACAGGTCTCCAGAGTGCCTCTCCAGCCTGTGAGGCCTCCTTATGTACAGGTACTCCCAAGGGATTGTGGGATCCCTTGGGACTCCAGGGGATGCGCCATCTGATGGTTAAACAAGGTATTTACATGTTTACATATATAACACTCACCCCCTTTAATTATTATTTTAAATCCTCCCCATAATTGTAGTGAGTATCCCAGCAAGAACAATGGTTCTCGTCCTGTTCAGATCAAGCCCAGACATCCTGTACTGGGCACTGCTTCTCTGTAGTGCTATTCTGAATTGTTCCCTGCAGTCCAATCTCTCCAGCTGCACACATATCTCCCTTATGTTGCTATTCCCACACCAATTATCATGTAGCAACAGAAGTAAAGTTGATGTACCACACTTAAAGTTCCTTCAGCAACACCTCAAAACTCGTTAGATGTATCAAATTATTTTGAAATGCAATGATTTTGTTCTGTGTATAAACACAGCTGTCATTTTGTGCACAGCAAGACCCTACAAACAATAATGAATGACCAGTTAATCTGTTTTTTTTCCTGTTAGTTCAGGATACTAGGAGAATTCCCTTCTTTGAATAGTACCATGGGATCTTTACTATCCACCTGAACCACCGGAACAAGCCGATACAATCGTCAGTATTGTACTGAAAACTTTATCTTAGATAATGTGCAGAAATCTTGGGGTGGGCTTAAAGCTATAATTTTGTGATTCAGAGGAAACAGTATAGCAACTGAGCCAAGTTGACACTCATATTGATCAATGGGTGAGTTTACAGAAAATAAGAAATTAAAATTAAATTATATTAAACCAGTTGTCCCATTTTTTTCATGCAAGTTGAATTTGTTAATGTTAACAGAGAAACAGAAAATTAGATTAGTAATAATACTTCTCCAGGCACCTCAATTGCACTTAAACAGTATAATATTTTTAAAATGTAATGCTTGGATGTGGGTGCCGCTGCTAAGGCTGCATTTATTGCCCTTCCCTAGTTACCCTGAGAAGCTTGTGGTGGGCTTCTCCTACAACAAATGCAGTCCTTGTTGTGATGATGTTAAATAGAGAATTTCAAGGTAAATCAAGATAAATCAAAAATATCTCTATCGTAATGTGAACATGACCCAGCGATAAATGGCAGTATATGTCCAAGTCAGGACGGCTTGTGATGTAGAGAGTAGCTAGCGGGTGACAGTGCGCCCACAACATTAATGCCCTCGTGCATCTTGGTGGTAGAGGTCACGGGGCTCAAAGATGTTATCAAAGTAATTCTTACAGTTAATAGTGAGTAAATTATCCGCCAACCTAGCAGCAGCCTGAGGCCATGTCGATTTTAACCGCCAGGGTTCATTACCATTCTGCCGATCCATTTCCTGCGAACTCTGTGGGGAATTTGATTCTGGGAGGATCTTGGTGGTGGTGGTTGTGGGTTTAGGAGGTGCTGCCCTTTTTCTTCAATGAACTTATTTAACTGTTTGGTGTAAAATACTGCAGCCACAATGATCAAATGGTTAATCTACACAGTGCAGCAATTGGAAAACCACAAATGTAACGCCCCTATTTCAAAAAGGAGGCAGACAGAACTCAGGAAACTATAGACCAGTTAGCCTAAGATCTGTCGTTGGGAAAATGCTAGAGTCCATTATTAAGGAAGCAGTAGCAGAACATTTGGAAAAGCATAATTCAGTCAAGCAGAGTCAGCATGTTTTTATGAAAGGGAAGTCATGTTTGACAAATTTACTGAAGTTCTTTGAGGATGTAACGAGCAAGGTGGATAAGGGGGAACCAGTGTATGTGATGTATTTGGATTTCCAGAGGCATTTGATAAGATGTCACATAAAAGGTTACTGCACAAGATAAAAGATCACGGGGTTGGGGGTAATATATTAGCATGGATAGATGATCGGCTAACTAACAGAAAACAGAGAGTCGGGATAAGTAGGTCATTTTCCGGTTGGCAAACAGTAACTAGTGGGATGCCACAGGGATCGGTGCTGGGGCCTCAACTATTTACAATTTATATTTATAATTTGGATGAAAGGATCGAGTGTAATGTAGCCAAGTTTGCTGATGATACAAAGATGGGTGGGAAAGCAAGTTGTAAGGAGGACACAAAAAATCTGCAAAGGGATATAGACAGACTAAGTGAGTAGGCAAACATTTGGCAGATGGAGTATAATGTGGGAAAATGTGATGTTATCCACTTTGGCAGAAAAAATAGAAAAGCAAATTATAATTTAAATGGATAAAAATTGCAAAGTGTTGCAGTACAGAGGGACCTGGGGGTCCTTGTGCATGAAACACAAATAGTTAGTATGCAGGTACAGCAATTAATCAGGAAGGCAAATGGAATGTTGGCCTTTATTGCAAGGGGGATAGAGTATAAAACCAGAGAAGTCCTGCTACAACTGTACAGGGTATTGGTGAGGCCACACCTAGAGTACAGCATACAGTTTTGGTCTCCGTATTTAAGGAGGGATATACTTGCATTGGAGGCAGTTCAGAGAAAGTTTACTAGGTTGATTCCTGAGATGAAGGGGTTGACTTATGAAGAAAGGTTGAGCAGGTTGGGCCTGTACTCATTGGAGTTCAGAAGAATGAGAGGTTATCTTATTAAAACATATAAGATAATGAGGGGGCTCGACAAGGTAGATGCAGAGAGTGTAAATTCCCGGATTCTTTTACTTCAATCTGGTTCAGTAAAATTACTGAGTCGAATACCTCTTGTGCTTTGAACAAAGCAGTCTTTATTACCGGCCAGTAAGACCTATCAGACAGAAGATATACTCTCTGGATAGAGCGTACACACTCCCTACGGATAGGTGAAGTTACATCGTAAAGCGTTAACAGTTATACAGTTTTGAAATCAGATAACAAAATACAAATGGATTGACAGTCTAACTCAGCCACTCATTAGTCAATCTATATGATATGTTCTTCTTGAATGCTCAAGTATTGCCTCTAAATGTTTCAATCTAATGGTGTGACTATTTACTGAGACCTTGCAATTCTGCAGATGTATTTCATGTTACAATTATATATTATTGGCAGGATTAGTGACTTGAAACCTTGAGACAGACTGTTAGCTATGCTGATGTTGCACTATTTGCAATCTGACATTCTCCCAGCTATTCTTCCATAGCTTATACATTTTCATATATCCCGTTTACTTTACTGTCCTTAATTCCATATATTCCGTTCAGATATCCACATCCCCCCTTTTATCATTCTATGATAACATTTAGGATCATTCTATGAGTATTGCATTGTTGAGTAGTTCTCTAGTTTGTTGGATCATAACCCGGAAACCCTTGACCACAAGAGGGTCTGCTAACCTTGTCATTGCTTTACAGCAGATGTTAAGGCAACCAACAATCAAACAGCAGGTAATTATTGCCCCATGTATTAGATAGGATCTCCAAGATCCACCCAGAAACCAATCAAACCTGCTAAGTTCTTTTGCTGGTGTGGATAACTTTTTCACCTCCCTCCTTATGTGATCGGCAAGGTGGGTTATGTTTTCTGAACTATCAGGAATGTAAGTGCAACATTCAGATCCTATCAGGGCACACGTTCCCCCTTTCTCAGCTAACAGGTAATTGAGGGCCATTCGGTTTTGTAATGCTACGGTCCTTATCGCTACCATTTCAGTTGTGATGCCCTCCAGAGCCTCAGCAGTGCGGTTAGCTACCTGTTCCAATATCGTTTCTTTGAATCCATCTAACAGTCTCAGTTAGGGTCAGGGGAACGGTGCGCAAAGGAATTCCCCCTTTAGAATGTATAGGGATATGTGAACACACCCAGCATCTAGTGAAGTGCCCTTTTTCCGCATAAACGTAAGACATATACAAAAAGGTGTTTACATGGAGCTCTCGCCTTTGTCTTCCTTCCCGTGCACCAAAACTGTCATATATCAACACTATTATGCAGACAGTAGCATACAGACACAGTCTCATCTTATAAATAGTCCAATTATTTAGCTGATAAAAAGAGTTCTGTTTTCACGTTTCCCTTCAGGTTTCCGTCAGTGTATTTGGCTGTCTGACAGGTAAGAGTTCAAACTGATCCTCCTTCAACTGCCTTGTTCAGCTATAGGGAGGAGGAGATCTGGAACAGAAACAGGAATTAGACTAACCAGCAAAATTTGTTTAAATGGTGATGAGCTTGCAGTGGTGCAGGTGAACCCAGGCACTTTTCCCCTCAACCTTGGCTGCAGTGGGGGTAGTGAGTGACACCTAAAAAGGCCCCTCCTATTGTGGCTCTAATCCCTTCCGAATCCATACTTCCCTGGTGCCACGAGGGACAATTCGGGTAAAACTGGGAGGTCGAGGTGAGCATCTTGAACCTGGTTGTGAACTAGTCGCAGAGCCTGAGTCAGAGAAAGAACATAGGTGGTCATCAGTCTAGCTGAGATCTCATATCTAGGAACAATTTCCCTCATTAACACCTTAACAACAGTCTGAGTCTTATTGTCCAGGTTAGGGTAGGCTTCAATCCATCTGCTAAACACATCTACTATTACTAACACATATCTGTAACACTGAAGTTTTTGCAACTCAATGTAGTCCAACTGAAATGTCTCAAAGGGACCTTCGGGTAGGGGCGTTTTACCCCAATCACAGGGGACTCCCTTCCCTGGATTATGTTGCTGGCCAACCAGGCAACGACTACTGATGTTCTGGGTGATCGCCTGGAGTCTAGGGTGCCCCCAAGTAGCCAAAAGTGTGTCACTCGTGGTCCTTGCTCCACAATGAGTAGCAAAATGCAGACATTCTATAACCCATGAGGCCAACTCGTCAGACATGCAAGTCTGTTCCGCGGGAGTGGTCCAGAGTTTAGAAACATTGTCATAAGTACATGCATAATATTTCCACAACAGTTTATCTTTTTCAGGAGCGTCCCCCTGTGCTTTTATAACATCTTGGATGGTTGGCATTGGTTTTTCCGAGGCTAACTTATCCTTCGCAGGATTTTTAGTCTGACTCATAATTTTGGGCACTACCATCTGTTGGTCACGAGAGGCCTGTTTGGCCTCTTGGTCAGGACAACGATTCCCTATATCAACCAGAGAATTTCCGGTAGTATGGGCAGTACATTTGACAATGGCAATGCGTTTGGGGAACATGAGGGCTTGCAACAAATCAGATACTAACCGTTTATGAGATATCTCATTCCCCTGTGAGGTTAGGAATCCCCTATTTTTCCATAATTGTCCGAAATCATGCGCCACCCCAAAGGCATACCTAGAGTCGGTATAGATATTGACTTTGAGATCTTTGGCCAAGATACAGGCTTGGGTGAGGGCGAATAGTTCAGCTTGTTGAGCAGAATAGGCGGTTTCAAAGCGGCAGATTCCAAGACCTGATTCTCCTGGTTTACTATGGCGTATCCTGAGATTCGTGTATCTTCTGGATTAATAGAAGTACTTCCGTCAACATACATAAACAATCATGACTGGGTTCTTCCTCATCTTGGGGTGGCTCAGTAAGAATACAGTCTGGATCTTCCATTGGTACATCAACTAAATCCTCCCTGACTGATGTGGCCTCTTAAATTAAAGATAAACAATCATGACTGGGTTCTTCCTCATCTTGGGGTGGCTCAGTAAGGAAACAGGCCGGACTAATTGCAGTACAGTGCCGAAAGGTCAGTTTAGGATTACCTGTGATTTCAGTGGGTTCTGTCGGATAGAGGGCCAGTCCACATTGCCCTGCACTGGGATCTCAATTAATGGGAGTATAACCCACTTGGAAGGGGTCCTCTGCCCACACATGAGGATCCACATAATCAGGTATGTCCGAGCCAGTATGATGCCGTAGAGTTGTTAATACTTTCTCGGGGTCCCCATTAAATTGGACTGTTCGGCCATGTTTTACAATTTGCACATCCTGGCTGGTAGGGTCAGCCTCATCTATGGCCTTACGTACCATAACTCCCAAATCTTTAGCATGGTGAGGGGCTAATACTTCACGAGCAATATGCGGTGCCATTGTTAGGGGCTGTTTCCACAGATTCTTATCCACTTCCACAAAATCTGCCTCTCTTTCCAGTCCAGTCACTCTAGCCCTTAATAGAATTCCCTTCACTTCCCCTTCGTGATCCTGATAAAAGTTCTGCAGGTCCTGATTCTTTCCACTGGGATCGTATGCTAGGGTCACGTGATAGGGTGCCTGCGGCAGGTCCAGAGACCACCACTGAGGGGTTCTAGTGGTATAATACTGCCGCTTAAGGGTTTCCTGTTTTACAATAATCTCCATACTCCAAATGCAACTGGAATTTGCAAAGGAGGTCTCTAGCCATCAAGTTACAGTCCAGATTGGTAGTGATGACAAATCGATGTTCTATCAATTCTTCTTGGTAACCCACTTTAACTAGTTCTGACACCGGGAATGTCGAGATTTGTCCCAGGAATCCTGAAAGTTCCTGTGTTTCAGTAGAAGCAGGGAGTTTAAGCTTTGATTGTACAGAAGACATGAAGGCTCCCGTATCTATCAAAAAGGGTTGCCACTCATTCAGAATGGGTTCGTCGTCCGGGGAGGATCCCTGCACAATCAAGCTGCGTAGTCAATCGGGGGACAATTGACCAAAGGGGTTGTTCTGGGAGAAGTTAATGTAAGATCCTCCTCTCCCCCCTTGCCCCCCTCCTCTTCCTCCTCTTCCTTTTCCATGCTGACGGTAGGGGCAATTTTTATTCCAATGTCCTTCCTGCCCACAATTAAAACAGTCAATTCCTCTTACCCAGTCCCGGCCTCTTCCCATACCATGCCGGGGACAATAGGGAGGTTTATTAGCAGGGCTCGGGCCGTTTGGTTGTTTAGTATAACCGTATCCTTGCTTATCCATCCAATCCTGGGTATGCCACACTACGGTTCTATTGATCCTTCCTCCCGAGATGGCTCTTCCTTTCTAGTCACGTATTCAGTCTTGACCCGGGTTGGGGGCGCACCTCCCCCCTCCCCTTTCTTTTTCTGCCAATAATATCTAACTGTCCTCTCCATCTGTCCGGATAGCGTGAGCAATCAAATAGTTGTTTGAAGATCACAGACATCTATAGAGAGGTGGTCTGCAGCTTGTTGTGCATCAGGGTTTGGCATTGGTCTGACAGGGAATTGGTGTCGGGACTTTGGGATCTTGGAAATCATTTCTAGGCCGGAGGATGTTTCAGAGCTGTCTGACTGCTTGACAGTTCTGCGTCTCGATCGGCGGGGGTGTTTGCTATGTCTTTCACAACTTGGACTGGTAGGTTGACTAGAAGATTTACGGGACTGTTTGTGATGTTGAGATATAGTTCTGCCCTTTCGAGTGTGAGATCTGGTCCTTTCGGCTATATTGCCTGTGAACTGGGGATCCGAATCGCTATCAGAGGATGAGGAGTCAGTTTGGGTTTGTTGCTTTGGTGATATGTGGTTGTTCCTAACTCTTTTTACCGGAGTGTTAGGTGGAGGGTGTTGGGAAAAGGACTGGAGCAAGAGGCCAGGGGGTGCGGGAGGCGCCGTTGGGCGCTGAGTCAGTGGCCACTCATCAATTTCATCATCAGCCTCAGTTAACACAAAGCCAGCCATTTTAACTTGTAGTTGATCAATACCTTTCTCAGAGGTCCCAGAGGATCTCTTAGCAAGTTTCTCGTGCGCACATTCATTCTTTTTTTTTTAAGACGTCTACAGTTTTAACATGTGTTCCCTCTGTCAATGCAAGTCCAAATTTAATAGCATTTGTTTGCCAACTCGATAGAAGTGATGCATCTTTTAATTTCTGACAATAATGTCGCCAGGTTGCAATAAAAATTTTTTATCCCCTTTTCCTCGTCCCCTTCTCCAAATTAATCCCTGTGCTTTTTGTTTACCTCTACGCTTCTAGTGTCACTTAGAGGCCACTGGTCATCCCCTAATAATTTATTCAGGGCTCCTGATAATTTTCTAAAGTCTTCAGCTCTTTCAGGGAATTCCTCACATAGCTTTTGTAGCGGATTATCCGCATCCGTGGTTTTATCTAACTGATTACCCATTTTCACACTGCCCCTCGTATTACTGTGTCGCTACGCGTTCGTGTCGTCGTGCAATTTAAACAAACTTAAAAATAGACACAGACTTTACAGAACTAACACTGACTTTAACTAACTCCAAATAACCAAACTTTACTAATGCTAACACTTACCCGCGTCGCCGCACGATTTCAATACTAAACCACGTCGCCTCGCAGTTCACGTCGCCGCGCAATCCGCGTTGCCTCGCAGTTCACGTCGCCGCGCAATCCGCGTCGACCCGTGGCTCGCGTCGCCGCGCGAGTTAAGATACTTTAACTTTAAAAGGTAAACAAGGACTTCTAACACTTACCCGCGTCGCTGCGTGGTTCGCGTCGCCACGCGATTTACAAAATAGACAAAGACTTCTAACACTTACCCGCGTCGCCGTGCGGTTCGCGTCGCCGCGCGATTTCAATACTTAAAACTTTACTTAAAACTCTAAACACTTTAAGACTTACAGACTTACTGCCATTAGCACTGACTTTCGCGATTCGCGTTGCTGCGCCTCTGCGTCACTACGTGTCGGCGTCACTGCGCGTTTACGTCACCGCACGTCTACGTCACTGCGCGTTGACATCATTGCGCGTTCGCTTCACTGCGCGTTTACGTCACTGCGCGTTCGCTTCGGCCCTACCTTCCGAGTTGCTGCGGGGGTTTTTTTTTAAATTCAATCAGAGCCTAGACGGGCCAAGTGATATACAAGGTCGACGTCGTACCTGAGTTGAACACCTATCTTCTATTTAAATCCCCATTTTATTCCCTGTGAGCCTAATTTTCTAATTTTGATTTCTTATGAGCCTCAATTAATTTCTTTCAGTCTCCAAATTTCTCTATCCTTTCGCGTTACTGCGCAGTTTAAATTCAATCAGTCAATGAAAGCCCTAATTTAATGGAGTTTTTCTGCCAATTGGACAGGAGTGATTTTATATTTTTCATAATTTAAAATCTCAGAACATTTTTTCTTTCAGCACCTATTTAGTACGTTACTTTTTTTTATAACTAGAGAGAAGTCTGGCACGTAGGCTGTGGACTGCTTTTCGTTATCTCAATTGTTCCAGCCTCAAGGTCGTGTTATTTAATATAATTTTTTTAAAAATCCTTTTGAATCCATCTCAGTTGTTTTGCTGTGCCTTCTCTGAATGTTTGCTTTCAACAAGTTTTTCTTTTTTTTTAACCACCGGGACCATGTAATTTTTTCTTTTTTAACAAATCTATCCTTTGGGCATTTCCTGGCTCCGCAACTTATCATCCGAATATACGTAATTCAATAAGGTTCACACTCTTAAACTTCCCACATACAGGACAACACTACGAAGGGTTAAAACAAACTTTCATTCTGTTTGAGATAAAACAAACCACAACTCCCCGGCTTTTTTTTTACAGTAAAAGTCACAGAAGCATTTCTCATTTAAACAGACATTCACAAGAGTCTCTTTTCTTTCCTATTAATTTTTTTTTTTTGGATTCATGATTGATCATCTATCCCTATCTAGCTCTAACTATCTTTCCCTTTCCAAGTCGCCGCTTGGTTTGCGTCATCGCGCAATTTCCCTATCTCTATCCCTATTCTAAGTTTGAAAGGTATTCACCAGATTGTCCTGGATCTCGTTCAGACACTACCTGAGAACCAGCGAGTGGCTAAACTTTCCTCAGACTTTTGAAACCGGGGGAAACTGGAGCAGTATTGAAATCATACTCACTCCAGTGGCCATTTTCCCCTCGTCTCGTCCAAGGCTAGTCTGGCTCTTAATTCGCAAGTTTTCGGCAGTCGTCCGTTGAGATCCCACTTCTGACACCAAATGTAAATTCCCGGATTCTTTTACTTCAATCTGGTTCAGTAAAATTACTGAGTCGAATACCTCTTGTGCTTTGAACAAAGCAGTCTTTATTACCGGCCAGTAAGACCTATCAGACAGAAGATATACTCTCTGGATAGAGCGTACACACTCCCTACGGATAGGTGAAGTTACATCGTAAAGCGTTAACAGTTATACAGTTTTGAAATCAGATAACAAAATACAAATGGATTGACAGTCTAACTCAGCCACTCATTAGTCAATCTATATGAGATGTTCTTCTTGAAAGCTCAAGTATTGCCTCTAAATGTTTCAATCTAATGGTGTGACTATTTACTGAGACCTTGCAATTCTGCAGATGTATTTCATGTTACAATTATATATTATTGGCAGGATTAGTGACTTGAAACCTTGAGACAGACTGTTAGCTATGCTGATGTTGCACTATTTGCAATCTGACATTCTCCCAGCTATTCTTCCATAGCTTATACATTTTCATATATCCCGTTTACTTTACTGTCCTTAATTCCATATATTCCGTTCAGATATCCACAAGAGGATGTTTCCACTCATGGAGGAATCTAGAACTAGGGGGCATAGTTTCAGAATAAAGGGTCGTCCATTTAAAACTGAGATGAGGAGGAATTTCTTCTCTGAGATGGATGTAAATCTGTGGAACTCTCTGCCCCAGAGAGCTGTGGAGGCTGGGTCATTGAATATATTTAATGCCGAGGTAGACAGATTTTTGAATGATAAGGGAGCGAAAGATTATGGGGAGCAGGCAGGGAAATGGAGCTGAGTACATGATCAGATCAGCCATGATCTTATTAAATGGCGGAACAGGCCGAGCTGTCAGTTTGGTCCGGGCGGTCCTCCGCTGCAGCAGGGAAAGGACCGTCACGTGGAGGCAGGTCTAACCTCAACGGTAAGTAAGAAGACCTGCAAAAAAAGGTTAGTAAACTTCTTTTCTTCATTTTTTTCCCCAGCGATTCAGGTGGATGGGGTCCCCTGAAGTTTTTTCAGTGTTTTTTTTTAGTTTTTGGCAATTTAGTTTTTATCTGTTCCCCTCTCCCTGGGCCCGATTCAATCCTCAGTGGTACTTTGCCGAGGATTACATTTGCCGCCGAGATTGGGAACTCCAACCCGCTGCCCCCCATATTCAGGGTGTGTCTCTTTTTTGCCGCAAGGCAGTCTTTCCATGACTTTTCCACGGAACTCGCGCCCAAAGTACCGTCAGTTATCTCAGTCGTCCTTTGGGCGGCACTTGGGCGAACTTAGCTTCCACCAGGTTCGGGCCATGATTTTAATCCTGAAAATATCCTTACATTTGACATTCTTGTCAGAAACGCACAAAACATTACTTCAACATGCTGTCAGGGAGATTTGTGACAACATGAAGTTATTTGGGGTTTTGAGTTTACATTTCACTTTTTAATATTTTAAATATTCTACATTTGGAAATAACTCTCCAATTCATTCATAAATTCGAAGCAACTTCCTTCAGCAAAAAGCAACTTATTCTTTTTACAATAAATAACCCTTGAATTTGGATCTGCTTTCAGCTAGAGTGATCAAGCCAGACCTGCCATGCATTGTTCTGTGGTAACCTTCATCCACAAAAATCAATGGGGGCACCTTGATCACTTTCATGAGTGGATAAAACCTCTCTGATATAGATGGGGATACAGGAGCATACATTTTTTGCGAGCATGCTGGTGACACAGAAGCTTGCCTGGTTTTACAAATCTGTGACTTTGTGCGATTTTCCTCCCTTTCTTTGGGAGAGCACTTAATTTGACTTTGACACCTCCCATGGATAGAACAGATGTGACTTATAATTTTCCATGCAATGAATCGCATCTATAATCCACATACTTTAGAATGCCACTGCATGATATATTAAACCACCAATCATACTCTGTACTCTACAGTGATATTTTTCTCTTTTTGTTATATGTTTTACTTTTCTGATGACCCCATTAGTTAATTCAGTGAGTGGGCAATTAAAGAATAATAGTTTTGGAGATCAGACAGATCTTTTCAGACTCTGACAAGTCTTACTGATGGTCCTAAGTTCTTAATATGCAGTTGGGTTTAACCTGACCTGCCCTTCTATGGCTAACGCCCAGGTACTCACTTTTTTCAAGTATAAATTGACACACTCTGAGATTAGTTAATTAAATCCTGAGGGAAGTTTCGGTAGATTGGCATTTGGTTGCAAAACCCTGGGTCCTGCCCATGGGAGAGGCTAGGTTATCGAGGTCTCATTTTATAGACTCATTTTATTTCTCCATTTTTAGACTATTGACATGTTGAAGTGTGACAAATGCACGTTAGACTCAACACTTTTATACATATAGAAACTGACACAACTTCAAATATGATGGCAGCATTTCATCATCAATCATGTCTTTTGCAGCTTCATTTACAAACCTGTGGGGATGAATTCCTCTTATTCAAAGAATTAGAAGGAGACCATTCACCCCATCGTGCCTCTTTGAAGAGCTATTAAATTAGTCCCACTCCCCTGCTCTTTCCCCATAGTCCTGCAGATTTCTTCTTTTCAATAATATATTCAATTCTCTTTTGAAAGCCACTGTTGAATCTGCTTCCAGCACTCTTACAGGCTTGCATTCCAGATCATAACAACTCACTGCGTAAAAGACATTTTCTCCTCTGATTCTTTTGCCAATTATCTTAAACCTGTGTCCTTCTGTTATCTACCGATTCTCTAACCAGTGGAAACAATTTCTCTCTATTTGCTCATAATTGAGAACATCTCTATTAAATCTCCCCTTAACCTACTCTGCTGTAAGGAGAACAATCCCAGCTTTTCTAATTGGTTAGTGAATTAATACTACAAATAAATGAGGGAAAAACTCCTTTGTTGAGTGAATCTAGAGAAACTTTTTGGGCTAGATTTTCCATGTTTTTTGCATGCTTAACGCCCACTTAATGTCCATTTTACCGATGAAATGACGTATAATGCCCAGATATTGCCCACAAAATGGAAACTGACGGGCATTTTTCGAAAACTTATCGCCGAACGTTACTTTCCCCATGTGCGTAATGCCGGGAAAAAATAATACCGTCCGCCCACTTTTTTTGGGCGGAATAATCAGAATGGGCAAAATCAACGGCCATAATATCGCCCAGCGTTACTTTCCGCACGGAATGAAAGTCGAGATTCAATAATACCGACCGCCCATTTTTTTTTGTCGTAAAGAGCACATTTGGTGAAACTAACGCCCAGGGAATCGGCCAGCGTCACTTTCACCACCTCGCACACATATTGCCCACAATATCGCTCACCTAAAAAACTGCCTGGAAAAAGTGGAACTGTTCGAAACTAAAGCCAGCGGTGTAGCTGCCATTTTTTAAATCGCAGTTCGCTTCATTCAAAAGGCTGCTTCAACTTCGGGGGAGTTTGCATTGACTCTGGAGTTCTTCTCAGGCGAAGTGACCATCTCAACAGACATATTTTCAGACTCTGGACTATTGGGGGTTTACTCGAGATGTATTTTAGTGAGGAAATTATTGCTTCTGATCAATCGCTGTTATACTTTGATTGCAATGGGGCCAGCCATTTCTCAGCCTGCATCGATTAATACGCAGATGCTGCAGAGTGCAGATGGCTCAATGTGTGATGCACATCATTATGTCCCCAATTTAAGACGTGCAAGAATGAGGAGGAGGGCCAGACCATAAATACCCCGCACGTACACGGAAAAGAGGTCTTACCTCGACGTGTCTGACCACAAATGCTTTTGGAGACTGCGCTTCCACAACGTGGTGATCAATGAAATATGTGAGCTCATCAGGCCACATATGAAGCCTGCCATCAGGACATCAGTGTCGGTCGATGTCAAGGTCACTGCGGCTCTGTCTTTCTACGCGTCCGGTTACTTTCGGGCCTCCGTGGTCGAGATTTCCCCTCTGTCTCACCATGCCACTCATCGCTGCATTAGACAGGTCACGGAGGCCCTGTACGCGTGAAGGTTGGACTTTATCAGCTTCTCCATGACCACAGAGGCTCAGACTGACAGGGTTGGAGCATTCTACCGCATTGCTAAGTTCCCCAGGGTGCAAGGAGCAATACAGTGCACTCACATCGCCATGCGGGCACCTTCTAAGGACCCGGAGCTTTTTCGTGGCAGAAAAGGATTTCACTCCCTGAAGGTCAACTAGTTGTCGACCACAACCAGATCATAATGGCAGTGAATGCCAAATATCCGGGCAGCTTCGATGAGGCTCACATCCTGCGTGAGAGCGCTGTCTCTGACATCTTTAATAGTCAGCCACAAGGACAATGCTGGATGCCTGGTGATAACCGATATGGCCTAGCCACCTGGCTGATGACTCCCCCTGCGTTACACCCACACCGAGTCCGAGAATCGATACGACCAGAGCCACAGAGACACACGCAATGTTGTTCACAAAACAATAACTGTGCTTAAACAGCAATTTAGATGTCTGGGCCACTCAAGAGGGGAGCTACACTACAACCCTGAGCAAGTAGCTAAATTCATGGTCGTGTGTTCCATGCTGCACAACCTGGCTATCAGGAAGAGACAAGAATTGCCAGAAGGGACTGATGCTCCACCTCAGGAGAGAGAGGAAGAGGACGACAAGGATCTGGACGCTGACCTAGGGCCAGACAATCAGGCTGGCTATGCAACCATGCCCACGACTCCCTCCAGCCTGCAGGAAAGGGCCCTTGGTGGCTAAATAGCTGCAAGACTCTTATGTGAGGAGCTGATATCTGAATGATTTGCCTGAAAGAATGTTGCTGTGAATGACAACGCTGACACACTGCTGTGTGTGTGCAGCTCAGACATCAATGGTGCCCATCACCTTGGTGCCAGTTAAAGTTTACGTTGATGGAAGTTAAGTTTTATTTAACCCTTTCATGATAAGGAATCACCAGTGTGTAATGGTCCAGCTATCCGAGACAATGCGCAACAAACTTATGTTCAATAAAAAAAATTTTACACCAACATTGGTCTGAAATCGTAAGTATCACGGGCAAAAACACCCAACCCTGCCCACACCCCACTTTTTCCACCATTGACATCAATCAAATGTTCAACATGTCCAGCAACACAGAATACAAAGGCAAAGCAGGAGGGTGGTCCCCTCCCCCCATACATTACAACTAATTGCATACACCCAGATGGAGAAAAAACACAGCCATCACCTGCGGATATGTACCTCACTTTCCTTCCCCCCTCCTCTTCTCCCTATCTCTACCCTTTTCCCTCCTCGCTCCACGGTGCCTGGCCGAGGAGCTCCTCAGGCAGTGCCTCATTGGGGGGGATGAAGGCAGAGGCGGTGGTTGCTCGATTACGGGAGCGGGGGGCACTGAGGGGGCAACATTCTCTGATGTAGAAGCAGAATCTTGGTCCTTCCTCTCATCTGTCGTTCGCAATGATGGTGAGGAACCTCGAAGTGGAGTGCTGCGCTCCGGGACCACTGGGAGGCCTGCGCCAGCAGTGTTCCTGGCTATCGTCTCCAGGGCCTCCGCCAACCGCGGAACGTACTCGGTCATATTGGCCAGCGGTCTGGATATGCCCCCCAATGCTTCGATGAGCTGGTCACCAATGCCTACAATCCTCCTGGACAACTGTACCATCTCTCCGCTCTCATGTGGCGCTCACGGACCAGATCTGCCGCGTCCACGAGGCCTCCGCAGGATCGGCGCCATCTTGGGGACAAATGGGGTGCCCTGTGGTGAGGTGCTTGGGGCCAGTACCTCCAGAGTGGAGGCGGGAATGACCGGAGGACCACGAGATGACCTGTGGGTAGATGGCTTCTGGAGCGTGGCAATGCAGGTTCCTCGAAGTCCGCGCTCTCATTCGTAGAGAACAGCGGATTAACGGGCGAGAATCAGATCGCCTCAGCTCCAGATGTAGGATCGTCCGGAGAGTCGCGCCCCATGCCCCCACCTTCTGGCCTCTATGGTCTTACCTGGGGCCATGCTGCTGGCTGAGCTGCAAAACACAAATGAGGTTATTAGAGGAGAAGGGGGTGCTAGGGTCACAAGGTGAGTCCAGCGCTACACACAGCATATGCACGACAAAAGCACCACCGCGATCAAAATCATCACAGACATCATATTTCATGACCATGAACACATTCTGCATTGCAATGATTTTCATTAGGCCAGCATTATTTCTAGGACAATTTTAGAAATCATCTATCATATATGATTGTTCGGATATGAGTGGGTGTGGCATCTATTGACTCTACATCACGCAATGATGTAAACTTTACTCACGTGGCATCACTTCAGGGTCTGCAGATGCATCCGTGGCTGTCCGGGGGTGCTTCCCCACGAGTGCCAGCACCCGCTCCTCCATCTTCGTGATGTCGCTGGGGACTGGTGGCCCCCCCAACCGTTCGCCTCTGAACGGACCTCATCGTCGATAGCTTCTTCTGTAAAATGTGACAGGATGACATGGCATGAGATCATTGCGTGATATCATTGTTAGGTACTGTCACAGAGACTGATACAACACATAACCGACAGATGTAATCATGATTATTATGATTATTATCATTCTTTACCTAAAGACATACACCATGACCGCAGACTTTGAGTACAACATTCCCGGTAAAAGTGAAAGACCTCACATCTGCTAATAGTCACTCATGACTGTTACAAATCAAATTATATAAATTTATAAGTACATGTAAATCAATGTAATTCTTACTCTTGCGGATCCCACAAGGTCGTTTCATCGTTTGAGACATTGGTTACCCTCACGCACCTCATTGGTCGCCGACGAGACCACCTTTGCTATCTTGGTCCATATCTTCTGGTAGGCCTTTGGAGTGGGCTTCCCACGCCCTCCCTGTTTCAAATCACCTCAGCGTAACTCAACCTCCTGCAGGAGGGAGGCATTTGCCTCGTCCGAGAACCTCCTTGCTCTTTTGCGCCCTCCAATGTCCTCCTCTTTCACCTCACTGCTCTCTCCAGCGTCAGTCTCCACAGCGTGCTGTGATGCCTCCTCCTCTCTCTCCATTATAGGCCATATTCGGGCAAATATGTGGCTGGTAACAGCTAATTTTTGTTTCCCTATTTGCTCTAAAGCTCTAAACTCTCCCTCTTTCGCCCCAAAGCAGCCACACCACACCCACACACTCCTTCAGTCCCTCTCAGCTCCCTCTCTCTCTGTCTCCTCTTCTGCGCATGTCATGATGACCCTTGACCTCCTGAATCCCAGGAATCGAGCGTTGCCTTGCCGTTGCTAAGGACGGTGACACTTTATGGCAGAAGGTCAGCGAGATTTAAAACTACCGCCCATTTCATATTGCTCGCGGTAACACCCTATTTCAAAAATGGAGACTAGGTGCTTTGAGAATGGGCGAGAAGCCGACGATCTGAAAACTAATCTTTACCGCCCACGCCGGAAATAACGTCCATTTTTGAGCGATACGCACACAAGTGTAAAATCTAGCCCTATACCTATTCAAAAAGGACATTTTGCTAGAAATATTCATCAGAGGAATTTTCCCCAAATTTGTTTACAATGTTACTACATAGTGAGAGGAAATCACTCTAACAAAAATTTTACCAGGACAAAGATGCCCCATTAAAAGTAATAGGGATACTGAACTAAGAATAGATTTTAACAGTAACATCTGTGTTAATGCCAGCTTAGCTTGGTAGTAGCACATTTGCTTTTGGGTGAGAAGGTTCCAAGTCCTCGGTTCAAGCCTCACTCTGTGACTTGAATGCATAGTCTAGGCTAATATGTCACTGCACTACTGATGGAATACATCGTCTGCATGCCTGACACGAGACTCCCCGAACAAGTGCTCTACTCGGAACTCCTACATGGCAAGCGAGCCCCAGGTGGGCAGAGGAAACACTTCAAGAACACGCTCAAAGCCTCCTTAATAAAATGTAACATCCCCACCGGCACCTGGGAATCCCTGGCCCAAGACCACCCAAAGTGGAGGAAGATCATCTGGGAGGATGCTGAGTAACTCCAGTCTCGTCGCCGAGAGCATGCAGAAACCAAGCACAGACAGCGGAAGGAGCGTGCAAAAACCAGACTCCCCACCCACCCTTTCCTTCAACCACTGTCTTCCCCACCTGTTACAGTGACTGTAATTCCCGTATTGGACTGTACAGCCACCTGAGAACTCACTTTTAGAGTGGAAGAAGATCTTCCTTGATTTCGATGCCTATGCTGATGACTGATGGAGTGCTGCATTGGTGGAATTGCTGCCTTTTCTTCCAGGTGAGATGTTAAACTGAGGCCCTATTTGCCTGTTTGAGCACACTTAAAAGATTTCATGGCATTAATTGAAGAAGAGCAGGGATTTCTCCTCATGTTCCAGCATTCATCTTTTGACTAAAACAACTCTCATCTCATTTGTTGCATGTAGGTGCATGTTGTGCACAAACTGGTTACCACATTTGCCGACAAAACAACAGTGATTACACTTAAAAAGTAATTGAGTGACTGAAGTGCTTTGAGATGTCCTGAGGATGTATAAGGTGGTATGTAAATGCATTCTTTCTATTATATTACTACAGGCTAATCACTGTATATTTTAAGCATTCACCTGTTTTGTGATAGTCCCAAATTCTAACTTAGAAATCAGATTAGTAAATTCTAGAATTTATAAATTGACCTGAAATTGACAAGTGGACTGTTGGAAGAAACTGGAAAAGCAATAGTTGAATATTGTAGACTGACATTTGGAATTGTAGCATTGTGAGCCAAACAGATCAAATGTTTCAGTTACATTTGGCAGCAAGATTGAGAAAACCTATCCATCTGCTTGCTTCTTCCAATTATAGGTTACCGCTTTCCCACAGATCATGTATGAGTCAGATTTGAAACATGAATTAGATACAAGGTCAAAAATCAAAACAGGCAAATGTAACATCTGTGTTTTTTTAGCGTACAGTAGTTGTCAACTAGCTCAATGAACCACAGTTACTATGCATGCTCCTGCCATGATTTGCAGTATTTTCAACTTGTAGTTTTGAAGATATGCAAAGTATCACATCACTGAAAAATTATTTCCATCAGTTCAATGAATGTTCAGGCCAAATCCAGAACAACAGCAGCTGAACTAGTTAACTTTAGTTCTGATCCCAGGCTAGTGGCTTAGTTTTCTTAATTACTGTCAAAGATCTGGGTACAAAAGAGAGTACTGTTACTAGGTTCTCTTTCAACCGATGCTGTTGTTGTGATGTTGGGTTTAAGACTTGAATCTAACAGGTTCTGAAGATATAATATAATTTTACATGTTCCACATATGGTGGGACTTTTTTTCGTCTAATAATGATTTGCATTCTATCTCTTTTCTCATCTAAATATGTTTTGGATTTTTCAGAAACTCAACCCATAAAGCAATGGCAATTGGATTTTAATGTGGAGAAAGAAAGGGAATGTATAATAGAACAGGAAATTCAGCACATGATGAATGGGTAGGAATATGAATAGCATTTGGATGTGATTCTTAATCATTAATGAAAGTTTATAGGTCTGTTTTTAGAACAAAGCAATCAAGTTGCAATGAAGGCATTTTAGAGAAGGTTCACTAGGTTGATTCCGGAGATAGAAACATAGAAACATAGAAAATAGGTGCAGGAGTAAGCCATTCGGCCCTTCGAGCCTGCACCGCCATTCAATGAGTTCATGGCTGAACATGCAACTTCAGTACCCCATTCCTGCTTTCTCGCCATACCCCTTGATCCCCCTAGTAGTAAGGACTACATCTAACTCCTTTTTGAATATATTTAGTGAATTGGCCTCAACAACTTTCTGTGGTAGAGAATTCCACAGGTTCACCACTCTCTGGGTGAAGAAGTTTCTCCTCATCTCAGTCCGAAATGGCTTACCCCTTATCCTTAGACTGTGACCCCTGGTTCTGGACTTCCCCAACATTGGGAACATTCTTCCTGCATCTAACCTGTCTAAACCCGTCAGAATTTTAAACGTTTCTATGAGGTCCCCTCTCATTCTTCTGAACTCCAGTGAATACAAGCCCAGTTGATCCAATCTTTCTTGATATGTCAGTCCCGCCATCCCGGGAATCATTCTGGTGAACCTTCGCCGCAATCCCTCAATAGCAAGAATGTCCTTCCTCAAGTCAGGAGACCAAAACTGTACACAATACTCCAGGTGTGGCCTCACCAAGACCCTGTACAACTGTAGCAACATCTCCCTGCCCCTGTACTCAAATCCCCTTGCTATTAAGGCCAACATGCCATTTGCTTTCTTCACCGCCTGCTGTACCTGCATGCCAACCTTCAATGACTGATGTACCATGATACCCAGGTCTCGTTGCACCTCCCCTTTTCCTAATCTGTCACCATTCAGATAATAGTCTGTCTCTCTGTTTTTACCACCAAAGTGGATAACCTCACATTTATCCACATTATACTTCAACTGCCATGCATTTGCCCACTCACCTAACCTATCCAAGTCTCTCTGCAGCCTCATAGCATCCTCCTCGCAGCTCACACTGCCACCCAACTTAGTGTCATCTGCAAACTTGGAGACACTACATTTAATCCCCTCATCTAAATCATTAATGTACAATGTAAACAGCTGGGGCCCCAGCACAGAACTTTGCGGTACCCCACTAGTCACTGCCTGCCATTCTGAAAAGTACTCATTTACTCCTACTCTTTGCTTCCTGTCTGCCAACCAGTTCTCAATCCATGTCAGCACACTACCTCCAATCCCATGTGCTTTAACTTTGCACATTAATCTCTTGTGTGGGACCTTGTCGAAAGCCTTCTGAAAGTCCAAATACACCACATCAACTGGTTCTCCCTTGTCCACTCTACTGGAAACATCCTCAAAAAATTCCAGAAGATTTGTCAAGCATGATTTTCCTTTCACAAACTCATGCTGACTTGGACCTATCATGTCACCTCTTTCCAAATGCACTGCTATGACATCCTTAATAATTGATTCCATCATTTTACCCACTAACGATGTCAGGCTGACCGGTCTATAATTCCCTGTTTTCTCTCTCCCTCCTGAAGGGGATGTCTTATGAAGAAAAGTTGAGCAGCTTGGGCCTATACTCATTGGAGTTTAGAAGAATGAGAGGTGATCTTATTGAAACATATAAAATTATGAGGGGGCTTGATATGGTAGATTGTAAGAATAAAAGTGGTTATTAATGATAAAATTGATTCTGTGTATCTATAAATGTTAAAAAATGAGATTATATGAAAAGACAGTTTTGAAAGAGACAAAATGGAAGCTCACAGACTTCCAGCATGTTGTTTGTATATTGTCTTAATTGGAAAGCCATTAACCTAATCAAGGGATGGCACCGGGTCCTCCAGACAGACACATGTGGGAGGAGAGCCAGTAAGGAATTGCCCTGGAACCAAGATCCAATCCTGAGGCTTCCTGAGAAACAATGGTCGTAAGGTATAAAAACTCAAACCAAATATTGCTCTCTCTTTTTTCTTAAGCACACAGCAAAAGCAGGACCTCCCTCTACAGACCAAGAAGTAGGCCATGTGCTTTGCCAGAGGGAAGTAAAGTATACTGTTTTTATTGTAACCTCATTGTATCTGTTGTAACTAAGTCGATCTGTAGGATAGCTGACGACTGCTGATAGATGTGCATGTGTGTGTTTAATAAACTATTCCAAATTGTTTTAAAAGAATCAGTCTTGCTGTCAATTTAATGCCAGAGATTTAGAAATCTTACAAGGTGCAGAGTTTCTCCTCATGGGGGAATCTAGAACTAGGGGGCATAGTTTCAGAATAAGGGGTCACCCATTTAAAATGAAGATGAGGAGAAATTTCTTCTCTCAGAAGGTCATGAATCTTTGGAATTCTCTACCCCAGAGAGCTGTGGAGGCTGGGTCATTGAATATATTTAAGGTGGAGATAGACAAATTCTTGAACGATAAGGGAGTCAAGGGTTATGGGGAGTGGGCAGGGAAGTGGAGTAGAAGCCAAGATCAGATCAGCCATGATCTTATTGAATGGTGGAACAGGCTCGAGGGGCCAAATGGCCTACTCCTGCTCCTATTTCTCATGTTCTTATGTTCAAGTACTAAATGCATTTTTCATGCAGCAATATTTTTTCTCTGCTTTTTCATCTTCAGTATTTTAATGTTTTATTTTGCTACCAGTCTTTCCTTTCTCTACTGCATCTTTTTTACTCAATTTTTCTTTTAACTATTTCTTTGCAGTCTGTCTCTGCTGGAACAGAAAAAAATCATTAAATAAGGTGTAAATTTAGTAGACCTCAGATCAGTATCACACATTTTGGCAGCCCAATTGTCATCCTTGGATTGGAGCTGGAAGGATTCAGTCAGAGTGAAGCATAATAAACAGCTGAGTTTTAAGCAGACAGGTGTGAAAGTAATAATGTGACAGAATAAGCATAGCAGAAAAGCATGACTGAAAGTAAATGTCAGTCTTGCAGGAAGTGTATGCTATATGCAAGACTTTAAATATATCAACTAGTGGATCTCCTATGCTCTGTGCCTCACGTCTATATATTCTTGGTGGTATTGCTGTGTCCTCTGGTGTTTCTGTCCCTTTGTGTGTTTGTCTTCCTGTGGTGTTTTGTTTCTGTCTCTTTTTGTCTTCATGGTTTTGTTTGATGTGTTCTTCTTGGTGTTTCTTTTTTTCTTTTGCGTTCTTATGGGTGGAGCAGGCATGTGGCCTTGCACTTCTGTTGCCTGTTTCTCCCTGTCTCCCATCACTTGCCTTTGCCTTCGTTGTTCCTTTCCTTTGAGCTCCACCTTCCATTGTTCTCCCCCCATTCTGCCTCTCTTGTTTTCCTTGACCGTCCACAGTTTTTTCTTGTTTCCTCTGTCGCCCCCCCCCGCGACACTTTCTGTTCTGTGTCTCCACTCTGCTGGTACCTGATCCCCTTTATCACCTTCTTCACTTTTTCCCATCCTTCCGCCAAAGTCAAGACCTCCACAAAGCTCATCACCTTGGCCCCTCCCCTGGCCTCCTCACTGCTCATGATGCAATCTTTCCTCATCCTTCACAATTCCCCATGTCCAATCTGCCCTCACTACGGTATTGCTTATTTTACTGGACTAGTAATTAGAGGCCTTAACTAATAATTTAGAGAACATGAGTTCAAATCCCACCGTGGCAGTTTGGGAATTTGAATTCAGTTTTTTTTAAATCTGGAAATAAGCCACTCTCGGTAAAAGTGACCATGAAGTTGTCAGAATGTAACTACTGGTTCTCTAATGGCCTTCAATCTGTGACTCTAGTCCCACACCAGTGCAGTTGACTCCTAACTGCCCTCTGTAGTGGCCTAGCAAGCCACTCCATTGTACCAAACTAGGGATGGTCAATAATGCCCATAACCTAAGAATTAATTTTTTAAAACTCTTGTCTCCTGACATTTTCAGTCTTCCACATTACCCATCACCCTTCCCCCATTTCACTTCATCCTTGTCTCCTCACCCTTTTGTTATCGTGGTTTTCGTGGTGCATATAGGTACCAACGATATAGGTAAAAAATGGAATGAGGTGCTACAAGATGAATTTAGGGAGCTAGGAGTTAAATTAAAAAGTAGGACCTCAAAGGTAGTAATCTCAGGATTGCTACCAGTGTCACATGCTAGTCAGAGTAGGAATTGCAGGATAGCTAAGATGAATATGTGGCTTGAGGAGTGGTGCAAGAGGGAGGGACTCAAATTCCTGGGAAATTGGAACCGGTTCTGGGGGAGGTGGGACCAGTACAAACCGGACTGTCTGCACCTGGAGAGGACTGGAACCAATTTCCTAAGGGGAGTGTTTGCTAGTGCTGTTGGGGAGGGGTTAAACTAATATGGCAGGGGGATGGGAACCAATGCAGGGAGACAGAGGGAAGTAAAATGGGGGCAGAAGCAAAAGATAGAAAGAAGAAAAGTAAAAGTGGAGGGCAGAGAAACCCAAGGCAAAAATCAAAAGGGGCCACATTAAAGCAAAAGTCTAAAGGGACAAAGTGTGTTAAAAAGACAAGCCTGAAGTCTGTGCCTCAATGCGAGGAGTATTTGTAATAAGGTGGACTAATTAACTGCACAGGCAGCTATTAAAGAATATGATACAATTAGGATTACGGAGACATGGCTCCAGGGTGACCAAGGCTGGGAACTCAACATTCAGGGGTATTCAACATTCAGGAAGGATAGACAGAAAGGGAAAGGAGGTGGGGTAGCATTGCTGGTTAAAGAAGAAATTAACGCAATAGTAAGGAAGGACATTAGCTTGGATGATGTGGAATCTGTATGGGTAGAGCTGCGGAATACCAACAGAAAACGCTAGTGGGAGTTGTATACAGACCACAAAACGGTAGTAGTGAGGTTGGGTAGAGCATCAAACAAGAAATTAGGGATGCGTGCAATAAAGGTACAGCAGTTATCATGGGCGACTTTAATCTGCACATAGATTGGGCTAACCAAACTGGTAGCGGTATGGTGGAGGAGGATTTCCTGGAGTGTATTAGGGATGGTTTTCTAGACCAATATGTCGAGGAACCAACTAGAGGGCTGGCCAACCTAGACTGGGTGATGTGTAACAAGAAAGGACTAATTAGCAATCTTGTTGTGTGAGGCCCCTTGGGGAAGAGTGACCATAATATGGTAGAATTCCTTATAAAGATGGAGAGTGACACAATTAATTCAGAGACTACTGGTCCTGAACTTAAGGAAAGGTAACTTCGATGGTATGAGATGTGAATTGGCTAGGATAGACTGGCGAGTGATACTTAAAGGGTTGACGATGGATAGGCAATGGCAAACATTTAAAGATCACATGGATGAACTTCAACAATTGTACATCCCTGTCTGGAGTAAAAATAAAACGGGGAAGGTGACTCAACCGTGGCTAACAAAGGCAATTAGGGATAATGTTAAATCCAAGGAAGAGGCATATAAATTGGCCAGAAAAAGTAGCAAACCTGAGGACTGGGAGAAATTTAGAATTCAGCAGAGGAGGACAAAGGGTTTAATTAGGAGGGGGAAATAGAGTATGAGAGGAAGCTTGCTGGGAACATAAAAACTGACTGCAAAAGCTTCTATAGATATGTGAAGAGAAAAAGATTAGTGAAGACAAATGTAGGTCCCATGCAGTCAGAATTTATAATGGTGAACAAAGAAATGGCAGACCAATTAAACAAATACTTTGGTTCTGTCTTCACTAAGGAAGACACAAATAACGTTGCGGAAATACTAGAGGGGACTGAGTGTCTAGCGAGAAGGAGGAACTGAAGGAAATCTTATTAGCCAGAAACTATGTTAGGGAAATTGATGAGATTGAAGGCCAATAAATCCCCACTGCCTTATACGTAAGGAAGTGGCCCTAGAAATAGTGGATGCATTGGTGATCATTTTCCAACAGTCTATCGACTCTGGATCAGTTCCAATGGACTGGAGAGTAGCTAATATAACACCACTTTTTAAAAAAGGAGGGAGAGAGAAAATAGGAAATTATAGACCGGTTAGCCTGACATCAGTAGTGGGGAAAATGTTGGAATCAATTATTAAAGATGAAATAGCAGTGCATTTGGAAAGCAGTGTCCGGATCGGTCCAAGTCAGCATGGATTTATGAAAAGGAAATCATGCTCGACGAATCTTCTAGAATTTTTTGAGGATGTAACTAGTAGAGTGGACAAGGGAGAGCCAGTGGATGTGGTGTATTTGGACTTTCAAAAGGCTTTTGACAAGGTTCCACACAAGAGATTGGTGTGCAAAATTAAAGCACATGGTATTGGGGTAATGTACTGACGTGGATAGAGAACTGGTTGGCAGACAGGAAGCAGACAGTCAGAATAAAGGGGTCCTTTTCAGAATGGCAGGCAGTGACTAGTGGGGTACCACAGTGCTCAGCACTGGGACCCCAGTTCTTTAGAATAGACATCAATGATTTAGATGAAGGAATTGAGAGTAATATTTCCAAGTTTGCAGTTGACACTAAGTTGGGTGATGGTGTGACCATGTGAGGAGGATGGTAAGAGGCTGCAGGGTGACTTGGACAGGTTAGGTGAGTGGGCAAATGCATGGCAGATGCAGTATAATGTGGATAAATATGAGGGTATCCACTTTGGGTGCAAAAACATGAAGGCAGAATATTATCTGAATGGCGACAGATTAGGAAAAGGGGAGGTGCAGCGAGACCTGGGTGTCATGGTACATCAGTCATTGAAAGTTGGCATGCAGGTGTAGCAGGCGGTGAAGAAGGCAAATGGCATGTTGGCCTTCAAATCTAGGAGATTTGAGTATAGGAGCAGGAAGGTCTTGCTGCAGCTGTACATGGCCTTGGTGAGGCCTCACATGGAATATTGTGTTCAGTTTTGGTCTCCTAATCTGAGGAAAGACATTCTTGCTGTTGAGGGAGTGCAACGAAGGTTCACCAGACTGATGCCCGGGATGGCAGGACTGACATGAGGAGAGACTGGATCGACTGGGCTTGTTTTCACTGGAATTTAGAAGAATGAGAGGGGATCTCATAGAAACATATAAAATTCTGATGGGACTGGACAGGTTAGATGCAGGAGGAATGTTCCCGATATTGGGGGAGTCCAGAACCAGGGATCGCAGTCTAAGGATAAGGGGTAAGCCATTTAGGAGCGAGATGAGGAGAAACTTCTTCACTCAGAGCGTTGTTAGCCTGTGGAATTCTCTTCCGCAGAGAGTTGTTGATGCCAGTTTGTTGGATATATTCATGAGGGAGTTGGATATGGCCCTTACGGCTAAAGGGATCAAGGGGTATGGAGAGAAGGCAGGAAAGGGGTACTGAGGTGAATGATCAGCCATGACCTTATTGAATGGTGGTGCAGCTTCGAAGGGCCGAATGGCCTACTCCTGCACCTATTTTCTATGTTTCTATGTTTTTATCCTCACTGTTTCCTTTTGCCCTCACCTTTGGTCCTGAAATGTCCCCTCCCATGCCTTACAGTTTTACTCTGAAGGCTTCTACAGGTAGCCTGAATAAGTATCTGCTTTTGGTGCATTTCCTTCACTGCAGGCCTCCTATGTATTAGAAACATAGAAATATAGAAACATAGAAAATAGGTGCAGGAATAGGCAGGAGGTGTCAGTCCTGCCCTGGTCTGCCTCTCTTCACCAGGGTTCCCCCATTCCCTCTTTTACTTCTGGTGCTTTATCTTCATTGGCTTTGCAAAGCTAACAGTTTAGTTTTGAAACAGTTGATTGAACTTATAACATGACAAGTTATACTACAATCAGGTGCTTTGAAATGATATTGCTGGTTTCCCAGAATTGGTGAAGGCAAGGTGCCAGAAATGGAAGTGAAGGGGACATTGGTGATGGCCAACAGGAATGATATATGGGACTGTGCTTAAAATGTGGCACCAGAAGTGGAAGTGAGTGAATACTGGTGACATCGAGCTCAAGTTTCAGCCTGAGTTGCTCCTATTTTCTTGGAGCAACTAGTTTAGAATGGAACATCTTAGAAATTGCAATTCTCGGCATTTAGTTTGCTCCAGTTCTAGTGAGTTAGGATAGTTTCATTTTAGAACAGATTTTTTTTTTCAAAAGGAGGCATATCCAGCCACTTATGCCTGTTTTGCAAGTTTAGGCAGTGAAAACTTACTCCAAACTAACTTATAATGGAGTAAGTGCAGATTTTTGTACGCTCAGAAAAATTTTGCCTAAACTTATAAATCAGGCGTAGGGAACGAGAGATGGGGGAGGGAGGGAAGTTTACAAACATTAAACACTTCACTTTTACAAATAAAGAGCCATCATCAATAATAAATGATAAATAAATCAATAAATCAATAAATCAACCAATAAATCAATCAAAAATGAATAATAAAAATTTTTTAAAAAAATCAATCAATAAATAAAAGATTAAGTTTCTACTCACCTGCTGCAGCACCGGGAGCCCTACAACAGCATGCTAGGATGGGACCCCCCCAGTGTCTCTCTCTCTGTCTCTGTCAGTGTCTCTCTCTCTCTGTCTCTGTCAGTGTCTTTCTGTGTTGCTGATAACGAGGGGGGATGGGGTAAGGGCGGAGGAGGGGGGAGGGGGTAAGGGCGGAGGAGGAGGGAGGGGGTGAAGTGGGGGGAGGAGGAGGGAGGGAGTGGAGGAGGGGCGAGGAAGGGGGGAGAGGAGGGGGGAGAGGAGGGGGGGAAATGAGGGAGGGGGTGGAGGAGGGGCAGGGAGGGAGGGGGAGAGGAGGGGAGGGAGGGGGGTAAAGGAGGGGGGAGGTGGGGGCAGGGCTGAATGGGAGGGAGGGGGGGGGAAGGTTGAACTGGAGGGGGAGGCTGAATGGGAGGGAGGGAGGCAGGGGGAGGCTGGACGGGAGGAGGGGGAGGCTGAATGGGAGGTAGGGAGGGAGGGGGGAGAGGCTGAATGGGAGGGAGGGAGGGAGGCTGAACGGGAGAGAGGGAGGCTGAACAGGAGGGGTGGGGAGGCTGAACGGGAGGGAAGGGGGGGAGGATGAAGAGGCGAGAGGGTGGGGGGAGCTGAACTGGAGAGAGGAAGGGAGGAGCTGAACGGGAGGCTGAATGGGAGGGAGGGGTGGCAGCTGAACGGGAGGGAGTGGGGTGGGAGCTGAATGGGAGGAAGGGAGGAAGGGAGGGAGGCTGAATGGGAGTGGGGGAAGCTGAACGGGAGGGAGGGTGGGGGGGAGCTGAACGGGAGGAAGGGCGGGCAGGGCGGGGGGGAGCTGAAGGGGAGGGAAGCCCGAGTCCCGATCGTCAATGCCCGGTGAGCCCACTTGGCCAGGGCTAGGGACGCCGTTCTTTGGGCCCCTCCCACACAGCCTGCACAGATTCGGGCTGCGTGGAGCTACTGCACATACGCACATACTCTCGCGCGTATGTGCAGAGGTCCCAGCACTGTTTTCAGCAACGGGACCTGGCTCCGCCCCCGACCCCTTGTGCTGAGGCCGAAGACGTCCTGAGGAACTCGCAGAATCACAAGGTACATTTTCGCCGCTCTTTTTATTCCAGAAAGTCAGCACACCTTATGGAGATGTGCCGTTTTTACAGAGGCCGGAAACTTGGGCCCATCAAGAGCAGGTAGACTTGGACCAATATAGAGGAAATATATTGACTGTGAAAATGAGACAACAGAGGAACGAGCAGTATTAAATCAGTAAACATAGAAACATAGAAAATAGTTGCAGGAGTAGGCCATTCGGCCCTTCGAGCCTGCACCACCATTCAATAAGATCATGGCTGATCATTCACCTCAGTACCCCTTTCCTGCTTTCTCTCCATACCCCTTGATCCCTTCAGCCATAAGGGCGATATCTAACTCCCTCTTGAATATATCCAACAAACTGGCATCAACATCTCTCTGCAGTAGAGAATTCCACAGGTTAACAACTCTCTGAGTGAAGAAGTTTCTCCTCATCTCAGTCCTAAATGGCTCACTCCTTATCCTTAGACTGTGTCCCTGGTTCTGGACTTCCCCAATATCGGGAACATTCTTCCTGCAACTAACCTGTGTGTTTTTACCACCAAAGTGGATAACCTCACATTTATCCACATTATACTGCATCTACCATGCATTTTCCCTCACACCTAACCTGCCCAAGTCACCCTGCAGCCTCTTAGTGTCCTCCTTACAGCTCACACCGCCACCCAGCTTAGTGTCATCTGCAAACTTGGAGATATTACACTCAATTTCTTTGTCTAAATCATTAATGTATATTGTAAATTGCTGGGGTCCCAGCACTGAGCCCTGCGGCACCCCACTAGTCACTACCTGCCATTCTGAAAAGGACCCATTTATCTCGACTCTCTGCTTCCTGTCTGCCAACCAGTTCTCTATCCACATCAATACATTACGCCCAATACCATGTGCTTTGATTTTGCACAACAATCTCTTAAGAGGGACCTTGTCAAAAGCCTTTTGAAAGTCCAAATACACCACATCCACTGGTTCTCCCTTGTCCACTCTATGATTTCCCTTTCATAAATCCATGCTGACTTGGACCGATCCTGTCACTGCTTCCCAAATGTGCTGCTATTTCATCTTTAATAATTGATTCCAACATTTTCTCCACTACTGATGTCAGATTAACCAGTCTATAATTACCCGTTTTCTCTCTCCCTCCTTTTTTAAAAAGTGGTGTTACATTAGCTACCCTCCAGTCCGTAGAAACTGATCCAGAGTCGATAGACTGTTGGAAAATGATCACCAATGCATCCACTATTTCTGGGGCCACTTCCTTAAGTACTCTGGAATGCAGACTATCAGGTGGTGGGGATTTATTGGCCTTCAATCCCATCAATTTCCCTAACACAATTTCCCGACTAATAAGGATTTCCTTCAGTTCCTCCTTCTCACTAGACCCTCGGTCCGCTAGTATTTCTGGAAGGTTATTTGTGTCTTCCTTCGTGAAGACAGAACCGAAGTATTTGTTCAACTGGTCTGCGGTAATGTTGAAAAAAATCCATAATATTATCAGGAGTGGAATGAGGTTTGCGCAAAATCTTGAAGGCTGGCAGTATTGGTTTTGAAAAAGGTAGGCACAGATAAAGGTGCAGCAGTTATCATGGGTGACTTTAATATGCATATAGATTGGGCTAACCAAACTGGAAGCAATACAGTGGAGGAGGATTTTCTGGAGTGCATAAGGGATGGATTTCTAGACCAATATGTTGAGGAACCAACTAGCGGGGAGGCCATCTTAGACTGGGTGTTGTGTAATGAGAGAGGATTAATTAGCAATCTCGTTGTGCGAGGCCCCTTGGGTAAGAGTGACCATAATATGGTGGAATTCTACATTAGGATGGAGAATGAAACAGTTAATTCAGAGACCATGGTCCAGAACTTAAAGAAGGGTAACTTTCAAGGTATGAGGTGTGAATTAGCTAGGATAGATTGGCGAATGATACTTAAGGGGTTGACTGTGGATGGGCAATGGCAGACATTTAGAGACCGCATGGATGAACTATAACAATTGTACATCCCTGTCTGGTGTAAAAATAAAAAAGGGAAGGTGGCTCAACCGTGGCTATCAAGGGAAATCAGGGATAGTATTAAAGCCAAGGAAGTGGCATACAAATTGGCCAGAAATAGCAGCGAACGCAGGGACTGGGAGAAATTTAGAACTCAGCAGAGGAGGACAAAGGGTTTGATTAGGGCAGGGAAAATAGAGTACGAGAGGAAGCTTGCAGGGAATATTAAGACGGACTGCAAAAGTTTCTATAGGTATGTAAAGATAAAAAGGTTAGTAAAGACAAACGTAGGTCCCCTGCAGTCAGAATCAGGGGAAGTCATAACGGGGAACAAAGAAATGGCAGACCAATTGAACAAGTACTTTGGTTCGGTATTCACTAAGGAGGCCACAAACAACCTTCCGGATATAAAAGGGGTCAGAGGGTCCAGTAAGAAGGAGGAACTGAGGGAAATCCTTATTAGTCGGGAAATTGTGTTGGGGAAATTGATGGGATTGAAGGCCGATAAATCCCCAGGTCCTGATGGACTGCATCCCAGAGTACTTAAGAGGTGGCCTTGGAAATAGTGGATGCATTGACAGTCATTTTCCAACATTCCATAGACTCTGGATCAGTTCCTATGGAGTGGAGGGTAGCCAATGTAACCCCACTTTTTAAAAAAGGAGGAAGAGAGAAAACAGGGAATTATAGACCGGTCAGCCTGACATCAGTAGTGGCAGCTTGACATCAGTAGTGGGTAAAATGATGGAATCAATTATTAAGGATATCATATCAGTGCATTTGGAAAGAGGTGACATGATAGGTCCAAGTCAGCATGAATTTGTGAAAGGGAAATCATGCTTGACAAATCTTCTGGAGTTTTTTGAGGATGTTTCCAGTAGAGTGGACAAGGGAGAACCAGTTGACGTGGTGTATTTGGACTTTCAGAAGGCTTTCGACAAGGTCCCACACAAGAGATTAATGTGCAAAGTTAAAGCACATGGGATTGGGGATAGTGTGCTGACGTGGATTGAGAACTAGTTGTCAGACAGGAAGCAAAGAGTAGGAGTAAATGGGTACTTTTCAGAATGGCAGGCAGTGACTAGTGGGGTACCGCAAGGTTCTGTGCTGGGGCCCCAGCTGTATACATTGTACATTAATGATTTAGACGAGGGGATTAAATGTAGTATCTCCAAATTTGCGGATGACACTAAGTTGGGTGGCAGTGTGAGCTGCGAGGAGGATGCTATGAGGCTGCAGAGTGACTTGGATAGGTTAGGTGAGTGGGCAAATGCATGGCAGTTGAAGTATAATATGGATAAATGTGAGGTTATCCACTTTGGTGATAAAAACAGAGAGACAGACTATTATCTGAATGGTGACAGATTAGGAAAAGGGGAGGTGCAACGAGGCCTGGGTGTTATGGTACATCAGTCATTGAAGGTTGGCATGCAGGTACAGCAGGCGGTTAAGAAAGCAAATGGCATGTTGGCCTTCATAGCAAGGGGATTTGAGTACAGGGGCAGGGAGGTGTTACTACATTTGTACAGGGCCTTGGTGAGGCCACACCTGGAGTATTGTGTACAGTTTTGGTCTCCTGACTTGAGGAAGGACATTCTTGCTATTGAGGGATTGCAGCAAAGGCTCACCAGAATGAATCCCAGGATGGCGGGACTGACATATCAAGAAAGACTGGATCAACTGGGCTTGTATTCACCGGAGTTCAGAAGAATGAGAGAGGATCTCATAGAAACGTTTAAAATTCTGACGGGTTTAGACAGGTTAGATGCAGGAAGAATGTTCCCAATGTTGGGGAAGTCCAGAACCAGGGGTCACAGTCTAAGGATAAGGGGTAAGCCATTTAGGACCGAGATGAGGAGAAACCTCTTCACCCAGAGAGTGGTGAACCTATGGAATTCTCTACCACAGAAAGATGTTGACGCCAATTCACTAAATATATTCAAAAAGGAGTTAGATGTAGTCCTTACTACTAGGGGGATCAAGGGGTATGGCGAGAAAGCAGGAATGGGGTACTGAAGTTGCATGTTCAGCCATGAACTCATTGAATGGCGGTGCAGGCTCGAAGGGCCGAATGGCCTACTCCTGTACCTATTTTCTATGTTTCTATGTTTCTATATAAAAGTATAAGGATCGAAAATACCATCAACTTTGGTCAGAGGCAGTAAGCAGGATAATTGCTCCTAATGAATTAGGTGAAAAAACAAAATGCTGGGGGGGAAGATAGGTGACACTTACCAGAATATCATCTGATGGCCAGATTATGCAACTACAGTGTGGCAGGCAAATATTGAGAGAGGAGTTTGCCATTATGAAGTGTTGTGGTGCTGACGTACATTTGCCTTGATAAATGTTGACATGAAAACAACAATTTGTATTTATTAAGTGCCTTTAATATTGTAAAACATCCCGAGGCACCTCAAGGTGTGTTATCAGTCAAAAAAATTGACACCAAGCCACATAAGCAGAAAATTAGGGCAGGTGACCTAAAGCTTGGTCAAAGAGGTAGGTTTTAAGGAGTGTCTTAAAGGAGGTAGAGAGGTGGAGGTTTAGGGAGGGATTGCCAGAATTTAGGTCTAGGCAGCTGAATGCACGGCCACCATGGTTGAGTGATTAAAATCAGGAATACTCAAGAGGGCAGAATTAGAGGAGCGCTGATATCTGGGTGGTTGTGGGGCAGGAGAAGATGACAGAGATTGGGAGCGGTGAGGACTTGAAAACATTTTGCTTAATTAAGAGACAATGTAGGTCAGCGAGCGCAGGGGTGATGGACGTGAGGTGGAACATGGCAGCGAAGAATATTGAGAAGAGTGTTGGGGTGATGACCCAGCCCTGTTTGACCCCGGTCCGGACGTGGATTGGGTCTGTAATGAATCTGTTGGGAAGGATCACGGCCTGCATGTCATCGTGGAGCATGAGAAGGATGGTGATCAACTTTTGGGGGCATCCAAAAAGGATCTCAATCTTCCTCGCTGCCATGCTCCACCTCACAATAAACAAGCTCCCCACTGGAGTGGAACTAAACTACAGAACCAGTGGGAACCTATTCAACCTTCGTCGACTCCAGGCCAGGTCCAAGACCACCCCAACGTTTGGTCGTTGAGCTATAGTATGTGGACGACGCTTGTGTCTGCGCACATAGAGGCTGAACTCCAAGTCATAGTCAACATATTTACGAAGGCATACGAAAGCATGGGCCTTACGCTAATCATCCATAAGACAAAGGTCCTCCACCAGCCTGTCCTCGCCGCACAGCACTTCCCACCCCGCCACCGCCCCCACCCCCCCGCACCAATCAAGATCCATGGCGCGACCATGGACAACGTGGACCATTTCCAATACTTCGGATGCCTCTTATCAACATGAGCAGACATTGACGACGAAATTCAATGCGCCAGTGCAGCCTTCGGCCACCTGAGGAAAAGAACGTTTGAAGACCAGGCCCTCAAATCTACCACCAAGCTCATGGTCTACAGGGCTGTAGTAATACCCGCCCTCCTGTATGGCTCAGAGATATGGACCATGTACAGTAGACACCTCAAGTCGCTGGAGAAATACCAACAGCGATGTCTCCGCAAGATCCTACATATCCCCTGGGAGGACAGACGCACCAACGTTTGCATCCTCGACCAGGCCAACATCCCCAGCATTGAAACACTGACCACACTTGATCAGCTCTGCTGGGCAGGCCACATCGATCGCATGACAGACACGAGACTCCCAAAGCAAGCGCTCTACTCAGAACTCCTTCACGGCAAGCGAGCCAAAGATGGGCAGAGGAAACGTTACAAGGACACCCTCAAAGCCTCCCTGATAAAGTGCAACATCCCCACCGACACCTGGGAGTCCCTGGCCAAAGACCACCCTAAGTGGAGGAAGTGCATCTGGGAGGGCGCTGAGCACCTTGAGTCTCATCGCCGAGAGCATGCAGAAATCAAATGCAGGCAGTGGAAAGAGCATGCGGCAAACCAGTCCCACCCACCCTTTCTCTTAATGACTATCTGTCCTACCTGTGGCAAAGACTGTGGTTCTTGTTGTGGACTGTTCAGCCACCTAATGACTCATTTTTAGAGTGGAAGCAAGTCTTCCTCGATTCCGAGGGACTATCTATGATGATGATGATGATGGGTGAACGGGACTTGATGCAAGTTAGGACATGGGCAGCCGAGTTTGATTGATCTCAAGTTGATGTATGGTAGAACATGGGAGGCTGGCCAGGAGAGCATTGGAATAATCAAGTGTAGAGGGAACAAAGGCATAGATAAGGATTTCAGCTGCAGTTGAGCTGAGGCAAGGGCGGAGACGACAATGTTACACAGGTGGAACATTCAGCACAGCTTGAGGAAGATCCTGCTGGGATGTTTCTGGGATGGAGATCTGATGTTGGGCCTCAACTCCCTGATTTTTCTACGTTGGTTGCCTAGGTACACCTGAAACTAGGCAGCCAAAGGAAGGACAATCCAGGCCATTTTCTCCCCTGCTAATGTTTCTTTTGTTATTAATAATATATTTGCCTTCATTCCTGTGCTTCGAACATTGCTTTACCATATATACAAGACCACATTTCAGAGACTCGCGATTAGCCACAGACTTACATTATCCAACAGGGAGATTTACTCCGTTATGGTGAATAATGGAGGTTGTACAATAAATACCACTGGTCATTCGTCTCTGACAATAAATTGGTGCCTGAGACGTTAAAATGTTCCACAGATATGTGTAAACAGATTAGCAGATTTAACTTCCTCCTCATTACATTAATTGACAAATTAAGAGTAAAGCCTAAGTGACTTTCAATGATTTTTGTCTAGATGAATGCATTTTGTATTGGGTAAAATAAATCACCACGGGTGAACTTTCCGACCAAAGCCAAATGTAATAACCATGTTAAAAAAATGAGTAATAAGTGGTAATCACATTTTTACCTGTTCTAAATGTGTGCTGCCATTATTAGAAAATAAAACATTTATTTGTGAAGCCCTTATAATATCTTGTTTTTCAACTAACATTAAAAATTGCTGCCAATTCTCACTGGAGGATTTATAAACAAACAGGGAATTTTATGCTCAAGTGCAAATCTGGAGTTATTGTAATGACAGAACAGGCCTGATGTAAAATATCAGCAGAGTACGTGCATGAGTCTTCTGGCCTCGCGGAATAAATGTTAGACTCTTGTCTGCTATCTTATAATCAGCACTGGCAGACCATGAGCGTCAACTGCAAGATTGGCAAGGGAAAGAGAGAAGTAGAAATGGTTGGCTAAAGCTTGAGGGATCAAATCTGTTAGTGCTGGTATAAAAACACATGTCAAATAGATTTTAATCTAAATATTAGTACAGCAGTGGAAAAACTCCCCTTCGTGCCACCAAATAAAGCTGTTTTTAGTGCTGTGATATTGCCAATAGCCCACAGCCTCTGCAATAATAAATCTAGCTCTTGACAGCAGTTTTTAATTTTTGATTTTGTTTCTGCTTCAACTTATCCATATGTGAGGCAAACAAGTCCTTGCAATAGTTCTTGAGAAATGGATGACCAGGTGCTAGACAAGGTATTGCTCTTCTGGAACGTATATTAGGAAACAATTTATATGGTGTTCCATCTTCCTTATGCTCTTAATCTGTGAAATGCATTTATTCTTGGCACAGAATTTATTTTGCACTTGTCGCTATTACTGTACAGATGTCTGCGTTGTCTTTCTGGCACTTAGCCACAGAAACATTATTTACATTCCTCATTTATAACACGTCTTTTATTATTCAAATATGGTGTAGGCATGATCCGGCTGCATTTTCGGCTTTGCTCATTTCGGGGCGGTAATGGTGGCGAGGCGATAAAGTTTGCGCCCGGGAACAGTTTGCGCCTCAGTCAGCAAAATTGGAAAGCTGGCCCCTGAGTGTGGGGTAGAGCACTATGGGAGATGTTGCGTACCTGTCTTAGAGCGCTAGGCCGGCTGAGCATGCAAAAATCCCGAGCTAAACAATCGGCCCTGGAGCGCTCTAAGAGAGGCCTGGGGAGAAAAAAAAAAGAGAAAAAAACCCCACCAAAAACATTCCCAATAAATAACTCACACCACACAACATGAATCGCAAAACAAATAAAATAAAAGACAATCACACTGACCTGATGTCGGCATTACTTATCTCACTGCAGCCGCTACAGCTCAGACCGCCTGCTTTATGGAGCGCAACGGATCGGGCGGGAGCCAAAAATTGAGCCGGTGTTGCAACCAGGGGCGTTGTACACTGGCACCCCTCTTCCGGGCGATAATGCTTTGCACCCTGCCAAAACCAGCTCCAAAAACCCCAGCAGGGTGCTGGAAGCTGAGAATCCTGATACTGACAACTGAAATGTTCCTGACAGATCCAATTAAGTGATGCTAATTATGCCTTTGCCATGACACTCTGGAACCCAGCATGATAATCTGTCCCATCTCCTAGATTGATTGACTCAGATATACCCACAAGATAAATGATGCAGCTCATTGAACATTCATATCTATAACGGTTCGTGAAGCCACTGTGAGCAGGAAAGCCAGCCAATGTAAGACCTTATTCCATATAGAACTGTCAGGCTCCAAAGTGAATTGATTTGCTCATTTACTAATTGTAATAAATAATGGTTAGACATGTCAGTGAAATGGTACTAACAATGACATTTTAAACATAATAAACATAGTGGGGCCGAAATTGTCCACCACTGGAAATGGGGTGCATACACTGTTTTTACCACTGTGGTATATGAGGTGGCCTCTTAAATGAAATTCTGCTCTATGGCTTTTTTTTTGGCGGACCAGAAGTCGCTCATAATGGGGGCGGATATGTGGCAATGACACACTAGAGAGGCGGAAGTTGGGGGAGGCTCTCGTGTCCACCGCTGTCAGTCAGCAGCGTAGCGCCGTGTCACCACCACTCTCCCCTTCACTTAAAGGGGAGAACCTGCGCGACTTTTAAAGTTCAGTTCACTGGGCCACCAGGGAGGGTTTCGGCCGGGCCAGCAGCCCGGCACAAAAGAGGGGGTGCCAAGCTGCCTGTTGCCGGAATTGTCGGCCCGACATGGTAGAAGGTCGACAAAAATAAACATGGCGGCAGCGGCAGTACATCCTCTCCTTTAATTGGAGCCGCACCGTCATTTCAGAAGGCTACAGCCTCACTGCAACATCTGAAAAAAGCAGCTTTTAGCACCGCCTGGCAGAACGAAGATTTTCTTGTTGGAATTTTGCCGTCGGGGGGGAACATAGGCGGTGCGCACTGTGATGACGCACTTAGGATGGATCGGCAGCAGCGGAGCCGTGTGGGGGTAGTGGGTCACAGCCTGGATACCGCAGGAGTGGAATTTTGATAATGGCGGCTGTGATATCTTCACAGAGCACAGCACACACAGCTTCCTAACATGGCAGGCAGCTCTCTCGGAAGTCTCCGGAAAATCTGCCTGGGCTGTTTATTATTAACCCAGTACTTGCAGTACACAATACGTCCACATCCACAGTGTGGAGCTACAAACATTGCAACCTTACAGACATTACACTTCTCCCTCCTTAATGAAGAAGTTATTATAATGAACATCATACATAACTTTCATGTTTATACATAACACAGGATATAAACTTATTTTTTTCCATATTTACAAATTTAACTTTACCACTCGTTTTCTGTTTCGAAGAGGATACCTTCACTCTCGAACAGAACCTTCCAAAACATGGTGTTGAATCTAAACTCATTCGAGGCTCATCCTGAGGAATGTTTTCCTCCACAGAATTTCCTTGATTTTCATTTGAACTCACTCTAACTTCAGGCTCTTTGTTTTCCTGACTCAGACTCAGACTTTCATTCTGATTCTCTCCTGGATTTGTTTCCAGTACATTGGATTTAGGATTTGCTACTGGTGTATCAAAACTATCTGGTGAGTCAGAAATAATTGAATCATTCCCACCTTCAGCTCCTTCCATGTCTGTAGGTAAAATATGATCAATATGAACAAACCTAACCTGTCCATTATCAAACATTTTTACCAAATATGTGCGAGGACCACATATCTTCACCACTCTTCCTGGTAACCACTTTAACCATTTATGGTGATGGTTCTTCACTCTCACCTTCTGGTTTAATTTCACACTTCTCTCTTTTACTCTACCTCTATCATGATTCTCTTTCTGTCTTAATTGTGTCTCTTCTATGGACTGTGCCAAATTTGGCTTTAACAACGAGAATCTAGTTCGAGGCTGTCGATTGAGAAACAACACTGCTGGTGTTCTACCAGTAGTTGTATGAGGAGTATTTCAAAATGTAATCAAAAAATTAGCCAATTTGTGATCCAATGACAACTGTCATTTCCTTGGATTTGGATCTAACATTTGCTTTATGAGGGCATATTTTACAATTTGTACAGTGCGCTCTGCTGCACCATTCGAAGCAGGATGGTATGGTAGAACCTTGATATGTTTCACCAAGGTTCGTGAACTTTTGCTCGTGAATTGTGCAAATTCTTCTGAACGAAATTGTGGTCCATTATCCGAAACAATTTCTTCAGGGAGGCCAAATGCAGAAAATAATTTTCGTAAAATGTCCAATGTTTTACTTGTTGTTATTTTCCACATTGGAAACACCTCAACCCACTTCGAATGGCTATCAATCACAATGAACAATTGTTGTCCTTCTAACTCAGCAACATCAATATGTAGCCTTTGCCACACCCTGGGAGGCCATTTCCATGGCTGTAATGGTACTGGTGGTGGTTGCTTGCTCACCGATTGACACGTCGTACACTGCCTCACGATGTACTCTATATCTTTATCAAGACCTGGCCACCATAAATAACTGTGCAAAACTCTTGGTCAAGCACATTCCCAGGTGCTGGTCATGGAGGTGTCCTAATAATTTGGATCTGAATTTATTTGGTATAACCACTCTTGCACCCCACATGATACAATCTTCATCGACTGATAATTCATTCCTACGAATGAAGAATGGATGTGTATCTTTGTCTGTTACCTGGTTTGGCCATCCATTTGCAATATACTCATACACCTTTGACATCATTGGGTCACGTTTGGTTGCTCTACCAATCTCTTCAGCTGCGACTGGCGGTTCATCAATGTATGAAAAATAAAACACTTCTTCTCTATTGGGTGTAACTTGTGATGGGGAAGGCAATCTAGACATTGCATCAGCATTACTGTGATCAGCTGATCGTCTGTATTCAATATCATATGTATATGCTGACAAAAATCAAAGCCCATCTCTACATTCGGGCTGCAGCTAATGTTGGAACTGGAGACTTTGGATGGAGGATTGCTGTTAGGAGCTTATGGTCCATAACGATGGTAAACTTACGACCATACAAGTATTTGTGGAACTTCTTGACCCCAAAAATTAATGCCAAAGCTTCCCTTTCAATTTGCGCATAATTACTCTCACTGGCACCGAGAGTGCGTGAAGCAAAAGCAATTGGTCGCTCCTCCCCACTACTTAATACATGAGAGATTACTGCCCCAACTCCATATGGAGAGGCATCACATGCTAGCTTAATCTCCTTAGATATGTCACAGTGAACTAAAATGGTGCTCTCTACTAATTTGCTTTTACACTCCTTGAATGCTGTATCGCATTCTTTTGACCACTTCCATGGACCTGTTTTTTCAAAAGTTCGTTCAGTGGATGTAATACTGTAGCCAAATTTGGTAGGAACTTCCCATAATAGTTCAAAAAACCCAAGAATGAACGAAGTTCAGTGACATTCCTGGGAGTGGGTGCATTTCTAATTGCATCCAATTTTTCCATAGTTGGATGTAAACCATCTTTGTCTACTCTGTACCCTAAGTACTCCACTGAGTTTTTAAATAACTCACACTTATGAGCAGACACTCGTACTCTGTGCTTCTCTATCTGTTTGAGGACTTCATTCAATATGTTGTTATGAATTTGCCTATTTGGTGCTGAAATTAGTATGTTATCCAAATAACATACTACCTCTTCAATACCTTGCAAAATCTGGTTCATCACCCCTTGGAATATGGCAGGGGTGGAAGGCACTCCAAATGGTAGCCTATTAAATTGATATAGGCCTAGATGAATATTTCTAGTCAAACATGACTTGGACTCCTCATCTAGTTCAAGCTGTAAGTAGGCATTCGTAAGATCCAGTTTTGAGAAGATCTGACCACCTGTCAGTGTTGTGAACAAATCTTCTATATTCGGCAATGTATTGGGGAGATTACCCTCTAGAACCTGGTTTACGGTTACCTTATAATCACCACACAATCTTACCTTAACATCGGACTTAGGTACAACAACAATGGGTGTAGCCCAATTACATCGATCTATCTTAGAAATAATGTTCTCAGTCTCTAGTCTTTTGAGTTCTTGCTCAATTTTCTCCTTGAGTGCATATGGTACGGAACATGGCTTGTAATAAACCGATCTAGCATCCTTCTGTACCCTAACACTCACCTTGAAGCCTTGGATCGGACTGCCCGTTTCACAGAACACCTTTGGATACTGCTTGATAACCTCATAGTTTAAGAAAATCTCGCTTCCACACAGAAAATCTTACTCCAATCCAGCTTCAATGTGCTCAACCAATTTCTTCCTAGTAAGGCAGGCTTGTCTTCTTTCACTACTGTTAGAGGCAAGTTCTGAAATTGATCTTTATATTTCACCGATATGGTGATACGACCTACCACAGGAATTTTCTCTCCCTAGTAGCCGCGCAGCTCTATCTCGGATTTCTCCAGTTGAAAATCACGCAATTTATCACGATATAGTGACTCTGGTACTGCACTCACGGATGCACCCGTGTCAATTTGAATTGGTATCTTGAATCCCGCAACATCTATGTGGATTTTGATGCTTTCCGAAATGCTGTCCGTTAACCTCGTGCTCCTGATGACGTGTAACTCTAACATCTCCTTGTCCTGTTGTTGTTCTTCCATGCTATGTAGTCTCTTGGGATTTCTACTCATAGCTTTGAACGCTGGACTCATAGCCTTCGCAAGATGCCCAGTCTTTCTGCAGAAGAAACACTCTGCCTTCACGTATGGACAACTTTGAGCAATGTGTAGTCCCAGGCACCTATACCATGACTTCGACGCTCTGGTAGAATTTCCAGTTTCTGAGACTTTTGGCCATGCCCGTCTTTTACCTTGAACCTGCAGGTGATTTACCTCGGTTGACTGACGACCGTAATCATTATTTAATTCTCGGGAATATTGTTCGGCCATGTTCATCGACCTTGCTGTCTGACAAGCAATCTCAAAAGTCAAGTCATCTGTCGTCAATAACTTCCTTCTGATCGCAACATTTTTCACCCCACAAACAAAATGATCCCATAATGCTTGGTTTTGAAAGTTTCCAAAATTACAGTGCATCGATAGCTTTTTTAATGCTACGATGTAATCACTGATACTTTCATCAAACTTTTGATTCCGAATCCCGAAATGATAGCTTTCAGCAATTTCTAACAGTTTGGGATTATAGTGCTGCTCCAGCTTCGTTAAAATCTCTTTAAGCATTGTGTCCTTTGGCTCGTCAGGCACAAGCAGATTTACAAGGGTTTCGTACAATGCCGGACCTGCCTCCGATAAGAAGATCGCTCTCTTACATTCCAACATAGCCCGGTTCTGGACTGCATTGTCTGGAACTTCGATTATGTTATTTGCAATGAAATACATTTCTAGCCGATCCACATATGCTTAAAACGTTTCCAGTCGTGTCTATATTCCCCCAAATATCCCAATACACCTGCCATTTTAATCTCTAGCTGTTCACACCATGTGCTGTATTTTACCTCGGATTTTGTAGCTTTTTCCAAAGACAGAAACTTCCAAAGTCTCTCTGTCGGCTGGCTGAATCCTTCACAAACAAAAATTAAGCTTTAAATCATCCAAAAAATCCCATCTTCCGTCGCCAAATGTGATATTTTCACAGAGCACAGTACACACAGCTTCCTAACATGGCAGGCAGCTCTCTCAGAAGTCTCCTGAGCTGTTTATTATTAACCCTGCACTTGCAGTACACAATACGTCCACATCCATAGTATGGAGCTACAAACATTACAAGCTTATAGACGTTACAGCGGCCATTACATGAAAGGTCGGCGGCCATTTAACTCTGTAGCATGGCCGCTGATTTCCAGTGATAACAGGCCTTAAGGAAAGGGACAATTTCGGCCCCTGTGTTTTTAGAAAGAAACAGGCAGCTTGCTCCCCTGCAGATTCTTTGGTGATAATCGAAGCTCGTAATTCTTTGCTGAATTTTTCAATGTATATTGTAAAAGAGGCATTGCAGACTTGATGAGTTGAAGGGCCTGCTTCTGTACTGTACTATTTTTAATTCTATATTTTGGATATCCTGGATCAGAATTTGCTCACACCAATTGCTGTGGCGCAAACCTTTCAATGATCTCAGTAGATCACGAAACGTTACTGGAAAGCCACACTCAACCTCATCCTGCTGTGCCTCTCATCACATTTCCATCACTCTGCCTTTCCTACTCTACCCCTGCACATCCTTTCTCACGCCAACTTACCTTTCACCTCCACCCGTCCCTCTCTACATTTTCACTTCCCCATCTCACTAGTCACTCCTAACACTCACCCTCATCCTAGTCCAATCATAGCAACTAACAACACACAAGGGTGGGCACTTGTGTGTTTTAGCCACTGTTCATGTGAAGTTTCTGTTAAAGTGTTGTCAAACATTGAAATCTTTATTTTGAGCACTTTGCGTTCTCGGACAGATTTGCGTGAATCTTTGGAAGTGGCTTAGTGAGTTGCAGTGAATGCTGAGACATAACGGTACCACAATGGTGATGAGTATGAAAGGAATGGCTTGTCATTGTAGAGATGCTTTATGGTGCTGGTGTGGAGTGGTGCCAACCGGACGCATCATGTTACAGCCAGGGTGTACAGCGTCAATGAAGTAAATGTGGCTATGGTGAGGCCATCCCTGTCGTTCCGGGCAGCAATGTGGTTGGGTGCTGATGCCCTCTGTCCTGTGCAGCATCAGTTGATTGTGGAAAAAGTTGGTGTTGTTGTTGGTGCTACTGGTGTGCCTGGTGATGCTGGTGTGCCTGGTGATGCTGTTGTGCCTGGTGATGCTGTTGTGCCTAGTGATGCTGTTGTGCCTAGTGATGCTGTTGTGCCTAGTGATGCTGGTGTGCCTAGTGATGCTGTTGTGCCTAGTGATGCTGGTGTTCGGGCTGATTGTGGTGGGATTCTGAGGACCAAGGTGAGAGAGCATAAAGTGCACCGATGCTGATGAAATAGTTGGCAGCTGAAATAGAGATGACAGAAGTGATCTTTCAATGGTGGGAGAGGTAATGAGGTCAGACTGGATGGAAACTTGTATAAAGACTTGCAGCATTCTGAATCTGTAGTAGAAATGCAGTTTGGAGAAACGAGTGGCTAAGGAAAGATATCTGAATCAGCTGGGAGCTTTGACTTGACATTTAAAGCTGTCAACTCATCAGCTGAAACAATGGCAGTGACCTCCCGCCTCAGCTTCACTGATGAGGTCTAGGTACAGCGAGAAACTGGTGGGTGACCTGTCAAGGTCAAAAAACTGGGAAAAAGGCATTGCCACTAATGATTTTAACTGTATCCCCCACCACTGTGTGTTGGGTATGATCAACGATGGCAGACCCGACATTTGGTAAAGGCACTTGGAGTGGGTTGACAGCGGGGTCCCGACCCACTGTCAAAAAAAACTTTCTCACCCAACCTGCCACCGATTGCACCCGCTAACATCTCAGAAAATTCCCCTCGATGTCTTAAGTTATTGAATGACATAGGTGAAAGAAAATATTCTGGAGCACTTATTGTTTCATGAACTCCTCATTTTATATAAGAAAATGCTAAACTTAAAGTTATTTCAGTACTTTTGAGTCAATTTTCCTGCTAGCATTGATATCCTCAATGTGAGTCTATCTTCCTGCTAGGTCATTCCAGTAATGTACTTTCAGGAAGAAGCCTGGAATAACTCCATTACAAACAGTAATTTGGCCTGAAGGGTACTCCAGAGACGCCTGACACTGGGAAACCATGCTACAGGCAGGGAGTACAAATTTCACAGCCATAGCATAGATTCTCAGAGTTACAGAACTCCAAAAGGCCACCTAGCAAGCTTAAAGCCCTGCTCAGTGCTGCTTGCAGTAGAGCTGCTCCTGTACACAAGACGCAATTCCCTGTACAAAGGCAAAATACTGCTGATGCTGAAAATCTGAAATACAAACAGAAAATGCAGGAAACACTCAGCAGCATTTGTGGAGCGAGAAACAGAGTTAACGAACGTTTCATCGGAACTGGAAAGTGTTACAGATGTAAAAGGTTTTAATAAAGTACAGAAGTAGGAAAAGGGCAGGTGGCAGGTGGGGTGCGGGGGGAGGGTGGGGAGGAAAAAAGAATAAATGACAAAAGGGATGATGGTGCAAGGCAAAAGGAGGTAGTAAAAAGCAAAAGATGGACCCAGAGGAGGTGTAAATGGCAATTCAGGGAGCAGCACGAGCTGTTCCAGGTGGGCGACAGATTCGAGGAGGGCGACTGGATTGACGCCACCAGAATCCAGGTCGCCTGATTGGAACATGGGCGGGACCATTGGCAAGGTCGGGGCCCAGGTGCAGGAGGAGAAGTAGCGAGCAACAGAGGAGCGGCAAAATATTCGGGGCCCAGAAGCGGCATGATCAGGGCCCAGGAGCGGCGGGGTCGGAGTCGAGGAGGGCGGGGTCGGGGTCGAGGAGCGGCGGGGTCGGGATCGAGGAGGGCGGGGTCGGAGTCGAGGAGCGGCGGGGTCGGGGTCGAGGAGCGGCGGGGTCGGAGTCGAGGAGGGCGGGGTCGGGGTCGAGGAGCGGCGGGGTCGGGATCGAGGAGGGCGGGGTCGGGGTCGAGGAGCGGCGGGGTCGGGGTCGAGGAGCGGCGGGGTCGGGGTCGAGGAGCGGCGGGGTCGGAGTCGAGCAGCAATGGGGTCGGGGTCGAGGAGCGGCGGGGTCGGGATCGAGGAGCGGCGGGGTCGGAGTTGAGCAGCAGTGGGGTCGGGGTCGAGGAGCGGCGGGGTTGGGGTCGAGGTGCAGCGGGGTCAGGATCGAGGAGCGGTGGGGTCAGGGTCGAGGAGCGGCGGGGTCGGAGTCGAGCAGCAGCGGGGTCGGGGTTGAGGAGCGGCGGGGTCGGGGTCGAGGAGCGGCGGGGTCGGGGTCGAGGAGCGGCGGGGTCGGAGTCGAGCAGCAGCGGGGTCGGGGTCGAGGAGCGGCGGGGTCGGAGTCGAGCAGCAGTGGGGTCGGGGTCGAGGAGCGGCGGGGTTGGGGTCGAGGAGCGGCGGGGTCGGAGTCGAGCAGCAGTGGGGTCGGGGTCGAGGAGCGGCGGGGTCGGAGTCGAGCAGCAGTGGGGTCGGGATCGAGGAGCGGCGGGGTCGGAGTCGAGCAGCAGCGGGGTCGGGGTCGAGGAGCGGCGGGGTCGGAGTCGAGGAGCGGCGGGGTCGGGGTCGAGGAGCGGCGGGGTCGGAGTCGAGCAGCAGCGGGGTCGGGGTCGAGGAGCGGCGGGGTCGGAGTCGAGCAGCAGTGGGGTCGGGGTCGAGGAGCGGCGGGGTCGGGGTCGAGGAGCGGCGGGGTCGGAGTCGAGCAGCAGTGGGGTCGGAGTCGAGCAGCAGTGGGGTCGGGGTCGAGGAGCGGCGGGGTTGGGGTCGAGGAGCGGTGGGGTCGGAGTCGAGCAGCAGTGGGGTCGGGGTCAAGGAGCGGCGAGGTATGTGTGCATACTAGGTCCATGCAACAGAGCTTGGTCTTGGTTAATCCTTGCCACTGGACTAAGACCTAGCTCTGTCAAGCCCGTGTGGTGGCTGGTGTGCAACAGCCACCCCACATTAAAAGAATCAATGCACAGGCATCTTCCACCCTTCAAGATGTAATTCGGGACCTGGAATGTCAGGTCCCTCATTGGAACACCTGTTACCTCATCCTTTTTTAGTGTGGAAGTAGGTTATCCTCAACACGAGGGACTGCCTAATATTATTAAATAGCAACAGCAGAATCATTACCAGCACCTGCTGTCTGAAAAATGGCCGGGGTCTACCATTGAATATGATTTCCTTGCTAACAGAAAAATGTCCATTTAAAAAACATCTTAAAAAACTTAAGGTAATCTTATCATTTTCTGCTATATAAAGGATAAGTACTTTGATTAAAAAGTACTCCCTACATTTTCCTTCCCTTGAATGAAAGAGTACCATTAAAGCAGCAAAATTACCACAGAATAATAATATAAGAGGTAGGAGATGAAGGAATATCATAAAAGGTTACTGCACAAGATAAAAGTTCACTGGGTTGGGGGTAATATATTAGCATGGATTAAGGATTGGCTAACTAACAGAGAACAGAGAGTAGGGATAAATGGTTCATTCTCTGGTTGATACCAGTAACTAGTGGGGTGCCGCAGGGATCAGTGCTGGGACCCCAACTATTTACAATCTATATTAACGACTTGGAAAATGGGACTGAGTGTAACATGGCCAAGTTTGCTGGCGATACAAAGATGGGAGGAAAAGCAATGTGTGAGGAGGACACAAAAAATCTGCAAAAGGACATCAACAGGCTAAGTGAGTGGGCAAACATTTGGCAGATGGAGCAAAATGTCACAAAGTGTGAGGTCATGCACTTTGGCAGAAAAATTCAAAGAGCAAGTTATTATTTAAAGGGAGAAAGATTGCAAAGCGCTGCAGTACAGCAGGACCTGGGGGTACTTGTGCATGAAACACAAAAGGATAGTATGCAGGTACAGCAAGTGATCAGGAAGGCCAATGGTATTTTGGCCTTTATTGCAAAGGGGATGGAGTATAAAAGCAGGGAAGTCTTGCTACAGCTATATAAGGTATTGGTGAGGCCACACCTGGAATATTGTGTGCAGTTTTGGTTTCCATATTTACGAAAGGATATACTTGCTTTGGAGGCCATTCAGAGAAGGTTCACTAGGTTGATTCCGGGATGAGGGGGTTGACTTATGAGGAAAGGTTGAGTAGGTTGGGCCTCTACTCATTGGAATTCAGAAGAATGAGAGGTAATCTTATCAAAACGTATAAGATTATGAGGGGGCTTGACAAGGTGGATGCAGAGAGGATGTTTCCACTGATGGGGGAAGACTAGAACTAGAGGGCATGATCTTAGAATAAGGGGCCGCCCATTTAAAACAGAGATGAGGAGAAATTTCTTCTCTCAAAGGGTTGTAAATCTATGGAATTCGCTGCCTCAGAGAGCTGTGGAAGCTGGGACATTGAATAAATTTAAGAGAGAAATAGACAGTTTCCTAAACGATAAGGGAATAAGGGGTTATGGGGAGCAGCAGGGAAGTGGAGCTGAGTCCATGATCAGATCAGCCATGATCTTATTGAATGGCGGAGCAAGCTTGAAGGGCCGTATGGCTTACTCCTGTTCCTATTTCTTATGTTCTTATATATAACATTTATAGATATATGCAAAACTTATATTGACTCAAAGAGAGGTTTTAACATGCATATAGCAAGGCAGACTGCAGAAGTAAAAATAGCAGGCTATTGCAAATTACATTACATACTATGATGGCAAAGAGAATTCATATGGGCCTAATCATTCTGTCTTAGTCCACAGTGCTTTTATGTTTAAAGGTAAGACTCCACATAATGGGGCTATTACATTTTTGGAGTCTCTTTACTCTTTAACTCTAGGTATTTTTGTTTTTTGTATTTCATATTATACCCATAGGTGAACCCTTATGTCTTAATTTTCCCGACTATCTAAGTAAAATTCATAGCTTGTCCAGGTAAAGAGAAAGAACCCTCATCAGTTTATTTTAGCTATTGGTTTCACTACACATCCCCACTCTTAAAGCAGCAGAATGTGATCAGGATAAACTCAGAGAACTCACAGATGCTTAGTGATCTATGCTCAGACAGATCAGTTGGCACTAAAGCAAAATACTGGGGTTGCTGGGCATTTGGATTAAATGGCTGTCGGCATTACAACGTGTGGGGCAGTGCATGGAAAAGCTGTGGACTCCTGTGATATTCCTTATGGCTGTCTGGAAGTGTCCTGTACCATAAAGTTGAGAGGACTGGCGACTTTCCTTGTCATTGATAATGCAATGTGAAGAGTTGACTGTTCCTGCAAGTCTTAGCGAACCAGGTAGCACAACTCAGTGTCCCTGCTGAGCCTGATCCTCATCTTGTTCCTCCCTCATGCGTAGGTTGCTGATGCTATTTCTTGAGTACTTTGTTTTATAAGTGATGTTGCTCCTATGTTCTCTATTCCTGAGCCTGCTGCACGAAGCAATGCCTACTGCTTACCTACTGATCACCAGAGAACTCCTTTCAGCTGACCTGCAACTCAGTATTCACTTGCCCTCCATTCCCAGCCCATGTAATGCAGCATACGTTTCTCATGATTAACCTTCAACAAGCTAAAAGGTGTTCTCTCTTTTGGGATCACTACTCAAAATAGTGGTAGTGAATGGAGAAAAAGATTGTTACTACTTTCTACCCACATTGTCCTCCTGTTTGTGCATGTATACTTTTTCATAAAAAATAATTCAAAGGAAAATCTTATTTTTATCATTGCCATTTATTTTTTCTAAAATGCATAACACCCTATGAAAAAGAGCTGACACGCTTCAGAAAGTGATAACTTGAGATTGTGCACGCAATTCAGCAATCAACTGGGAAAATAAGTTAACAGCTTGCCCTTTAATTTAAAATGGAAATAAATTACATTAATGAAAAAGTATCAAGCGCCAGATCTTCAAAAACAGTCCCCCTACTAATTTCTAAAAAAAGGTTATGGAGTATATTTCATTTTAATACATCTGTGTTTGTTCGGAATGGAGATGGCAATAAAATAAAGTTCACTGAACGGCTGTTAGTGGGACCTGCTAGAGTAAAAATAAAAATGCACTTAGACGCACTTAAACTGCCCATAAAATTCCCATCCTTATCAAACCACATAAACCCATCTCCTCACAAAAAATCGTATAAAAAACAAACATTTTTTTTATCTTCAGGCTTTCTGACCTCTTACAAAGATCAATCCTTGGGCTGTTGAGTAGATCTGTTTGAAATTAAAATGACTTAATTCACACTGTTAAGCATCAGTAATACTGGATAAGCTTGGGTGTGAATAATCAGCTTTGTCCCAACTGGCACAAACCCTTTTAATTCAGAGTGTAAACAAAAATGTTGTTTAGTTAACAAAAATCAATGAGATATGAAATAATGTTTTGCTTATCACAGTTATAGTGAAGCTTTATACCAGTAAAAATAAGGTCATTACTACCTACCTCACTGTGACAGTGATTACTCTGCTGCCTTCATTACAAACTTTTCTTCCTTGGTGCGAATTTCTGATGCTCTGTGCTGTTTGCGGTGCCTCACCTGCAGCCAGCGCAGATTGGTCATTGTGGTATTGTTATGTATACAATAAAAGTTCAAACTGAGTACTGCTTAACTAAGCAAGGTACAACCTTGGCTCTGCTTTATTACAGCACAAAGTGCCTGACGCACAAACTGGCTGACCTTTTATACCCGAGCAGCACCATGTGTGTACTGCTCAGTGGTCTCCAACAATGACACCGTCTGGTGGCTACAAACAGCATGTACATACATGACAATACCCTCCTCTGAGATCTTATCACAGTCTTTCACAGGTTGAGAAGGTCCGGTGCTTTACGCTCCCGGGTTGACCGTCTCAGTTCGATTCCGGCCTTGGGTAAATGTGCGGAATCTGTTATGGCTGGTGGCTGGATGGCTCACTTGTTGGGGATGGCAGTGGCCATGTCAAGAATTGCAAGTCCATTTTTATTGAACAAGTCCATGATGGAAATTCCGGGTTCACTGATGACCCTTGAGTCCACTGAAGGCTGCTGGTAGGTTGGTTGGTCGTCGACGGTTTCTTCGTCCGACTGCTCTGGCTCATGTGTGCCTCAGCTTTGTTTGATCCATGTGTTTACTGCATGTTTGCTTATTCTTGAGCTGAATAACAAATACTCTGTTGCCCTCTATTGTGTTCCTAACACAGATGAGGCTGCACACAGGGAGGTTAAAGTAACAGTGACCTCAGTCTTTAATAAGACACTACAGTGTGAGGAACAGATGTTAGGGGCCGGCTTATATACAGTGCTCCCAAGGGATACTGGGATCCCTTGGGACTTTGGGGGATGAGCTCCCTGGTGGCGGAACATGGGAGTGCATGCTTTACAGATACATAACATCACTCCCCCTCCAAAGTCAAAGTGAAAACTATTTACAAGGTGAGACGGTCGGGAGCCTTTCTTTCCCTGGTTGACCGCCTCAGTACAAATGTCTGTTTGGTGTGTTGGCTGTGCCCTTGCTGGGCTGGCGTGTTGTTGGCCCTGCAGGGCTGCTAGGTGTGCCTGGTCTTGCTGGGCTGTTGGGCGTGAAGGGTTCGATTTCCTGGGCCGGCGTGGTGTCCTTGATCCTTTGGATGTGTGTTGTAGGCTCGGAAAAGGTGGTGTCTGCTGTGGGTTGTTCAGGGCAGTCTGTGAACCACAGCCTTGTTTGGTCCAGGTGCTTTCTGAAAATTTGTCTGTTGTCTAGTTTGACGACAAACACCCTATTCCCTTCTTTAGCTATCACCGTACCCGCGATCCACTTGGGACCATGTCCATAGTTTAGCACATACACAGGGTCATTCAGATCAATTTCCCGTGACACTGTGGCGCGACCATCGTTTACATTTTGTTGCTGCCGCCTGCTCTCTACCTGATCATGCAGGTTGGGGTGAACCAGCGAGAATCTGGTTTTAAGTGTCCTTTTCATGAGTAGTTCAGCCGGGGGCACCCCTGTGAGCGAGTGGAGTCTCGTGCGGTAGCTGAGCAGTATTCGGGACAGGTGGGTTTGGAGTGAGCCTTCTGTGACTCGTTTAAGGCTCTGTCTGATGGTTTCGACAGCCTGCTCTGCCTGCCCATTGGAGGCTGGTTTAAACAGGGCCAAGGTGACATGTTTGATCCCATTGCAGGTCATGAATTCTTTAAATTCGACACTGGTGAAACATGGCCCGTTGTCACTGACCAGTATGTCAGGTAGGCCGTGGGTGACAAACATGGCCCTGAGGCTTTCAATGATGGCGGTGGCGGTGCCTCTCGACATTATTTCACATTCAATCCATTTTGAAAAAGCATCCATCACCACCAGGAACATTTTACCGAGAAACGGGCCCGCATAGTCGACATGAATCCTCGACCATGGTCTGGAGGGCCAGGACCACAAACTTAGTGGTGCCTCTCTGGGCGCATTGCTCAACTGAGCACATACGCTGCATTGCTGTACACAGGACTCTAAGTCAGAGTCGATACTGGGCCACCACACATGGGATCTGGCTATCGCTTTCATCATTACTATACCCGGGTGTGTGCTGTGGAGATCCGAGATGAACGTCTCCCTGCTCTTTTTTGGTAGCACTACGCGGTTACCCCACAACAGGCAGTCTGCCTGAATGGACAGCTCATCCTTTCGCCGCTGGAACAGCTTGATTGGCTCTTGCATTTCAACGGGGATGCTGGCCCAGCTCCCATGCAGTATACAGTTTTTTACTAGTGACAGCAGAGGATCTTGGCTGGTCCAAGTCCTAATCTGGCGGGCCGTGACAGGTGATTTATCATTTTGAAATGCTTCCATGACCATCAACAAGTCTGCGGGCTGCGCCACCATCAACAAGTTTGCAGGCTGCGTCATTTCCACCCCCGTGGTGGGCAATGGTAGCCGACTTGGAGCATCCACACAGTTCTCGTTGCCTGGCCTGTGGCGGATGATATAGTTTTCAGCTGATAGCGCGAGTGCCCACCTTTGTATACGGGCTGAGGTATTAGTATTTATCCCCTTATTTTCAGCGAACAGGGATGTGAGGGGCTTGTGATCGGTTTCCAGCTCAAATTTGAGGCCAAACAGGTACTGATGCATTTTCTTTACCCTGAACACACATGCTAATGCCACTTTCTCAATCATGCTGTAGGCCCTCTCGGCCTTAGACAAGCTCCTAGAATGCATAGGCGACAGGTTGCAACTTCACCGCAACGTTAGCTTGTTGGTAATACACACCTGACTCCGTACGACGACGCGTCACATGCTAGCACAAGTCTTTTACACGGGTTATACAATACAAGCAGCTTGTTGGAGCATAAAATGTTTCTGGCTTTCTCAAAAGCAATTACTTGGTTTTTTCCCCATACCCAGTTCTCACCTTTGCACAATAACACATGTAGGGGCTCTAAAAAGGTGCTTAACCCCGGAAGTTACCAAAATAGTTGAGGAGTCCCAGGAACGACCGCAGCTCTGTGACGTTCTGTGGCCTGGGCACGTTCCTGATAGCCTCTGTCTTGGCATCTGTGGGCCGAATGCCATCCGCCGCGATCTTTCTCCCCAAAAACTCCACTTCTGTTGCCATGAAGACACATTTCAACCTCTTCAGCCGCAGCCCTACGTGATCCAGTTGCTGGAGGACCTCCTCCAGGTTTTGTAGGTGCTCGGCGGTGTCCCGACCCGTGAACAATATGTTGTCCTGAAAGACCACTGTTTGTGGTATCGACTTGAGTAGGCTCTCCATGTTTCTCTGGAAGATCGCTGCAGCCGACCGAATTCCAAACAGGCATCTGTTGTAGATGAACAGTCCCTTGTGTGTGTTGGTGCAGGTGAGGCCCTTCGAAGACTCCTCCAGCTCCTATGTCATTTAGGCCAAAGTCAGGTCGAGCTTGGTGAACGTCTTGCCTCCTGCCAGCGTCGCAAATAGGTTGTCTGCCTTAGGTAGTGGGTATTGGTCCTGCAGCGAGAAACGATTAATAGTTACTTTATAATCGCCGCAAATCCTGACCGTGCCACCACTTTTGAGTACTGGAACAATCGGGCTGGCCCACTCGCTGAATTCCACTGGGGAGATGATGCCCTCGCGTTGCAGCCTGTCCAGCTCGATTTCCACTCTCTCCCTCATCATGTGATGTACCGCTCGCACCTTGAGGTGAATGGATCGTGCCTCTTCGACCAAGTGGATCCGCACCTTCGCCCTGGAAAAGTTTCCAATGTCTGGCTCAAAAAGGGAAGGAAATTTGTTGAAAACCTGGGTACATGAGGCCTCATCGACATGTGATAACGCTCGGATGTCATCCCAGTTCCAGCGGATTTTGCCCAGCTAGTTGCTTCCAAGCAGTGTGGGGCCATCACCCGGGACAATCCAGTGTGGCAGTTCATGCACCGTGCCTTCGTTAGTGACCTTGACATGGCGCTGCCCAGGACAGTGATAAGCTCTTTCGTGTCTCAGTTTTGTGTGGATGGGGCTCAGGGCTGGTCTGAATGTTTTGTTGCACCACAGTCTCTCAAACACCTTTAAACTCATGATGGATTAGCTAGCGCCAGTGTCCAGTTCCATGGCTACGGGTAAGCCATTCAATTTTACGTTTAGCATTATCGGTGGATATTTCGTCGAAAATGTGTGCACCCCGTGTACTTCAGCATCTGCCTCCTCTCTCTGAGGCTCGAAATTGCTATGATCCACCATGGACCGATCTTCCTCTGCCACGTGGTGGTTAGCAGGTTTTGCAGAGCTTGCAACTCGTTTGCAAGCTCGTTGGCGGTGCCCCATTGTTCCATAGCTCTTGCAAACATACCCTTTGAAGCGGCATGAATAGGCTGAATGGAAGCCTCCACAACGCCAACAAGGTGTGAATTGCCTTGCATTCATCCTTTGTTGGGGACACTGAGTCATCTGGGTCACCTGAGGCCTGCTGGCAGTTGCAGACTCGTGGTTTCTGCCCTGTACATTTCTGCTCGCAAACACACTTCCAGTTCATTTATGAACATTGCTTGTGTGCTGAGAGACTTGTTTGGTGTTATCAGTGGTGGACATAAATGCCTATGCTATCGCAATGGCCTTACTGAAGGTCGGTGTCTCTACAGTCAAAAGTTTTCGTAGGATGGTCTCGTGGCCAATGCCAGTACAAATAAGTCTCTGAGCATTTTCTCCAGGTAGCCATCAAACTCACATTGCCCTGCAAATCGCCTGAGCTTGGCGATGTAGCTGCCACTTCCTGACCTTCAGATCGCTGGCACGTGTAGAACCGATACCTCGCCATCAGCACGCTCCCCTTCGGGTTAAGATGCTCCCGAACCAGTGTACACAGCTCCTCATACGACTTATCTGTGGGTTTCACCGGAGCCAGAAGATTCTTCATGAGGCTGTAGGTCGGTGCCCCACAGACTGTGAGGAGAATCGCTCTCCTTTTTGCAGCGCTTCCTTCTCCGTCCAGCTCATTGGCTAAAAAGTACTGGTCTAGCCGTTCGACATAGGCTTCCCAGTCCTCACCCTCCGAGAACTTCTCCAGTATGCCCACAGTTTGCTGCATCTTTGCATTGGATTTGTATTCTCGTCCCAGTTATTATGTTCCTAACACAGATGAGGCTGCACACAGGGAGGTTAAAGTAACAGTGACCTCAGTCTTTAAAAAGACACTCCAGAGTGAGGAACAGGCCTTCGGGGCCGGCTTATATACAATGCTCCCAAGGGATACTGGGATCCCTTGGCACTTCAGGGAATGAGCTCCCGGTTGGCGGAACATGGGAGTGCATGCTTTACAGATACACAACACCCTCCTTGGCCATGACCGTACCAGCGATTCATTTGGGACCCTGACCATAATTCAACACATATACAAGATCATTAACAGAAATCTCACGTGACACAGTTGCGCGATCGTGGTACCCTCGTTGACTCTGTCTTCTGTATTCAACATGAGTACTTAAATACGGGTGTACAAGAGATAACTTGGTCTTAAGACCACTTTTGATCATGAGTTCAGCAGGCAAGACCCCTGTGTGTCTGTGGAGTCTTGTCCTGTAACTCAGCAGTATGCAAGAAAGTGGATCTGCAGTGACCCTTGGGTTACTCTCCTCATGCTTTGCTTGATAATTTTTACTGCACGTTCTGCTTGTCCGTTGGACACAGGCTTGAACGGTGCTGACCTTACATGTTTTATGCCGTAAAATTTTACAAACTCCTGAAACTCCTGAATGGTGAAGCACGACCCATTGTCGCTCACCACTATGCAAACAGACCATGTGTCGTGAACATGAAATTGAGATTCTCTATGGTTGTCGTGGATGTACTGGATGACATGCTTATGCATTCTATCCACTTTGAATAAGCATCCACCACCACTAAAAACATCTTGCCCAGGAAGGGACCTCCAAAATCTACATGCATCCTGGACCAAGGTTTGGATGGCCATGACCACAGACTCAGTGGCGATTCCGCTGGTGCTTTGCTGAGCTGCATGCAGGTGTTGCACTAATGCACGCATGCTTCCAGCTCAGAATCAATTCCTGGTCATCATACGTGGGATCTGGCGATGGCCTTCATCATCACTATACCAGGATGTGTGCTGTGTAACTCACAAACTTCTCTCTCCCTTTCTTAGGCATTACAACTTGATTGCCCCACAATATGCAATCTGCTTGAATAGACAGTTCGTCCTTGCAACGAATGTACGGTTTGCACCTGCATGTGTTGCACCTGCGAACACAAAGTTCCAGGTCTGCATCTATCCCTGGCCACCAAACGTGTGATCTGGCAATTGCCTTCATCATGACAATGCCCGGGTGCTCATTGTGAAGTTCTCTGATAAACACCTCTCTGCCCCTCTGGGGCATGACTACTTGGTTTTCCCACAGTAGGCAATCGGCCTGAATCGAGAGTTCATCCTTGCGCCTATGAAACGGTTTAAGTTCCTCAGGGCATGCCCCATATGTGGCTGCCCAGTCCCCATTCAGGACACATTTCTTATCCACTTCGAATAAGCATCCACCACCACTAAAAACATCTTGCCCAGGAAGGGACCTCCAAAATCTACATGCATCCTGGACCAAGGTTTGGATGGCCATGACCACAGACTCAGTGGCGATTCCGCTGGTGCTTTGCTGAGCTGCATGCAGGTGTTGCACTAATGCACGCATGCTTCCAGCTCAGAATCAATTCCTGGTCATCATACGTGGGATCTGGCGATGGCCTTCATCATCACTATACCAGGATGTGTGCTGTGTAACTCACAAACTTCTAGCGGGTCTTTATTTGTCCAGACTTTAATCTGACGGGCTGTCACAGGTGAGCCTTCGCTTTCGAAAGCTTCAACAGCCATGACCATCTCAGCATCATGCTCAGTTGCCCTCTTAGTAGTGGCTAGTGTTAGCCTGCTGAGTGCATCGGTGCAGTTTTCAGTGCCCGGTCTGTGCTGACTTATGTAGTCATAGGCGGCTAACATAAGTGCCCACCTCTGTATGTGGGCCGATGCATTCGCATTTATGGCCTTGTTGTCGGCCAAAAGGGACGTTAGGGGTTTGTGATCTGTCTCCAGCTCAAATTTCCTGCCAAACAGGTACCAGTGCATTTTTGTTGCTGCATATACACATGCTAGAGCTTCCTTTTCTACCATCCCGTAGCCCCTTTCTGCCTGGGACAGACTTCTGGAGGCATAGCTACTGGCTGTAACTGACCATTGGCATTCACATGCTGCAACACACACCCGACCCCATAGGACGACGCATCGCAAGTTAAAAAAAATTTCTTACATGGGTCATATAGCGTTAACAGATTGTTGGAGCATAACAAATTGCGTGCTCTATCAAAAGCCCTTTCCTGGCTGTCCCCCCAGACCCAATCGCGATCTTTGCGTAGGAGCACGTGTAGCGGCTCTAACAGCGTGCTCAATTTGGGAAGAAAGTTACCAAAATAATTCAGGAGACCCAGGAACGAACACAGCTCCGTCGTGTTACGGGGTCTGGGTGCTCTCTGGATCGCTTCCGTTTTGGACGCAGTGGGTCTGATCCCGTCTGCTGCTACCCTCCTCCCCAGGAATTCTACCTCTGGAGCTAAGAAGACGGACTTCATCTTTTTCAGTTGCAGCCCTACCCGGTCCAGTCTGCATAGCACCTCCTCCAGGTTGTGGAGGTGTTTTTCAGTATCGCGACCCGTGATGAGTATGTCGTCTTGAAAAACCACTGTCCTTGGAATCGACATAGAGGAGGCTTTCCATATTTCGCTGAAAGATTGCGGCGGCCGAACGAATCCCGAACAGACATCTGTTATACTCAAATAACACCTTGTGTGTCGTGATGGTGGTCAGCTTCTACGACTCACTCGCCAGCTCCTGGTTCATGTAAGCTGAGGTCAGGTCCAATTTTGAAAAAGGTGTGCTACCGGATAGCGTCGCAAAGAGGTCCTCCGCTCTCGGTAGTGGGTACTGGTCTTGGAATGAGACCCGATTGATGATGGCCTTGTAATCGCCACATATCCTGACCGACCCATCCGCCTTGAGCACCGGCACGATCGGGCTCGCCCAGTCACTGAATTCGACTGGCGAGATGATGCCTTCCCTCAGCAGGCGGTCTAATTCACATTCTATCTTTGCCCACATCATGTACGGCACCGCTCTGGCCTTGTGGTGTACTTGCCTGGCATCTGGGTTTATGTGAATCACTACCTTGGCCCCCATGAAAGTACCGATGCCGGGTTGAAATAAGAGTCAAATTTGTCCTGGAACTGTGAGCATGATACTCGCTCCACAGAAGAAATTGCATTGACATCGCCCCATTTCCAATTCATGACAGCAAGCCAACTCCTTCCCAGTAATGCGGGACCGTCCCCCGGGACAATCCAGAGTGGCAACCTGTTCTCAGAATCTTTGTGAGTCATGACTACCGTGGCGCTGCCGAGCACTGGAATGATCTCCTTTGTATATGTCCGTAGCTGTGCGTGAATCGGCGATAATTTTGGCCCCCTGGCCTTGGACACCCACAACCTTTCAAACTGATTGATACTCATCAGGGATTGGCTGGCTCCCGTGCCTAGCTCCATTAATACTGGGATGCCATTGAGGAGCACTTTCATCATTATCGGTGGCGTCCTGGTATATGAACTGTATATGTGCTCCACATGAACTCGCTGAACTTCAGCTTCCAGCGATTTCCCCCAATATTCACTTGGTCTCGTAGGGCTTACATCGGGTCCATTCTCCTCATACATCAACTTGGCTGCAGGCTTCCTGCACATACGCGCCATGTGACAGCTGACGTTGCAGTTTCTGCAGGTATATTGCTGATACCTGCAAGCTCTGGCTGTGTGTTTGCCACCACAACTCCAGCATGAGCTAGAGGCCCCGTTATTGGAAACAAAAGGTGCAATTCCAGTCGACCGTCTCTGACTGTCTCTGTAACTTTCCTTAAGCACACCATTAACAGGTGTTGATGGCCCCATTACTGGCCGCATTGTCCATTGCGATGGCATGAATTGCCGTTCAGTTAGCCATTGTCTCTGTTGAATTCCCCCTTTGGGTTCGACTACATGCTGAGACATGTCCGATTGCCCTTGTCTGCCTGGAGAACGGTGTGCCGCGTTAACAATGTTGATTCCCTGGTCGTTTGCCGCACTTGAGCCAAGATTTTTATCATACATCATTCTGGTCTCTTCCTCCCCTGACATAAATGTCTGGGCTATCAGAGCCGCCGCTTCCAAGGTCAAGTCTTTGGTCTCAAACAGTTTCCTAAAAACCCCAGCGTGCCCGATGCCCTCAATAAAAAAGTCTCGCAGCATCTCCGTTCTGCATGCATCAGTGAACTTACATAGGCTCGCCAGTCGCCGGAGATATGCCACGAAGTCAGGAACGCTTTGCCCTTCTCGTCGCCGGTGCGTGTAAAACCGGTGTCTCGCCATGTGCATGCTGCTCACCGGTTTATGGTGTTCCCCGATCAACTTACTGAGCTCTTCGAACGTCTTGTCCTCCGGCTTCTCTGGCGCTAGAAGGTCCTTCATCAGGGAGTACGTTCTGGATCCACAAACCGTCAGGAGATGAGCCCTGCATTTGTCGGCCGAATCCTGTCCCAACCATTCCTTGGTGACAAAACTTTGCTGTAGTCTCTCAATAAAGTCATCCCAATCATCACCAACACTGTACCTCTCTTCTGTGCTGCTAGTGGCCATGCTCTCGTGGTTTAAATCCCGGTTTCTCGTTGCCAATGATATATCCTTACGATACAGTATAAATGCCCACGAGGCCCATACTTGAGAGAAGGTCACTCTGTGACCAGTTACCTTTATTGCTAAGACCTCAAGTAATGAAGGTGGGTGGAGCTTCCCCTTTTATACATGAAAATCCAGGTTAGAAGTATCTCCCACAAGTTCACCCCCTTGTGGTCAATGTTCTCAAGGCGTACAACTTAGGTCAGCTTATACATGGGTTACAATGATAGTTGAATACATGTCACTATGTTTCTATGTTTCTATGTTTACATGGGTCATAATGTACCAGCAGCTTGTTCGAGCAAAGCGGATTGGTGGCTTTCTCGAAAGCTCTGTCTTGCAATGCACCTCACACCCAATTGTTGCCTGTTCTCAATAGCATGTGCAGTGGTTCAAGTAATGTGCTCAATTTAGGTAGGAAGTTGCCAAAGTAGTTGAGTAGACCCAGGAACGAACGCAGCTCCGTCACGTTCTGTGGCTTGGGTGTAGTCTTGATGGTCTTGTTTTTCGCGTCCGTGGGCCTGATGCTGTCAGCAGCAATTTTCCTCCTGAATTCGACCTCCAGTGCCATGAGGACGCACTTCGAGCGTTTAAGTCTGAGTCCAACTCTGTCCAAACGCAGTAGAACCTCTTCCAGGTTGTTCAGATGTTCCTTGGAGTCACGGTGATCAGGATGTTATCTTGGAACACGATGGTTCTGCGAACGGGCTTCAGTAAACTTTCCATATTCCTCTGGAATATTAGTGTAGCCGAGCGAATTCCAAACGGGCACCTGTGGTAAATAAACAGTCCTTTGTACGTGTTAATGCACGTAAGTCTCTTTGACCTCTCGACCAACTCCTGCATTGTATAGGCCGACGTCAAGTCCAGTTTTGTGAATGACTTTCCTCCGGCTAGCGTCGCAAACAAGCCATCAGCCTTCGGTAATGGGTACTGATCTTGTTTCGAAACCCTGTTGATCGTAGTCTCGTAGTGACTGTGCCATCAGTTTTCAGCACAGGAACAATGGGGCTGGCCCATTCATTAAATTTGACCGGTGATATGATCCCTTTTCGCTGGAGTCTGTCCAGTTCAATTTAGACCTTCTCTCTCATCATATACGACACTGCCCAGTCTTGCATCTGAGTCCACGTGGATCTGCACCTTGGCTCCCGTGAAGTTGCCGATACCTAGTTCGAACAGCGAGGGGAGTTTGCTCAAAACTTGGGCACATGCATCTTCCTCCGACGACAACGCCTTTATGTCGTTCCAGTCGCATCTGATTTTCTCCAACCAGCTCCTGCCGAGCAGCATTGGGCCATTGCCTGGAACAATCCACAGTGCTAACTCGTGAACCGCACCGTTATACGACACATTAATTTGTGCACTTTTATCAGTTCTTTGGTGTACGTGCGCAGCTTGGCGTTAACAGGGCTCAGTCTGGGCCTCACAGTCTTAGTATCCCACAGCTTATTAAATGTCCTCTCGTTCATGATCGATTGACTCGCCCCTGTGTCCTGGTCCATCGATACCGGTAATCCCGTTAAACTTCACATTAATCAAAATTGGTTTACTCTTGGTTATGAAAGAGTACAGTCCATAAACTTCCTCCTCTGGCATTTTGGATTGCGTATCCGGATCCGCGTTGGTCTGACTCTCATCCTCCACATGGTGTGTCGCAGCTGGCTTGCTCATCTGCGGACACTTGCGCTGGAGATGCCCCCCACTCTCAGACAGTCTTTGCAACTATATTGCTTAAATCGGCACTGCTGGTGCCGATGATTTCCCCCACAACGTCCACACGGATAAGTCGGATACATTCCTGCTGGCGGACTTTGGGCAGCCACATGTTTTGCGAACGCAATCGGATAGGCCCTGCCATGTGCCGCTCTGCCAAACGCCGAATCAATCGCATTTACAGTAGTTGCCGAGGTTCGGCTCTTCACCGATATTTTCTTTAGACTCCTGTCCGTCATCATACATGATTGAGTGATCTGGATGGCCCTTTTTAAATTCAACTCCTCCACCGCCAGAAGTTTGCGCAGGATCACCTCGTGGTTGATACCGATAACGAAGAAGTCCCGCAGCATGTCTGTCAACACCGTCCCGAACTTGCACGGTCCCGCTAGACATCTCAGGTTGGCAACAAATTTCTCCGCGCTCTGGCCCTCCGATTGAACGTGTGTATAAAACCTGTATCTCGAGATGATGATGCCGTCGTCTGGCTTGAGATGCTCCCGTACCAATGTACACAACTCCTCGTACATTTTCTCTGTTGGATCACTCGGCATGAGTAGATTCTTTATCAGACCGTAGATCTTTGAACCGCACACAGTGATGAACACGGCCTGGCACTGATCTGCATCATCGACCCCCTTCATTTTGTTTGCCACGAAGTAGTGGTTCAAAGGTCTCACAAAGTCTGCCCAATCTTTTCCCTCCACGAATCGCTCTAAAAATCCAATCATGCTCATTTTGCAAACAAAAGTCCTTTTATTCTCGTCACCAAATGTTATGTATGCAATAAAGATTCAAACTGAGTACTTTAACTAAGCAAGGTACAACCTTGGCTCTGCTTTATTTCGGCCCAAAATACCTGACTCACAAAATGGCTGGCCTTTTATACCCAGAGCAGCACCATGTGCATGCTGCTCAGTGGCCTCCAACAATGACACCATCTGGTGGCTACAAACAGCATGTACATACATGACAGGTATGCTGCCCATGGTTTTCTGGCCATAAAAATCAATGGACAGAAAGTCAGCTGATGTACCCCCTTGATTTTCCAATCCACACATGACATCACAGGGTCTTGAAAAAATGTGTCCCTTTTTCTCCCCTGGCCACCCCGCCTGATTTTCAAATCTAAAATCACCGTCCATTTATAATAACATGTGTGGCATGATATGGGGCAGAATTCATCGATGGTTATATCCTTTTGGGATTAATTTGTCCAAGTTCATAATGCCAATTAAATGACTTGCAAGGGCACTAAATTGTGTGCAACATGCCCACTATTTTCCAATGTGCTATGGCAGCAGGCAATAGTTAAGAGGCTAGAATAAGTGCACACACATCAAGTGTGCTAGAAGAGAGGATGTTGATAGATGTATTTTTATCCTTAGTGATGTAAAAATATTCCGTTCCAGCAGATATAAACAATCCAAACCTAAATTAGCAGTTTTAGCAAGTATAATATATGTTAATCTAAACCATAGTTTTTCAAAGATGATTCCTGAATCCTTCGGGTTAGCAAGTGGAACGCAGGGGATCACCAAGGGCATTAGATTTCTTCCATTTTTCATGAGATTTTATTATTTACTGACTTACTAACACATTGTTTCTGTTGCTGCATACTAATAAAAACATGTTCTGTAATGATATCATTGTTTTCTTTCAGATAGCTGACACTATTTGTTAGGTGTTAGGACAGGGAGTGCTGAGAGTGCGTCAATATTTACTGTGGGTCCCCACTGATCTCTGATCTAAACAAAACCATGCATGAATTAATTAAAGATGAGAATAATAGAAGCATGCTAAATTATAAACTTCATGTATAACTCGTATTAACACTGAAAAGCTAAGACAGAAATATAAGTAAAGAGCAATTAGCTAAAAGCTTATGAGGACACAGTTCCAGGAGTTCCATTCCACTGCCAGATATGCGACAGAGCAGAGCTGCTGTCTTCTCATGGAGCCTGATTTTAGAACCCATCCCAAATTGCAGGGACAGAGTCATTATGATATTTCAGGTGGGCAGCCCGTGCCTCTAAGGGTGCTTCAGAAATGTCCGCCCAGATCCATTGACGTAACTCAGCACAGGTGCTCTGCTTAAGGGACCCAGAGGCCATTCCTGGGCCAAAGATAATCTATTCTTCAGCTCTGAAGAGAGCTGAGGGTCTTGATTTCGTCTCCTTCTTCTTAGGCAGTCCCCCAGAGTGGAGGATGACTTGTCTCCACACCAGTATTAGGTGACTAATGAGTTCTACGCGGGAGCTACAGACTCTGCCACAAGAGGAGCAGCTGGTGGTTGAAGGGACGAGTGGGTGGGGTGCTTGGTTTGTCATATGCTCCTTCCACTGTTTGTACTTAGATTCTGAGTGCTCCCGCAAAGAAACTCAAAGTGTTTGGCGCTTTCTCGAATGCTTCTCCTCCAATTTGAGCGGTCTTGGGCCAGGGATTTCCAAGAGTCGATGAGGATGTTACATTTTTGCAAGGAGGCTTTGAGGACATCCTTGAAGTGTTTACTCTGCTCCCTGGAAATTGCTTGCCATGATGGAACTCGGAGTAGAGTGCTTTTTTCGGGAGTCTTGTATCAGGCATGCGGACAATGTGGCCCATCCATCGGAGCTGATTGAGCATAATCAATGCCTTAATGCTGGGGATGCTGGCCTGAGAAAGAAAACTGATGTTGGTACACATATCCTGCCAATGGATTTGCAGGAATTTGTGGAGGTAGCCATTGTGGTGGTACTTCTTCAGTGCTTTGAGGTGCCTACCGTACATTGTCCATGTCTCTGAAGCATATAGGAGGGTGGGAATTTCTGCTGCTCTGTAGACCATGAGCATAGTGCCGGGTTTGAGGTCTTGGTCTTTAAACACTCTTTTCCTCAGGCGACTGAAGGCTACACTGGCACACTGAAGGCGGTGTTGGATTTCATCATCGATGTCTGCCCTCGTTCCCAAGGTATGGAAAGTGGTCCACGTTGTCCAAGGTCACGTCATGGATCTTGATAATCAGGGGGCAGCGCTGTGTGGCGGGGGCTGGTTGGTAAAGAACCTTTGTCTCTCGGATGTTTAATGTAAGGCCCAGTCTCTTGTACGCTTCAGTGAAGGAATCAATGATGGTTTGGAGTTCGGCGTTCCAGTGTGCACAAACGCAAGCGTCGTCTGCACACTGTAATTCAATGACTGAGGGGACTGAGGAGCTGACGGTTTTGATTTACAAGGAAGACAATCCCCAGGATCAATTACCTTCGTCTTGTTAACAGTTAGGACTTTTTCTACATTTCTCGCCTGTTTCAGCTCTTTCTCTGCACATACTATTTTTATCTTCAAAACCCAGGGGCCAAAATTGTCCTGTTGGTGGCCCGGCCGAACCCAGGGGCATAATTGTCAGGCCGACCTAGCAGTCGGCTGACAATAAAAAATAAAATGGCGTTGCTGGCAGTGTCACCTCCCCTCTGGTGGAGTGTTACAGTACTCCCCTGAGCGGGTCTCCCTATTCGTGAAGGGGTCATCTGCTGCATGCTTCACAACCTGGCAATCACGAGAGGCCAGCCACTGGAGGTCGATCCAGCAGTAGCATCTCAGGAGGAGGCGCAGCACCAAGAGGAGGAGAAGGTGGAGGAGGACCAGGATGTGCGTCACCAGCCACTCAGGAGGCGTCGTCGCCATCCCAACCCTGCAAGGGAAGTGCAGATCCTTCTCATTGCTGATCATTTCCGATGAGTTAATGCCCACATCAACCTTCAGCTTCGCTTTTCCATGGCCGTCCCAATGAGCCCTTTCATACATCATTGCCCACCATTAAATGACACACCTGCCCAGATATAGGAACACAAAATAAAGATTTATTACATAATAAAGAAAGGTGCAAAAAACATACACATAATAATTTCTTCTCCTTGTGCATTTCCTTATAACCCCTCTTACGCAAACCTATCCTGCTACTATGCCACGTGTCTCCCCTGTGGCTGCCTCATGGGTCTGGGGAGGCTGCTGTGTTTCAGGTGTAGAAGCTACAGATGTCCTGGAAGTGCCAGCTGGAGTCTGGTCAGCATCCTCCTCGGAGGGCTCAGTCGGCCTTGGATCGGGCGACTCCATGCTTGGAGGCATGGCGGAATGACAGGTCTGTGGTCAGGAATGCTATGATCCTGAGAGAGCACATCATCAGGATCCTGGTCCGAGGAGCCTGCGTCACTCCCCGGGGGCAGCACATTACCACTGGCACCAATCAGAAGGAGCTCAGGTCGGCGTGTGGCACCACACCGAAAGTCCCCCGTGGCCCGTGTAGGGTCCAGCCGCGAAGGCAACACTGAGGTGTCGGGTGGCATCCAGCTGAGACTGCAGGAGAGCAGCCACAGTCTCAAAGCCACCAGAGATGACAGCAGTAAGACGCTCCGTGGCCTATTGCTCAGAGTGCACAAGAGCATTCTGAGCTTGCAGGGTCACGGCCATCCTCTCCAAAGCAGCACTGATATGCTCGTTCACTCGCACCTATGCTGTAATGGCAGCTGCCACATCACCAACGAGTCGCGGCATCACAGCTCGATCTGCACGGTCTCTCTAGGAGTCCACCATCGCCTGCACACTGGCAATGATGGGCTCCATGGTGTGCGCAGAGTTGTTGACAATGCGGGAGGCAGACTCCTCCACACTCCTGACCACTTCCGACAGCCACGTCTGGCACCCTTGCCACTGCCCCCAACATCTTTCATAAGCCCCAACTTCGATGGGCTCATCTGAGTCCTCTTCAGCAGAACTCCCGTGCGCACTCGCTCCCCCCAGAGAGATGGCACCCGAGGTTCCCTATGTCTGTCACCATGCTGCAGCCTGCTAGGCACGGGTGTAACACCCAGTGCAGACCCCTCTGCTATGTCTACTAGATCTGAATGCGTACTCCCAGTATCTGAGTTGGCGCGTGTGACTGTAGGAAGCAATGCCGCGATGCTGCCAGCAGTGTTTCCCTCTTCCTCTGCTTCATCTTATATGGCACCTCTCATGTATGTAATATCATTAGCCACTAGATGGCGTCACTGTTGGAGGCCATTGGGCTGCACGCACGTGTGTGCAGCCCAAGTATGAAAGGCCAGCCATTGTGTATGATAGCCACTTTGGGCCTTAATAAAACAGAGCCAAGGTCAAACCTCTTGGAGTTAAACAGTACTCAGTCTAACAGTTATTGCATACACGACATTTGGCGACGAGGCAACAAGAATCTTTGCATGAAAAAATGAGCACAATTGGATTGTTGGAGTGATTCGTGGAAGGAGAAGATTGGGCAGACTATGTGAGCTGTTTGAGCCAGTTCTTCGTGGCCAACAAAATGGAGGAGGTCAGTGACGCAGATTGGCGGCGGGCAGTGTTCCTCACAGTTTGCGGTCCAAAAATTTATGGTCCGATAAAGAATCTACTCCTGCCTATAAGTCCAACAGAGAAGACGTATGAAGAATTGTGTAACCTGGTAAAGGACCAAGTTAAGCCGGACGAAGGCATCATCATCTCGAGATACAGATTTTACATGCACGTTCGCTCAGAGGGCCAGAATGCAACGGAATTTGTTGCTGACCTGAGACGTCTACTGGGACCGTGTAAGTTCGGGGCTGTGCTGTGGGACTTCCTCATAATCGGCATCAACCACGAGGTGATCCTGCGTAAACAACTGCCGGTGGAGACGTTGGACTTGAACAGGGCCATCACAATCGCTCAGTCATACATGACGATGGATAGAAGCCTAAAGCAGATATCAGTGAAAAATTGAAACTCGGCAAGTACTGTAAATATGATTGATTCGGCATTTGGCAGAGTGGCACATGACAGGGCCTACCTGACTGCATACGCAAAACCTGTGGCTGCCCAAAGTACACCAGCGGGAATGCATCTGATTTCTCCGTGTTGGCATTGTGGGGGAAATCACTGGCAGCAGCAGTGCCGATTTAAGCGATATAGTTGCAAAAGCTGTCTGAGAGTGGGGCATCTCCAGCGCAAGTGTCCGCAGATGAGAAAGCATGCTGCAACATACCACGTGGAGAATAATAGTCAGACTAGCGCAGATCCGGATACGCAATCCGAGATACCAGAAGAGGAAGTGTATGGACTATACTCGTAACTAACTAAGAGCAAACCGATAATGATTAACGTGAAATTTAATGGGGTGCCGGTATCGATGGAACTGGACACAGGGGCGAGTCAATCTATAATGATCAGAGGGCATTCGACAAGCTGTGGGATACTAAGGCTGTCAGGCCCAGGCTGAGTCCCGTCAATGCCAAGTTGTGCATGTACACCAAAGAACTTATAACGGTGATTGGCAGTGCCACAATTAAAGTGTCATATGACGGTGCGGTTCATGAGTTATCGCTATGGATTGTCCCAGGCAATGGCCCAACGCTGATCGGCAGGTACTGGCTTGAAAAAATCAGATGCAATTGAAACGACATCAAGGCGTTGTCGTCAGAGGAAGATACATGTGCCCAAGTACTGAGCAAGTTCTCCTCGCTGTTCGAACCAGGCATCGGCAACTTCACGGGAGCCAAGGTGCAGATCCACGTGGACTTGGATACAAGACCTGTCCATCATAAAGCTCGCTCAGTTCTGTATATGATGATGGAGAAGGTCGAAATCAAACTGGACAGACTCCAGTGTGAAGGGATCATATCACTGATTGAATTTAATGAATGGGCCAGCCCCATTGTTCCTTTGCTGAAAAGTGATGGCGCAATCAGAATCTGTGGAGACTACAAGGCTACGATCAACAGAGTTTCGAAACAGGATCAGTACCCGTTACCGAAGGCTGATGAGTTGTTTGCAACGCTAGCCGGGGGGAAGTCATTCACCAAACTGGACTTGACGTCGGACTATATGACACAGGAGCTGGTCGAGACGTCGAAGAGACTTAAGTGTATCAACACATATATTTATCAAAGGTGCCCTTTTGGAATTCGCTCGGCTGCAGCAATATTTCAGAGGAACATGGAGAGTCAACTGAAGTCTGTTCCCAGAACCGTCGTGTTCCAAGATGACATCCTGATCACAGGTCGTGACTCGGAGGAACATCTGAACAACCTGGAAGAGGTTCGACATCGTCTGGACAAAGTGGGACTCAGACTGAAACGCTCGAAGTGCGCCTTCACGGCACCAGAGGTCGAATTCCTGGGGAGGAAAGTTGTTGCTGACGGCATCAGGCCCACGGAGGCGAAAACCAAGGCCATCAAGAACGTACCCAAGCCGCAGAATGTGACGGAGCTGCGTTCGTTCCTGGGTCTACTCAACTACTTCCGTAACTTCCTACCTAAATTGAGCACCTTATTGGAACCTCTGCACATGCGGTTAAGAAAAGGCGACAATTGGGTGTGGGGTGCGCCTTGACAGAGCTTTTGAGAAAGCCACTAATCTGCTTTGCTCTAACAAGCTGCTGGTACATTATGACCCATGTAAACATTTCGTATTGGCCTGTGATGCTTCATCATATGGAATTGGTTGCGTACTCCAACAAGCTAATGAGTCGGGTAAACTTCAATCTGTCGCATATGCTTCAAAAAGTTTGTCTAAGGTGGAAAGAGCCTACAGCATGGTAGAGAAAGAAGCACTAGCCTGTGTGTATGGGGTTAAAAAGATGCATCAGTACCTGTTTGGTCTTCAGTTTGAACTGGAGATAGATCACAAGCCGCTCATTTCACTGTTCTCTGAAAACAAAGGTATCAATACCAATGCTTCATCCCGCATCCAGAGGTGGGCGTTGACATTATCCGCTTATGATTGTGTCATTCGCCATAGACCTGGCACCGAGAATTGTGCCGATGCTTTGAGCCGTCTGCCATTGCCCACACCGGAGGTGGAAACGCCACAACTGGCGGACCTATTATTAATTATGGAGGCTTTTGAGAGTGAAGGAACCCCTGTCACGGCTCAACAAGTTATACCTGGACCAGCCAGGACACGATTTTATCAGTGGTGAAGAGTTGCATCCTCAAAGGTGATTGGTCTGTCATACCCAAGTAAATATGTGAGGAAACCAAACTTTACATTCGTCTCAAAGACGAACTGTCTATTCAGTCGGATTGTATATATGGGGCAATCGTGTTGTTATGCCCAAGGAAGGGAGAGAGAAATTTGTACGTGAGCTACATAGCACACATCCCGGCATTGTAATGATGAAAGCCATCGCCAGGTCTCATGTATGGTGGCCGGGAATTGACTCTGAGCTGGAATCATGAGTGCATCAGTGCAGCACTTGCATGCAGTTCAGCAAAGCACTAGCGGAATCGTTGCTGAGTCTGTGGTCGTGGCCGTCCAAACCATGGTCCAGGATCCACATAGACTTTGCAGGTCCCTTCCTGGGGAAGATGTTTTTAGTTGTAGTGGATGCATATTCGAATGGATAGAGTGTATAATCATGTCATCCAGTACATCCACAGCTACCATTGAGAATCTCAGTGTCATGTTCGCAACAAATGGTCTGCCTGACTTCATGTTCATGAAACTCAATGGTATCAAACATGTAAAGTCAGCACCATTCAAACCTGCATCCAATGGGCAAGCAGAACGTGCTGTCCAAATTATAAAGCAGAGTATGAAGCGAGTAACCCAAGGGTCACTGCAGACCCGCCTGTCATGCATACTGCTGAGTTGCAGGACAAGACCACACACGCTTACCGGGGTCTCGCCTGCTGAACTAATGATGAAAAGACGTCTTAAGACCAAGCTATCTCTTGTACACCCTGACTTGAATAATCATGTTGAATATAGAAGACAAAGTCAGCAAGGGTATCACAATCACGCAGCTGTGTCATGTGGCATTTCTGTAAATGATCCTGTATATATTCTGAATTATGGTCAGGGTCCCAAGTGGATCGCTGATCCTGTCATAGCCAAGGAGGGCAACAGAGTATTTATTGTCAAGCTCAAAAATGGGCAAACATGCAGGAAACATATGGATCAGACAAGGCTGCGGCACACAGACGAACCGGAACAGTCGGAGGAAGAGACAATTGACGACCAACCAGAGGACTCATTGGTCATCAGTAAATCGGGGCTTTCAATCACTGACATGTTCAATGAAAATGGACTTTCAATCCTGATATGGCCATTGCTACTCCCACCAGGTCAGCCACCCAGCCACCAGTCACAACAGACTCTGAACACTCACCCAAGGCTGGAGTTGAACTGAGATGGTCAACCCGGGAGCATAAAACACTGGACCGTCTCAATTTGTAAAAGACCGTGTTAATATCTCAGGGGGGGGTATTGTCATGTATGTACTTTTGGGATCACTAGCCACTAGATGGCGTCACTGTTGGAGACCATTGGACTGCACGCACGTGTGTGCAGCCCAAGTATAAAAGGCCAACTATTTTGTATATTGGTCAATTTGGGCCTTAATAAAGCAGAGCCAAGGTCATACCTCTTGGAATTAAACAGTACTCAGTCTAACAGTTATTTCATACACAACAGCACCAACAAATGGAGTGGGCTCCAGGCTCTCATCCAGGCAGCAGCCCCCAATGTCTTCCAGGGTGTCAGGATCGCCATGGCTGTCATTGCCCTCTTGGCTGTCCTCCAGGCCTTGACTCTTCGTCTCAAGATCAGCCTCTCCCTGGCCTCGGCTGCCACTGCCCTCAAGGCTGTCATCCTGCCTTGCCCTCCCACTCACACCAGCACTAGGACCCTCGCTTTGGTTCCCACTCAGCTTCTCATCTGCAAGCATAAATGGCACAAGGGCTGCTGTGAGAGGGAGGTAGGGAATTGACGCATGAGGCTGCAACTTGCACACATTCAGAAGGAAAGGCACAGTAGGCGCTGGCGCTTTCAGGGAGAGATAGCATTAAAGGAGGGCCTTCACTTACCCATGCTGCCCACAGCGGGATCGGCAGTACCGGAGGCCACAGGGAAGGCAGCATGTATGCCCACTAGCGCCTGGACCCTCTCTTTCAAAGGTGTAAGGATCTGAAGCTGAGCCCCGCCACCACCAGTCCTCCTTTGCTCCATTCGGTTGTGCGCAATTTTGGCCTGCAAAACAAAGAATAGTTGCTGAGTACCACTGTGATGACACATCAGAAATGAGTGCACAAGTGTGTGTCCCTGACATGCAGCTCTAACTGTGACATGAAAGGGAGCCTCCATTGCGACAACACACACATGTATATATTATATACAGGCCTCAACAATGAAATGCTGTTTCAGTGACTATATAGTGAAGGTGGAAAATAAGAAAAGGATGAAGGAGAGGCTCGCAGATGGAAGGCCAGGAGTTGGTGGAATAGATACTCACTTTCATCAAATGAATGATATCGTTCCTCCTTTTTCGGCATTGGGTAGTGGTCCGATCATGAATGGAAGTCCCTGAGACCTCCACAGCTATCTCTCTCCATGCATTTGTAAAGACATCCCGAGTTGGTCTGCCTGCATCGGGGTAAAGGACACGCCTCCGTCCCTCCACAGCCTGCATGTGTGTCTCCAACTCTGCATCTGGGAAATGGGTTGCCCTCCTTGCTACAGCTGCACCAGCGATGGGCTTCACTGAAAGGCCATCCCAGCTCAGGGCCTAGCTGCAAACACTGGCCTTTAAGAAGGCTAGGGACCAGCTGACTTGTTAACAGCAAATCACCACAAGGTGAATTTTGTGGTCCAAATGCCGCTCCCCGCTCCCCACCAACACCGCTGCAAACTGCTGATTCCCGCCAGACAATACCACTGGACGCCATTTTTTCCAAAATCATTGAATTTCGATCCAATGGCTGCCACAGTTGCGGCGGTTAATGGCGACCAAAAAGCGGTAGGTGTGCCCCGTTTCGGACGGACCTGAATTTCTACCCCATTTGTGTATGTGCGCATGTGTGTGAAGCAGTGAGTCTGGGAAAAAATGACAGTGTACTGATTACATACCTGTCAAAGATTTTGTCTTGTGTTCGAAAAGCTTCAGAAAATGTATTAGGCTGAGGGAGAGAGAGTGAGACACGGATTAGAGAGAGAGAAAAGGTGAGAGAGAGACTTGTGTGAGAGTGGGGGCAGAATGGGTGTGTGAAAATCATTCTTGATGCTAATAGTGCAATTTTCAAAGAATAACATTAGATGAATTTTCTAGGTAACTAATTATCTTACCTGTGTATTGTTGACAGATAGCAAATGTAAAGGCAAATTGTGGGACAGCAATTCTAGTTGTTGAAAGCTCTGAGACAGAGAGAATTAGGGGGATACAGATGTACATATAGAGAGCGCGAAAGGTAGACAGTGTTTATTCTCATATTAATTTGATTTTCTTTAAAAAAAAATGCAGACATAGGTAGGAGGGAACATAATCTCCAACATACGGTGTGCAACACTGTGGGAGATTAATAAGTAATTATTAAAAATCTTGTATCTGTGTACACTTCCTGTCGGTGCCACTAGAACTCCTGTTGGCACATTTGTCATATTTTTGGTGTTAACATTTTGCATTATAAATCCCAATGTCCATATTTTTAATGGAAGATGGCCATGGAAGCTCATCACTCTGAATGTGCAATCGGGTCACTGGGTTCCCATGTTGCATCAGTAAACATAGAAACATAGAAAATTGGTGCAGGAGTAGGCCAGTCGGCCCTTCAAGCCTGCACTACCATTCAATAAGATCATGGCTGATCATTCACCTCACTACCTCTTTCCTGCTTTCTCTCCATACCCCTTGATCCCTTTATCTGTAAGGGCCATATCCAACTCCCTCTTGAATATATCCAAAGAACTGGCATCAACAACTCTCGGCGGAAGAGAATTCCACAGGTTAACAATTCTCTGAGTAAAGAAGTTTCTCCTCATCTCGGTCCTAAATGGCTTACCCCTTATCCTTAGACTGTGACCCCTAGTTCTGGACTCCCCCAACATCGGGAATATTCTTCCTGCATCTAACCTGTCCAGTCCCGTCAGAATTTTATATGTTTCTATGAAATTCCCTCTCATTCTTCTAAACTCCAGTGAATACAGGCCCAGTCAATCCAGTCTCTCTCATATGTCAGTCCTGCCATCCCGGGAATCAGTCTGGTGAACCTTTGCTGCACTCCCTCAATAGAAAGAACGTCCTTCCTCAGATTAGGAGACCAAAACTGAACACAATGTTCCAGGTGAGGCCTCACCAAGGCCCTGTACCTCCCTGCAGCAATACCTCCCTGCTCCTATGCTCAAATCCCCTCGCTATGAAGGCCAACATGCCATTTGCCATCTTCACCTGCATGCCAACTTTCAATGACTGATGTACCATGACACCCAGGTCTTGTTGAACCTCCTTTTCCTAATCTGCCGCCATTCAGATAATATTCTGCCTTCCTGTTTTTGCCACCAAAGTGGATAACCTCACATTTATCCACATTATAATGCATCTGCCATGCATTTGCCCACTCATCTAACCTGTCCAAGTCACCCTGCAGCTTCTTAGCATCCACCTCACAGCTCACACTATCACCCAGCTTACTGTCATCTGCAAACTTGGAGATATTATTATCAATTCCTTCATTTAAATCACTGATGTATATTGTAAATAGCTGGGGTCCCAGCACTGAGCCCTGCGGCACCCCACTAGTCATTGCCTGTCATTCTGAAAAGGACCCGTTTATCCCGACTCTCTGCTTCCTGTCTGCCAACCAGTTGTCTATCCATGTTAATGCATTACCCCCAATACCATGTGCTTTAATTTTGCACATCAATCTCTTGTGTGGGATCTTGTCAAAAGTCTTTTGAAAGTCCAAATATACCACATCCACTGGTTCTCCCTTGTCCACTCTACTAGTCACATCCTCAAAAAATTCTAGAAAATTTGTCAAGCATGATTTCCCTTTCATAAATCCATGCTGACTTGGACCGATCCTGTCACTGCTTTCCAAATGCGCTGTTATTTCATCTTTAATAATTGATTCCAACATTTTCCCCACTACTAATGTCAGGCTGACCGATCTATAATTCCCCATTTTCTCTCTCCCTCCTTTATTAAAAAGTGGTGTTACATTAGCTACCCTCCAGTCCATAGGAACTGATCCAGAGTCGATAGACTGTTGGAAAATGATCACCAATGCAGCCATTATTTCTAGGGCCACTTCCTTAATTACTCTGGGATGCAGACTATCAGGCCCTGAGGATTTATCGGCCTTCAATTTAATCAATTTCACTAACACAATTTCCTGACTAATAAGGATTACCTTCAGTTCCTCCTTCTCGCTAGACCCTCGGTCCCCTAGTATTTCCGGAACGTTATTTGTGTCTTCCTTCGTGAAGACAGAACCAAAATATTTGTTCAATTGGTCTGCCATTTCTTTATTCCACATTATAAATTCACCTGATTCTGACTGCAAGTCAGTTCAGCCACACTGAATAATGTTTCCTCTTTAGTTTCTTTCAAGAAAAGCTAGAGGACAAATTTTAAAAGCTTTACTGAGGTACAATTCAAACAAAGGCTTTGTATATATGGGTGACAGAGAAAGGATTACTGCTCTGATCACACCCCTATTTTAGCCTTTGTTTTGCTTTCCATAAACTTTAGAAAGTGAAAGGAAAAAGTGAGAGAAACAGCAGATTACTTAAAGAAATGGTCTAGAAATTTGACCACACATCGACTGTAAAAACCCGATTTCCCGATTTGAGAAAGGATATACTTGCCTTAGAAGCAGTGCAACGAAGGTTCACTAGACTAATCCCTGTGGAAATGTATTTTTTTTAAAGTTGCATTATACTGTTTTTTGTACCCTTTTTGCCATAAAACAAAATGGAGTCCAGGCCCTGCTAGAAACTTCTGCAACAGACAGTCTGTTTGCATAAACATGCTAACCCTGACTGGAACTGCTGATAGCTGATTAATAGCCAGCAGACAACATTAAAACTGTCTTGCTGAGATAAGTACCACCCATTGTGCTCCCCTGTATTATCAATAGTCTGTCGCTATACCAGACCTTAGAAGGACTGGGTAAAGGTTGTAAAGATGCAGCACCAATTTACCCCCTAAGAGATACTCAAATTACCAGCCATTATCTCATCCATAATATGCAAGAAGCCAAGTACCCAATCAACCACTATGGAAATCATGGGCCCAAATAACTGGCCAGGAAACTGGACAATCCTAAAACAATGAAAAGCCAGTAATAGCACATTATCACACCCTAATCGAGTCATTGCTGTCTGGCCCACCAAAATCACTTACAAAAGAGACATTTGAAAAAAATGCAAAGACAAGGATGTGGTAATCATTAACTCTTTATCTGTTTTCGCTGACTGCAAAGGCAGAACCAATACCCAGGATGGAACCATAACTTGTTTTTTACTGTATAAATATTTTGTGAAACTGTATCATTTTGGGAGTCGTCGCTTAGCCTTTGACTGAGTGAGACTCTTCCTTGCTGCAAGTAAAAATTAAAGGAATGTCTACCGGAGCTGATTGTTTTAGAGTTGTATATTGAGAGTCGAGATTTCGACAGTTACTTCTTCGAGGTTCCACCGAGATCGCTTACTCTCTACCCTGTAAGTTAACAGATGCCGGCATAGTGCGTCTTCAGTGAAGGGCTTCACTGGTCAGAATAAGGTGAACCTTTTGCTCACAAGAGGTCTCTTTACTGTTGAATCGCATATGTAATATGTTGTCCACAGTGGAGGTACTGCGATCTACGAGACTCGACATTTAAGAGCTAAAGTTATTTTTGTAATCATTTCCTTCTCAGCTTGTAGGCAGAAGGGATCTGATCCTGAAAATATTTGATCTGGAATCAGCCCGGGGAGATTTTCATTCGGAAAAGGTAAAGAAAAAGAGCACTATCGATCGATGATCCTTGTGTGATAGGATCAGGGTCCTTGTGTGATAGGACCATAAATTAAGGTGATCCTTGTGTGATAGGATCAGGGTCCTTGTGCGATAGTACCATAAAGGGAATTATTCTTGTTCGATAGGATAATAAAAGTCCCTAAAGGAAAGTTCCTTGTGCGATAGGACTGCCTTAGAAGGGACAGGGTCCTTGTGCGATAAGATCCGGGTCCTTGTGTGATAGGACCATAAATTTTATTAAGATAAGTTAAGGACTCGGTCTGTAGTGGCGTACAATGCAGACTGAGAATTGACTATTTGTTTAGATAGAGTTTAAGGCTATGATTTGTATACCCGCGTGAATGTTGATTGTCCTAGTTGTCTTTGTTATACAGTTGTGTTCAATACTTTTGTGTGACATTGCAATTAGAGAAACGGGAAGAGTCACTAGGGAAAATTGTGATTCGGAAAAACAAGGATTGATTGAGAAAAGAAATAGTAACTGATTGATCAACTACGGTTGGTTCGTGTCAACATATCTCACACACCCAGACTGAGCCCGAATTAAGAGCCTTTTCAGGCCATGTGACGGCCAGAAGAAGTGGGTGTAGAGAACTCGGTTGACCGAAAGGATTGTGAGATCAGAAACTGTGAAAAATCTTAATCATCCAGAATGGGTGCCGGGGCAAGTAAAACACCACCAAAGGGCACACCAGCCTATTTTATGCTCCAGAATTGTGGTCAGTATTCAATTGACCACCTAAAAAAATGGGTAAAATGGACTAAGGATGAAAACAGGCCATTTCCACCCGATGGTTCATTTAATTTAGAGAGAATAACATGTCTCGAGGAGTGCCTTATAGACAGAGACCCAGGTAGAAGAGGTAAAAAGAAAGTAAATTGGTCGGCATTTGGAGATTGGAAAAGGGAAGCTGAGGAACGACATGAAAAGAGCCTAAGAGTTAGTAAGCAGTGTACTAGAGGGAGAAAGCAGGTGGATGAACGAGTAGAGCAGGTGAATCGCCCTAGACATGGTAAACATCCATCTGTTATGGTTGCTAAAGAAACAAAGGCACACCCGCCAAATGGCCCTAAGGATTGAGAGAAAGATGAGGATGAAGATTGGGACGAGGATTGGACTGCCTACAGCCATCGACCACCGCCATATGTTCTACCCCAAGCGGGTGCTCCAGGCTAACAGGGAGGAGGTGATCCTTGGGCCGGAGCACAGGGAGACGGGGTAACACCCGCTCCCAACAATGCAGGTGTGGCTACAGGAGAAATAGATCTGTCACAAGGGAATCAATACCGTGACGGCCCTGCAGGTAGTACGTGAAGTCAGGCTCGTGGAAGAGGGTCCAGTGCCCTAGAGCCATCCGCATTCCCATTAAGACTTTTCCCTGACGGAGCTCCGATTCCTATTTATCGACCATGGTCACCAAATGAGTTAAGAACAATTGTGGAAGGATTGGCAGACCCTAAAACTAATATTGAAAAGGCCATAGACCAAGTAAAAGTGATTATCTTGTGCCATGAACCCAGTATATTAGATGGTCAAATTTTATTAAAAGCATGGTTAAAGGACACTAAATTTGCTGAATTCGAGACAAAATTCACAGATTTTAAAACCCATCAAGAGGCTCCCATTGCAGATCCCGGCACAAAGCCAGGAGAGCGGTTCTGAAGAAGATGTTGGGAGGCCTTACATCAAGTATTCCCAAGGAAAACGAATTGGTGCAAAATCATGGAAACTACACAAAGAAAGGATGAGGATTACATAGAAAGAGTGCGAGAAATCCTGAACCAATGTTCAGGCATGAAAATAGAGGAAGTAGACTCTCCCATGATTAGCGCCGTGGTAAACGGACTACGACTCAAACTTAGAGATCCCTTTCAATGAGCTTGTCTCGGATGGCGACAGGAATCGCTATCCAAGGTTGCATCTATGTTTCAGGACATACAAGAGCGAAATAGAGAATCTAAAAGCAAGCTCACCGTGTTTATGGAACAAGCAGCTCCACCAACACCTGCCCCAGCGACACCTTCCTACTGCCCTCCACAGGGTAGAGGAAGAGGACAAGGCACAGGAAGAAATTTTACGGGAAGAGGGAGAGGAGGTGTAGGGCAAGGACAATATAGCACCTGTTACAATTGTGGTCAGACTGGACACTGGGCTAGAAATTGCCCGTCAAAACAGCAACAACCAAATTATGATTGGACTCAACAGGCTGGTAATAGACCACCTCCTCCACCTCTAGAACCCAACCCGTATGCAACCCAAGTCCAGGTACATGCTAGACCTCAGACTAATTTCTCTGTTCAAAATCCATTTGGGCCACAGAATCAAAATCAATTCGGCCAATGATCAAATTATCCATATAATGAGCAATGACACCCAATCCCAGATCCAAGTGCTACGAGCAAACAGCTACCTGTCGTTTCGTTAAATGCCATAGGAGAACCTGAAGTAAAAATACGAATACAAGGAAGGGATATTCCATTCCTGGTGGATACTGGCACCACCTATTCGGTCCTTTCGAGGGAAGATACAAAGGGAATTCCCACTTCCACTAATCAAACCTCAGTGATTGGACTATCTGGACACGCTCATCAAATGTTTTTCTCCGACCCTATCAATGTACAATTAGAAGATTACAAAGATAGTCGTTCATTCCTACTGTCTAAGGAAGTTCCAGTAAATGTGTGTGGACGTGACCTATTATGTAAAATGAATGCCACTATCCTCTGTTCTCCAACCGGTATGGAAGTTCGAGTCCCCATAGATAAATATGGCACATATCCACTACTTCAACCCACAACACCCATATTGTATGCCTGGAAAAGTTTGGACCCTACACTAAGCAAAACCCTATCCTATTTGGTCGGTTCATATTGATGTGTGACAAGGTTAATCACAGATTACCTCAAATCTCAAAACTTGGGAAACTGGCACGAAACGTTACACTGTACAGCGTATTATGACAAAACTGGATCAGACGCTACAGCACAAATCTTTTATCAACCACTCCTGCACCGTAAACATCAATTGATGATTGAACAAATTTTTATCGGACCTGAAGGAATAGCGGCAGGGGTTGAATTACCCTCCCACAATCAGACCTTGTTTAGGGTTAAAGGTAGCGTCCCACACTGCACTCTTGCGGTTGCAGACACATATAAACCCCAGGATTTAGGATGAATGGTTAATAGAATGCAAGGATCTCCAGTACAAGAGAAATGGCACACACTTAATGGAACTCTGGGGCAACATGAGGGAGGGGAAGACTATTCTGTCAAGTTGAATAGGAAAATATATTTCGATGCTATCTTAGAAGAAAAGATACTCTCGGTCACTAGCTTTCCATTGCAACAAGGAACAGCAGAACTTATTGCTAAGGTCCCAGAGCAACTTTGGTCTACACACTCTAATGAAGTAGGAAAGATGCTTACCGCACAACCATATAAGGTAGCGATCAATTCGACCGTACCGCTTCCTAAGAAACCCCAATACCCTTTGTCTCCAGGCGCAGAACAAGGTATCGAGCCAGTCATTACATCTCTGCTGGCACAGGGAATAATAGTTCCAACTAGAAGTCCATGTAACATACCAATTTTCCCGGTTCAGAAGCCCAATAGTGACAAATGGAGATTTGTCCAAGACCTATGAGCGGTGAATGAATCTGTATTCCCAGCTTATCCGGTGGTGCCCAATCCTGCATCTATACTTACCAGTATTCCGGCAAACTCAACGTATTATACGGTGATTGATCTATGTTCGCCATTTTACTCAATACCCATTCACCTAGAGTCCCAATTCCTGTTTGCCTTCACGTATAAAGGATGCCAATATACGAGGACAAGACTCACGCAGGGATTTACCGAAAGTCCTACTATATTTTCACAATGCTTAAAGAAGGATCTGGAAGATGTAATTTTACCAGCAGGTTCGACACTTGTACAGTATGTTGATGACTTACTGCTCGCCTCACCCTCCAAATTAGCCTGCGAAACAGATTCTCTTGTGTTAGTAAAAGCCTTGGCCTTGAAAGAATACAAAGTGTCAAAGGCGAAGTTACAATTTGTCTCAGAAAGGGTTCGGTATCTAGGACACGAATTGGTCAGAGATACCAGACAATTGACACAAGACCGAGTAAAAGGAATCTGCTCTGCTCCACTACCAGTAATCAAGAGAGAAATGAAACATTTCCTCGGCATGACAGGATACTGCCGGCAATGGATTATGAGTTATTCCGAGATTGTTAGACCATTGTTAGACATGTCCATGCCCTCACTACCAGAAAAGTTGATTTGGAATGAAGTATCCCAGAATGCTTTCCAGAATCTTAAGCAGTCCCTCACTTCAGCACCAGCCTTGGGATTACCAGATTACACTAAGCCATTCAACTTATTTGTTCATCACAAGTCAGGTTTTGCACAATCAGTTTTGACTCAGCTACATGGGGACAGGCAGCGACCAATAGCGTATTTCAGTACCCAACTAGATCCAGTGGCACGCGGACTACCAGGATGTCTTCCTTCTTTGGCAGCAGCTTATTACGCTGTACAACAGGCTCAGACAATAACGCTAAATCATCAAACTGTTTTATATATCCCACACTCTGTCGAGATTTTACTTACTAAATGTGCCACTCAACATCTAACTCTGCAAGAACCACTAAACATGAAGTAGAACTGTTATTAAATCCGAACCTTATCATTAAAAGATGTACTGCCTTAAATCCAGCCACTCTACTCCCCACGGAAGAAGACGGCAAACCCCATTCATGTGAAATGGTAACCGAACTAGTGACTAAACCACGTATCAATTTAACAGATGTACCAATGTGTAATCCTGATCTAGTGTACTATGTTGACGGATCAGCCGTACGAAATGATAGGGACCAACCTAAAGCGGCTTATGCAGTTGTAACCCAGTTTAATGTTGTCGAAACCGCCTCTCTTCCAGACTTCTTTTCAGCCCAACCAGCCAAATTGTTTGTGTTAACTCGAGCCTGTATTCTGGCTGAAGGACAAACAGTTAATATCTACACTGACTCCAGGTATGCTTTTAGGGTAACACATGACTATGGACAAATTTGGAAAATTCACAGGTACCTGACTTCTTCAGGAACCACTATCAAGAATGCAGAACAAGTAGAAAAGTAAAACTTGCCATTATCAAATGCCAAGCACATACAGGCCAGTTGAATGAGGCAGCACTTGGAAACGCCAGAGCTGATAATGCAGCTAAGTCAGCAGCTCTGTCTAAAGGGGGGATGCAGGTGTCATTGTTTCTACTAAGGAAAAATAATTGCTCAGACCCGCCACCCACTATTAATGACGTGCTGGCCTTTCAGACACAGGCCAGTACGGAGGAGGTGTTGACCTGGACGAAGGATCAATGTTATAAAAATCCAGAAGGAATATGGGTTCACCATGACGGCCGTGTGGTGGTGCCCAAATCCTTACTTCCATGGATTGCCCGATGTGTTCATACATTCACACATGCGGGCAAAGGGGGATGGCAGATTATATTTTGGCAACTTGGTATGCGCCAGGTATTTCGGCAATTGCAAAACAAATCTGTGAAAATTGTGTTACCTGTCAGACAATGAATCCGGGTAAGACAGAAAAAGTAGAATCTGCCTCCCACCCAAATCCAATGGGGCCTTTTGTACATTTACAAATGGATTTTATTGAATTACCTATGTGTATGGGATTCAAATACGTAATAGTTATTGTAGATGTGTTCTCTAGGTGGATTGAAGCCTTTCCATGTAAAAAGGCCGATGCCACTACTGTTGTTAAATTTTTGTTAAAAGAAATCGTACCGCGCTTTGAAATCCCTGCTAAGCTTTCTAGTGATAATGGGTCACATTTCACGGGAACTGTTAAAAACGAAATGTGTAAAGCTTTACAAATTAACCAACGTTTTCATTGCAGTTATCATCCACAATCAGCTGGACTTGTTGAAAGATATAATGGAATGCTTAAAAATAAGCTGGCAAAATTATCTAATGACACTGGACTAAAATGGATAGAACTGCTGCCCTTAGAAACATAGAAACATAGAAAATAGGTGCAGGAGTAGGCCATTCAGCCCTTCTAGCCTGCATCGCCATTCAATGAGTTCATGGCTGAACATGCAACTTCAGTACCCCCTTCCTGCTTTCTCACCATACCCCTTGATCCCCCTAGTAGCAAGGACTTCATCTAACTCCCTTTTGAATATATTTAGTGAATTGGCCTCAACTACTTTCTGTGGTAGAGAATTCCACAGGTTCACCACTCTCTGGGTGAAGAAGTTTCTCCTCATCTCGGTCCTAAATGGCTTACCCCTTATCCTTAGACTGTGACCCCTGGTTCTGGACTTCCCCAACATTGGGAACATTCTTCCTGCATCTAACCTGTCTAAACCCGTCAGAATTTTAAATGTTTCTATGAGGTCCCCTCTCATTCTTAGCCTTGATGGTAATGCGATCTGCAACCAACAGAACAACAGGCCTGTCACCGCATGAGATAGTTATGGGACGTCCCCAACGACTACCTTTTACAGCACCGTTTACTGCAAAACAAATGGACATCCACAAAATGGAAGAAAATATGTTGAATTATTGTATTGCATTAACCAAATGTATTTCCAGCTTTCATTCGCAGGTAAAAGGAGCTCAAGTCAAGCCAGCGGAAGGGAAGTTTCATAATCTGGAGCCCGGGGAATTCGTATACATCAAAATCTTTAAAAGAAAAAGCAGTCTACAACCAAGATTTGAAGGACTATACCAGGTCTTGCTGGCGACCAATACTGCAATCAAGGTAAAGGAAAGACAGACATGGATCCATGCGTCCCATTGCAAGAGGGCACCTGACCAGGAGGAAGGGAAGAAGGAACCAGAGGAACAGAAAAAGGAAGACCGAAGAAGGAACTGTACGGACTATGGGGACTGATAGTGCTGTACTTGACAGGGTTTTGCTTTGCGTTATTGATAATACCAGGGGTACAGAAACGCGAATGAAGGGAACTGCAGGTAAATGTATTTATGGCGCTGAGTCATAGTATGCTCAAGAAAGAAACTTGTCTCGTTGATGGATATATTCTCATGTACCTGTCCACTCCGAAGGGGGTATTCCCCTCAGATCCGTCCCCTTTAATGAATCAGAAATGGTAGAATGGTTATCAGTGCAAAATAAGACAAACCTAACCAAGGTGTCAGAACCGAAGGATCTAACATAATGGAGGTCAGCAGGGTATAAACTTACAACCTCCCAGGGTTGGTACCAGCCCAATTATAATAATAACCGTCAGCCACCCTTCCTAAGTATTACTCCCGGAATAGGAAATCCTGAAGGTATAATATGCCTAGTGAGTAATGAGACTAAAGGACCAGAAATGGGATACAGCAAGTGTTCCCAAATGAATAAATGGCAAGCCATAACAAATCTCACTGACGGGAGAAAGAGAGCAACCATTAACTGGACGATGGTCCATAATAAGGCCTCAGGTAAAGGGTGAGACGGGGAGACCACTCGAGTATGGATGGCACGAAAAGACCAAAAGCTGACTTCTTATAATTACACGTACTTTATTTGTGGCCATAAAGCCTACCCATGGTTACCAGCCAATTGGACAGGATCCTAATACTTAGGATATGTGGTACCCTTTATTAGGACAACAAAGACTCTAAGGGATGCCTATGGAAGTCATAAACTTAAACGGGATTTGACATGGCTAAATGGAATAGTCAAGGTAATGGTGCCACCCTATGGAATAGCATCAACCGAATGGCAATTACGGGAACTGGCTAATTTAGTCGAATCAGTAGCCAACGCAACTTCTCAAGCCTTTGAAGGGGTGAATGACGAAATGGTAGCCATTCGAACAGTGGCTCTCCAAAATCGTATGGCCTTAGATTATCTCCTAGCTAAAGAAGGAGGGACATGCGTGTTAATTGGTGAAGAATGCTGTATGTATATCCCGGATAAGTCAGAAGAGATTGGCAGTCTAGTTGAATATATTAGGAAAAGGGTAATAGAGTACAAACAAACTATTGGCCAGGATGGTACCACCTTGTGGGATTGGGCATCGGGATGGTTGGGATCGCTAGGGAGACCTGTGGTACAGGGTTTGATTATATTCTTGCTGATAGTCTTCGCCCTATATCTTTTGTTCGTCTTGGTTAAGTTTTGCTGTGCCAGGTTGGGAAAAACAGTGTTACCAACCGAGACCACTGCTAGGGTTATGGTAGCAACAATTACTGAAGATTCTTGTGTGGAAATGGAAATAGAAAGACTATGCAAGATTAGAATGAATGAAGTTGTCCTTGTGAAGGACAAAAGGGGGGAATGTGGAAATATATATTTTTTTAAGTTGCATTACACTGTTTTTTGTACCCTTTTTGCCATAAAACAAAATGGAGTCCAGGCCCTGCTAGAAACTTCTGCAACAGACAGTCTGTTTGCATAAACATGCTAACCCTGACTGGAACTGCTGATAGCTGATTAATAGCCAGCAGACAACATTAAAACTGTCTTGCTGAGATAAGTACCACCCATTGTGCTCCCCGTATTATCAATAGTCTGTCGCTATACCAGACCTTAGAAGGACTGGGTAAAGGTTGTAAAGATGCAGCACCAATTCACCCCCTAAGAGATCCTCAAATTACCAGCCATTATCTCTTGTACAGAACTCATCCATAATATGCAAGAAGCCAAGTACCCAATCAACCACTATGGAAATCATGGGCCCAAATAACTGGCCAGGAAACTGGACAATCCTAAAACAATGAAAAGCCAGTAATAGCACATTATCACACCCTAATCGAGTCATTGCTGTCTGGCCCACCAAAATCACTTACAAAAGAGACATTTGAGAAAAATGTAAAGACAAGGATGTGGTAATCATTAACTCTTTATCTGTTTTCGCTGACTGCAAAGGCAGAACCAATACACAGGATGGAACAATAACTTGTTTTTTACTGTATAAATACTTTGTGAAACTATCATTTTGGGAGTCATCGCTTAGCCTTTGACTGAGTGAGACTCTTCCTTGCTGCAAGTAAAAATTAAAGGACCGTCTACCAGAGCTGATTGTGTTAGAGTCGTAAATTGAGAGTCGAGATTTTGACATCCCTGGGATGAGAGGGTTATCCTATGAGGAGAGATTGAGTTGATTCGAGCAATACTCTCTGGCGTTTAGAAGAATAACAAGTGATCTTATTGCAACATATAAGATTCTGAACAGCATTGACAGGGTACATGCTGGAGGTTGTTTCCCCTGGCTGGAGAGTCCAGAACTAGGGGCTGGCTCTGCTGCACAGGAGGACAGGATAAAGAGTGGGAGAGCGATAGTGATAGAGGATTCAATTGTAAGGGGAATAGATAGGCGTTTCTGCAGCCGCAACCGAGACTCCAGGATGGTATGTTGCCTCCCTGGTGCAAGGGTCAAGGATGTCTCGAAGCGGGTGCAGGACATTCTGAAAAGGGAGGGTGAACAGCCAGTTGTCGTGGTGCACATTTGTACCAACGATATAGGTAAAAAAAGGGATGAGGTCCTACGAGACGAATTTAAGGAGCTAGGAGCTAAATTAAAACGTAGGACCTCAAAAGTAGTAATCTCGGGATTGCTACCAGTGCCACATGCTAGTCAGAGTAGGAATCGCAGGATAGCTCAGATGAATACGTGGCTTGAGCAGTAGTGCAGCAAGGAGGGATTCAAATTCCTGGTGCATTGGAACCGGTTCAGGGGGAGGTGGGACCAGTACAAACCAGACGGTCTGCACCTAGGCAGGACCAGAACCAATGTCCTAGGGGGAGTGTTTGCTGGTGCTGTTGGGGAGAAGTTAAACTAGTATGCCAGGGGGATGGGAACCAATGCAGGGAGACAGAGGGAAACAAAAAGGAGACAAAAGCAAAAGACAGAAAGGAGATGAGTAAAAGTGGAGGGCAGAGAAACCCAAGGCAATAAACATAAAGGGCCACTGTACAGCAAAATTCTAAAGGGTCAATGTGTAATAAAACGGCAAGCATGAAAGCTTGGTGCCTCAATGCAAGAAGTATTTGGAACGCAGGAGAGGGCTCTGAGCTAGTTAGAATGGGTGAGAGCTCAGATGAACAGGATCCCAAGAAAGAATGCAAAAGGCAGGAGGCAGCAGAGCAGAGTAGCACTGGGGTCAGTGTAAACCACAAGGTGATAGGAAGGGACAATATGTATGAATATAAAGGGGCTGCAGGAGGGGTCAAAACTAAAAATCATGGTTTAAAAACTAGTATTAAAACACTCTACCTAAACGCACGCAACATTCGAAATAAAGTAAATGAGTTGACGGCAAAAATCATTACAAATGGGTATGATTTGGTGGCCATTACAGAAACGTGGTTGCAGGGTGGCCAAGACTGGGAATTAAACATACAGGGGTATCTGACAATTCAGAAAGATAGACAAGAAGGGAAAAGAGGTGGGGTAGCTCTGTTAATAAAGGATCATATCAGGGCAGTTGTGAGAGATGATATTGGCTCTAAAGAACAAAATGTTGAATCATTGTGGGTGGAGATTAGAAATAGTAAGGGGAGAAAGTCACTGGTGAGCGTAGTTTATAGGCCCCCAAATAATAACTTCATAGTGGGGCAGGCAATAATCAAGGGAATAATGGAGGCATGTGAAAAAGGAACGGCAGTAATCATGGGGGATTTTAACCTACATAATGATTGGTCAAATCAAATCGCACAGGCTAGTCTTGAGGAGGAATTCATAGAATGCATACGGGATTGTTTCTTAGAACAGTATGTTACAGAACCTACAAGGGAGCAAGCAATCTTAGATCTGGTCCTGTGTAATGAGAAAGGAAAAATAAACGATCTCCAAGTAAAAGATCCTCTCGGAATGAGTGATCACAGTATGGTTGAATTTGTAATACAGATTGAGGGTGAGGAAGTAGTGTCTCAAACGAGCATACTATGCTTAAACAAAGGGGACTACAGTGGGATGAGGGCAGAGTTGGCTAAAGTAGACTGGAAACACAGACTAAATGGTGGCACAATTGAGGAACAGTGGAGGAATTTTAAGGAGCTCTTTCATAGTGCTCAACAAAAATATATTCCAGTGAAAAAGAAGGGCGGTAAGAGAAGGGATAACCAGCCATGGATAACCAAGGAAATAAAGGAGAGTATCAAATTAAAAATCAATGCGTATAAGGTGGCCAAGGTTAGTGGGAAACTAGAAGATTGGGAAAATTTTAAACGACAGCAAAGAATGACTAAGAAAGCAATAAAGAAAGGAAAGAATGATTACGAAAATAAACTTGCGCAAAACATAAAAACAGATAGTAAAAGCTTTTACAGATATATAAAATGGAAAAGAGTGACTAAAGTAAATGTTGGTCCCTTAGAAGATGAGAAGGGGGATTTAATAATGGGAAATGTGGAAATGGCTGAGACCTTAAACAATTATTTTGCTTCGGTCTTCATAGTGGAAGACACAAAAACCATGCCAAAAATTGCTGGTCGCAGGAATGTGGGAAGGGAGGACCTTGAGACAATCACAATCACTAGGGGGGTAGTGCTGGACAGGCTAATGGGACTCAAGGTAGACAAGTCCCCTGGTCCTGATGAAATGCATCCCAGGGTATTAAAAGAGATGGCGGAAGTTATAGCAGATGCATTCGTTATAATCTACCAAAATTCTCTGGACTCTGGGGAGGTACCAGCAGGTTGGAAAGCAGCTAATGTAACGCCTCTGTTTAAAAAAGGGGGCAGACAAAAGGCAGGTAACTATAGGCCAGTTAGTTTAATATCTGTAGTGGGGAAAATGCTTGAAACTATCATTAAGGAAGAAATAGCGGGACAGCTAGATAGGAATAGTGCAATCAAGCAGACGCAACATGGATTCATGAAGGGGAAATCATGTTTAACTAATTTACTGGAATTCTTTGAGGATATAACGAGCATGGTGGATAGAGGTGTACCGATGGATGTGGTGTATTTAGATTTCCAAAAGGCATTCGATAAGGTGCCACACAAAAGATTACTGCAGAAGATAAAGATACGTGGAGTCAGAGGAAATGTATTAGCATGGATAGAGAATTGGCTGGCTAACAGAAAGCAGAGAGTCAGGATAAATGGGTCCTTTTTGGGTTGGAAATCAGTGGTTAGTGGTGTGCCACAGGGATCGGTGCTGGGACCACAACTGTTTACAATATACATAGATGACCTGGAAGAGGGGACAGAGTGTAGTGTAACAAAATTTGCAGATGACACAAAGATTAGTGGGAAAGCAGATTGTGTAGAGGACACAGAGAGGCTGCAAAGAGATTTGGATAGGTTAAGCGAATGGGCTAAGGTTTGGCAGATGGAATACAATGTCGGAAAGTGTGAGGTCATCCACCTTGGAAAAAAAAACAGTAAAAGGGAATATTATTTGAATGGGGAGAAATTACAACATGCTGCGATGCAGAGGGACCTGGGGGTCCTTGTGCATGAAACTCTTTTAGAGAAAGTTAGTTTACAGGTGCAGCAGGTAATCAGGAAGGCGAATGGAATGTTGGCCTTCATTGCGAGAGGGATGGAGTACAAAAGCAGGGAGGTCCTGCTGCAACTGTATCGGGTATTGATGAGGCTGCACCTGGAGTACTGCGTGCAGTTTTGGTCACCTTACTTAAGGAAGGATATACTAGCTTTGGAAGGGGTACAGAGACGATTCACTAGGCTGATTCCGGAGATGAGGGGGTTACCTTATGATGATAGACTGAGTAGACTGGGTCTTTACTCATTGGAGTTCAGAAGGATGAGGGGTGATCGTATAGAAACATTTAAAATAATGAAAGGGATAGACAAGATAGAGGCAGAGAGGTTGTTTCCACTGGTCAGGGAGACTAGAACTAGGGGGCACAGCCTCAAAATACAGGGGAGCCAATTTAAAACCGAGTTGAGAAGAAATTTCTTCTCCCAGAGGATTGTGAATCTGTGGAATTCTCTGCCCAAGGAAGCAGTTGAGGCTAGCTCATTGAATTTATTCAAATCACAGACAGATAGATTTTTAACCAATAAGGGAATTAAGGGTTACGGGGAACGGGCGTGTAAGTGGAGCTGAGTCCACGGCCAGATCAGCCATGATCTTGTTGAATGGCGGAGCAGGCTCGAGGGGCTAGATGGCCTACTCCTGTTCCTAATTCTTATGTTCTGATGTTCTTATAATCTCAGAATAAGGGGCAGGCCATTTAAGACTGAGATTAGGAGGAATTTATTCACGAGAGGGTTGGGAATCTTTGGAATTCTCTACCCCAAAGTGTTGTGGATGCTCCGTTGTTGAGTATATTCAAGGCTGAGATAGATAGATTTTGGGTCTCTTGGGGAATCAAGGGATATGGAGATTGGGCGGAAAAGTGGAGTTGAGGTTGAAGATCAGCCTTGATCTTATTGAATGGCGGAGCAGGCTCGTGGGCCGCATGGCTTACTGTTGTTCCTAATTCCTATGTTCATATGTGCCATTAATCGCTACCCTCCCGGCCGTCCCCCTTTCGATCGCCCCTCCCCCCCCCAGTGAGCTGCTTGGAAACGCCCACTGGGTGCACCATTCAGATGCAGGGGAATCTCTAGGCACTGTACCTCTGACAATGCAGCCTCACTCAGTATTGCGCCGAAGTGTTGACTTCGATTATGTGGTCATATTGGTGGTGGAGTTTAAATCCACACCTTTCTGATTCAGAAGTGAGAGTGCTATTAACTAAATCAGCTCAGAAGGAGGAACGTTTGGATCAGATAGATGGATGAAGGTTAGTTGACAGATGACAGGAGGATAAATGCAGAACTGAGAGGAGAGATTCAGGACAGACAATGAGATGGCAATGATAGAGCTGGTAATGATTAAAAAGAGAAGCCGTTCTTTCATTCATATTATTCCATTCTGAGTATGCTTGCAGTCTGGAACATAATTCCAGATTTTTAACTTCTTTTATATGTTTTATTAACCAGCTTTTAAATGTACATTTTGCCATTGGAATTTATATCTTCTATTAGCAATGGCATTTTCCCATTTGCACCTCCGCTAAATTGTAACACTATGGCCGACATATGTAGTGAAACAATTTGACATGTGGCGGGTCTTTTTATTTCACTATTATTGCCAAGAGAACTGTTAGAATGAACTGACAATTGGAGAGTTGTTAGAGCTACCGGGCGTTTTTGTTTCAGGTGGTTCCCTCCCCACAATTCAGTCAACCAGATGCCGAACCGACTGCAAGCGCAGCATACAGTGAGTGGGCCGGGTCACTGCCCTGCGGGTGAGGCGGGCCGGGGTGCTTACTGCCCTGCGGGGTGTGGGCCGGGCGGGGGTGGTCACTGCCCTGCGGGGTGTGGGCCGGGCCGGGGTGGTCACTGCCTTGCGGGGTGTGGGCCGGGGCGGTCACTCCCCTGCGGGGTGTGGGCCGGGCCGGGCCGGGGTGGTCACTGCCTTGCGGGGTGTGGGCTGGGGCGGTCACTCCACTGCGGGGTAGGCCGGGGCGGTCACTGCCCTGCGGGGTGTGGGCCGGGCCGGGGTGGTCATTGCCTTGCGGGGTGTGGGCCGGGGCGGTCACTCCACTGCGGGGTAGGCCGGGGCGGTCACTGCCCTGCGGGGTGTGGGCCGGGCCGGGGTGGTCATTGCCTTGCGGGGTGTGGGCCGGGGCGGTCACTCCACTGCGGGGTAGGCCGGGGCGGTCACTGCCCTGCGGGGTGTGGGGCGGGCCGGGGCGGTCACTGCCTTGCGGGGTGTGGGCCGGGCCGGGGTGGTCACTGCCTTGCGGGGTGTGGGCCGGGGCGGTCACTCCACTGCGGGGTAGGCCGGGGCGGTCACTGCCCTGCGGGGTGTGGGGCGGGCCGGGGCGGTCACTGCCCTGCGGGATGTGGGGCGGGCCGGGGCGGTCACTGCCCTGCGGGATGTCAGGCGGCCGGCGGCTGTGGATCCAATGCGCGCAGTTCCCTTGGAAACTGATTGTTACTCCGTTTGTCTCCAAGTCGCAGGTGTGCACGTCACCCTTGGATCCTCTTTTCAAGTTGGAGCTAATTGTTGCTGTCTGGTTGTCTTTGTATATTGTCCATAAAACTACAAATAATGATCGAAGCCTCTGAAACTCTTATAAGGTTTAATAACCCACATTTAATTACTACGCACACAGGGACGTCGCCATCCAAGGCAAGTATTTAATCGCCTTTTGTACATGTGATTTAAAATGTTTATTCTTTCAGCCACATCGTTTTAGATTAAAACAACTCTACGAAAGCTACATTGATGCTCAGCAAGACAAGTCTCTGTTCCGAAGCTTCATCCTATTTAGATTTGCTATTGTCAGCAGTGCCATGTAATAGTCGTTCTTATTTATCAATATAAACATTCATATGTATGCACGATTGCCTGTTACAGTTTACTCATCACTTGCACTGATTCGGCTAGCGACCTGTCAATCATTTCGATGCCATCTGAAATAGTGTTTTATTCATTGGCAGAATTTAAACGAGGATCAACCTATTTCTTATGAATCCTTTAATGCTTGAAACAATTTTTCAATATTAAAAACCGTAGTTTTGTTTCTGTACATACCTTTTAAAATGATCGGATGACCATGTTTGTAGGATTGAGTAGTGGTGAGAAATTCAAGAACTAACTAAATCTAATAAAAGCACATTATTATAAAAAATTAAATATTCCATTCCATTGGAACATTAGGTTGATATAGGGTTTCTGAAAAAGATCAATGTATTTGGCTAAAGTTAAGGAATAAAAAAGGTACTGTTATCCCATTGGGAGTATACTGTTATCCCATTGGGAGTATATTACAGATCACTGAAGCGTAGAAGGATATGGAGAAAGAACTATGCAGACAAATTCACGAAAAGTGCAGAAATAACTATTACAAGTATACAAATGGGTAATTTTAATTGTGCGAAGATAGGTTTGGGTAAATGTAATGTAAGTGGGTTTCTACAAAGTGGGTGTCCAGAACCGCTTTTTGCATCAGCATATTTTAATCTAATAAGGAAGCAATGCTAGATCCAGTTCCAAATTAGCGCAAGAGTAGGGGGACATCCACAAAACAGAGACTATAACATCATTAGGTTTAATTTTAAAAAAAGGTACTGAACTGGGGGCAAACATTCAATGAGATTAAAAGGGAACTAGCCTAGTTAAATTTGAAAGACACATTGGCAGATTAGACAGTCTACAAACAATGGAAATCTTTCAAGCAGCAGATGATTAGGATACAAACGAACCATGTTTCATAAGAAGTAAGGGGTACAGCTAAATCAGTGGATGAGTAGAGAAATTAAAATTAAAATGAGACCCAAAAAAGAGGCATAAGACAAGTCCAGTGCTAATAATACAAAAAAGTCAAGCAGAATATAGAAAGGGATCAAAATGGGAAATCCAAAGAAGATGGGATATGAAGAAAGACTTGCAAGTGACAAAGATAAATATGAAATGATTTTTTAAACACACAAAAAGAAAGAGTAAGTTAGAGAAAGGATGGGGCTGATTAGAGGCAAAAAAAGGAAATTTCATGAAGAAAGATACTAAATGTGCCTTAGAAGTGTGTGGTAGTTTGAATTAAAGGATACACGAGGAGGAGTGAAGCAATCAGATAGATAACTTTAGATAAGGAAGTGCAGAGCCCTGATACGCAACTTAGAATGTGATGGGAAGTCCAAGCTAGCAGAGACTCTAATCACAATCGTAGATATGGACGTTGTGTCAGAGGACTGGAGGCTTGCCAGTGTAATGCACAAAATGGCCTCCTTCCATGCTGTAAATTTCAATGATTCTATGAAATTCAATCGAGTTTTATGAGAAAATAATGGTGTATTAAAGGAAATACAGTCGATGCTGTGTATCTGCATTTTCATAAGGCATTTTACAAACTATCACAAAGGAGGATTGTTCATAAAATTGTGATACACTATATTGAAGAGAATATGGCAGCATGGATAGGAAGTTGGCTAAAAGACAGAAAACAGAGAGCAATGGTTAAAGGATGTTTGTTGGCCTGGAGGATGTAAATATTGGTGTCCTAAAGGGGTCAGTGTTGGGACCATAGTTCTTCTCAATAAAGGAGACTATGAGGGTATGAGGGCAGAGTTGGCTAAAGTGGATTGGGAAAATAGATTAAAGTGTAAGATGGTTGATGAACAGTAGCGTACATTTAAAGAGATACTTGACAACTCTCAAGAAAAATATATTTCACCTGAGGAGAAAAGGGTGTAAAAGAAAAGATAGCCATCCATGGCTAACTAAAGAAATAAAGATTGGTAGCCAATTAAAAACAAGGGCATACAAAGTGGCCAAAACTAGTGGGAGGACAGAAGTTTGGGAAGCTTTTAAAAGCCAGCAAAGAATGACTAAAAAAATGATTAAGAAAGGGAAGATAGACTATGAAAGTAAATTAGCACGAAATATAAAAACAGATAGCAAGAGTTTCTATAGGTATATAAAAAGGAAAAGAATGGCTAAAGTAAATGTTGGTCCCTTAGAGGACAAGACTGGGGAATTAGTAATGGGGATCATGGCGATGGCAGAAACTCTGAACAAATATTTTGTATCAGTCTTTACAGTAGAGGACACAAACAATGTCCCAACAGTGGATAGTCAAGGGGCTATAGCGGGGGGAGAAACTTAACACAATCACAATCACTAAGGAGGTGATACTCAGTAAGATAATGGGACTAAAGGCGGATAAATCCCCTGGACCTGATGGCTTGCATCCTAGGGTCTTAAGAGAAGTAGTGGCAGGGATAGTGGATGCATTGGTTGTAATTTACCAACATTCCCTGGATTCTGGGGAGGTCCCAGCATATTGGAAAACTGCAAATGTAACGCCCCTATTTAAAAAAGGAGGCAGATAAAAAGCAGGAAATTATAGACCAGTGAGGATGTTTCCATTGATAGGGGAGACTAGAACTAGGGGGCATAATCTTAGAATAAGGGGCCGCCCATTTAAAACTGAGATGAGGAGGAATTTCTTCTTGGGGTTGTAAATCTGTGGAATTCGCTGCCTCAAAGAGCTCTGGAAGCCGGGCCATTAAATTAAATTTCAGACAGAGATAGACAGCTTCTTAACCGATAAGAGATTATGGGGAGTGGGCAGGGAAGTGGACCTGAGTCCATGATCGGATCAGCCATGATCATATTAAATGGCGGAGCAAGCTCGAGGTGTCGTATGGCCTACTCCTGCTCCTATTTCTTATGTTCTTAAGTTCTTAATATATAGAAATGATTTAGACTTGGGTAAAGGGGTCACAATATCAACATTTTTAGACAACCAAAAATAGGGAGTATGGTTTACTGTGAAGAGAACTGTAAGCAACTTAAAAATACATAGGTTAATAGATTGAGCAGATAGATATCAAATTAAATTTAATGCAATATAATGCAAAGTGATACATTATGGGAGGAAGAATGAGAGGATTTATACACTTAATGGTAAAAATTTAAAAGGAGTAGAACAGCAAAGAGACTTAAGGGTTCAGATGCATCAACCTAGAAATTCGATCATCCATAAATGGGCATGCAGGGGGCAGGTTTCATGATTTATGTACCTCTGCCAGGTCCCAGCCAGCCCGTGAAATTGGTGCTGCGACCTCATTAGAATGGTACCGGCATGCAGCCAGCACTACCTGTGCTATTCATTGGCTGCTTGCCTGTTTAGGGGTCTGGAAATCGGTGTCTCTGACACCACATAAAGGGGTGGTGCAGTCTGGCTGCAGACAGGAAGGCACACTCCTGATGAAATAAATGGCGGGAAGAAGCTCTGACAAGGCACCCCTATTCTCTGATGCTGCATTGGATAAGAGGAGGGAGATCCTGTTCACCCAGGGGCCAGAAAGCACTCCAGGCTACACCCTCTCCGTCAGTGGGAAGTGGTTGAAGAGGAGGTCAATGCCAAAAACTTAGCTTCAAGGATATGGCTGCAATGCTGAAAAAAGTTCATTGACCTCACCAGAGTCCCAGGAGAGTGGGCTAGGCTCCATGAGATGATATGTCCCTCAGAGCTCCCAAGAGGAGCTTGCAGAGGGTCTTTAGGGAGCAGATCTGTTGGAGAACAGATTGCAGCATTGCTGTGATGCCCTGGAATTCCTTTGCACACTGGTATCCAGAGCCATGATGGCAACCGTCTGAGCTTCCCTGGCAGGAAGTTGAGATTGCATGACAGCAGTCTGAGCTTCCACTACAGTACTCAGATATTGGATGGATGGTGCTTGTGCTGCAATGGAAGCTGAAACATCGACCATCAGATGCTACATCATGGTTTGCTCCACAGGTGTGTTGATGGAGGTGGCTACCCATTCCATGTTGGAAAGAATGGGCTCCAAGCGCTGCACAAAGCTTTGTACCAAGTTGGTGCCGGATTCCTCCATGCTCCTTGACATTGAACACAGGCTTTCCGGTGCACTAAGCATGTGGGTGTGTACACCTATCAGCCGCCTTCTGAAGCCTGGCCCATCAAAGTCATCATCTGAGTCATCTGAAGCAGAACTAGAGTGCAATCTCACCCTCCGGCATCTGTGCTATCCTTTCCCCCTGCCCTGGCTGAAGCGCACTGTGCCGGTGTCTCACCGCATGCCGATCCCGCCTCTACTCTATCCTCTGAGCTACATGCAGTGTTTGTATCTGAGCTGGTGACTGCGATTGTGAAATCGAATGATGGTGTGTCTTTTTCTTCACTGTCTTCTTGCTCTTCCTCCACTGCCTGAGCAGGTTGCAGTTGTTTGGTATCTGAAAGGAAAATGGGACAAAGCTAGAGTTGTAATGAGGGGAGAAAGTAAGACGTGCATGCTTACTATATCAGCAGCTTCTCTGTCAGAAGAGATTGTGGGATGAGGCAGAAGTGGGATGAGAGAAGAAGGATTAGGTATGCAGATCTTCAATGGCTTCAGCCCTGCCGGTGGCCACAGCCTCAGCAATGGTCCTTCCCATAATAGCCAGCACTGTCTCCTCCATGGGGGTTAGAACATACACGTGTGCCACTCCTCCTCTGATTAGTTCCTGCTGCCTCTAGTTGCGCATCACCTTTTCCTGCAAGAAAGAGGGTAGTGTGTCAGTGAGTGTCGGGCAATCTGTGTGGATGATGTGGCAGTCATGGTTGAATAGCTGGCAGTGCTTGCAAGCTGTGAGATGTGGGTGTGAGGCTTGCAACAATACGAAGTGTGTGAGGGTGAGATAAAGTATATGAATGGTCGGGTTGAGTCCTGATTGTTGGAGATTGTTGGTAGGTGAGTGATGTGGTTGTGGTGAATTAAGCAGTGGCTGAGGCTAGTGGTGCTGTTGGTAGGTGTAGGCATTTGAAGATGCATTCATTGACCTTGACCACTCGTGTGAGATCATTCAATTCTTCCAGCACTACATCCAGGTCCTTGGGGCTATACTCCTGGCATTGATCACCGCAGCTATCTGTTCCTATTGCCTTCTCATCATGTATATGGAGGTCCTCCTGTCCCCCTGAGGATACAGGACATCTCTCCTCCTTTCCACCTCCTCCACCAAGACCACCAGTGCAGCATCTGAAAACCACACTCTCACATGGTTAGCCATTCATCACTCTTTCCCAGGTCAGATTCACTTGCAGAACGACTCCCAGAACTTGTTCCAGCCACAATGCACCTCCCCTTCATGAGGTGCAGGCTAGCTACAAGTAGTGCATAATGATATTAGGCCTCTGCTGATGTGTGTAGCCAATGAACAGTACAGGAAGCACTGGCTGCACATAGAAATTATAATGAGCAAGCAGCACAAAGTTGGAGTACTGCCTGCATTCCACTCAATGGGCATGGGTTAATCACGCATTGCAATCCTTGTGACTATCTTCGGGAGCAAACCAGTTTAACCCCCAGTGGCTTTACATACATAGAAGTTCAAAACATGTAGGCAGAGTGACAAGTACTTGTTCCTATGACCCACCCTCATCATAGGCAGTCCCTCGGAATGGAGGAAGACTTGCTTTCACTCCTGAAGTGAGTTCTTTGGTGGCTGAACAGTCCAATACCAGAGCCACAATTTCTGTCACAGATGGGACAGATAGTCGTTGAGGGAAGGGGTGGGTGGGACTGATTTGCCGCACGCTCTTTCTGCTGCCTGCACTTGATTTCTGCATGCTCCCGGTGTTGAGACCCGAGATACTCAGCGCCCTCTCGGAGGCATCAGGATGAACAACTGTCATCTACTGGTTACAACAAAAAAGTGGAAATTTATTAACCTATTAAAAACTTCACTTGAGGGAGTGGGTGGTAAAACATTGATCTTTCACTGAATTTGAATCAATTGCTGACTGATGGACTGAATGTATAGTCTCTCCCCTGCCGGTATGAAATGAGTTTGGAAGTCTCAATGTAATTCCGAGTAGGAATGAGCCACAGTTCAAACTATGTACAACTTGGCAATAAATTGATAATCTCATTAAGGAGTCATAAAAAGTTGGTTAATGAGGAAAATACAAAGGCCTAGAGATTTGATTAAGCTAAAAAACTGGGCGCAGTGATCAGGAGGCTCTCCAGAAAGAAGGACGTGGGACCAGATTGCTGAGGCCATCACTGCCAGCAGTGTCGCCCCCCAGGGCATGGCTCTAGTGCCCAAAGAAGTTTCATGACCTCAGACGAGTGGTCAAGGTCAGTGAATGCATCTTAAAAAGATGTCTCCTACCAACTGTACCACCAGTCTCACACACTGCTCAATATGCCATACCCCTGTCACTCACCTACTAACAATCTCCACCAAACAAAGAGGCACACCTCCCATTCCTAGCTTCACCTCACCTTCACACACATACCACTGTTACAAGCCTAACACCCACATCTCATAGTTATTCAACAATGGCAGCCAAATCACCCAAACACATTATGCCACACTCACTGACACACTTCAGTTTCTCTTGCAGGAAAAGATAACGCATAACCGGCACCAGTAGACCTTAACTGGCGGGGAACAGGACACCCACACCATCACCACACCCCCTTGGAGGAGTCAGTGTTGGCCATTCTTGACAGGTGCATGGTTGAGCCTATAGCCAGCAGCAGGGCTGAAAAAATGCAAGGTGCCGGTATCCTCATACGTTATCCTCCTTCTCACATCCCACTTCTTCCTCATCCCACAATCTTCTGATTTACAAGTTGCGCATGGTGTAAAGATGCACCTTTTGCTTTACCCCTTCCCCTTGTGCCTTCCTCATTTCAGACACCCAAGATATCCAGCCTGCCCAGCCAGTGGGTGACCAAAAGGGAGAGGAGAGAGAAGAAAAATAAACACTGTCACACGATTTCACACTCCCAGCCAGCAGCTCATCAAGGTTGTCCTGCAAGGCTATCTGCAGTGTCCCCTACTGAAAGTTAGCACTGTTCCACCAGCCATGCTGCAGCCATTGGGGTAGCACTGTGTGGGCGCACTAGGATAGGCAAAGACATCTAATGGAATGCATAAAGGTGATTATTTGATTTTTTGATGTACTATTGGATAAAATTGGATTAGAAAGTTTGATTTGGTTACTTTTATTTCAGCATTGTAGCCAAGAGGATGCCAGAAAGGGACTGTCTGGGTTACCTCCTGCCTTCCACTTTTACTGCTTCTGCTTTCTCCTCTTCTTTCTCTTCCTTCTCCTCTCTCTTCCTTCTCGTCCTCACTCTGCGAGCACGTTGTCCCCTTTATTACCTTTGCTCTACCTCCATGTCATGCTGCAGCCCAAGGGGGACTGCAACTAGAGCCCTCCGGATTAGGAGCAAGTCGTGTTCTCCGAGGCCTTCCTTTAAGAGCCAAAGCCTTGCAAACATCCAGCTGCACCCTCTGCACATTTCAACAACCTTTGAAATGTCTTGCACCAAGCCACTACGCAAATAAAATGTACAGGACCACTACAAAAGCAAAAATCAAAACTTAACTCAAAGTTGCGTGTGTCCCTTTAAGTAGTGCTGGTGGGGTGTCCATCGTGTGTTCAGCTATGCGTGTCTTGAGGGCATTGACTGGAGCGGCGACGTCCGAAATAGCATGTCATGCATTAATTCAGCTTTTCATGGTGATTGATGTCACGATCTGCCTCATTACCGTTTTTCCAACAAATGCAGGCAACCGCCACGCTGCCAACTTGTCTAAAATGGCGGCCGCTGCAGGCCACGCTGGAAGTGGGCGAAAGCAAGGCTGCCACCATTTTTTTGGACAAAATTGGTCTTAACAGTCGATGGTAAGTAGTGCAATTTCCCCACTCAAGATTAACACTAGTTTTTCTGAGTTTGGGATTAAACATATATGTGGAGCAGAATAGAGGGAGGTTACCCAGTTCTGGCTGTGCTATGCCTGAATTTGTTTGTAAAAGTGGGAGTAAAGGTACCTGTAAGTGGGAAATAACACTGTCATAAATTAGATCAAATATTCATCAAAAGTATAAAATAATAAAGCTTAAAATTGACTTTTCTACTTGTTGAAAATCTATCAATCTGTTTTGTTTACACAGGCACACATAAAAGGAAGCTCTACAAAATGTGTTCCTACAGGAGCAAAGGGATTAGATGAAGTTAACAAACAGTCAATAGAATGTATTTTAAATGCAATATTACCTCCAAGGTAAGCAGTTTTGAGTGTACTTTATTATTTCTCAATCTCATCTTCATGATATTCTTAGTTGTGATCAAATTGTAACAGGGATCTTCCATAACATTGCAGATGGACAATTAAAAAAATGATGGCCCTAAAAATCTTCATTGGCTGCCGGATTGGCTCCTGCCTGGCGCTAATTTTTCAAACTTTTAAAAATTAGCACCCCAAATGGGGTGATAGTGGATTTCTCCCTCGTGGTGTGGTGGATTGGGAACCTAAATGGTCACTCAAAGGAGTTTGAAAAAAATTAAAGATGTGATTAATTCCTTTTTGCAAATAGCAATCTTTTGTGAGAGTGAAATAAATGGTTATTAATTGGATACTTTTAATTCATGTGAAATTTGAGCCAGTCGGTGATGCTTTATTCCTTACAGAAATATTAGATGCCAGACACAAAATGGTTGAATTTCCGCAAGAGTATTCCTGATTGTCCACCATAACTTTGGCAGAGGATCTTTGGAAATCCTAGAGAATTGGCATAAATTACATCGATGCCATTCTTCCAAGATTTGCGTGGATCTTCTGTCGAAGTTATGGTGTACGATGAAGAATCCCCTGCAGAAATTCAACCCTAAAGCTTTTAATTACTATTGACCATAAATAGCATGTGACAAAAGGAACTCCCTCCCTAACGGCACTCTGGGAGTACCTTCCCCATATGGAATGCAGCGGTTCAAGAAGGCGGCTCATCACCACCTTCTCAAGAGCAATTAGGGATGGGCAATAAACGCTGTCCTTGCAAGCGACGCCCATATCCCAGGAACACATTTTTTTTTAAAGGAGCAGTTAATGGAGAAAAACAGAGATAAGTTTAAAAGTCGAACAAGCTTATTTTTTGGTGCTGCGACATTTTCCTTTTTACCATTTTTCTATTTAATATGTCCTCTATCACCCTGCCCATTAAGTACTTCGGCATGTTTTCTGTATTAAAGGCATTATACACTGCTGATGTTGAGTAGCTTTCATTTTTATTCATGCTGCTATTAGATTCTGTCTTGTGGTGTAAATATTATTTTGCAGCGTGGAAACATTTGTCTTATCTCAGTGGCAGAATGAAGATAATTACGAATAAAATTCCAATTCTATAAATTGTATAATTATTAGATTTCAGGATTCCATTGCATCTGATTGGGGGATTCCCTTCGTCAATGATTAAAATGGAATTCTACTTTGTGATTGGCGAACCAGGCCTATGTGATCCCAGGTACACCTCCGCACCGCCTGCGTCCTTGGGATCTGTGGGCCATTACACTGCCCTCTGCCTCAAGGTCTGAGACCACAAGTTTTTGCAGCCTCACCGCCAATAGGTAGATTCGTAATTCTTTCGCGGGTTGGAGGCTTATTCCGGAGGTACGTCTCCAACTGAAATTTCTAGCACATAGTTTTAATGTTTCTTTCTTTCGCCAGAGAATGGGCAGAGGATGGGAATATGTGGATTCAACATATATCTACCGTTCCAGCCACTCGAACAGATGTGATAAATTTGCAGGACCACTTAGATAGGAAACTGCAACAAAGGCAGGCTCGGGAGACGGGCATGTGCCCTGTTCGCCGGGAATTATATGCACAGTGCCTTGGTAAGAGATGGTGCCACTCAAAATACAGAAATTTACCCTTAAGCTCTTTCATCATCTAATGATTTATGATTTCATAGAATAGTACAGCACAGAAGTAGGCCATTCAGCCCATTGAGTCTGCGCCAGCTCTTTTGAAGAGCATTCCAGTTAGTCCCACTCGCCCGCTCTTTCCCCATTTCTTTGCAATTTTTTCTCCTTCAAGTATTTATCCAATTCCTTTTGAAGGCTACTATTCAACCTGTATCCACCACCCTATCGTGTAGTGCATTCCAAATCCTAAGCACTTGTTGCATAAAAAGAGTTTCTGGGTCGCCTGGTTTTTTTTGTCAAGCACTTTAAATCTGTGCCCTCTCATTATCGACCCGTCATTGTAAACAGTTTCTCCTTATTTACTCTATCTAAATCTTTCATAATTTTAAACACCTCTATCAAATCTCCTCTTAGCTTTCTCTTCTCCAACCCCAGCTTCCCTAGTCTATCCATATATACAGTAGATACCTCAAATCGCTGGAGAAATACCACCAACGATATCTCCGCAAGATCCTGCAAATCCCCTGGGAGGATAGATGCATCAACGTCAGTGTTCTCAATCAGGCCAACATCCCCAGCTTCGAAGCACTGACCATACTTGACCAGCTCCATTGTCCGCATGCCTGACACAAGACTCCAAAAGCAAGCGCTCTACTCTGAACTCCTACAGAGCAGGCAATCCCCAGATGGGCAGAGGAAACGTTTCAAGGACACCCTCAAAGCCTCCTTGATAAAGTGCAACATCTCCACCAACACCTGGGAATCCCTGGCCAAAGACCGCCCTAAGTGGAGGAAGAGCATCCGGGAGGGTGCTGAGCACCTCAAGTCTCGTCGTCGAGAGCAGTCAGAAAACAAGCGCAGGCAGCGGAAGGAGCATGTGGCAAACCAGACTCCCCATCCATCCGTTCCTTCAATGACTGTCTGTCCCACCTGTGACAGAGACTGTAATTCCCATATTGGACTGTACAGTCATCTGAGAACTCACTTTTAGAGTGGAAGCAAGTCTTCCTCGATTTTGAGGGACTGCCTATGATAATGTTTCCCTCATCCCTGGAACCATTCTAGTAAATCTCTTCTGTACCCTTTCTAAAGCCTTCATGTCCTTCCTAAAGTGTGGTGCCTAGAATGATGTGTACACTTGGTAACAGCTCAGTGAAGTATAAAAATCAAATTTTTGATCTCGGGCAACAGTCAAAAATCAAGATCAACTTTTCCTGTTTAGTACAAAAACATGTAATTTCTTCCGTGTATACCGTGTTTCTTACTGTGTTTTCCAGTATACATGCATGAATAAGAAAACACCAAAAAACAATGATGGCTAAATCATACACGAGAGAGCCTGAAGGCTCTTTTAGTGATAACTTTATATGAATCCTGCTTACTTACGACCGAGCCAGATCATTGGTATTTTACATAGTCATGCAAGGTTGAAAAAGTAAGCTAACAAATTATGTGTTTTTTAATAATTGGCTTAAATAACTGAAGACCTTGACCTCCTGTTAGTTACGATGATTGGTGGATGGCTTACTGTTGCAGAAAATGGTAGATTTACAGAAAACATTAGGAAGCCAACATTTAATGAATAAGAAGCCAGGTTAATTGAGGAGGTTCTGAAGAGGCGCAGACCTTTATATTTTTGATCACCATAAATTCCTCCAGATGACAGGACCCATGGAAAAGCATGGGTAACATTGGTGAGCAACTGAACACATTTTTTCTCGGCTTATTCTATAATACTTTAGTACTGTCAAGAAATCTGCCAAAGTGATCATACTAAACATCCAGACTATAGAGCAACTGGAGGAGGCCTATCCTTTGGTTTGTTGATTTCTGCTGAGGAGAGAATCTTTTTCATGGACTGCTTAGAGTTGGAGGTTATGATGTTTGTATAGAAACATAGAAACATAGAAAATAGGTGCAGGAGTAGGCCATTCGGCCCTTCTAGCCTGCACCGCCATTCAATGAGTTCATGGCTGAACATTCAACTTCAGTACCCCATTCCTGCTTTCTCGCCATACCCCTTGATCCCCCTAGCAGTAAGGACCTCATCTAACTCCTTTTTGAATATATTTAGTGAATTGGCCTCAACAACTTTCTGTGGTAGAGAATTCCACAGGTTCACCACTCTCTGGGTGAAGAAGTTCCTCCGCATCTCGGTCCTAAATGGCTTACCCCTTATCCTTAGACTGTGACCCCTGGTTCTGGACTTCCCCAACATTGGGAACATTCTTCCTGCATCTAACCTGTCTAACCCTGTCAGAATTTTATATGTTTCTATGAGGTCCCCTCTCATTCTTCTGAACTCCAGTGAATACAAGCCCAGTTGATCCAGTCTTTCTTGATAGGTCAGTCCCGCCATCCCGGGAATCAGTCTGGTGAACCTTCGCTGCACTCCCTCAATAGCAAGAATGTCCTTCCTCAGGTTAGGAGACCAAAACTGTACACAATACTCCAGGTGTGGCCTCACCAATGCCCTGTACAACTGTAGCAACATCTCCCTGCCCCTGTACTCAAATCCCCTTGCTATGAAGGCCAACATGCCATTTGCTTTCTTAACCGCCTGCTGCACCTGCATGCCAACCTTCAATGACTGATGTACCATGACACCCAGGTCTCTTTGCACCTCCCCTTTTCCTAATCTGTCACCATTCAGATAATAGTCTGTCTCTCTGTTTTTACCACCAAAGTGGATAACCTCACATTTATCCACATTATACTTCATCTGCCATGCATTTGCCCACTCACCCAACCTATCCAAGTCGCTCTGCAGCCTCACAGCATCCTCCTCGCAGCTCACACTGCCACCCAACTTAGTGTCATCCGCAAATTTGGAGATACTACATTTAATCCCCTCATCTAAATCATTAATGTACAGTGTAAACAGCTGGGGCCCCAGCACAGAACCTTGCGGTACCCCACTAGTCACTGCCTGCCATTCTGAAAAGTACCCATTTACTCCTACTCTTTGCTTCCTGTCTGACAACCAGTTCTCAATCCATGTCAGTACACTACCCCCAATCCCATGTGCTCTAACTTTGCACATCAATCTCTTGTGTGGGACCTTGTCGAACGCCTTCTGAAAGTCCAAATATACCACATCAACTGGTGTGTTTACCAAGGACATGTTTAAATATAAACAGCTTACAAGTTTGTGTTAACGAAACATTATAAAGTGAAGTGTTCAACATAAGGTGCCATGCTGCCACCAGAAACATTTTTGAGCAAAAAGTTGGCATGCTCAAGCAATGCTACCTGGACTGCTTGGGAGGAGTGTTACAGTACAACAAGTATCCAAATGGGTATTCAGATTTGTCGTTGCCTGCTACACGCTGCATAACTTTGTGATAATGAGACTCCAGCTCTTGCCACTACCTGGGCAGTAAGAAGTGCAGCAGGAGGAGGAGAAAGAACAGGACTGACCACTGGTGCCCATAGCTGCCAGAGTTCTGAGAGAGTAACTTAATGAAGAGCGCTTCAACTGAACCCAATCCCTAATACACCAACAGTCCCATAATCCTTATCACAAACACTGGGAGAACACACCAGCCAATCGGGAGATAAAGGCAGCGCGTGTCAGCTGGAGCAGCGACAGCCAGCACAACCAGCCGACATGGGAGGATAAGAAGTAAAAAGATTCAAAGTGTGACATCACAGGAAAGCAGGGAAATGATTGGTTGGTCAGTATTTCTCTCTTTTTCTTGGGTATTGGTTTAAATTAAGAGCTGGGATTAAAAATCTAAACTTTCAAAATGTGAAAACATAATTAATTAAATACATTAGAGATCACAGGGCAGGCAATGTATTACTGCTGTTGCATGTGGGAGCTGGTTGACCCCATTGAGGTCCACGCTGACCACATCTGCAATAAGTGTTTGCAGTCGAGGAACTTTGGTTCCGTGTTGATGAGCTGCAGTCCAAGCTGTGGACACTGTGACACATCAGAGAGGGGGGGAATTACCTGGATGCTGTGTTCCAGGAGACAGTCACACCCCTTAGATTAATTCATTCAAATTTGGTCCGTGGTCAGGGACAGGAGGGTGTGATTACGATCAAGGCAGCTATGGAGACCCAGGAGGTAGTGATGAAGGAGCCTCAGCCCTTGCTCTTTGTCATGGCTACTGTAGGTACTATCACAAGGTGTGCCACCAGAGGGCACAGCAGTGGGAGACTTGTAGGTTACCTGTATAGATGTGCCTGGCCTAGTATAAAAGGCAGGCCACCAGGTGTGATCCTCACTCTGGAGTTAACAGATAAAGGACTACGGTCACTACAGTTCAAGTACAACACATTGCCTCATGGAGTCATTACTAGAACATGTAAGGACACAACAATTGGCGACGAGATTACGAACTTTCACACGAAAATGGCTACCCTTGGTACATTGCAGCAGTTCGCCAATGGTGATGATTGGGACGCCTTTGTGGAGAGGCTCGAACATTTCTTCACAGCAAACGACCTGGCAGGAGATGATAAGGCCACATTGGCTGATAAGCGCAGAGCTATCCTGCTAACCAGTTGTGGGCCCACCATCTATGGCCTCGTCAGGGACTTGCTGGCACCAGCGAAGACAACGACCAAGACGTACAAGGAGCTCGTAACCCTGATCCATGAGCAACTTAAGCCCAAGGATAGCATCCTCACAGCCACATACCGGTTCTATACCCACCAACAGCCCGAAGGCCAGGAAATCGCGAAATACGCCGCAGACCTCAGGAGGCTGGCGGCACCGTGCGAGTTCGGCAACCACCTCAATGAAGCGCTGCGGGACATTTTTGCCATTGGAATTGCCCATGAGGGCCTTCTTCATAAGCTACTGTCAGATATCACAGTCATACTGCAGAAGGCCATCTCTGTGAGCCAGACATTCATGACCTCGACCTGCGGCTCTCGGCAGATGATTCACCCTCAGGACTCAAACCCGGCAGATACTGTGCACATAGTGGCGCCATTTAGAGGCTGGACTGTAGAGCGTGAACCCTCTCAGGGAAGAGAGAACAGGCCCCCCCGAGTCCCTTAACTCAGAGTCCGCCGAGGGAGGCTAATCGAGTAGCACCATTCTGGTGTTGCGGAGGGAATCACAGGGCTCACCAGTGCCGCTTTAAAGACTATGTATGCAATGGCTGCAGCACAAAGGGCCACCTTCAGTGAATGTGTAAGAGAACTAAAACTCACTGTGTTGATGAAGAGTCTGCAGGTGGCTCGGAATCCAGCGCGGATTCTGAATCGATAGGCAGAGAGACAGCCCAGCCCCATGGAGAGGTGCAGCGAAGGTTCACCAGACTGATTCCTGGGATGGCGGGACTGACATATCAAGAAAGACTGGATCAACTGGGCTTGTATTCACTGGAGTTCAAAAGAATGAGAGGGGATCTCATAGAAATGTTTAAAATTCTGACGGGTTTAGACAGATTAGATGCAGGAAGAATGTTCCCAATGTTGGGGAAGTCCAGAACCAGGGGTCACAGTCTAAGGATAAGGGGTAAGCCATTTAGGACCGAGATGAGGAGAAACCTCTTCACCCAGAGAGTGGTGAACCTGTGGAATTCTCTACCACAGAAAGTTGTTGAGGCCAATTCACTAAATATATTCAAAAAGGAGTTTGATGTAGTCCTTACTACTAGGGGGATCAAGGGGTATGGCGAGAAAGCAGGAATGGGGTACTGAAGTTGCATGTTCAGCCATGAACTCATTGAATGGCGGTGCAGGCTTGAAGGGCCAAATGGCCTACTCCTGCACCTTTTTTCTATGTTTCTATGTACATAGCATGTTTACCTGCACCACTAAGTGTTCCCCGCTGAAAATGGAAGTTGAGATAGACGGTGTTCCTGTCTTCATGGAAGTGGACATGGGGGCGAGCCAGTCAGTGATGAATCAAGAAGTCTTTGAGAGGCTATGGGACAATCAAGCTGAACGACCCAAGTTGGTCCCAGTTCAGACAAAGCTGCACACCTACACCGATGAAATCATCCCAGTCGTTGGTAGCACAAATGTACCCTGATGGCGTGGTGCACAAGTTACCTCTGTGGATTGTTGCAGGTGATGGACCAACGCTGCTTGGCAGAAGGTGGATGGAGAAGATCCATTGGAAGTGGGAAGACTTCACCCCTCCAGTGATGGACGTCCTCTGCGCTCAGAGGCAAAGCTAGCCCTCACCTGAGGGTGGACCCGGCCCCGGAGAGCAGACCGCTCAGCACGATGGCATGGGGATGATACAGCTGAGATGACCCAAATGCACCTTCCAGGCTCCAGTGGCAGGACTCCAGAGGAATAAAATTGGATCCAGAAGCGACTTCCCAGCTTCGGAGGCAGGACCCGGGGAGAAGAGGATCACCGCAGTCGACATCGTGGATGGAGGAAAGATGGCGCCCAAACCACAAGGTGAGGCGCTGAAGAAAAAGATGGCCACGGCCAAACCACGAAGTGCAGTGCTGATGGAGCAAACGGAGAAGAGGATTGGGGTAAAGAAAGCAGGGCTCTCTTAAAGGAGGCCTGCAACCCACTACAATTAAAGGGACAGTTCCACACACTCAAGCAATGTAATAGTAACTGTAAGTCAGAGACAAAATGTGTAATTGATCATGTAAAATGTGTAACTGATAACCTGAATTGTGTACGTGCAACCAGCGAGGAGAAGTCCCTCGATTATGTAAAATGTGTAATTGATGATCTGAATTGTGCAAATGCAACCAGAGGAGAAGTTGCGCGATCGCAATCGGACCCACAGTGTCCATCATAAGTAATGAAAAGTTGTGCGATGCAGGATTTCAACTGCACGCAGCCAGTGCAGCGGACAGACACCCATCGGGAGCACACAGGTCCAGCGAGCTACCCAATGCTGTAGCCTGCATCCCGGGGACCTGAGTCATGCACCATAGAATGTGGCCACAAGCAGCCAACACACACGAGCTGCAGAGCAAGCGATCTCAGCAGGGCAATGGCACCGGTATCTATACCCTGCCCCTGATCGGCTCCACCTCTCAGGCACCCGATGGCACCAACCTCCATGAGCCTGAGGAGCAGACTGTGCTAAGGCGCAGTCCCCAGATCCCATCGCCACCAAGGCCATATCCATAAATGAATGGTCACCTGCTACAGTTCCTCCAAAGGGGACCGGAACCACCCAGGATCTCAAACCAAACAACGTCCAGGCCAGCGAGTCAGCAGTTCCCTTTGCACTGCTAGGCGACAGCTCCTCAAGAAGCAGCTGCGATCCAAGGCGCAAAGAAAAGTCAAGGAGGTCACAGGCATTTGTGAACCAGCCCGACGCTAGGGACCACGGCAACAGCCCCAAGAGCAGGCAAATCGAGCCAACCAGGTTCGCACTGCCAGCACTGGGCACTGAGCTGCCACCAGACTGCAGGGACTCAATCCAGCAGACATGGAACTAGTTTGTCCTCATGCACTGGTCACTGCATCAATAAGGCATCTCACCAGTCTAACGTACTTGTCTCACAACGGAACCACAAATGTAATATTTTCCTGAACTTGAATATATATGAATGCTATGAGCCTCTGGCATAATCTATATGTGGGGGGGGGGAGGGGGGAGAATGGAGTAGTCAGGGACACACACAAACAGCAACCACCAGCACTCTACTGCATCAACCACTCACCCAAGATTGAAACGACCTGCCAAGGGTCAACCAGATAGAGCCCACATAGAGCTAAGCCCAGTCAATGCAGAGGCGATTCGCACTAAAGACTCGGGAGAGTGATGTCATGTATCCTACATGGCTACTGTTGGTACTATCACAAGGTGTTCTACCAGAGGGCACAGCAGTGGGAGATTTGTAGGTTACCTGTACAGGTGTGCCTGGCCTAGTATAAAAGGCAGGCAACCAGGTGTGATCCTCACTCTGGAGTTAACAAATAAAGGACTAAGGCCACTACAGTTCAAGTACAATACATTGCCTCGTGGAATCATTACTAGAGCATCTAAGGACACAACAATCTTATCCAACAGATATAAGATTCTTGCTCCCTGTGTGGATGAGAGCAGGGACTGCAGGGAGGAAGAGCAAACTGACCACATCTCCATGGTACAGGGGGCCTTTCAAGCTGGGGGAGTAAAAAGAAATGTGGTTGTGGTAGGGGACAGTATAGTTAGGGGGATAGATACTTTTCTCTGCAGCCGATAGCGTGAGTCCCGAAGGCTGTGTGGCCTGCCCGGTGCCAGGATTAAGGACATCTCCTCTGGGCTGGATAGGAACTTGTAGTGGGAGGGGAAAGATCCAGTTGTTGTGGTCCAAGTAGGTAACAACGACATAGAACAAAGGAAGAGGTTCTGCTGAGGGAGTATGAGCAGCTGGGGGACTAAATTAAAAAGCAGAACCACAAAGGTAATAATTTCTGGATTACTACCTGAGCCACGAGCAAATTTACATAGGGTAGGGCAAATTGAATAACTAGGGCTGTAGATAGGACTTTAAACTAAATAGTGTGGGGGGGGGGGGGGGGGGGATATCCGGTGAGCATAAATTGAAAAAGTCAAAGAGAAAGGAGAAGGCAAAAGTACAGGGTAACGATAGGGGTAATGATAACCAGACTGTGACAGGAAGGGACAGAGCGTATGCACATAAGACAAAATTAAAAGCTCTATATCTGAACGCGCAAAGCTTTCGTAACAAGATAGATGAGTTGACGGCACAAATAGAAATAAATGGGTATGATTTGATTGCCATTACAGAGATGTGGTTGCAAGGTGACCAAGGCTGGGAACTGAATATTCAGGGGTATTTGCTATTTTGTAAGAATAGGCAGAAAGGAAAAGGAGGTGGAGTAGCTCTGTTAATAAAGGATGAGATCAATGCAGTCGTGAGAAATGATATTAGCTCAGAAGATCAAGATGTAGAATTAGTTTGGGTGGAGATAAGTAATAATAAGGAAAATAAGTCACTGCTGGGAGTGGTCCACAGTCCCCCAATAGTAGCCACACTGTAGCACAGAGTATAAATCAAGAAATAATGAATGCTTGTAAAAAAGGTACTGCAATAATAATGGGTGTTTTTAATCTTCATATTGATTGGACAAATCAAATTTGCAAAGGTAGCCTTGAGGAAGAGTTCATGTATGCGGGATGGTTTCTTGGAACAATATGTTGTGGAACCAACCAGGGAGCAGACTATTTTAGATCTGGTAATGTGTAACGAGTCTGGATTGATTAATGATCTTGTAGTGAAGGATCCTCTTGGGAAGAGTGATCATAGCATGGTAAAATTTCAAATTCAGTTTGAGAGTGAGAAAGCTAGGTCTCAAACTAGTGTCCTGAACTTAAATAAAGATAATTACAAAGGTACAAAGGCAGAGTTGCTTAAAGTGGACTGGAAAAATATATTAAAGTGTAAGACTGTAGAAAAAGCAGTGGCAAACATTTAAGGAGATATTTCATAACTCTCAGAAAAGATTTATTCCAGTGAGAAAAAAAGACTAACTAAGGATGTAAAGGATGAAAATAAAGGCATACAATGTTGCGAACAACAGTGGAAGGCCAGCGGATTGGGACATTTTTAGAAACCAGCAAAGGATGACTAAAAAAAATGATAAAGACAGAGAAGACAGCATATGAGAGTAAACTAGCAAGAAATATAAAAACAGACAGTAAGAGCTTCTACAGGTATATAAAAAGGAAGTGAGTAGCTAAAGTAAATGTTGGTCCCTTAGAGGATAAGACTGGGGAATTAATAATGGGAAACAGGGAAATGGCAGAGGCTTTGAACAAATATTTGTATCAGTCTTCACGGTAGAAGACACTAAAAACATCCCAATAATTGATAATCAAGAAGCTATTTGGGGGGGGGGGGGAGAACTTAAAACAATCACTATCACTAGAGATAAAGAACTAGGCAAACTAATGGGACTAAATGCAGACAAGTTCCCTGGACCTGATGGCCTGCATCCTAGGGTCTTAAAAGAAGTAGCTGCAGAGATAGTGGATGCATTGGTTGTAATCTGCCAAAATTCCCTGAATTATAGAGGTCCCAGCCAACTGGAAAAACACAAATGTAACATCTGTATTTAAGAAAGGAGGGAGACAGAAAGCAGGAACCTATAGACCAGTTAGCTCCTCAGGCAGTGCCTCATTGGGGGGGATGAAGGCAGATGCATTGGTTGGACGAGTACAGGAGCAGGGGGTGATGAGGGTGCAACATTCTCTGATGCAGAAGCAGGATCTTGGTCCTTGCGCTCATCTGTCATTTGCAGTGATGGTGCGGAACCTAGGGATGGAGTGCTGCGCTCTGGGACCACGGAGAGGGCTGTGGCAGCAGTGTTCCTGGTTATCGCATCCAGGGGCTCTGCCACGCGCAGAATGCCTGACATCGGTATTGGGGAAAATGTTGGAATGAATTCTGAAAGATGCAATAGCAGCGCATTTGGAAAGCAGTGACAGGATCGGTCCAAGTCAGCATGGATTTATGAAAGGGAAATCATAATTGACGAATCTTCTAGAATTTTTTGAGGATGTAACTAGTAGAATGGACAAGGGAGAACCAGTGGATGTGGTGTATTTGGACTTTCAAAAGGCTTTGGACAAGGTCCCACACAAGAGATTAGTCTTCAAAATTAAAGCACATGGTATTGGGGGTAATGTATTGACGTGGATAGAGAACTGATTGGCAGACAGGAAGCAAAAGGTAGGAATAAACGGGTCCTTTTCAGAATGGCAGGCAGTGACTATTGTGGTACCGTAAGGTTCAGTGCTGGGAGCCCAGCTATTTATAATATACATTAATGATTTCGACAAAGGAATTGAATGTAATATCTCCAAGTTTGCAGATGACACTAAGCTGGGTGGCAGTGTGAGCTGTGAGGAGGATGCTAAGAGGCTGCAGGGTGACTTGGACAGGTTAAGTGAGTGGGCAACTGCATGATAGATGCAGTATAATGTAGATAAATGTGTGGTTATCCACTTTGGGGGCAAAAACAGGAAGGCAGAATATTATCTGAATGGTGACAGATTAGGAAAAGGGGAGGTGCAACAAGACCTGGGTGTCATGGTACATCAGTCACTGAAAGTTGGCATGTAGGTACAGCAGGCGGTGAAGAAGGCAAATGGCATGTTGGCCTTCATAACGAGAGGATTTGAGTATAGGAGCAGGGAGGTCTTACTGCAGTTATACAAGGCCTTGGTGAGGCCACACCTTGAATATTGTGTACAGTTTTGGTCTCCTAATCTGAGGAAGGACATTCTTGCTATTGAGGGAGTGCAGCGAAGGTTCACCAGACTGATTCCAGGATGACAGGACTGACATATGAAGAAAGATTGGATCGACTAGGCTTATATTCAATGGAATTTAGAAGAATGTGAGAGGATCTCACAGAAACATATAAAGTTCTGACGGGATTGGACAGGTTAGATGCAGGAAGAATGTTCCCGATGTTGGGGAAGTCCAGAACCAGGGGTCTAAGGATAAGGGGTAAGACATTTAGGACCGAGATGAGGAGAAACTTCTTCACTCAGAATTGTGAACCTATGGAATTCTGTACCACAGAAAGTTGTTGAGGCCAGTTCGTTAGATATATTCAAAAGGGAGTTAGATGTGGTCCTTAAGGCTAAATGGATCAAGGGGAATGGAGAGAAAGCAGGAATGGAGTACTGAAGTTGCATGATTAGCCATGATCATATTGAATAGTGGTGCAGGCTCGAAGGGCCGAATGGCCTACTCCTGCACCTATTTTCTATGTTTCTATATACGCGGTCACAGTGGCCAGGTGTCGGAATATGCCCCCCAAAGCTTCGATGAGCTGGTCACCAATGTCTACAGTCCTCCTGAACAACTGTACCATCTCTCTGCTGTCATGTCACGCTCATGGAACAGAACTGCCGCGTCCACGAGACCTATGCGGGGTCCGTGTTTTCCTGGTGACAAATGGGGTGCCCTGGGGGCTGACACCTCCAGAGTGGAAGCGGGACTGACCGGAGGACCACTAGATGGCTTTGGGGTAGAATGGCTTCTGGAGCGTGGCGATGCAGGTTCTTTGAAGTCTGCGCTCTCATTCGTCGAGAACAGACCCAATGGATTGACGGGCGACAATCGGAGCTCCTCAGCACCAGATGTAGTAGGATCGTCCAGCGACTCCTGCCCTGCGCCCCCACCTTCTGGCCTCTGTGGCCTTGCCTGGGGCCACGCTGCTGGCTGAGCTGCAAGACACAAATGAGGTTGTTAGAGGAGAAGGGGGTGCTAGGGTGACAAGGTGACTCCAGCGCTACACACACCACATGCACGACAAAAGCACCACTGCTCTCAAAATCATCGCAGACATCACATTTCATGACCATCAATACATTGTGCATTGCAATGATTTTCATTAGGCCAGCATTATTTCTATGACACTTTTAGAAATCATCTTTCATGTATGATTGGTCAGATATGAGTTAGTGTGGTATCGACTGAATATACATCATGCAATGGTGCTAGCTTTACTCACATGGCATCACTTCAGGGTCTGCAGATGCGTCTGTGGCTGTCCGGCGGTGCTTCCTCACGAGTGCCAGCACTCGCTCATCCATCTCTGTGATGTCGCTGGTGACTGGTGGCCCCCCCAACCGTTCGCCTTTGCACAGACCTCATCGTCAATAGCTTTTTCTGTAAAAGGTGCCGAGACGACATGGCATGAGATCATTGCGTGATATCATTGCTAGGTACTGTCACAGAGACTGATACAACACATAACCGACAGATGTAATCATGATTATTATGATTATTATCATTCTTTACCTAAAGACGTACACCGTGGCTGCAGGCTTTGAGTAAAACATTCCCGGTAAAAGTGCAAGACCTCACATCTGCAGATAGTCACTCATGACTGTTACAAATCAAATTATATAAATACATAAGTACATGTAAATCAATGTAATACTTACTCTTGCGGATCGCACAAGGTCGTTCCATAGTTTGCGGAATTGGTTGCCCTCACGCACCTCGTTGGCCGCCGATGAGACCACCTCTGCTATCTCGGTCCATATCCTCCGATAATCCTTTGGGGCTTCCCACACCCTCCCTGTGTCAAATCACCCAAGCATTATTCGACTTCCTGCAGGAGGGAAGCATTTGACTCGTCCAAAAACCTCCTGGCTCTTTTGCGGCCTCCAATATATTCCTATCCCACCTCACTGCTCTCTCCAGCGTCAATCTCCACAGTGGCTGTGATGCCTCCTCCTCTCCCTCCATTATAGGGAAAATTCGGTCAAATATGTGGCTGGTAACAGCTACCTTTTGTTTGCCTACTTGCTGTGAAGCTCTAAATACACCCTCCTTCCTCCCAAAGCAGCCACATCACACCAGCCACGCCTTGAATCCCTCTGAGCACCCTCTCTGTCTCCTCTTCTGCGCATGTCATGGTGACCCTTACATAGAAACATAGAAAATAGGTGCAGGAGTAGGCCATTCGGCCCTTCGCGCCTGCACCGCCATTCAATGAGCTCATGGCTGAACATGCAACTTCAGTACTCCATTCCTGCTTTCTCGCCATACCCCTTGATCCCCCTAGTAGTAAGGACTACATCTAACTCCTTTTTGAATATATTTAGTGAATTGGCCTCAATAACTTTCTGTGGTAGAGAATTCCACAGGTTTACCACTCTCTGGGTGAAGAAATTTCTCCTCATCTCGGTCCAAAATGGCTTACCCCTTATCCTTAGACTGTGACCCCTGGTTCTGGACTTCCCCAACATTGGGAACATTCTTCCTGCATCTAACCTGTCTAAACCCGTCGGAATTTTAATCATTTCTATGAGATCCCCTTTCATTCTTCTGAACTGCAGTGAATACAAGCCCAGTTGATCCAGACTTTCTTGATATGTCAGTTCCGCCATCCTGGGAATCAGTCTGGTGAAGCTTCGCTGCACTCCCTCAATAGCAAGAATGTCCTTCCTCAAGTTAGGAGACCAAAACTGTACACAATACTCCAGGTGTGGCCTCACCAAGGCCCTGTACAACTATAGTAACACTTCCCTGCCTCTGTACTCAAATCGCTATGAAGGCCAACATGCCATTTGCTTTCTTAACCGCCTGCTGTACCTACATGCCAACCTGATGTACCATGACACCCAGGTCTCATTGCACCTCCCCTTTTTCTAATCTGTCATCATTCAGATAATAGTCTGTCTCTCTGTTTTTACCACCGAAGTGGATAACCTCACATTTATCCACATTATACTTCATCTGCCATGCATTTGCCCACTCACCTAACCTATTCAAGTCACTCTGCAGCCTCATAGCATCCTCCTCGCAGCTCACACTGCCACACAACTGAGTGTCATCTGCAAATTTGGCGATACTACATTTAATCCCCTCGTCTAAATCATTAATGTACAATGTAAACAGCTGGGGCCCCAGCACAGAACCTTGCGGCACCCCACTAGTCATTGCTTGCCATTCTGAAAAGTACCCATTTACTCCTACTCTTTGCTTCCTGTCTGCCAACCAGTTCTCAATCCACGTCAGCACACTATCCCCAATCCCATGTGCTTTAACTTTGCACATCAATCTCTTGTGTGAGACCTTGTCGAAAGCCTTCTGAAAGTCCAAATACACCACATCAACTGGTTCTCCCTTGTCCACTCTACTGGAAACATCCTCAAAAAATTCCAGAAGATTTGTCAAGCATGACTTCCCTTTCACAAATCCTGACTTGGACCTATCATGTCACCTCTTTCCAAATGCGCTGCTATGACATCCTTAATAATTGATTCCATCATTTTACCCACTACCGATGTCAGGCTGACTGGTCTATAATTCTCTGTTTTCTCTCCCTCCTTTTTTAAAAAGTGGGGTTACATTGGCTACCCTCCACTCCATAGGAACTGATCCAGAGTGTATGGAATGTTGGAAAATGACTGTCAATTCATCCGCTATTTCCAAGGCTACCTCCTTAAGTACTCTGGGATGCAGTCCATCAGGCCCTGGAGATTTATCAGCCTTCAATCACATCAACTTCCCCAACACAATTTCCCGACTAATAAGGATTTCCCTCAGTTCCTCCTTCTTACTGGACTCTCTGACACCTTTTATATCTGGAAGGTTGATTGTGTCCTCCTTAGTGAATACCGAACCAAAGTACTTGTTCAATTGGTCTGCCATTTCTTTGTTCCCCGTTATGACTTCCCCTGATTCTGACTGCAGGGGACCTACGTTTGTCTTTACTAACCTTTTTCTCTTTACATAACTATAGAAGCTTTTGCAATCCGTCTTAATGTTCCCTGCAAGCTTCCTCTCGTACTCTATTTTCCCTGCCCAAATCAAACCCTTTGTCCTCCTCTGCTGAGTTCTAATTTCTCCCAGTCCCTGAGTTCACTACTATTTCTAGCCAATTTGTATACCACTTCCTTGGCTTTAATACTATCTCTGATTTCCCTTGATAGCCACGGTTGAGCCACCTTCCCTTTTTTATTTTTACGCCAGATAGGGATGTACAATTGTTGTAGTTCATCCATGCGGTCTCTAAATGTCTGCCATTGCCCATCCACAGTCAATCCCTTAAGTATCATTAGCCAATCTATCCTAGCCAATTCATGCCTCATACCTTCAAAGTTACCCTTCTTTAAGTTCTGGACCATGGTCTCTGAATTAACTGTTTCATTCTCCATCCTAATGTAGAATTCCACCATATTATGGTCACTCTTCCCCAAGGGGCCTCACACAACGAGATTGCTAATTAATCCTCTCTCATTACACAACACCCAGTCTAAGATGGCCTCCCCCCTCGTTGGTTCCTCGACATATTGGTATCGAAAACCATCCCTTATGCACTCCAGGAAATCCTCCTCCACCGTATTGCTTCCAGTTTGGCTAGCCCAATCTATGTGCATATTAAAGTCACCCATGATAACTGCTGCTCCTTTATTGCATGCACCCCTAACTTCCTGTTTGATGCCCTCCCCAACATCACTACTACTGATTGGAGGTCTGTACACAATTCCCACCAATGTTTTTTGCCCTTTGGTGTTCTGCAGCTCTACCCATATAGTTTCCACATCATCCAAGCTAATGACCTTCCGAACTATTGCATTAATCTCCTCTTTAACCAGCAATGCTACCCCACCTCCTTTTCCTTTTATTCTATCCTTCCTGAATGTTGAATACCCTTGGATGTTGAGTTCCCAGCCCTGATCATCCTGGAGCCACGTCTCTGTAATCCCAATCACATCATATCTGTTAACATCTATTTGCAGAGTTAATTCATCCACCTTATTACAGATACTCCTTGCATTAAGACACAAAGCCTTCAGGCTTGTTTTTTTAACACCATTTGTCCTTTTGGAATTAAGATGTAGTGTGGCCCTTTTTGTTTCTTGCCTTTGTTTACTCGGCCTTCCACTATTGCTTTTTACCTTTCTACCATCTGTTTCTGACTCCATATTACTTCACCCTGTCTCACTGAATAGGTTCACATCCCCCTGCCATATTAGTTTAAACACTCCCGAACTGCATTAGCAAATGTTACCCCTCGGTCATCAGTTCCAGTCCTGCCCAAGTGCAGACCGTCCCTTTTGTACAGGTCCCACTTCCCCCAGAACTGGTTCCAATGTCCCAGGAATTTGAATCCCTCCCTCTTGCACTACTACTCAAGCCACGTATTTATTCTAACTATCCTGCTCCCTCTACTCTGATTAGCACATGGCACTGGTAGCAATCCAGAGATTACTACCTTTGAGGTCCTACTTTTTAATTTAACTCCTAGCTCCCTAAATTCAGCTTGTAGGACCTCTTCCCGCTTCTTACCTATATTGTTGGTACCTACATGTACCACGACAACTGGCTGTTCACCCTCCCTCTCCAGAATGCTCTGCAGCCTCTCCGAGACATCCTTGACCCTTGCATCAGGGAGGCAACATACCATCCTGGAATCTCAGTTGCGGCCGCAGAAACTCCTATCCCCCATAAAATAGAGTCCCCCATCACTATAGCTCTCCCATTCTTTTTCCCGCCCTTCTGTGCAGCAGAGCCACCCATGGTGCCATGAACCTGGCTGCTGGTGCCTTCCCCTGGTAAGTCATCTCCCCAACAGTATCCAAAATGGTATATCTGTTTTGGAGGGAAATGGCCGCAGGGGACTCCTGCACTACCTTCCTGCTCTTGCCTTGTCTCTTGGTCACCCATTCACTATCTGTCCTAACCCTTACCTGTGGTGTGACCAACTCACTAAATGTGCTATGCACAACATTCTCAGCATCGCGCATGCTCCAGAGTGAGTCCATCTGCAGCTCCAGTGCCGTCATGTGGTCTGTCAGGAGCTGCAGCTAGACACACTTCCTGCACACATAGTAGTCAGGGACACTGGAAGTGTCACTGATTTCCCACATAGCACAGGAGGAGCATGACACGGGTCCGAGCTCTCCTGCCATGACTTAACCCTTAAATTAATTTACTTATTAAAATTTACTTAAACACCAAACAGCTACTTAGTAGTTCGCTGCCAATTAAACCAATCTAAAAGTCAGTCTAAAACAGAGAAACATAGAAACATAGAAAATAGGTGCAGGAGTACGCCATTCAGCCCTTCCAGCCTGCACCGCCATTCAGCCCTTCCAGCCTGCACCACCATTCAATGAGTTCATGGCTGAACATGCAACTTCAGTACCCGCTTCCTGCTTTCTCGCCATACCCCTTGATCCCCCTAGTAGTAAGGACTTCATCTAACTCCCTTTTGAATATATTTAGTGAATTGGCCTCAACTACTTTCTGTGGTAGAGAATTCCACAGGTTCACCACTCTCTGGGTGAAGAAGTTTCTCCTCATCTCGGTCCTAAATGGCTTACCCCTTATCCTTAGACTGTGACCCCTGGTTCTGGACTTCCCCAACATTGGGAACATTCTTCCTGCATCCAACCTGTCTAAACCCGTCAGAATTTTAAACGTTTCTATGAGGTCCCCTCTCATTCTTCTGAACTCCAGTGAATACAAGCCCAGTTGATCCAGTCTTTCTTGATTGGTCAGTCCCACCATCCCGGGAATCAGTCTGGTGAATCTTCGCTGCACTCCCTCAATAGCAAGAATGTCCTTCCTCAAGTTAGGAGACCAAAACTGTACACAATACTCCAGGTGTGGCCTCACCAAGGCCCTGTACAACTGTAGCAACACCTCCCTGCCCCTGTACTCAAATCCCCTCGCTATGAAGGCCAACATGCCATTTGCTTTCTTAACCGCCTACTGTACCTGCATGCCAACCCTCAATGACTGATGAACCATGACACCCAGGTCTCGTTGCACCTCCCCTTTTCCTAATCTGTCACCATTCAGATAATAGTCTGTCTCTCTGTTTTTACCACCAAAGTGGATAACCTCACATTTGTCCACATTATACTTCATCTGCCATGCATTTGCCCACTCACCTAACCTATCCAAGTCACTCTGCAGCCTCATAGCATCCTCCTCGCAGCTCACACTGCCACCCAACTTAGTGTCATCCGCAAATTTGGAGATACTACATTTAATCCCCTCGTCTAAATCATTAATGTACAAAGAGAGTTATACTTACCAGTCGAACAGCCAACCACCTACCAGCTTGGCTGTGATGTCACCTCTCGATTTTGCACCCCTCTATCTTTGTCTGCAGCTGGTTGGGCTGATCTCTGGGCCTCCATCTCCTACTCTCGCACTCCTTATCAGCTGCTCTAGTGTCAGCACTGGTAGGAAAAACAAGACAAAACAGCACCTGCTACCCCCACTTGCCCGTACTCACCCACTTACCAAACTCACAAATGCCACTCTATGCTGCTGTCTTGACCCTTGACCTCCAGAATCGCGGGAATCAAGCGTTGCCATGCCGTTGCCAAGGCCGGCCACACTTTACGGCAGAAGGTCAAAAAGATTTAACACTACCGCCCATTTGATATCGCTCACGGTAACGCCCATTTTCAAAAACGTAAGCTAGGTGTTTTGAGAATGGGCGAGAAGCCGGCGATCTGAAAACCCTTTTTTCCGCCCATGCCGGAAATAACGCCCATTTTTGGGCGATAAGCTCAAAAGTGGAGGTTCTAGTCCATCATCCCTTTTTAGATACTTGGTGCCCTCTTCACAACTTGCTTTCCCACCCATCTTTGTATCAACAGCAAATTTGGCTCCGTTGGTATTAAACTTTTGTTATTGAACATAACCTTGTTGCGCATTGTCTCAGATAGCTGGACCGTTACACACTGATGATTCCTTACCATGAAAGGGTTAAATACTACTTAACATCAATCAACGTAAACTTTAACTGGCACCAAGTTAATGTGCACCATTGATGTTTGAGCTGCACACACACAGCAGTGTGTCAGCATTGTCACTCACATCAGCGCTCTTTCAGTCAAATCTTTCCGATATCAGCTCCTCAAGTAAGAATTGAATTTAACAAATACCAGCCACACCGCTGCCGTTCGGTCCGGTTAATTCCACTTTTTGTGGGTATTTTTTTGGGCGATATGTGTGTGAGCTGGTGAAATTGAAGATGGGCGCACTCCATGGTCGCTAGTTTGGATAAATATGCTCTTTACAACAAAAAACAGTGGGCGGGCGTTAATATTGAATCTCGACGTTAATTCCATGCGGAAAGTAACACTGGCCGATATTATGGGTGTTGAATTCGCCCATTCTGCTGATTCCGCCCAAAAAAAGTGGGCGGGCGGTGATATTTTTTCTCGGCGTTAAGCCCCTTGGGAAAATAACGCTCGTCGATACGTCTCCTAAAAAAGCCCATCAATTTCCATTTTGTGCCAGAATGGGCGCTATCTGGGCGTTATACGTCATTTCAGCAGTAAAATGGGCATTAAATGGGCATTAAGCATGCAAAAAAAGTGGCGGTTCTAGCCCATAGATAGGCTCAGTGAGTTGGCAAAAATTTGGCAGATGGATTGTAATGTGGTGAGGTTATCCAGTTTGGTAGGGAAAATAAAAAAGCAAATTGTTATTTAAATGAGGAGAGATTACAAAATGCTACAGTACAGAGGGATCTGGGGTTCTTGTACATGAAACACAAAAAGTTAGTATGCAGGTTCAGCAAGTAATCAGGAAGGCAAATGCAATGTTGCTCTTTATTGCAAGGGGGATGGAGTATAAAAGTAAGGAAGTCCTGCTCCAACTCTACAGGACATTGGTAAGACCACACCTCGAGTACTGCATACAGTTTTGGTCTCCTTATTTAAGGAAGGATATACTTGCATTGGAGGCAGTTCAGAGAAGGTTCACGAGTTTGATTCCTGAGATGAAGGGGTTGTCATATGAAGAAAGGTTGTGCAGGTTGGGCCTATGCTCATTGAAGTTTAGAAGAATGAGAGGTGCTCTTATTGAAACGTGTAAGATTCTGAGGGGGCTTGACAGGGTAGATGCAGAGAGGATGTTTCCCCTCATGGGGAAATCTAGAACTAGGGGGCATAGTTTCAGAATAAGGGGTCGCCCATTTAAAACAGAAATGAGGAGGAATTTCTTCTCTCAGAGGGTCATGAATCTTTGGAATTCTCTACCCAGAGAGCTGTGGATGCTGGGTCTTTGAATATATTTAAAGTGAAGATAGACAGATTTTTGAACAATAATAAGGGAGTCGAGGGTTATGGGGAGCGGGCAGGGAAGTAGAGTTGAGGCCAGGATTAAATCAGCCAAAATCTTATTGAATGGCGGAGCAGGCTCAAGGGACCAAATGGCCTCCTGCTGCTCCTATTTCTTATGTTCTTATGTATATTATCACCATCCTTACTATCACCATCTGCTTGTCTTCCTTGAGTCCAGCTTTTTCAACACCAAATCCAGAACAAAAATCAAATTTATCCCAGAACTAAATTTTATCTGTGGTTTATATTTAACAGAAATAATTAAGCATCACTCTTGTGTAACCCTCTTACTGCCTGTGTTTTGAGCGTGCTTACCTATCCTACTGTTTCCCCAGAGGCTACAGCTTGGGAGCTGGAAATTTGCTGAGTTTCCATTGAGGATATTTCAAGTGGCTGTTGTGAGTGACCTCGAGCAGATGTGGGCCTTGAGAATCCGGCTACAGACAGCAGCATCTCGGCTTAGGCTGGGGTAGCCTGGCCTGGCTGGCTGTGTGGCACTAACATTGGCATTGGTGAGGTGCGTGGTGGGGGATCAGGCTTTCTGTCATGCTGAATGATAACAGCAGGTGCCTCTCCCATGGATCCAAGTTCACACTCCTTGGACTGCACCTCAGCATTCTTCCGGCTCTGTTTGAGAACAGAATGCAGGAGTGACATGATGCTTTGAAAGCTCCTGTCAGCACTGGCCGCCTAAGCCCAGGTAGCAGCCATTTAGCAGCAGTGCCAGAGCTGTCAGCAGATGCTCAATCACGGTGGACGCCATTGTCGTGTTGATGGAGCTGACAGCTCGGTCCATGTTGAAAAGAATGGTCTCTATGCTCTGTTGGAGCTAGACACGTCCAAGCTCTGAGCCATTGCACCCAAGCTTACTGGCAGTGGCTGCCCAGTGTACCTAACATTATCCATTGTATTCAAAACAGAAAATGCTGGAATTAATTAGCAGGTCGGGCAGCATCTTTGGAGAGAGAATAATCATTTTTCAGAACTGGAAAATGTTCTACATACAGGTTTTAAGTTAGTTCTATATATCAGGTTTTAAGCAAGTGCTGAAGCAGGGAAAGGGGGAGGGGAGGAAAGAAAAGAAGGTCTATGATAGGGTGGAAGGCAGGAGAGATTAAATGGGAAAAGAGATGATGGTGCAAGGCGATGGCTTTTAAAAAATGTATTCAATTACAGGATGTGGGCTTCGCTGGCAAGACCATCATTTATTGCCCATCCCTAATAAAGTTGTTTGTTACAACTGAGCTGGGCCATTTCAGAGGGCAGTTAAGAGTCAACCACATTGCTGTATCCCAGAATGGAAAGGCAGGTTTTCTTCCCTAAATACATACGACAATCCGGTAGTTTCATGGTCACCATTATTGATACTAGCTTTTTCAGATTCCAGATTATTATTTTTTTTAATTAACTGAATTTAAATCCCCCAGTTCCCGTGGTGGGATTTGAATTCACGTCTCCAGATTTTTACTCCAGCCTTTGGATTATTAGTCCAGTAACATAACCACTATACTACCGTACCCATAATGGGACAAGTAAAGAAACAAAAGATGCGTCTAGAAGAGGTGTAAATAAGATTTGGTGGGTGATCGTGACGGAGGTTTGGCGAATGTTTGGTGTGGAGGTGCGGTGGGTGATCGTGGCGGAGGAGCGGCGAGTGTTTTTGTGGTGGAGGAGCGGTGAGGGATCGTGGCAGAGGTGCAGCGAATGTTTGTGGTGGAGGAGTGATGAGAGATTGTGGTGGAAGTGCAGTGAATGAGGGTACGGGGCCCAGAAGAGCCGCAGGCCCGGGGCAGCACGGGCCAGCCCACACTGCAATATGTGAGCGCACTAGGTCTGTGCAGCAGAGCAGGTCTCCAGTCATCCTGGTTAACCCTTGCCACTGGATAAAGTTCTAGCTTTGTCAAGCCAGTGTGGTAGCTGGTAAGCAACAGTCACCACACGTTTAAAAAAAAATCCACACACAGGCACCTTCTACCCCCTCAATTGGAGTTCAGGACTGGAACATCAGGTCCTTCATTGAAACATCTATGAACTCATGTGGAAGCAAATCATCCTCATTCGAGAGACCACCTATGATGATGATGAAATAAGCAGAATCAACAGTCAATCAGCTGCCGACTGAAAAAATGGGAGGTTATGATCTGAAATGATTGAACTCAGTGTTGAGTCCAGAAGGCTGTAAAGTGGGAGTGGAGCAGAGAATTAAATGACAGGTGACTGTGGTGCATAGGCTTATATAGTAAATTGAAATTTAACTTTATGTGACTTCTAGCTACTACACAGATTTTTGCAACTAAATCTGTTTAGTTGGATCTCAGTTTACTTTGTAGGTTTATGCAAATGATAATGGGAGGTGGATTGCAATCTGCTCTGTAAGGATTATTGGCATTGTGTGTTGCATGTGAAATTATTAGATATAAAAAATGTCATCCAGATTGCACTTAGATTCTAATTCAAATATAATTGGGCTTGGTACACCTTTAGTAAGGATGTGAAATCCTTGGCAAGTATTGTGTCTATACTGACGTCAATGTATGATTTGAAGCAATAATCAAAGTTACATAGAAACATATAAACATAGAAAATAGGTGCAGGAGTAGGCCATTCGGCCCTTCGATCCTGCACCGCCATTCAATGAATTCATGGCTGAACATGCAACTTCAGTACCCCATTCCTGCTTTCTCGCCATACCCCTTGATCCCCCAAGTAGTAAGGACTTTTTGAATATATTTAGTGAATTGGCCTCAACAACTTTCTGTGGTAGAGAATTCCACAGATTCACCACTCTCTGGGTGAAGAAGTTTCTCCTCATCTCGGTCCTAAATGGCTTACCCCTTATCCTTAGACTGTGACCCCTGGTTCTGGACTTCCCCAACATTGGGAACATTCTTTCTGCATCAAACCTGTCTAAACCCGTCAGAATTTTAAACGTTTCTCATTCTTTTGAACTCCAGTGAATACAAGCCCTGTTGATCCAGTCTTTCTTGATATGTCAGTTCTGCCATCCCGTGAATCAGTCTGGTGAACCTTCGCTGCACTCCCTCAATATTTGGTCTTCCCATAATATGGCAGAATATGCTCCCATCTCAAGCTAGTTTACCTCTAAGCTGTTGCCCCACTATTGTAATTTGGTCTCACAATCAAGAGAACTATACTATCCTGTCCTTAATCAGTCTTAACATTTTAATGTAAATAACTTATGGGAATTTTGTCCCCTCTCATTTTCTCCCATTTTCTCCTGAAAGCCCTGATTAAGCATTACTGTTCCAAAACCACTAGCTGCCAAGTAATTCTGATTCTCGTGTGTATCTTCTGTTTTTATTTTAACTTTGCTATTACCTCATTTCTATCTCAAATAACCAGTTCGATCTGTTCTATACTTTATAATTTCTTGGAACTTAGCAATTTAGCAATTTTGTTTTGGGTTCCATCCTATTATTTGAAAGTTGGACCAACATTGAAATTAATGGCCGCTGACTGGCTGGATGTCAACTGCAAAAGTCTGTTTTTCAGCCAAACAAACGTCACAATTCTAAAGATTGACCCAATCAAAACATAGTTGTAACCAGGTCAATATTGCACTTGTTTTTGTATGGCGCTTCAGGAAGGGCTTCAACAGATTGAGTTATTTTGTTACTGTGCAGAATAGGTTAAATAAAACATAAACTTGCGAGTTTAGTGACGATACCACGAAGCTTTTTTACACATTACTTTAAAATTGATAATGGAAAATGCTTGAAATTGTGACTATTTTATTATAGTAATAGCTGTTTATGATTTGAATTATTGTACAGATGAGCTCATTAGACAGATCACCATCAACTGTCCAGAACGTGGATTGTTGCTTCTTAGAGTTCGTAATGAGCTTCTCATGACTCTTGCAACCTATGAGACCTTGTATGAAAGCAGTGTTGCATTTGGCTTGAGGAAGGCTCTCCAAGGAGATCTAGAAAAGATTTACCTGCGGAAGAATGTAAGTTGCTACTTCAAAGTCGACGAGTGGACTTAAAGCAGACAATGCTTGAAATATACTAGAGAAATACACTGATTTCAAAAGGGAGTTGGATAAGTACCTGTTAAAAAAAATATTTGCAGGGCTGAGGAAAGGGCAGGGGATTGGGACTAGCTGAGATGCTCTTGCAGAGAGCTGGCACGGGCTTGACTGGCTGAATGGCCTTGTTCCGTGCAGTAACCATTCTATGATTCTATCATTAGCCTGCATCTCAAAGAGAAAAATAGGTTAACATTAACTAAGCTTTCGCTTCCAATTGTTCATAGAATCATAGAAATTTGCAGCACGGAAAGAGGCCATTTTGGCCCATCATGTCCGCGCCGGTCGATCAAGAGCTATCCAGCCTAGACCCACCTTCCAGTTCTTGGTCCCTGTAGGTTATGGCACTTTAAGTGCACATCCAAGTATTTTTTTAATGTGGTGAGGCTTTCTGCCTCTACCACCCTCTAGGTGAAGAAATTTCCCCTCACATCTCCTCTAAACCTCCCCTAATTACTTTAAATCTATGCCCCTGGTTGTTGACTCCTCTGTCAAGGGAAACAGGTCCTTCCTATCCACTCTATCCAGGTCCCCCCTAATTTTATACACCTCAATCAGGTCTCCCCTTAGTCTCCTCTGTTTCAAAGAAAACAGACCCAGCATCTCCAATCTTTCCTCGTGGCCAAAATTCTCCAGTCCAGGCAACAGTCCAGGTAAGTCTCCTCTGCACCCTTCCAGTGCAATCACATCTTACCTGTAATGTGGTGACTAGAACTGCACACAGTACGCCAGCTGCAGCCTAACCAGTGTTTTATACAGATCAAGCATAACCTCCTTGCTATTGTATTCAATGCCTCGACTTATAAAGGCAAGTATTCCATATGCCTTCTTAACCACCTTATCTACCTGGCCTGCTACCTTCAGGGATCTTGGACCTGTACTCCAAGGTCCCTTTGTTCCTCTACACTTTTCAGTGTCGTACCATTTAATGTGTGTTCCCTTGCATTGTTAGACTTCCCCAAATGCATTGCCTTGCACTTATCTGGATTGAATTCCATTTGCCACCATTCTGCCCACCTGATATCTTCCTGCAGTCCGCAGCTTTCTTCTTCATTATCAATCGCAAAGCCTATTTTAGTGTCATCTGCAAACTTCTTAATCATACTCCCAACATTCAAGTCCAAGTCATTGATATATACCACAAAAAGCTAGGGACCCAGCACTGAGCCCAGCGGAACCCCACTGGATACAGCCTTCCAGTCACAACAACACCCATCAACTATTACCCTTTGCTTCCTGCCTCAAAGCCAGTTTTGGATCCAACTTGCCACTTTGCCCTGGATCCCATGCCTTTTACATAGAAACAGAGAAACAGAGAAAATAGGTGCAGGAGTAGGCCATTCGGCCCTTCGAGCCTGCACCACCATTCAATATGATCATGGCTGATCATTCACCTCAGTACCCCTTTCCCGCTTTCTCTCCATACCCCTTGATTCCTTTAGCTGTAAGGGCCATATCTAACTCCCTCTTGAATATATCCAATGAACTGGCATCAACGACTCTCTGCGGCAGGGAATTCCACAGGTTAACAACTCTCCGAGTGAAAAAGTTTCTCCTCATCTCAGTCCTAAATGGCCTACCCCTTATCCTAAGACTGTGTCCCCTGATTCTGGACTTCCCCAACATCGGAAACATTCTTCCCGCATCTAACCTGCCCCGTCCTGTCAGAATCTTATACGTTTCTATGAGATCCCCTCTCATCCTTCTAAACTCCAGTGAATACAGGCCCAGTCGATCCAGTTTCTCCTCATATGTCAGTCCAGCCATCCCTGCTCCTATACTCAAATCCCCTAGCTATGAAGGCCAACATGCCATTTGCCTTCTTGACCGCTTACTGTACTTGCATGCCAACTTTCAATGACTGATGAACCATAACACCCAGGTCTCGTTGCACCTCCCCTTTTCCTAATCTGTCACCATTCAGATAATATTCTGCCTTCGTGTTTTTGCCACCAAAGTGGATAACCTCACATTTATCCACACTATACTGCATCTGCCATGCATTTGCCCACTCACCTAACCTGTCAAATCACCCTGCAGCCTCTTAGCATCCTCCTCACAGCTCACACTGCCACCCAGTTTAGTGTCATCTGAAAACTTGGAGATATTACATTCAATTCCTGCATCCAAATCATTAATGTATATTGTAAAGAGCTGGGGTCCCAGCACTGAACCCTGCGGCACCCCACTAGTCACTGCCTCCCATTCCAAAAAGGACCCGTTTATCCCGACTCTCTGCTTCCTGTCTGTCAACCAATTCTCTATCCATGCCAGTACATTACCCCCAATACCATGTGCTTTGATTTTGTACACCAATCTCTTATGTGGGACCTTGTCAAAGGCCTTTTGAAAGTCCAAAACATCCACTCGTTCTCCCTTGTCCACTCTACTAGTTACATCCTCAAAAAATTCTCGAAGATTTGTCAAGCATGATTTCCCTTTCACAAATCTATGCTGACTTGGACCGTTCTAGTCACTGCTTTCCAAATGCGCTGCTATTTCATCCTTAATAATTGATTCCAACATTTGCCCCACTACTGATGTCAGGCTAACTGGTCTATAATTTCCCATTTTCTCTCTCCCTCCTTTTTTAAAAAGTTGTGTTACATTAGCGACCCTCCAGTCCATAGGAACTGATCCAGAGTCGGTAAACTGTTGGAAAATGATCACCAATGCATCCACTATTTCTAGGGCCACCTCCTTAAGTACTCTGGGATGCAGACAATCAGGCCCCGGGGATTTGTCGGCCTTCAATCCCATCAATTTCCCCAACACAATTTCCTGCCTAATAAGGATATCCTTCAGTTCCTCTTTCTCACTAGGCCCTCGGTCCTGGAAGGTCATTTGTGTCTTCCTTCGTGAAGACAGAACCAAAGTATTTGTTCAATTGGTCTGCCATTTCTTTGTTCCCCATTATTAATTCACCTGAGTCTGACTGCAAGGGACTTATGTTTGTCTTCACTAATCTTTTTCTCTTCACATATCTATAGAAGCTTTTGCAGTCAGTTTTTATATTCCTGGCAAACTTCCTCTCGTACTCTATTTTCCCCCTAATTAAACCCTTTGTCCTCATCTACTGAATTCTAAATTTCTCCCAGTCCTCAGGTTTGCTGCTTTTTCTGGCCAATTTATATGCCTCTTCCTTGGATCTAACACTATCCTTAATTTCCCTTGTTAGCCACGGTTGAGCCACCTTCCCTGTTTTATTTTTACCCCAGACAGGGATGTACAACTGTTGAAGTTCATCCATGTGATCTATAAATGTTTGCCATTGCCTATCCACCGTCAACCCTTTAAGTATCATTTGCCAAACTATTCTAGCCAATTCACGCCTCATGCCGTCGAAGTTAGCGTTCCTTAAGTTTAGGACCCTAGTTTCTGAATTAACTGTGTCACTCTCCATTTCCATTTTATTTTCATGACCAGTCTTCCATGTGTAACCTTATCAAAAGCTTTGCATCATATGCACTGCCCTCATCGACCCTCCTGTTTACCTCCTATAAAAGTTCAGTCAAGTTAGGCAGACATGACCTTCCTTTAACAAATCCATGCTGACTGTCCTTAATTAATCCATGTCTTTCCAAATGAAGATTTATCCTGTCCCTCAGGATTTTTTCTAATAATTTTCCCACCACTGAGGTTAGGTTGACTGGCCTTTAATTACTTGGTCTATCCCTTTCTCCCTTTTTAAATAAAGGTTCAACATTAGCAGTCCACCAGTAGCCAGAGAGGACCATGCCAATTCTCTGCTATTTCCTCTTTTGCTTCTCTTAACACCTGGGATACATTTCATTCCGGCCTGGGGATTTATCCACTTTCAAAGCTGCTAAGCCCCTTAATAGTTCCTCTGTCACTATGTTTATCTCATCTAATATTTCACGCTCCTCCTCCCTCATTGCAAAGTCTGCATTGCCCCTGTGAAAACAGATGCCAAGTATTCATTCAGAATCATACCCATGTCTTCTGCCTCCACACACCAATTTGCTTTATGGTCTCTAATAGGCCACACTCTTTCTCTTGCTCTTAATGTATTTATAAAACATCTTTGGGTTTTCCCTGATTTTACTTGCCAACATCCTTTCATGCTCTCTCTTTGTTTTCCTGATATCTTTTTTAATTGCATCCCTATACTTATACTCCTCTAGAGTTTCTGTAGTATTGAGTTCTCGGTATCTGTCATAAGCTTCCCTTTTTATTCTTTTTCTTACCCTGTATGTCCCTTGACATCCAGGAGGCCGTAGATTTGTTAGCCCCACCCTTTTTTTAAGGGAACATAATTGCTCTGTACCCTCAGGATCACTGCTCTGACACTGATTAACCATCAAGTAGCCGTTTCCAGTCCACTTTGGCCAAATCCCATCTCAGCTCAGCAAAATTGGCTTTACACCAATTGAGAACATTTTTCCTGGTCCACCTTTGTCCTTCTCCATAAGTACCCTAAATCTTACTGAATTATGATCACGAGCACCAAAATGCTCTCCCACTGATATCCCTTCCACCTGCCCATCTTCATTTCCCAAAACCGCGTCCAGAACTGCCCGCTTCATTGTTGGGCTTCTTACATACTGGCTAAAGAAGTTCTCCTGTATGCATTTTAACAATTCCGCACCCTCTGTACCATTTACACTACTTTTTTCTCAGTTAATATTAAGGTCGTTGAAATTCCCCACTATTACAGCTCTATAGTTTTGCAACTTCGCAGCAATTTGCCCACATATTTGTTCTCCTATCTCCCTCTGACTGTTTGTGGGTCTATAGTACACTCTCAGTAGTGTGATCATCCCTTTTTTTTCTTCAATTCAACCCATATGGCCTCGTTTGATGACATCTCTAACATATCATCCCTTCTCACAGCTGTAATTGTTCCTTTAATTAATACTGCGACCACCCCTGCTCCCGCCCCCCCCACCCCCCTCTTTTTTTATCTGGCTCTCCATCCCGTCTGAAAATTGTGTAACTAGGAATGTTGAGCTGCCATATCTGACCTTTCAGCCATGTCTCAGTAATAGCTATAATATCATACTCCCAAGAGTCTACTGCCCGCAGTGGAGGAAGTGCATCCGGGAGGGCACTGAGCACCTTGAGTCTCATCGCCGAGAGCATGCAGAAACCAGGCGCAGGCAGCAGAAGGAGCGTGCAGCAAACCAGTCCCACCTTCCCTTTCCTTCAACGACTGTCTGTCCCACCTGTGATTACGATTTCAAGGGACTGCCTGTGATGATGATCTGTGCTCTAAGCTCATCTGCCTTATTCCCTATACTTCTTGCATTGAAGTATGTACTATTTAATGGTGGCAAACTTCCTTGTTGTCTATTTTCCAGCCCTTGTTTCCTCTGTCTTCCAAATTCACTTTCTACTTTTCTGCTGCCCAATTCCAGCTTTGCTTCTCTCCCCACTGAATCTATTCTCTGGTTCCCATCTGCCTGCCAAGCTAGTTTAAACCCTCCTCAACAGCACTAGCAAAACCTCCCGCAAGGATATTGGTCCCAGCTCCGTTGAGGTGCAACCCGTCCGGCTTGTACACGTCCCACCTCCCCCAGAAGTGGTCCCAATGCCTCAGGAAACTAAAGCCCTCCTGCCTGCACCATTTCTCCAGCAACGCGTTCACCTTCTCTATGTTCCTATTTCTGTACTCACTAGCACTCTTTTGTCAGGTGGTCACCCATTGCCTCTCTGCCTGCACACGTTTAAGCTGCGGGGTGACCACCTCCAGAAATCTGCTATCCACAAAATTCTCAGGCTCGCGGATGCACTGCAGTGACTCCAGCCACCGCTCAAGCTCCGAAACGCGGAGCGCAAGTTGCTGCAACTAGTGACACTTCCTGCACACGTGGTCGTTCAGGCTGTGCAAAGCTCCAGGATTTCCCACATGGCACAGGATGTGCACTCCACGGGACTGAGCTGCCCTGCTATGCCTCTAATTAATAGAGTCGGAACTACGCAGCAGAAATAAACTGATATCAGTAAGTAACATGTAGTATTGTTGTTGCCAATTTAAGTTAATCTAAGGGTTAAGACATGACAGGACAGCTCGGACATGTGTTATGCTCCTCCTGTACTATGTGGGAAGTCAGGGACGCTTCTGGTGTCCCTGACGACTACGTGTGCGGGAAGTGTATCCACCTCCAGCTCCTGACGGACCGCATTGCGGAACTGGAGCTGTGAGTGGATTCAATCTGGAGCATGCACGATGCTGAGAATGATGTGAATAGCACATTTAGTGAGTTGGTCTTAACGCAGGTAAAGGGTCCACAGCCAGATAGGCAATGGAAGAGCAACAGGAAGAGCAGTGCAAGGAAGGTAGTGCAGGGATCCCCTGCTGTTATCCCCCTGCAAAATAGATACACCGCTTTGAGTACTGTTGAGGGGGATGACTCATCAGGGGAGAGTAGCAGTAGCCAAGTTCATGCCACCGTGGCTGGCTCTGCTGCACAGGAGGGCAGGAAAAAGAGTGGGAGAGCGACAGTGATAGCGGATTCAATTGTAAGGGGAATAGATAGGCATTTCTGCGGCCGCAACCGAGACTCCAGGATAGTATGTTGCCTCCCTGGTGCAAGGGTCAAGGATGTTTCGGAGCGGGTGCAGGACATTCTGAAAAGGGAGGGTGAACAGCCAGTTGTCGTGGTGCATAGAGGTACCAACGATAGAGGTAAAAAAACGGGATGAGGTCCTACGAGATGAATGTAGGGAGCTAGGAGTTAAATTAAAAAGTAGTAATCTCAGGATTGCTACCAGTGCCACGTGCTAGTCAGAGTAGGAATTGCAGGATAGCTCAGATCAATATGTGGCTTGAGCAGTGGTGCAGAAGGGAGGGATTCAAATTCCTGGGGCATTGGAACCGGTTCTGGGGGAGATGGGACCAGTACAAACTGGATGGTCTGCACCTGGCAGCACCGGAACCAATGTCCTAGGGGGAGTGTTTGCTAGTGCTGTTGGGGAGGAGTTAAACTAATATGGCAGGGGGATGGGAACCTATGCAGGGAGACAGAGGGAAATAAAATGGAGTCAGAAGCAAAAGATAGAAAGGAGAAAAGTAAAAGTGGAGGGCAGAAAAACCCAAGGCAAAAAACAAAAAGGGCCACATTACAGCAAAGTTCTAAAGGGTCAAAGTGTGTTAAAAAGACAAGCCTGAAGGCTCTGTGCCTCAATGCGAGGAGTATTCAGAATAAGGTGGACGAATTAACTGCGCACATAGCAGTTAACGGGTATGATGTCATTGGCATCATGGAGACATGGCTCCAGGGTGACCAAGGCTGGGAATTCAACATCCAGGAGTATTCAATATTTAGGAAGGATAGACAGAAAGGAAAAGGAGGCAGGGTGGCGATGCTGGTAAAAGAGGAAATTAATGCAATAGTAGGAAGGGACATTAGCCTGGATGATGTGGAATCGGTATGGGTGGAGCTGCGGAATTCCAAAGGGCAGAAAACGCTAGTGGGAGTTGTGTACAGACCACCAAACAGTAGTAGTGAGGTTTAATTAAGAGGGGGAAAATAGAGTACGAGAGGAAGTTTGCAGGGAACATAAAAAACTGACTGCAAAAGCTTCTATAAATATGTGAAGAGAAAAAGATTAGTGAAGACAAACGTAGGTCCCTTGCAGTCGGATTCAGGTGAATTTATAATGGGGAACAAAGAAATGGCAGACCAATTCAACAAATACTTTGCTTCTGTGTTCACGAAGGAAGACATAAATAACCTTCCAATTGTACTAGGGGACAGTAGGTCTAGTGAGAAGGAGGAACTGAAGGATATTCTTATTAGGTGGGAAATTGTGTTAGGGAAATTGATGGGACTAAAGGCCGATAAATCCCCGGGGCCTGATAGTCTGCATCCCAGAGTACTTAAGGAAGTGCCCCTAGAAATAGTGGATGCATTGGTGATCATTTTCTAACAGTCTATCGACTCTGGATTAGTTCCTATGGACTGGAGGATAGCTAATGTAACACCACTTTTTAAAAAAGGAGGGAGAGAGAAAACAGGTGATTATAGACCAGTTAGCCTGACATCAGAAGTGGTGAAAATGTTGGAATCAATCATTAAGGATGAAATAGCAACACATTTGGAAAGCAGTGACAAGATCGGACCAAGTCAGAATGAAAGGGAAATCATGCTTGACGAATCTTCTGGAATTTTTTGAGGATGTAACTAGCAGAGTGGACAAGGGAGAACCAGTGGATGTGGTGTATTTGGACTTTCAAAAGGCTTTTGACAAGGTCCCGCACAAGAGATTGATGTGCAAAATCAAAGCACATGGTATTGGGGGTAATGTAAAGAACTGGTTGGCAGAAAGGAAGCAGAGATTTGGGATAAACGGGTCCTTTTCAGAATGGCAGGCAATGACCAGTGGAGTGCCGCAGGGCTCAGTGCTGGGATCCCAGCTCTTTACAATATACATTAACGATTTAGATGAAGGAATTGAGTGCAATATCTCCAAGTTTGCAGATGACACTAAACTGGGTGGCAGTGTGAGCTGTGAGAAGGACGCTTAGAGGCTGCAGGGTGACTTGGACAGGTTAGGTGAGTGGGCAAATGCATGGCAGATGCAGTATAATGTGGATAAATGTGAGGTTATCCATTTTGGGGGCAAATACACGGAGGCAGAATATTATCTGGATGGCGGCAGATTAGGAAAAGGGGAGATGTAACGAGACCTGGGTGTCATGGTTCATCAGTCACTGAAAGTGGGCAAGCAGGTACAGCAGGCGTGAAGAAGGCAAATGGTATGTTGGCCTTCATAGCTAGGGGATTTGAGTGCAGGAGCAGGGAGGTCTTACTGCAGTTGTACAGGGCCTTAGTGAGGCCTCACCTGGAATATTGTATATAGTTTTGGTTTCCTAATCTGAGGAAGGACGTTCTTGCTATTGAGGGAGTGCAGCGAAGGTTCACCAGACTGATTCCAGGGATGGCTGGACTGTCATATGAGGAGAGACTGGATCAACTGGGCCTTTATTCACTGGAGTTTAGAAGGATGAGTGGGGATCTCATAGAAACGTATAATATTCTGACGGGACTGGACAGGTTAGATGCGGGAAGAATGTTCCCGATGTTGGGGAAGTCCAGAACCAGGGGACATAGTCTTAGGATAAGGGTTAGGCCATTTAGGACTGAGATGAGGAGAAACTTCTTCACTCAGATAGTTGTTAACCTATGGAATTCCCTGCCGCAGAGAATTGTTGATGCCAGTTCATTGGATATATTCAAGAGGGAGTTAGATATGGTCCTTATGGCGAAGGGGATCAAGGGGTATGGAGAGAAAGCAGGAAAGGAGTACTGAGGGAATGATCAGCCATGATCTTATTGAATGGCGATGCAGGCTCGAAGGGCTGAATGGCCTACTCCTGCACCTATTTTCTATGTTTCTTTGTTTCTAAAATACACTCAGCAGCTACTCACCAATCAGCTCTTACCCTCTATTTTGTAGGCTATGAAATACATTGCAGAAAAAAATTAAAAACTTTAAAAAAATTAAATATTTTATTTAATTAATGAAGTTAAGTTTAGAAATATCACTTGTGTATGCTTATTTTTTAAATCGCAGTTCTTAAATTACACCAATGCCCAAGGTTAAAGAAAGAGAAATAGAGAAATACTCACCAACCAACCAACTAGCCAATTACTTACCTGCTTTCCTGTGATGTCACACTTTGATTTTGTCCCCCTGTTCGCTCGTGTTGCTCCGACCTCCGAATGGCTCCGAGCCTAGCTCCTTTATCCTCCTGCTCGCGCTACTCCGATCACGGTGTGCTCTCGGGCATTGGGCGCTGTTCCTTTATCCTCCCGCTGCTGCTGCTCCGATCACGCTGTGCTCTCTGGACCACCATTTTATTTCAGAATTTCCAGTGTTTATTTATATATGTACATCAAATGATATGAATTGTTGTGTAAAACTGAATAATAAATGACTTGATTACTTTTGTATTTTGTTTGGTGGTACAGAACATTGGTGAATTATCAATGTCATTATCATAGGCAGTCCCTCGGAATCAAGGAGGACTTGCTTCCACTCCCAAAGTGAGTTCTTTGAATGCTGAACAGTCCGATACGAGAGCCACAGACCATGTTACAGGTGGGACAGACATTCGTCGAGGGAAGGGGTCGGTGGGGCTGGTTTGCCATGCGCTCCTTCCGCTGCCTGCACTTGTCCTTTTCATGCTCTTTGCGTTGAGACTTGAAGAGCTCAACACCCTCCCGGATGTACTTTCTCTACCTCGGGCGGTCTTCGGCCAGGGTCTCCCAGGTGTCAGTAGTGATGTCGCACTTTACCAGGGAGGCTGTGAGGGTGTCCTTATAACGTTTCCGCTGTCCTCCTTTGGCTCGTTTACCATGAAGGAGCTCCGCATAAAGCATTTGCTTAGGGAGTCTCGTATCTGGCATGCGAACTATGTGGCCTGCCCAGCGAAGCTGATCAAGTGTGGTCAGTGCTTCAATACTGGGAATGTTAGCCTGGTCGAGGACACTGATGTTGGTGCACCTGTCCTCCCAGGGGATTTGCAGGATCTTGCGGAGACATCGTTGGTGATATGTCTCCAGTGACTTGAGGCGCCTTCTATCCATCGTCCATGCCTCAGATCCATACAGGAGGGCGTGTATTACTACAGTCCTGTAGACTATGAGCTTGGTGGTAGATTTGAGGGCCTGGTCTTCAAACACTCTTTTCCTCAGACAGCCGAAGGCTGCACTAGCGCACTGGAGGAGATGCTGAACCTCCGCGTCAATATCTGCCTTTGTTGATAAGAGGCTCCCAAGATATGGGAAATGGTCCATGTTGTCCAGGGCCGCGTCGTGGATCTTGATGATTGGAGGGCAGTGCTGTGCGGCGGTGACAGGCTGGTGGAGGACCTTTGTCTTATGGATGTTAAGCGTAAGACCCATGCTTTCATATGCCTCAGTGAATACATTGATTATTTCCTGGAGTTCAGCCTTTGAATGTGCACAGACGCAGGCATCGTCTGCATACTGCAGCTCAATGACAGAGGTTGGGATGATCTTGGACCTGGCGTGAAGACGGTGTAGGTTAAACAGCTTCCCACTGGTTCTACCACTCCATAATGTAGCACATTGATAACTACATTATCAATGTACTGCATTATGGAGTGGTAGAACATGGGTTCTCCAACTGCACTATGATGCCTGGGAGTCCCTGGCCAAAGACTGCCCTAAGTGGAGAAAGTGCATCCAGGAGGGCGCTGAACACCGACTGAACATGCTGAACATGGACGCTGAACATGCCGAGAGCATGCAGAAACCAAGCGCAGGCAGTGGAAAAAGCATGGGGAAAACCTGTCCCACCTACCCTTTCCCTCACCGACTATCTGTCCCACCTGTGACAGGGACTGTGATTTTCGTATTGGATTGTTCAGCCACCTAAGGACTCATTTTTAGAGTGGAAGCAAGTCTTCCTCGATTCCGAGGGAACTGCCGATGATGATGATGATGCTCAGTACTCACTGACATTTTAAATAGCGGGTTAAGTAAAGAATGAACCTACATTTATATAGCTGCTCGCTGTGGAGTTCCCTGATGAATGCTTCCCTTCCCTTCTGGGGCATGACTACCCGGCTGCCCCATAGTCGGCAGTCGGCTTGGATGGAGAGCTCATCCATCCGTCTGTGAAACGGTATGACCTCCTCGGGACTTGCTCCGTGTGCGGGCGCCCAATCCCCAGTCAGGACACATTTCTTAATCAAGGGGATCTCTGTTGGTCCAGATTTTGATCTGGCGGGCTGTGATGGGGGAGCCTGCGCTGTCAACGGCTATGACCATCTCAGCGCTTTGCTCCGCTGCCCCCTCAGTGGTGGCCAGTGGAAGCCTGCTGAGTGCGTCAACGCAATTTTCAGTGCCTGGCCGGTGCCGTATGGTGTAATCATACGCAGCCAGCGTGAGAGCCCATCGCTGTATGCGAGCTGACGCATTGGCAGTGACAGCTTTGCTGTCTGATAACAGGGATGTTAACGGCTTGTGATCTGTTTCTAACTCGAACCTTCTGCCAAAAAGGTACGTGCAATTTTTTCACCCCGTAGACACATGCGAGTGCTTCCTTTTCAACCATCCCATATCCCCGTTCTGCTTGGGAGAGTGACCTGGAGGCATAAGCCACAGGTTGGAGTTGGCCCTCATCATTACTCTGCTGTAACACGGACCCAACCCCATAGGATGATGCATCACATGTCAAAACCAATTTCTTACAGGGGTCGTACAGAGTCAACAGCTTATTAGAACAAAGCAGGTTCCGCGGCCGATTGAAAGCCCGTTCCTGACAGTCCCCCCAAAACCAATCCTTACGCAGGAGCACGTGTAGCGGCTCCAACAATGTGCTTAAGTTCAGCAGAAAGTTCCCGAAATAGTTCAAGAGTCCCAGAAATGAACGCAACTCCGATGTGTTGCCGGGCCTGGGCGCATGACGAATTGCCTCCGTTTTGGATTTGGTAGGCCGGATCCCATCTGTGGCAACCCTCCTGCCCAAAAACACACACTTGGACTTCTTTAGTTGCAGGCGTACCCGGTCCAGTCGGCGTAGCACCTCCTCCAGGTTGTGAAGGTGTTCCTCGGTATCTCAACCCGTGATAAGGATGTCGTCCTGAAATACGATTGCTCCAGGGATGGATTTGAGCAGGCTTTCCATGTTCCTTTGAAAGATAGCGGCCGCTGATCGAATGCCAAATGGACACCTGTTGTAGACAAACAGCCCCTTATGCGTGGTGATGGTGGTCAGTAGCTTGGATTTTTCGGCCAGTTCCTGGGTCATGTAAGCTGAAGTGAGGTCCAACTTGGTGAACAGCTTGCCGCCTGCTAGCGTCGAAAAGAGATCCTCCTCTCTCGGAAGCGGGTATTGGTCTTGTCATGACACTCGGTTGACAGTGGCCTTGTAGTCGCCACAGATCCTGACCGAGCCATCCGTTTTTAGGACAGGGACAAGTGTATCTGGGACGGTTTCCTTGAACAGTACATTGTGGAACCAACCAGGGAGTAGGCTATCTTAGATCTGGTACTGTGTAATGAGACAAGATTAATAAATTATCTCATCAAAGATCCTCTAGGAAAGAGTGATCATAGCATGGATGAATTTAAAATTTAGTTGGAGGGTGAGAAAGTTGAATCTCAAACCAGTGTCCTGAGCTTAAATAAAGGAGATTACAAAGCTATGAAGGTAGAGTTGGCTAAATGGACTGGGAAAATAGGTTACAGTGTAAGACGGTTGGTAAGCAGTGGCAGACATTTAAGGAGATATTCCATTACTCTCAACAAAATATATTCCAGTGAGAAGGAAAGACTTTAAGAGAAGGGAGAACCATGGCTAACTAAGGAAGTAAAGGATTGTATCTGTTACGCTCACAATAAAGTGAAGCAATTGAGTACTGTAGACAATGAGTAAGTGTGACCTTAACTCCTTTATTTAAACTCCAGAGTGTTGATACTGCATGGGAGGCCTGCTTATATACAGTGCGCCCAAGGGATGCTGAGATCCCTTGAGACTCCAACAGGTAGGCCCTCTGGTGGTGATATGATGCAGGTTGCCTAGGGTTACATACATAACAGTATCAAATTGAAAACAATGGCATACAAAGTTACCAAGATTAGTGGGAGGCCAGAGGATTGGGAAACTTTTAAAAACCAGCAAAGGACGACTAAAAAAAATGATAAAGAGAGGGAAGATAGATTATGAGAGTAAATTAGCAAGAAATATAAAAACAGATAGTAAAAGCTTCTACAAGTATATAAAAATGAAGAGAGTAACTAAAGTAAATGTTGGTCCCTTAGAGGATGAGACTGGAGAATTAATAATGGGAAACAGGGAAATGGCAGAGACTTTGAACAAATATTTTGTATTGGTCTTCACTAAAAACATTCCAATAATGGATAATCGAGGAGCTATAGGGAGGGAGAAACTTAAAACAATCACTATCATTAAAGAAAAAGTACTCGGTAAAATTATGGAACTAAAGGTGGACCTGATGGCTTGCATCCTAGGGTCTTAAAAGAAGTGGTTGCAGAGATAGTGGATGCATTGGTTGTAATCTGCCAAAATTCCCTGGATTCTGGTGAGGTACCAGTGGATTGGTAAACTGCAAATGTAACGCCCTTATTTTAAAAAGGAGGCAGACAGAAAGCAGGAAATTATAGACCAGTTAGCCTAATATCTGTCATTGGGAAAATGCTGGAGTCCATTATTAAGCAAGCAGTAGTAGGACATTAGAAAAGCATTATACAGTCAAGCAGAGTCATCATGGTTTTATGAAAGGGAAATCATGTTTGACAAATTTGCTGGAGTTCTTTGAGGATGTAACGAGCAGAGTAGATAAGGGGGAACTAGTGGATGTGTATTTTGATTTCCAGAAGGCATTCGATAAGGTGCCACATAAAAGGTTACTGCACATGATAAAAGTTCACGGGATTGGGGGTAATATATTAGCATGGATAGAGGATTGGGTTACTAGCAGAAAACAGAGAGTCGGGATAAATGGGTCATGTTCTAGTTGGCAAACAGTAACTAATGGGTTGCCACAGGGATCGGTGCTGGGGCCTCAACTATTTACAATCTATATTAATGACTTGGATGAAAAACCGAGTATAATGTAGCCAAGTTTTCTGATGATACAAAGATGGGTGGGATAGCAAGTTGTGAGGAAAACACAAAAAATCTGCAAAGGCATATAGACAGGCTAAGTGAGCGGGCAAACATTTGGCAGATGGAGGATCTGTGGGAAAGTGTGAAGTTATCCACTTTGGCTTGAAAAATAAAAAAAGAAAATTATTATTTAAATCGAGAGAAATTGCAAAGTGCTGGAGTACAAAGGGACTTGGGGGCTCTTGTGCATGAAACGTAAAAAATTAGTATGCAGGTACGGCAAGTAATCAGGAAGGCAAATGGAATGTTGGCCTTTATTTCAAAGGGGATGGAGTACAAAAGCAGAGATGTCCTGCTACAAATGTACAGGGTATTGTTGAGGCCACATCTAGAATACTGTGTATAGTTTTGTTCTCCTTATTTAAGGAAGGATATACTTGCATTGGAGGCAGTTCAGAGAAGGTTCACTAGGTTGATTCCTGAGATGAAGCAATTGACATGAAGAAAGATTGAGTAGGTTGGGCCTATGCTCATTGGAGTTTAGAAGAATGAGAGGTGATCTTATTGAAACATATAAGATACTGAGGGGGCTCGACAAGGTAGATGCAGAGAGGATGTTTCCCCTCATGGGGAATCTAGAACTCGGGGGCATAGTTTTAGAATAAGGGGTCACCCATTTAAAACTGAGATGAGGAGAAATTTCTTCTCTGAGGGTTTTAAATCTGTGGAATTCTCTGCCCCAGAGAGCTGTAGAGGCTGGGTCAATGAATATATTTAAGGTGGCGATAGACAGATTTTTGAGCGACAAGGGAGTGAAGGATTATGGGATGTGGGAAGGGAAGTGGAGCTGAGGCAAAGATCAGATCAGCCAAGATGTTATTGAATGGCGGAGCAGGCTCGAGGAGCCAAATGGTCTACTCCTGCTCCTATTTCTTATGTTATGTTCTTTTACTTGTTGGTCCAGATGTTCATGTGCAAAATGTTTATTCCCTTCGCGGGGTCACTGGCTGAGTTTTGTTTTGTTGTTGATTCACTGCAACTATGGACTCTATCAGGGTTCACCAGTAGCTTATTACATTTCTTGATGAGTACCAGCATATCCCTTACATTGTGATCATACTGTTTGATCCTAGTAGAGCAGGTTATAGTTTAGATTGGCAGGGACTGGTTTTGAGAATACCAGTTTATTTCTTATCCTTTGTTATCCTCATTGCTGCTTACAATACTCGTTTTTGTACAAGATGCTGCAATTAGCTACCTTTGCATAGTCTGTTTTTCAGGTTTCCTGCTGGCTAGATTTACCATCTGGTTGTTTGTGCTTCCTTGAAGTGAGAGTAGCTCCATGCATATGCTGGGCGGGGTCCTCTACAGTTCCTGGAGGTGACTTTATGCTTTGACTGACAGAGATCTGGGATCCGCTACACATTGTCAAATTTTTGTGCTGTTCTTGCTTTCCACCGCTTTCAACCCAAAATGAACTTTCTGTAACACTGCTCAGCTAAACTGTTTGAAGTGCTGTTGGCTGTCCAACAGAAATGCTCACCAGAGCAGTCACTGAGTCATCCTCAGGATCCTTTCCAGTTAATGTTAGGACTATTTAAGGACAAATAGAGGCCAGTCAGTAATGTCATTACCCATTAATATGATACATGATGCAAATTAGCAATTGTCGTTCAGGAATGGGGAGATGCCTCTAAAATGATCAGTACAATCTAACTCTACTGATCATGATAAACCACTGCAATAACATGGGGTGGGGGGAAGTTTTAACTCACAAAAATGGGTGGGTTTGGGTCAGTGGCACTTAAAAATGTAAAAAAGCTGAAACCCGCCCCAACCCGCCTACTTCCGATTTTAACAGAGGGTGGGATGGGGGGCAGGCAACCAACCTGCTCGCAGGAGGCGGATTGGTCATTAAATATTATAATGAAGCTGCATGCCTCCAAACTAACCACCGTTTAAAATTTAACCCTGGAAGGCTGGGTTACCTGGGCCACGGGAGACGCGTCAGCTAAAGGGAGGCGAGGACTGCTGGATCCAGGAGGTAAGTGCCTTTCTACTTACCTGCTGGATCCAGTTTACCAGTTTCACCCAGCCTCAGTGATTGGACACCCCTCCCCCCGCCCCTTCTGGTTCTGCCCCCAATCCCCCAACTCTTCTGATCTCCCCACGAGGCCTCCAATCTCCCCTACCACCACCGACCATTCCAATCTCCCCCTCCCCAATACTTCTGATCCTCCCCCGACCCTTCTGATCTCCCACTGACTCTTCTGATCTCATCCATGAGGCTTCCGATCTCAGACTATTCCAATCTCCCCCTCCCTCAACCGTTCCAATCCTCCCCCCGACCCTTCTGATCTCCCACCAACCCTTCCGATCTCCGCCCGAGGTCTCGAATCCCTCCCTCCCTCCCTGCTCCCCGGTTGCGGACTGGTGCTGAAGGCCTATCTGCCTGACAGCCAGACAGTCTCTCAATCTGGCTGGCTGCAGCCAGAAAACAGAGACAAATTCGGCAGGACCTGAGGAAAATCCGTTCTTTTAGATTTCTTGAACTCAAAACAGCCTCCCTCCCCCGTTCTCTCCCCACCTCCAAGCTAGTGTCAGATGGGTCGTAATTTTGAAAAAATAGTTTTGATCATTATAAGTGACTGATCAGTATAATGGAAATCCTCTGTATTTATGACAATATTAAAATTTTACTGATGAAAAGTTTCCACTCAAAGGCAAGTATTGGTGGGGAGTTCTTGTGAAACCTATGGATTGCATACTGCCTAGCTCATAATACCTAAAGTATTAGTAGTTGAGTGTGCAGAGTAGCAGAGAGAGATATTAGGATTCCTGAGACTAGCATTGTTGTGATGGCTGAACACTCACTTGTATTTTGTTACTGAGTCTTGCAGTATAAATGTGGTTCTTTCTTTACACAATTTCTGATCAACACCTGGAAGATCTTTTAATCCTCTTTCTTGTCTTATAGATTGATACACTTAACCAAGAAAAAAGCAATCTTCAAAATGAACTTGGTGAACTTAAAGCTAAATATGAAGCAGCTGAGAAGCGATCTGCTGAGAGGAAAGAGCTGGACGACCAGAGACATTCAGAGGAAGCTCATGTCTTTAAAAAGATCAATCAACAATTGAAGGTAAAGTAGCAAACTCAAAATTTGATTTTGCTCTGGAGTCCTTGGAAAAACTCTTAGGTCAAATTTTAAGGTTTCTTCATTGCATTTCTACTGGTTGTGGAAACCATAGAAACTCTTTAATGTTGTGACAGCTGCTTGCGTTGTGCAATACTGAAATCTCCACTAATAGGAGTTTTATTTCACATGCTATGCACCCAGCACATATTTATTTCGAACTAATATCTGCCCTGTATCAGCAAGTATAAGAATGCTATTCCTATTCTTTTGGTGCAGATCCTCGCTGACTCTGTTGATTACTGAGGAAGAATCAAGGGTTCCACTTGCAGAGATATTCAAGGTTGTGTCATAACTTGAATCTTGCATTTCTCCTCACAAGCATAGGATTTTTAAAACCTATTTACCTGGGAAAGGTGCTATGTATTTTATTCTGAAGCATCCTTGTCCTTGTTTATAAATCTCTATCTCTGCAATCACTTCCACTCCATTATCCCTTCCTCAACATTGGGTCAAGCTTTATATGCATTCCCCCCTCCCTCTGCTCCACCACCAGTAGAAGTGTATTCAGCTGCATTAGTCTTACTATTTGGAGTGCCATCCGAAATTGGTCCCACTCTCTTTCTTCCTTTAAAAACCTTTTTAAAACCAATTCCTTTGACCAAGCATTTGATCACCGCAAAATCTTTATCTCGCTGACTTGACATTCAATTTCCCTACTCCTACTTGTGAAGCACCATGGGATATTATTTTGTAAAAGCTACTCTATAAATGTTGAAGGTACTTTAATTTGTTCATTGGAATCTCGCCTTCAAATGTTCAAGTTTATCTATTATATACTAAAGATGGACGTGTTTATTTGTACTGTAAAAATGGCCGATCCTTGTCTCTGATTGATCCACATGGAGGATAAGCCTCACTCTGAAGTTTCTCTGGAATGTGTAACTGGAACTGCCTAGCCCAAGTTTCCACTGACTTCGCAAATTGTAACTCGATCCACTTTGATTTCCAGAAGCCACAGAGGATACATCTACCCAGAAGCCACCTCGTGCTAGCCAAAGTCCCTTATCCCAGTGCAAATGCGTCCCTCCCCCAGCCAAAGCCCTTGCCCCCCCAGCACGTGCTGCCTCCCATACCTGAAGTCTCGTACCCCAGCGCAAGTGCAACCTCCCCCAGCCAAAGTCCATCCTTACACCAGCGCAAGTGCACCTTATCCCCACGCCCCCCTCCCTACCACCATAGATGGGACATTGTGTATGGATTGTTAACAGGTTTATTGGGTATGAAGTGAATAGTGAGTGTCGTGACTTCTGGATATCATCCACTCCAACGACGTCCCTTGTAGGGGGTTGTAAGAACATGATCCCTCTCTCCCATCCGATCCCCCCCCCCTCACCCGTGTCTCTGTCTGCCCCCCCCCCCCCAGACTCTCTCTCTCTCCCTCCTCCCCCTACACCCCCAGGCTCTCTCTCTTCTCCCCCCTCCAGGCACTCTCTTCTCTCGCCCAGACTCTCTTTCATCCCCCCCCAGATTCTCTCCCTCCCAGCCCAGGCTCTCTCCCTCCCACCCCAGGCTCTCTTTTCCCCCCCCCGCCCCCCCTATGCTAACACCACCCCCATCCCCCCCTCAGACTCTCTCTTCTCTCCCCTCACCAGACTTTCTCTTTTCTCCCCCCAGACTCTCTCTCTTCTCCCCCTCCCAGTCGCTCTTTCATCCCCCCCCCTCCAGACTCTCTTCCTCCCTCCCACCCCAGGCTCTCTTCTTCCCTCCCACCACGCTATCACCCCCCCCCCCACAAACGCTTTCTCTTCCCCCTCCCCAGGCTCTCCCTCTTCTCCCCCACAGTCTCACAGTCTCACGCTCTTTCCCCCCCCCACGTCTGTCAGACGCTTTCTCCTTGCCCTCCCTCCCACCCCAGGCTCTCAACCCCCCCCCCCCCCCCCCGATGCTCTCTCTCTCTCTTTCCCCCCTCCCTCTCGGCCGCCCGTGCCAGGTCGGGGCCGCTCGGCACTTGGGGTAGGTTTAGCCAATGCTACAGGTGAGCGACAATAGAAACAGATTAATATCTCTGTTAAACGTATTCTTAGGCTACTACCTGCAGCATCAGATGGGTCCCAACCCTTTGATTTGGTCATTGTATCTGTAAAACATAATGAAACAAAACAGGATTTGAAATTTCACAGGGGCCGCTCGGATCAGGGGCTCAGCGGGCAATGTGGTCGGAATGACACTTTCGGCCCGGATCATGCGTAACAGACCTGACAGGGGAGTAACCATGACCCCAACATGGTTCTCCCTGGATCAGGAAGGTGATTCTCCTATGCTTTTTGGAAATAGGAGGTGGGTGGGGTGGCTTGACCCATCCACCTCCACGGAGGTGTGTGGGGGGCCTGACCCATCCACCTCCATGGCACGAACCTGGTATTGCAGTACTTCCAGGAACAGTGCTTGGGCTCTAGGCCTTTTGGCTAAGAGCATTGGCGCAGGGTGATCCTTGATGTGTGCAAGGTGACCTCTGGCGTTTGTGATCTGACAAAGAATTGGAAAGATTGGCAATGAATAAAAAAAAAGACACTTTCGGCCTGGCACTTCTGGTAAGGACGGGAGGCATCGGGGGCGGGGACTCCACAGTACAAATTGTCACTTTGATTAAAAATGCGTATGTGTATATGCATACTTCCTGTGTATAATGCATTGTCAGACTTTTGCTCTCACACAATGTTGATTGGCTCAAAGTAAAACAGCAGCAAATCAGGAGTGTGTGGGAATACTCTTCACTTGCCCAGATGGGTGCAACTGCAACAGACTCAAGAAGCTCGACACCATCTAGGACAAAGCAGGCTGCTGGATTGGCAACCCATCCCCACCTTAAATATCCACTCCCTCCACCACCGCGCATCATGGCTGCTGTGTGTACTATTTACAAGATGCACTTCAGCAACTCCCCAAGGCTTCTTTGGCATCACCTCCCAACGCACAATCTCCAACATCCAGAAGGACAAGGGCAGCAAGTGCTTGAGAACACCATCACCTCCAAGGTCCACACTATCCAGTTTTGGACACATATCCTTCATCATCGCTGGGTTAAAATCCTGAAACTCCCTATCTAACCGCATTGTAGACTGCAGCGGTTCAAGAAGGTGGCTCACCACCACCTTCTCAATGGCAATGAGTGAAGGGCAATAAATGCTAGCAACACCCACATCCCGAGAATTAATTAAAAAAAATGAGAACTGAGGATTTAGGCAATGTATCAATGAGAAAGCACGAAGAAAAATAATTGAACAGTCAGGAGAGCCTACCAATAAAAAGAGAAGATGAGCCAATAGAATCACTCAAACACCTTCATAAAAATTGTGAATGCCATTTTATCCTCAGTAACTGAAATTTCTAATGCCCAAAATAAGATTTGTAATATATTAAAAAAAGTGACAGATAATCCGTTTGCAAGATGGCAACATATCCATCATTTTCCCTACTGAAGGGGGTCTTGGTGCTAGCAGCTAAGATTAATGGCACATGTGGAAAATCTGACTAGCAGCTCACATTGAAAGGAATGTATCCACTTAAAGGTAAATGGCCGAACAGACACTAAGGGCTGGATTTTACCAACCCTGATGAGTCCCGGCCTCCAACACGATTTTACATTTATGGGGCTTGTTAAGCCTGACCTGTGAGGTTCCTGGCCAATTAAAAGGAAGTGGGTCTGATGATGTCATCTGATGATGTGTCATTAGTCAGTTTCCTTAAAGGGACCATGTCCACATTCATTTTGACAGTTGTGCTGTAAGTGTTCTGCAGCATTGAGGTGCTGCAAACACAAACAAGCACTGCACAAAGGTGCATAGCTGCACACAGGCTGTCCCATCACTCCCTCCATATGCTTATGGAGGGAATAACAACACGCAGGGAGGTTCTCTTCTCTTCCAAAGGGCGGAAGAGACCTTCCCAGGACACCAACACAGCCTGGTTGCACATTGCACAGGAGGGCACAAGCACGGATGTCATCAGAAGGACTTGGCTGCAGTGGCGCAAACCTTTCAATTATGTTAGTAGATCATGAAACGTTACTGCAAAGCCACACTCAAACTCACCCTGCTGTGCCCCTCTTCACATGCCCATCACTCCACCTTCCCTATCCTACATTGAAATCTTTATTTTCAATACTTTGCTTTCTTGGACAGATTTGTGTCTAAATATTGTTTCAGTATTTATAAAGGTTGAAAATGAATTTGAAATATTGGTCTGCCTTTGTGTAAGTGGTTTTGCCCTTGGTGGTTTCGAATCACCCCCCTTACAGCAGTTCTAGATCCCGGACTCTCAGTGGTGAATAGAAACATACAGTTACAGGTAGATCTTTTGGTCTCAACTGTCACATTGCCTTTATTCAAGTTAAAGCACACACCTGCACCCAGTAAAAACATACCCTGGTGGTGTAAAACAAACACAGTACAACACACAACTCTGGCCCGTCTGAACAGGCCCCTAACACGAAGTACCCATGCCTGCTCGGATTCAAAATTGCACCACCGAATCTGTCCAACAGAATGTGCATACGCTTATGATCCTTGCAAAAAAACCTCCCCACTAAAACCCCTAAGGCTTGGTTGGAACTCATGACACCCTTTTACACTATGCGGTAGTCTTAAAGATGCTTGGGATAAATGCTCACCAATTACCCCACTGGCTTACTTGCTGCTTCTCCCGATGAGGCATATCTTCTGGGTCTGCAGCAATCTATGGTATTGAAGTCCAGTCTCAAGGTCAGATTACCAGTCGAAATAGCAAGGCTCTCTTTGCTCGTAAATGGTGTTTCTTCTCTTCGTCCCAGATGAAGTGCTCAGTCCTTGTGCATTGAACGAAGCAAGCAGGCGTAGAAAAGGAGAGAGAGATGGCTGCAACTGCCATGTCTTATACTTGCAAATTGCTTCTTCTCGCACCAAAAGTTCAACTGTTCTTCCTGCCTGAGGCTATGCAACTGAAAAGCAAAATCAAGTCTTTGGCCTGTTCCTTTGTCAGCTGGGCTGTACCTCGATGTGTGGCTCCGAAGTCTCTGTGGTCGAATCGTTTTCCTTTGTCTTTCAATGGCCTGAACACCGGCCACTTTACTTAATGTCTCACTGATTGCAATCAAAGGGCCTGTCTAACAACCATTCCCACCATTGATTCCTTGTCCACCTAATGTGTATTCAAGTTAAACATATTTGAGCTTGCTCCAACCATGCTGTCAGCTCTTCTGCTGTACAGTAAATATCGTAGCAATGTCCAAAAGATCCAAAAAGTTTGTTTTAGCAAAATTCTTACATTTGCTAAGACTGGGAAGAAGGAAGGAGAGAAGTGCTGGGCAAAAATGAAGTGAAAATTAGTTAAAAAAAACAATAGTTATGTAAATAGCTATAAACTTCCTCTTCCTCAAAGCGTTCAAATGCTCTTTCTGTTTTTGTAGCATGCTCTTTTTATATGGGCACATTGTACATGACCTGTGGAAAATTTGGAAATCGGATCTCAGGTTGTTGTGATGTAGTGAATGCTACCATAAGGTTAGCACTGGTCTCCAATAGCCATCTGTCCAGTATCTCTGTGCTTTCAAATAAATCAGGCACAAAATTAAGGCATCATGGATATTTCCATAAAAATGGCCATTTCCTTGTATTATATTTCTGTGGTCAGACTCTTTCAGTTCATGTAAACCATGGGGTTAATGGTCACATCGGTGCCATTTATTATGCCCTAACCTCTCTGGTACCCTGAAATCCTGCAAAAGATCTGTCTGCTGTGAAGCTGATGCCTTATTTCTACAAAGAAAGTGATGTAGAGGTTTCTCCTTTAAAATGTGGCATCTGTCACTTGTTTAATGGACTACAAACAGCTGACTGACTGATTTGGCATATGTCATCTGCAGTGGCTTAGAAGGCTCCAGTTGCATAAAAGCTTGATGCAACGATGGTCTTCATAGAATTGTTCCTACTGTTGAAGTTGTCTGTACATCACCCTTGAAAAGGTAGCATAGCTCAGTGGCAGCCGAGATGGCCATGACAGGATTCATCTGACGTCCCAGTTAGGACTGTCTGGATTTGTAAATGCAGATACTGGATGAGCACAGGCGTGTGTTTAATAACTGTAATCGCATCTGCCTTTCTTGACCTCTTATGAATTCATCTAAATACTTGCACCCTTGTTCAAAAAGAGGGAGAAGGATAAATCTGGCAATTACAGGCCAAGTAGTTTAACGTTGATGGTGGGGAAGCTTTTAGAAACAATAATACGGGAGAAATTTAACAGCCACTTGGATCAGTATGGACTAATAAAGGAGAGCCAGCATGGATTTGTTAAGAGCAAATCGGGTTTGACTAACTTGAATTAGTTTTTTGATGAGGTAACAGAGTGGGTGGATGAGGGCAGTGCAGTTGATGTTGTGTATATGGACTTTCAAAAATGTTTGATGAAGTACCACATAATAGGCTTGTTAGCAAAATTGAAGCCCATGGGATAAAAGGGGCTGCAGCAGCAAGGATACAAAATTGACTACACGATAGAAAACAAAGGGCTAAAAATTCAGGGGTTATAATGCCACCCGTTACTGGAAAAAGGAGATGGCAACTGCCATTCTTTGCTGGTGGCAGGTCCTGCGGCCACCTCTATTTTTGAAGGTCCACAGCTCAGGGATGTTGCGCTCTGCAATGCAAGGATGTGGGCTCCTGATTATGATTTACTATATGATGAGGAGAAAATCATTACAATTGTATTGGAATATTTGTACAATAGAAATAACACACTTGAATTTACATAGAACTTTTCATACCCTCAGGACATCTAAAACAGCTTTGTAGCTAATTAACTGCTTTTGAAATGTAGTTGCTGTTATAATGTAGGTAAACATGAGCAGTTAATTTGTACACAGCAAGATCCCACAAACAACAATGAGATAAATAACCAGTTAATCTGTTTTTAATAATTTTGGTTGAGAGATAAATGTTGGTCGTCTTCTTCAAATAGTGCTGTGGGATCTTTTACATCACCAGTGAGGCAGACAAGACCTCAATATAATCTCTCATCTGAAAGATGGCACCACCTAGGTTTTTGCAAATTCATTTCAAGATGAGCACGTGAGGTGTACTTCAGGTTTTTAGTTCGGTTTACTGGTCCCTTAATAACAAATTCTAATGAAGGATTGGCCTTTGCACTATACAAAAAAAAGAAATTATTGAAAAAAAATTAAAAGCCAAATACAATTTTAAAGCCATTTAAATGCATACAAGTATTCCTATTTGAAGTAATAAAACAAATGATTTCAAATACAGCATCTAAAATACAGCAGCCTCTGTCTATCAACATTAGGCTTAGCGCTGTATATATTTAGGGGGAGAAATTCGGGTCATTTGCACCTCCCACAAGTGATCCCGGAGCTTAAACGACTTTGTGACCGGGCCCGGCGCTGCTAATGACTCCCGTTAAATTCGGTGGGAGTTTAGTGACATCAGTAAAACGTAGTGCTTCGCTCTGCTGCGCCGGCGATGCTGACGTCATTACCATGCGCAGCACCCCGGACCCTAAATTGGGTATCGCCTCCTGAAGCCGGCAATTTCCCCTGCGGGTCGCTGCGCACGGTGATGACGTCATCGCTGGTTGCGCGGCAGCCCGGGGTGTTACACGCTTCTGCAAACTCCCAGGCAATTTCCCAGGAGGTGGTAGCGTCCCTCTCCCCCAGGCATAAAGTCTCCTCCGCCCCATTAGCGCCCCCTGGAGTTGCTAACAGGGCTATAAAAAGGGGCAATTTTGACCCCAAAATGTGTTCATACTCTGGTCTGCATATTAACACATCATTTTTTTCTTTTACACAGCTGCAACTTGAAGGTGTCATTAGTTTCAGAAGATGAATTGCATCCTGCTTTGAATCATCAAATGGGAGGGTGGCATTGAATTTAATGTACCTTTCATCAGCTGTACTGTGGTAGTGCCTTACATGCAAAGAAAAGGAAATAAACATATGCACTAAAGCAGCTTAACTATACTAATTAACATTATCAACATAAATTTTTATAAATTAATGTTTACCAGCAAACTTTCTCAATGAAATATAGGTGTAGTCAATGTTGGTTTATTACTTTATAATAAAATGGTGACTAACAACCTGGTTTAAATAAGATTGTAAGAATCGATTGTCTTTTTGTGATTAATACTCGGGATGTGGACATCGTTGGCAAGGCTGGCATTGCACATCCCTAGTTGCCCTGAAAAAGTGGTTGTGGGCATTGATGCAACTGAATGGCTTGCTAGGCCACAGGCCACTTAAGAGGGCAATTAAGAGTCAACCACATTTGGTGTAGGACGGAGTCACATATAGACCTGACCAGGTAAGAATGGTAGGTTTCCTTCCCTAAAGGACATTAGTAAACCAGTTAAGTTTTTACGACAATCCAACACCTTCATGGTCAATTTTACTGATACCAGCTTTTTAAAATGTTTCTAAACTAAATTCAAATTTTCAAACTTTAATAGTGGGGTTCAAATTCACATTTTCTGGATTATTAGTCCAGACCTCTGAATTACTGGTCCAGTAATTATAACCACTACATTACCATACAAACATATACAAAAATGACAGGCAGGAAAAGATTATGTAGTCCATCGAACCCCATATATTCATTATGCGTTAAGCACCCACCAGCAGCTATGTAACACGATTGTCTAAAAACTGTAATCTGATTAAAATATTAGAAATACCTAAACTGGGGCAGATATGGAGCAGTGTAATGGGTTCTATCCTAAGTAAACACTTTAACCAAGGAATGTGTACCAACTCCCAATGATTCAAATGCCACAAATATAACGCACAACATAGAAATATAGAAAATCGGTGCAGGAATAGGCCATTTGGCCCTTCGAGCCTGCACCACCATTGAATAAGATCATGGCTGATCATTCACCTTAGTACCCCTTTCCTGCTTTCTCTCCATACCCCTTGATCCCTTTAGCCGTAAGAGCACAAAGATACTTCACTTGGGGAATTATTTACCAATTACAAGCAACAGTCACAATCTAAGGAGACTAGCCGGGGAAACCTATATTTTTCTTGAGCAGACGCACTGATCATAAGTAGCTAGAATAATGACTGTAACTGTTGAAGGGTCTTATTCAAAATAATTGGATGCAATCAGCAGAGTTGAGTAAATATTCAACCGGAGGATACATAACAGAAACTCATTACTTCTTTGTTGGAATTTCTGCAGTCCAGAAATATATATGTAATCAGGGAGCAGAGAGGTCAGAGTTTGAGAAGGTGGCATTGTCTTCCATTGACAGAACATGGAAAAGAATCCAGCAAAATAATTCAGACAAAATTCCAACTGGACATTGCACTGTGAAGCAGAAACTTGAAGGAGAAACTTATTGGAGAACACATTGTCCTCCAAAATGAGGTGGTTAAAAAATGTATATGAAATGAGAGTTATTAAATGTGTGGATCTAAATAGCAAAATGGTAGACCGCGACTGTTACTGTTAAGTGATGTTGGTCAAGGTGGGCTGTGGGGAATTTTTGCACACCTTGCCTACAGTCTCTCTTAGAAACATAGAAAACAAGTGTAGGAGTAGGCCATTCAGCCCTTCATCCTGCACCACCATTCAATATGATCAAGGCTGATCATGCAACTTCAGTACCCCATTCCTGCTTTCTCTCCATACCCTTTGATCCCTTTAGCCGTAAGGGCCACATCTAACTCCCTTTTGAATATATCTAATGACCTGGCCTCAACAACTTTGTGGTAGAGAATTCCACAGGTTCACAATTCTCCGAGTGAAGAAGTTTCTCCTCATTTCGGTCCTAAATGGCTTATCCTTAGACTGTGACCTCTGGTTCTGGACTTCCCCAACATCGGGAACATTCTTCCTGCATCTAACCTGTCCAATCCTGTAAGAATTTTATATGTTTCTATGAGATCCTCTCTCATTCTTCTAAATTCCAGTGAATATAAGCCTAGTCGATCCAGTCTTTCTTCATATGTCATTCCTGCCATCCCGGGAATCAGTCTGGTGAACCTTCGCTGCACTCCCTCAATAGCAAGAATGTCCTTCCTCAGATTAGGAGACCAAAACTGTACATAATATTCAAGGTTTGACCTCACCAAGGCCCTGTACAACTGCAGCAAGACTTCCCTGCTCCTATATTCAAATTCTCTCGCTATGAAGGCCAACATGCCATTTGCCTTCTTCACCACCTGCTGTACCTGCATGCCAACTTTCAATGACTGATGAACCATGACACCCAGGTCTCGTTGCACCTCCCCTTTTCCTAATCTGTCACCATTCAGATAATATTCCCCCTTCCTGTTTTTGCCACCAAAGTGGATAACCTCACATTTCTCCACATTATACTGCATCTGCCATGCATTTGTCCACTCACCTAACCTGCAGCCTCTTAGCATCCTCCTCACAGCTCACACAGCCACCCAGCTTAGTGTCATCTGCAAACTTGGAGATATTACATTCAATTCCTTTGTCGAAATCATGAATGTATATTGTAAATAGGAGGATCAGCAGGAGGAGGAAGAGGCGCTGGAGGAGGAGGCACAGGTGGAGTAGGCGCAGGAGGAGGCTCCGTGACCATGCAGGAGGTGGCCTCGACATCCTGATCCTGCAAGGGAAGTCCGAGACCGTCTCATTGCTACTCGTTTCCACTAAGTTGGTCACCACTCCTACTTTCTACTTTCATCTGTGCATCCCCATGGCCAAACCAATGAGCCCTTCAACACATAATTTCCCACGCTGAAATGCCTGACATCCACAGATATTGAAATTTGAAATAAAGATTTATATAACAATAACGTGCACCAACAACGTCAACATTGTCAATCACTCTTGCACCATTCCTTATAACCCCTCTTATGCCCACCTATTCTACAACTACGCCACACTGTCTCCCCTGTGGCAGCAGCAGGGCTGTGAGACGTGTTATGTATTTAGCCCTTTGTAACTTGCATTACACCTGACCACCAGAGGGCCCACCTGTTGGAGTCCCAAGGGATCCCAGCATCTCTTGGAAACACAGTATATAAGCAGGCCATCCACGAGGTATCTGCACTGTGGAACCTTCATAAAGGAGCGAAAATTACACACATTACTCAGTCTCACCATTTATTATGAGTGTAACAATTGGCGACGAGGTAAACATAGAAACATAGAAAATAGGTGCAGGAGTAGGCCATTCGGCCCTTCGAGCCTGCACCACCATTCAATAAGATCATGGCTGATCATCATCTCAGTACCCCTTTCCTGCTTTCTCTCCATATTCCTTGATCCCTTTAGCTGTAAGGGGCATATCTAACTCCCTCTTGACTATATCCAACGAACTGGCATCAACAACTCTCTGCAGCAGAGAATTCCACAGGTTAACAACTCTCTGAGTGAAGAAGTTTCTCCTCATCTCAGTGCTAAATGGCTTACCCATTATCCTTAGACTGTGTCCCCTGGTTCTGGACTTCCCCAATATTAGGAACATTCTTCCTGCATCTAACGTGTCCAGTCCGAACAACCGCGCGAAAATGCAAAGAACAGTCGGCATCCTGGAGAAGTTCTCAAGGGGACAATTGGAAGGCCTTTGTGGAGAGAAACGACCAATACTTTGTGGCCAACAAGCTGGAAGGGGATGAGAATGCCACCAAACGAAGGCCGATTCTCCTAACTGTCTGTGGGACAACAACCTATGGCTTCATGAAGAATCTCCTGGCCCCAGCAAAACCAAGAGAGAAATCCTACGAAGAATTGTGCACGCTGGTCCGGGAGCACCTAAATCCTAAGAAAAGCGTTTTGATGGCGAGCTATGTCGCTGAACTATGGCGCCTCGCAGGACATTGTAAGTTTGAGGGATTCTTAGAACAAATGCTCAGGGACCTTTTTTGTTCTGGGCATCAGACATGAGGCAATCCATCGTTAACAGTTGACTATAGAAACTCCGAATCTGAGTAAAGCCATAACGATAACCTAGGCATTTATGTCCACCAGCAACAACACCAAGCAGATTTCGCAGAACAAAGAAGTTTCGGTCAGTACTGGGCATAAAGTAACGTCGGTTTTGAGCAGAAATGTACATGGCAGAACGTACACACCGCCTGTTGTGGCCTGACCTCAATTGACCCAGAGTCTGCCATCATCTGTTAATGCGAGGCAGTTAACAGCCTGTTGGCGCTGCGGAAGTGATCATCGGCCCCATCAATGCCACTTTAAGCACTATGCGTGCAATGGTTGAAGAACAATGGGACACCTCCAACGAATGTGCATGTCATGTATTCTACCATCAATGTAACCCATGTATAAACTGACCTAAATTGTACACTGTGAGAACAATGACCACTCGGTGGTGAACTTGTGGGAGACACCCCTAACCTGGACTTTCAGGTATAAAAGGAGAAGCTCCACCCACCTTCATCACTTGAGTGCTAGCTAATAAAGGACTGGTCACAGAGTGACCTTCTCTCAAACATGGGCCTCGTGTGCATTTATACTGTATAGTATGGACACATTATTGACGACGAGAAACTGGGATTTAAATCACGCGAGCATATTGAGAGACTGCAGCAAAGTTTCGTCACTAAGGAATGGTTGGGACAGGAGTCGGCCGACAAACGCAGGGCTCATCTGACGGCTTGTGGATCCAGGATGTACTCCCTGATGAAGGACCTTCTAGTGCCAGAGAAGCCGGCGGACAAGACGTTTGAAGAGCTCAGTAAGTTGATCGGGGAACACTTTAAACCGGCGAGCAGCATGCACATGGCGAGACATCGGTTTTACACACACCGCGGCGAGAAGGGCAAAGCGTTCCAGACTTCGCGGCAGATCTCCGGGGCCTGGCGAGCCTATGTAAGTTCCCAGATGCATGCAGAGAGGAGATGCTGCGAGACTTTTTTATTGAGGGCATCGGGCACGCTGGGGTTTTCAGGAAACCGATTGAGACCAAAGACTTGACCTTGGAAACGGCGGCCTTGATGGCCCAGACTTTTATCTCAGGGGAGGAAGAGACCAGAATGATGTTTGACAAAATCTGGGCTCAAATGCAGCAAATGGACAGGGAATCAACATTGTTAAAGCCTGCACACAGTTCTCCAGGCAGACAAGGGCAATCGGACATGCCCCAACATGTAGTCAAACCCAGAGGGGGAATTCAACAGAGACAATGGCTAGCTGAACAGTGATTCATGCCATTGCAAGGGACAATGCGGCCAGTAATGGGGCCATCAACACCTGTTAATGGTGCACTTAAGGACAGTCACATAGACAGTCAGAGACGATCGACTGGAAAAGGACCTTTTGTTTCCAACAACTGCTCATGTTGGAGGTGTGGAGGCACACACCCAGCCAGAGTTTGCAGGTATCAGCAATATACCTGCAGAAACTGCAATGTCAGCGGTCACTTGGCACGTATGTGCAGGAAGCTTGCAGCTAGGCTGATGTACGAGGAGGACGGGCCCGATGTAAGCCCTACGAGGCCAAATGAACACTGGGGGAAATCGCTGGAAGCTGAAGTTCAGTGAGTTCATGTGGAGCACATATACAGTTTATACACCAGGACGTCACCGATAATGATGAAAGTGCTCCTCAATTGCATCCCAGTATCAATGGAGCTAGACACGGGGGCCAGCTAGTCCCTGATGTGTATCAAACAGTTCGAAAAGTTGTGGGCATCCAAGGCCAGGAGGCAAAAATTGTCGCCGATTGATGCACAGCTACGGACATACACAAAGGAGATAATTCCGGTGATAGGCAGTGCCACGGTAGTCGTGACCCACAAAGATTCGGAGAACAGGTTGCCACTCTGGATTGTACCGGGGGACGGTCCTGCACTCCTGGGGAGGAGTCGGCTTGCTGTCATGAACTGGAAATGGGGCGATGTCAATGCAATTTCTTCTGTGGAGCGAGTATCATGCTCACAGATCCTGGACAAATTTGACTCACTATTTCAACCCGGCATTGGCACTTTCATGGGGGCCAAGGTAGTGATTCACATAAACCCGGACGCCAGGCCAGTACACCACAAGGCCAGAGCGGTGCTGTACGTGATGCGGGAAAAAATAGAAGACGAATTGGACCGCCTGCTGAGGGAAGGCATCATCTCGCCAGTCGAATTCAGTGACTGGGCGAGCCCGATTGTGCTGGTGCTCAAGGCGGATGGGTCGGTCAGGATATGTGGTGATTACAAGGCCACCATCAATCGGGTGTCACTCCAAGACCAGTACCCGCTACCGAGAGTGGAGGATCTCTTTGCGACGCTATCCAGTGACAAACTTTTTTCAAAATTGGACCTGACCTCAGCTTACATGACCCAGGAGCTGGTGAGTGAGTCGAAGAAGCTGACCACCATCGCGACACACAAGGGGTTGTTTGAGTACAACAGATGCCCGTTTGGGATTCGTTCGGCCGCTGCGATCTTTCAACGAAATAAGGACATATTAGTGCAGGCAAACTGCAAACCCTGCAAATCACCACATTACAGAGGAAGATCAATCCACAATGGATCAGACTGAGTTGGAAACTCGTACAGAGGAGGCAGAAATGTACGGGGTACACACGTTCACGACAAAATGCCCACCAATAATGTTGAAAGTTGTACAGAATGGCATTCCAGTATCTATGCAGCTGGACACGGGGTCAAGTCAGTCCATAATGAGTAAAAAGGCCTTCGACAGGCTTGGGGAAGGGAGGCACACAGGCCCAAACTCAGCCCCATTCACACTAAGCTAAGAACTTGCATCAAGGAACTAATCCCTGTAAATGGCAGTGCAGAAGTCAAAGTCGCCTATGATGGAGCAGTACATGAACTCCCGCTGTGGATTGTGCCAGGGGATGGCCCCACGTTGTTTGGCAGAAGCTGGCTGGGGACAATCCGCTGGAACTGGGACGACATCCGAGCGCTTTCGTCTGTCGACGACGCCCCATGTACCCAGGTTCTAAGCAAGTTCCCATCGCTATATGAGCCAGGCATTGGAAGCTTCTCGAGGGTGAAAGTGCAGATCCATTTGATTCCCGGTATGCGAACCATCCACAAGGCTTGGGCGGTACCGCACATGATGTGTGAAAAAGTGGAAATTGAGCTGGACAGGCTGCAATGTGAAGGCACCAGCGCGCCGGTGGAATTCAACGACTGGGTCAGCCTGATTGTCCCGATACTTAAGGAGGATGGTACGGTTAGAATTTGCGGGAACTATAAAGTAACGATTAACCATTTTTCGCTGCAGGACCAGTACCGCTATGCAAGGCAGATGACCTATTTGCGACCCTGGCTGGAGGGAAGACGTTCACTAAGCTGGATCTGACCTCGGCCTACATGATGCAGGAGCTGAAGGAGTCTTCGAAAGGCCTCACCTGCATCAACACACACAAAGGTCTGTTTATCTACAACCGGTGCCCGTTCGGGATTCGGTTGGCCGCGGCGATCTTCCAGTGAAACATGGAGAGCCTGCTAAAGTCGGTTCCTTGCACAGTGGTCTTCCAGGACAACATATTGGTTACAGGTCGGGACACCATGGAGCACTTGAAGAATCTGGAGGAGGTTCTTAGTCGGTTGGATCGCGTGGGGCTCAGGTTGAAACGCTCAAAGTGTATTTTCCTGGCACAGGACGTCGAATTCTTAGGAAGGAGAATCGCAGCAGACGGCATCAGACCCACCGACACCAAGACGGAGGCCATCAAAAACGCGCCGCGACCACAGAACGTGACGGAGCTGCGGTCGTTCCTGGGACTCCTTAACTATTTCGGTAATTTCCTACCTGGGTTAAGCGACCTGCTAGAACCCCTACATGCGTACATACGCTACTGCGCAAGGGAGACGACTGGGTATGGGGGAATTCACCAGAGGCTGCTATTAAGAAAGCCAGAAATTTATTGTGTTCAAACAAACTGCTTGTCCTGTATAATCCATGTAAATGATTAGTGTTAGCTTGCGATGAGTCATCTAATGATGCATTTGGAATTAATGGATGTACAGCCCCATTAGATGCAAGTGTAAGGCTCAAATGAAAGGGCTCCTCAACTGTGAGTATGCACACATTACATATAGATGCCTCACCACTAAAATGTTGTTTTACTAACTAGAAACAGAAGCAGGTAAATAAGAGTTGATGAAGGAGAAACTCAGAGGCCGAAGATCAATAGTAGGGGGAGCATGTACTCACTTACAGCATTCGAGTGATGTCGTTGAATCTCTTCATGTACTGAGGTCCCCAATACCTCTACAGCCACGTTTGCCATTGCATCTTTCAATATCTGCCGAGAGGGCCTGTCAGAATTGGGAAATCTCCTTCCCTCCACAGCTTGTATCAATATATCAATTTTGGCATCTGAAAATCAGCTTGCCTTCCTGGAACCTGTCTGACTTGCCATTTTACAATATCATAAACAGCTAACACACCAATGATTGGGATCACAATGAGCAGTACCTACCTGAAAAACCTGCCCTTTAAGAAGGCAGGGAGCAGCTGCCTCATTCCCAGTCAATGCAAGTCAGGTGAATTTCGTGACTCAATCGGTGATCCTGCCACTACAACGTTCCACAGAGGCCATTTCCACCCCAAATACTGCCCCATTCATTTTTAAATTTCGAAGTGCCCAAAATCACTCTAATCAGCGTCCCATCAAATAAATCGGAAGGTGCATCCCCGGAGGGCAATTTTGGCCCCAAAAACTCTGCTACCAGCAAACTAATGCCTATATTCATTGTAAACAAGGCCTCTGTCACTTTCTGATCCATCTGTGGATAGTGAACTGACCAACTGATTTGACATACGTCACTAGTGATGTCTTGGAAACATACAAGGGACATAAAGGTCCATGGGTGATCTGTCCCTGTGGTACACATTCTCCAGGAGATGTCACAGGCTTTTTGGAGCTTACTTTGTGAAGCAAAGGCACTGAAGTGTTGTGTCTGTAAGCAGTCTAGTAATGACTCCACAAGATAAGGTATTGCACTTGAACTGTTGTGATCTTAGTCCATTTATTGCAGCTCCCTTTTATATTTGGTTACCTGCAGTGTGCAGGTGACATCTAGGTCTACCCAAGTTGCACCCTCTGGTGGTACAGGCATATTGTATACAGTGTGAAGATACATTCAATGATCTTATGTAACTGTACATTAAGTGTACAGGGTATATACATACACAACATCACTCCCCCCGAAGTCTTGTGTCACTGGCCTTTGCACTGTGTGCTCTGGCCCTCGACATGAGTGCCCAAAGCCTTTGCACTTTGTCTGTGCTTGGGAATGGCTCTCTCCCTGTAGACCCCCAAATCCTTATTGCCATAACATTGGGAAATGGTCAGCAGTGGACAGTAGGAGGTTGTAGTGGGGGTTGTGTGGGTTCTGGGTGTGATCCATGTGTGTCCATGGCTACACACATCCATTTCCCGCCGCCCCCCCCCCCCCATACATAGACCGTGTGTCTGGCTCGACATCTGCATTAGCATACATGTACAGAGAATAAAAAATAGGATTGGTTATATCACTGTTTGGGTTCAGCAGTAGTGGAACAAGTACATATTACAAGTAAGGTACATACATGGTATTACAGTCTTGCCCCAGGAGTGTAGGTGCAGGTGGGTGAGGACGCTAGTTCCAGAGTAACCGGACTGTGTACAGGTTGTCTGATGGCGGCGCTGCGTCCTCTGCCAGCTGGGTGGGCTTGGATCGCTCACCTGGCTGAGTCTCAGGGCCTTTGCAGTTGCCTATTGGTGGGCAGAGCCACAGCAATGTGTGGTCCTCCTGTCCTCTGAGGGCTGCAGGGTCTCCCATGCTGCCCTTCAGCGGTGGTGGGAGCCTGGTCATCCCAGGTCCCGTCGGGAGGGCTGGAAGGTGCTGGCCTCTTGCTCCCGGTGCTGGTCCTGGTGGCCAGAGAGGTAGGGTCGATCTGGGGCAGGGTGCCTGTGCCGTCCTCTGATCGCCGGCCCTGCTGTGGGTATGCTCCCACTGTGTGTGTCCACACTCCTTGGGGCATCACATTGGTCCCGGGGACGCAGGATACATGATTGGATAGCCCGCTGGACCTGGGTGCTTCCCATGGGAGGTTGCCCTTGGTTTTGTTGGCGTACATGTGGAACCCGGCATCACACATTATTCCATCATTTACATTCATGATACATTGGCTCCGATCGCAATCACCCGACTCGACATTGTTAGTTGTCTTTATAAATTCACATTTGTCAATTACATCTTTTCCCTCAATTACATATTTTCCCTGCATGCTACCGGTATCGCTGTACAAGATTACATTTAGATACTTGTATCCATCAATTACATCTTTTCCACGTATCCTACCGGCATCGCTGTTCAACGGTACATTTAGATACTTGCATTTGTTAATTATATCTCTTTCATTAGTATCACAGGCATCGCTGTACAAAGAGTGGAATTGTCCCTTTAATTGCTTTGGGTTGCCGGTCTCCTTTAAGAGGGCCTTGCAATCTTTATCCCAATCCGGTTCGCTGCTCCCTCAACACTGCCCCTCGTGGTCTGGTCGTGGCCATCTTGATTTCAGGCGCTTCACCTCGTTGTGCGGGCGCCATCTTTTCTCTCTCCACGAGGTAGACTGTGGTGATCCTTCTCTCCTCAGGTTCTGCCACTGAAGCCGGGAATTTACCTTCTGCGTCGATCTTCTTCCTTTGGAGTTCCGCCATTGGAGCCTGGAAGGTGAGGTCTGGTCGTTCGGGTTGGATCATCTCGCCGTTGGGTAGAGCAGTCTGTGTCGTCGAGTTAGGATCTTCAGGTGCTGCGATGGACGTCAATCGCCGGAGCATGGAGGCTTTCCCAGCTCCAACAGATTTGGATTTGTTTCATCCATCTCCTTCCTAGCAGCGTTGGACCATCGCCAGCAATGATCCACAAAGGTAGCTTGTGTAGCACGCCGCCATAGGACACCTGGACATCCACGCTGCCAACAACTGGGATGGTGTCATTTGTGTAAGTGAGCAGCTTCACCTGGATTGGGAGCATTTTGGGTTGTTCAATAGGATTGTCCCAGAATTTCTCGAAGGCCGCCTGGTTCATCAGCGATTGGCTTGCCCCTGTGTTGACCTCTATCGAGACTGGAACACCGTTGATTTCGATTTCTATTTTCAATGGGGAACTCTCGGTGGAGCAGGTAAACACTCCGTACAACTCTTCCTGGGGATGAGCTGTCTCCTGGACTCTCTCCTCGTCTTCATCAGCGCTGGAGCCCGGGTGATCGGCCAACTCTTCAACGACTCAGTGAGTAAAATTTATTTTATATATTCGCTGGAGATAGGAGGGGAGGACGAAAACCCCCTCATTTTACCCAGAAGGAAAAGGGCTGTGGGATCTGTCTGTGCTGTGAATTGAAACCAAGACAGTTTGACATTGGCAGAGCAGTGATTGGATGGGGGAGGACACCAGAGGGCCAATGGTGGGACAGAGTCAGCCCGAAGCATGGGGCTTTCAAGCCAATGGGAGAGCACTTGCTCGAAAACTGTGGGACTGACTCACAGCCATTATCGGGCTATTGTCTTCCCCGTGTTTACACTATGGAAGGAAATTATGCAGACCTTCAGAAAACTAGGGAACCCAAAACAAACCAAGGGCCTACACAATGGCTACAGGAGGCCAACCCAATCAACACCTACTCAAACCTTGAGTAGGTTAGAAAAACTGAATTGGAGGAAAATTATGCAGACCTTCAGAAACCAGGGAACCCAAAACAACCCAAGGGCCTACACAATGGCGACAGGAGGCCAACGCAATCAACACCCATTCAAACCTTGAGTAGGTTAACATCAGTGGAAAAAACCCGCAATAATCTAAAACTGCTGCATTTTTCAAAATTGCAAAGCCCACCAATGGGAAGAATCGATTTCAGCAGGAGAGGCGGACTGGATAATCTGGCTATAAAAAGGGGGTTTTGACGTCATGTGTGTGGTTCCCTGCCCTCGTGATCCAACAACCAGCAAGCCTCTCGACACTGAAGGAAAACCAGTGTCCGAAGACACCGAAGATAGAAGAAACAAACCACCAGACCTGAAGAAGGCGCAGTAGTGAGTATAACCTCTGGTCCCCGGAACTCCCAACTCAGTTAGGCCAGGAAAGGTGGGAGGTTGGGCATTGTACTGCTAAACTTGTGTAAAGATTTTCGTTGTGTCCGTTTAGTGGGATTTAGGGAGATTGTTTTGTTGATGTATTGCTGTTTATTGAGATACACCTTGTCAAATAAATTGGAATCCTAAGTTCCTCTTGGAATCATCTTGTCTCAGTTCTATTGTATTACATCTCCTGATCATGAGTCTTATGTCAGAACAGTGTAAGGGAAGCTAGGAGCGCCTCGAAAACGCTCAACTGTGTGTCACAGGCTAGGGAAGAAGGGGTTAGGAGTGTTTGACACTCACAGGTGCCTCACAGGCTAGGCATAAGCTGTGGGGCGCACGGGTCTCAAAACCCCCTTCATAAGCTGTGGACACAGTCTCTCCAGGGCTGCTCCAAAGGCAAGAGACACCCGACCACCTCCTGAGGCACCGGTGGTTTGTCCGGTGGGGTACCAGGAGGAGCGGGGCACGCAGGTAGTAGCATACCCAGGGCTGGGGGCAGGACCAATGTGTCCCGCTCGGCAACAGGGATGTGAGGCTCCAGCCGAGGGTCAGTTAAAGGCTGGATCAGGTGACCAGGCACTGTCTGTTGCACCGGGTATGGTGGGACAGCCGGAGATAGAGGGACCAGCGCAGAAAGGTCCTGAACAAGGGCAGATGTGCCCGGTCAGGCAGTGCAAGTACGGTCCTCCACAGGCAGGTGGCCAAGGTCGGGGAGCGCTGGAGAGCGACTTTATTATTCCCCATGGAGTTCAATCACTCAGGGCCATGGTGGCCCATTTGGCCAAACTCACTCGCAGCGGGGACCCGTCTATCCACTTCATGGAGGTGATGCAGGCAGGGGAAATTAATGGGTGTGACGAGGAAGAGACAGCCAAGCTGCTGCTCTTCTCTCTGGACAGCAAATTGTACCAGGCGTACCGGCAGAATGCCGGAGGGGACAGAGTACATTTACTGAGGTCCAGAGGGCCGTCCTTGAGGCTATGGGCTTCGATGACGGCAGTCCTTTCGAATGGGATGAAAGGACAAGGCAGCTCGCAGGGGAAACCCCGCAGGCGTTTGCGGACAGGCTGTGGGTAGTATACCACGCAGCCTGTGGGGAGCTCCTCGACCGGGCGAATCTTTCCGCGGTGCAGACTGGCCGCTGGCTGAGGATGCTGGTGGGAAACTGCTTGCTCCGGTTCAAGGCCAGGGCAGAACTGTGGTTCGATTCCCAGGACCCCAACCTCACCGAGGAAGCAGTGGTCAGGCAACTGGCACTGGTCCAACGGAATGGAGGAGGGGAGGAGGAGAAAACCTCCAAAGGTCGGGTAAATGAAGTAAAACCCAACTCGATTCCCAAAAGGGAATGGCACCAGGAGGGTGGCCGCTCGATTGATAAGGAGGGAGTGTGCTACGGGTGCGGGAAAGCTGGGCATTTTAAAAGGGATTGCAGGAGTCCAGTAAAGAGTTATGGGGGGAGAAGGACAAAGGTGGATCAGGAAAAATTTTCTCAATTGGCGTAAAGCCAATTTTGCTGAGCTGAGATGGGATTTGGCCAAAGTGGACTGGAAACGGCTACTTGATGGTAAATCAGTGACAGTGCAGTGGGAGGCATTCAAGGAGGAGACACTGAGGGTACAGAGCAAGTATGTTCCCTTAAAAAAGCTAATATATCCTTCCTTAAGTAAGGTGACCAAAACTGCACGCAGTACTCCAGGTGCGGCCTCACCAATACCCTATACAATTGCAGCAGGACCTCCCTGCTTTTGTACTCCATCCCTCTCGCAATGAAGGCCAACATTCCATTCGCCTTCCTGATTACCTGCTGCACCTGCAAACTAACTTTTTGGGATTCATGCACAAGGACCTCCAGGTCCCTCTGCACCGCAGCATGTTGTAATTTCTTCCCATTCAAATAATATTCCCTTTTACTGTTTTTTTTCCTAAGGTGGATGACCTCACATTTTCCGACATTGTATTCCATCTGCCAAACCTTAGCCCATTCGCTTAACCTATCTAAATCTCTTTGCAGCCTCTCTGTGTCCTCTACACAACCCGCTTTCCCATTAATCTTTGTGTCATCTGCAAATTACACTACACTCTGTCCCCTCCTCCAGGTCATCTATGTATATTGTAAACCAGTTGTGATCCCAGCACCGATCCCTGTGGCACACCACTAACCACCGATTTCCAACCCGAAAAGGACCCATTTATCCCGACTCTCTGCTTTCTGTTAGCCAGCCAATTCTCTATCCATGCTAATACATTTCCTCTGACGCCACGTACCTTTATCTTCTGCAGTAACCTTTTGTGTGGCACCTTATCGAATGCCTTTTGGAAATCTAAATACACCACATCCATCGGTACACCTCTATCCACCATGCTCGTTATATCCTCAAAGAATTTCAGTAAGTTAGTTAAACATGATTTCCCCTTCATGAATCCATGTTGCGTCTGCTTGATTGCACTATTCCTATCGAGATGTCCCGCTATTTCTTCCTTAATGATAGCTTCAAGCATTTTCCCCACTACAGATGTTAAACTAACCGGCCTGTAGTTACCTGCCTTTTGTCTGGCCTCTTTTTTATCAAAAGTTTAAAAAAAATCTCACTTACCTTTTCTTGTAGGTCTTCAACCTGCTCCCATGCAGCGGTCTTTTCTCCTGCAGGGGTGGAGGACCACTCGGATGAATCTCGGGTGGGAGCAGGCGGGAGGACTTTTTTCGCCGTTACACGCCGACGGACGCTCCCCAGCGATCCTTCCAAACCGTTGCCGTGAGGGCCTCACCAATCTCCCACAGAGGGGAGAGCACCGAAAAAACAGGGATACCTCTGAGAAAAGTCGGCGGAAGCCGGCGGTAGGAACATCAATTTCGGTCTCTTAGAATCATTGAAATTTACAGCACGGAAGGAGGCCATTTCGGCCCATTGTGTCCGCGCCGGACGACCTTGTCACTGTATCCAAGATACTTCATGCCTAGTGTAATATACTGCTTGATGCTATAATGAAAGAGGGACATTGGACAATGAGTTGTTGTTGCATAGTTATGAGTGATTTTGAGATTATTATGCTTGATATCTCTTCCTTTTTACCTCTCTATCGCTCCTGTTATAATGAGGAATATTAAGTACCCAGTCCTTTCTCTAAACCTAAGCAACATCTCTGTTATAGCTACCATATCACATCCCTCCATAGCTACTATACCACATTCTTCCATAGTTATTAATGCTGCTAACTCTCCAGTTTGATTTTGAATGCTTTGTACATTCAAGTGTATACCACTCAATACTAACTCCAATTTCTTGTTTGGCAATCTTGCTTTTTATTCCCTTTCTGATTTGTCCTTTGTTACTTTCTTGTTTTCTGTTGTTATTTCCGACACACCATGCCCCTTTTGCTTTCCTGCTGCCTTCTTCATCTTTTGTTTTCTCCATGCCCGGTTTTATTTGTTTAAAACCTTCCCACACAGTACTGTCCAGAAAGCCACCATCCTGTACAGGTCTCTCCTGTCCCAGTACTGATTGTAATGTCTGACAGTCTCAAACCTTCATCCCAACACCACCTCTCCAACTACATGTTTACCTCCCTCACTTTGCTATTCCTCAAGTTACAAGTGCGGTAAACTAGTAAACTTGAGTGGTTTTAAACGGAGTGCTTCTAAACAGAGTGCTAAAGTTGGTAATTTGGAGGGAGAATTAGGAGCAGAGGGGGACGGAGGTAGTATATTTGTAGTGTTTTGTGTTATAAGTAAATATTTAATTTCATCTACCTAGAACTTAAACTAGATCTAGTAATTAGTTAAAAAATAAACACTAAGAGGCAGAAATTCAGTCGCGCCTCATTTGGGGCGGTAACCCAGCAGTACTTTTAGCGCCTTGAACATGTTTGCGCCTCTCATCCAGAAATTTGTCAGAATCGGTCCAAGAGCTGACAGGGGTGATAAATCAGCCATTGCAAACAGATCTGGGGGCCCTTAACGAAAGTTTGATCGGTAAATTTGGCGGACCCACTGCACATGCGTAGAACTCCAAATCAGATCTCGGGGAAAGCTGAATCTTAAAGGTGCAGCATAGTAATACACCCATTAAAGTTTTCAGAATCACTTGTTTTCAACCTGCACTGTTATGTCTGTCTGTAAATGTTGGTGTTCAGAGAGATTTAGGTGTCCTCGTACAGGAAACACAAACATTTAGCATGCAGGTACAGCAAGCAATTGGGAAGGCAAATAACATGTTGGCCATTATTGCAAGGAGCTTGGAGTACAAGAGTAAAGAAGTCTTATTACAATTGTATAGGGCTTTGGTGAGACCACACCTGGAGTACTGTGCACAGTTTTGGCCTCCTTAACTGAGAAAGGACATGCAAGCTTTTGACGTGGTGCAATAAAGGGTCACTAGATTGATCTCTGCAATGAGAGGGTTGTCCTATGAGGAGAGATTGAGTAGATTGGGCCTATACTCTCTTGAGTTTAGAAGTATAAGAGGTGATCGCATTGAAACCTATAAGATTCTGAGGGGGATTGACAGGGTAAATACTGAGAGGTTGTTTCCCCTGGTTGGAGAGCCTAGACCTCAGGAGAAGATCTGAGGACCATTCACTGAAACACATGAAGTCACTTCCAAAGGTGCACACAAATCAAGAACGCAAAGTGTTGAAAATAAAGGTTTCAATGTTTGACACCACATTAACAGAAAATTTACATGAACATTGCATAAAACATCCAAGTGCCTACACTTATGTGTTGTTAGTTAGTATGATGAGGATGAGTGTGAGGGGTGGCTAGTGAGATGGGGATGTGATAATATAGAGAGGGATGGGTGGAGTTGCAAGGTAAGTTAGTGTAAGGATGTGCAGGAGTAGGGCAGGGAAGGCAGAGTGATGGGGATGTGATGAGAGGCACAGCAGGATGAGGTTGAGTGTGGCTTTGCACTAATGTTTTATGATCTACTGAGATCATTAAAACATTTGCGGCACTGCAACCAGGTCCTCCTGACCACATCCCTGCTTGTGCCCTCCTCTGCAATGTACAACCAGGCTGCGTTGATGTTCTGGGGAGGTCATGGGAAGGAAAGAGACTCCCTGCATGCTGTGACTCCCTCCATAAGCATATGGAGAGAGTCATGGTAGAGCTTGGGCTTTTATGCAGTCATTGTCAGTGTTTGAAGTACCTCAATGTTGTAGAACACTGACAGCATGAATGTCAAAATAAAGTTGAGCATGGTCCTTTTGAAGATACTGGCTGATGATGCATCATCAAATTACGTCACCAGACCCGCTTCTTCTAATTGGCCGAGAAATGCGCATGCTGGGCCTAAAAAACCTAATCAAGGGAAATTAATTTTACAAAGTGGAATAGAGCCTGCCGCGGGGTCAGGACCTGCCACGGATCCATTTAAGGTGAGCAAAATACCGGCCATAGATTTTTGGACTCTAGGGGAATTAAGTGATATGGGGATCGGGCAGGAAAGTTGAGATAAGGTAGAAAATCAGCCGCGATCTTATTAAATGTTGGAATAGGCTCAAGGGGCCGTATCTCCTACTCCTGCTCCTAGATCTTATGTTCATCGAAAACTCTGCTGCCTGTATCCTAAGTCACACAAAGTCCCATTCACTTATCACCCCTGTGCTCGCTGACCTACATTGGGTCCTGGTCTGGCAGCACCTCAATTTTAAAATTCTCATACTTGTTTTCAAATCCCTCCAAGGCTTCGCTCCTATCTCTCTAACCTCCTCCAGCCCTACAACCCTCGAAGATCTCTATGCTCCTCCAATTCTGGCCTCTTGCACATCCCCAATTTTAATTGCTCTGTTATTGGCGGCTGTACGTTCAATTCCCTAGGCCCTGAGCTCTGGGATTCCCTCCCTAAATCTCTCTGCTTCTCTACCTCTCTTGTTTTCTTCAAAACACTCCTTAAAACCTCTTTGGCAAAGCTTATGGTCATCTGTCCTAACATCTCGTGGTTCGGTGATAATTTTTCTTTGATAACGCTCCTGTGAAGCTCTTTAGGACATTTTACTATATTAAAGTGCTATATAAATACAAGTTGTTGTTTATATTTTTATTCTACTCAGTGGCAATATGGAGTAAGGCCTGGAGTTGGTCGAGGTCGTCCTGCAAGGCCATCTGTAGTGTCCCCCACCCCACTACTGTCGTCTTTCCCAGCAGCCTTCCACCAGCCGTGGTGCAGCCACTAGGGTAGCACTTCATAGGAGCACTAGGACAGGCAAAGGCACACGGAAGACATAGAAACATAGAAAATAGATGCAGGAGCAGGCCATTCGGCCCTTCGAGTCTGCACCACCATTCAATATAATCATGGCTGATCAGGTAACTTTAGTACCCCACTCCTGCCTTCTCTCCATACCCCCTGATCCCTTTAGCTGTAAGGGCCACATCTATCTCCCTTTTGAATATATCCAACGAACTGGACTCAACAACTTTCTGTGGTGGAGAATGCCATAGGTTCACAATTCTCGGGGTGACAGGCACTAAGAGGATGCACAAGGGTGATTAGTTGACTTTTTTCCATAAGATTGGATGGATTGATGTATAAAGTTGCATTGGAATGTTTGTTTTGTGGTGGCTTTGATTGCAGTATTATGGCCAAGAGAACGCTGTGATGATCTGTATCAGAGGGATGGTAATGTATGGGTCTGTTGGTGAATGTAGAATTGGGGTTGCGTTCACTGGAACCGCAGTCGGATGAGTCGATCATGGACAGGCCAGGCAGAAAGGGACTGTCTGGGTTGCTCACAAAGCCAAGTGCATGCAGTCGATGACACCCTGCACCATAGCAAAGTCCTCTATCCTGGCAAAACCACATGCATGCTCTGCCTACTTCTTTCTGTTCAGAGAGAAGACAATGAAGTCCCCTCTCCTGGGATAAAGAGTACCTGTCACCTCTCTTATGCAGCAGTGGTCAGTGAACTAGAAAATGTTACAGATGTTGTCTGGTCCAGTCTGGAAGACTCCCGACATGAAGAAATTCAGGATTACGGTCACCTTCACAGCCATTGGTAGTGCTGTCCTTTTCCTGGTTTGAGGCTGCACATCTGGTTGCAAGAGGTGGCAGAGTTATGTGAGCACCTCCTTGCTAAAGTGCAGATGCCTCACACTGCTTCTAATTCAGGCTGAGGTAAGAGAATTGCTCTTGGAAGACCCGAGGTGGGTAAGGCCTCCTGCTTAGAGCTCTTCTGCCCCTCCTCGTCCTCCTTCAGCGAGCACTTGTTCTCTTCTTTGCTGCCTCTGCTCCATCTTCCTGTCATGCTGCAGGCCAAGGGGCATGAAAACTAGTGCACCCAGGACTGGTCTGACCAGAATCCTTGAAGTCAGAAGCATGGCCTTCTCCACTTGCAGCACCACTCCCTGTCACCTCATCAACTTTAAGCTACTCTAGAAAGCTCCAAACACTGCCACAAACTTACACAGAGCCAGTAGAAATTAATTAGGAACTAACCTTGGAGTGGTTTTGGATCCCTTTAAATAACGCTAGTGGCGGATCCTTGCTGCTGCTGAACTCATGTGCAGCTGTGTGAGATTAAGAGAGGGCATTATCTCCAGCATTGACAACAAAAATGGCAGCTCTGGCACCAAATCAGCATTGCACACTGATTGACGTTACAATCTGCGCACTCTGCATTCTTCCGGCACACTCCGATGCTACCCCGCTCACCAGAAGTGTGCATGCATGGCGTGGATGCTATTTTTGTCACAAAACAGCACCCGTAGTGCCGAAAAATCGGGCGCTGTGGAACTGAATTTTTCGCTCTTTAACTCCGCAAATGCAATATAAAGTAAATTTTATGAATTATGAAATACAAAATCCTGCAAGGCCCACTAACCTCTGTTCTTGATATGTGGTCCCAGTGGGTGAAGCTCTTTGTCGGAAGTGCACATTTCTATATTACCCCTTGTGAGTAAACCTGTGTGTTTATATTAATACACTAAAAAAAAGAGCTGAATTACATTTGTAAAATGCAGCTGGGAAAAGGGCTCCCAGCATGGAGCCAATCTTGTAGGGAGTGTAGTCTATCTCTGACCTGCATAACTGCAGATTCCTGCTGGAAGTGCAGAATAAACCCTGAAACCAACCTGAAAGCATTTTTTCTATATATAAGTAACATGGGAGGGAGATGTCCTCTGGTCACTGTGTTACCAACATTATAAACAAGTGGGAACAATCCCTATGATGACTATTTCTAGTTAAATTGTACACCTGTTCTTTTAGAGCATTTTTCCATTGTTGCTATAAATACACAAACATAATGGGGCCGAACTTGGTGAAGGCCAAGTCCCGCCCAAGTGCCGCTGATGGCCGCCGAGAGACTGGGCGGCATTTTGGGCGGGAAATTGCTGAAAAACAATTTAAAAATTGGGCCGGTGGCAAACGAGCGACATACACCATCAAATTGGGCATGAGTGGGCGGGAGCTCCCAATCTCGGTGGCAAATGCTCTTGCCGTTGAGGATGGAGTCGGACCCAAGGAGGGTCGGAGACATTCAAATAAAAATGATTAGAAAAAAAAAATTACCTGGAAGACCTTTAGGGGAACCCATTAAGGTAAGTCGCCATGAAAAAAAATGTATTAAAAAGTTCACTAAACTTTTTTTTGAGTTTTTTAAACTTACCTTGAGGGTTAGACCAACCTCCTTGTGGCAGTCCTTCCCCCTGCTGGTGCCGACTCCCGCCCACACCAATCTGACATCTCGGCGGGCGGGAGGCCACTTGCCGTCCGTTGACGTCAGCGGGCAGTTCCCAGTAGTTCTCCCCTCCCGCCCGCTCCAGCCCAAGTGCAAACTGGCACTGGGCGCAACCCGGAGAGGAATGTCGGTGGATCTTGGCGGCAGTGGGCAGTAAAGCCATCAATTTCGGCCGTGAAATTTTCCCACAATGTTTACCATGTTGTTAAATTGTTGGAACTAAAGCAAATCTTCCGAAATAAATGTTAAATCTGACTTATTTGGGCCTTATGCTCATTTAATTTTGTCTAATACATGTATAATATGCTGCCTTTTGTCATCATCATAGGCAGTCCCTCAGAATCGAGGAAGACTTGCTTCCACTCTTAAAATGAGTTCTTAGGGGGCTGAACAGTCCAATACGAGAACCACAGTGTCTGTCACAGGTGGGACAGATAGTCATTGAGGGAAGGGTTGGGTGGGACGGGTTTGCCGCACGCTCTTTCCGCTGCCTGCTCTTAATTTCTGCATGCTCTTGGCGATGAGACTTGAGGTGCTCAGTGCCCTCCTGGATGTACTACCTCCACTTCGGGTGGTCTTTGGTCAAGGCCTCCCAGAAGTCAGTGGGGATGATGCACTTTATCAGGGAGGCTTTGAGGATGTCCTTGTAACGTTTCCGCTGCCCACCTTTGTCTCGTTTGCCGTGAAGGAATTCCGAGTAGAGCGCTTGCTTTAGGAATCTCGTGTCTGGCATGCGAACAATGTGGCCTGCCCAGCAGAGCTGATCGAGTGTGGTCAGTGCTTCAATACTGGGGATGATGGCCTGATGGAGGACGCTAATGTTGGTGCATCTGTCCTCCCAGGGGATTTGTAGGATCTTGCGGTATTTCTCCAGTGACTTGAGGTGTCTACTGTACATAATACATGTATCTGAGCCAGGAGGGTGGGTATTACTGCAGCCCTGTAGACCATGAGCTTGGTGGCAGTTTTGCGGGCCTGGTCTTCAAACATTCTTTTCCTTAGACAGTCGAAGGCTGCACTGGCACACTGGAGGCGGTGTTGAATCTCGCCGTCAATGTCTGCTCTTGTTGATAAGAAGCTCCCAAGGTATGGGAAATGGTCCATGTTGTCCAGGGCCACGCCATGGATCTTGATGATTGGGGGCAGTGCTGTGCGGTGAGGACAGGCTGGTGGAGGACCTTTGCCTTACGGATGTTTAGCGTGAGGCCCATGCTTTCGACGCCTCAGTAAATACATTGACTATGTCTTAAAGTTCAGCCTCTGTATGTGCGCAGACGCAGGCATCGTCCGCGTACTGTAGCTCGACGACAGAGGTTGGGGTGGTCTTGGACCTGGCCTGGAGACGGCGAAGGTTGAGCAGGTTCCCACTGGTTCTGTAGCCACTGGCAAAGTCGTCGCTAGAATCCTCCTCAACCGTTTTCTCACTGACCAAGGAGCTCCTCCCGGAGTCGCAGTGCGGATTTCGTCCCCTACGGGGCACAACGGACATGATTTTTGCAGCACGACAGCTGCAGGAAAAATGCAGGGAACGGCGCCAGCCCTTAGACATGGCCTTCTTCGACCTCACAAAGACCTTTGACACTGTCAACCGCGAGGATCTATGGAGCGTCCTCCTCCATTTCTGATGCGCCCAAAAGTTCGTCACCAGCCTCCGCCTGCTCCACAACGACATGCAGGCCATGATCCTTACCAATGGATCCATTACAGACCCAATCCACGTCCAGACTGGGGTCAAAGAGAGCTGTGTCATCGCCTCAACCCTCTTCTCAATCTTCCTCGCTGCCATGCTCCACCTCACAGTCAACAAGCTTCCTGCTGGAGTGGAACTAAACTACAGAACCAGTGCCTTTTGTACAAAAAGTTTGTTTGCAGGTTTTACTCCGAGATTTGCACCCAGAAATTTGGGGAAATCTGGCACCTCAATGATTTAAAAATCACCAGTTGTATTAAAAGAAACACTTTCATAATGTAACTAGATGAATGCATCCTACAGGGCCTCCAATGATGTTGACAATGGTTTTTCTATCAGACTAGTAACATAAAAACTTCAAAGTACCTTTGACTGATGTTAAAATATTGGCAGGGCTTCTGATCCTGTAAGCTGTGACCTTTATGATCTTGTGATCATAGACTGAAACACAGAATAATTTCTGTTTCTGTGGTTCATTAAAACAACCAGGGAAAAGGGCAAAATTTTACAACATTTGAATTATATTTTCTAAATGTTTTTACCTTGAAAAATCTGTTTCACACTTACAATGTGTCACAATCAAGCAGGTGAGACAAATGTTTCTTAACATGATGCAAGTGATTATCTGATGAAAATTAATGTCACCATACCTTCATTTTCAAAAAGAGCATGACGTGCCTGTCAGCAAGACCTAGATGTAATCACTGTTTTTGGACAACACAAACTGTACATCAAAGTTGCTGACAGGTTAATGTCTTCCCCATGACTTCAGTGACTGCAGCAATGATAGAAAGCAGCAGCAGGAGCAGAAATCTATGGGTTTTCCAACCTTCTAAATCTATTTGAGAAGTCAGCAAAAATATATACATGACAGCTCTAGAAGATATCTGGAGTTGCAGCACACAGTGTTCCTGAAGGCTAGAAAATAAATGTACTTTCATGAATGTATCTGACACTACTAGGGACAAGTATTAAATTTATGCCAAAAATGTTCAGACAAAAAATTGAATTGGTAGATTTATATGTACTGGGTTTCACAAATTACAGTACCCCACAAGATGATTTGGTTTCCAGCGAAACATAGGGGAATTCTAAATTCTACATTGACTTCTGCAGAAATAGAGAAGAAAGTCATGGTACACATTTAAGTCCTATTGTGTATTTGGATTTTCCACAATCCAAATTAAAGGATTACATAAGAAGTAAAATGTTACAAATTTGTGTCTCTGGCACAGAGCTTCACATGCCGGGAGTGCGTATTGGGAGATCAGGCATGCAGGTCAGCAGATCCCGCAGGTTTCCCAATGTGTACATGCACCCAGCATTCGAAGCTTCATGCCAGGAGTGAAAATTTGTAAAATGCCAGCTTAGAACTTTGTTGTAATACAAACGTTATGCATTTCAATGTTAATATTAATTCCTATTTACAGTTACAGCATTACAATTCCTGGTGAACTTCAGTGCTGATCACAAATAACTAAATTTGACTACTATTTTTCTTCTTCTTCTTAAGCAATCCCTCAGAGCCAAAGGTGACACTATCTTTTAGTGGCTCGCTGACTATAGGATTAGCTGACTGTAACAGTGCTTTTTTATGGCATCATTTTCCTTTGTTCAATAATTTTGTTGAAAAAAGAATTGTGTAAACAGTGGTCCACTTCTAATAAACATAGAAACATAGAAAAATAGGTGCAGGAGTAGGCCATTCGGCCCTTCGAGCCTGCACCGCCATTCAATAAGATCATGGCTGATCATTCCTTCAGTACCCATTTTCTGATTTCTCTCCATACCCCTTGATCCCCTTAGCCGTAAGGGTCATATCTCACTCCCTCTTGAATAAGGATTGAAGTGGATGATCTGCAAAATTATTCAAATCTAAATGAGTGGATATTCGGCTCCTGTCCGCTCCGTTTTTCGCCCCGGAGCAGTGACAATGGAGGTGGTGAGTTGTTCTGGCCGGGCGGCCAGCCTCCAGCGTCCTGCAGCGATCCTTGGGTCCAGTTTTGCAGCGGCATGAGGCAGCACCGCCCAGAAGAGCTGCACCGGTGTACAACACCTCTGGTTGTGACACCAGCACGAGTTTTGACTCTTGCCTGACCCGTACGCCCCAAAGCGCGCCCCGCAGTGAACGCCTGGGAAATCAGGTGGTCCAACGATACTGACTGCAGAGAGGTAAGTAATGCACTCCTAGGGTAAGCGTGATTGTGTTTTCTTTTAATTTTTTTTGCAATTTGTGTTATGGTGGCATGGACAACGTTTTGGGAATGTTTTTGTGTTTTTTTTTAAGGTTCCCCCCTCCCCCCGGCGTCTCACGGAGTGTTCCCTGTCCACCTCTTTAGCTCGGGAGTTTCCCATGCTAGCGCCCTTAGAGAGGTGTACAACGCCTCCCTTAGCACTGCGCCTCCTGACTCAGGGCCCAGCTGCCCAATGTTACTTACTGAGATACAAACTGTTCCTGGGCGCAAACTTTACCGCCCACTGCCATTACCGCCCCAAAAACATCAAACCTGAAAATCCAGCCCAAAGTGTGTTCAAGAATATTAATGAAAACCAAGATAAAAGCAGTTTGTTTTTATGTTTTTGTCTTATTAAAGACCAAGTATGAAAAACTATTATGTAGGTGTGATAAATAAAAAGAGTTGTATTGAATTCTGGGTCAGATCTGGAGGAAGCAGGGCATTGTGACCATTGACAGACATCTTGCAGTACAGTGATAGGAGGAGGAGAGGGCAGCCGAGGAGTGCAAAGGAGATTTGCAACTCCAAGTACACAGGCAGTGGGTATGCCACAACAGCGTGAACTATCCAGAATGCTGGAGCAGCAGGACATGAGTAGACTCAGGCTCAGATGGGAAATTGATTGAGCTATCGTATCTGATTGAAGGACACCTGCAGGGACAGACTATTTTATGCACTGTAATACATGTGGGAGCGAGAGACATGAGTCCGGGGTCGGCGAGAGGCCTACAAAAGCCGCGAGAGGCGTCGGGAGGTGCGTCGGAGAGGCGTGAGTCCGGGGTTGGCAAGAGGCCTACAAAGGCCGCAAGAGGCTCGGGAGACGCGTCGGAGAGACGTGAGTCCGGGGTCGGCGAGAGGCCTACAAAAGGCCGCGAGAGGCGTCAGGAGGTGCGTCGGAGAGACATGAGTCCGGGGTCGGCGAGAGGCCTACAAAAGGCCGCGAGAGGCGTCGGGAGGTGCGTCGGAGAGACGTGAGTCCGGGGTCGGCGAGAGGCCTACAAAGGCCGCGAGAGGCGTCAGGAGGTGCGTCGGAGAGACATGAGTCCGGGGTCGCCGAGAGATCTACAAAAGGCCGCGAGAGGCGTCAGGAGGTGCGTCGGAGAGACATGAGTCCGGGGTCGGCGAGAGGCCTACAAAAGGCCGCGAGAGGCGTCGGGAGGTGCGTCGGAGAGACGTGAGTCCGGGGTCGGCGAGAGGCCTACAAAAGGCCGCGAGAGGCTCAGGAGGTGCGTCGGAGAGACGTGAGTCCGGGGTCGGCGAGAGGCCTACAAAAGGCCGCGAGAGGCTCAGGAGGTGCGTCGGAGAGACGTGAGTCCGGGGTCGGCGAGAGGCCTACAAAAGGCCGCGAGAGGCGTCGGGAGGTGCGTCGGAGAGACGTGAGTCCGGGGTCGGCGAGAGGCCTACAAAAGGCCGCGAGAGGCTCAGGAGGTGCGTCGGAGAGACGTGAGTCCGGGGTCGCCGAGAGATCTATAAAAGGCCGAGAGGCGTCGGAAGGTGCGTCGGAGAGACGTGAGTCCGGGGTCGCCGAGAGATCTACAAAAGGTCGCAAGAGGCGTCGGGAGGTGCGTCGGAGAGACGTGAGTCCGGGGTCGGTGAGAGGCCTACAAAGGCCGCGAGAAGCTCGGGAGGTGCGTCGGAGAGACGTGAGTCCGGGGTCGGCGAGAGGCCAACAAAAGGTGGAGCTTGTGCAGCTACAGGGAGAAAGCAAAAAAGAAGTAGAAAGAAATAGAAAGGTGACGTCACAGCCAAGGGGGTAAGTGATTGGCTGGTGATTGGTGAGTAGTTTTTTTTTCTCTTCGATATCAGTGAGTAACTTTTAGCATTGTTGTTGCCAATTTAAGTTACTCTAAGGGTTAAGTCATGGCAGGAGAGCTCGGACATGTGTTATGCTCCTCCTGTACTATGTGGGAAATTAGGGACGCCTCCCCTGACGACTACGTGTGCGGGAACTATATCTGCCTCCTGCTCCTGATGGACCGCGTTGCACAATTGGAGCTGAAGGTGGATTCACTCTGGAGCATCCACGATGCTGAGAATGACGTGGATAGCACGTTTAGTGAGTTGGTCTTACTGCAGGTAAAGGGTCCACAGCCAGATAGGGAATGGAAGACCAACAGGAAGAGCAGTGCAAGGAAGGTAGTGCAGGGATCCCCTGCAGTCATCCCCCTGTAAAACAGATACACCGCTTTGAGTACTGTTGAGGGGGATGACTCATCACGGGGGAGCAGCAGCAGCCAAGTTCATGCCACCTTGGCTGGCTCTGCTACACAGGAGGACAGGAAAAAGAGTGGGAGAGCGATAGTGATAGGAGATTCAATTGTAAGGGGAATAGATAGACGTTTCTGCGGCCGCAACTGAGACTCCAAGATGGTATGTTGCCTCCCTGGTGCAAGGGTCAAGGATGTCTCGGAGCGGGTGCAGGACATTCTGAAAAGGGAGAGTGAACAGCCAGTTGTCGTGGTGCACATTGGTACCAACGATAGAGGTAAAAAACGGGATGCGGTCCTATGAGACCTATTTAAGGAGCTATGAGCGAAATTAAAAAGTAGGACCTCAAAAGTAGTAATCTCGGGATTGCTACCAGTGCCACGTGCTAGTCAGAGTAGGAATCGCAGGATAGCTCAAATGAATACGTGGCTTGAGCAGTAGTGCAGCAGGGAGGGATTCAAATTTCTTGGGCATTGGAATCGGTTCTGGGGGAGGTGGGACCAGTGCAAACCGGACGGTCTGCACCTAGGCAGGACCGGAACCAATGTCTTACGAGGAGTGTTTGCTAGTGCTGTTGGGGAGGAGTTAAACTAATATGGCAGGGGATGGGAACCAATGCAGGGAGACAGAGGGAAACAAAATGGAGACCGAAGCAAAAGATAGAAAGGAGATGAGTAAAAGTGGAGGGCAGAGAAACCCAAGGCAAAAAACAAAAAGGGCTACTTTGCAGCAAAATTCTAAAGGGTCTAAGTGTGTTAAAAAGGCAAGCCTGAAGGCTCTGTGCCTCAATGCGAGGAGTATTGAAGGTTGGCATGCAGGTACAGCAGGCGGTTAAGAAAGCAAATGGCATGTTGGCCTTCATAGCGAGGGGATTTGAATACAGGGGCAGGGAGGTGTTGCTACAGTTGTATAGGGCCTTGGTGAGGCCACACCTGGAGTATTGTGTACAGTTTTGGTCTCCTAACTTGAGGAAGGACATTCTTGCTATTGAGGGAATGCAGCGAAGGTTCACCAGACTGATTCCCGGGATGGTGGGACTGACCTATCAAGAAAGACTGGATCAACTGGGCTTGTATTCACTGGAGTTCAGAAGAATGAGAGGGGACCTCATAGAAACGTTTAAAATTCTGACGGGTTTAGACAGGTTGGATGCAGGAAGAATGTTCCCAATGTTGGGGAAGTCCAGAACCAGGGGTCACAGTCTAAGGATAAGGGGTAAGCCATTTAGGAGCGAGATGAGGAGAAACTTCTTCACCCAGAGAGTGGTGAACCTGTGGAATTCTCTACCACAGAAAGTTGTTGAGGCCAATTCACTAAATATATTCAAAAGGGAGTTAGATGAAATCCTTACTACTAGGGGAATCAAGGGGTATGGCGCGAAAGCAGGAAGCGGGTACTGAAGTTGCATGTTCAGCCATGAACTCATTGAATGGCGGTGCAGGCTAGAAGGGCCGAATGGCCTACTCTTGCACCTATTTTCTATGTTTCTGTGGGCCCAAGTTTCCACAAGAAAAAAAACGGGCGCCCCTCCGAGCTGGGCGCCCGTTTTTCGTGCCTAAAACGGCACCTAAAAAAATCCTCGGTATTCTCCACCTACTTACAGGTCCTCTGGCCCTCGGCGCAGCCAGCACGAGCTGTGGGGGGGTCGGAGCCAGGTCCCTGCGCTGAAAACAGTGCCGGGACCTCTGCACATGCGCGCTACAGTCGGCACGCAAGTGCAGTAGCTCCAGGCGCCGAACTGTGTGGGAGGGGCCCGAAGCACGCAGCCCCTAGCCCTGGCTGAATGGCCTCACTGGGGCTGCGTGAATAAGGCTCCTCCCACGGCCAGCTCCTGCTCCCCCCCCCCCCCGCCGACCAGACCCGACCCAACACCCGCTCCCCCCCCCCTGCCGACCAGACCCGACCCAACACCCGCTCCCCCCCCACTCTCTCCCTCCCCCTCTCTCTCTCCCTCCCCCTCCCTCTCTCTCTCTCCCTCCCTCCCCCTCTCTCTCTCTCCCTCCCTCCCTCTCTCTCTCTCTCTCTCTCCCCCTCCCTCCCGCTCAGCGACACCAACGGCTTTCTCCCCTCCCCCCCCCCTCCCCTCCTGCTCAGCGGCACAAACGGCTGCCGAATTCTCCCTGGCTGAAGCACTTTCACACAGGTAGGAAGATGGTTTATTTAATCTTTTCTTGGCTTATAAATGTTTATTCAGGTTGGATTTATTTGTATAATATTTGTAGAAGTATAAATAAGGATTGATTGTCGAATTTAATGAGTTCCCTTCCCTCCCCCCCACTTCGTTCTGGATGCCTAATTTGTAACCTGCGCCTGATTTTTTAATGTGTAGAACAGGTTTTTCAGTTCTACAAAAATCTTCACTGGCTCCATTCTACTTTAGTTTGGAGTACATTTTCACTGTGGAAACTTTCAAATCAGGCGTCAGTGGCCGGACACCCCCCCTTTTGAAGAAAAAATTCTGTTCTAAAGTAGAACTGTTCTACCTGACTAGAACTGCAGAAAAAAAAATGTGGAGAATTGCGATTTCTAAAATAGTCCGTTCTCCACCAGTTGCTCCTAAAAATCAGGCGCGAATCATGTGGAAACTTGGGCCCTGTGTTTCTATGTCTATGTATTCGGAATAAGGTGGACGAATTAACTGTGCAGATAGCAGTTAACGGATATGACGTGGTTGGCATCACGGAGACATGGCTCCAGGGTGACCAAGGCTGGGAACTGAACATCCAAGGGTATTCAATATTTAGGAAGGAGAGTCAGAAAGGAAAAGGAGGCGGGGTGGCGTTGCTGGTTAAAGAGGAAATTAATGCAATTGTAAGGAATGACATTAGCTTGGATGATGTGGGATCGGTATGGGTGGAGCTACGGAATACCAAGGGGCAGAAAACGCTAGTGGGAGTTGTGTGCAGACCTCCAAAAAGTAGTAGTGATGTTGGGGAGGGCATCAAACAAGAAATTAGGGGTGCATGCAATAAAGGTGCAGCAGTTATCATGGATGACTTTAAATGCATATAGATTGGGCTAACCAAACTGGAAACAATACGGTGGAGGAGGATTTCCTGGAGTGCAGAAGGGATGGTTTTCTAGACCAATATGTCAAGGAATCAACTAGGTGAGAGGCCATCTTAGGTTGGGTGTTGTGTAATGAGAGAGGATTAATTAGCAATCTCGTTGTGCAAGGCCCCTTGGGGAAGAGTGACCATAATATGGTGGAATTCTACATTAGGATGGAGAATGAAACAGTTAATTCAGAGACCATGGTCCATAACTTAAAGGGTAACTTTGAAGGTATGATGCGTGAATTGGCTAGGATATATTGGCGAATGATACTAAAGGGGTTGACAGTGGATGGGCAATGGCAGACATTTAGAGACCGCATGGATGAACTACAACAATTATACATCCCTGTCTGGTGTAAAAATAAAAAAGGGAAGGTAGCTCAACCATGGCTATCAAGGGAAATCAGGGATAGTATTAAAGCCAAGGAAGTGGCATACAAATTGGCCAGAAATAGCTGCGAACCCGGGGACTGGGAGACATTTAGAACTCAGCAAAGGAGGAAAAAGGGTTTGATTAGGGCAGGGAAAAGAGAGTACGAGAGGAAGCTTGCAGGGACCATTAAAATGGACTGCAAAAGCTTCCATAGATATGTAAAGAGAAAAAAGTTAGTAAAGACAAACGTAGGTCCCCTGCAGTCAGAATCAGGGGAAGTCATAACTGGGAACAAAGAAATGGCAGACCAATTGAACAAGTACTTTGGTTCGGTATTCACTAAGGAGGACACCATCAACCTTCCGGATATAAAAGAGGTCAGAGAGTCTAGTAAGAAGGAAGAACTGAGGGAAATCCTTATTAGTCGGGAAATTGGATAAATTGATGGGATTGAAGGCTGATAAATCCCCAGGGCCTGATGGACTGCATCCCAGAGTACTTAAGGAGGTGGCCTTGGAAATAGCAGATGCATTGACAGTCATTTTCCAACATTCCATAGACTCTGGATCAGTTCCTATCGAGTGGAGGGTAGCCAATGTAACCCCACTTTTTAAAAAAGGAGGAAGAGAGAAAACAGGGAATTATAGACCGGTCAGCCTGACATCAGTAGTGGGTAAAATGATGGAATCAATTGTTAAGGATGTCATAGCAGTGCATTTGGAAAGATGTGACATGATAGGTCCAAGTCAGCATGGATTTGTGAAAGGGAAATCATGCTTGACAAATCTTCTGGAATTTTTTGAGGATGTTTCCAGTAGAGTGGACAAGGGAAAACCAGTTGATGTGGTGTATTTGGACTTTCAGAAGGCTTTCGATAAGGTCCCACACAAGAGATTAATGTGCAAAGTTAAAGCACATGGGATTGGGGGTAGTGTGCTGACGTGGATTGAGAACTGGTTGGCAGACAGGAAGCAAAGAGTAGGAGTAAATGGGTACTTTTCAGAATGGCAGGCAGTGACTAGTGGGGTGCCGCAAGGTTCTGTGCTGGGGCCCCAGCTGTTTACATTGTACATTAATGATTTAGACGAGGGGATTAAATGTAGTATCGCCAAATTTGCAGATGACACGAAGTTGGGTGGCAGTGTGAGCTGTGAGGAGGATGCTATGAGGCTGCAGAGTGACTTGGATAGGTTAGGTGAGTGGGCAAATGCATGGCAGATGAAGTATAATGTGGATAAATGTGAGGTTATCCACTTTGGTGGTAAAAACAGAGAGACAGACTATTATCTGAATGGTGACAGATTAGGAAAAGGGGAGGTGCAATGAGACCTGGGTGTCATGGTACATCAGTCACTGGCCACATCTGGAGTATTGTGTACAGTTTTGGTCTCCTAACTTGAGGAAGGACATGCTTGCTATTGAGGGAGTGCAGCAAAGTTTCACCAGACTGATTCCCGGGATGGCAGGACTGACATATCAAGAAAGATTGGATCAACTGGGCTTGTATTCACTGGAGTTCAGAAGAATGAGAGGGGATCTCATCGAGACGTTTAAAATTCTGACAGGTTTAGACAGGTTAGATGCAGGAAGAATGTTCCCAATGTTGGGGTAGTCCAGAACCAGGGGTCACAGTCGAAGGATAAGGGGTAAGCCATTTAAGACCGAGATGAGGAGAAACTTCTTCACCTGGAGAGTGGTGAACCCATGGAATTCTCTACCACAGAAAGTTGTTGAGGCCAATTCACTAAATATATTCAAAAAGGAGTTAGATGTAGTCCTTACTACTAGGGGGATCAAGGGGTATGGCGAGAAAGCAGGAATGGGGCACTGAAGTTGCATGTTCAGCCATGAACTCATTGAATGGCAGTGCAGGCTCGAAGGGCCGAATGGCCTACTCCTGCACCTATTTTCTATGTTTCTATGTTTCTAAAATAATATAGTCCTTAACACTGCTACCTTGCTGTTATTCTAAATTGTAATAATCCATCAGCTCTCCGAATACAATGTCAGTGACCTGGCAAATGCATGCCTGGATGGCACTCTGTTAAAGGTCCCCTGTGGCTGCTTGAAATGAACCAGTGGCACAAAATTGAGTGCGGTGGTACTTTGACAGCCACTGGCAATGTTGTTTGGACAGATGATCTTGGCTGCTGTTCTTGCAGAAACTTCTTTCATGAGCCTTACTCTTTTCATGCAGAGCTCCTCACTCAGATCTTGATAAGATCTGTACGGCCTATAGACTTTTATACTAATAGCAACAGCTCCAACTGTGCTGCAAACTAATATCAGCTCATGCTGGCAACAGATATGACTTATTTATTTTGATGTTACTTACCCGGAATTGGGTATGCATTGGGAGCATTAATCACATAATTTTATCCACCTAGGCCATATCATTTCAATATATGGGAAGATCAGGCAAGTGAATTACAAAATTACAAAAATACAGGACAGGTGTTTCTGCGGCTGCAGATGAGATGCCAGGATGTTATGTTGCCTCCCTGGTGCAGCGTGGAGGCCCCGACCTGCGAGAGACCATCAGCGGCAGATCGGGGCCATAAAAGGAACGGCGGCCAGGGGCAGAGTGGCGGCATGCCACTGCAAGGTACAGCGCGAGCTAGTGCAGGAGGGCGACGACAACAAAGAGGGACGCCAGTAAGGTCCAGGTCGGTGATTGGAGCGTGGGCAGACACAGCAGGACCGGTGAGGTCGGAGCGAAGGAGCGGCGAGAGATTGTTGAGGGACGTGATCGGGGCCAGAAGAGAGGGCACAGGGGCAGCACGGGCCAGCCCACACTGCGATATGTGTGCGCACTAGGTCCGTGCAGCAGAGCTGTTCTTCAGTCGGCTTGTGTAATCCTTGCCACTGGACCAAGACCCAGCTCTGTCAAGCCTATGTAGTGGCTGGTGTGCAACGGCCACCATATATTAAAAAAATCCATGCACAGGCATCTTCCACCCTTCAAGATGTTGTTCGGGATCTGGACTATTAGGTCCTTCATTGAAACACCTGTGAACTCATCCCTTTTTGGCGTGGAAGCAAGTCATCCTCGTTTCGAGGGACTGCCTATGATGATGATGCCATGGTTAAGGAATTCACTAAATGACTGCAGAACATCCTGAGGGGGGAGGGTGAACAGCCAGAGTTTGTGATCCATCATCTACATTGGCAGTCCCTTGAAATCAAGGAAGACTTGCTTCCACTCTAAAACTGAGTTCTCAGGTGACTGAAAGTCCAATACGGTGGAACAGACAGTGGTTGAAAGAAGGGTGGGTGATATTGTGTGCCTAACACAGATGAGGCTGCACACAGGGAGGTTAAAGTAACAGTGACCTCAGTCTTTATTAAGACACTCCAGAGTGAGGAACAGGCCTTAGGGGCCGGCTTATATACAGTGCTCCCAAGGAATGCTGGGATCCCTTAGGACTTCAGGGGATGCACTCCCTGGTGGCGGAACATGGGAGTGCATGCTTTACAGATACACAACATCACATCCCTCCCAAAGTCAAAGTGAAAACTATTTACAAGGTGAGGCGGTCGGGAGCCTTTCTTTCCCTGGTGGACCGCCTCGGTACAAATGTCTGTTCTGGTGTATTGGCTATGCCCTCGCTGGGCTGGCGTGTTGTTGGCCCTGCAGGGCTGCTGGGTGAGCCTGGCCTTGCTGGGCTGTTGGGCGTGATGGGTTCAATTTCCTGGTTCGGGGTGGCGGGGTGGTATCATTGATCCTTTGGGTGTGTGTTGTGGGCTCGAAAAAGATGGTGTCCACTGTGGGTTGTTCAGGGCAGTCTGTGAACCACAGCCTCGTTTGGTCCAGGTGCTTTCTGCAAATTTGTCCATTGTCTAGTTTGACTACAAGCACCCTACTCCCTTCTTTAGCTATCACCGTGCCCGCGATCTACTTGGGACCATGTCCATAGTTTAGCACATACACAGGGTCATTCAGATCAATTTCCCGTGACACAGTGGCACGACCATCGTTTACATTTTGTTGCTGCCGCCTGCTCTCTACCTGATCATGCAGGTTGGGGTGAACCAGCGAGAGTCTGGTTTTAAGTGTCCTTTTCATGAGTAGCTCAGCTGGAGGCACCACTGTGAGTGAGTGGGGTCTCGTGCGGTAGCTGAGCAGTACTCGGGACAGGCGGGTTTGGAGTGAGCCTTCTGTGACTCGTTTGAGGCTCTGTTTGATTGTTTGTACTGCCCGCCCTGCCTGCCCATTGGAGGCTGGTTTAAATGGGGCCGAGGTGACATGTTTGATCCCATTGTGGGTCATGAATTCTTTAAATTCGGCACTGGTGAAACATGGCCCGTTGTCACAGACCAGTATGTCAGGCAGGCCGTGGGTGGCAAACATGGCCCTCAGGCTTTCAATGGTGGCGGTGGCGGTGCTTCCCGACATTGTTTTACATTCAATCCATTTTGAAAAAGCATCCACCACCACCAGAAACATTTTACCGAGAAACGGGCCCGCATAGTCGACATGGATCCTCGACCATGGTCTGGAGGGCCAGGACCACAAACTTCGTGGTGCCTCTCTGGGCGCGTTGCTCAACTGAGCACACATGCTGCATTGCCGTACACAGGACTCTTAGTCAGAGTCGATACCCGGCCACCACACGTGGGATCTGGCTATCGCTTTCATCATTTCTATACCCGGGTGTGTGCTGTGGAGATCTGAGATGAACATCTCCCTGCCCTTTTTGGGTAGCACTACGCGGTAACCCCACAACAGGCAGTCTGCCTGAATGGACAGCTTGTCCTTTCGCCGCTGGTACGGCTTGATTGGCTCTTGCATTTCAACGGGGATGCTGGTCAGCTCCCATGCAGTACACAGTTTTTTACTAGGGACAGCAGAGGATCTTGGCTGGTCCAAGTCCTAATCTGGCAGGCCGTGACAGGTGATTTATCATTTTCAAACACTTTCATGACCATCAACAAGTCTGCGGGCTGCGCCACCATCAAGTTTGCAGGCTGCGCCATTTCCACCCCCGTGGTGGGCAGTGGTAGCCGACTGAGAGCATCCGCAGAGTTCTCGGTGCCTGGCCTGTGGAAGATGGTATAGTTATACGCTGATAGCGCGAGTGCCCACCTTTGTATGCGGGCTGACGCATTAGTATTTATCCCCTTGTTTTCAGCGAACAGGGATATGAGGGGCTTGTGATCGGTTTCCAGCTCAAATTTGAGGCCAAGCAGGTACTGATTCATTTTCTTTACCCCGAACACACACACTAATGCCTCTTTTTCAATCATGCTATAGGCTCTCTTGGTCTTAGACCAGCTCCTGGAGGCATAGGTGACAGGTTGCAACTTCCCTACAACGTTAGCTTGTTGTAATACACACCCGACTCCGTACAACGACACATCACATGCTAGCACAAGTCTTTTACACGGGTTATACAATACAAGCAGCTTGTTGGACCATAAAATGTTTCTGGCTTTCTCAAAAGCAATTACTTGGCTTTTTCCCCATACCCAGTTCTCACCTTTACGCAATAACACATGTCGGGGCTCTAAGAGACTGCTTAACCCCGGTAGGAAGTTACCAAAATAGTTGAGGAGTCCCAGGAACGACCGCAGCTCCGTGACGTTCTGGGCACATTCCTGATAGCCTCTGTCTTGGCGTCTGTGGGCCGAATGCTGTCCGCCACGATCTTTCTCCCCAAAAACTCCACTTCTGTTGCCATGAAGACGCATTGCGACCTCTTCAGCCGCAGCCCTACACGATCCAGTCACTGGAGGATCTCCTCCAAGTTTTATAGGTGTTCGACGGTGTCCCGATCCGTGACCAATATGTCGTCCTGAAAAACCACCTTGCGTGTTAATGACTTGAGTAGGCTCTTTATGTTTCTCTGGAAGATCGCTGCAGCCGACTGAATTCCAAACGGGCATCTGTTGTAGATGAACAGTCCCTTGTGCATGTTGATGCAGGTGAGGCACTTTGAAGATTCCTCCAGCTTCTGCGACATGTAGGCCGAAGTCAGGTCGAGCTTGGTAAATGTCTTGCCTCCTGCCAGCATCGCAAATAGGTCGTCTGCCTTGGGCAGCGGGTATTGGTCCTGTCGCGGGAAACGATTAATAGTTACTTTATAATCGCCGCAAATCCTGACCGTGCCATCACTTTTGAGTACTGGAACAATCTGGCTGGCCCACTCGCTGAATTCCACTGGGGAGATGATGCCCTTGCGTTGCAGCCTGTCCAGCTCGATTTCCACTCTCTCCCTCATCATGTGAGGTACCTTGTGGTGAATGGGTCGTGCCTCTGGGACCAAGTGGATCCGCACCTTCGCCCCGGAAAAGTTTCCAATGCCTGGCTCAAAAAGGGAAGGAAATTTGTTTAGAACCTGGGTACATGAGGCCTCATCGACATGTGATAGCACTTGGATGTCATCCCAGTTCCAACGGATTTTACCCAGCCAGCTCCTTCCAAGCAGTGTTGGGCCATCGCCCGGGATAATCCAGAGTGGCAGTTCGTGCACCGTGCCCTCATAGGTGACCTTGACCATGGTGCTGCCCAGGACAGTGATAAGCTCTTTGGTGTACTTTCTCAGTTTCATGTGGATGGGGTTCAGGGCTGGTTTGAGTACCTTGTTGCACCACAGTCTCTCAAAGATCTTTTTACTCATGATGGATTGGATAGCGCCCGTGTTCAGTTCCATGGCTGCAGGTAAGCCATTCAATTTTACATTTAGCATTATAGGTGGACATTTCTTCGAAAATGTGTGCACCCCGTGTACTTCAGCATCTGCCTCCTCTTTCTGAGGCTCGAAATTGCTTTGATCCACCATGAACCGATCTTCCTCTGCCACGTGGTGGTTAGCAGGTTTTGCAGAGCTTGCAGCTCATCTGCAAGCTTGGTGGAGGTGCCCCATTGTTCCACAGCTCTTACAAACATATCCTTTGAAGCTGCATGAATAGGCTGAATGGAAGCCTCCACAACGCCAACAAGGTGTGAATTGCCTTGCATTCATCCTTTGTTGCGGACTCTGAGTCATCTGGGTCATCTGAGGTCTGCTGGCAGTTGCAGACTCGTGGTTTCTGCCCTGTACATTTCTGCTCGCACACACAGTTCCAGTTAATTTATGAACATTGCTAGCACTTGTGTGCTGAGAGATTTGTTTGGTGTTATCACTGATGGACATAAACGCCTGTGCTATCGCCAATGGCCTTACTGAGGGTCGGTACAGTCAAAAGTTTTCATAGGATGGTCTCGTGGCCAATGCCCAGTACAAAAAAGTCTCTGAGCATTTGCTCCAGGTAGCCATCAAACTCACATTGTCCTGCAAGTCACCTTAGCTCGGCGACGTAGCTCGCCACTTCCTGACCTTCAGATCGCTGGCACGTGTAGAACCGATACCTCGCCATCAGCACACTCTCCCTCGGGTTAAGATGCTCCCAAACCAGTGTACACAGCTCCTCATATGACTTATCTGTGGGTTTCACCGGAGCCAGAAGATTCTTCATGAGGCTGTATGTCGGTGCCCTGCAGACCGTGAGGAGGACCGCTCTCCTTTTTGCAGCGCTTCCTTCTCCGTCCAGCTCGTTGGCTACAAAGTACTGGTCTAGCCATTCGACATAGGCTTCCCAGTCCTCACCCTCCGAGAACTTCTCCAGGATGCCCACAGTTTGCTGCATCTTTGCGTTGGATTCGTAAACTCGTCGACAGTTATTGTGTTCCTAACACAGATGAGACTGCACACTGGGAGGTTAAAGTACAGTGACCTCAGTCTTTATTAAGACACTCCAGAGTGAGGAACAGGCCTTAGGGGCCAGCTTATATACAGTGCTCCCAAGGAATGCTGGGATCCCTTGGGACTTCAGGGGATGCGCTCCCTAGTGGCGGAACATGGGATTGCACGCTTTACAGATGCACAACAGGTGAGGAGTCTGATTTGCCGCATGCTCCTTCTGCTGTCTGCACTTGATTTCTGCATGCTCTCGGCGACGAGACGCGAGGTGCTCAGTGCCCTCCCACTCTTCCTCCACTTAGGGCGGTCTTGGGCCAAGGATTCGCAGGTGCTGGTGGGAATGTTGCACTTTATCCGTATTGGTACCAACAACATAGGTAGAAAAAAGAATGAGCTCCTGCAGGCAGATTTTAGGGAGCAAGGAAAGAGATTAAAAGTCAAGATCGCAAAGGAAATAATCTCTGGATTATTCCCTGTGTCATGAGCTAGTGAGTGTAGAAATAGAAAGATAGAGCAGATGAATGAGTAGCTGGAGAGATGGTGCAGGAGGGAGGGCTTCAGATTCCTGGGGCATTAGGACTGGTTCAGGGGAAGGTGGGACCTGTACAGAAGGGATGAGTTGCATCTCAACTGAGCCGGAACCAATATCATTGCGAGGGGGTTTGCTAGTGCTGTTGGGAAGGATTTAAACTTTAATTTGGAAGGGGGATGGCTACCAGGTTGTAGCATTCGAAAGGAGAAACAAAGTGCACAAAAGATGGGGAGAGACAGTTAGCACTAGAGTAAGAAATAGTAAGGAATTAGATGGGGTCAGACTAAGAGAGAACACAAGAAGGTCTAAGATAGATTTACAGGCATGTGTGTTAATGCACGAAGCATGGTAAATAAGGTGAGCTGCAGGCGCAGATAACCACATGGGAATATGATGTTGCGGCGATAACAGAGACCTGGCTCAAAAAAGGGCACGATTGGATTTGAAATATCCCTGGATATAAGGTGGGAGAAATTCGAGTGCGCTAACTTTTAAAAGTAGAAAAAATTAGCGACGGGCTAGTGCTCCAGGAAGGAAGTGGAGTGCTAACTCAGGCGCTCCACTTCCTTCCTGGAGCACAAGAGGCAGCAGGCGAGGTGGTAAGTTGAGCAGCGCTGCACTCTGGGACATGCAGCGCTGCTACATTGAAAGGCTCATTCCATCTCTTAAAGGGAAGGGCCATTGCTGCAGGCTCTGCAAAATAAATACTTACCTTCTCCCCGATGGCAGCCATGATCCAGCCCGATCAGACCGATGCACTGAAGCAGAGTGCCGGGCTGATCAATCGTGGTCAAAGAAGAGTGGCAACAAACCTGAAAGAGAACAGGTAATTTATTTTTTTTTACTTACCTCAGCCACGTCACCTTTAATCATTGCCCTCGAAGTGCCCGGCCTCCCGATGGACACCTCCTGCAGCTGTCGGTGTTTTCGCCCGGCGGATCTAGGGCCCTATCGGGGCGATGCGCGTGGCAATGATATCACGATCTCCGGGCGAAGGAGATCAGGGTGCACCACCGGCGCAACCTCCCGCCGAATATGGCGGGAGTCAATGTTATTGTTGCGCTCGGTCGGTACCTGGTTAGCGTCCCGTTATCGCTCCCTGGAGGCAATAACGGAAGGTGCTAAGGAGGTCAATTTCTGGGCCAAGGTATTCAGGAAAGATAGGGAAGGAAAGAAAGGAAGTGGGGTGGCAGTATTGATTAAGGAGAATATTACAGCGCTGGAGAGAAAGGATGTCCTGGAGGGGTCAAGGACAGAATCTATGTGGTTAGAATTAAGAAATAATAGAGGTGCCATTGCACTCCTAGCTGTATTCTATATGCTGCCAACTAGTGGGAAAGATATAGAGGAGCAAATTTGCAGGGAAATTACAGAGAGATGCAAGAACTATAGAGTAGTAACAATGGGGGAATTCAATTATCCTAATATAAACAGGGATAGTAATATAGTGTAAAGGGCAGAGGGGGGGAAGAATATCTGAAGTGTGTTCAGGGGAACTTTCTTCATCAGTACATTTCCGGCTCAATGAGGAAGGAGGCATTCTGGGGAATGAGGTGGGTCAAGTGAAGCAAGTGTCAGTAGGGGAACATTTAGGGAACAGCAAACTTTGGGCTAGAACCTCCACTTTTATGCTTATCGTCCAAAAATGGGTGTTATTTCCGGCGTGGGCGTTAAAAAAGGGTTTTCAGATCGCCGGCTTCTCGGCCATTCTCAAAACACCTAGTTTCCATTTTTCAAAATGGCTGTTACCGCAAGCGATATCAAATGGGCAGTAGCATTAAATTTTTCTGACCCACTGCCGTAAAGTGTGGCCGTCCTTTGCAACGGCATGGCAACGCTTGATTCCCGCGATTCAGGAGGTCACGTGTCATCATGACATGCGCAGAAGAGGAGACAGAGAGAGAGGAAGCTCAGAGGGACTGAAGGCATGTGTGGCTGTGGTGTGTGCTTGTTTGGCTGTTGTGAGAGGAACGACGGAGATTCACCAGCAGCAAAAAGCCTACTAAGCACCAAGAACATAGTTGGCACCGAGTTTTTGTCCAACAAATAAGATATAACATGGAAGGGATGAAGGGGCCCTGGAGCTGGTAGCCAGGAACACTGGTGGCAGAGGGCTCCCAGTGGTCTCGGAGCGCCGCACTGCACCCCAAGGTGATGCATCCCATTGCCAACCACACGAGAGCCAGCAGCAACATCTTGCTTATGGCTCGGAGCACGCTCCCACCTCGGGACTGTCCTCTCCCGTATCCGTCCAAGCAGCACTTCGGCTGTCACCACCCCCACCCCCCCCCCACCCAATGAAGCATTGCCTGAGGACCTCCTCGGCCAGGCGGCTTGGAGTCAGGAGGGGAAGGGGTAGAGGTGGGGAGGAGAAGTGGGGCCAGGGTAGGGGGGAGGGTTGGTTTGTACAGAAATACTGATGATTTCAGACTAACCTTCAGTTTAAATGTTTTTTATTTAACAAAACCTTGCAGCACATTGGCTCAGATAGCTGCACCATTACACGCTGGTGATTCCTTAACATCAAAGGGTATAATCACACTTAACTTCAATCAACTTAAACTTTAACTGCCACCAAGGTGATGCCCACCATTGATGTATGACCTGCACACCCAGCACTGTGTCAGCCTTGTAAATAAGACCAATGTTCTTCCAGGCAAAGTGATCATTGACATAAGGCTCTTGCAGCTATCATGCCACCATGGGCCCTTTCATGCAATCTACAGGGGGGCGGGGTCATGGCTTCAGCATCAACCTGATTGCCTGGCCCGATGTCAGCGTCCGCCTCCTCGTCCTCCTCTTCCTCTCTCTGGTGAGGTGGACTGTCAGACTCATCAGGCAAATCTTGACCCCCCCACTGATAACCAAGTTGTGTAACATGGAGCACACCACCACGAAGTGAGTTACCTGCTCAGGGTGGTATTGGAGCTCGCCTCCTGAGTGGTCCAGGCATCTAAAGCGCTGCTTCAGCACTGCAATGGTTTTCTCCACGATATTGCAAGTTGCTCTGTGGCTCTCATTTTATCGCCTCTCGGCCTCGGTGTGGGTGTCATGCAGGGGGGGTCATCAGCCAGGTGGCGAGGCCATATCCTTTGTCCCCAAGCATCCAGCATTGACCTTGTGGCTTATTGTTAAACAAGTCAGATACAGTGCTCTCACACAGGATGTGAGCATCATGGATGCTGCCTGGAAACTGAGCATTCACTGCCAGTATAATTTGCTGGACATTCGGGGTGTGGAATCCCTTGCGGTTCCTGAAAACCTCTGCATCCTGAAAAGGTGCCCGCATCGCAATGTGCGTACAGACTATTGCTCCCTGCACCTTGGGGAAGTTTGCAATTCTGGAGAATCCTAGACCTGGTCATAGGGAAGCTGATCAAGTCCCTCCTGCATGCGTACAGGGCTTCAGTTACCTGTCTAATGCAGCAATGTGTGGCATGCTGAGAAAGTCCGCAAAGGTCACCAGTTGTGGCCTGAAAAGAACTCGGGTGTAGGACGACAGTGCCATGGTGACTTTGACCTCGATGGATAGTGCAGTTCTGATGGTGCTGGCAGGCTGCATATCTGCCTTTATCAGCTGGCATACCTTAGTGATAACCTCTTTGTGGAAGCGCAGTCTCCGAAGGCAGGTGGTGTTGGGCAAGTCGAGGTAAGAATGCATCTACTTGTACTTGCAGTGGGTGTAATGTCTGGTCCTCCTCATCTGTCTGTCACTTCGTACATTGTGCACATAATGCAGTGGAGTGTTCCTTCGGCGATGTTGAGTCTGCTGCATGTCACCAAGAGAGGGTAAGAAAGGACAGGCCCCATTACAGCAGCTCTCTGTTTTCCACTGATTGCTCACAAATAAGGAATGTCCCGACGAACACTTCAATTCCAATGTGGTCAAGATGTTTTCAGAGATGTTCACATCAACTCCAACGACCTGCAGAGTACATCTGAACTCCGGCGAGGTTGAAGCACATCAGCCTTTGAAAGGACGCGACATATGAGCTACAACATGGCGTCCATAATGCTGTGATTCGTTCCGGTTAGTTCTACTTTTTGTGGGCGGTTTTTTGAGCGAGCGATATTGTGGGCGAAATGTGTGCAAGGTGGTGAAATTAACGATGGGCGATCTCCATGGCTGCTAGTTTGGGTAAATATGCTCTTTATGACAAAAATCAGTGGGCGGGTGTTAATATTGAATCTCGGCGTTAATTTTACGTGGAAAGTAACGCTGGGCAATATTAAGGGCATTGATTTCACCCATTCTGCTGATTCCGCCCCAAAAAAGTAGGCGGGTGGTAATATTTTTTCTCAGCGTTAAGCACATGGGAAAAGTAACGTTCGGTGATAAGTTTACGAAAAATGCCCGCCAGTTTCCATTTTGTGCCAAAATGGGCGATATATGGGCGTTATACGTCATTTTGGCGGTAAAATGGGCGTTAAGTGGGCGTTAAGCAGGCAAAAAAATTGGAGGTTCGAGCCCATGGTATCATAAGGTTTAGATTAGCTATGGAAAAGGGCAGAGAGCAATCTAGAGTAAAAATACTTAATTAGAGAAAGACAAATTTCAGTGGGTTGAGAACAGATCTGGCCTGGGTAAATTGGAATCAAAGATTGGCAGGCAAAACTGTAATTGAATAATAGGCTGCCTATAAGGAGATGGTTCGGGTACAGTCGATGAACATTCCCATGAGAGGGAAAGGTAGGGAGACTAAAGCCAGAGCTCCCTGGATGATGAAAGAGACAGAGAGGAAGATGAAGCAGTAAAGGACTGCATATGACAGATGTCAGGTTGAGAACACAAGTGACAATTAGGCCGAATATAGAAAGTTCTGAGGGGAAATGAAAAAGAAAATAAGAGAAGCAAAGCGAGAGCATGAGACTATATTGGCAGCTAACATTAAAGGGAATTCGAAAGTCTTCTATAGGCACATAAATAATAAACAGGTAGTAAGAGGAGGGGTTGGGCCGATTAGGAGGCATGGAGGCAGAGGGCATTGCTGAGGTACTAAATGAGTACTTTGCATCTGTCTTCACCAAGGATGAAAATGCAACCAAAGTCATAGTGAAAAAGAAGGTAATGAAGATACTGGATGAGATAAAAATTGATAAAGAGGAGGTACAGGTTGAATGTCCGAAATTCGGAAACCTCGGGACTGAAGCCGTTCCGGATTCTCAGTATTTCCGGATTTTAGAACATCTTTGCCTGGGCCGAGGTAGGTGAGGTCAGGCAGCCGAGGTAAGGGGGTGAGGTCAGTCCGCCGAGGTAAGGGTGGTGGGGGGGGGGGGGCGGAAGGCGAGGTCAGGCTGCCGAGGTAAAGGAGGGGACAGCCGGCGCGAGGTCGGGGTGAAGTCAGGCCACCGAGGGCCGGAGCGAAGTCGGGACGGGGCAAGGTCGGGCTGGAGTGAAGTCGGGTCGGACGAAGTTGGGGCGAAGTCGGGCTGGGGCAAAGTCGGGCCGGGGTGAAGTCAGGCCGGGGCGAAGTCGGGCCAGGGCGAAGTCGGGCCGGGGCGAAGTCAGGTCGGGGCGAAGTCAGGCCGGGGCGAAGTCGGGCCAGGGCGAAGTCAGGTCGGGGCGAAGTCAGGCCGGGGCGAAGTCAGGCCGGGGCGAAGTCAGGTCGGGGCGAAGTCGGGCCGGGGCGAAGTCGTGGGCGAAGTCAGGCCGGTGCGAAGTCAGGCCGGGGCGAAGTCGGGTCGGGGCGAAGTCAGGTCGGGGCGAAGTCAGGCCGGGGCGAAGTCAGGCCGGGGCGAAGTCGGGCCGGGGCGAAGTCAGGCCGGGGCGAAGTCGGGCCGGTGCGAAGTCAGGCCGGGGCGAAGTCGGGTCGGGGCGAAGTCAGGCCGGGGCGAAGTCAGGCCGGGGCGAAGTCAGGCCGGGGCGAAGTCGGGCCGGGGCGAAGTCGGGCCGGGGCGAAGTCGGGCCGGGGCGAAGTCAGGTCGGGGCGAAGTCAGGCCGGGGCGAAGTCGGGCCGGGGCGAAGTCAGGTCGGGGCGAAGTCAGGCCGGGGCGAAGTCAGGCCGGGGCGAAGTCAGGCCGGGGCGAAGTCAGGCCGGGGCGAAGTCAGGTCGGGGCGAAGTCAGGCCGGGGCGAAGTCGGGCCGGGGCGAAGTCGGGCCGGGGCGAAGTCGGGCCGGGGCGAAGTCGGGCCGGGGCGAAGTCGGGCCGGGGCGAAGTCAGGTCGGGGCGAAGTCAGGCCGGGGCGAAGTCAGGCCGGGGCGAAGTCAGGTCGGGGCGAAGTCAGGCCGGGGCGAAGTCGGGTCGGGGCGAAGTCAGGTCGGGGCGAAGTCAGGTCGGGGCGAAGTCGGGCCGGGGCGAAGTCGGGCCGGGGCGAAGTCGGGCCGGGGCGAAGTCGGGCCGGGGCGAAGTCGGGCCGGGGCGAAGTCAGGTCGGGGCGAAGTCAGGCCGGGGCGAAGTCAGGCCGGGGCGAAGTCAGGCCGGGGCGAAGTCGGGCCGGGGCGAAGTCAGGTCGGGGCGAAGTCAGGCCGGGGCGAAGTCGGGTCGGGGCGAAGTCGTGGGCGAAGTCAGGCCGGGGCGAAGTCAGGCCGGGGCGAAGTCAGGCCGGGGCGAAGTCGGGCCGGGGCGAAGTCAGGTCGGGGCGAAGTCAGGCCGGGGCGAAGTCGGGTCGGGGCGAAGTCAGGTCGGGGCGAAGTCAGGCCGGGGCGAAGTCAGGTCGGGGCGAAGTCGGGCCGGGGCGAAGTCAGGTCGGGGCGAAGTCAGGCCGGGGCGAAGTCGGGTCGGGGCGAAGTCAGGTCGGGGCGAAGTCGTGGGCGAAGTCAGGCCGGGGCGAAGTCAGGCCGGGGCGAAGTCAGGCCGGGGCGAAGTCGGGCCGGGGCGAAGTCGTGGGCGAAGTCAGGCCGGGGCGAAGTCAGGCCGGGGCGAAGTCAGGCCGGGGCGAAGTCAGGCCGGGGCGAAGTCAGGCCGGGGCGAAGTCGGGCCGGGGCGAAGTCGGGCCGGGGCGAAGTCGTGGGCGAAGTCAGGCCGGGGCGAAGTCAGGCCGGGGCGAAGTCAGGCCGGGGCGAAGTCAGGCCGGGGCGAAGTCAGGCCGGGGCGAAGTCGGGTCGGGGCGAAGTCAGGTCGGGGCGAAGTCGTGGGCGAAGTCAGGCCGGGGCGAAGTCAGGCCGGGGCGAAGTCAGGCCGGGGCGAAGTCGGGTCGGGGCGAAGTCAGGCCGGGGCGAAGTCGGGTCGGGGCGAAGTCAGGCCGGGGCGAAGTCGGGTCGGGGCGAAGTCGGGCCGGGGTGAAGTTGGGCCGGGGTGAAGTCAGGGCGAAGTTGGGTCGGGGCGAGGTCGGGGCGAGGTCGGGCCGGGGCGAGGTCGGGGTGAAGTCGGGTCGGGGCGAAGTCGGGCCGGGGTGAAGTCAGGGCGAAGTCGGGTCGGGGCGAGGTCGGGCCGGGGCGAGGTCGGGGTGAAGTCGGGGTGAAGTCGGGGTGAAGTTGGGTCGGGGCGAAGTCGGGCCGGGGTGAAGTCGGGCCGGGGTGAAGTTGGGCCGGGGTGAAGTCAGGGCGAAGTTGGGTCGGGGCGAGGTCGGGGCGAGGTCGGGCCGGGGCGAGGTCGGGGTGAAGTCGGGGTGAAGTTGGGCCGGGGTGAAGTCGGGGTGAAGTCGGGCCGGGGTGAGGTCGGGGTGAAGTCGGGGTGAAGTTGGGCCGGGGTGAGGTCGGGGTGAAGTCGGGGTGAAGTTGGGCCGGGGTGAGGTCGGGGCGAAGTCGGGGTGAAGTCGGGCCGGGGCGAGGTCGGGGTGAAGTCGGGCTGGGGTGAGGTCGGGGTGAAGTCGGGCCGGGGCGAAGTCGGGGTGAAATTGGGCCGGGGTGAGGGCGGGGTGAAGTCGGGCCGGGGCGAGGTCGGGGTGAAGTTTCGCCGGAGCGAGGTCGGGGCGAAGTCGGGGTGAAGTCGGACCGGGGCGAGGTCGGGGTGAAGTTGGGGCGGAGCGAGGTCGGGGCGAGGTCGGGGTGAAGTCGGGCCGGGGCGAGGTCGGGGCGAGGTCGGGGTGAAGTCGGACCGGGACGAGGTCGGGGTGAAGTCGGGGTGAAGTCGGACCGGGCAAGGTCGGGGTGAAGTTGGGCCGGGGCGAGGTCGGTGCGAGGTCGGGGTGAAGTCGGACCGGGGCGAGGTCGGGGTGAAGTCGGAACGGGGCGAGGTCGGCGCGAGGTCGGGGTGAAGTCGGAACGGGGCGAGGTCGGGGCGAGGTCGGGGTGAAGTCTGGCCGGGGTGAGGTCGGGGTGAAGTCAGGCCGGGGTGAGGTCGGGGCGAGGTCGGGGCGAAGTCGGGGTGAAGTCGGACCGGGGCGAGGTCAGGGTGAAGTCAGACAACGGCGAGGTCGGGGTGAAGTCAGGCCGGGGTGAGGTCGGGGCGAGGTCGGGGCGAAGTCGGGGCGAGGTCGGGGCGAAGTCGGGGCGAGGTCGGGGTGAAGTCGGGCCGGGGCGAGGTCGGGGTGAAATCGGGGTGAAGTCGGACCGGGGCGAGGTCGGGGTGAAGTCGGGGTGAAGTCGGGCCGGGGCGAGGTCAGGGTGAAGTCAGACAACGGCGAGGTCGGGGTGAAGTCAGGCCGGGGTGAGGTCGGGGCGAGGTCGGGGCGAAGTCGGGGCGAGGTCGGGGCGAGGTCGGGGCGAAGTCGGGGCGAGGTCGGGGTGAAGTCGGGCCGGGGCGAGGTCGGGGTGAAATCGGGGTGAAGTCGGGCTGGGGCGAGGTCGGGGTGAGGTCGGACCGGGGCGAGGTCGGGGTGAAGTCGGGCCGGGGCGACGTCGGGGTGAAGTCGGGGTGAAGTCGGGGTGAAGTCGGGCCGGGGCGAGGTCGGGGTGAGGTCGGGGTGAAGTCGGACCGGGGCGAGGTCGGGGTGAAGTCGGGCCGGGGCGAGGTCGGGGTGAAGTCGGGGTGAAGTCGGGGTGAAGTCGGGCCGGGGCGAGGTCGGGGCGAGGTCGGGGTGAAGTTGGGCCGGGGTGAAGTCAGGGTGAAGTCGGGCCGGGCCGAGGTCGGGGCGAAGTCGGGGTGAAGTTGGGCCGGGGCAAGGTCGGGGTGAAGTTGGGCCGGGGCGAAGTCAGGGTGAAGTCGGGCCGGGCCGAGGTCGGGGCGAGGTCGAGGTGAAGTCGGGCCGGAGCGAGATCGGGGCGAGGTCGAGGTGAAGTCGGGCCGGGGCGAGGTCGGGGCGAAGTCGAACCGGGGCGAAGTCGGGGTGAAGTCGGGGTGAAGTCGGGGTGAAGTCGGGCCGGGGTGAGGTCGGGGCGAAGTCGAACCGGGGCGAAGTCGGGGTGAAGTCGGGGTGAAGTCGGGCCGGGGTGAGGTCGGGGCGAGGTCGGGGCGAGGTCGGGGTGAAGTCGGTCCGGAGCGAGGTCGGGGTGAAGTCGGGCCGGGCCGAGGTCGGGGCGAGGTCGGGGCGAGGTCGGGGTGAAGTCGGGCCGGGGCGAGGTCGGGGCGAAGTCGGGGTGAAGTCGGGGTGAAGTCGGGCCGGGGCGAGGTCGGGGTGAAGTCGGGCCGGGGTGAGGTCGGGGCGAAGTCGGGGTGAAGTCGGGGTGAAGTCGGGGTGAAGTCGGGCCGGGGTGAGGTCGGGGCGAGGTCGGGGCGAAGTCGGGGTGAAGTCGGGCCGGGGTGAGGTCGGAGTGAAGTCGGGGTGAAGTCGAACCGGGGCGAGGTCAGGGTGAAGTCGGACCACGGCGAGGTTGGGGTGAAGTCAGGCCGGGGCGAGGTCGGGGTGAAGTCGGGCCGGGGCGAGGTCGGGGTGAAATCGGGGTGAAGTCGGACCGGGGCGAGGTCGGGGTGAAGTCGGGGTGAAGTCGGGCCGGGGCGAGGTCGGGGCGAGGTCGGGGTGAAGTTGGGCCGGGGTGAAGTCAGGGTGAAGTCGGGCCGGGCCGAGGTTGGGGCGAAGTCGGGGTGAAGTTGGGCCGGGGCAAGGTCGGGGTGAAGTTGGGCCGGGACAAGGTCGGGGTGAAGTCGGACCGGGGCGAAATCGGGGTGAAGTCGGGTTGGGGCGAAGTCAGGGTGAAGTCGGGCCACGCCGAGGTCGGGGCGAGGTCGAGGTGAAGTCGGGCCGGAGCGAGGTCGGGGCGAAGTCGAGGTGAAGTCGGGCCGGGGCGAGGTCGGGGCGAAGTCGGACCGGGGCGAGGTCGGGGTGAAGTCAGGGTGAAGTCGGGGTGAAGTCGGGCCGGAGTGAGGTCGGGGCGAGGTCGGGGCGAGGTCGGGGCGAAGTCGGGCCGGGGCGAGGTCGGGGCGAGGTCGGGGCGAGGTCGGGGTGAAGTCGGGCCGGGGCGAGGTCGGGGCGAAGTCGGACCGGGGCGAGGTCGGGGTGAAGTCAGGGTGAAGTCGGGGTGAAGTCGGGCCGGAGTGAGGTCGGGGCGAGGTCGGGGCGAGGTCGGGGCGAAGTCGGGCCGGGCCGAGGTCGGGGCGAGGTCGGGGCGAGGTCGGGGTGAAGTCGGGCCGGGGCGAGGTCGGGGTGAAGTCGGGCCGGGCCGAGGTCGGGGCGAAGTCGGGGTGAAGTCGGGCCGGGGCGAGGTCGGGGTGAAGTCGGGCCGGGCCGAGGTCGGGGCGAAGTCGTGGTGAAGTCGGGTCGGGGCGAGGACGGGGCGAGGTCGGGGCGAGGTCGGGGTGAGGTCGGGGCGAAGTCGGGTCGGGGCGAAGTCAGGGTGAAGTCGCGGTGAAGTCGGGGTGAAGTCGGGCCGGGGCGAGGTCGGGGTGAAGTCAGGCCGGGGTGAGGTCGGGGCGAAGTCGGGGTGAAGTCGGGGCAGGGTCGGGGTGAAGTCGGGCCGGGGCGAGGTCGGGGTGAAGTCGGGCCGGGGCGCGGTCGGGGTGAAATCGGGGTGAAGTCGGACCGGGGCGAGGTCGGGGTGAGGTCGGGGTGAAGTCGGACCGGGGCGAGGTCGGGGTGAAGTCGGGCCGGGGCGAGGTCGGGGTGAAGTCGGGGTGAAGTAGGGCCGGGGCGAGGTCGGGGCGAGGTCGGGGTGAAGTTGGGCCGGGGCAAGGTCGGGGTGAAGTCACGGTGAAGTCGGGCCGCGCCGAGGTTGGGGCGAAGTTGGGGTGAAGTTGGGCCGGGGCAAGGTCGGGGTGAAGTTGGGCCGGGGCGAGGTCGGGGTGAAATCGGGCCGGGGCGAGGTCGGGGTGAAGTCGGGGTGAAGTCGGGCCGGGCCGAGGTTGGGGCGAAGTTGGGCCGGGGCGAAGTCGGGGTGAAGTTGGGCCGTGGCGAAGTCGGGGTGAAGTCGGGTTGGGGCGAAGTCAGGGTGAAGTCGGGCCGGGCCGAGGTCGGGGCGAGGTCGAGGTAAAGTCGGGCCGGGGCGAGGTCGGGGTGAAATCGGGGTGAAGTAGGGCCGGGGCGAGGTCGGGGTGAGGTCGGGGTGAAGTAGGGCCGGGGTGAGGTCGGGGTGAAGTCGGACCGGGGCGAGGTCGGGGTGAAGTCGGACCGGGGTGAGGTCGGGGTGAGGTCGGGGTGAAGTCGGACCGGGGTGAGGTCGGGGTGAAGTCGGACCGGGGCGAGGTCGGGGTGAGGTCGGGGTGAAGTCGGACCGGGGTGAGGTCGGGGTGAGGTCGGGGTGAAGTCGGACCGGGGTGAGGTCGGGGTGAGGTCGGGGTGAAGTCGGACCGGGGTGAGGTCGGGGTGAAGTCGGACCGGGGCGAGGTCGAGGTGAAGTCGGGCCGGGGCGAGGTCGGGGTGAAGTCGGGGTGAAGTAGGGCCGGGGCGAGGTCGGGGCGAGGTCGGGGTGAAGTTGGGCCGGGGCAAGGTCGGGGTGAAGTCACGGTGAAGTCGGGCCGGGCCGAGGTTGGGGCGAAGTTGGGGTGAAGTTGGGCCGGGGCAAGGTCAGGGTGAAGTTGGGCCGGGGCAAGGTCGTGGTGAAGTCGGGTCGGGGCGAGGACGGGGCGAGGTCGGGGCGAGGTCGGGGCGAGGTCGGGGTGAAGTCGGGTCGGGGCGAGGTCGGGGTAAAGTCGGGCCGGGGTGAGGTCGGGGCGAAGTCGGGGTGAAGTCGGGCCGGGGTGAGGTCGGGGCGGGGCGAGGTCGGGGCGAAGTCGGGCCGGGGCGAGGTCCGGGCGAGGTCGGGGTGAAGTCGGGTCGGGGCGAGGTCGGGGCGAGGTCGGGGTGATGTCGGGGTGAAGTTGGGCCGGGGCGAGGTTGGGGCGAGGTCGGGGTGAAGTCGGGCCGGGGCGAGGTCGGGGTGAAGTCGGGTCGGGGCGAGGTCGGGGCGAGGTCGGGGCGAGGTCGGGGTGAAGTCGGGCCGGGGCGAGGTCGGGGTGAAGTCGGGCCGGGGCGAGGTCGGGGTGAAGTCGGGCCGGGGCGAGGTCGGGGTGAGGTCGGGGTGAAGTCGGACCGGGGCGAGGTCGGAGTGAAGTCGGGCCGGGGCGAGGTCGGGGTGAAGTCGGGGTGAAGTCGGGGTGAAGTCGGGCCGGGGCGAGGTCGGGGCGAGGTCGGGGTGAAGTTGGGCCGGGGTGAAGTCAGGGTGAAGTCGGGCCGGGCCGAGGTTGGGGCGAAGTCGGGGTGAAGTTGGGCCGGGGCAAGGTTGGGGTGAAGTTGGGCCGGGGCAAGGTCGGGGTGAAGTCGGACCGGGGCGAGGTCGGGGTGAAGTCAGGGTGAAGTCGGGGTGAAGTCGGGCCACGCCGAGGTCGGGGCAAGGTCGAGGTGAAGTCGGGCCGGAGCGAGGTCGGGGCGAGGTCGAGGTGAAGTCGGGCCGGGGCGAGGTCGGGGCGAAGTCGGACCGGGGCGAGGTCGGGGTGAAGTCAGGGTGAAGTCGGGGTGAAGTCGGGCCGGGGTGAGGTCGGGGCGAGGTCGGGGCGAGGTCGGGGCGAAGTCGGGCCGGGGCGAGGTCGGGGTGAAGTCGGGCCGGGCCGAGGTCGGGGCGAGGTCGGGGCGAGGTCGGGGTGAAGTCGGGCCGGGGCGAGGTCGGGGTGAAGTCGGGCCGGGCCGAGGTCGGGGCAAAGTCGGGGTGAAGTCGGGCCGGGGCAAGGTCGTGGTGAAGTCGGGTCGGGGCGAGGACGGGGCGAGGTCGGGGCGAGGTCGGGGTGAGGTCGGGGTGAAGTCGGGTTGGGGCGAAGTCAGGGTGAAGTCGGGCCGGGCCGAGGTCGGGGCGAGGTCGAGGTGAAGTCGGGCCGGAGCGAGGTCGAGGTGAAGTCGGGCCGGGGCGAAGTCGGACCGGGGCGAGGTCGGGGTGAAGTCAGGGTGAAGTCGGGGTGAAGTCGGGCCGGGGTGAGGTCGGGGCGAGGTCGGGGCGAGGTCGGGGTGAAGTCGGGCCGGGGCGAGGTCGGGGTGAAGTCGGGCCGGGCCGAGGTCGGGGCGAGGTCGGGGTGAAGTCGGGCCGGGGCGAGGTCGGGGTGAAGTCGGGCCGGGCCGAGGTCGGGGTGAAGTCGGGGTGAAGTCGGGCCGGGGCAAGGTCGTGGTGAAGTCGGGTCGGGGCGAGGACGGGGCGAGGTTGGGGCGAGGTCGGGGTGAGGTCGGGGCAAAGTCGGGTCGGGGCGAAGTCAGGGTGAAGTCGCCGTGAAGTTGGGGTGAAGTCGGGCCGGGGCGAGGTCGGGGTAAAGTCGGGCCGGGGTGAGGTCCGGGCGAGGTCGGGGTGAAGAAGGGTCGGGGCGAGGTCGGGGCGAGGTCGGGGTGAAGTTGGGCCGGGGCGAGGTCGGGGCAAGGTCGGGGTGAAGTCGGGCCGGAGCGAGGTCGGGGCGAAGTCGGGGTGAAGTTGGGGTGAAGTCGGGCCGGGGCGAGGTCGGGGTGAAGTTGGGCCGGGGCGAAGTCGGGGTGAAGTCGGGGTGAAGTCGGGCCGGGGCGAGGTCGGGGTGAAGTTGGGCCGGGGCGAAGTCGGGGTGAAGTCGGGGTGAAGTCGGACCAGGGCGAGGTCGGGGTGATGTCGGGCCGGGGCGAAGTCGGGGTGAAGTCGGGGTGAAGTCGGGCCGGGGCGAGGTCGGGGTGATGTCGGGCCGGGGCGAGGTCGGGGTGATGTCGGGCCGGGGCGAAGTCGGGGTGAAGTCGGGGTGAGGTCGGGCCGGAGCGAGGTCGGGGCGAAGTCGGGGTGAAGTCGGGCCGGAGCGAGGTCGGGGCAAAGTCGGGGTGAAGTCGGACCGGGGCGAGGTCGGGGTGAAGTCGGGGTGAAGTCGGGCCGGGGCGAAGTCGGGGGGAAGTCGGGCCGGGGCGAGGTCGGGGCGAGGTCGGGGTGAAGTCGGGCCGGGGTGAGGTCGGGGTGAAATTGGGCCGGGGCGAGGTCGGGGTGAAGTTGGGCCGGGGCGAGGTCGGGGTGAGGTCGGGGTGAAGTCGGACCGGGGCGAGGTCGGGGTGAAGTTGGGCCGGGGCGAGGTCGGGGTGAAGTCGGACCGGGGCGAGGTCGGGGCGAGGTCGGGGTGAAGTTGGGCCGGGGCAAGGTCGGGGTGAAGTTGGGCCGTGGCAAGGTCGGGGTGAAGTCGGACCGGGGCGAAGTCGGGGTGAAGTCGGGTTGGGGCGAGGTCGGGGCGAGGTCGAGGTGAAGTCGGGCCGGGGCGAGGTCGGGGCGAAGTCGGACCGGGGCGAGGTCGGGGTGAAGTCGGGGTGAAGTCGGGGTGAAGTCGGGCCAGGGTGAGGTCGGGGCGAGGTCGGGGTGAAGTCGGGCCGGGGCGAGGTCGGGGTGAAGTCGGGCCGGGCCGAGGTCGGGGCGAAGTCGGGGTGAAGTCGGGCCGGGGCAAGGTCGTGGTGAAGTCGGGTCGGGGCGAGGACGGGGCGAGGTCGGGGCGAGGTCGGGGCAAAGTCGGGGTGAAGTCGGGCCGGGGCAAGGTCGTGGTGAAGTCGGGTCGGGGCGAGGACGGGGCGAGGTCGGGGCGAGGTCGGGGTGAGGTCGGGGCGAAGTCGGGTCGGTGCGAAGTCAGGGTGAAGTCGCGGTGAAGTCGGGTCGGGGCGAGGTCGGGGTAAAGTCGGGCCGGGGTGAGGTCGGGGCGAAGTCGGGGTGAAGTCGGGCCGGGGTGAGGTCGGGGTAAAGTCGGGCCGGGCCGAGGTCGGGGTAAAGTCGGGCCGGGGTGAGGTCAGGGTAAAGTCGGGCCGGGGTGAGGTCAGGGTGAAGTCGCGGTGAAGTCGGGCCGGGGCGAGGTCGGGGTAAAGTCGGGCCGGGCCGAGGTCGGGGTAAAGTCGGGCCGGGGTGAGGTCGGGGCGAAGTCGGGGTGAAGTCGGGCCGGGGTGAGGTCGGGGCGGGGCGAGGTCGGGGCGAAGTCGGGCCGGGGCGAGGTCCGGGCGAGGTCGGGGTGAAGTCGGGTCGGGGCGAGGTCGGGGCGAGGTCGGGGTGATGTCGGGGTGAAGTTGGGCCGGGGCGAGGTTCGGGCGAGGTCGGGGTGAAGTCGGGCCGGGGCGAGGTCGGGGTGAAGTCGGGTCGGGGCGAGGTCGGGGCGAGGTCGGGGCGAGGTCGGGGTGAAGTTGTGCCGGGGCGAGGTCGGGGCGAAGTCGGGGTGAAGTCGGGCCGGGGCGAGGTCGGGGTGAAGTCGGGCCGGGGCGAGGTCAGGGTGAGGTCGGGGTGAAGTCGGACCGGGGCGAGGTCGGGGTGAAGTCGGGCCGGGGCGAGGTCGGGGTGAAGTCGGGGTGAAGTCGGGGTGAAGTTGGGCCGGGGCGAGGTTCGGGCGAGGTCGGGGTGAAGTCGGGCCGGGGCGAGGTCGGGGTGAAGTCGGGTCGGGGCGAGGTCGGGGCGAGGTCGGGGCGAGGTCGGGGTGAAGTTGTGCCGGGCCGAGGTTGGGGCGAAGTCGGGGTGAAGTTGGGCCGGGGCAAGGTCGGGGTGAAGTTGGGCCGGGGCAAGGTCGGGGTGAAGTCGGACCGGGGCGAAGTCAGGGTGAAGTCGGGCCGGGCCGAGGTCGGGGCGAGGTCGAGGTGAAGTCGGGCCGGAGCGAGGTCGAGGTGAAGTCGGGCCGGGGCGAAGTCGGACCGGGGCGAGGTCGGGGTGAAGTCAGGGTGAAGTCGGGGTGAAGTCGGGCCGGGGTGAGGTCGGGGCGAGGTCGGGGTGAAGTCGGGCCGGGGCGAGGTCGGGGTGAAGTCGGGCCGGGCCGAGGTCGGGGCGAGGTCGGGGTGAAGTCGGGCCGGGGCGAGGTCGGGGTGAAGTCGGGCCGGGCCGAGGTCGGGGTGAAGTCGGGGTGAAGTCGGGCCGGGGCAAGGTCGTGGTGAAGTCGGGTCGGGGCGAGGACGGGGCGAGGTTGGGGCGAGGTCGGGGTGAGGTCGGGGCAAAGTCGGGTCGGGGCGAAGTCAGGGTGAAGTCGCCGTGAAGTTGGGGTGAAGTCGGGCCGGGGCGAGGTCGGGGTAAAGTCGGGCCGGGGTGAGGTCCGGGCGAGGTCGGGGTGAAGAAGGGTCGGGGCGAGGTCGGGGCGAGGTCGGGGTGAAGTTGGGCCGGGGCGAGGTTGGGGCGAGGTCGGGGTGAAGTCGGGCCGGGGCGAGGTCGGGGTGAAGTCGGGTCGGGGCGAGGTCGGGGTGAAGTTGGGCCGGGGCGAGGTCGGGGCGAAGTCGGGGTGAAGTCGGGCCGGGGCGAGGTCGGGGCAAGGTCGGGGTGAAGTCGGGCCGGAGCGAGGTCGGGGCGAAGTCGGGGTGAAGTTGGGCCGGGGCGAGGTCGGGGTGAAGTTGGGCCGGGGCGAAGTCGGGGTGAAGTCGGGGTGAAGTCGGGCCGGAGCGAGGTCGGGGCGAAGTCGGGGTGAAGTCGGACCGGGGCGAAGTCGGGGTGAAGTCGGGCCGGGGCGAGGTCGGGGTGATGTCGGGCCGGGGCGAGGTCGGGGTGATGTCGGGGTGAAGTCGGGCCGGAGCGAGGTCGGGGCGAAGTCGGGGTGAAGTCGGGCCGGAGCGAGGTCGGGGCGAGGTCGGGGTGAAGTCGGGCCGGAGCGAGGTCGGGGCAAAGTCGGGGTGAAGTCGGGGTGAAGTCGGGCCGGAGCGAGGTCGGGGCGAAGTCGGGGTGAAGTCGGGCCGGAGCGAGGTCGGGGTGAAGTCGGACCGGGGCGAGGTCGGGGTGAAGTCGGGGTCAAGTCGGGCCGGGGCGAAGTCGGGGGGAAGTCGGGCCGGGGCGAGGTCGGGGCGAAGTAGGGGTGAAGTTGGGCCGGGGCGAGGTCGGGGCGAGGTCGGGGTGAAGTCGGGCCGGGGTGAGGTCGGGGTGAAGTTGGGCCGGGGCGAGGTCGGGGTGAAGTTGGGCCGGGGCGAGGTCGGGGTGAGGTCGGGGTGAAGTCGGACCGGGGCGAGGTCGGGGTGAAGTTGGGCCGGGGCGAGGTCGGGGTGAAGTCGGGGTGAAGTCGGACCGGGGCGAGGTCGGGGCGAAGTCGGACCGGGGCGAGGTCGGGGTGAAGTCGGGGTGAAGTTGGGCCGGGGCAAGGTCGGGGTGAAGTTGGGCCGGGGCGAGGTCGGGGTGAAGTCGGGGTGAAGTCGGGGTGAAGTCGGGCCGGGGCGAGGTCGGGGCGAGGTCGGGGTGAAGTTGGGCCGGGGCAAGGTCGGGGTGAAGTTGGGTCGTGGCAAGGTCGGGGTGAAGTCGGACCGGGGCGAAGTCGGGGTGAAGTCGGGTTGGGGCGAAGTCAGGGTGAAGTCGGGCCGGGCCGAGGTCGGGGCGAGGTCGAGGTGAAGTCGGGCCGGAGCGAGGTCGGGGCGAGGTCGAGGTGAAGTCGGGCCGGGGCGAGGTCGGGGCGAAGTCGGACCGGGGCGAGGTCGGGGTGAAGTCGGGGTGAAGTCGGGGTGAAGTCGGGCCAGGGTGAGGTCGGGGCGAGGTCGGGGTGAAGTCGGGCCGGGGCGAGGTCGGGGTGAAGTCGGGCCGGGCCGAGGTCGGGGCGAGGTCGGGGCGAGGTCGGGGTGAAGTCGGGCCGGGGCGAGGTCGGGGTGAGGTCGGGGTGAAGTCGGGCCGGGCCGAGGTCGGGGCGAGGTCGGGGCGAGGTCGGGATGAGGTCGGGGTGAGGTCGGGGCGAAGTCGGGTCGGGGCGAGGACGGGGCGAGGTCGGGGCGAGGTTGGGGCGAGGTCGGGGTGAAGTCGGGCCGGGGCGAAGTCAGGGTGAAGTCGGGTCGGGGCGAGGTCGGGGCGAGGTCGGGGTGAAGTTGGGCCGGGGCGAGGTCGGGGCGAAGTCGGGGTGAAGTCGGGCCGGGGCGAGGTCGGGGCAAGGTCGGGGTGAAGTCGGGCCGGAGCGAGGTCGGGGCGAAGTCGGGGTGAAGTCGGACCGGGGCGAAGTCGGGGTGAAGTCGGGCCGGGGCGAGGTCGGGGTGAAGTTGGGGTGAAGTCGGGCCGGAGCGAGGTCGGGGCGAAGTCGGGGTGAAGTCGGGCCGGAGCGAGGTCGGGGCGAAGTCGGGGTGAAGTCGGACCGGGGCGAAGTCGGGGTGAAGTCGGGCCGGGGCGAGGTCGGGGCGAAGTCGGGGTGAAGTCGGACCGGGGCGAGGTCGGGGCGAAGTCGGGGTGAAGTCGGGCCGGGGCGAGGTCGGGGCAAGGTCGGGGTGAAGTCGGGCCGGAGCGAGGTCGGGGCGAAGTCGGGGTGAAGTTGGGCCGGGGCGAGGTCGGGGTGAAGTTGGGCCGGGGTGAAGTCGGGGTGAAGTCGGGGTGAAGTCGGGGTGAAGTCGGACCGGGGCGAGGTCGGGGCGAAGTCGGACCGGGGCGAGGTCGGGGTGAAGTCGGGGTGAAGTTGGGCCGGGGCAAGGTCGGGGTGAAGTTGGGCCGGGGCGAGGTCGGGATGAAGTCGGGGTGAAGTCGGGGTGAAGTCGGGCCGGGGCGAGGTCGGGGCGAGGTCGGGGTGAAATTGGGCCGGGGTGAAGTCAGGGTGAAGTCGGGCCGGGCCGAGGTCGGGGCGAAGTCGGGGTGAAGTTGGGCCGGGGCAAGGTCGGGGTGAAGTTGGGCCGGGGCAAGGTCGGGGTGAAGTCGGACCGGGGCGAAGTCGGGGTGAATTCGGGTTGGGGCGAAGTCAGGGTGAAGTCGGGCCGGGCCGAGGTCGGGGCGAGGTCGAGGTGAAGTCGGGCCGGAGCGAGGTCGGGGCGAGGTCGAGGTGAAGTCGGGCCGGGGCGAGGTCGGGGCGAAGTCGGACCGGGGCGAGGTCGGGGTGAAGTCGGGGTGAAGTCGGGCCAGGGTGAGGTCGGGGCGAGGTCGGGGTGAAGTCGGGCCGGGGCGAGGTCGGGGTGAAGTCGGGCCGGGCCGAGGTCGGGGCGAGGTCGGGGCGAGGTCGGGGTGAAGTCGGGCCGGGGCGAGGTCGGGGTGAAGTCGGGCCGGGCCGAGGTCGGGGCGAAGTCGGGGTGAAGTCGGGCCGGGGCAAGGTCGTGGTGAAGTCGGGTCGGGGCGAGGACGGGGCGAGGTCGGGGCGAGGTCGGGGTGAGGTCGGGGCGAAGTCGGGTCGGGGCGAAGTCAGGGTGAAGTCGCGGTGAAGTCGGGGTGAAGTCGGGCCGGGGCGAGGTCGGGGTAAAGTCGGGCCGGGGTGAGGTCGGGGCGAAGTCGGGGTGAAGTCGGGCCGGGGTGAGGTCGGGGCGGAGCGAGGTCGGGGCGAAGTCGGGCCGGGGCGAGGTCTGGGCGAGGTCGGGGTGAAGTCGGGGTGAAGTCGGGGTGAAGTTGGGCCGGGGCGAGGTTGGGGCGAGGTTGGGGTGAAGTCGGGCTGGGGCGAGGTCGGGGTGAAGTCGGGTCGGGGCGAGGTCGGGGCGAGGTCGGGGTGAAGTTGGGCCGGGGCGAGGTCGGGGCAAAGTCGGGGTGAAGTTGGGCCGGGGCGAGGTCGGGGTGAAGTTGGGCCGGGGCGAAGTCGGGGTGAAGTCGGGGTGAAGTCGGGCCGGAGCGAGGTCGGGGCGAAGTCGGGGTGAAGTCGGGCCGGAGCGAGGTCGGGGTGAAGTCGGGGTGAAGTCGGGCCGGGGCGAAGTCGGGGTGAAGTCGGGCCGGGGCGAGGTCGGGGTGAGGTCGGGTTGAAGTTGGGCCGGGGCGAGGTCGGGGTGAAGTTGGGCCGGGGCGAGGTCGGGGTGAGGTCGGGGTGAAGTCGGACCGGGGCGAGGTCGGTGTGAAGTCGGAACGGGGCGAGGTCGGGGCGAGGTCAGGGTGAAGTCGGACCAGGGCAAGGTCGGGGTGATGTTTGGGTGAAGTTGGGGCGAAGTCGGGCCGGGGCGAGGTCGGGGTGAAGTCGGACCGGGGCGAGGTCGGGGCGAGGTCGGGGTGAAGTCGGGCCGGGGCGAGGTCGGGGCAAGGTCGGGGTGAAGTCGGACCGGGGCGAGGTTGGGGCGAGGTCGGACCGGGGCGAGGTCGGGGTGAAGTCGGACCGGGGCGAGGTCGGGGTGAAGTCGGGGTGAAGTCGGTCCGGGGCGAGATCGGGGTGAAGTCGGGCCGGGGCGAGGTCGGGGCGAGGTCGGGGTGATGTCAGGCCGGGGCGAGGTCGGGGCGAGGTCGGGGTGAAGTCGGGCCGGAGCGAGGTTGGGGCGAAGTTGGGGTGAAGTCGGGCCGGGGCGAGGTCGGGGCGAGGTTGGGGTGAAGTCTGACCGGGGCAAAATCGGGGTGAAGTCGGGCCGGCTCGAGGTCGGGGCGAAGTCGGGGTGATGTCGGGCCGGGGCGAGGTCGGGGCAAGGTCGGGGTGAAGTCGGGCCGGAGCGAGGTTGGGGCGAAGTCGGGGTGATGTCGGGCTGGGGCGAGGTCGGGATGAGGTCGGGGTGAAGTCGGGCCGGGGCGAAGTCGGGGTGAAGTCGGGCCGGGGCGAGGTCGGGATGAAGTCGGGGTGAAGTCGGACCGGGGCGAGGTCGGGGTGAAGTCGGGGTGAAGTCGGGCCGGGGCGAAGTCGGGGCGAAGTCGGGGTGAAATCGGGCCGGGGCGAGGTCGGGGCGAAGTCGGGCCGGGGTGAGGTCGGGGTGAAGTTGGGCCGGGGCGAGGTCCGGGCGAGGTCGGGGTGAAGTCGGGCCGGGGTGAGGTCGGGGTGAAGTTGGGCCGGGGCGAGGTCGGGGTGAGGTCGGGGTGAAGTCGGACCGGGGCGAGGTCGGGGTGAAGTTGGGCCGGGGCGAGGTCGGGGTGAAGTCGGGGTGAAGTCGGACCGGGGCGAGGTCGGGGCGAAGTCGGACCGGGGCGAGGTCGGGGTGAAGTCGGGGTGAAGTTGGGCCGGGGCAAGGTCGGGGTGAAGTTGGGCCGGGGCGAGGTCGGGGTGAAGTCGGGGTGAAGTCGGGGTGAAGTTGGGGTGAAGTCGGGCCGGGGCGAGGTCGGGGCGAGGTCGGGCTGAAGTTGGGCCGGGGTGAAGTCAGGGTGAAGTCGGGCCGGGCCGAGGTCGGGGCGAAGTCGGGGTGAAGTTGGGCCGGGGCAAGGTCGGGGTGAAGTTGGGCCGGGGCAAGGTCGGGGTGAAGTCGGACCGGGGCGAAGTCGGGGTGAAGTCGGGTTGGGGCGAAGTCAGGGTGAAGTCGGGCCGGGCCGAGGTCGGGGCGATGTCGAGGTGAAGTCGGGCCGGAGCGAGGTCGGGGCGAGGTCGAGGTGAAGTCGGGCCGGAGCGAGGTCGGGGCGAGGTCGAGGTGAAGTCGGGACCATGGCGAGGTCGGGGCGAAGTCGGACCGGGGTGAAGTCGGGGTGAAGTCGGGGTGAAGTCGGGCTGGGCCGAGGTCGGGGCGAAGTCGGGGTGAAGTCGGGCCGGGGCGAGGACGGGGCGAGGTCGGGGTGAGGTCGGGGCGAAGTCGGACCGGGGTGAAGTCGGGGTGAAGTCGGGGTGAAGTCGGGCCGGGGCGAGGTCGGGGTGAAGTCGGGCCGGGCCGAGGTCGGGGCGAAGTCGGGGTGAAGTCGGGCCGGGGCGAGGACGGGGCGAGGTCGGGGTGAGGTCAGGGCGAAGTCGGGTCGGGGCGAAGTCAGGGTGAAGTCGCGGTGAAGTCAGGGTGAAGTCGGGCCGGGGCGAGGTCGGGGTAAAGTCGGGCCGGGGTGAGGTCGGGGCGAAGTCGGGTTGAATTCGGGCCGGGGTGAGGTCGGGGCGAAGTCGGGCCGGTGCGAGGTCTGGGCGAGGTCGGGGTGAAGTCGGGTCGGGGCGAGGTCGGGGCGAGGTCGGGGTGAAGTCGGGGTGAAGTTGGGCCGGGGCGAGGTCGGGGTGAAGTCGGGTCGGGGCGAGGTCGGGGTGAGGTCGGGGTGAAGTTGGGCCGGGGCGAGGTCGGGGCGAAGTCGGGGTGAAGTCGGGCCGGGGCGAGGTCGGGGCAAGGTCGGGGTGAAGTCGGGCCAGAGCGAGGTCGGGGCGAAGTCGGGGTGAAGTTGGGCCGGGGCGAGGTCGGGGTGAAGTTGGGCCGGGGCGAAGTCGGGGTGAAGTCGGGGTGAAGTCGGGCCGGAGCGAGGTCGGGGCGAAGTCGGGCCGGAGCGAGGTCGGGGCGAAGTCGGGGTGAAGTCGGACCGGGGCGAGGTCGGGGCGAGGTCGGGGTGAAGTCGGACCGGGGCGAGGTCGGGGCGAGGTCGGGGTGAAGTCGGGGTGAAGTTGGGCCGGGGCGAGGTCGGGGTGAAGTTGGGCCGGGGCGAGGTCGGGGCGAGGTCGGGGTGAAGTCGGGTCGGGGCGAGGTCGGGGTGAGGTCGGGGTGAAGTCGGACCGGGGCGAGGTCGGGGTGAAGTTGGGCCGGGGCGAGGTCGGGGTGAAGTCGGGGTGAAGTCGGACCGGGGCGAGGTCGGGGTGAAGTCGGGGTGAAATCGGGCCGGGGCGAGGTCGGGGCGAGGTCGGGGTGAAGTCGGGCCGGGGCGAGGTCGGGGTGAAGTCAGGCCGGGGCGAGGTCGGGGTGAGGTCGGGGTGAAGTCGGGCCGGGGCGAGGTCGGGGTGAAGTCGGGCCGGGGCGAGGTCGGGGTGAAGTCGGGCTGGGGTGAGGTCGGGGCGAGGTCAGGTTGAAGTCGGACCAGGGCGAGGTCGGGGCGAAGTCGGGGTGAAGTTTGGGTGAAGTTGGGGCGAAGTCGGGGTGAAGTCGGGCCGGGGCGAGGTCAGGGCGAAGTCGGGGTGAAGTCGGGCCGGGGTGAGGTCGGGGTGAAGTTGGGCCGGGGCGAGGTCGGGGCGAGGTCGGGGCGAAGTCGGGGTGAAGTCGGGCCGGGGTGAGGTCGGGGTGAAGTTGGGCCGGGGCGAGGTCGGGTTGAAGTCGGGGTAAAGTTGGGCCGGGGCGAGGTCGGGGCGAGATCGGGGCGAGGTCGGGGTGAAGTCGGACCGGGGCAAGGTCGGGGTGAAGTCGGGGTGAAGTCGGGCCGGGGTGAGGTCGGAGTGAAGTCGGGGTGTAGTCGGCCCAGGGCGAGGTCGGGGCGAGGTCGGGGTGAAGTTGGGCCGGGGCGAGGTCGGGGCGAGGTCGGGGCGAAGTCGGGGTGAAGTCGGGCCGGGGTGAGGTCGGGGTGAAGTTGGGCCGGGGCGAGGTTGGGTTGAAGTCGGGGTAAAGTTGGGCCGGGGCGAGGTCGGGGCGAGGTCGGGGTGAAGTCGGACCGGGGCAAGGTCGGGGTGAAGTCGGGGTGAAGTCGGGCCGGGGTGAGGTCGGAGTGAAGTCGGGGTGTAGTCGGCCCGGGGCGAGGTCGGGGCGAGGTCGGGGTGAAGTTGGGCCGGGGTGAAGTCATGGTGAAGTCGGGCCGAGCCGAGGTCGGGGCGAAGTCGGGGTGAAGTTGGGCCGTGGCAAGGTCGGGGTGAAGTCGGACCGGGGCGAAGTCGGGGTGAAGTCGGGTTGGGGCGAAGTCAGGGTGAAGTCGGGCCGGGCCGAGGTCGGGGCGAGGTCGAGGTGAAGTCGGGCCGGAGCGAGGTCGGGGCGAGGTCGAGGTGAAGTCGGGCCGGGGCGAGGTCGGGGCGAAGTCGGACCGGGGCGAGGTCGGGGTGAAGTCGGGGTGAAGTCGGGGTGAAGTCGGGCCAGGGTGAGGTCGGGGCGAGGTCGGGGCGAGGTCGGGGTGAAGTCGGGCCGGGGCGAGGTCGGGGTGAAGTCGGGCTGGGCCGAGGTCGGGGCGAGGTCGGGGTGAAGTCAGGCCGAGGCGAGGTCGGGGTGAAGTCGGGCCGGGCCGAGGTCGGGGCGAAGTCGGGGTGAAGTCGGGCCGGGGCAAGGTCGTGGTGAAGTCGGGTCGGGGCGAGGACGGGGCGAGGTCGGGGCGAGGTCGGGGCGAGGTCGGGGTGAGGTCGGGGCGAAGTCGGGTCGGGGTGAATTCAGGGTGAAGTCGCGGTGAAGTCGGGGTGAAGTCGGGCCGGGGTGAGGTCGGGGCGAAGTCGGGGTGAAGTCGGGCCGGGGTGAGGTCGGGGCGGGGCGAGGTCGGGGCGAAGTCGGGCCGGTGCGAGGTCTGGGCGAGGGCGGGGTGAAGTCGGGTCGGGGCGAGGTCGGGGCGACGTCGGGGTGAAGTCGGGGTGAAGTTGGGCCGGGGCGAGGTTGGGGCGAGGTTGGGGTGAAGTCGGGCCGGGACGAGGTCGGGGTGAAGTCGGGTCGCGGCGAGGTCGGGGCGAGGTCGGGGTGAAGTTGGGCCGGGGCGAGGTCGGGGCGAAGTCGGGGTGAAGTCGGGCCGGGGCGAGGTCGGGGCAAGGTCGGGGTGAAGTCGGGCCGGAGCGAGGTCGGGGCGAAGTCGGGGTGAAGTTGGGCCGGGGCGAGGTCGGGGTGAAGTTGGACCGGGGCGAAGTCGGGGTGAAGTCGGGGTGAAGTCGGGTCGGGGTGAAGTCGGGGTGAAGTCGGGCCGGAGCGAGGTCGGGGCGAAGTCGGGGTGAAGTCGGGCCGGAGCGAGGTCGGGGTGAAGTCGGGGTGAAGTCGGGCCGGGGCGAAGTCGGGGTGAAGTCGGGCCGGGGCGAGGTCGGGGTGAGGTCGGGTTGAAGTTGGGCCGGGGCGAGGTCGGGGTGAAGTCGGGCCGGGGTGAGGTCGGGGCGAAGTCGGGGTGAAGTCGGGCCGGGGTGAGGTCGGGGCGGGGCGAGGTCGGGGCGAAGTCGGGCCGGTGCGAGGTCTGGGCGAGGGCGGGGTGAAGTCGGGTCGGGGCGAGGTCGGGGCGACGTCGGGGTGAAGTCGGGGTGAAGTTGGGCCGGGGCGAGGTTGGGGCGAGGTTGGGGTGAAGTCGGGCCGGGACGAGGTCGGGGTGAAGTCGGGTCGCGGCGAGGTCGGGGCGAGGTCGGGGTGAAGTTGGGCCGGGGCGAGGTCGGGGCGAAGTCGGGGTGAAGTTGGGCCGGGGCGAGGTCGGGGTGAAGTTGGACCGGGGCGAAGTCGGGGTGAAGTCGGGGTGAAGTCGGGTCGGGGTGAAGTCGGGGTGAAGTCGGGCCGGAGCGAGGTCGGGGCGAAGTCGGGGTGAAGTCGGGCCGGAGCGAGGTCGGGGCGAAGTCGGGGTGAAGTCGGACCGGGGCGAGGTCGGGGTGAAGTCGGGGTGAAGTCGGGGTGAAGTCGGACCGGGGCGAAGTCGGGGTGAAGTCGGGCCGGGGCGAGGTCGGGGCGAAGTCGGGCCGGGGCGAGGTCGGGGTGAAGTCGGGGTGAAGTCGGGCCGGGGCGAGGTCGGGGTGAAGTCGGGCCGGGGCGAGGTCGGGGCGAAGTCGGGGTGAAGTTGGGCCGGGGCGAGGTCGGGGCGAGGTTGGGGTGTAGTCGGGCCGGGGTGAGGTCGGGGTGAAGTTGGGCCGGGGCGAGGTCGGGGTGAAGTTGGGCCGGGGCGAGGTCGGGGTGAAGTTGGGCCGGGGCGAGGTCGGGGCGAGGTCGGGGTGAAGTCGGGGTGAAATCGGGCCGGGGCGAGGTCGGGGCGAGGTCGGGGTGAAGTCGGCCCGGGGCGAGGTCGGAGTGAAGTTGGGCCGGGGCGAGGTCAGGGCGAGGTCGGTGTGAAGTCGGAACGGGCCGAGGTCGGGGCGAGGTCGGGGTGAAGTCGGACCGGGGCGAGGTCGGGGCGAGGTCGGGGTGAAGTCGGGCCGGTGTGAGGTCGGGGCGAGGTCAGGGTGAAGTCGGACCAGGGCAAGGTCGGGGTGAAGTTTGGGTGAAGTTGGGGCGAAGTCGAGCCGGGGCGAGGTCGGGGTGAAGTTGGGCCGGGGCGAGGTCGGGGTGAAGTTGGGCCGGGGCGAGGTCGGGGTGAAGTTGGGCCGGGGCGAGGTCGGGGTGAGGTCGGGGTGAAGTCGGGGTGAAATCGGGCCGGGGCGAGGTCGGGGCGAGGTCGGGGTGAAGTCGGACCGGGGCGAGGTTGGAGCGAGGTCGGACCGGGGCGAGGTCGGGGTGAAGTCGGACCGGGGCGAGGTCGGGGTGAAGTCGGGGTGAAGTCGGGGTGAAGTCGGGCCGGGGTGAGGACGGGGCGAGGTCGGGGTGATGTCGGTCCGGGGCGAGGTCGGGGCGAGGATGGGGTAAAGTCTGACCGGGGCGAGATCGGGGTGATGTTGGCCTGGGGCGAGGCCGGGGCGAGGTCGGGGTGATGTCGGGCCAGGGCGAGGTCGGGGCGAAGTCGGGGTGATGTCGGGCCGGGGCGAGGTCGGGGTGAAGTCGGGTCGGGGCGAGGTCGGGGCGAGGTCGGGGTGAAGTTGTGCCGGGGCGAGGTCGGGGCGAAGTCGGGGTGAAGTCGGGCCGGGGCGAGGTCGGGGTGAAGTCGGGCCGGGGCGAGGTCGGGGTGAGGTCGGGGTGAAGTCGGACCGGGCCGAGGTCGGGGCGAAGTCGGGGTGAAGTCGGGCCGGGGCAAGGTCGTGGTGAAGTCGGGTCGGGGCGAGGACGGGGCGAGGTCGGGGCGAGGTCGGGGTGAGGTCGGGGTGAAGTCGGGCCGGGGCGAGGTCGGGGTGAAGTCAGGCCGGGGTGAGGTCGGGGCGAGGTCGGGGCGAAGTCGGGGCAGGGTCGGGGTGAAGTCGGGCCGGGGCGAGGTCGGGGTGAAGTCGGGGTGAAGTCGGGCCGGGGCGAGGTCGGGGTGAAATCGGGGTGAAGTCGGACCGGGGCGAGGTCGGGGTGAGGTCGGGGTGAAGTCGGACCGGGGCGAGGTCGGGGTGAGGTCGGGGTGAAGTCGGACCGGGGTGAGGTCGGGGTGAAGTCGGACCGGGGCGAGGTCGGGGTGAAGTCGGGCCGGGGCGAGGTCGGGGTGAAGTCGGGGTGAAGTAGGGCCGGGGCGAGGTCGGGGCGAGGTCGGGCCGGGGCAAGGTCGGGGTGAAGTCACGGTGAAGTCGGGCCGGGCCGAGTTTGGGGCGAAGTTGGGGTGAAGTTGGGCCGGGGCAAGGTCGGGGTGAAGTTGGGCCGGGGCAAGGTCGGGGTGAAGTTGGGCCGGGGCGAAGTCGGGGTGAAGTCGGGTTGGGGCGAAGTCAGGGTGAAGTCGGGCCGGGCCGAGGTCGGGGCGAGGTCGAGGTGAAGTCGGGCCGGAGCGAGGTCGGGGCGAGGTCGAGGTGAAGTCGGGCCGGGGCGAGGTCGGGGCGAAGTCGGACCGGGGCGAGGTCGGGGTGAAGTCGGGCCGGGCCGAGGTCGGGGTGAAGTCGGGCCGGGCCGAGGTCGGGGCGAGGTCGGGGCGAGGTCGGGGTGAAGTCGGGCCGGGCCGAGGTCGGGGCAAAGTCGGGGTGAAGTCGGGCCGGGATGAGGTCGGGGCGAGGTCGGGGCGAGGTCGGGGCGAAGTCGGGCCGGGGCGAGGTCGGGGTGAAGTCGGGCCGGGCCGAGGTCGGGGCGAGGTCGGGGCGAGGTCGGGGTGAAGTCGGGCCGGGCCGAGGTCGGGGCAAAGTCGGGGTGAAGTCGGGCCGGGGCAAGGTCGTGGTGAAGTCGGGTCGGGGCGAGGACGGGGCGAGGTCGGGGCGAGGTCGGGGCGAAGTCGGGTCGGGGCGAAGTCAGGGTGAAGTCGCGGTGAAGTCGGGTCGGGGCGAGGTCGGGGTGAAGTCGGGCCGGGGTGAGGTCGGGGCGAAGTCGGGGTGAAGTCGGGCCGGGGTGAGGTCGGGGCGAAGTCGGGGTGAAGTCGGGCCGGGGTGAGGTCAGGGCGAAGTCGGGGTGAAGTCGGGCCGGGGTGAGGTCGGGGCGAGGTCGGGGCGAAGTCGGGGCAGGGTCGGGGTGAAGTCGGGCCGGGGCGAGGTCGGGGTGAAGTCGGGCCGGGGCGAGGTCGGGGTGAAATCGGGGTGAAGTCGGGCCGGGCCGAGGTCGGGGCGAGGTCGGGGCGAGGTCGGGGTGAAGTCGGGCCGGGCCGAGGTCGGGGCAAAGTCGGGGTGAAGTCGGGCCGGGGCAAGGTCGTGGTGAAGTCGGGTCGGGGCGAGGACGGGGCGAGGTCGGGGCGAGGTCGGGGCGAAGTCGGGTCGGGGCGAAGTCAGGGTGAAGTCGCGGTGAAGTCGGGTCGGGGCGAGGTCGGGGTGAAGTCGGGCCGGGGTGAGGTCGGGGCGAAGTCGGGGTGAAGTCGGGCCGGGGTGAGGTCGGGGCGAAGTCGGGGTGAAGTCGGGCCGGGGTGAGGTCAGGGCGAAGTCGGGGTGAAGTCGGGCCGGGGTGAGGTCGGGGCGAGGTCGGGGCGAAGTCGGGGCAGGGTCGGGGTGAAGTCGGGCCGGGGCGAGGTCGGGGTGAAGTCGGGCCGGGGCGAGGTCGGGGTGAAATCGGGGTGAAGTCGGACCGGGGCGAGGTCGGGGTGAAATCGGGGTGAGGTCGGGGCGGGGCGAGGTCGGGGTGAAATCGGGGTGAAGTCGGACCGGGGCGAAGTCGGGGTGAGGTCGGGGCGGGGCGAGGTCGGGGCGAAGTCGGGCCGGGGCGAGGTCCGGGCGAGGTCGGGGTGAAGTCGGGTCGGGGCGAGGTCGGGGTGAGGTCGGGGTGAAGTCGGGCCGGAGCGAGGTCCGGGCGAGGTCGGGGTGAAGTCGGGCCGGGGTGAGGTCCGGGCGAGGTCGGGGTGAAGTCGGGTCGGGGCGAGGTCGGGGCGAGGTCGGGGTGAAGTCGGGGTGAAGTTGGGCCGGGGCGAGGTTGGGGCGAGGTCGGGGTGAAGTCGGGCCGGGGCGAGGTCGGGGTGAAGTCGGGTCGGGGCGAGGTCGGGGCGAGGTCGGGGTGAAGTTGTGCCGGGGCGAGGTCGGGGCGAAGTCGGGGTGAAGTCGGGCCGGGGCGAGGTCGGGGTGAAGTCGGGCCGGGGCGAGGTCGGGGTGAGGTCGGGGTGAAGTCGGACCGGGCCGAGGTCGGGGCGAAGTCGGGGTGAAGTCGGGCCGGGGCAAGGTCGTGGTGAAGTCGGGTCGGGGCGAGGACGGGGCGAGGTCGGGGCGAGGTCGGGGTGAGGTCGGGGCGAAGTCGGGTCGGGGCGAAGTCAGGGTGAAGTCGCGGTGAAGTCGGGGTGAAGTCGGGCCGGGGCGAGGTCGGGGTGAAGTCAGGCCGGGGTGAGGTCGGGGCGAGGTCGGGGCGAAGTCGGGGCAGGGTCGGGGTGAAGTCGGGCCGGGGCGAGGTCGGGGTGAAGTCGGGCCGGGGCGAGGTCGGGGTGAAATCGGGGTGAAGTCGGACCGGGGCGAGGTCGGGGTGAGGTCGGGGTGAAGTCGGACCGGGGCGAGGTCGGGGTGAAGTCGGGGTGAAGTAGGGCCGGGGCGAGGTCGGGGCGAGGTCGGGGTGAAGTTGGGCCGGGGCAAGGTAGGGGTGAAGTCACGGTGAAGTCGGCCCGGGCCGAGGTTGGGGCGAAGTTGGGGTGAAGTTGGGCCGGGGCAAGGTCGGGGTGAAGTTGGGCCGGGGCAAGGTCGTGGTGAAGTCGGGTCGGGGCGAGGACGGGGCGAGGTCGGGGCGAGGTCGGGGCGAGGTCGGGGTGAAGTCGGGTCGGGGCGAGGTCGGGGTAAAGTCCGGCCGGGGTGAGGTCGGGGCGAAGTCGGGGTGAAGTCGGGCCGGGGTGAGGTCGGGGCGGGGCGAGGTCGGGGCGAAGTCGGGCCGGGGCGAGGTCCGGGCGAGGTCGGGGTGAAGTCGGGTCGGGGCGAGGTCGGGGCGAGGTCGGGGTGATGTCGGGGTGAAGTTGGGCCGGGGCGAGGTTGGGGCGAGGTCGGGGTGAAGTCGGGCCGGGGCGAGGTCGGGGTGAAGTCGGGTCGGGGCGAGGTCGGGGCGAGGTCGGGGCGAGGTCGGGGTGAAGTTGTGCCGGGGCGAGGTCGGGGCGAAGTCGGGGTGAAGTCGGGCCGGGGCGAGGTCGGGGTGAAGTCGGGCCGGGGCGAGGTCGGGGTGAGGTCGGGGTGAAGTCGGACCGGGGCGAGGTCGGGGTGAAGTCGGGCCGGGGCGAGGTCGGGGTGAAGTCGGGGTGAAGTCGGGGTGAAGTCGGGCCGGGGCGAGGTCGGGGCGAGGTCGGGGTGAAGTTGGGCCGGGGTGAAGTCAGGGTGAAGTCGGGCTGGGCCGAGGTTGGGGCGAAGTCGGGGTGAAGTTGGGCCGGGGCAAGGTCGGGGTGAAGTTGGGCCGGGGCAAGGTCGGGGTGAAGTCGGACCGGGGCGAGGTCGGGGCGAAGTCAGGGTGAAGTCGGGCCACGCCGAGGTCGGGGCGAGGTCGAGGTGAAGTCGGGCCGGGGCGAGGTCGGGGTGAAGTCGGGGTGAAGTAGGGCCGGGGCGAGGTCGGGGCGAGGTCGGGGTGAAGTTGGGCCGGGGCAAGGTCGGGGTGAAGTCACGGTGAAGTCGGGCCGGGCCGAGGTTGGGGCGAAGTTGGGGTGAAGTTGGGCCGGGGCAAGGTCGGGGTGAAGTTGGGCCGGGGCAAGGTCGTGGTGAAGTCGGGTCGGGGCGAGGACGGGGCGAGGTCGGGGCGAGGTCGGGGCGAGGTCGGGGTGAAGTCGGGTCGGGGCGAGGTCGGGGTAAAGTCGGGCCGGGGTGAGGTCGGGGCGAAGTCGGGGTGAAGTCGGGCCGGGGTGAGGTCGGGGCGGGGCGAGGTCGGGGCGAAGTCGGGCCGGGGCGAGGTCCGGGCGAGGTCGGGGTGAAGTCGGGTCGGGGCGAGGTCGGGGCGAGGTCGGGGTGATGTCGGGGTGAAGTTGGGCCGGGGCGAGGTTGGGGCGAGGTCGGGGTGAAGTCGGGCCGGGGCGAGGTCGGGGTGAAGTCGGGTCGGGGCGAGGTCGGGGCGAGGTCGGGGCGAGGTCGGGGTGAAGTTGTGCCGGGGCGAGGTCGGGGCGAAGTCGGGGTGAAGTCGGGCCGGGGCGAGGTCGGGGTGAAGTCGGGCCGGGGCGAGGTCGGGGTGAGGTCGGGGTGAAGTCGGACCGGGGCGAGGTCGGGGTGAAGTCGGGGTGAAGTCGGGCCGGGGCGAGGTCGGGGTGAAGTCGGGCCGGGGCGAGGTCGGGGTGAAGTCGGGGTGAAGTCGGGGTGAAGTCGGGCCGGGGCGAGGTCGGGGCGAGGTCGGGGTGAAGTTGGGCCGGGGTGAAGTCAGGGTGAAGTCGGGCCGGGCCGAGGTTAGGGCGAAGTCGGGGTGAAGTTGGGCCGGGGCAAGGTCGGGGTGAAGTTGGGCCGGGGCAAGGTCGGGGTGAAGTCGGACCGGGGCGAGGTCGGGGTGAAGTCAGGGTGAAGTCGGGGTGAAGTCGGGCCACGCCGAGGTCGGGGCGAGGTCGAGGTGAAGTCGGGCCGGAGCGAGGTCGGGGCGAGGTCGAGGTGAAGTCGGGCCGGGGCGAGGTCGGGGCGAAGTCGGACCGGGGCGAGGTCGGGGTGAAGTCAGGGTGAAGTCGGGGTGAAGTCGGGCCGGGGTGAGGTCGGGGCGAGGTCGGGGCGAGGTCGGGGCGAAGTCGGGCCGGGGCGAGGTCGGGGTGAAGTCGGGCCGGGCCGAGGTCGGGGCGAGGTCGGGGTGAAGTCGGGCCGGGGCGAGGTCGGGGTGAAGTCGGGCCGGGCCGAGGTCGGGGCAAAGTCGGGGTGAAGTCGGGCCGGGGCAAGGTCGTGGTGAAGTCGGGTCGGGGCGAGGACGGGGCGAGGTCGGGGCGAGGTCGGGGTGAGGTCGGGGTGAAGTCGGGTTGGGGCGAAGTCAGGGTGAAGTCGGGCCGGGCCGAGGTCGGGGCGAGGTCGAGGTGAAGTCGGGCCGGAGCGAGGTCGAGGTGAAGTCGGGCCGGGGCGAAGTCGGACCGGGGCGAGGTCGGGGTGAAGTCAGGGTGAAGTCGGGGTGAAGTCGGGCCGGGGTGAGGTCGGGGCGAGGTCGGGGCGAGGTCGGGGTGAAGTCGGGCCGGGGCGAGGTCGGGGTGAAGTCGGGCCGGGCCGAGGTCGGGGCGAGGTCGGGGTGAAGTCGGGCCGGGGCGAGGTCGGGGTGAAGTCGGGCCGGGCCGAGGTCGGGGTGAAGTCGGGGTGAAGTCGGGCCGGGGCAAGGTCGTGGTGAAGTCGGGTCGGGGCGAGGACGGGGCGAGGTTGGGCCGAGGTCGGGGTGAGGTCGGGGCAAAGTCGGGCCGGGGCGAGGTCGGGGTGAAGTCGGGGTGAAGTCAGGGTGAAGTCGGGCCGGGGCGAGGTCGGGGCGAGGTCGGGGTGAAGTTGGGCCGGGGCAAGGTCGGGGTGAAGTTGGGCCGTGGCAAGGTCGGGGTGAAGTCGGACCGGGGCGAAGTCGGGGTGAAGTCGGGTTGGGGCGAAGTCAGGGTGAAGTCGGGCCGGGCCGAGGTCGGGGCGAGGTCGAGGTGAAGTCGGGCCGGAGCGAGGTCGGGGCGAGGTCGAGGTGAAGTCGGGCCGGGGCGAGGTCGGGGCGAAGTCGGACCGGGGCGAGGTCGGGGTGAAGTCGGGGTGAAGTCGGGGTGAAGTCGGGCCAGGGTGAGGTCGGGGCGAGGTCGGGGTGAAGTCGGGCCGGGGCGAGGTCGGGGTGAAGTCGGGCCGGGCCGAGGTCGGGGCGAGGTCGGGGCGAGGTCGGGGTAAAGTCGGGCCGGGGCGAGGTCGGGGTGAAGTCGGGCCGGGCCGAGGTCGGGGCGAGGTCGGGGTGAAGTCGGGCCGGGGCAAGGTCGTGGTGAAGTCGGGTCGGGGCGAGGACGGGGCGAGGTCGGGGCGAGGTCGGGGCAAAGTCGGGGTGAAGTCGGGCCGGGGCAAGGTCGTGGTGAAGTCGGGTCGGGGCGAGGACGGGGCGAGGTCGGGGCGAGGTCGGGGTGAGGTCGGGGCGAAGTCGGGTCGGTGCGAAGTCAGGGTGAAGTCGCGGTGAAGTCGGGTCGGGGCGAGGTCGGGGTAAAGTCGGGCCGGGGTGAGGTCGGGGCGAAGTCGGGGTGAAGTCGGGCCGGGGTGAGGTCGGGGCGGGGCGAGGTCGGGGCGAAGTCGGGCCGGGGCGAGGTCCGGGCGAGGTCGGGGTGAAGTCGGGTCGGGGCGAGGTCGGGGCGAGGTCGGGGTGATGTCGGGGTGAAGTTGGGCCGGGGCGAGGTTCGGGCGAGGTCGGGGTGAAGTCGGGCCGGGGCGAGGTCGGGGTGAAGTCGGGTCGGGGCGAGGTCGGGGCGAGGTCGGGGCGAGGTCGGGGTGAAGTTGTGCCGGGGCGAGGTCGGGGCGAAGTCGGGGTGAAGTCGGGCCGGGGCGAGGTCGGGGTGAAGTCGGGCCGGGGCGAGGTCAGGGTGAGGTCGGGGTGAAGTCGGACCGGGGCGAGGTCGGGGTGAAGTCGGGCCGGGGCGAGGTCGGGGTGAAGTCGGGGTGAAGTCGGGGTGAAGTTGGGCCGGGGCGAGGTTCGGGCGAGGTCGGGGTGAAGTCGGGCCGGGGCGAGGTCGGGGTGAAGTCGGGTCGGGGCGAGGTCGGGGCGAGGTCGGGGTGAAGTTGTGCCGGGCCGAGGTTGGGGCGAAGTCGGGGTGAAGTCGGGCCGGGCCGAGGTCGGGGCGAGGTCGAGGTGAAGTCGGGCCGGAGCGAGGTCGAGGCGAGGTCGGGGTGAAGTTGGGCCGGGGTGAGGTCAGGGTGAAGTCGGGCCGGGCCGAGGTTGGGGCGAAGTCGGGGTGAAGTTGGGCCGGGGCAAGGTCGGGGTGAAGTTGGGCCGGGGCAAGGTCGGGGTGAAGTCGGACCGGGGCGAAGTCAGGGTGAAGTCGGGCCGGGCCGAGGTCGGGGCGAGGTCGAGGTGAAGTCGGGCCGGAGCGAGGTCGAGGTGAAGTCGGGCCGGGGCGAAGTCGGACCGGGGCGAGGTCGGGGTGAAGTCAGGGTGAAGTCGGGGTGAAGTCGGGCCGGGGTGAGGTCGGGGCGAGGTCGGGGCGAGGTCGGGGTGAAGTCGGGCCGGGGCGAGGTCGGGGTGAAGTCGGGCCGGGCCGAGGTCGGGGCGAGGTCGGGGTGAAGTCGGGCCGGGGCGAGGTCGGGGTGAAGTCGGGCCGGGCCGAGGTCGGGGTGAAGTCGGGGTGAAGTCGGGCCGGGGCAAGGTCGTGGTGAAGTCGGGTCGGGGCGAGGACGGGGCGAGGTTGGGGCGAGGTCGGGGTGAGGTCGGGGCAAAGTCGGGTCGGGGCGAAGTCAGGGTGAAGTCGCCGTGAAGTTGGGGTGAAGTCGGGCCGGGGCGAGGTCGGGGTAAAGTCGGGCCGGGGTGAGGTCCGGGCGAGGTCGGGGTGAAGAAGGGTCGGGGCGAGGTCGGGGCGAGGTCGGGGTGAAGTTGGGCCGGGGCGAGGTTGGGGCGAGGTCGGGGTGAAGTCGGGTCGGGGCGAGGTCGGGGTGAAGTCGGGTCGGGGCGAGGTCGGGGTGAAGTTGGTGCGGGGCGAGGTCGGGGCGAAGTCGGGGTGAAGTCGGGCCGGGGCGAGGTCGGGGCGAAGTCGGGGTGAAGTTGGGCCGGGGCGAGGTCGGGGTGAAGTTGGGCCGGGGCGAAGTCGGGGTGAAGTCGGGGTGAAGTCGGGCCGGAGCGAGGTCGGGGTGAAGTCGGACCGGGGCGAGGTCGGGGCGATGTCGGGCCGGGGCGAAGTCGGGGTGAAGTCGGGGTGAAGTCGGGCCGGGGCGAGGTCGGGGTGATGTCGGGCCGGGGCGAGGTCGGGGTGATGTCGGGGTGAAGTCGGGCCGGAGCGAAGTCGGGGCGAAGTCGGGGTGAAGTCGGGCCGGAGCGAGGTCGGGGCGAGGTCGGGGTGAAGTCGGGCCGGAGCGAGGTCGGGGCAAAGTCGGGGTGAAGTCGGGGTGAAGTCGGGCCGGAGCGAGGTCGGGGCGAAGTCGGGGTGAAGTCGGGCCGGAGCGAGGTCGGGGCAAAGTCGGGGTGAAGTCGGGCCGGGGCGAGGTCGGGGTGAAGTCGGGGTCAAATCGGGCCGGGGCGAAGTCGGGGGGAAGTCGGGCCGGGGCGAGGTCGGGGCGAAGTAGGGGTGAAGTTGGGCCGGGGCGAGGTCGGGGCGAGGTCGGGGTGAAGTCGGGCCGGGGTGAGGTCGGGGTGAAGTTGGGCCGGGGCGAGGTCGGGGTGAAGTTGGGCCGGGGCGAGGTCGGGGTGAGGTCGGGGTGAAGTCGGACCGGGGCGAGGTCGGGGTGAAGTTGGGCCGGGGCGAGGTCGGGGTGAAGTCGGGGTGAAGTCGGACCGGGGCGAGGTCGGGGCGAAGTCGGACCGGGGCGAGGTCGGGGTGAAGTCGGGGTGAAGTTGGGCCGGGGCAAGGTCGGGGTGAAGTTGGGCCGGGGCGAGGTCGGGGTGAAGTCGGGGTGAAGTCGGGGTGAAGTCGGGCCGGGGCGAGGTCGGGGCGAGGCCGGGGTGAAGTTGGGCCGGGGCGAGGTCGGGGTGAAGTCGGGGCGAGGTCGGGGTGAGGTCGGGGTGAGGTCGGGGTGAAGTCGGACCGGGGCGAGGTCGGGGCGAAGTCGGACCGGGGCGAGGTCGGGGTGAAGTCGGGGTGAAGTTGGGCCGGGGCAAGGTCGGGGTGAAGTTGGGCCGTGGCAAGATCGGGGTGAAGTCGGACCGGGGCGAAGTCGGGGTGAAGTCGGGTTGGGGCGAAGTCAGGGTGAAGTCGGGCCGGGCCGAGGTCGGGGCGAGGTCGAGGTGAAGTCGGGCCGGAGCGAGGTCGGGGCGAGGTCGAGGTGAAGTCGGGCCGGGGCGAGGTCGGGGCGAAGTCGGACCGGGGCGAGGTCGGGGTGAAGTCGGGGTGAAGTCGGGGTGAAGTCGGGCCAGGGTGAGGTCGGGGCGAGGTCGGGGTGAAGTCGGGCCGGGGCGAGGTCGGGGTGAAGTCGGGCCGGGCCGAGGTCGGGGCGAGGTCGGGGCGAGGTCGGGGTGAAGTCGGGCCGGGGCGAGGTCGGGGTGAGGTCGGGGTGAAGTCGGGCCGGGCCGAGGTCGGGGCGAGGTCGGGGCGAGGTCGGGGTGAGGTCGGGGTGAGGTCGGGGCGAAGTCGGGTCGGGGCGAGGACGGGGCGAGGTCGGGGCGAGGTCGGGTTGAGGTCGGGGCGAAGTCGGGTCGGGGCGAAGTCAGGGTGAAGTCGCGGTGAAGTCGGGGTGAAGTCGGGCCGGGGCGAGGTCGGGGTAAAGTCGGGCCGGGGTGAGGTCGTGGCGAAGTCGGGGTGAAGTCGGGCCGGGGTGAGGTCGGGGCGGGGCGAGGTCGGGGCGAAGTCGGGCCGGGGCGAGGTCTGGGCGAGGTCGGGGTGAAGTCGGGTCGGGGCGAGGTCAGGGCGAGGTCGGGGTGAAGTCGGGGTGAAGTTGGGCCGGGGCGAGGTTGGGGCGAGGTTGGGGTGAAGTCGGGCCGGGGCGAGGTCGGGGTGAAGTCGGGTCGGGGCGAGGTCGGGGCGAGGTCGGGGTGAAGTCGGGCCGGGCCGAGGTCAGGGCGAGGTCGGGTGAAGTCGGGCCGGGGCGAGGTCGGGGTGAAGTCGGGCCGGGGCAAGGTCGTGGTGAAGTCGGGTCGGGGCGAGGACGGGGCGAGGTCGGGGCGAGGTCGGGGTGAGGTCGGGGCGAAGTCGGGTCGGGGCGAAGTCAGGGTGAAGTCGCGGTGAAGTCGGGGTGAAGTCGGGCCGGGGCGAGGTCGGGGTAAGGTCGGGCCGGGGCGAGGTCGGGGCGAAGTCGGGGTGAAGTCGGGCCGGGGTGAGGTCGGGGCGGGGCGAGGTCGGGGCGAAGTCGGGCCGGCGAGAGGTCCGGGCGAGGTCGGGGTGAAGTCGGGTCGGGGCGAGGTCGGGGCGAGGTCGGGGTGAAGTCGGGGTGAAGTTGGGCCGGGGCGAGGTCGGGGCGAGGTCGGGGTGAAGTCGGGCCGGGGCGAGGTCGGGGTGAAGTCGGGTCGGGGCGAGGTCGGGGCGAGGTCGGGGTGAAGTTGGGCCGGGGCGAGGTCGGGGCAAGGTCCGGGTGAAGTCGGGCCGGAGCGAGGTCGGGGTGAGGTCGGGGTGAAGCCGGACCGGGGCGAGGTCGGGGTGAAGTCGGGCCGGGGCGAGGTCGGGGTGAAGTCGGGGTGAAGTCGGGGTGAAGTCGGGCCGGGGCGAGGTCGGGGCGAGGTCGGGGTGAAGTTGGGCCGGGGTGAAGTCAGGGTGAAGTCGGGCCGGGCCGAGGTTGGGCCGGGCCGAGGTCGGGGCGAAGTCGGGGTGAAGTCGGACCGGGGCGAAGTCGGGGTGAAGTCGGGTTGGGGCGAAGTCAGGGTGAAGTCGGGCCGGGCCGAGGTCGGGGCGAGGTCGAGGTAAAGTCGGGCCGGAGCGAGGTCGAGGTGAAGTCGGGCCGGGGCGAGGTCGGACCGGGGCGAGGTCGGGGTGAAGTCAGGGTGAAGTCGGGGTGAAGTCGGGCCGGGGTGAGGTCGGGGCGAGGTCGGGGTGAAGTCGGGCCGGGCCGAGGTCGGGGCGAGGTCGGGGTGAAGTCGGGCCGGGGCGAGGTCGGGGTGAAGTCGGGCCGGGCCGAGGTCGGGGCGAAGTCGGGGTGAAGTCGGGCCGGGGCAAGGTCGTGGTGAAGTCGGGTCGGGGCGAGGACGGGGCGAGGTCGGGGCGAGGTCGGGGTGAGGTCGGGGCGAAGTCGGGTCGGGGTGAAGTCGGGGTGAAGTCGGGCCGGGGCGAGGTCGGGGTAAAGTCGGGCCGGGCCGAGGTCGGGGTAAAGTCGGGCCGGGGTGAGGTCGGGGCGAAGTCGGGGTGAAGTCGGGCCGGGGTGAGGTCGGGGCGGGGCGAGGTCGGGGCGAAGTCGGGCCGGGGCGAGGTCCGGGCGAGGTCGGGGTGAAGTCGGGCCGGGGCGAGGTCGGGGTGAAGTCGGGTCGGGGCGAGGTCGGGGCGAGGTAAGGGTGAAGTTGGGCCGGGGCGAGGTCGGGGCGAAGTCGGGGTGAAGTCGGGCCGGGGCGAGGTCGGGGCAAGGTCGGGGTGAAGTCGGGCCGGAGCGAGGTCGGGGCGAAGTCGGGGTGAAGTCGGACCGGGGCGAAGTCGGGGTGAAGTCGGGCCGGGGCGAGGTCGGGGTGAAGTTGGGCCGGGGCGAAGTCGGGGTGAAGTCGGGGTGAAGTCGGGCCGGAGCGAGGTCGGGGCGAAGTCGGGGTGAAGTCGGGCCGGAGCGAGGTCGGGGCGAAGTCGGGGTGAAGTCGGACCGGGGCGAAGTCGGGGTGAAGTCGGGCCGGGGCGAGGTCGGGGCGAAGTCGGGCCGGGGTGAGGTCGGGGTGAAGTTGGGCCGGGGCGAGGTCGGGGTGAAGTTGGGCCGGGGCGAGGTCGGGGCGAGGTCGGGGTGAAGTTGGGCCGGGGCGAGGTCGGGGCGAAGTCGGGGTGAAGTCGGGCCGGGGCGAGGTCGGGGCAAGGTCGGGGTGAAGTCGGGCCGGAGCGAGGTCGGGGCGAAGTCGGGGTGAAGTTGGGCCGGGGCGAGGTCGGGGTGAAGTTGGGCCGGGGCGAAGTCGGGGTGAAGTCGGGGTGAAGTCGGGGTGAAGTCGGGGTGAAGTCGGACCGGGGCGAGGTCGGGGCGAAGTCGGACCGGGGCGAGGTCGGGGTGAAGTCGGGGTGAAGTTGGGCCGGGGCAAGGTCGGGGTGAAGTTGGGCCGGGGCGAGGTCGGGGTGAAGTCGGGGTGAAGTCGGGGTGAAGTCGGGCCGGGCCGAGGTCGGGGCGAAGTCGGGGTGAAGTTGGGCCGGGGCGAGGTCGGGGTGAAGTTGGGCCGTGGCAAGGTCGGGGTGAAGTCGGGCCGGGCCGAGGTCGGGGCGAAGTCGGGGTGAAGTTGGGCCGTGGCAAGGTCGGGGTGAAGTCGGACCGGGGCGAAGTCGGGGTGAATTCGGGTTGGGGCGAAGTCAGGGTGAAGTCGGGCCGGGCCGAGGTCGGGGCGAGGTCGAGGTGAAGTCGGGCCGGAGCGAGGTCGGGGCGAGGTCGAGGTGAAGTCGGGCCGGGGCGAGGTCGGGGCGAAGTCGGACCGGGGCGAGGTCGGGGTGAAGTCGGGGTGAAGTCGGGCCAGGGTGAGGTCGGGGCGAGGTCGGGGTGAAGTCGGGCCGGGGCGAGGTCGGGGTGAAGTCGGGCCGGGCCGAGGTCGGGGCGAGGTCGGGGCGAGGTCGGGGTGAAGTCGGGCCGGGGCGAGGTCGGGGTGAAGTCGGGCCGGGGCAAGGTCGTGGTGAAGTCGGGTCGGGGCGAGGACGGGGCGAGGTCGGGGCGAGGTCGGGGTGAGGTCGGGGCGAAGTCGGGTCGGGGCGAAGTCAGGGTGAAGTCGGGGTGAAGTTGGGTCGGGGCGAGGTCGGGGTGAAGTTGGGCCGGGGCGAGGTCGGGGCGAAGTCGTGGTGAAGTCGGGCCGGGGCGAGGTCGGGGCAAGGTCGGGGTGAAGTCGGGCCGGAGCGAGGTCGGGGCAAAGTCGGGGTGAAGTTGGGCCGGGGCGAGGTCGGGGTGAAGTTGGGCCGGGGCGAAGTCGGGGTGAAGTCGGGGTGAAGTCGGGCCGGAGCGAGGTCGGGGCGAAGTCGGGGTGAAGTCGGGCCGGGGCAAAGTCGGGGTGAAGTCGGGGTGAAGTCGGGCCGGGGCGAAGTCGGGGTGAAGTCGGGCCGGGGCGAGGTCGGGGTGAAGTTGGGCCGGGGCGAGGTCGGGGTGAGGTCGGGGTGAAGTCGGACCGGGGCGAGGTCGGGGTGAAGTTGGGCCGGGGCGAGGTCAGGGCGAGGTCGGGGTGAAGTCGGACCGGGGCGAGGTCGGTGTGAAGTCGGAACGGGGCGAGGTCGGGGCGAGGTCGGGGTGAAGTCGGACCGGGGCGAGGTCGGGACGAGGTCGGGGTGAAGTCGGGCCGGGGTGAGGTCGGGGCGAGGTCAGGGTGAAGTCGGACCAGGGCAAGGTCGGGGTGAAGTTTGGGTGAAGTTGGGGCGAAGTCGGGCCGGGGCGAGGTCGGGGTGAAGTCGGACCGGGGCGAGGTCGGGGCGAGGTCGGGGTGAAGTCGGGCCGGGGCGAGGTCGGGGCAAGGTCGGGGTGAAGTCGGACCGGGGCGAGGTTGGGGCGAGGTCGGACCGGGGCGAGGTCGGGGTGAAGTCGGACCGGGGCGAGGTCGGGGTGAAGTCGGGGTGAAGTCGGTCCGGGGCGAGATCGGGGTGAAGTCGGGCCGGGGCGAGGTCGGGGCGAGGTCGGGGTGATGTCAGGCCGGGGCGAGGTCGGGGCGAGGTCGGGGTGAAGTCGGGCCGGAGCGAGGTTGGGGCGAAGTTGGGGTGAAGTCGGGCCGGGGCGAGGTCGGGGCGAGGTTGGGGTGAAGTCTGACCGGGGCAAAATCGGGGTGAAGTCGGGCCGGCTCGAGGTCGGGGCGAAGTCGGGGTGATGTCGGGCCGGGGCGAGGTCGGGGCGAAGTCGGGGTGAAGTCGGGCCGGGGCGAGGTCGGGGCGAAGTCGGGGTGAAGTTGGGCCGGGGCGAGGTCGGGATGAAGTCGGGGTGAAGTCGGACCGGGGCGAGGTCGGGGTGAAGTCGGGGTGAAGTCGGGCCGGGGCGAAGTCGGGGTGAAGTCGGGCCGGGGCGAGGTCGGGGCGAAGTCGGGGCGAAGTTGGGCCGGGGCGAGGTCCGGGCGAGGTCGGGGTGAAGTCGGGCCGGGGTGAGGTCGGGGTGAAGTTGGGCCGGGGCGAGGTCGGGGTGAAGTTGGGCCGGGGCGAGGTCGGGGTGAGGTCGGGGTGAAGTCGGACCGGGGCGAGGTCGGGGTGAAGTTGGGCCGGGGCGAGGTCGGGGTGAAGTCGGGGTGAAGTCGGACCGGGGCGAGGTCGGGGCGAAGTCAGACCGGGGCGAGGTCGGGGTGAAGTCGGGGTGAAGTTGGGCCGGGGCAAGGTCGGGGTGAAGTTGGGCCGGGGCGAGGTCGGGGTGAAGTCGGGGTGAAGTCGGGGTGAAGTTCGGGTGAAGTCGGGCCGGGGCGAGGTCGGGGCGAGGTCGGGCTGAAGTTGGGCAGGGGTGAAGTCAGGGTGAAGTCGGGCCGGGCCGAGGTCGGGGCGAAGTCGGGGTGAAGTTGGGCCGGGGCAAGGTCGGGGTGAAGTTGGGCCGTGGCAAGGTCGGGGTGAAGTCGGACCGGGGCGAAGTCGGGGTGAAGTCGGGTTGGGGCGAAGTCAGGGTGAAGTCGGGCCGGGCCGAGGTCGGGGCGAGGTCGAGGTGAAGTCGGGCCGGAGCGAGGTCGGGGCGAGGTCGAGGTGAAGTCGGGACCATGGCGAGGTCGGGGCGAAGTCGGACCGGGGCGAGGTCGGGGTGAAGTCGGGGTGAAGTCGGGGTGAAGTCGGGCTGGGCCGAGGTCGGGGCGAGGTCGGGGTGAAGTCGGGCCGGGGCGAGGTCGGGGCGAAGTCGGGGTGAAGTCGGGCCGGGGCGAGGTCGGGGTGAAGTCGGGCCGGGCCGAGGTCGGGGCGAAGTCGGGGTGAAGTCGGGCCGGGGCGAGGACGGGGCGAGGTCGGGGTGAGGTCAGGGCGAAGTCGGGTCGGGGCGAAGTCAGGGTGAAGTCGCGGTGAAGTCAGGGTGAAGTCGGGCCGGGGCGAGGTCGGGGTAAAGTCGGGCCGGGGTGAGGTCGGGGCGAAGTCGGGTTGAATTCGGGCCGGGGTGAGGTCGGGGCGGGGCGAGGTCGGCGCGAAGTCGGGCCGGTGCGAGGTCTGGGCGAGGTCGGGGTGAAGTCGGGTCGGGGCGAGGTCGGGGCGAGGTCGGGGTGAAGTCGGGGTGAAGTTGGGCCGGGGCGAGGTCGGGGTGAAGTCGGGTCGGGGCGAGGTCGGGGTGAGGTCGGGGTGAAGTTGGGCCGGGGCGAGGTCGGGGCGAAGTCGGGGTGAAGTCGGGCCGGGGCGAGGTCGGGGCAAGGTCGGGGTGAAGTCGGGCCAGAGCGAGGTCGGGGCGAAGTCGGGGTGAAGTTGGGCCGGGGCGAGGTCGGGGTGAAGTTGGGCCGGGGCGAAGTCGGGGTGAAGTCGGGGTGAAGTCGGGCCGGAGCGAGGTCGGGGCGAAGTCGGGCCGGAGCGAGGTCGGGGCGAAGTCGGGGTGAAGTCGGACCGGGGCGAGGTCGGGGTGAAGTTGGGCCGGGGCGAGGTCGGGGTGAGGTCGGGGTGAAGTCGGACCGGGGCGAGGTCGGGGTGAAGTTGGGCCGGGGCGAGGTCGGGGTGAAGTCGGGGTGAAGTCGGACCGGGGCGAGGTCGGGGTGAAGTCGGGGTGAAATCGGGCCGGGGCGAGGTCGGGGCGAGGTCGGGGTGAAGTCGGACCGGGGCGAGGTCGGGGCGAGGTCGGGGTGAAGTCGGGCCGGGGCGAGGTCGGGGTGAAGTCAGGCCGGGGCGAGGTCGGGGCGAGGTCGGGGTGAAGTCGGGCCGGGGCGAGGTCGGGGTGAAGTCGGGCTGGGGTGAGGTCGGGGCGAGGTCAGGTTGAAGTCGGACCAGGGCGAGGTCGGGGCGAAGTCGGGGTGAAGTTTGGGTGAAGTTGGGGCGAAGTCGGGGTGAAGTCGGGCCGGGGCGAGGTCAGGGCGAAGTCGGGGTGAAGTCGGGCCGGGGTGAGGTCGGGGTGAAGTCGGGTCGGGGCGAGGACGGGGCGAGGTCGGGGCGAGGTCGGGGCGAGGTCGGGGTGAGGTCGGGGCGAAGTCGGGTCGGGGTGAATTCAGGGTGAAGTCGCGGTGAAGTCGGGGTGAAGTCGGGCCGGGGCGAGGTCGGGGTAAAGTCGGGCCGGGGTGAGGTCGGGGCGAAGTCGGGGTGAAGTCGGGCCGGGGTGAGGTCGGGGCGGGGCGAGGTCGGGGCGAAGTCGGGCCGGTGCGAGGTCTGGGCGAGGGCGGGGTGAAGTCGGGTCGGGGCGAGGTCGGGGCGACGTCGGGGTGAAGTCGGGGTGAAGTTGGGCCGGGGCGAGGTTGGGGCGAGGTTGGGGTGAAGTCGGGCCGGGACGAGGTCGGGGTGAAGTCGGGTCGCGGCGAGGTCGGGGCGAGGTCGGGGTGAAGTTGGGCCGGGGCGAGGTCGGGGCGAAGTCGGGGTGAAGTCGGGCCGGGGCGAGGTCGGGGCAAGGTCGGGGTGAATTCGGGCCGGAGCGAGGTCGGGGCGAAGTCGGGGTGAAGTTGGGCCGGGGCGAGGTCGGGGTGAAGTTGGACCGGGGCGAAGTCGGGGTGAAGTCGGGGTGAAGTCGGGCCGGAGCGAGGTCGGGGCGAAGTCGGGGTGAAGTCGGGCCGGAGCGAGGTCGGGGCGAAGTCGGGGTGAAGTCGGACCGGGGCGAGGTCGGGGTGAAGTCGGGGTGAAGTCGGGCCGGGGCGAAGTCGGGGTGAAGTCGGGCCGGGGCGAGGTCGGGGCGAAGTCGGGGTGAAGTTGGGCCGGGGCGAGGTCGGGGCGAGGTTGGGGTGTAGTCGGGCCGGGGTGAGGTCGGGGTGAAGTTGGGCCGGGGCGAGGTCGGGGTGAAGTTGGGCCGGGGCGAGGTCGGGGTGAAGTTGGGCCGGGGCGAGGTCGGGGCGAGGTCGGGGTGAAGTCGGGGTGAAATCGGGCCGGGGCGAGGTCGGGGCGAGGTCGGGTTGAAGTCGGACCGGGGCGAGGTCGGAGTGAAGTTGGGCCGGGGCGAGGTCAGGGCGAGGTCGGTGTGAAGTCGGAACGGGGCGAGGTCAGGGCGAGGTCGGGGTGAAGTCGGACCGGGGCGAGGTCGGGGCGAGGTCGGGGTGAAGTCGGGCCGGTGTGAGGTCGGGGCGAGGTCAGGGTGAAGTCGGACCAGGGCAAGGTCGGGGTGAAGTTTGGGTGAAGTTGGGGCGAAGTCGAGCCGGGGCGAGGTCGGGGTGAAGTTGGGCCGGGGCGAGGTCGGGGTGAAGTTGGGCCGGGGCGAGGTCGGGGTGAAGTTGGGCCGGGGCGAGGTCGGGGCGAGGTCGGGGTGAAGTCGGGGTGAAATCGGGCCGGGGCGAGGTCGGGGCGAGGTCGGGGTGAAGTCGGACCGGGGCGAGGTTGGAGCGAGGTCGGACCGGGGCGAGGTCGGGGTGAAGTCGGACCGGGGCGAGGTCGGGGTGAAGTCGGGGTGAAGTCGGGGTGAAGTCGGGCCTGGGTGAGGACGGGGCGAGGTCGGGGTGATGTCGGTCCAGGGCGAGGTCGGGGCGAGGATGGGGTAAAGTCTGACCGGGGCGAGATCGGGGTGATGTTGGCCTGGGGCGAGGCCGGGGCGAGGTCGGGGTGATGTCGGGCCAGGGCGAGGTCGGGGCGAAGTCGGGGTGATGTCGGGCCGGGGCGAGGTTGGGGCAAGGTCGGGGTGAAGTCGGGCCGGAGCGAGGTTGGGGCGAAGTCGGGGTGAAGTCGGGCTGGGGCGAGGTCGGGGCGAGGTCGTGGTGAAGTCGGGGTGAAGTTGGGCCGGGGCGAGGTCAGGGCGAGGTCGGGGCGAAGTCGGACCGGGGCGAGGTCGTGGTGAAGTCGGGGTGAAGTTGGGCCGGGGCGAGATCGGGGTGAAGTCGGACCGGGGCGAGGTCGGGGTAAAGTTGGGCCGGGGCGAGGTCGGGGTGAAGTCAGACCGGGGCGAGGTCAGGGTGAAGTTGGGCCGGGGCGAGGTCGGGGCGAGGTCGGGGTGAAGTCGGACCGTGGGCGAGGTCGGGGTGAAGTTGGGCCGGGGCGAGGTCAGGGCGAGGTCGGGGTGAAGTCGGACCGGGGCGAGGTCGGGGTGAAGTTGGGCCGGGGCGAGGTCGGGGTGAGGTCGGAGTGAAGTCGGGGTGAAGTTTGGGTGAAGTTGGGGCGAAGTCGGGCCGGGGCGAGGTCGGGGTGAAGGCGGGGTGAAGTCGGGCCGGGGCGAGGTCGGGGTGAAGTCAGGCCGGGGCGAGGTCGGGGTGAGGTCGGGGTGAAGTCGGGCCGGGGCGAGGTCGGGGTGAAGTCGGGCCGGGGCGAGGTCGGGGTGAAGTCGGGCTGGGGTGAGGTCGGGGCGAGGTCAGGGTGAAGTCGGACCAGGGCGAGGTCTTGGCGAAGTCGGGGTGAAGTTTGGGTGAAGTTAGGGCGAAGTCGGGGTGAAGTCGGGCCGGGGCGAGGTCGGGGCGAAGTTGGGGTGAAGTCGGGGTGAAGTCGGGCCGGGGTGAGGTCGGGGTGAAGTTGGGCCGGGGCGAGGTCGGGGCGAGGTCGGGGCGAAGTCGGGGTGAAGTCGGGCCGGGGTGAGGTCGGGGTGAAGTTGGGCCGGGGCGAGGTCGGGGTGAAGTCGGGGTAAAGTTGGGCCGGGGCGAGGTCGGGGCAAGATCGGGGCGAGGTCGGGGTGAAGTCGGGCCGGAGCGATGTCGGGGCGAAGTCGGGGTGAAGTCGGGCCGGGGCGAGGTCGGGGCGAGGTCGGGGTGAAGTCGGGGTGAAGACGGGCCGGGGCGAGGTCGGGGTGAAGTCGGAGCGGGGCAAGGTCGGGGTGAAGTTGGGCCGGGGCGAGGTCGGGGCGGAGTCGGGCCGGGGCGAGGTCGGGGTGAAGTCGGGCCGGGGCGAGGTCGGGGTGAAGTTGGGGTGAAGTCGGGCCGGGGCGAGGTTGGGGCGAGGTCGGGGTGAAGTCGGGTCGGGGCGAGGTCGGGGCGAGGTCGGGGTGAAGTCGGGCCGGGGAGAGGTCAGGGCGAGGTCAGGGTGAAGTCGGGCCGGGGCGAGGTCGGGGTGAAGTCGGGCCGGGGCGAGGTCGGGTCGGGGCGAGATCGGGGTGAAGTCGGGTCGGGGCGAGATCGGGGTGAAGTCAGGTCGGGGTGAAGTCGGGGCGAAGTCGGGCCGGGGCGAGGTCGGGGCGAGGTCGTGGTGAAGTCGGGCCGGGGCGAGGTCGGGGTGAAGTCGGACCGGGGCGAGCTCGGGATGAAGTTCGGCCGGGGCGAGGTCGGGGCGAGGTCGGGGTGAAGTCGGACCGGGGCGAGGTCGGGATGAAGTTGGGCCGGGGCGAGGTCGGGGTGAAGTTGGGCCGGGGCGAGGTCGGGGCGAGGTCGGGGTGAAGTCGGGCCGGGGCGAGGTCGGGGTGAAGTCGGGCCGTGGCGAGGTCGGGGCGAAGTCGGGGTGAAGTCGGGCCGGGGCGAGATCGGGGCGAGGTCGGGGCGAAGTCGGGGTGAAGTCGGGCCGGGGCGAGGTCGGGGTGAAGTCGGGCCGGGGCGAGATCGGGGCGAGGTCGGGGCGAAGTCGGGCCGGGGCGAAGTCGGGGTGAAGTTGGGCCGGGGCGAGGTCGGGGTGAAGTTGGGCCGGGGCGAGGTCGGGGCGAAGTCAGGGCGACGTCGGCCCGGGGCGCGGTCGGGGCGAGGTCGGGGTGAAGTCGGGCCAGGGAGAGGTCAGAGCGAGGTCGGGGTGATGTCGGGTCGGGGCGAGGTCGGGGTGAAGTCGGGCCGGGGCGAGGTCGGGGTGAAGTCGGGCCGGGGAGAGGTCAGGGCGAGGTCGGGGTGAAGTCGGGTCGGGGCGAGGTCGGGGTGAAGTCGGGCCGGGGCGAGGTCGGGGCGAGGTCGGGGTGAACTCGGGTCGGGGCGAGGTCGGGGCGAGGTCGGGGTGAAGTCGGGCCGGGGCGAGGTCGGGTCGGGGCGAGGTCGGGGTGAAGTCGGGTCGGGGCGAGGTCGGGGCGAGGTCGGGGTGAAGTCGGACCGGGGCGAGATCGGGATGAAGTTCGGCCGGGGCGAGGTCGGGGCGAGGTCGGGGTGAAGTCGGACCGGGGCGAGGTCGGGATGAAGTTGGGCCGGGGCGAGGTCGGGGTGAAGTTGGGCCGGGGCGAGGTCGGGGTGAAGTCGGGTCGGGGCGAGGTCGGGGCGAGGTCGGGGTGAAGTCGGACCGGGGAGAGCTCGGGATGAAGTTCGGCCGGGGCGAGGTCGGGGCGAGGTCGGGGTGAAGTCGGACCGGGGCGAGGTCGGGATGAAGTTGGGCCGGGGCGAGGTCGGGGTGAAGTTGGGCCGGGGCGAGGTCGGGGTGAAGTTGGGCCGGGGCGAGGTCGGGGCGAGGTCGGGGTGAAGTCGGACCGGGACGAGGTCGGGGTGAAGTCGGGGTGAAGTCGGACCGGGCAAGGTCGGGGTGAAGTTGGGCCGGGGCGAGGTCGGGGCGAGGTCGGGGTGAAGTCAGACAGGGGCGAGGTCGGGGTGAAGTCGTGCTGGGGTGAGGTCGGGGCGAGGTCGGGGTGAAGTCGGGGTGAAGTTGGGCCGGGGCGAGATCGGGGTGAGGTCGCGGTGAAGTCGGACCGGGGTGAGGTCGGGGTGAAGTCGTGCTGGGGTGAGGTCGGGGCGAGGTCGGGGTGAAGTCGGACTGGGGCGAGGTCGGGTTAAGTCGGGGTGAAGTCGGACCGGGGCGAGGTCGGGGCGAAGTCGGGGAGAGGTCGGGCCGGGGTGAGGTCGGGGTGAAGTCGGGCCGGGGCAAGGTCGGGGTGAATTTGGGCCGGGGCGACGTCGGGGTGAGGTCGGGGTGAAGTCGGGCCGGGGTGAGGTCGGGGTGAAGTCGGGGTGATGTCGGGCCGGGGCGAGGTCGGGGCGAAGTCGGGGAGAGGTCGGGCCGGGGTGAGGTCGGGGTGAAGTCGGGCCGGGGCAAGGTCGGGGTGAATTTGGGCCGGGGCGACGTCGGGGTGAGGTCGGGGTGAAGTCGGGGTGAAGTCGGGCCGGGGCGAGGTCGGGGTGAAGTCGGGCTGGGGCGAGGTCGGGGTGAAGTCGGACCGGGGCGAGGTCCGGGTGAAGTCGGGCTGGGGCGAGGTCGGGGTGAAGTCGGAACGGGGCGAGGTCGGGGTGAAGTCGGGGTGAAGTCGGGCCGGGGTGAGGTCGGGGTGAAGTCGGGCCGGGGCAAGGTCGGGGTGAAGTCGGGCCGCGGCGAGGTCGGGGCAAGGTCGGGGTGATGTCGGGCCGGGGCGAGGTCGGGGCGAGGTCGGGGCGAAGTCGGGGTGAAGTTGTGCTGGAGCGAGATCGGGGTGAAGTCGGTCCGGGGCGAGGTTGGGGTGAAGTCGGGTTGGGGCGAGGTCGGGGTGAAGTCGGGGTGAAGTCGGGTCGGGGCGAGGTCGGGGCGAGGTCGGGGTGATGTCGGGCCGGGGCCAGGTCAGTGCGAGGTCGGGGTGAAGTCGGGCCGGGGCGAGGTCGGGTCGGGGCGAGATCGGGGTGAAGTCGGGTCGGGGCGAGATCGGGGTGAAGTCAGGTCGGGGTGAAGTCGGGGCGAAGTCGGGCCGGGGCGAGGTCGGGGCGAGGTCGTGGTGAAGTCGGGCCGGGGCGAGGTCGGGGTGAAGTCGGACCGGGGCGAGCTCGGGATGAAGTTCGGCCGGGGCGAGGTCGGGGCGAGGTCGGGGTGAAGTCGGACCGGGGCGAGGTCGGGATGAAGTTGGGCCGGGGCGAGGTCGGGGTGAAGTTGGGCCGGGGCGAGGTCGGGGCGAGGTCGGGGTGAAGTCGGGCCGGGGCGAGGTCGGGGTGAAGTCGGGCCGTGGCGAGGTCGGGGCGAAGTCGGGGTGAAGTCGGGCCGGGGCGAGATCGGGGCGAGGTCGGGGCGAAGTCGGGGTGAAGTCGGGCCGGGGCGAGGTCGGGGTGAAGTCGGGCCGGGGCGAGATCGGGGCGAGGTCGGGGCGAAGTCGGGCCGGGGCGAAGTCGGGGTGAAGTTGGGCCGGGGCGAGGTCGGGGTGAAGTTGGGCCGGGGCGAGGTCGGGGCGAAGTCAGGGCGACGTCGGCCCGGGGCGCGGTCGGGGCGAGGTCGGGGTGAAGTCGGGCCAGGGAGAGGTCAGAGCGAGGTCGGGGTGATGTCGGGTCGGGGCGAGGTCGGGGTGAAGTCGGGCCGGGGCGAGGTCGGGGTGAAGTCGGGCCGGGGAGAGGTCAGGGCGAGGTCGGGGTGAAGTCGGGTCGGGGCGAGGTCGGGGTGAAGTCGGGCCGGGGCGAGGTCGGGGCGAGGTCGGGGTGAACTCGGGTCGGGGCGAGGTCGGGGCGAGGTCGGGGTGAAGTCGGGCCGGGGCGAGGTCGGGTCGGGGCGAGGTCGGGGTGAAGTCGGGTCGGGGCGAGGTCGGGGCGAGGTCGGGGTGAAGTCGGACCGGGGCGAGATCGGGATGAAGTTCGGCCGGGGCGAGGTCGGGGCGAGGTCGGGGTGAAGTCGGACCGGGGCGAGGTCGGGATGAAGTTGGGCCGGGGCGAGGTCGGGGTGAAGTTGGGCCGGGGCGAGGTCGGGGTGAAGTCGGGTCGGGGCGAGGTCGGGGCGAGGTCGGGGTGAAGTCGGACCGGGGAGAGCTCGGGATGAAGTTCGGCCGGGGCGAGGTCGGGGCGAGGTCGGGGTGAAGTCGGACCGGGGCGAGGTCGGGATGAAGTTGGGCCGGGGCGAGGTCGGGGTGAAGTTGGGCCGGGGCGAGGTCGGGGTGAAGTTGGGCCGGGGCGAGGTCGGGGCGAGGTCGGGGTGAAGTCGGACCGGGACGAGGTCGGGGTGAAGTCGGGGTGAAGTCGGACCGGGCAAGGTCGGGGTGAAGTTGGGCCGGGGCGAGGTCGGGGCGAGGTCGGGGTGAAGTCAGACAGGGGCGAGGTCGGGGTGAAGTCGTGCTGGGGTGAGGTCGGGGCGAGGTCGGGGTGAAGTCGGGGTGAAGTTGGGCCGGGGCGAGATCGGGGTGAGGTCGCGGTGAAGTCGGACCGGGGTGAGGTCGGGGTGAAGTCGTGCTGGGGTGAGGTCGGGGCGAGGTCGGGGTGAAGTCGGACTGGGGCGAGGTCGGGTTAAGTCGGGGTGAAGTCGGACCGGGGCGAGGTCGGGGCGAAGTCGGGGAGAGGTCGGGCCGGGGTGAGGTCGGGGTGAAGTCGGGCCGGGGCAAGGTCGGGGTGAATTTGGGCCGGGGCGACGTCGGGGTGAGGTCGGGGTGAAGTCGGGCCGGGGTGAGGTCGGGGTGAAGTCGGGGTGATGTCGGGCCGGGGCGAGGTCGGGGCGAAGTCGGGGAGAGGTCGGGCCGGGGTGAGGTCGGGGTGAAGTCGGGCCGGGGCAAGGTCGGGGTGAATTTGGGCCGGGGCGACGTCGGGGTGAGGTCGGGGTGAAGTCGGGGTGAAGTCGGGCCGGGGCGAGGTCGGGGTGAAGTCGGGCTGGGGCGAGGTCGGGGTGAAGTCGGACCGGGGCGAGGTCCGGGTGAAGTCGGGCTGGGGCGAGGTCGGGGTGAAGTCGGAACGGGGCGAGGTCGGGGTGAAGTCGGGGTGAAGTCGGGCCGGGGTGAGGTCGGGGTGAAGTCGGGCCGGGGCAAGGTCGGGGTGAAGTCGGGCCGCGGCGAGGTCGGGGCAAGGTCGGGGTGATGTCGGGCCGGGGCGAGGTCGGGGCGAGGTCGGGGCGAAGTCGGGGTGAAGTTGTGCTGGAGCGAGATCGGGGTGAAGTCGGTCCGGGGCGAGGTTGGGGTGAAGTCGGGTTGGGGCGAGGTCGGGGTGAAGTCGGGGTGAAGTCGGGTCGGGGCGAGGTCGGGGCGAGGTCGGGGTGATGTCGGGCCGGGGCCAGGTCAGTGCGAGGTCAGGGTGATGTCGGACCGGGGCGAGGTCGGGGTGAAGTCGGGGTGAAGTAGGGCCGGGGCGAGGTCGGGGTGAGGTCGGGGTGAAGTCGGACCGGGGCGAGGTCGGGGTGAAGTTGGGCCGGGGCGAGGTTTGGCCGGGGTGAACTTGGGGCGAAGTCGGGGTGAGGTCGGGCCGGGGCGAGGTCGGGGTGAAGTCGGGCTGGGGCGAGGTCGGGGTGAAGTCGGACCGGGGCGAGATTGGGGTGAAGTCGGACCGGGGCGAGGTCAGGGCGAGGTCGGGATGAAGTCGAACCGGGGCGAGGTCAGGGTGAAGTCGGGCCGGGGCCAGGTCGGTGCGAGGTCAGGGTAAAGTCGGACCGGGGCGAGGTCGGGGTGAAGTCGGACCGGGGCGAGGTCGGGGTGAAGTCGGGCCGGGGCGAGGTCGGGGTGAAGTCGGGCCGGGGCGAGGTCGGGGTGAAGTCGGGGTGAAGTCGGACCGGGGCGAGGTCGGGGTGAAGTCGGGCCGGGGCGAGGTCGGGGTGAAGTCGGGCCGGGGCGAGGTCGGGGTGAAGTCAGGGCAAAGTCGGGCCGGGGCGAGGTTGGGCCGGGGTGAACTTGGGGCGAAGTCGGGTCAGGGCGAAGTCGGGGCGAGGTCGGGGCGAGGTCGGGGTGAGGTCGGACCGGGGCGAGGTCGGGGTGAGGTCGGGGTGAAGTCGTACCGAGGCGAGGTCGGGCCGGGGCGAGGTCAGGGTGAAGTCGGACCGGGGCGAGGTCAGGGTGAGGTCGGACCGGGGCGAGGTCGAGGTGAGGTCGGGGTGAAGTCGTACCGAGGCGAGGTCGGGCCGGGGCGAGGTCAGGGTGAAGTCGGACCGGGGCGAGGTCAGGGTGAAGTCGGACCGGAGCGAGGTCAGGGCGAGGTCGGGGTGAAGTCGGGCCGGGGCGAGGTCGGGGCGATGCCGGGGCGAAGTCGGGATGAAGTTGGGCCGGGGCGAGGTCGAGGCGAAGTCGGGGTGAAGTCGGGCCGGGCCGAGGTCGGGGCGAGGTCGGGGTGAAGTTGGGTCGGGGTGAGGTCGGGGTGAAGTCGGGGCGAGGTCGGGGTGAAGTTGGGTCGGGGTGAGGTCGGGGTGAAGTCGGGTCGGGGTGAAGTCGGGCCGGGGTGAAGTCGGGGCGAGGTCGGGGTGAAGTCGGACCGGGGTGAGGTCGGGGCGAGGTCGGGGTGAATTCGGGCCGGGGCGAGGTCGGGGTGAAGTCGGGGTGAAGTCAGACCGGGGCGAGGTCGGTGTGAAGTCGGACCGGGGCGAGGTCGGGGTGAAGTCGGACTGGGGCGAGGTCAGGGCGAGGTCGGGGTGAAGTCGAACCGGGGCGAGGTCAGGGAGAAGTCGGGCCGGGGCCAGGTCGGTGCGAGGTCAGGGTGAAGTCGGGCTGGGGTGAGGTCGGGGTGAAGTCGGGGTGAAGTCGGACCGGGGCGAGGTCAGGGTGAAGTCGAGCCGGGGCGAGGTCAGGGCGAGGTCAGGGTGAAGTCGAACCGGGGCGAGGTCAGGGAGAAGTCGGGCCGGGGCCAGGTCGGGGTGAAGTCGGGGTGAAGTCGGGCCAGGGTGAGGTCGGGGCGAGGTCGGGGTGAAGTCGGGGCGAGATCGGGGTGAAGTCGGGCCGGGGTGAGGTCGGGGCGAGGTCGGGGTGAAGTCGGGCCAGGGTGAGGTCGGGGCGAGGTCGGGCCGGGGCGAGGTCAGGGTGAAGTCGGACCGGGGCGAGGTCAGGGTGAAGTCGGACCGGGGCGAGGTCAGGGTGAAGTCGGGATGAAGTTGGGCTGGGGTGAGGTCGGGGCGAGGTCGGGGTGAAGTTGGACCGGGGCGAGGTCGGGGCGAAGTCGGGGTGAAGTTGGGCCGGGTCGAGGTCGGGGTGAATTCGAACCGGGGCGAGGTCAGGGTGAAGTCGGGCCGGGGCCAGGTTGGTGCGAGGTCAGGGTGAAGTCGGGCCGGGGCGAGGTCGGGGTGAAGTCGGGGTGAAGTCGGGCTGGGGTGAGGTCGGGGCGAGGTCGGGGTGAAGTCGGGCTGGAGCGAGGTCGGGGTGAAGTCGGGGTGAAGTCGGGCTGGGGTGAGGTCGGGGCGAGGTCGGGGTGAAGTCGGGTCGGGGCGAGGTCGGGGTGAAGTCGGACCGGGGCGAGGTCGGGGTGAAGTCGGGCCGGGGCGAGGTCGGGGTGAAGTCGGGCCGGGGCGAGGTCAGGGCTAGGTCAGGGTGAAGTCGGGCTGGAGCGAGGTCGGGGTGAAGTCAGGGCAAAGTCGGGCCGGGGCGAGGCCGGGGTGAATTCGAGCCGGGGCGAGGTCGGGGTGAAGTCAGGGCAAAGTCGGGCCGGGGCGAGGCCGGGCCGGGGTGAAGTTGGGGCGAAGTCGGGTCAGTGCGAAGTCGGGGTGAAGTCGGGGCGAAGTCGGGGCTAAGTCGGACCGGGGCGAGGTCAAGGTGAAGTCGGACCGGGGCGAGGTCGGGGCGAGGTCAGGGTGAAGTCGGGCCAGGGTGAGGTCGGGACGAGGTCGGGGTGAAGTCGGACCGGGGTGAAGTCGGGGCGAGGTCGGGGTGAAGTCGGACCGGGGTGAAGTCGGGGCGAGGTCGGGGTGAAGTCGGGCCAGGGTGAGGTCGGGGCGAGGTCGGGGTGAAGTCGGGCCGGGGCGAGGTCAGGGTGAGGTCGGGGTGAAGTCGTACCGGGGCGAGGTCGGGGTGAAGTCGGGCCGGGGCGAGGTCGGGGTGAAGTCGGGGTGAAGTCGGGCCGGGGCGAGGTCGGGGTGAAGTCGGACCGGGGCGAGGTCAGGGCGAGGTCGGGGTGAAGTCGGACCGGGGCGAGGTCGGGGTGAAGTCGTGCCGGGGCGAGGTCGGGGTGAAGTCGGGGTGATTTCGAGCCGGGGCGAGGTCGGGGTGAAGTCGGGGTGATTTCGAGCCGGGGCGAGGTCGGGGTGAAGTCAGGGCAAAGTCGGGCTGGGGCGAGGTCAAGGCCGGGGTGAAGTTGAGGCGAAGTCGGGTCAGGGCGAAGTCGGGGTGAAGTCGGGGCGAAGTCAGGCCGGGGCGAGGTCAGGGCGAAGTCTGGCTGCCAAGGCGGGGATGTCCGGATTTTGGAACATTTTCCGGTTTCCGGATGCCCCGCCACAGATTGGCCCTGTGTCTGGACTCTGGAACATTCTGAATTTTGGAACTCCACATTTCGGACGCTCAACCTGTACTAGAAAGGCTGGCTTTATTTAAAATTGCTCAGCCACCAGGACCGGATGGGATGCATCTTAGGATGCTGAGGGAGGTTAAGGAGGAAATCGCGAAGGTACTGGCCATAATCTTCCAATCTTCCTTGGATACAAGGTTCGTGCCAAAGGACTGGAAAATTTCAAATGTTACACTCTTGTTCAAAAAAGGGTGCAATGATAAACCCAGCAACTACAGGCCAGTCAGTTTAACCTCGGCAGCGGGGAAGCTTTTAGAAACGATACTCAGAGACAAAGTTAACAGTCACTTGGACAAGTGTGGATTAATTAAGGAAAGCCAGCATAGACTTGTTAAAGGCAAATCGTGTTTCACCAAATTGATTGAGTTTTTTGATGAGGTAACAGAGAAGGTTGATGAGGGCAATGTGGTTGACGTTGTGTATATGGATTTCCAAAAGGCATTTAATAAAGTACCACATAATAGGCTTGCCAGCAAAGTTGTAGTCCATGGAATAAAAGGAACAGTGGCAGCATGGATACAAAATTGGCTAAGTGACAGGAAACAGAGAGTAGTGGTGAACAGTTGTTTTTTGAACTGGAGGAAGGTGTAGAGTGGTGTTCCCCAGGGGTCGGCACTCGGACTACCGCTTTCCTTGATATTTATTAATGATCTGGACTTGGGAGTACAGGGTACAATTTCAAAATTTGCAGATAACAAAAAACTTGGAAGTATAGCAAACAGTGAGGAGGATAGTGATCGACTTCGAGAAGACATAAACAGGCTGGTGACATGGGCAAACATGTGACAGATGAAATTTAACACAAAAAAGTACGAAGTGATACATTTTTGTAGAAGGAACGAGGAGAGTCAATTTAAACTAAAGGGTACAATCCTAAAGGGGGCGCATGAACAGAGAGACCTGGGGGTATATATTCACAATCGTTGAAGGTGGCAGGACAGGTTGAGAAAGTGGTTTAAAAAAGCTAACAGGATACTGGGCTTCATAAATAGAGGAATAGAGTACAAAAACCAAGGAAATTATGATGAACCTGGTACGGCCTCAACTAGAATACTGTGTCCAATTGTGGACACCGCACTTTAGGAAGGATGTGAAGGCCTCAGAGGTGGTGCAAAAAAGATTTACGAGAATGATTCCAGGGATGAGGGACTTCAGTTACGTGGATAAACTAGAGAAGCTGGAATTGTTGTCCTTAGAGCAGAGAAGGTTCAGGGGAGATTTGATAGAGGTATTCAAAATCATGAGGGGTCTAGACACAGTAGATCGAGAGAAACTATACATATTGGCGGAAGGGTCGAGAACCAGAGGACACAGATTTAAGATGATTGACAAAAGAACCAAAGGCGACATGAGGAAAAACCTTTTTACATAGTGTGTGGTTAGGATCCAGAATGCACTGCCCGAAAGGGAGGTAGAGGCAGATTCAATCATGGCTTTCAAAAGGGTATTGGATAAGTACCTGAAGGAAAAAGAAATGCAGGGCTACAGGGAAAGGGCGGGGGAATGGGACTTGCTGAATTGTTCTTGCTGAGGGTCGCCGCAGGTTCGACAGGCCGAATGGCCTCCTTCTGTGCTGTAACCATTCTATGATTCTAATTGGTAACTTAACAGATATGTGCTTATTTCATCGAACCAATAATTTTGCTCTATGAAGGTGTGGTATCTTAAATTGTGACATCTTGAATATTGTGTACAGTTTTGGTCTCCTAATCTCAGGTAGGACATTCTTGCTATTGAGGGAGTGCAGCGAAGGTTCACCAGGCTGATTCCCAGGATGGCAGAACTGACATATGAAGAAAGACTGGATTGACTAGGCTTATATTCACTGGAATTTAGAAGAATGAGAGGGGATCTCATAGAAACATATAAAATTCTGACGGGATTGGACAGGTTAGATGCAGGAAGAATGTTCCCGATGTTGGGGAAGTCCAGAGCCAGGGGTCACAGTCTAAGGATAAGGGGTAAGCCATTTAGGACCAAGATGAGGAGAAACTTCTTCACTCAGAGAATTGTGAACCTGTACCACAGAAAGTTGTTGAGACCAGTTCGTTAGATATATTCAAAAGGGAGTTAGATGTGGACCTTAGAGCTAAAGGGATCAAGGGGTATGGAGAGAAAGCAGGAATGAGGTACTGAAGTAGGATGATCAGCCATGATCATATTGAAGCTCGAAGGGCTGAATGGCCTACTCCTGCACCTATTTTCTATGTTTCTATGTTTCTATGTTTGATGCCTTAAGACCACTTTCAGATGTGATGCCTTTGAAAGATGTGATACAACTGACACACACCAGGCAAAAGAGGACAGATTTTTCCCTGTAGTTATCCCACCTGCACTTCCAAGATGAAAACATACAATAGTTTTCCCATATTTACTGCCATAGCAACACTGAACACTAGTTGTACCGGTGCATTCCTGGTGTACAGTGTTGCTTTGGCAGACAGGAGGAGATTTAAATATCCCTCCGCCAATCAAACACCACTGTATGGCACAAACGCCCCTCCTGGGAATTTAATCAATGGCAGTTTAATTGACTCCTGTGCCCAAAAGTTTTTAAGTTTTAAAAAAAGTAACATTTTCTTTTCTCCAGCTGTTCTGGAGGCAACCAGCCACGGCCTACACCAGTGATTTGTCACTCTACTTCAGCACAGACTCACAGATGTAAACAGGAATCCTGCCCAGGGCAGACTGAAATTACTTAAATATGGCTGGCTCTTGGAAATCAGGAGTCCTGCCTGCTGAAGTTGCAGCAGTCATGGATAAACATCCTGCCCAAGATGCTTAATTATGTAGAAGATCACAAAGAAAAGTACAGTAGAGGGGGGCCATTTTATTAATCAAAACCATAGAAACATATGGTCCAACACAACATTGAACTGCCTTTACTACTGTACCCAGAAAAATATTCCAGCTGTTAATCACTCTTTGTGTGAAGTTTTAACTAGTTAATACCTGTATTTCTTTATCCTACAGTCATAGTTTAACTTGAAATAATGCTCTATAATAATCTTTTCCGTTTGATTTATTAGGGAGATTTTCCTGGGTCTGCAGAAGTAAAACTTTTGATAGGTACCTTTACAGGTGTGTGCTCTGATCCATATATATTTCTGATATTCACTACACTCAGTTGATCCAGTGTGCCTGGATGCAGAGTGAGGAAAGTCTACCCTATTACTTTATACCCTTCAATAAGATCCCTTTCATTCATCTCCTTTCAAGGCTGAAGAGTTTTTCTAACTTTTTCTCATAGCTTGGTTCTCTTACAGGAGGGATCACCCTCATGGCCTTTCTCTGCAATGTTTTCAGGGATTGTAAGTTTCCTTTGTGCTCCAGTGATCAGAACTGCGGCAGTATTCAAAATGCAGCCTGACCACAGCAATATACTGCATCAGCATCGGTAAGACGTCACTGTCATTGGTCCATTACTCAAATTTATATCTAGTTTTGAACGAAACAAGTGATTACATTTTGGATTTAAGATCGCTGACTAACTCCAGCTTAGTTATTGTATTTCAGTAACCATATAAGCCACGGAACCATACAACATTATTTTCAGATACCAAACACAGCAAATAGTCAAAAGCTTGCTTTATATCAAAAAGCTTCATGAACTTTGTTCCTCCATGTTAGTTTTTCAAACATATAGAACCCTCATTTAGCAGCTATGTCAGTCACCAGATGCTTCTGCTATCAAAGATAGTTGACATACAAGTTTTTGATTGACAGAAGATTGGCTTTCAAACAGCTGTTCGAGTTGACAGTATGATATATGGGATTTTATTATTAGAAGGGCAAAGTTATTTAATACGGCATATTTGTTTTGTCATGCCTGAATGTATTACTCTTTTGATGCATAGCACAGCATGGAATGAAGCTAGATGCTATATACTAATTGGCAAACACAGCTTCTGTTGGCTTAGTGTCCAGAAGCTACTAGCTTGCTTTCATTGTTGAAAATTTGGAACTTCTATGCTGTCTTTATATTGCATGTTTGGCATCAGTGCCATATCAATATTTTTTGGGTGAGCCAGTGCCCAAAGTATATGAAATGGAGAGTCCAGGCCAGTACTGGCACAAGAGAGATCACATCCAAGAGCTGACCACACTTCATTTTGTATTGCATCATGTGCAATATAATTGCATCCAGTGCAAAATCTGCTATTTCAATTTATTTCTTGAGGTTTTGTTTTGAAATTCTATCTCCCACTTGACTGTCGTGGCCTGATTTGGACACAATTAAGCAGCACGGTGCACACCCACAGCATCATGGACAGGCAGTGTAACCACAGTCGCCCACACATGTCACTGTAAAATGTGTTGTCCATAGGTTTTAACACCAAGACAACCTTGAAGCTGCATTTTACCCTATTTGATTTTGACCACAGTCTAAAGATTGAAAAGTGGATTGTTATTAACCAAGATCATCACTTAAATGTTACAAAATAGGCTTAGAAATATTTGAAAATATTGCTTTAACAAAACTTGATTTTCTGCCAAATGGAAGTTCTCATCTAGCCACTTAAGGCTGGCCACATAAAGAAAAAAATATGTAACTGGCGTGAGTAGTTCAAATAAATCAAAATGTTTTTGAGAGAATGGCTGGCTCTGATCCGTGTTGTGCAATGCAATGGCAGCAATTAACAGACTGGTCTGCAAACAATACAGAACTAAGCTAAATATAATTCAACAAATCTGTTTTAATGTCCCAAAAACAAACACATTTAAATCATGAATTATGTCCATAACTACTTATTTTGTTGAGTACTATGGACATTTCCAGGAGATGCAGTTTGAATTATAATTATAGTTGAAAATATTTGCCCGATATTTATTTTGTTCTCATTTATCAGCTTTTAATGCAACAATGAATAAAGGGAGTGACTTTTCTCTGTCAGAAATGTTTATGCTGGCAGACAATACATCTAAGCATCAAGGGCAGATTTTATGAATTCGTTTTCTGGTGAGGGTGGAGGAAAGAAGCAGCATTGTGTCAGGAACACATAACGATATAGAGGTGACCAGTCCCACAAGATTCTCTGCCCAGCAGCTGTGGGCTGAAAACTCGATCACCTGACCTACCATGCCTAATTCATTGGGCAACCAATTTTCCAACCCATGATTTGAGGCCTAAAATTGAGACTCCACTACTCCAGATTTTTCAGCTTCCATATTTTAGATTACTTTCACACATGAGTCCCAATTTAATTTGATCTCCAGAGTATCTTCACTAGCCCCAATATCTAGGTAAGGTTTTAGTAGCGTACCCAAAGATAATCTACAGAGATTGTTGGTAAGAGATTTTTCCTGTAACGGCCTGCACTAAACCCCTGAATTTTTAAACCAGTGTGTCAAATCGTGCTAGAACAGGGCACCTCACAGTGTAAATCGTTAGTAAGACTTTTTTCTGCACTCTTCAGCTTGAATATAATTTGTGTTGCAACTTGCAAGAAATACGAGTTGATAATGGCAGCAAGGGCAACAGGGCATCTGGGACTTTAGCGGATGATGGGACCAACAGTCTAACCTCTTAACCAGTGGGATGTGTAGTGCTGCCACGTATACAGAGTCCTCCCCCTCATTAAAGGGGAAGGCCAAGCTGCCGACATTGCGGGCAGGAAACGGGGCCATCCCTGCACCACCAGGGAGCAGGGTGCCGTGGCAGCAGCCCGGCACACAAGCTGAATGCCGGTCTGCAAGACTGCGGCACAGACCCCACGATGCAAAGGGAAGAAGGCCGGGACTGGTAAGTCGGACATTTTTTTTTACCTTTCTCCACTTCCCCTTTAATTATTGCCCCACAGATAGCCTGCAGCCTAGTATGTGCTCTGGGATGAAAATGGGTCGCTGCGCATGGCGATCATGTCGTCATTGCCGGTGCAGCAGAGCGGGTATCCTACCAGTAGGAGCAGGGAGCTACCGGTTACCGCTAAACACCCGCGGAACTTTGCGGGAGTCAGTAGCGGCGCCGCGCCTGGGGAAAAGTCTTTATCGTCCCGTTATAGAGTCCCCCAGAGACGCAAATGCCCCAAATTTCTCCCTCATAGAATGATTACAGCATGGAAGAACAACATTCGGTTACAGCATGGAAGAAGAACAGGCGACTCTCAGCTAGGCCCATTCCCCTGCCCTTTCCCCATAACCCTGCAAGTTTTTTTCCTTCAGATACTTATCCAACTCCCTTTTGAAAGATAAGATTGAGTCTGCCTCCACCACCCTTTCAGGCAGTGCATTCCAGAACCCAACAACTCGCTGTGTAAAAACTTTTTTCTTACGTCGCCTTTGGTTCATTTGCCAATCACCTTAAATCTGTGTTCTCTGGTTTTCGATCCTTCTGCCAATGGGAACAGCTCCTTTCTATCTACTCTGTCCATACCCCTCATGATTTTGAACACCTCTATCAAATCCCCTCTCGATCTTCTCTGTGCCAAGAAGAACAACCCCAGCTTCTCCAGTCTATCAATGCAACTGAAATCCCTCATTTCTGGAATCGTTCTCGTAAATATTTTCTGTACCTTCTCTAAGGCCTTCACATCCTTCCTAAAGTGTGGTGCCCAGAATTGGACACAATACTCCAGCTGGGGCCAAACCAGTGTTTTATACAGGTTCATCATAATTTCCACACTTTTGTACTCTACACCTCTGTTTATGAAGCCCAGGATCCCGTATTTGAATATTAAGGAATCAAGGGATATGGGGACATTGCGGGAAGGTGCAGGTAAGGTAGAAGATCAACCATGATCTTACTGAATGGTGGAGCAAGCTCGATGGGCCGAATGGTCTACTCCTGCTGCTAATTCTTATGTTCTTTTGTAAACCTTTTTAACTGCTTTCTGAACCTGCCCAAGCCACCTTCAACAATTTGTGCACAGGTCTCTGTTTGGGCACCCCTTTTAGGATTGCACCATTTAGTTTATATGTCCCCTCCTCATTCTTTCAATGAAAATGCACCAATTCACACTTTTCTGCATTAAATTTCATCTGCCACGTGTCCGCCCATTTCACCAATCTGTCTATGTCTTCCTAAAGTCTATCACTCTTCTCTGCATTGTGCATTATACTTCCAAGTTTTGAAATCATGCCTGTACACCCATGTCCAAGTCATTAATATATATCGAGAAAAGCAGTGATCCTGGAACCGACCCCTGGAGATCACCACTGTACACCTTCCTCTAGTCTAAAAAACAACTGTTCACCACTACTCTCTGTTCCCTGTCACTTAGCCAATTTCGTATCCATGCTGCCACTGTCCCTTTTATTCCATAAGCTTCAACTTTGCTGCCAAGTCTATTATGTGGCACTTTGTTGAATGCCTGTTGGAAATCCATGTACACTACGTCAACCGCATTGCCCTCATCAACCCTCTGTTACCTCATCAAAAAACTCGATCAAGTTGGTTAAACACGATTTGTCTTTAACTAATCCGTGCTGGCTTTCCTTCATCAATCTGATTACTGTTTCTAAAAGCTTCCCCACCACCCAGGTTAAACTGACTGGTCTGTAGTTTCTGTGTTTAACTTTACACCCTCCAGTCCTCCGGCACCACCCCCGTATTGGAATATTATGGCCAATACCTCCGTGATTTCCACCCTCAATTCCCTCAGCATCCTAGGATGTATCCCTTGCACTCCTGGTGATTTATCTACATGAAGTACAGCCAGCCTTTCTAATACCTCTTCTTTATCAATTTTTAGCCTATCAAGTGTCTCCACTACCTCCTCCTGCACTATGTCGATGGCAGCATCCTCTTCCTTGGTGAACACCGATGCAAAGTACTCGTTGAGTACCTCAGCCATACCCTCCGCCTCCATGCATAGATCTCCTTTCTGGTCTCTATTCAATCCCACCCCTCTTCTTACTATCCTTTTACTTTTTATAGAAATAGTGGATGCATTGTTGATCATTTTCCAATAGTCTATCGACTCTGGATCAGTTCCTATGGACTGGAGGGTAGTTAATGTAACACCACTTTTAAAAAAAGGAGGGAGAGAGAAAACAGGGAATTATAAACCGGTTAGCCTGACATCAATAGTGGGGAAAATGTTGGAATCAATTATTAAAGATAAAATAGCAGCACATTTGGAAAGCAGTGACAGGATCGGTCCAAGTCAGCATGGATTTGTGAAAGGGAAATCATGCTTGACAAATCTTCTAGAATTTTTTGAGGATATAACTAGTAGAGTGGACAAGGGAGAACCAGTGGATGTGGTGTATTTGGACTTTCAAAAGGCTTTTGACAAGGTCCCACACAAGAGATGGGTGTGCAAAATTAAAGCACATGGTATTGGGGGTAATCGACGTGGATAGAGAACTGGTTGGCAGACAGGAAGCAGAGAGTCGGGATAAATGGGTCCTTTTCAGAATGGCAGGCAGTGACTAGTGGAGTGTCGCAGGGCTCAGTGCTGGGACCCCAGCTATTTACAATATGCATTAATGATTTAGATGAAGGAATTGAGTGTAATATCTCCAAGTTTGCAGATGACACTAAGCTGGGTGGCAGTGTGAGCTGTGAGGAGGACGCTAAGAGGCTGCAGGGTGACTTGGACAGGTTAGGTGAGTGGGCAAATGCATGGCAGATGCAGTATAATGTGGATAAATGTGAGGTTATCCACTTTAGTGGCAAAAACACGAAGGCAGAATATTATCTGAACGGCGGCAGATTAGGAAAAGGGGAGGTGGAACGTGACCTGGATGTCATGGTACATCAGTCATTGAAAGTTGGCATGCAGGCACAGCAGGCGGTGAAGAAGGCAAATGGTATGTTGGCCTTCATAGCTAGGGGTTTTGAGTATAGAAGCAGGGAGGTCTTACTACAGTTGTACAGGGCCTTGGTGAGACCACACCTTGAGCCCGGCCTCTCGCTGGGGCTAGCCCCGTCCAAGGTCCTCCTTGGGAGCCCGGTGGTGGCGCCCGTTCCGCCCCCTCCCTCTCCCCCCCCATTCAGTCCCCCTACCTCCCCCCCATTCAGCTCCCCCTCTCCTCTTCCCCCATCTCCTCCCCTTGCCCCCTGCTCCCCCTCTCTTTTTTCCCCCCTCCCTCCCCCTCTCTCCCCTCCTCCCCCTCCCCTCACCCTCTCCTTCCCCTCCCCTCACCCCCTCCTCCCCCCCACCCACCTTCCTCTCCCCCCATACCCTCCTCTTCCCCCCCCCCACCCCCCTCTCCCCCCACCCCCCTCTCTCCCCTCACCTCTCGCTGTCAGAAACAGAGAGAGACACTGACAAAGAGAGAGACACTGACAGAGACAGAGCGAGAGAGCCACTGGTAGGGAGGAGGGGCCGTCCCAGCACACTGTTGGAGGGCTCCCGGTGCTGCAGTCGGTGAGTAGAAACTTAATTTTTTATTTATTGATTGATTTATTTTTTAAAACATTTTTTTTGATTGATTTATTGATTTATTTATCATTTATTATTGATGATGGCTCTCTATTTGTAAAAGTAAAGTGTTTAATGTTTGTAAACCCCCTTCCCCCCGCCCCCCCCCCATCTCTCATTCCCTATGCCTGATTTATAAGTGTAGGCAAGGTTTTTCTGAGCATACAAAAATCTACACTTACTCCATTCTAAGTTAGTTTGGAGTAAGTTTTCACTGCCTAAACTTGCAAAACAGGCATAAGTGGCTTTTGAAAAAAAAATTATTCTAAAATGGAACTTTTCTAAACTCACTAGAACTGGAGCAAACTAAATACCGAGAATTGCAATTTCTAAGATGTTCCATTCTAAACTAGTTGCTCCAAAAAAATAGGAGCAACTCAGGCTGAAACGTGAGCCCGTTTCTATGTTTATAAGCCTCTAGAAGACTTTTGGATTTCCTTTTATGCTGGCTACCATTCTATTCTCATACCCTCTCTTTGCCCCTCTTATTTTCTTTTTCACTTTTCCTCTGACCTTTCTATATATAGACCGATTCTGAGATGTATTTGCAACCTTACATTTGTCATATGCACTCTTTTCCTGCTTCATCATATTTTCTATCTGTTTCATCATCCAGAGAGTGTACCTCAATTGTACCTGAACTATTTCCTCTTTAAAGGCAGCCCATTGTTACATTACAGTTTTGTCTGCCAATCTTTGATTCCAGTTTATTCGAGCCAGACCATTCTCATCCTACTGAAATTGGCCTTGCCCCAGTTACACATTTTTACTCTAGATTGCTCCCTCTCCTTTTTCACACCTATCTAAACCTTATACTAGGAGGGAGAAATTCCCCAGCGCCCCGTTTGGGGGCGGCAACCAAGTCCGGCATGGAAGTCCCGCCCAGCCGCAAAATTGCAGTTACCGTCCCTCACAGGAAGGGGAGTGCAATGTCGCGCGCTCCACTTCCTGTTGGGATGGGTTCGGGGGCGCTACTCAGGCATGTTCACCTTACGCAGCTGCTCCCGGGACGCTACCAGCGGGGCACGGCAGTACTGTGCCAGTGCCTCCGTTAACTCCCATGCAATTTCGTGGGAGCCGGTAGCGCCACCCCTCCTCTCACAGGCAAAAACCGTTTTGTGCCCCATTAACGCCCTCGGAGGGGCTAATGGGAGGTGCAAAACAGGAATATTTCAGCCCTTAGGATCACTGTTCCCTAAATATTCACCTCATGAGACTTGCTCCACTTGACCTACCTCATTCCCCAGAACCAGATCCAGCAATGCCTCCTCCCTCGTTGGGCTGCAAACATTATGATCAAGAAAGTTCTTCTGAACATACTTCAGAAATTCTTCCCGTTCTCTGCCCTTAACACTATTACGATCCCAATCTATAGAAGGATATTTGAAGTCCCCCGTTATTACTACTCTATAGTTCTTGTAATTCTCTGTAATTTCTCTGCAAATTTGCTCCTCCATATCTTTCCCATTATTTGGTGGTCTGTAGAATATACCTAGTAGTATAATGACACCTCTTTTATTTCTTAACTCTAGCCATACAGATTCTGTCCTTGACCCCTCCAAGACATCTTTCCTCTCTAGCACTGTAGTCTTCTCCTTAATCGATACTGCCACACTACCTTCTATCTTTCCTTCCTTAGCTTTCATGACACCTTGACACAAGGAAATTGTCCTTATTAGCGTCTCCCGTTATCATCTCTGGGGGGGCGATAATATCGACTCCCACCAAATATGGAAGATATAGAAAACTGCTATATTCAAGAAATGTTATTTAAAGAAATCTTACCAATTATAAGATTGGTAATAGAAAGATAACAGCTACAAAGGATTTTTGTTAACATTATTTATTTGCATAAATGCCAATCTAGAAAACTAGCAAAAACTGAACAAAAACGAGAAAAAAAACTAACGCATACCCCAAAAGTTAACAACTCAAGAATGGCCCTGATTACATGCCATAACATGTGAAATCTAGACATTACATGGGGTTTGTAACTTAAGCAGTAGCGTCACTTGTCTTGGAGGAAATAAAACATAACTACACAAAAGCCTGAATGGAAATTCAAAATATTGAAGGCATAAAATTGGTAGTGCATTTCTACCCATGCATGTTATACTTCACTCTTGATTGGAGGATAACCCTCTGCCCTGAAGAGAGCAACCTTCCTTTTCTGCACTTCCTAGAGCAACACCTCAAGGCTATAATTCTTCAATGGAGTAGTTTTGCTCTTGTTACTGTTCCATCTGGCTTTCATTCTCCCAAGGCACACAAACTTGCTAGCAGTTTCTTAGTGAAACTCCCCTTTAAAATCTAATGATAAACCTTTAACCTACTGGCTTCTCAGATATCCCAAGCAAACATGCAATGCCTGGCCCAATATGTACAGGGGTTGTATATGTATTGTTATAATGAGCTGACCGTACAGAATCACCCAACATGCTGGCACAATGTGTGCAGTGTGAACACTGCGATGTGAGCCTCCCAGCTATGCGATGGGACTGGATTAGCTCTGCAATTCTCTGTCATTGTTTGGTTTTTAAAAGGCAAACCAATAGCAAGATTTATTTTTAAAAGTAAAAGACCCACATCATTATGTGGTTTTCTTCTAGATTTCCAAATGACCTTAATTTTCTTGTTCTGTAAAATGTATTAGCTGGTAACATTAAAAGAAATTTACTTTGTAAAATGTAACCATAAATATTAAACCCTGGCTTCATCTCATATTAAATTAATAAATATCAAATCATTTTTGTTAATTAAAAACATCTTACAAAGTTTAACTTATATATTTTACATATTAAAGGAAACTCTTTAATTTGCGGAACTAATTTAAAAATAAAAGAGCTACCAGCGCCACAGAAGTATGGAAGTTTACAGTACCAACGGAGGCCATTTTCATAAGAACATAAGAAATAGGAGCAGGAGTAGGCCATACGGCCCCTCGAGCCTGCTCCGCCATTCAATAAGATCATGGCTGATCTGATCATGGATTCAGCTCTACTTCCCCGCCCGCTCCCATAACCCCTTATTGTTTAAGAAACTGTCTATTTCTAGCTTAAATTTATTCAATGTCTCAGCTTCCACAGCTCTCTGAGGCAGCGAATTTCATAGATTTACAACCCTCTGAGAGAAGAAATTTCTCCTCATCTCAGTTTTAAATGGGCGGCCCCTTATTCTAAGATCATGCCCTCTAGTTCTAGTCTCCCCCATCAGTGGAAACATCCTCTCTGCATCCACCTTGTCAAGCCCCCTCATAATCTTACACGTTTCGATAAGATCACCTCTCATTCTTCTGAATTCCAATAAGTAGAGGCCCAACCTACTCAGCTTTTCTTCATGTCAACCCCCTCATCTCCGGAATCAACAGAGTGAACCTTCTCTGAACTGCCTCCAAAGCAAGTGTATCCTTTCATAAATATGGAAACCAAAACTGCATGCAGTATTCCAGGTGTGGCCTCACCAATACCCTGTACAACTGTAGCAAGACTTTCCTGCTTTTATACTCCATCCCCTTTGCAATAAAGGCCAAGATTTCATTGGCCTTCCTGATCACTTGCTGTACCTGCATACTATCCTTTTGTGTTTCATACACAAGTACCCCCAGGTTCCGCTGTACTGCAGCACTTTGCAATCTTTCTCCATTTAAATAATAATTTGCTCTTTGATTTTTTTCTGCCAAAGTGCATGACCTCACACTTTCCAACATTATACTCCCTCTGCCAAATTTTTGCCCACTCACTTAGCCTGTCTATGTCCTTCTGCAGATTTTTTGTGTTCTCCTCACACATTGCTTTTCCTCCCATCTTTGTATCGTCAGCAAACTTGGCTAAGTTACACTCAGTCCCTTCTTCTAAGTCGTTAATATAGATTGTAAATAGTTGTGGTCCCAGCACTGATCCCTGTGGCACCCCTATAGTTACTGGTTGCCAACCAGAGAATGAACCATTTATCCCGACTCTATGTTTTCTGTTAGTTAGCCAATCCTCTATCCATGCTAATATATTACCCTCAACCCCATGAACTTTTATCTTGTTGACCCATCATGTCTCTGCTGGCTCTTCCCTTGAGCAATCCAAAACTAACACTACTGCCCTGCTTTCTCCCCATGGTGGTGTTTTCCTCTGCATCAAATATTCATGCAGTTTTCTCTTAAAACATGCAGTGCTCTTTGCCTCAACTATTCCCTGTGGCAAAGTATTATATGGTCCAACAACCAGCTGTGTAAAGACATTTCTCCTAACTTCTTCTTATGCTTTCTTAGTAACAGTTTTAAATTGATGACACACTGACATCCCAACCAGAAGAAATACCCATTCCCTGTTCATTCTGCTCCTTTTGAGTTTCACGCATTATTTCCAATAAAGCCTGAAATATATTGACAAATCTTGCAGTTACAACATGCATCCCCTCATTATGTGGACAGTTAAAAGAAAGAAATAACTTGTATTTATATAGTGACTTTCATGACCTCACGATGTCCTAAAGGGCTTTACAGCCAATTTAAATGAGTTGCACAGTATAAACAGTCTTTTTTTAAATTGCAGTCTGTGACAAATTTCAGAGATGCAATTCATTTTATGCACATATAATACACAAAAATTAAACTTGCTTGAATTATAAAGTTGGATACACCAATTAGCAGTTCCAATGTCTAAAAAGAAAAACTAAAACACATATAGGGCTGGATTTTCGGCAGATTTGCACTCCATTTAGCACCTCAGCGGGGCACAAAAACAATTTTTTTGGCGTGAAACGAGGCGCACAAGATTTTTCGCCAGGGCGGAATTTTCGCCAATGGTTATGCAGCGGCCGTTTGGATGACATAAATCGTCGTGCATCGCTGTGCTAACGTTCCGGTCGGAACTTTCGAGCATATTGCCTGATTTAGCATCCCCTGGGAACCCGCCAGCAAAAAGCAGTCGGACCCAGGGCGCAGCAGGCGCAAACGGCACCATCTTGAAAATGGAGGAGTAAGTCGGAGTTCTGACTGATTAAAAGCATTGGGAGAAGAACGCTGCATTACTGCATACTTTTAATTGTGAAGTTTATGTGAGTTTATAGTTTGTTTAAAAGGACATTTAAGGACCTTTTAAAAGATGGGGGCCATGCTATGTCGGGAGTCAGTAATCCTGGCTGCTACATTTATACAGCTGGAAGAAGGCTTATTGATGATAATTTTCAACATAATCGAAGAGGTTGCAGATGTATGGGGAGGAGGCCTTACCCCCCACGAGTTTATAGGTAACATCGCTCATACCTGCAGCTCTCTGAGGCATAGTGCATTAGAAGGCTGCGCTTCCGAAAAGAGGTGGTCACAGAGATGTGCCAGCTCATACAGGCAGACCTACAGCCTACCAGCGGCAACAGGACTGCACTGCCAGTCGAGGTGAAGGTGACTGCGGCATTTGCCTTCTATGCCTCCGGCTCCTTTCAGGCATCAGCGGGGGACATATGCTCCATCTCGCAGCATGCTACACATTGCTACATTCGCCAGGTGACTACTGCACTGTACGCATGCAGGATGGACTTCATAAACTTGCCAATGACCAAGGAGACCCAAAATGAGAGGGCTGTAGGTTTTGGATGATTTGCTGGCTTCCCCAAGGTTCTGAGGCAGAGACCTCCTCAGTGTTTTCTCTCCGCATGTGTTTAAAAATGAATGGCAGGGGTCTAGATCCACCCCTGCGATGCAACTCCTGCCATCTTCTCTCCACAGCCCCCAACAGAACTTCGTTAGCTTCCTGGCTAAATCGCCTGGCACGCTGTCTTGACTCTTCGACCTCCATGATAAATTCCTGCATCCCAGAGTACTTAAGGAAGTGGCCCTAGAAATACTGCATGCATTGGTGATCATTTTCCAACAATCTATCGACTCTGTAACAGTTCCTATGGACTGGAGGGTCGCTAATGTAACCCCACTTTTTAAAAAAGGAGGGAGAGAGAAAACGGGTAATTATAGACCGGTTATCCTGACATCAGTAGTGGGGAAGATGTTGGAAGTCCAAATACACCACATCCACTGGTTCTCCCTTGTCCACTCTGCAAGTTACATCCTCAAAAAATTTCAGAAGATTTGTCAAGCATGATTTCCCTTTCATAAATCCATGCTGACTTGGTCCGATCCTGTCACTGCTTTCCAAATGCGCTGCTATTTCATCCTTAATGATTGATTCCATAAGGAATTCTACCATATTATGGTCACTCTTCCCCAAGGGGCCTCGCACAACAAGATTGCTAATTAGTCCCTTCTCAGTAGACATCATCCCCTCTAGGATGGCAAGCTCTCTGGTTGATTCCTTGACATATTGGTCAAGAAAACCATCCCTAATACACTCCAGGAAATCCTCCTCCACTGCATTGCTACCAGTTAGGTTAGTCCAATCAATATGTAGATTAAAGTCGCCCATAATTACTGCTGTACCTTTATTGCACACCTCCCTTATTTCTTGTTTGATGCTGTCCCCAACCTCACTACTACTATTTGGTGGCCTGTACACAACTCCCACTAACGTTTTCTGCCCTTTGGTATTCCGTAGCTTCACCTATACCGATTCCACATCATCCAAGCTAATGTCCTTCCTTACAATTGCATTGATTTCCTCTTTAACCAGCAACGCTATACCGCCTCCTTTTCCTTTCTGTCTATCCTTCCTAAATGCTGAATACCCTTGGATGTTGAGTTCCCAGCCTTGGTCCCCCTGGTATTAAAAGAAATGGCGGAAGTTATAGCAGATGCATTTGTTATAATCTACCAAAATTCTCTGGACTCTGGGGAGGTACCAATGGATTGGAAAGCAGCTAATGTAACGTCTCTGTTTAAAAAAGGGGACAGACAAAAGGCAGGTAACTATAAGCCGGTTAGTTTAACATACGTAGTGGGGAAAATGCTTGAAACTATCATTAAGGAAGAAATAGTGGGACATCTAGATAGGAATTGTGCAATCAAACAGACGCAACATGGATTCATGAAGGGGAAATCATGTTTAACTAATTTACTGGAATTCTTTGAGGATATAATGAGCATGGTGGATAGACGTTTTCCAATAGATGTGATGTATTTAAATTTCCAAAAGGCATTCGATAAGGTGCCACACAAAAGGTTACTGCAGAAGATAAAGGTACGCGGAGTCAGAGGAAATGTATTAGCATGGATAGAGAATTGGCTAGCTAACAGAAAGCAGAGAGTCGGGATAAATGGGTCCTTTTCGGGTTGAAAATTGGCGGTTAGTGGTGTGCCACAGGGATCGGTGCTGGGACCACAACTGTTTACAATATACATAGATGACCTGGAAGAGGGGACAGAGTGTAGTGTAACAAAGTTTGCAGATAACACAAAGATTAGTGGGAAAGCGGGTTGTGTAGAGGACACAGAGAGGCTGCAAAGAGATTTAGATAGGTTAAGCGAATGGGCTAAGGTTTGGCAGATGGAATACAATGTCGGAAAATGTGAGGTCATCTACCTTGGGGAAAAAAAACAGTAAAAGGGAATATTATTTGAATGGGGAGAAATTACAACATGCTGCGTGCAGAGGGACCTGGGGGTCCTTGTGCATGAATCCCAAAAAGTTAGTTTGCAGGTGCAGCAAGTAATCAGGAAGGCGAATGGAATGTTGGCCTTCATTGCGAGTGGGATGGAGTACAAAAGCAGGGAGGTCCTGCTGCAACTGTACAGGGTATTGGTGAGGCCGCACCTGGAGTACTGCGTGCAGTTTTGGTCACCTTACTTAAGGAAGGATATACTAGATTTGGAGGCGGTACAGAAACGATTCACTAGGCTGATTCCGGAGATGAGGGGGTTACCTTATGATGATAGATTGAGTAGACTGGGTCTTTACTCGTTGGAGTTCAGAAGGATGAGGGGTGATCTTATAGAAATATTTAAAATAATGAAAGGGATGGACAAGATCGAGGCAGAGAGGTTGTTTCCACTGGTCGGGGAGACTAGAACTAGGGGGCACAGCCTCAAAATACGGGGGAGCCAATTTAAAACCGAGTTGAGAAGGAATTTCTTCTCCCAGAGGGTTGTGAATCTGTGGAATTCTCTGCCCAAGGAAGCAGTTGAGGCTAGCTCATTGAATGTATTCAAATCACAGATAGATAGATTTTTAACCAATAAGGGAATTAAGGGTTACGGGGAGCGAGCGGATAAATGGAGCTGAGTCCACGGCCAGATCAGCCATGATCTTGTTGAATGGCGGAGCAGGCTCGAGGGGCTAGATGGCCTACTCCTGTTCCTAATTCTTATGTTCTTATGTTCTTATGGAGCCATGATACCGTGATGCCAATCACATCGTATCCGTTGACTGCTGTCAGCGCAATTAATTCATCCACCTTATTCAGAATACTCCTCGCATTGAGGCACAGAGCCTTCAGGCTTGTCTTTTCAACACACTTTGCCCCTTTAGAATTTTGCTGTAATGTGGTCCTTTTTGTTTTTTTGCATTGGGTTTCTCTGCCCTCCACTTTTACTATTCTCCTTTCTATCTTTTGCTTTTGACTCCATTTTATTTCCCTCTGTCTCCCTGCATTGGTTCCCATCCCCCTGCCATATTAGTTTAACTCCTCCCCAACAGCACTAGCAAACACTCCCCCTAGGACATTGGTTCCGGTCCTGGCCCAGGTGCAGCCCGTTCGGTTTGCAGTGGTCCCACCTCCCCCAGAACCAGTTTCAATGCCCCAGGAATTTGAATCCCTCCCTTATGCACCACTGCTCAAGTCACGTATTCATCTGAGCTATCCTGCGATTCTTAATCTGACTAGCATGTGGCACTGGTAGCAATCCTGAGATTACTACTTTTGAGGTCCTACTTTTTAATTTAACTCCTAGCTCCCTAAATTCTTCTCGTAGGACCTCATCACGTTTTTTACCTATATCATTGGTACCTATATGCACCACGACAACTGGCTGTTCACCTTCCCTTTTCAGAATGTTCTGCACCCGCTCCGAGACATCCTTGACCCTTGCATCAGGGAGGCAACATACCATCCTGGAGTCTCAGTTGCGGCTGCAGAAACGCCTATCTATTCCCCTTACAATTGCCATTATAAGTCGAGGCAATACAATAGCGTGGACGTTATGCTTGAACTGTATAAAACATTGGTTAGGCCCTCGCTGGAGTACTGTGTGCAGTTCTGGTCACCACATTACAGGAAAGATATGATGGCACTGGAAAGGGTGCAGAGGAGACTTACAAGAATGTTGCCTGGACTGGAGAATTATGGCTATGAGGATAGGTTGGAGATGCTAGGTCTGTTTTCTTTGGAACAGAAGAGGCTGAGGGGAGACCTGGTTGAGGTGCATAAAATTATGAGGGGCGTGGATAGAGTGGATAGGAAGGATCTGTTTCCCTTGGCAGAGGGGTCAACAACCAGGGGGCATAGATTTAAAGTAATTGGGGGCAGGTTTAGAGGAGATATGAGGGTAAATTTCTTCACCCAGAGGGTGGTGGGGGTCTGGAACTCACTGCCTGAAAAGAAGGTTGAGGGAGAAACCCTCACCACATTTAAAAGATACATAGATGTGCACTTAAAGTGCCTTAACCTACAGGGCTACGGACCAAGAGCTGAAAAGTGGGATTAGGCTGGATAGCTCTTGGTCGGCTGGCACGGACATGATGGGACGAAATGGCCTCCTTCCATGCTATAAATTTCTATGATTCTATGATTCAGCCCCGGTTGTACTGCGCATGTGTGCGGCTGCGCCCTGCATTTGAGTTTGCGATCAGACAGCAGACCAGAAGCGTGGGAAGGAAAAAAAAAATTTGCCATGTGCAGGACAGACGATTTTTTTAGCGCCGGAACTTTCGGCTCTGGTGCGCAAATTGTGTGGTGCAACGCTGGAATTAGCACTAACGCTCCTCATCAACTTTCATTTGGCAAAAGTTGCACACTCTGGCACTAACGTTAACCCGGTGCTAAATTTTTGAATCGCCGTGAATTATGCCCGGAAATGGGTGAAAACACAAAAGGCTGAAAATCCAGCCCTTTCAAAGTATCTTGTTTTAGAGACCCTTGCTTTAAACTCAAGTAGTTAATTTCTCATTTCAGGGAGCGATAGAGTGGACAGAGATGGAAGTGGACGCTTAAACTATAGGGACAATTTTAACTCCCAAAAATGGGTGGATTGGGGTCTCAAGCCCGCCCCTAACCCGCCTCCAATCCGCCCACTTCCGGGTTTAATGGAGGTGGCACAAGGGGCAGTCAGATATCTCGCTCTCAGGAGGCGGGTTGGCTATTTAAATATTATAATGAGGCTGGGAGTCTCACAGTTAAATTCCCATCTGGCCAGCTGGGTTTCCCAAGCCTTGGGAAACCCGACAGCTCAAGGAAGGCAAGGACTTAATTTTTTGAAACTCAGGTGTCAGCTGTTAAGTGGGCTGGGAGACATTGTTACAGTTATTACCTCATTGGACATTTATTGTACCAGTTCTTCATTTTCTTGTGATATTTCCAATGATGGCCTTTTCCCATTGGCTGTTGAATCTTGCAAGATTATGAAGAGTTTTTTGTGCCTGTTTCTGCAGACTTATTACCATGTGTTTCCAGAGCATATCCATACTACTGTAGACAATATTATCTTTGATCTTATTAGTGAGCCATCTAGTATTTTGCCATGTTCTCTTATGTACTGTGGCTCTCTCGACATGCTGGTACTTCAGGTTCCTACTAACCCTGACTGCCTTATTGCCACAATTCCTGGGTTACAACTTGTTCAGGCGAACTCTTTATTAAAGGGACTTATCTTCATGAGGAGCGTGGTCAGCAGTGAGTTAGCATCTCAGAACTGTCTTCAAAGGTCATCTGTTCCCCTCGTACTGCTAAGCACCGTTTCAGGGTGTTAAATGCAATTACTTTAAGTAAACATAGCCTATTTTTTCCCGTTTCATACACTACATTTTAAGGCCGAGGCCGTAAGTTCCCGAATTCACTCCCTAAACCTCTCCGCCTCTCTTTCCTCCTTTAAGACACTCCCTAAAACCTAGCCCTTTCCTGCCCTAGTATCTCCTTTTGTGGCACAGTGTCAAATTCTACTGGATAACATTCCTGTGAAGCGCCTGGGGACATTTTACTATGTTAAAGATGCTATATAAATGCAAGTTGTTGTTGTTAATCTGATGTTTTCAGTGCTATCCTTTGACTTCCTATTATTATTTCACAGGTGACCTGATGATAGTGACATGTCAGTATTCTGGCAAACAGTGGGTAGGCAACTGTTTAGTTTTGTAACTAACCATGGTAGAGTATCTAATTCCAGGTTGGGATTTGGCTATCATGAAGTCATCATCATCATCATAGGCAGTCCCTCGGAATCAAGGAAGACTTGCTTCCACTCTTAAAATGAGTTCTTACGTGGCTGAACAGTCCAATACGAGAACCACACTCCCTGTTATAGGTGGGACAGATAGTCGTTGAGGGAAAGGATGGGTGGGACAGGTTTGCTGCACACTCTTTCCATTGTCTGCGCTTGATTTCTGCATGCTCTCGGCGATGAGACTCGAGGTGCTCAGCGCCCTCCCGGATGCATTTCCTCCACTTAGGGCAGGCTTTGGCCGGGGACTCCCATCAGTGGGGATGTTGCACTTTTTCAGGGAGGATTTGAGGGTGTCCCTGTAACGTTTCATGAAGTGAAGTAGTCTTAAATATAAAGCTACTTCGTTATTGACATTTTCATCCACAAGTTTATATCACAGCTTGAAACAGTCTAGCTTTAGTTAAAAAATGTTACTTAATGATGCTTTACACTGAAAAATATAATAAACTGGGTCATTCGTATAACTGCAGTGGCTGGCACAAGATTGACCAAGCCTTGTTTGATTCCAATTTATGGTCATAAATCAGTATCCATCACTGCTGGAGTCCTTCTGCCTTATTAGCACTTCTGCCTCTCTAGTTGCTGCTCCCTCCTGCTTTGCTGCTGCCATTTCTGGCAGCCTCGTAATCTGCCACTGTACAAAATCTTTCCAAGTTAGGGTTGGGGATAACTTTGTCTTTTTTGTTAAATGCGTGCTGGGGCTTAGCTGGGAGCAAATGCTGGGCTATGGGATAGGCTCAACTTAGACTTAAGAGTCCGGTTTAGGTTTGGGTAAATTTATTTTGTTGAAGAGCAATGTTTAATTTGAAGTGAAAGGTTACTTGTACTAGATGAATTTGTCATGCCAAGTAAGGATTTCTTTGGGGGTTGATATGTTTCAGGACACTGGTCTTAATGATACCTCTGCCGTGGCTGGTGCTGCTGTCCCTTGCCATTGACTATTTTCCGACTACTTCCCACGATCAAGTTTGCAGGCACAGAGCCAAGAGCGTTGTCAGGGGCAGCCATTGCAAGGGGGGGGGAGGGTGCGGATGGGGTATACAAGTGACGGATTACAGCTGAATATATGTTCTTAACAAATCCATTTTAATCATCGTCAGGCATTGAAAGACTGGAATAACCAGCACATGTAAACAAAGGACAGCAGCACCAGCTACAGCAGGGACAACATTAAGACCAGTATCAGCCCCCAAATAAATCATTCTTGGCATAGAAAATCCATCTAGTACATGGCCTTTCACCTCAAATTAAACATTCCCCTTCAACAAAATGGTCATCCCTGAAATAGATTTACCCTAACGCCGAGGCTACATACCCTTGACTTTTCTAAAGAACAAGTAGATGCATTTCAGGAGTTTGGCACTATCTTTAACTTAAGTAAACCTTTGGTGGATTCTAAATATCTTTACTTAATGAGCATGGTCAATTCAGTATAATTATCGGCAAAAGGTTTTCATGCAGGCTTTCTCTAAACATGCCAGAATTAAATCATTTACATATTGCCAGATACAGAAATAATTCTGAAACAGCATGTTAATCCTAAAAAAATATCCTAAGTGCGTGAGAAAAAGAGGCACATGTGTTGTTTTCTGCTATTTCTTGCACAGAGAGTCTTCTTAGGCAGTCCCTCTTATCGAGGATGACTTACTTCCACTCCAAAAAGGGATGAGTTCACAGGTGTTTCAATGAACATAAGAACATAAGAAATAGGAGCAGGAGTAGGTCATACGACCCCTTGAGCTGCTCCACCATTTAATACGATCATGGCTGATCCGATCATGGACTCAGGTCCACTTACCTGCCCACTCCCTATAACCCCTGGTTCCCTTATCGTTTAAGAAACTGTCTATTTCTGTCTTAAATTTATTCAATGTCCCAGCTTCCACAGCTCTCTGAGGCAGCGAATTCCATAGATTTCTCCTCATCTCAGTTTTAAATGGGCGGCCCCTTATTCTAAGATTATGCCCTCTAGTTCTAGTCTCCCCTATCAATGGAAACATTCTCTCTGCATTCATCTTGTCAAGCCCCCTCATAATCTTATACGTTTTGATAAGATCACCTCTCATTCTTCTGAATTCCAATGAGTAGAGGCGCAAACTACTCAACCTTTCCTCATAAGTCAACCCCCTCATCTCCAGAATCAACCTAGTGAACTTTCTCTGAACTGCCTCCAAAGCAAGTATATCCTTTCGTAAATATGGAAACCAAAACTGCATGCAGTATTCCAGGTGTGCCTCACCAATACCCTATATAACTGTTAACAAGACTTCCCTGCTTTTATACTCCATCCCCTTTGCAATAAAGGCCAAGATTCCATTGGCCTTCCTGATCACTTGCTGTACCTCCATATTATCCTTTTGTGTTTCATGCACAAGTACCCCCAGGTCCCGCCGTACTGCAGCACTTTGCAATCTTTCTCCATTAAAATAATAACTTGCTCTTTGATTTTTTTCTGCCAAAGTGCATGACCTCACATTTTCCAACATTATACTCCATCTGCCAAATTTTTGCCCACTCACTTAGCCTGTCTATGTCTATTTGCAGATTTTTTTGTGTCCTCCTCACACATTGCTTTTCCTCCCATCTTTGTATCGTCAGCAAACTTGGTTGGCTACGTTACACTCAGTATCTTCTTCCAAGTCATTAATATAAATTGTAAATAGTTGGGGTCCCAGCACTGATCCCTGTGGCACCCCACTAGTTATTGATTGCCAATCTGTTCATTCAAATTTCCAGACAAAGCACGCAATTTAAAATGTTGACATTTTTATGTTTGAATATATTGAAGTTCAACTCAGGTATTATATTTTGGTAGGAAGATTAGGGAGGATGCGAGTCGAGGTGGGTAGTGGAACAAAGGGATCTTGGGTTACAAATGCACCAATCACTAAAAATTGTGACACAGGTTAGCAAGGCCATAAAAAAAGCAAACCAACCACTAGGATTTATTTCTCGAAGAATAGGGGCCGAAATTGCCCCACTCCTTAGGCTCTATTACCGCCACTGAGAGGTAATGGAACATAGGCCTCACCGACCGGCGGTAGACGGATGGGTCGACCCATTCAATATTGCCTCCGGGTCGAGGGTGACGGGAATGGGAACGGGTTTCCATGCCACTTGCGCTGTCGCCCGTTGGGCACATGCCAACCCCCTTCCGACTAGCGGGCCAACCACCTTCCGACCAGCGGCGACCCCCTTTCCAACCCCCACGGAAAATTGCCCCGCGAGAGTGGAGCGACACCAGTCGGTGCCACTGACAGCTTTCTCCTGCAGAAAGCTGTGTGTGCCTTGTCACCATATTATTTTAATTGTCGGCCAACTGCCAGGTTAGCCCGACAATGATGCCCATGGATTCGATCGGGCCACTAACAGGCAGCCCGGTACACCCTCTTGGGTGCCAGTCCGCTGGCCCGGCCGAAACCCTCCTTGGTGGCCCACTGGCCCTAAGTAAACCCCACGCAGAGTTCGCAGCGGTCCTCAACCTCGTTGATGACCCAGAGCAACGACCACCCCGCTGCAACGGCACTTCCGCCCCTCAGCACCGCCCTGACCGGAAATAAACACCAAAGAGGTGAATATCGGTCCAATCTCCACCCCGGGAGCAGAGACAGACCGAAGGAATCAGTGAGTGTGCTTACTTTCTGGTTGGAGGTCAATTTCGGCCCCTAAGAATTGAAACGTGGGGAAGTAATGCTAAACCTGTATCGAACCTTGGTTAGACCACACTTATGGTACTGCGTAGAGTTCTGATCGCCATATTATAAAAAGGATATAGTGACACCGGAGAGGGTACAGAAAAGATTTACAAGGATGATACCAGAAATGTGAGGTATACATATCAGGGAAGGATGGGCAGGCTGGGTCACTTTTCTCTTGAAAAAAGGCTGAGGGATGACCTAATAGAGGTCTAATAAAATAATGAAAGGTTTTGATAGTGTGGATGCAGAGAGAATGTTTCCACTTGTGGGAAAGAGCATAACTAGAGGCCATCAATATAAGATAGTCACCAAGAAATCTAATAGGGAATTCAGAAGAAACATCTTTACCTAAAGAGTGGTGAGAATGTGGAACTCGCTATTCCAGGGAGTGGTTGAAGCAAATAGTATAGATGCATTTAAGGGGAAGCTAGACAAGCATATGAGGGAGAAGGGAATAGAGGGTTATGCTGATTGATTTAGATGAGGAAAGATAGGAGGAGTCTCGAGTGGAGCATAAAAGCCGGCATGGACTGAATGGGCCGAATTACCTGTTTCTTATGTAACCCTATGTAATTCTAACACTGCGGATTAGATACTGCAAGATCATTATTCTCTGGAGAAGATTTTATTAAGAATTGGCAATTCAAAGCCATAGTAACTATAGCCTCATAAAATTTCAGCAACTCTCTTATATTCTGTCGAACTGAGGTCACCAGACTGACTGGCGTGAGCTTTCTGTAGTAGAGTGAGCACTATTCATTGTTCAGTCAAGTATCTTTATATACATTAATTTATAGGTCATAACAAAAATCTTTACATTAGATGATCAATTTTATTAGTGTGAACAATTTGGTGCTGAAACAGCTATTAATATTTTAGACAATTATAATAAACATACAACATATTATTAATTTTCATTAGCTGGCTGTTGCAATCAGGATTGCTTAGCCCATGTGGACTGAATACAGGGATTACAGCTTCAAGATCAGCTTGGGACAAGGTCATGTGTTGCAAATGGGTTGAAAACATGCTCCCATGCAGGAGAATTCCACTGATCAAAAACTACAATATTCCTCTCCTATTTGCCGAGGGAACCCTCATTTCCCAGGGGCAAAGAAGAAAAAGGGGCAGAGACCCATGATGCCTATAATAGGTGCAAACATTGCAAAGGCATAGAAATGGGGAGGTAGGGGCTAAATGACACCATTCACATAATTTTCCTCTGGAAATATCAGCTGGGTATCCTTTGAATGTGTGCCTGAAAAAGTTGGGGGTAGCCCTTGCACCTGGCGGCCTTCAGACCGGAGGATCTGAGGGGTCTGGCAGCAAGGTAAATGTAGGGTTGCCAACCCTCCTGATTGTCCTGGAGACTCCAGGACAATGACAGGTCATCTCCCAGGCATAGCTGCAAGCAATCCAGGAGTAAACAGGGAAGTTGTTGGACAGAGTCAGTGGACCAATGACAGGAGGTGGAGGTTTGACGAGTGAGCGTGGAGACCAATAGGCTCGAGGTAGGGCATCCTTCCGCAAGCAGGTTAGGGTGGGCTTGAGTAAAGGTCCCAAATAATAGCTGTTTGTATTTTGGCTGCAGGCATTTTGTGTAAGTAACTGTAATACCTTTTCTATACCAGTTAGGAATTTTATATTCCTTTTTTTATTTGATTCCCTTCCCCAGCCCCATCCTTTCACAACATATTTTCCTAAGTCTGTAGCCTACCTGTGAGTGAACTATCAGGTTGTTTTGAGAATGAAGTGGCTAGAAACCTCAGTTGGACTTTTTTTTCCCCCTCTGAATAAATTTTCCCTCCAGCCATTTTTCATTGAAATGGAGTGTGGAATGTCATTTGAATTCCCACCCTTTAGCTCCCAGTGTGTGAGCAGGGCAGGGTTGCCAACCGTTCCGATTGTTCTGGAGTCTCCAGGAATGAAAGATTAATCTCCCAAACACTGCTTCGAGCAACCGGGCAGAAAATAAGGAAATAGAATTTGCTATTCGTGTATCGTACCTGTGGTTTGCCTGTGAGTAAATGCATTCTCTCTGCGTTCAATGAACACAAAGTGCAGCTGTGAGCAGACCTCAGCTCTCGCTCCCTCTCCTCTCATCAATAGAGATGCCCAACAGCAGCAGCTCCCTCTCACAGAGAGACCCAATAATTCTCAGAGATTTATACATATAAGTTACAACACAGAATTAAGCCATTCAAGCATAGTAAATTTTCTATGCATTAATGGCAAAAAGTGGCTCCGGAAAACTGCTATCTCCAACAACTCACTGTGTGACCACAACTTGGATCTTTACAGTGGAGGCAAAGGCAACTTGTATGCTCTGAAGGGCTCACTTTTGTCACTGCTTGCTCTCTCGGATAGAATTATAGGGCCCAAGTTTCCACATGATTCGCGCCTGATTTTTAGGAGCAACTGGTGGAGAACGGACTATTTTAGAAATCGCAATTCTCCACATTTTTTTTTCTGCACTTCTAGTCAGGTAGAACAGTTCTAGTTTAGAACAGAATTTTTTCTTCAAAAGGGGGCGTGTCCGGCCACTGACGCCTGATTTGAAAGTTTCCACAGTGAAAATGTACTCCAAACTAAAGTAGAATGGAGCCAGTGAAGATTTTTGTAGAACTGAAAAAACCTGTTCTACACATTAAAAAATCAGGCGCAGGTTACAAATTAGGCGTCCAGAACGAGGTGGGGGGGGAGGGGGGAGGGAAGGGAACTCATTAAATTCGACAATAAATCCTTAATTATACTTCTACAAATATTATACAAATAAATCCAACCTGAATAAACATTTATAAGCCAAGAAAAGATTAAATAAACCATCTTCCTGCCTGTGTGAAAGTGCTTCAGCCAGGGAGAATTCTGCAGCCGTTCGTGCCGCTGAGCGGGAGGGGGAGAGAGAGAGAGGGAGGGAGAGAGAGGGAGGGAGGGGGGAGGGAGAGAGAGGGGGGGGGAGGGAGAGAGAGGGAGGGGGGGGAGGGAGAGAGAGGGAGGGAGGGAGGGAGGGAGGGAGAGCGAGGGGGGGAGGGAGGGAGAAAGCGAGCGAGGGGGGGAGGGAGGGAGAGAGAGAGAGGGGGGGGAGGGAGGGAGGGAGAGAGAGAGAGGGGAGGGAGGGAGAGAGAGGGGAGGGAGGGAGAGAGAGAGGGGAGGGAGGGAGAGAGAAAGAGGGGAGGGAGAGAGAGAGAGGGAGGGAGGGAGAGAGAGGGTGGGAGGGAGGGAGAGGGAGTGGGGGAGGGAGGGGGAGAGAGAGAGAGAGAGAGAGAGGGAGGGAGGGAGAGAGAGAGAGTGAGGGAGAGAGAGAGGGGAGGGAGAGAGAGAGGGGAGGGAGAGAGAGAGGGGAGGGAGGGAGAGGGGGAGGGAGGGAGGGAGAGAGAGAGAGAGGGAGGGAGAGAGAGAGAGAGAGGGGAGGGAGGGAGAGAGAGAGAGGGGAGGGAGAGAGAGAGAGGGGAGGGAGGGAGAAAGTGAGAGGGGAGGGAGGGAGAGAGAGAGAGGGGAGGGAGGGAGGGAGAGAGAGGGGAGGGAGAGAGAGAGGGGAGGGAGGGAGAAAGAGAGAGGGGAGGGAGGGAGGGAGAGAGAGGGGAGGGAGGGAGAGGGGAGGGAGGGAGAGGGGAGGGAGGGGGGAGGAAGGGAGGGAGGGAGGAATGGAGAGAGAGAGAGGGAGGGAGGGAGGGAGGGGGGAGCGGGTGTCGGGTCGGGTCTGGTCGGCGAGGGGGGGGGGAGCGAGTGTCGTGTCTGGTCGGGGGGAGCAGGAGCTGGCCGTGGGAGGAGCATCATTCACGCAGCCCCAGTGAGGCCATTCAGCCAGGGCTAGGGGCTGCGTGCTTCGGGCCCCTCCCACACAGTTCGGCGCCTGGAGCTACTGCACTTGCGTGCCGACTGTAGCGGGCATGTGCAGAGGTCCCGGCACTGTTTTCAGCGCCGGGACCTGGCTCCGCCCCCCCCACATTTCGTGCTGGCTGCGCCGAGGGCCAGAGGACCTGTAAGTTGGTGGAGAATACCGAGGATTTTTTTAGGCGCCGTTTTAGGCGCGAAAAACGGGTGCCCAGCTCGGAGGGGCGCCCGTTTTTTTTCTTGTGGAAACTTGGGCCCATTGAATCATAGAATGATTACATCACGGAAGGCGGCCATTCGGCCCATCGAACCCATGCCGACTCTCAGCTAGTCCCACTCTCCTGTCCTTTCCTTGTAGCCCTGCAATTTGTTTTCCTTCAGATACTTATCCAACTCCCTTTTGAAAGATAAGATTGAATCTGCCTCTACCAACCTTTCAGGCAGTGCATTCCAGAACCTAACTGGAAGGCTATATCCAGTGGGGTTCCGTAGGGCTCAGTGCTGGGTCCTTTGCTTTTTGTGGTACATATCAATCACTTGGACTTGAATGTTGAATAATTAAGAAGTTTGCAGCTGACACTAAAATAGGCTACATGGTTGATAATGAAGAAGAATGCTGTGTACTGCAGGAAGATATCAATGTACTGGTCAAGTGTGCAGAACAGTGGCAAATTGAATTCAATCGAGATAAATGTTAGGTAAGCATTTGGGGAGGTCTAACAAGGCAAGGGAATACACATTAAATGGTACAACACTGGAAAGTGTAAGGAACAAAGGGACCTTGGAGTGCAGGTCCACAGATCTCTGAAGGTAGCAGGCCAATAAGATAAGGTGGTTAAGAAGGCATATGGAATACTTGCCTTTATAAGTCGAGGCATGGAATACAATAGCAAGGTAATGTTTGAATTGTATAAAACTCTGGTTAGGCCACAGCTGGAGTACTGTGTGCAGTTCTGGTCACCACATTACAGGAAAGATGTGACTGCACTGGAAAGGGTGCAGAGGAGATTTACAAGAATGTTGCCTGGACTGGAGAATTTTGGCTATGAGGAAAGATTGGAGATGCTAGGTCTGTTTTCTTTGGAACAGAGGAGTCTGAGGAGGACCTGATTGAGGTCTTTAAAATTATGAGGGGCCTGGATAGGGCAGATAGGAAGGACAAAGAGGTCAACAATCATGGGGCATAGATTTAAAGTAATTGGGGGGAGGTTTAGAGGAGATATGAGGGGAAATGTCTTCACCCAGAGGGTGGTGGGATCTGGAACTCACTGCCTGAAAGGGTGGTAGAGGCAGAAACCCTCACCACATTTAAGAAATACTTGGATGTGCACTTAAAGTGCCGTAACCTACCAGGCTATGGACCAAGAACTGGAAAGTGGGGTTAGGCTGGATAGCTCTTGGTCGGCCAGCACAGACACGATGGGCCGAAATGGCCTCCTTCCATGCTGTAAATTTCTATGATTCTATGAACTCGCTGCATGAAAAGTTTTTTTTTTACATCACCTTTGGTTCTTTTGTCAATTATCTTAAATCTGTGTGCTCTGCTTCTCATTCCTTCTGCCAATGGGAATACTTTCTCTCGAGCTACTCTGTCCAGACCCCTCATGATTTTGAAAACTTCTATCAAATCTCCTCTCAATGTTCTCTGCTCCAAGAAGAACCCCAGCTTCTCCAGTTTATCAACATAACTGAAGTCCCTTATTCCTGGAATCATTCTTGTAAAACTTTTGTGCACCTTTTCTAAGACCTTCACGTCCTTCCTAAAGTGTGGTGCCCAGAATTGGACACAGTACTCCACTTGGGGTTTAACCAGTGTTTTATACATGTTCATCATAATTTCCACACTTTTGTACTCTACACCTCTATTTATGAAGCCCAGGATCCCATAAGTCTTTTTAACTGCTTTCTCAACCTGCCCTGCCACCTTCCACGATTTCTGTACACTTAGCCCTAGGTCTCTCTGTTCGTGCACCCCCTTTTGGATTGTACCATTTAGTTTATATGTCCTCTTTTCATTCTTTCTACCAAAATGTATCACTTCACACTGTTCTGCGTTAAATTTCATCTGCCACATGTCCACCCATTTCACCAGCCTGTCTATGTCTCCTCCTCACTGTTCACTATACTTCCAAGTTATGTGTCATCCGCAAATTTTGAAATTGTGCCCTGTACACCCACGTCCATGTCATTAATTTCAGAGCTGGTGGATGTAGGAACAGAATCTGCTTCAAACAAGCCAGGTCCCCATCAAAAAACTTTCCAGACAGCTAAATTGCTGGGATTTAAAAAAAAATCCTTCTCAGGGTCCACCCAATAAGTACTCTGGAAATGTTTGTCCTTCTGAGCTTTTACATGTGGCATAACCGATGTACAGTGAGTACCACAAACAGGTATAGAACTGCAGCATTGAATCAAGTACGCTTTTTACATTTCAAAATTGAGCAACAGTTCCAGCTATTTGCTACAAGTGGTGAACACTGCAAGTAGATTCTACTTTATTTTTTGTTTGATGTGTTTTTAAATTCTTTTAACTTAAAAAGCAATTACTTTTTCTCAGAGCTGTGGGGAAGAGTGAAGCTTGACTAAATAATGGTGGTATTTTTTACTTTAAATGTACCTGATTTTAATTCCAGGTTTCCTTTAGTCAACTGAAATTATAAAGAAAAAAGAAAATACTGCCAATGCTGGAAATCTCAAACATAAACAGAAAATGTGGAAACACTCAGCAAGTCAGGCAGCATCTGTAAATCATAGAATTATATGGGCCTGAAATTGCCCTCCGCCTGAAACGGGGTGGTCGCACCACTGTTGACCATCCGTTACCACCGATATGATTGCGGTGGTAATAAGATCGAAATTGCCCTTTATTTGTCATAAATGGAACGAAGTCTTAATTCCCGGTGGTATTGGATGTTTTCAGTGGTGTGGCTGTGGTGCGGTGTTTGCACTGTGAAATTCCCCTCTTATCCATTTGATTCAAACCATCATGCTCACGATGCAGCTGCTCCCTGGCCTTCTTAAAGGGCAGGTTTTGCAGCTGTGTCTTGAGTTCACCTTGACTTTTCTTTGCACAGGATGGCCACTGCTCTGGAAGCTCTGAAAGCTCTAAGGCACTCTAGCAACAGGGCACGAAGCATCTGACTGCTTTTGTCTCCGATGGCTTCCAGAGTGTGGCTGCTGTCATGCAGTTTCAGCTGGAGGCTATGCGACATCTGACTGCTGCCTTTGCGGCTGGGTCCCCCGGGGGCCTAACGGTGCCAACACAACCTGCCGACTTGTGCTCCAGCAGCTTAGTGGGGGAGGTGGGGTGTTGCCCCAGGGGAGTGGTACTGGCTCCTCGGACCAGGATACTGATGTTGCCTCTCCGCTTCACATCAGCCCTGAGCCAAGAGCTGCCAGTGCGCAATTGCTGCCAACCATGGCTTTGCCCCAGCCACTTCCAAGTGAAGGCACAGAGGAGGATGCAGCCCAGTCTTCAGCCAGCCCTTCCAGGGCCATAGCTGGTCGAGGCCTTCCGAGAAGAACATCTGCAGCTTCCTCGACACACAAAGCCATGAGGCAGCCACAGGGGAGACACTGCGGCGTACTGTAAGGATAGGTCTGCGTAAGAGGGGTAATAGGGAGTTGGACAAGGGTGATAATGGATGATGTGAGTGTTTTGGAGACCCATTGTTTGGATTGTAATAAATCTTTATTTATTGTTTGGAATTTGTGATCAGGTCTGTCATTTCAGTGTGCGGGAATGGTTTGTGGGAGGGCTCACGGTTTGGCCCATGGAAATGGCCAGATGCAGGCTTAGGTGGGCATTTACTTATATGAAGCAGGCAACTATGAGATGGCATTGTGCTTCCTTTGCAGGGTTAGGATGAGGACACCGCCTCCTGCGTGGCTGCCCACCTGCTTCCTGCTCCTCATCCTGAGCCGCATCCTCCTCCTGCACAGGTGGCACTGCTGCGCGCCCTCTAATGGCTGTACCCTCATGATGATCAGGTTGTGGAGCATGCAGCACACCACCACAAATCTGGAGACACGCTCTGGTAAGTACTGTAGCACATCCCCTGAGTGGTCGAGGCAATGGAACCTCTGTTTGAGAATGCCTATAGTGTGTTCGATTATGACCCTGGTGGTGGTCAGACTCTCATTGTAGATCAGTTCTCGGGTTGTACAGAGGAATCACGAGACAAGTGCTCAGCGCATAGCCCTGGTCACCTACCAGCCAGCTGCTATGTTCATTCGGATCAATGAAGATGCGTGGCACACCACTCTGGTGCAGTATGAATGAGGTCCTACAAGCTGAATTTAGGGAGCCAGGAGTTAAATTAAAAAGTAGGACCTCAAAGGTAGTAATCTCAGGGTTGCCACCAGTGCCACATGCTAGTCAGAGTAGAAATTGCAGGATAGCTAAGATGAATACGTGGCTTGAGGAGTGATGCAACAAGGAGGGATTCAAATTCCTGGGACATTGGAAGCGGTTTTGGGGGAGGTGGGACCAGTACAAACCGGTCGGTCTGCACCTGGGCAGAACCGGAACCAATGTCCGAGGTGGAGTGTTTGCGAGTGCTGTTGGGGAGGGGTTAAACTAACATGGCATGGGAATGGGAACCTATGCAGGGAGACAGAGGAAATAAAATGGAGGCAGAAGCAAAAGATAGAAAGGAGAATATTAAAAGTGGAGGGCAGAGAAACCCAAGGCAAAAATCAAAAAGGGCCACATTACAGTAAAATTCTAAAGGGGCAAAGAATGCGAGGAGTATTCGGAATAAGGTGTATGAATTAAATGCGCAGACAGCTATTAACGATGATCATATAATTGGGATTACGGAGACATGGCTCCAGGGTGACCAAGGCTGGGAACTCAACATCCAGGGGTATTCAACATTCAGGAAGGATAAACAGAAAGGAAAAGGAGGTGGGGTAACGTTGCTGGTTAAAGAGGAAATTAACGCAATAGTAAGAAAGGACATTAGCTTGGATGATGTGGAATCTGTAAAGGTAGAGCTGTGGAATACCAAAGGGCAGAAAACGCTAGTGGGGGTTGTGTACAGACCAATGGTGTCAAACCTTGAGGTTCTGGAGAGAGCACAATCAACTAGCATTGAGGTGATGATCATGCGAGCCCCGTTCCAGTGGGCTGGACATGTCATCCGCATGGATGAGTCAAGGATCGCTCGTCAGCTTCTTCACGGCGAGCTCTGTGAAGGCCGAAGACACCAGGGGCGCCCCCGCAAGCGCTATAAAGATTGCATTAAGGCTAACCTCCAGTACTGTGGCATCTGACCAAAGGACCTCGAGAATACAGCAGTTCATAAAATCCAGTGGTGAACCCTCACAAGGACTGCTTGCCAGACCTTCGAAGAAAGTCGATGTCAACGCCTGCAGGACACTAGAGATAGACGACATCAGGTGGCAGTACTGTCAGCATCAGGCACACTAAACTTCCCTTGTCCGATGTGCAAGAGTCTATGTGCATCCAGAATTGGCCTATACAGCCACTTGAAGACACATGCCATTGATGATTAGCACAACAATGTCTTTGTTGGATACGACAGACAATTAAAGCACATGGTATTGGGGGACATGGATAGAGAACTGGTTGGTAGACAGGAAGCATAGAGTCGGAATAAACGGATCCTATTCAGAATGGCAGGCAGTGACCAGTGGGGTGCCGCAGGGTTCAGTGCTGGGACCCCAGCCATTTACAATAGACATCAATGATTTAGGTGAAGGAATTGAATGTAATATCTCCAAATTTGCAGTTGACACTAAGCTGGGTGGCACTGTGAGCTGTGAGGAGGATGCTAAGAGGCTGCAGGGTGACTTGGACAGGTTAGGTGAGTGGGCAAATGCATGGCAGATGCAGTATAATGTTGATAAATGTGAGGTTATCCACTTTGGTGGCAAAACCAGGAAGACAGAATATTATCTGAATGGTGACAGATTAGGAAAAGGGGAGGTGCAACGAGACCTGGGTGTCATGGTACATCAGTCATTGAAGTTTGGCATGCAGGTGCAGCAGGCTGTGAAGAAGGCAAATGGCATGTTGGCCTTCATAGCTAGAGGATTTAGAAACATAGAAACATAGAAAATAGGTGCAGGAGCAGGCCATTCAGCCCTTCTAGCCTGCACCGCCATTCAATGAGTTCATGGCTGAACATGAAACTTCAGTACCCCCTTCCTGCTTTCTCGCCATAACCCTTGATCCCCCGAGTAGTAAGGACTTCATCTAACTCCCTTTTGAATATATTTAGTGAATTGGCCTCAACTACTTTCTGTGGTAGAGAATTCCACAGGTTCACCACTCTCTGGGTGAAGAAGTTTCTCCTCATCTCGGTCCTAAATGGCTTACCCCTTATCCTCAGACTGTGACCCCTGGTTCTGGACTTCCCCAACATTGGGAACATTCTTTCTGCATCTAACCTGTCTAAACCCGTCAGAATTTTAAACGTTTCTATGAGGTCCCCTCTCATTCTTCTGAACTCCAATGAATACAAGCCCAGTTGATCCAATCTTTCTTGATAGGTCAGTCCCGCCATCCCGGGAATCAGTCTGGTGAACCTTCGCTGCACTCCCTCAATAGCAAGAATGTCCTTCCTCAAGTTAGGAGACCAAAACTGTACACAATACTCCAGGCGTGGCCTCACCAAGGCCCTGTACAACTGTAGCAACACCTCCCTGCCCCTGTATTCAAATCCCCTCGCTATGAAGGCCAACATGCCATTTGCTTTCTTAACCGCCTGCTGTACCTGCATGCTAACCTTCAATGACTGATGTACCATGACACCCAGGTCTCGTTGCACCTTCCCTTTTCCTAATCTGTCACCATTCAGATAATAGTCTGTCTCTCTGTTTTTACCACCAAAGTGGATAACCTCACATTTATCCACATTATACTTCATCTGCCATGCATTTGCCCACTCACCTAACCTATCCAAGTCACTCTGCAGCCTAATAGCATCCTCCTCGCAGCTCACACTGCCACCCAACTTAGTATCATCCGCAAATTTGGAGATACTGCATTTAATCCCCTCGTCTAAATCATTAATGTACAATGTAAACAGCTGGGGCCCCAGCACAGAACCTTGCGGCACTCCACTAGTCACTGCCTGCCATTCTGAAAAGTACCCGTTTACTCCTACTCTTTGCTTCCTGTCTGACAACCAGTTCTCAATCCACGTCAGCACACTACCCCCAATCCCATGTGCTTTAACTTTGCACATTAATCTCTTGTGTGGGACCTTGTCGAAAGCCTTCTGAAAGTCCAAATATACCACATCAACTGGTTCTCCTTTGTCCACTTTACTGGAAACATCCTCAAAAAATTCCAGAAGATTTGTCAAGCATGATTTCCCTTTCACAAATCCATGCTGACTTGGACCTATCATGTCACCATTTTCCAGATGCACTGCTATGACATCCTTAATAATTGATTCCATCATTTTCCCCACTACTGAGGTCAGGCTGACCGGTCTATAATTCCCTGTTTTCTCTCTCCCTCCTTTTTTAAAAAGTGGGGTTACATTGGCTACCCTCCACTCCATAGGAACTGATCCAGAGTCAATGGAATGTTGGAAAATGACTATCAATGCATCCGCTATTTCCAAGGCCACCTCCTTAAGTACTCTAGGATGCAGTCCATCAGGCCCTGGGGATTTATCGGCCTTCAATCCCATCAATTTCCCCAACACAATTTCCCGACTAATAAAGATTTCCCTCAGTTCCCCCTCCTTACTAGACCCTCTGACCCCTTTTATATCCGGAAGGTTGTTTGTATCCTCCTTAGTGAATACCGAACCAAAGTACTTGTTCAATTGGTCTGCCATTTCTTTGTTCCCCGTTATGACTTCCCCTGATTGACTGCAGGGGACCTACGTTTGTCTTCACCAACCTTTTTCTCTTTACATACCTATAGAAACTTTTGCAATCCGCCTTAATGTTCCCTGCAAGCTTCTTCTCGTACTCCATTTTCCCTGCCCTAATCAAACCCTTTGTCCTCCTCTGCTGAGTTCTAAATTTCTCCCAGTCCCCAGGTTCGCTGCTATTTCTGGCCAATTTGTATGCCACTTCCTTGGCTTTAATACTATCCCTGATTTCCCTTGATAGCCATGGTTGAGCCACCTTCCGTTTTCTATTTTTACGCCAGACAGGAATGTACAATTGTTGTAATTCATCCATGCGGTCTCTAAATGTCTGCCATTGCCCATCCACAGTCAACCCCCTAAGTATCATTCGCCAATCTATCCTAGCCAATTCACGCCTCATACCTTCAAAGTTACCCTTCTTTAAGTTCTGGACCATGGTCTCTGAATTAACTGTATCATTCTCCATCCTAATGCAGAATTCCACCATATTATGGTCACTCTTCCCCAAGGGGCCTCGCACAATGAGATTGCTAATTAATCCTCTCTCATTACACAACACCCAGTCTAAGATGGCCTCCCCCCTAGTTGGTTCCTCAACATATTGGTCTAGAAAACCATCCCTTATGCACTCCAGGAAATCCTCCTCCACCGTATTGCTTCCAGTTTGGCTAGCCCAATCTATGTGCATATTAAAGTCACCCATTATAACTGCTACACCTTTATTGCATGCACCCCTAATTTCCTGTTTGATGCCCTCCCCAACATCCCTATTACTGTTTGGAGGTCTGTACACAACTCCTACTAACGTTTTTTGCCCTTTGGTGTTCTGCAGCTCTACCCATATAGATTCCACATCATCCAAGCTAATGTCTTTCCTAACTATTGCATTAATCTCCTCTTTAACCAGCAATGCTACCCCACCTCCTTTTCCTTTTATTCTATCCTTCCTGAATGTTGAATACCCCTGAATGTTGAGTTCCCAGCCCTGATCATCCTGGAGCCACGTCTCCGTAATCCCAATCACATCATATTTGTTAACATCTATTTGCACAATTAATTCATCCACCTTATTGCGGATACTCCTTGCATTAAGACACAAAGCCTTCAGGCTTGTTTTATTAACACCCTTTGTCCTTTTAGAATTTTGTTGTACAGAGGCCCTTTTTGTTCTTTGCCTTGGGTTTCTCTGCCCTCCACTTTTCCTCATCTCCTTTCTGTCTTTTGCTTTTGTCTCCTTTTTGTTTCCCTCTGTCTCCCTGCATTGGTTCCCATCCCCCTGCCATATTAGTTTAAATCCTCCCCAACAGCACTAGCAAACACTCCCCCTAGGACATTGGTTCCGGTCCTGCCCAGGTGCAGACCGTCCGGTTTGTACTGGTCCCACCTCCCCCAGAACCGGTCCCAATGCCCCAGGAATTTGAATCCCTCCCTGCTGCACCACTGCTCAAGCCACGTATTCATCTGCGCTATTCTGCGATTCCTACTCTGACTATCACGTGGCACTGGTAGCAATCCCGAGATTACTACTTTTGAGGTCCTACTTTTTCATTTAGCTCCTAGCTCCTTAAATTCGTTTCGTAGGACCTCATCCCTTTTTTTACCTATGTCGTTGGTACCAATGTGCACCACGACAACCGGCTGTTCTCCCTCCCATTTCAGAATGTCCTGCACCCGCTCCGAGATTTGAGTATAGGAGCAGGGAGGCCTTACTGTAGTTGTACAGAGCCTTGGTGAAGCCGCACCTGGAATATTGTGTTCAGTTTTGGTCTCCTAATCTGAGGAAGGATGTTCTTGCTATTGAGGGAGTACAGCAAAGGTTCACCAGCTTGATTGCCAGGATGGCAGGACTGACATATGAGGAGAGACTGGATCAACTGCGCTTGTATCCACTGGAGTTTAGAAGAATGAGAGGGGATCTCATCGAAACATATAAAATTCTGACGGGATTGGACAGGTTAGAGGCAGGAAAAATGTTCCCGTTGCTGGGGAGTTCCAGAACCAGGGGTCACAGTCTAAGAATAAGGGGTAAGCCATTTCGGACTGAGATGAGGAGAAACTTCTTCACTCAGAGTGGTTAACCTGTGGAATTCTCTACTGCAGAAAGTTGTTGAGGCCAGTTCGTTAGATATATTCAAAATGGATTTAGATATGGCCCTTACAGCCAAAGGGATCAAGGGGTATGGTGAGAATGCAGGAAAGGGGAACTGAGGTTGAATGATCAGCCATGATCTTATTGAATGGCGGTGCAGGCTTGATGGGCCAAATGGCCTGCTCCTGCACCTAATTTCTATGTTACTATGAGTTCTGGGTGCTGCCAGGGTACTGGACATCCATGTCCATTATCTTGCGTTTGTGGTGACAAACTATTTGCACATTGAGGGACAGGATGCCCTTGCGGTTTCTGAATTGCTCTGCAGCCTGGTTTGGTGCCCTGAGAGACACATGGGTGCAGTCAATCACCCCCTGGACCCTGGGGAAGCACGCAATGTGCATGAATCCAGTCTGACACTCTAACTACTGCTCCCTGGTCATTGAGAAGGAGATGTAGTCCTCCCATAAAGAGCATCTGTGACCTCACGTCTTGCTGTGTGGGCTGCAAACTGGGAAATGTTGCAGATGTCCGCAGTGGTAGCTTGGAACGAGCCTGTGGCATAGAAGTTGAGGGCTATCGTGACCTTAGATGCCAAGCTCAGGGCTGTCTTCACCCGTGTCTGAGGCTCCAATTCTGACTGCAGGAGATTACAGATCTCAGTGACAACGTCCTTCCGGAATCTTAGTCTGCGAAGGCACATGTGTATATCCAAATTGCTGCTGGAAGACCCTCTCACCCCTGTTATGTTCAGAATAACTCCACAAGACTGTATATTGTAAGCTCAAACTGTTGTGACCTTGGTCTCTTTAATGTAACTCCACAGTGAGGAAGCAGCATGGTAGACAGCTTTTATACCTGCTTGCCCAGGGTGTGCAGGTGACCCTTAGGTCTCCCACAGGTTCGCCTCCTGGTGGCAAGTCTTACACATTGGTAAAGTTTACATACATAACATCATTCCCCCCACCCTTCCCACAAATCTTAGATACAAGTTATTTGAAAGTTGAGGCGATCCGGGGCTCTGCGTTCCCGAGCTGATTGCCTGAGTTGAAGTCTTGGCATGGATGAGTTGGTCGGATCATTGCTGCACTGCAGTGTGGCTGGTCTGATCGGACTGTCGGGCATGCTGAGTTCATCCTCGTGGTTGACTGTGAGGTCGATTGCTGGTTGGGTGTGTGTGGATGGATCATTGATGGCAATGTCCTCTTCAAACTGTTCTTGGTTGTCAGTGAACCGCAGTTTGGTTTGATCCAAGTGCTTTCTGTACGTTTGTCCATTCATAAGTTTGACAAGAAACACTTTATTCCCCTCCTTGGCTAACATGGTGCCAGCAACCCATTTGGGACCATGACCGTAATTAAGAACAAACACAGGGTCATTAATCTCAATGTCACGCGATACAGCCGTGCGATCGTAGTACACGTTATGCCGGTGATGCCGAGTTTCTACATGATAATTGAGATCCAGGTAGACTAAGGAGAGCCTGGTTTTGAGTGCTCTCTTCATTAGCAATTCTGCAGGGGGAAGGAACCCTGGTAAGTGAGTGGATTCGCGTGCAGTAGCTGAGCAGAATCTGAGATAACCGGGCCTGCAGGGAACTGTCTGCCACGCGTTTCAAGCTCTACCTGATGGTTTAGACTGCCCGTTCTGCTTGACCATTGGATGCGGGCTTAAACAACGCAGACCTGACATGCTTGATGCCATTTCAGGTCATGAACTCATTGAATTACAAGCTGGTAAAAAATGGTCCATTGTCACTAACAAGGACGTCGGGCAAACCATGAGTGGCGAACATGGCCCGGAGGCTTTCAATGGTGGCAGTGGACGTACATGATGACATTATTATACATTCAATCCATTTAGAGTAAGTGTCCACTGCTACAAGGAATATCTTTCCTAGAAAGGGGCCAGCGAAATCTATGTGGACCCTGGATCACGGTTTGGAGGGCCATGACCACAGACTCAGTGGGGCCTCCCTTGGTGCATTGCTCAACTGTGAGCAAGTGTTACATTGGTGTACGCATGACTCCAATTCCGAGTCAATGCCGGGCCACCAAACGATAGCCTTCATCATGACTATGCCTGGGTGGGTACTGTGAAGGTCACGTATAAACGTTTCTCTGCCTTTTTTGGCAAAATTACACGATTCCCCCATAGGAGACAGTCCGAATGGATGGACATTTCATCCTTGCGTCAGTGGAACGGCTTAATTTGGTCTTGCATTTCCCCTGGAACCGCCAACTAGCTCCCATTGAGGACATATCTTGTTACCAGTGATAGCACAGGGTCCTGGCTAGTCCAGGTCCTGATCTGGCGAGCCGTGACGGGTGAACCCTCGCTCTCAAAAGCATCCATTACAAGAAGCAAGTCTGCTGGTTGCGCCATTTCCACCCCGGTGGTGGGCAATGGTAGCCGACTGAGGGCATCCGCACAGTTCTCAGTGCCTGGTCTGTGGCAGATTACATAGTCATATGCAGATAATGTTAGTGCCCATCTTTGGATGCGGGACGAAGCATTGTTGTTAATACCTTTGCTTTCCGAGAACAGCGAAATGAGCAGCTTGTGATCGGTTTCGAGCTCGAACCGGAGTCCAAATAGGTATTGGTGCATTTTCTTAACTCCGTATACGCATGCTAATGCTTCTTTCTCAACCATACTGTAGGCTCTTTTAGCCTTAGATAAGCTTCTGGACGCATATGCAACTGGTTGCAGTTTGCCTGACCCATTGGCTTGCTGTAACACACAACCGACCCCGTACGAAGATGCATCACAAGCTAGTACTAAACGTTTACACAGGTCATACAATACAAGTAACTTGTTAGAACATAGCAGGCTTCTAGTCTTGTTAAAGGCTGTCTCTTGAGATTGACCCCAAACCCAGTCGTCACACTTGCGTAGCAATAAATGCAATGGTTCCAGCAAAGTGCTCAATCCCGGTAGAAAGTTACCAAAATAGTTGAGGAGTCCCAGGAACGAATGTGGCTCCGTCACATTCTGTGATCTGGGTGCATTCTTGATGGCCTCCGTCTTGGAGTCCGTGGGTCTGATGCCGTCCGCCGCAATCTTTCTCCTCAGAAATTCGGCCTCTGGCACCAGGAAAACACACTTGCAGCATTTCAGCCTGAGTCCCACTCTGCCCAGTCACTTGAGAACCTCTTCCAGGTTGTGCAAGTGTTCAGTGGTGTTGCGGCCAGTGATCGAGATGTCGCCTTGAAACATCACGGTGCGCGGAACCGATTTCAGCAGACTCTCCATGTTTCTCTGGATGATGGCCGCAGGCGAGCAAATCCCAAAGGGGCATCTGCGGTATATGAACAGTCCTCTGTGCGTGTTGATGCACGTCAATTTTTTCGACGGTTCAGCCAGCTCCTGTGTCATGCAAGCAGAGGTTAGATCCAGCTTGGTGAAGGACTTCCCTCCTGCTAGCGTTGCAAATAGGTCATCTGCTTTAGGTAGTGGATACTGGTCTTGTAACGAGATTCGGTTGATCGTTACTTTGTAGTCCTCGCAGATTCTGACCGTCCTGTCGCTTTTCAACACCGGAACAATTGGACTGGCCCATTTGTTGAACTCGACTGGCGATATGATCCCGTCTCGTTGAAGTCTGTCCAGCTCGATCTCGACTTTCTCTTGCATCATGTATGGAACCGCTCAGGCCTTGTGATGAACCGGTCATGCATCAGGGACTAGATGGATCTGCACTCTGGCGCCTGTGAAGATGCCGATGCCTAGCTCGAATAATGATGGGATTTGTTTCGCACTTGGGCGCACAAGGCGCCATCCACCGAAGACAGTGCTTTGACGTTGTCCCAGTTCCATCGGATCTTTCCTAGCCAGCTTCTGCCGAACAACATTGGGCCATCGCCTGTACAATTCATAGTGGTAAATCATGCACAGCTCCATCGTACGATACCTTTACTGCCGCATTGTCAATGACTGGTATGAGCTCTTTGGTGTAAGTGGATCGGGCTTAGTTTTTGCCTTTGTGCCTTGTTGCCCCACAGTTTCTCAAAAGCCTTCTGGCTCATAATTGACTCACTCGTCCCCATGTCCAATTCCATGGAAACTGGAATGCCGTTTAATTTGACTTTTAACATTATCGGAGGGCTTTTGGTGGTAAAGATGTGTACCCCATACACTTCCTCTTTAGCCTCGGGTTGAGTTGCCTCTTACTCGTTCAGCGTGATCCGTGCCAGATCGATCATCTTCTGCCGACTCTGCCACGTGGTGAGTCGCAGCATGTCTGCACATTCGCTGGAGGTGCCCCATTGTTCCACAGCCCTTGCACACGTAGTGCTTGAATCGATATTGATGGGCTCGATGATTACCCCCGCAGCGCCAACACTGTGCTAATGGATTCGCATTCACGCCCCACGGCGGACTCTGAGTCATCCTAGGTCCGGCCTCTGCGGGCGTGTAGGCCCTGCCATGTTCAGTTCTGCCTGCTGAAGGCGTTATTTTATGCACAGTACTTGCCAGTGAGCTTCGATGCTGTAATGATATCTGTTTAGTGTTATCGTTTGTGGACATAAAAGCTTGGGCTATCGAGATGGCCTTGCTCAGATCTAGGGATTTGGCAGACAGCAGTTTGCGTGGCCGATTCCAAGCACGAAAAAGTCCCGCAACACTTCCTCCAAAAATCCATCAAATACACAAGGCGCCTTAGGTCGGCGACATAGCTCGCCACGTCCTGGCCCTCGGAGCGATGGTACGTATAAAAGCGATACCTGGCCATCAAGATGCTCTCCTTCGGCTTGAGGTGTTCCTGAACCAGCGTGCACAACTCTTCATATGTCTTCTCTGTTGGTTTAGTTGGTGCTACCAGATTTTTGATGAGGCCATATATCGTGGACCCGCAAACGGTGAGGAGAATCGCCCTGCGCTTGACCGCGGTTTCTTCCTTTTCCAGCTCGTTGGCCACGAAGTACTGGTCAAGACGCTTAACGAAGGCTTCCCAATCATCATCCTCAACAAATCTTTCAAGAATACCAATGGCAGCCATAACCGCATGAAAGTTCATGATCTGTTACTCGTCGCCAATTGTTATGTTCAGAATAACTCCATAAGACTGCATATTGTAAGCTCAAACTGTTGTGACCTTGGTCTCTTTAATATAACTCCAGGGTGAGGAAGCAGCATGGTAGACTGCTTTTTACATCTGCTTGCCCAGGGTGTGCAGGTGACTCTTGGGTCTCCCACATGTGCGCCCCCTGGTGGCAAGTCTTACACATTGGTAAAGGTTACATACAGAACAACCCCCACTTCTGTGTGGCCGTCTTTCTATGCGAGGTGGCTCATTCGCTGCTCCCTGCTGCTGTTCTGCCTCCTACAACCCTGCAGGCTGCTGCTGACCAGCATAAGGCTCCTCTGCAAGCTGCCTCCTGGGCTGCTCACCCATTATCTGGTGGGACGGGGGGCCGGGGGGGGGGGGGGGTGGGGGGGCAGTCGGCCTACCGGACTCTCCTTGCTGAGGGCCTTAGTTTGGCACCTCCCTTGCTTGCCCTCCATGGCCATCTCCCTGGCCCTCTCCACGCTGGTCCGCTATGATGTTTGTGGCCTTTGCCTGCTGCCTCTACAGACGTTGTCCGCAGCGCTGCCTTCTTCTCCGTGCCTCGGTGGCACACATAATGCGCAGGAGGCGTTGGCCTGCAAGCACTGCCCCCATCTCCAAGGCCTCCACAAGCTTAGTCTCCTCAAAGTGGCCTTGCACTACTACTTAAAGAATGCAACAAAGTCGCCGAAAATAAATCTAACTAAAGCACCAAACTTTTAATCCACTCCAGCGGTCTCAATCACCAACGATGCTCCATTTCAAAAATCCAACTCTTTGCACTGCTGAGCGGCCGGACGACTCTTTAATTGGAAAAGTGCTTCTGGTCCGGATCTCGGTGGTGCGTGGAGTGATGATGCACTTAAGAGTGCTGTCAATCACCACCACGTCAGGGAATACCTATCGCCGTGGCCATGTCACGAAAACTCAGCGGCCACTGGACTTCGCAGCATGGCTGCTGGTTTGAGGTCTTAACAGGCCTTTCTCAGAGGGGCAAATTTGGCCCCATAGAATCTCAAAGCGCAGAAGGCCATTTGCCCCGTCGTGTCTGTGCCGGCTCTTGAAGGAGCAATCCAATTAATCCCATTCCTTTGCGCTTATCACAGAGCCCTGCAAATTTCTCAATTTCAAATATATATCCAATTGCCGACAGAAAGTTACGATTGAATCTACATCAACGACTCTTTCAGCAATGGAGTGGACATGATAACAACTTGTGGTTAAAGAAATTCTCATGTCCCCTCTGGTTCTTTTACCAATTACCATCAATCTGTGTCTTCTGGTTATCGATCCTCCTGCCAGCAGAAATAGTTTCTCCCTATCTACTCTATCAAAACCCATTATAATTTTGAACATCTCGATTAAATGTCCCCTTAACCTTCTCTGCTTTTAAGGAAAACAACCCTAGCTTCTGTAGTATCTCCACATAACTGATGTCCCTCATCCCTATCATTTTGGTAAATCTCCTCTCCAAGGCCATGACATCCTTCCTAAAGTGTTGTGTCCAATAACAGTAGCTGAGGCCGAACCAGTGATTTATACAGGTTTATTAAAGAAAGGAAAATATTAATGCTTCAGGCCTGCCCCTTCATCAGCACATGAAAATATTACAGAGGAACAAAGTGAGGGGGAAAAGGAACTACACAGACAAGAAAAATAATGGCCTAAAAATTGCGGTTGGCGGTGTAGCTACGGAATACGCGCCGACCTCTGAAAAGAATACGAACATACCTTGTGCGAGGCCCAGAACGTAGACCTGTTGTTCGGCACTGCAGAGTTGTGTGTAGTGTATTACATCACAAAAGCCAGGAGCGCAGCGTACAACTATGCGTAAGGGAAGACACGCCCACAAAATCTGTCAAAACTAAGCCATGGCTGAAGAAACTTCTTTGTCTCTTCCAATGAAATTACATTTTAAAAATTTCTAATAACTTTTAATTAAACTGGTACTTGGACTTATTTCATATATCAGCACTTTGTTAAAATTATGTAATAAAATACCAACAATAATTTGGCATCTGTTTTCCACTTTAAGGCTAAAAAAGATAATTTGAGGCCAATGGAAAGATCTTCAGCCTTTGACCATTTACTAAAGTGAAATAAATCATTTACCTGTTCAACCTTCTATTGAGGTTAAACAGTTCCTCTCACTTGGGAAGTGTGTTAAACGTTACTTTATTTATATTTCATACCAAGAAACAGATTCCTTTTGTTATTAAAGGAGCATTGTATAGCGTTGTAGAGTGTTTTGCTAGCCAAAACTATTTAATGTGCTGTACTTCATCCATCCGGCTTTTTAAATTAAGGATATGTTTGGATTTATTTTATGTGTTTTTTAAATTCTTTTAAAGCTAGCATTTAATATCCTGTCAAAGGCCCATTGCAACAGATTACGATTCAACAGCACTGAAATGCATTGGCAATGATCCGTGCATGTAGCACACTAGCTGTGGGGCTGCTCTAAATGTATTATGCTGTATATAAAATAAGTAAAGAGCAAAATGGTTTTATTTCATACATTTGGAGGCAGTATAAATGATCCATGCCGAATGCCCAGTTCTTGGTCATACAATTGAAGTGCAGAAAGCATTGATAATTTTAAATATTAATTGTCATACTTTATATCTTTAGGGGTCGAAATTGGGTTGAGGACACTGCCCGTTACTGCCGGCAGTACGCCGCAAAGGCCTACCATCAGCGTTAAGCGGCATCCACAGCCTAGCTCCGTTCGACGGACCACATCGTCCGCATGCCTGACACGAGACTTCCAAAGCAAGCGCTCTACTCAGAATTCCTACATGGCAAGCGAGCCCCAGGTGGGCAGAGGAAATGGTTCAAGGACACCCTCAAAGCCTCCTTGATAAAGTGCAACATCCCCACCGACACCTGGGAGTCCCTGGCCCAACGCCGCTCTAAGTGGCGCTGAGCACCTCGAGTCTCGTCGCCGAGAGCATGCAGAAACCAAGCACAGACAACGGAAAGAGCGTGCAGCAAACCACACTCCCCACCCACCCTTTCCTTCAACGACTGTCTGTCCCACCTGTGACAGAGTACTCAAGGAAGTGGCCCTAGAAATAGTGGCTGCATTGGTGATAATTTTCCAACAGTCCATCGACTCTGGATCAGTTCCTATGGACTGGAGGGTTGTTAATGTAACACCACTTTTTAAAAAAGGAGGTAGAGAGAAAACGGGTAATTATAGACCAGTTAGCCTGACATCAGTAGTGGGGAAAATGTTGGAATCAATCATTAAGGATGAAATAGCAGCACATTTGGAAAGCAGTGATAGGATTGGTCTAAGTCAGCATGGATTTATGAAGGGGAAATCATGCTTGACAAATCTTCTGGAATCTTTTGAGGATGTATCGAGTAGAGTGGACAGGGGAGAACCAGTGGATGTGGTGTATTTGGACTTTGAAAAGGCTTTTGACAAGGTCCCACACAAGAGATCGGTGTGCAAAATTAAAGCACATGGTATTGGGGGTAATTAAGAATGTGGATAGAGAACTGGTTGGCAGACAGGAAGCAGAGAGTTGGGATAAACGGGTCCCTTTCAGAATGGCAGGCAGTGACTAGTGGAGTGCCGCAGTGCTCGGTGCTGGGACCCCAGCTCTTTACAATATATATTAATGATTTAGATGATGGAATTGAGTGTAATATCTCCAAGTTTGCAGATGACACTAAATTGGGTGGCGGTGTGAGCTGTGAGGAGGCTGCAGGATGATTTGGACAGGTTAGGTCAGTGGGCAAGTACATGGCAGATGCAGTATAATGTGGATAAATGTGAGGTTATCCACTTTGGGGGCAAAAACACGAAGGCAGAATATTAGGAAAAGGGGAGGTGCAGCGAGACCTGGGTGTCATGATTCATCAGTCACTGAAGGTTGGCATGCAGGTACAGCAGGCGGTGAAGAAGGCAAATGGTATGTTGGCCTTCATAGCAAGGGGATTTGAGTATAGGAGCAGGGAAGTCTTACTGCAGTTGTACAGGGCCTTGGTGAGGCCCCACCTGGAATATTGTGTTCAATTTTGGTCTCCTAATCTGAGGAAGGATGTTCTTGCTATTGAGGGAGTGCAGCGAAGGTTCACCAGACTGATTCCCAGGATGGCTGGACTGACAAATGAGGAGAGACTGGATTGACTGGGCCTGTATTCACTGGAGTTTAGAAGGATGAGAGGGGATCTCATAGCAAAAAAAAGTTCTGACGGGATTGGACCGGTTAGATGCAAAAAGAATGTTTCCGATGTTGGGGAAGTCCAGAACCAGGGGGCATAGTCTTAGGATAAGGGGTAAGCCATTTAGGACTGAGATGAGGAGGAACTTCTTCACTCAGAGAGTTGTTAACCTATGGAATTCCCTACCGCAGAGAGTTGTTGATGCCAGTTCATTGGATATATTCAAGAGGGAGTTAGATATGGCCCTTGCGGCTAGAGGGATCAAGGGGTATGGAGAGAAAGCAGGAACGGGGTACTGAAGGAATGATCAGCCATGATCTTATTGAATGGTGGAGCAGGCTCGAAGGGCCGAATGGCCTACTCCTGCACCTATTTTCTATGTTTCTATGAGACTGTAATTCCCATATTGGACTGTACAGTCACCTGAGAACTCACTTTTAGAGTGGAAGCAAGTCTTCCTCGATTTCGAGGGACTGCCTATGATGATGATGACACCCTGGCTGAAATTGAGTAGGCTCTTTGGCAAAGGCGCCAAGATGCAATGCTGCGCCAGCTAACGCCACCTAACTCCACCCGTGTGGTGACGTCATCCAGCGTACAATGCCTCTTTGACACCTCTGTTGTGATATTTGCTTTGTACAACTGCCATACCAGCAGGTGGACGTACAGCCTGAAAAAAGGTGGTGGTTAAAGAGCAGTTCTCGGATGGAATCGCTCAGAAAGGAAGGCAAGTTTTTCTCTTAATTTATTTCTGCATGTTTTCATTAGTTTTAAGGAGTGGAGAAGTATGTGTGTGGATCAGAGAAGTTTTAGTTTTTTTTCCTTCCATTTTCTTCCTTTTTTTTTCCTAGCCTCCCGTTGTGAAATTGAGTAGGCCTCCTGAACTTCCGTCCCCTTGGCACTGAGGATGAGTGTGCAATGCCACCTTTTAGCGCTGATCTCTCATCTTTGGGAGTTATAACTGAATTTAGCAATTGAGGCTGCATCTAACACCCGGCGCTAAATCAACACTCAGGCGGTGACACAGCCTCAAAAACAGCCACAATCAATTTCGACCCCTTAATGTTTTTAAATGTTGCACTAGGTGCATGTATTTTATTGTGAAGTGATATCAGAATGGTTAGCAATCCTTTCAGATACACTCAAATGGGTTTTTTTCACAGCGAAACAGGTTCTTACGCCTGGTTTCAATAACCATAAATTTTCGGACGTAATTGCTAGCCAATTAGCCCAACTCTGCATCAGCAATTGGGAGTTCCAAGGCTGAGCGGATCATCTGATCGCAAGTTCGGATCGGGAGTTAGTGCATGGTCCCGAACTTGCGGTCAATTTCAAAGGCGGCATGACGAAGTACTCTCAGAGTACACCATCATATCCATCGCAAAATCTGTCCCAATGAGCTGCAAAGTGATTAGGTGAACAGGAGATGGTAAACTGACAGAAGTAATAATGGCAGAAGACAAAAAGGGGCACGATGAGAAAAATTTAATGCATATAGGAGATTTCGAGAATTCATGAACACAAGATAGTTGAAGCAGGTTAACAACTTAGAGAGGATACTTGGAAAACCGGGCTCCAGTGCTGGAGGAGGCCAGTGGAAGAAAAAGGCAGGTCAACACACGGGACCACTCTGTTGGCAGCTGGGATCCCCATCGCAAGCACTAACCTTTAAGCTCGAGAGCACCTCATCTTTCTACAAGGCGCTTTGCAACCTTCTGGCCTAAACTTAACTGTAGATCCCATTTTCTCTCTGACAATGGGTGCTGGTAATGTAAGATAGCTGTACCAACACTAATGGGAATGAGGAAGGGAGTGGGTAATATCTTTATGCTCCAATAAAGGGCTATGCCTGAAACATTAACATTTCCTTTTTTTTTAAACAGATGCTTGATGGACATTTTGGAGAGTTGTACGGACATCTTGGAGAGTTAAGGGTTAATAACTGAACTTCTTTGTATCTTGGAGCAACGGGCTTTCCAAGATAAACAGAATGGCTTTGAAGTGTCATAAGAGACATTGCTTGTCCTCTGGTTTTAGTATCGAGTGTTATTTAAAAGAAATGCTTGTGCAAGGAAATGTGACAGTAATTACATCAGCAAGAGTGATTAAGGTGTAGCTTTAGTGGATAGGGTAATAAAAATAGGTTGAGGGATCTATTAACCATAGCATCAAAAGATTACGGCTATTTAAGCCTATTCTTAGAAGAGTTTGAGAACAGTTACATCAGGAAGTTTTGTTTAAGCAAAGTAGCTTTGGAGTAAACAACTACAACTATTTAAATGGATTGACTGTCTTCAAAGGATTCAGGGATACATCATGAGGTCTTATCTGTGACATTTACCTTTGATGTAGGCAAAATATGATGTATAAAGGAGCATGGACTTCAACAGATTTTCAGAGGGATTGAAAGATAGAACGAGAATCCGAAAAGCTACGCTCTGTGCCTAGTTGAGACAATCACTCAAACCAGATATCAATAAAGTCTGTTCCGGATACTCCACTATCAAGAGTCTCATGCTTACTTGAAACATGTTGTTATGAACCAAAGGAAGGATGCTGTCATGTATTCACCCAGCATTGTAACACATGTATAATCTGACCTAAGTTGTACACTGTGAGAACAATGACCACTAGGTGGGAGACACTCCTAACCTGGACCTTCAGATATAAAAGGGAAGCTCCACCCACTATCATCACTTGAGTGCTGTGGAATAAAGGACAGGTCACAAACTGACCTTCTCTCAAGCATGGGCCTCGTGTGCATTTATACTGTATAGTAAGGACGTATTAATGGCGACGAAAAACTGGGATTTAAACCACGCGAGCATGGCCACGAGCAGAACAGACGAGAGGTACTGTGTTAAGGGATGATTGGGACAGAGATTCAACATTGTTAAAGCAGCACACAGTTCTCCAGGTACACAAGGGCAGTCGGGCATGCCTCAACATGTAGCCGAACCCAGAGGGGGAGTTCAACAGAGACAATAGCAAGCTGAACGGCGATTCACGCGATTACAAGCGACAATGCGGCCAGTAATGGGGCCATCAACACCTGTTAATGGCGCACTCAAGGACAATAACAGGGGCAGTCAGAGACGATCGACTGGCAAGGGACCTTTTGTTTCAAACAGCAGCTCATGTTGGGGGTGTGGAGGCACACACTCAGCCGGAGTTTGCAGAGATGAGCAAAATATCTGCAGAAATTGCAGAAATGAACGCTGGGGGAAATCGCTGGAAGCTGAAGTTCAGTGAGTTCATGTGGAGCACGTATACAGTTCTTACACCAGGACGCCACCGATAATGATGAAAGTGCTCCTCAATGGCATACCAGTATCAATGGAGCTAGACACGGGGGCCAGCCAGTCCCCGATGGGTATCAAACAGTTGTAAATGTTGTGGGCGTCCAAAGCCAGGAGGCCAAAATTATCGCCGATTGATGCACAGCTATGGACATACACAAAGCAGATCAATCCGGTGCGAGGCAGCGCCACGGTAGTCGTGACCCACAAAGATTCGGAGAACAGGTTGCCACTCTGGGTTGTCCTGGGGGCCGATCCCGTACTACTGGGGAGGAGTTGGCTTGCGGTCATGAACTGGAAATGGGGCGATGTCAATGCAATTTCCTCTGTGGAGCGAGTATCATGCTCACAGATCCTGGACAAATTTGACTCATTATTTCAACCTGGCATTGGCACTTTCATGGGGGCCAAGGTAGTGATTCACATAAACCCGGACGCCAGGCCAATATACCACAAGGCCAGAGCGGTGCCGTACGTGTTGCAGGAAAAGATAGAAAGCGAATTGGATCGCCTGCTGAGGGAAGGCATCATCTCGCCAGTCGAATTCAGTGACTGGGCGAGCCCAATTGTGCCGGTGCTCAAGGCGGATGGGTCGGTCAGGATATGTGGCGATTACAAGGCCACCATCAATCGGGTGTCACTCCAAGACCAGTACCCGCTACCGAGAGCGGAGGACCTCTTTGCGACGCTATCCGGTGGCAAACTTTTTTCAAAATTGAACCTGACCTCAGCTTACATGACCCAGGAGCTGGCGAGTGAGTCGAAGAAGCTGACCACCATCACGACACACAAGGGGTTGTTTGAGTACAACAGATGACCGTTCGGGATTCGCTCGGCCGCCGCGATCTTCCAACGAAATATGGAAAGCCTCCTCAAGTCGATTCCAGGGACGGTGGTTTTTCAGGACGACATCCTCATCACGGGTTACGATACTGAAGAACACCTCCACAACCTGGAGGAGGTGCTACGCAGACTGGACCGGGTAGGGCTGCGACTGAAAAAGGCGAAGTGCGTCTTCCTAGCTCCAGAGGTAGAATTCCTGGGGATGAGGGTTGCAGCAGACGGGATCAGCCCTACTGCGTCCAAGACGGAAGTGATCCAGAGAGCACCCAGACCCCGTAACACGACGGAGCTGCGTTCATTCCTGGGGCTCCTGAACTATTTTGGTAACTTTCTTCCCAAATTGAGCACGCTGCTACAGTCGCTACACGTGCTACTACGCAAAGGTCGCGATTGGGTCTGGGGGGACAGCCAGGAAAGGGCTTTTAATGGAGCACGCAATTTGTTATATTCCAACAATCTGTTAACGCTATATGACCCATGTAAGAAATTTGTGTTAACGTGCGATGCGTCGTCCTATGGTGTTGGGTGTGTGTTACAGCATGTTAATGCCAAGGGTCAGTTACAGCTGGTAGCTTATGCCTCCAGAAGTCTGTCCCAGGCAGAAAGGGGCTACGGGATGGTAGAAAAGGAGGCGCTCGCATGTATATATGCGGTAAAGAAAATGCACCAGTACCTGTTTGGCAAGAAATTTGAGCTGGAGACAGATCACAAACTCCTAACGTCCCTTTTGGCCGACAACAAGGCCATAAATGCAAACACATCAGCCCGCATACAGAGGTGGGCACTCACGTTAGTCGTCTATGACTACACTATTCGGCACAGACCGGGCACCGAAAACTGCGCCGATGCACTCAGCAGGCTCCCACTAGCCACCACTGAGGGGGCTACCGAGCATGCTGCTGAGATGGTCATGGCTGTTGAAGCTTTCGGAAGCGAAGGCTCACCCATGACAGCCCGTCAGATCAAAGTCTGGACAAATAGAGACCCGCTATTGTTTTTAGTCAAGAAATGTGTCCTGAATGCGGACTGGGCAGCCACGTACAGGGCATGCCCTGAGGAATTTAAACCATTTCACGAGTGCAGGGATGAACTCTCGATTCAGGCCGATTGCCTACTGTGGGGAAACCGCGTCGTCATGCCCCAGATGGGCAGAGAGGTGTTCATCAGAGAACTCCTCGAGGAGCACCCGGGGATTGTCACGATGAAGGCAATTGCCAGGTCACACGTTTGGTGGCCAGGGATAGACGCAGATCTTGAACTTTGTGTTCGCAGGTGCAGCACGTGTGCCCAACTGGGCAATGCACCCAGGGAAGCCCCCCTTAGCCCCTGGCCATGGCCCGCCAAGCCTTGGTCACGCATCCATGTGGACTACGCAGATCCTTTCATGGGAAAAATGTTTTTGGCTGTTGCAGACGCCTACTCCCAAATGGATCGAGTGTGACATTTTAAATTCAAGCACATCCTCTGCCACGGTAGAAAGTCTACGGGCAATGTTCGCCGCCCACAGTCGACCGGACATCTTGGTCAGCGACAATGGCCCATGCTTCACAAGCACTGAATTCCAGGACTTCATGGCAGGCAATGGAATTAACCATGTCAGAACGACACCGTTCAAGCCAGCCTCAAACGACCAGGCAGAACGAGCAGTGCAGATAATCAAACAGGGGATGCTCAGAATTCAAGGGGGTTCCCTACAATGCCACTTATCAGCCTCCTGTTGGCCTACAGATCCTGACCACACTCGCTCACAGGGGTTCCACCCGCAGAGCTGCTAATGAAAAGGACGCTCAAAACCCGGTTATCCCTTATACACCCCACCATGAAGGAAATTGTCGAGAGCAGGCGCCAGTCACAATATGACTACCATGACAGGAATGCGAGGGCGCGATGTATTGATGTAAATTACCCTGTTTTTGTCCTCAACTACGCTGCAGGGCCCAAATGGCTCGCAGGCACTGTGGTTGCCAAAGAGGGAAATAGGATTCTGGTAGTTAAACATACCAATGGACAAATCTGCCGCAAACATGTGGATTAAACAAAAAGGAGGTTCAGCAACCCCATAGAAGAAGCAGAGGAAGAACACGATGTAGAGTTCACTCCTCCACAGGTGACCGAACACAGGAACCAAAGGGAGGCGAGCCCAGTCACTGTGGGCAGTCCGGACAGGCCTGAGGCACCGCAAACAGCAGACACTCAAGCCAGCGCCCAACAACCGGAGCCCCAACTCAGGCGCTCTACAAGAGAGCGTAAACCACCAGAGAGACTCAACCTGTGATCCCAATAAGACTTTGGGGGGGAGGTGATGTCATGTATTCAACCAGCATTGTAACCCATGTATATTCTGACCTAAGTTGTACACTGTGAGAACACTGACCACTAGATGGTGAACTTGTGGGAGACATTCCGAACCTGGACCTTCAGATATAAAAGGGGAAGCTCCACCCACGATCATCACTTGAGTGTTATGGAATAAAGGACAGGTCACAGACTGACCTTCTCTCAAGTATGGGCCTCGTGTGCATTTATACTGTATAGTAAGGACGTATCAGAGGCAGTATGTTAACAATTTTGCCTGACTTGCTAAGTGTTTCCAACACTTTCTGCTTTTGTGTTATAAAAATTGTCCACTTTTGACCTCAGAAGTGGTGAGAGATCACAAAGCACAACCTCGAGGCGGTGGGAAATCAGAGAGTGCACCTTTCAGGGGCAGTGGGGATCTATTCATGGGGCTACTCTGGAAATTTCCCAAAACCTAGTCCATCTAGTAAAGATACTCACCTTTAGGAGCCCCAACCTTTATAAAAAAGACTTGGATTTATATAGCGCCTTTCATGACCACCGGATGTCTCAAAGCGCTTTACAGCCAATCAAGTACTTTTGGAGTGTAGTCATGTTGTAATCTTGGAAATGTGGCGGCCAATTTGTGCACAAGCAAACTCCCACAAACAATAATGACCAGATAATCTGCTTTTTTGTTATGTTGATTGAGGGATAAATATTGGGCAGGACACTGGGGATAACTTCCCTACTCTTCTTCAAAATTGTGCCATGGGATCTTTTACATCCACTTGAGAGCAGACGGGGCTTCAGTTTAGTGTCTCATCTGAAAGACTGCACCTCCAACAGTGCAGTGCTCCCTCAGAGGGCAGCAGGAATAGGTGCAGATTTGTACTGAGCACATTGGAGGCATGCCAGTGATCTGAACCTATACAGGTAGGCTCAGGTCAGGTGTGCAGCGCCAACTAGCACCCAGGTTTAAAGGGTGCAATCTATATTAATGACTTGGATGAAGGGACCGAGTGTAATGTAGCTAAGTTTGACGATACAAAGATAGGTGGGAAAGCAAATTGTGAGGAGGACACAAAGAATCTGCAAAGGGATATAGATAGGCTAAGTGAGTGGGCAAAAATTTGGCAGATGGAGTATAATGTGAGAAAATGTGAGGTTATCCACATCGGTAGGAAAAATACAAAAGCAAATTATTATTTAAATGGGGAGAGATTACAAAATGCTGCGATACAGAGGAATTTGGGGGTTCTTGTATATGAAACACAAAAGGTTAGCATGCAAGTACAGCAAGTAATTAGGAAGGCAAATGGAATGTTGGCCTTTATTGCAAGGGGGATGGAGTATAAAAGTAGGGAAGTCCTGCTACAACTGTTGGTGAGACCATACCTGGAGTACTGTGTACAGTTTTGGTCTCCTTATTTAAGGAGGCAGTTCAGAGAAGGTTCACGAGGTTGATTCCTGAGATGAAGGGGTTGTCTTATGAAGAAAGATTAAGTGGAGGGTAGCCAATGTAACCCCACTTTTTAAAAAAGGAGGGAGAGAGAAAACAGGGAATTATAGACCGGTCAGCCTGACCTCAGTAGTGGGTAAAATGATGGAATCAATTATTAAGGATGTCATAGCAGCGCATTTGGAAAATGGTGACATGATAGGTCCAAGCCAGCATGGATTTGTGAAAGGGAGATCATGCTTGACAAATCTTCTGGAATTTTTTGAGGATGTTTCCAATAAAGTGGACAAAGGAGTACCAGTTGATGTGGTATATTTGGACTTTCAGAAGGCTTTCGACAAGGTCCCACACAGGAGATTAATGTGCAAAGCACATGGGATTGGGGGTAGTGTGCTGACGTGGATTGAGAACTGGTTGTCAGACAGGAAGCAAAGAGTAGGAGTAAATGGGTACTTTTCGGAATGGCAGGCAGTGACTAGTGGGGTACCGCAGGGTTCTGTGCTGGGGCCCCAGTTGTTTACATTGTACATTAATGATTTAGACGAGGGGATTAAATGTAGTATCTCCAAATTTGCGGATGACACTAAGTTGGGTGGCAGTGTGAGCTGCGAGGAGGATGCTATGAGGCTGCAGAGTGACTTGGATAGGTTAGGTGAGTGGGCAAATGCGTGGCAGATGAAGTATAATGTGGATAAATGTGAGGTTATCCACTTTGGTGGTAAAAACAGAGAGACAGACTATTATCTGAATGGTGACAGATTAGGAAAAGGGAAGGTGCAACGAGACCTGGGTGTCATGGTACATCAGTCATTGAAGGTTGGCATGCAGGTACAGCAGGCGGTTAAGAAAGCAAATGGCATGTTGGCCTTCATAGCGAGGGGATTTGAGTACAGGGGCAGGGAGGTGTTGCTACAGTTGTACAGGGCCTTGGTGAGGCCACACCTGGAGTATTGTGTACAGTTTTGGTCTCCTAACTTGAGGAAGGACATTCTTGCTATTGAGGGAGTGCAGCGAAGATTCACCAGACTGATTCCCGGGATGGTGGGACTGAGCTATCAAGAAAGACTGGATCAACTGGGCTTGTATTCACTGGAGTTCAGAAGAGTGAGAGGAGACCTCATAGAAACGTTTAAAATTCTGACGGGTTTGGACAGGTTGGATGCAGGAAGAATGTTCCCAATGTTGGGGAAGTCCAGAACCAGAGGTCACAGTCTAAGGATAAGGGGTAAGCCATTTAGGACCGAGATAAGGAGAAACTTCTTCACCCAGAGAGTGGTGAACCTGTGGAATTCTCTACCACAGAAAGTAGTTGAGGCCAATTCACTAAATATATTCAAAAGGGAGTTAGATGAAGTCCTTACTACTCGGGGGATCAAGGGGTATGGCGTGAAAGCAGGAAGTGGGTACTGAAGTTGCATGTTCAGCCATGAACTCATTGAATGGCGGTGCAGGCTAGAAGGGCTGAATGGCCTGCTCCTGCACCTATTTTCTATGTTTCTATGTTAAGTAGGTTGGGCCTACACTCATTATAATTTAGAAGAATGAGAGGTGATCTTATTGAAAAGTGTAAGATTCTGAGGGAGCTTGACAGGGTAGATGCAGAGAGGATGTTTCCTCTCTTGGGGGAATCTAGAACTAGGGGGCATAGTTTCAGAATAAAGTGGTTGCCCATTTAAGATGGAGATGAGGAGGAATTTCTTCTCTCAGAGGGCAATGAATCTTTGGAATTCTCTATCCCAGAGAGCTGTGTAAGCTGGGTCATAGAATATATTTAAGGTGGAGATTGACAGAATTTTGAACGAAAGGGAGGCAAGGGTTATGGGGGGCAGGCAGGGAAGTGGAGTTGAGGCCAAGATCAAATCAACCATGATCTTATTGAATGGTGGAGCAGGCTCGAGGGGCCAATTGGTCTACTCCTGCTCCTATTTCTTATGTTCTAATGCAGTATCAGGCTCAATAATCCCATGTCGCCCTGAAAATGTATTTTTAATGCATGCCTTCCAGGTGTCCTAAACTTGTTACACCATCATCATAGGCAGTCCCTCGGAATCGAGGAAGACTTGCTTCCACTCCTAAAGTGAGTTCTTTGGTGGCTGAACAGTCCAACACGAGAGCCACAGACCCTATCACAGGTGGGACAGCTATTCGTCGGGGGAAGGGGGTGGGGGGGGACTGATTTGACCCACGCTCCTTCCGCTGCCTGCGCCTGAGCTTTTCACGCTGGCAGCATTGAGATTCGAAGAGCTTAACGCCCTTGATGCATTTTCTCCACCTCGGGCGGTCTTCGGCCAGGGTCTCCCAAGTGTCAGTGGTGATGTCGCACTTCACCAGAGAGGCTTTGAGGGTGTCCTTGTAACGTTTCCGCTGTCCACCTTTGGCTCGTTTGCCATGAAGGAGCTCCGCATAGAGCAATTGCTTAGGGAGTCTCGCATCTGGCATGTGGCCTGCCCGGCGAAGCTGATCGAGTGTGGTTAGTGCTTCAATGCTGGGGATGTTAGCCTGGGCGAGGACACTGATGTTGGTGTGTCTGTCCTCCCAGGGGATTTGCAGGCTCTTGCAGCGACATCGTTGGTGATAATCTCCAGCGACTTGATGTGTCTTCTGTACATCGTCCATGCCCCCGATCCATACAGGAGGGTGGGTATTACTACGGCCCTGTAGACCATGAGCTTGGTAGTCATTACTGCAGTCCTGTAGACCATGAGCTTGCAGTCAAGGCCACCTACGGTCCAAACTCCCAAGGCCCCACCCCACTCCTGGCCAAGAACAGGGAAACACTCATTAAGAACACCGAAGCTGTCAGGGCCCACTGGAAGGAGCATTTGAAGATCTCCAAAATTTAGACTCTACCTTTGACTCGAGTGTTCTCAACTCCAACCCGCAGCATGCAACCCGCCACCACCTCAGTGAAACCCCAACACTGCACGAGGTAGGCAAAGCCATAAAACAGCTGCAGGTGCGGATGGAATTCCTGCTGAGGCGCTAAAATATGGCGGGGAGGTGCTGTTGGCGCGGATACATGGCCTCATCTCTCTCATTTGGAGGGAGGAGAGCATGCCATGAGATCTCAGAGATGCATCCATTTTTAAAAAGGGGAACAAATCCGACTGCGGCAACTACAGGGAAATCTCCCTGCTATCAACCACTGGGAAGGTTGTCGCTAGAGTTCTCCTCAACCGCCTTCTCCCTGTGGCCGAGGAGCTCCTTCTGGAGTCACAGTGCAGATTTTGTCCCCTACGGGAAACAACGGACATGATCTTTGCAGCACGACAACTTGTTACACAGAATTACATAGAATATACAGCACAGAAACAGGCCATTAGGACCAACTGGTTTATGGTGGTGTTTATGCTCCACACGAGCTTTCTCCCATCCTTCATCTCACCTCATCAACATATCCTATTCCTTTCTCCCTCTTGTACTTATCTAGCTTCCTGTTAAATGCATCTATGCTATTCGCATCAACTATTCCCTGTGGTAGAGTCCCACATTTGTATAGATTTTGACATTAATTTCATTTAAAAAGTTGCAAGAACAATTTGTTTACTGAAAAATAAAGTTGTTTTTTTTTCATTGTTAAAATGATTATGCAGAGCATTTATATTTAAAAAAATCTTGCAGTTAGAACCTTGGATCAAACAGTTAAGTCAAAGGGAACATTTTGCTATCTGTAATTATTAATCATATGTTGTTAGGCTTATGAGCACTCACTGTGCGCGGTTCATGCACCGCGGGGGCGGGGCGAGCCCGTGACGTCACACGCGGCAGTTGGCAGCTCGCGCCGAGTTTTGAATGTGCGGTTTCTGAGCGGCAGCCATGGTGCAGCGCGCGGTGCCGCGAAACCGCCTCCAGGCCGTCATCAAGAGGCACAAACCTCACCTGAGGCTCAGCAAGGACATTCACCTCATGGTGAGCTTGCCCGCCGGGGTATCCCTCGCTCACACCCACCCACCCGCTCGCTCTCTCTCTCTCTCCGGGTCTCCCTCGCTCACACCCAGCCGCGGGGCCTTTCCTCACTCACACCCGCAGAAAACTTCAGACTCGGACCCAACACCTGCAGTCCCTTCTCTTCCAATGTCGGCACCGGGCGGGGGGCGGCTCCGGGCCTGTTGCCGATGATGGGAGGAGGAGGAATGGGCCCAGTGATGGGGGTTGGGCTGAGGGGGTGCGCCCCTCCCCGTGTGTTGGGCCTTTTTTTGCTGGACCAGGATCACGAAACAACAATCATCACAACAAGCGCTCCTTTCAGCGCATTACTAATAAGGGATGGTCCAAGCTAAAAGAAAGACTTGTATTTGGTGAGGCCACACCTGGAGTACTGCGTGCAGTTTTGGTCACCTTACTTAAGGAAGGATATATTAGCTTTGGAGGGGGTACAGAGACGATTCACTAGGAGATGAGGGTGTTACCTTATGATGATAGATTGAGTAGACTGGGTCTTTACTCATTGGAGTTCAGAAGGATGAGGGGTGATCTTATAGAAATATTTAAAATAATGAAGGGGATAGACAAGATAGAGGCAGAGAGGTTGTTTCCACTGGTCAGGGAGACTAGAACTAGGGGGCACAGCCTCAAAATACGGGGGAGTCAATTTAAAACCGAGTTGAGAAGGAATTTCTTCTCCCAGAGGGTTGTGAATCTGGAATTCTCTGCCCAAGGAAGCAGTTGAGGCTAGCTCATTGAATGTATTCAAATCACAGATAGATTTTTAACCATTAAGGGTTACGGGGAGCGGGTGGGTAAGTGGAGCTGAGTCCACGGCCAGATCAGCCATGATCTTGTTGAATGGTGGAGCAGGCTCAAGGGGCTAGATGGCCTACTCCTGTTCCTAATTCTTATGTTTATGTGAAGATGTGAAAGGGTTTTAAATTGATTGTCAACTGTGACTCAGTGGATAGCACTCTCACCTGAGTTCAAGCTTTCATTTCTAGGCTTACACTCCCAGTGCAATACTGAGGGTGTGCTGCATTGTCAGGTGCTGTCCTTTGGGTGAGATGTTAAACTGTCTGCCCTTTTTTTTATTAATTCATGGGATGTGGGTGTCGCTGGCAAGGCTGGAATTTATTGCCTATTCCTAATTTTCCTTCAGAAGGTGGTGGTAAGCCGCTGTCATGAACTGCTGCAGTCTGTGTGGTGAAGGTACTCCCATAGTGCTGTTAGGTAGGGAGTTACAGAATTTTGCCCTAGTGATGAAGAAACAGCAATATGTTTCCAAGTCAGGACGGTGTGTAACTTTGAGGGGAACATGGAGGTGTTGGTGTTCCCATGCACTAGCTGCCCTTGTCCTTCTGGGTAGTCGAGGTCGTGGGTTTGGGAGGTGCTGCAGTGCATCTTGTAGATGTTACACACTGCAGCCACGGTGCCCCAGTGATTGAGGAAGTGAATGTTTAAGGTGGTGGATAGGGTGACAATCAAAGGGGCTGCTTGTCCTGGATGATGTTGAGCTTCTTCAGTGTTGGATCTGCACTCATCCAGGCAAGTGGAGAGTATTCCACCACACTCCTGACTTGTGTTTTGTATTTGGTGGAAAGGCTTTGGGGACTCGGGAGGTGAGACACTCACTGCAGAATACCCAGCCTCTGACCTGTTCTTGTAGGCACATATATTGTGGCTGGTCCAGTTAAGTTTTTGGTCAATGGTGACACCCTCAGATTGTTAATGGGGAATTCGGTGATGTTAATGGCGTTGAATGTCAAGGGGCGGTGGATAGACTCTCTCTTGTTGGAGATAGTCATTGTCTGGCACTTGTGTGGTGTGAATGTTACTTGCCACTTATCAGCCCAAGCTTGAATGTCATCCAGGTCTTTCTGCATTTGGGCATAGACTGCTTCATTATCTGAGGAGTTGCAAATGGAACTGAAAACTGCAATCATCAGTGAACATCTCCACTTCTGACCTTATGATGGAGGGAATGTTATTGATGATGCAGCTGAAGATGGTTGAGCCTAGGACACTGCCCTGAGGAACTCCTGCAGCGATGTCCTGGGGCTGAGTTGATTGACCTCCAACAACCACAACCATTTCCTTTGTGCTAGGTATGACTCCAGCCAGTGGAAAGTATTCCTGCTGATTCCTATTGACAATTTTACTAGGGGTCCTTGGTGCCACCATTGGTCAAATGCTGCCTTGATGCCAAGGGCAGTCACTCTCACCCCACCTCTAGAATTTAGCTCTTGTCCAAGTTTGGACCAAACTGTTATGAGGTCTGGAGTCAAGTGGTCTTGGCAGAACCCAAACTGAGCACTGGTAAGCAAGTTATTGGTAATTTAGTGCCGCTTAAGAGCACTGCCAATGACACCTTCCATCACTTTACTGATGATTGAGAGTAGGCTGATGGGGTGGTAATTGGCCGGATTAGATTTGTCCTGCTTTTTGTGGATAGGACATATCTGGGCAATTTTCCACTTTCAGGTAGATGCCCATGTTGTACTGGAACAGCTTGGCTAGAGGCGCGGCTAGTTCTGGAGCGCAAGTCTTCACTACAACCGGGATGTTGTTGGGGCCCCATAGCCTTTTCTGTATCCAGTGTGCTCAGCCGTTTTTTTATCACGTGAACATAAAAGATCCCATGGCACTATTTTGAAGAAGAGCAGGTGAGTGAGTTCTCCCGGTGTCTCCGCCAATATTTATCCCTCAATCAACATCACTAAAACAAATTATCTGGTCATTATCACGTTGCTGTTTATGGGAGCATGCTGTATGCAGTTTGGCTGCTGCAATTATAAAAGTACTTGGCTTTCAAGTGCTTTTGGACATCTGAGGTCATGAAGGCGATCTATAAATGCAAGTTCTTTCTTTGCAAGGATTTTAAACGTGCGGCTTTGTGGGATGGGGAGCCAGTGTCGGACAGGGGTTTTGAGTGAGTGGGACTTGGCGTGAGAGACCTGCATGGAGCTGTTTTGGCCAAGTTGGAGTTTATGGAGAAATCTGGAGGTGACAAATTATAAGGGCTTCATTGGCCTGGAAGTAAAGTGACCAAGTCTTGCAGATGTAGAAATGAGCAATATTTTCAGAGGACCATAGGCCCCAAGTTTCCACACGCGGCAAAACAGGCGCCCCTCCGAGCTGGGCGCCCGTTTTTCGCGCCGAAAACGGCGCCTGAAAAAAGACGCGGTATTCTCGAGCGCTTTGCAGCTTGATGTCTGCTTGGCGCGGCGCCCAGGGGGCAGAGCCTACCACTCGTGCCGATTTTGTAAGTAGGAGGGGGCGGGTACAATTTAAATAAGTTTTTTTTCGTGCCGGCAACCGTGCGCGTTGGAGCGTTCGCGCACGCACAGTCTGAAGGAAACATTGGCACTCGGCCATTTTAAAAAGTGCTGCAGAAAAAGTGAAAATTTGTTTATTGAACCCTTGCAAAGGCTTGTATTTTAATTTTCTTGATATTTCTGTGTGTGAGGGTGAGGGAGTGCAGTCTGTAATTAAAGATAGACTGTGATAAACGGGACACATGCACTTGTTTGAGACTATTCAAATTCTTTGTAGCTGTTCAATTTTTAAAATTTTTTAATAAAACCACATTGCCCTTCCATGATCAGCACTGAGGCTTCTTGCAGCTTTCTCCCCCTGCCGTCGGTCGGGCCCGACGGCAAACGGCTGCCTCAAGTAATGAGGCTTCCTGCAGCCTTCTGCCTGCCTCCCCCCCCATGCCGTCGGGAACGGCTGCCTCAAGTAATGAGGCTTCCTGCAGCCTTCTGCCTGCCTCCCCCCCGCCGTCGGGAATGGCTGCCTGCTTGCCTGCCCCTCCCGTCGTCAGGACTGACGCCACACTGCTGAGCTGACTGAAATGCCTGCAGCTGAAGTGGAACGCTGCTTGCTGCCTGCCTGCCCCTCCCGTCGTCGGGACCGACGCCACACCGCTGAGCTGACTGAAATGCTTGCAGCTGAAGTGGAAAGCTGCTTGCTGCCTGCCTGCCCCTCCCGTCGTCGAGACCGACGCCACACCGCTGACTGAAATGCCTGCCTGAAGCACTTTCACACAGGTAGGAAGATGGTTTATTTAATCTTTTCTTTGCTTATAAATTTTTATTCAGGTTGGATTTATTTGTATAATATTTGTTGTAGAATTTAATGACTTCCCTTCCCCCCCCCCCCCCCCACCTCGCTCCCAACACCTAATTTGTAACCTGCGCCTGATTTTTTAATGTGTAGACAAGGTTTTTTCAAGCCTACAAAAATCTTCACTTGCTCCATTCTAAGTTAGTTTGGAGTACGTTTTCACTGTGGAAACTTTCAAATCAGGCGTCAGTGGCCGGACGCGCCCCCTTTTTGAAAAAAAAATTTAGTTCCAAAGTGAAACTGTTCTACCTGACTAGAACTGCAGAAAACTAAATGTGGAGAATTCCGATTTCTAAGATACTCCATTCTACACCAGTTGCTCCTAAAAAATCAGGAGCAAATCATGTGGAAACTTGGGGCCATAGAAACAGGAGTAGGCCATTCAATCCCTTGAGCCTGTTGGAGAGGATATTGGGACTGAACCTCAACTTAGTCGAGCAGGAATCGGAGGTTCTAAACTGTCTAGTTGAGTTTGATACAGTGGCAGAGAAGGAATCTGGAATTACTGGCAAGGGAGAAGAGTTTGTGGCAGGAGCCAAAGACAATGGGCCCCAAATTCTTGGGCCTGGGAATGCAATACCCAAAGTGGGGGGGGGGGGGTGGAATTGCGGCGGAACGGTTCTGCTGGGTCTCCACCAATTCTTTTTTTCTCGATAATGAGAAATTGGGCGAGAGCACGTGCCCATCCCTTTCAGCCCTGATGTCAGAAGAGAAGACGGAGTTGAGGAAATGATGTCAACTGCTAGTAATCCCGACATTTTTATCTTGTTTGCATCTGACATACAGGTAGAAGTGAAGGCCACAAAACTGATTTCCTAATGACGTTCAAAATATATACCTTTTCAAAATTTTTGATCAGTCTTTGGCTGGAATAATCCTGCCCCTATTAACAGAAACGTTAATAGAAACATAGAAAATAGGTGCAGGAGCAGGCCATTCAGCCCTTCTAGCCTGCACCGCCATTCAATGAGTTCATGGCTGAACATGAAACTTCAGTACCCCCTTCCTGCTTTCACGCCATACCCCTTGATCCCCCGAGTAGTAAGGACTTCATCTAACTCCCTTTTGAATATATTTAGTGAATTGGCCTCAACTGCTTTCTGTGGTAGAGAATTCCACAGGTTCACCACTCTCTGGGTGAAGAAGTTTCTGCTTATCTCGGTCCTAAATGGCTTACCCCTTATCCTTAGACTGTGACCCCTGATTCTGGACTTCCCCAACATTGGGAACATTCTTCCTGCATCCAACCTGTCCAAACTCGTCATAATTTTAAACGTTTCTATGAGGTCCCCTCTCATTCTTCTGAACTCCAGTGAATACAAGCCCAGTTGATCCAGTCTTTCTTGATAGGTCAGTCCCACCATCCCGGGAATCAGTCTGGTGAAAGAGTTTTTTTAAAAGAAGGACGAATGATGAAAATAGTGGCATTATAGGTGGGTTGGGGAATGTGGATGGTAGATGAGATTACGAAGTGGTTATAGAGAACCTCATGTTTAAATTTATTGGCCTCAACCCTCCCTATCTGTAACCTTCCCACCCCTCTCTTTCTTTCCCCCCCCCCCCCCCCCCCCCAAATCAACTCTCACTTCTGATTTTGGCCTCTTGTGCAGCTCCCTCCCTTCACCTCACCATCAGCATCTGTGCCTTCAACTGCCGATGCACTATGCTCTGGAATTTCCTCAAAGCCTCTGTGCCTCTCTTAGCATCCTACAAAAAGGCCTATCAAGGCACTCGTCGCTGTCTCCAACTGTCCATCCTACTCTCTCACCGACCTTGCCGCCCAGCGCGTCCACTGAGAGCTAATCTTGCCAGTCTCCTCCCCATCCAACTCATTTCCCCCAACGCTGACCCATGGATGCTGGAAGTGAGGTAGCCATCACTGACTCTCTCCGCATCTCCCTCCAAAATGTCTGTAGTCCCTTACCATCCACAGGCTTACTGTGCATGATTGCATCAACATCATGGCTCTGACGGAAACTTGGTTGAGGGACGCTAACACCTTATCCTTAAAAGAAGCCTCCCAACCTGGCTATACTTTCCACCACTTTCCCCGCTCACACTGCCATGGTGGCGGTGGCTCTTATCAGTAAATCACAGCTTGGTCTGTCCCCCTACTCCTCCGGCACTTTCTCCTCCTTTGAGCATCTCACCTTATTCTACCCCTCGCCTCTCATTTAAAATTCTCATTCTCTACTGCCCACCCAATTATCATAAAAATGTTATTACCGATATTTCTTCACTGCTTTCCTCCCTCAGCCTCTGCACTAACTGACTTCTCATCCTCGCTGATTTCAACCTCTATCTCAATTCATCATGCTCTTTCTCCTCAGTTCACTGACCACCTATCCTCCCTTAATCTCTCCCTCCATGTAAACTCCCCAACCCATATTCACAGCCACCCCCTCGGCCTTGCCATTTCTCGTGACCTCACTGCTCCCATCGTGCCAATCGCAGATAAAGCTATCTCCGACCACATCTATGTATCTCTCTCCATCCACATCCCCTTTCAGCCCCCCCCCCCCCCCCCCCCGCAACCCTACCTCCTTCTGTGTCCGCCCCGGAAAAAAATCTCTCTCCTCTTACAGCTGCACATATGAACTCCCAGCTGCCCAGCCTTTGGCCCTCCATTCACGATGACATTTCTGCAGCTACCGACCTGCTCAATCACACCCTCACCACCACCTTTGATGCCCTAGTCCCTATTAAAACAATTATTTTCTCTCATCCTGACCATTCCCCGGTACAGCCCTCATCTTTGCTCCGTTAAGTCCAAGGGACGCAAACTTGAACAGACTTGAATGAGAGGGGTGAAATAAGGTGAGATGCTCAAAGGAGAAGAAAGTGCCGGAGGAATAGGGGGACAGACCAAGGTGTGATTTACTGATTAGAGCCACACTGCCACCATCGCAGACAAGTGGTTTAGCCACTCACCGCCAGATCTGGCTGAACCACATAAAGAATTATCGGGTCCTGCTCTCATCTGCCAGAATCATTCTGGAATGCAAAGATAAACCCCAGCTTCTATTTTCCACTCTAACTATCTTAAACCCCTCTCCTCAGTCTCCACCCTCGCATCTGACAATAAGTGCGAGGAGCTCATGGACAGACTTTCTGTAAGATTGAGGAGCACCCCCACCTCCCCGTGCCCTAGCCCTGACCTCGCATCTTTCTTCAGTTTCTCTCCGGTCTCCTCTCATGTCCTCTTCAAGCTCATCTTGTCCATGAGACCCACTTCCTGTTCCCTTGACCCTATTCCTACCAAACTGCTGCTCATCCAACTTCTTTTTCTGGCTCCCATGTTAGCTGACATTGTTAACGGTTTTCTCTCCACGGGTACTGTCCCCCTCCCTCAAATCTGCCGTCATCGTCCCTTTCCTCAAAAAAAACCTTGACCCCTCCATCCTTGCAAACTCCCTTCCCTCTCCAAAGTCCCTGGATGTGTTATTGCCTCCCAATTCCGTGCCCATCTTTCCTGCAACTCCATGTTTGAATCCCTCCAATCCGGTTTCTGTGCTTGCCACAGTACCGAAACGGTTTTCATCAAAGTCACAAATGACATCCTTTGTGACTGACAAAGACAAACTATCCCTCCTCGTCCTTGCCTTTGACATGGTTGAGCACTCTATCCTTCTCCATCGCCTCTCCACCATCGTCCAGCTGGGTGGGACTGCACTTGCCTGGTTCTTCTCTTTATCTAATCGTTGCCAGAGAATCACCTGCAATGGCTTCTCTTCCCTCTCCCGCAACGTTACCTTTGGTACCCCCCCAACGATCTATCCTTGCGCCCCTCCTATTTCTCATCTACATGTTGCCCCTTGGCGACATCATCCGAAAACACAGCGTCAATTTCCACATGTATGCTGATGACACCCAGCTTTACCTCACTACCACTTCTCGCGACCCTTCCACGGTATGGGAAGTGGTCCACATTGTCCATGGATCTTGATGACTGGGGCCAGTGCTGTGCGGTGAGGACAGGCTGGTGGAGGACCTTTGTCTTTCTTATGTTTAGCGTAAGGTCCAAGTTTCGTATGCCTCAGTAAATACGTCGATATGTCCTGGAGTCAGCCTCTGTATGTACTGTAGTTCGATGACAGAGTTTGGGCTGGTCTTGGACCTGGCCTGGAGACAGCGAAGGTTGAACAGGTTCCTTCTGGTTCTGTAGTTTAGTTCCACTCCAGCGCGGAGCTTGTCGACTGTGAGGTGGAGCATAGTAGCGAGGAAGATTGAGAAGAGGGTTGGGGCGATGATGCAGCCCTGTTTGACCCTGGTCCGGACGTGGATTCGGTCTGTAATGGATCCGTTGGTAAGGATCACTGCCTGCATGTCATCGTGGAGCAGGCGAAGGATGATGACGAACTTTTGGGGGCATCCGAAACGGAGGAGGATGCTCCATGGACCCTCGTGGTTAACAGTGTCAAAAGCCTTTGTAAGGTCAAAGAAAGCCATGTATAAGGGCTGGTGTTGTTCCCTGCATTTTTCCTGCAGCTGTCGCGCTGCAAAAATCATGTACGTTGTGCTTCGTAGGGGACGAAATCCGCACCGTGACTCCAACCAATGCACAGCAGTAATGAACAAAACTAATACAATGCTGTACTCTATAGCAAAAACAGTAAATTGTAAGTCAGAGGAAGTCATGTTGTGGTTTGACCGCACATCTATTATTGTGCTTGGCTCCGTTCATCGCAGCATAGAGCTATTCAAATGCTGGAGGCAGTACTGGAAGGAGCCACAGGACTTATCCCACGTTTTGAGTTATGAGGAAAGTTTGGAGAAAAATTGGCCTTTTCAGCCTTGAAAGGCATCTGAGAGAGAGGTATACATGATAAACAATATGGAAAAAGTAAATCTAGAAATTACGTCAGACTAAATTGCATGAGTATGACAAAGAAACATGGGTTCAAATTAATAAAAGACGAGTTTAGGACTGAATTCAGGAAGTTCTTCAGTGATTAATACATGGAATGGATCTTTGAGTAGATTGGTGGAGGTGAAAACCTGGGATTATTAAGGAACAGCCTGATGTCACTTTGGGGATGCAGGGGAGAAGCTTTAGGATCTTGTTGAATGAATGAATGAATGAACTAAGAATCACTTTCCCTATTAGAAATTATCTTGTGGTCGTACCTATGGTTGTTTTGAGCTTTGTTTAATTTGCAAACTTGGAGGTAGTCACTGCAGCAGGGTAAAGGAAAACATTGAATTACAAATGTTTGTACCTCAGCACATGCATGTGTCACAGCATGAAATTGTCTTGACTGTAAATATTTGGTGCAATTTGCAAAGGAGGCTGTTCTAGGAAATGAGCTATCCTGAAAAGCACCTCAGTACGGTCTGATTTATGTAGCTTACGAGGCACCATCTTCATGTTTGAAAAAGTTTCATATATTTATTTACAAAAACATGGCATTCTGTTCAAGTTCTGTATTTACCAGGTGAGCATTGCTATGTGCAGTGAACAAGAATAGTAATTCCCAGGGCCATTGGAAAACCATAATCTGTATTTTCATTGCACATAATCATCATTCTGTCCTGCTATCTGATAACCCCTCGCTGCTCTCAGCTCCTATCTGATGCTGTTGCTCTGGGGGATCAAAGTATGTTGTCCACAGTGGCGATTCCCGATCTTATAGTTTTGCAAGATCAAAAATTCCGATCCACAGCATGTGCTAAATCCTGAAGTTCTGGTCAGTTTTAGAGAGGTCATTACCCATCACAAATTCCAGTCCAACATTTTACAAGATTATTATAATGCTGTGGTCATAACATTATAAAAGGACCGGAGGGTGAACAGAAGAGGCGTTGGCACCTTAGTAATGGAGAATAATAATACTCTTCTAAACCTGGTTGATTGTTTTTCCGAAATAAAGAGTAACTTTTTCTGAAATAAAGAGTAACTGGAGAGAAATAATTAAGGACATTTTTGGGGGACACTTGCTCTCATGATGATCTTCATTTTAGACCATGTTTGGTAATGTTACATTATGAGCTTTATCCTAATATCTATTCCCTTATTTTCTGCCATGGTTGGGAGCATTGAATCCCACTTGTGATAAATTGCTTACTGAAGAATGTAGGATGGTTACAAGATGCTCCTGTTACTTCAGATGACAGAAAATACAACATTGTTCGATAACTGCATAAAGGCTGAAACTATTGTCCAGATTTGTTAATAGATAAAATAATAGAAACAAATTTAAGCAAGATAATATGCTAATGTACAGCACCAGCAATTTACACTATAACTTTGTTTTAAAGAGAGAATCTGGAGTTCTTGGAGCTTCTCTTGAAAACTTTTAAAAAGACAGATTATGGTGATGCATCTATATGCTTCTTGCATACACAGCTCTGTCCACCCTGTTTTGTAGCTATGCAATGAACAGAAAATTGAAGAATTGCTACAAGACATCCCTATTGTACATGGAATTAGTTAATGTTGAAGTAATCGCTTTGACTATGACTTTTTTAATAAACAGAATCTGAGCAGGATGACATCACCATAAACAGTGGGTTGTTGGCCCAGGAGCTATCTCTTCCAGGTGTTCATAATTACTATCTAGACTGTTTTCAATACCTGACAACAGTTTGAACTTACATTTTTAGAATGCTGTCATCAAAATGAAATCAGACAATGCTATATAGAAGATCACATGGAAACAAACTGAGCTATGAAATATGCAACAACAAAAATACATCCATTGAATAAGTTGATGAGGTAACTGTTTGATAAACCTAATTGACAGATGACTGCTGAACATCTAAAACCTAGTGCTCTTAATCACTTCCAACAGTGACACAAGGCAATCTATTACAACCATGTGAATTGGTCATCCAAAGATTAATTTTACTATTGAACAAAGTCATAGGTGCTGAAGCCATTTTAATATAAATTACCCTGTCTAAAACAATCTAAAATCACTGATAGAAAATTTGTAATTTTGCCATGAATGGTCCTGACGTATATAGAGTAGGCCAATTGTTTTTTGTAGCCCAAAGCATAATAACTGGCCTTGGTTAAAACTGACAATTACTAAATTGGTGGCAATGGAGTCTCAATGATCTGATGCTCATCAGCTTGTTTCCACCCTCTACTCTTGTGGCTGGAATAACTGCCCTTATTCTCCATTGCTTAGGAGTATATTTTATCTCCATGACTGCTTTTTTCCAGGTTTCTCTTTGCACCTCTGATTAATCATTTGATGCTTTTCTATGTGATCCTATGTTCAAACCTGTGAATCTTTTCTCCCATTTGTTTTAAAGTTTATCGAGGTAATTTTTCCTTTTTATTTCATAGAAACATAGAAAATAGGTGCAGGAGTAGGCCATTCGGCCCTTCTAGCCTGCACCGCCATTCAATGAGTTCATGGCTGAACATGCAACTTCAGTACCCCATTCCTGCTTTCTCACCATACCCCTTGATTCCCCTAGTAGTAAGGACTTCATCTAACTCCTTTTTGAATATATTCAGTGAACTGGCCTCAACAACTTTCTGTGGGAGAGAATTCCACAGGTTCACCACTCTCTGGGTGAAGAAATTCCTCCTCATCTCGGTCCTAAATGGCTTACTCCTTATCCTTAGACTGTGTCCCCTGGTTCTGGACTTCCCCAACATTGGGAACATTCTTCCTGCATCTAACCTGTCTAACCCCATCAGAATTTTAAACGTTTCTATGAGGTCCCCTCTCATTCTTCTGAACTCCAGTGAATACAAGCCCAGTTGATCCAGTCTTTCTTGATAGGTCAGTCCCGCCATCCCGGGAATCAGTCTGGTGAATCTTCGCTGCACTCCCTCAATAGCAAGAATGTCCTTCCTCAAGTTAGGAGACCAAAACTGTACACAATACTCCAGGTGTGGCCTCACCAAGGCCCTGTACAACTGCAGTAAGACCTCCCTGCCCCTGTACTCAAATCCCCTCGCTATGAAGGCCAACATGCCATTTGCTTTCTTAACTGCCTGCTGTACCTGCATGCCAACCTTCAATGACTGATGTACCATGACACGCAGGTCTCTTTGCACCTCCCCTTTTCCTAATCTGTCACCATTCAGATAATAGTCTGTTTCTCTGTTTTTACCACCAAAGTGGATAACCTCACATTTATCCACATTATACTTCATCTGCCATGCATTTGCCCACTCACCTAATCTATCCAAGTCACTCTGCAGCCTCATGTTAAGTTTATGCAAAATTTCTTCATTGGAGATAGAAATGCAATTATTTCTACCTGGTTATGGGTTGATGAATTTTGGGTACTGTAGTTCCACAGAATCCCTTCTCTTTGAAGCTGCCGCACGCTGCTCCCTCCAATGACCCTGGCCTGTTGATGGGTCTTGCAGGCTGGGACCACGCCGATTTACAGGCCAAGCTGCCACACGCTGCTCCTTCCAAAGCAAGCCGAGGCCATTGGAGGGATATATATATATTATATATATTTTTTAATATGTTTATTTATATATATTCAGGCTCCTTCATTGACTGGAGTAATCCTCATCTGATCATAAATCCCATTGTGCTGTTCTCTACACCTTGGTCTGAGGCATATCTGGATTCCTCAGTTCAACATGTGCTGTTACTGGTGCTTTATTGACTTGCTGTCACATTAAGATTGTAGATCCAGCTTTTTGTAAATGACTTTTAGCTATGAGTTTATCTTGAAGAAAAAGTAAAATTGGCCTTATAGGGGAAATTTGGATTGTATTCTCTATCACAAAATCTTGTACAGATTATTTCTTCTGCTAGATAGAACTGAAGATGGCCATGTGGGGGCACTCTTCAATGGAACAGAAATGAAATACCTCCAGCCTTCAGCCAAAAAGTGGTTTATCTGGATATTTTTCCCCTCTTCTACTGTTGGGTGGCTTATTTACCAATGGAATGTAGAGGACAGCACAAATCAGAGATTGAGGACCATTACATAGTCCATAAGGGATGTTGTCCATTGTTTTACGCTGTGATGTAGCAGGTGTGTTTAAAGCAAGGTGCTGTAGAGATGTGTTGTCCATTAGAAATTGTTGACTAACTACAGGCATGACCTCAGCAACACTGCTTTACCCACATGCACTAATTTTAGTGGAAGATAGGTTTCACACAAGATGGGTAAATGTACTTTGCATGTATATTTATTTAACAAAGATCTAACATCATTCAGTGGAAGACTTTGGAGTCTCCTCTTTCACCAAAGTTTGGAATTCTAGCATGTGTTTTATCAAACACAACACATTTTTGTCCAGCAGTACGAGCCGTACTTTGACTTCCTTAGTGATTGCTGAGAATGTTGACTTGTGCAATGAGACATGCCAAACCCGCTCCTGCTCTTCATCCAGAACACACACAGTTGAATGCTGTCATTATGGGCCCAAGTTTCCACATGATTTGCGCCTGATTTTTAGGAGCAACTGGTGGAGAACGGACTATCTTAGAAATCGCAATTCTCCACATTTTTTTTTCTGCAGTTCTAGTGAGGTAGAACAGTTCTACTTTGGAACAGAATTTTTTCTTCAAAAGGGGGCGAGTCCGGCCACTGACGCCTGATTTCAAAGTTTCCACAGTGAAAACGTACTCCAAACTAAAGTAGAATGGAGCAAGTGAAGATTTTTGTAGAACTGAAAAAACCTGTTCTACACATTAAAAAAATCAGGCGCAGGTTACAAATTAGGCGTCCAGAACGAGGTGGAGGTGGAGGGGGAAGGGGAGGGGAAGGGAAGTCATTAAATTCTACAATCAATCCTTATTTATACTTCTACAAATATTATACAAATAAATCCAACCTGAATAAACATTTATAAGCAAAGAAAAGATTAAATAAACCATCTTCCTACCTGTGTGAAAGTGCTTCAGCCATCATTCGTTCCCGCGGGAGGAAACCGCCGATTGTTGCCGTGGAGGGGAGGGAGGGGGAGGAAACCGGCGTTTGTTGCCGTGGAGGGGAGGGAGGGGGAGGAAACCGCCGTTTGTTGCCGTGGAGGGGAGGGAGGGGAAGGAGACAGCGGTTTGTTGCCGCCATGGAGGGGAGGGAGAGGGAGGAAACTGCCGTTTGTTGCCGGGGAGGGAGGGGAAGGAAACCGCCGTTTGTTGCTGTGGAGGGGAGGGAGGGAGGGGGAGGAAACCGCCGTTTGTTGCAGTGGAGGGTGGGGAGGGGAAGGAGACAGTGAGAAGGGTAGCCTCAGTGCTGATGTGCTGATGGCAATGTGCTTTTATTAAAAAATGTTCAAAAATTAAACAGCTACAAAGAACTACAAAAATGGCCGAGTGCCAATGTTTCCTTCACACTGCGCGTGCGCGAACGCTCCAACGCGCACGCGCAGCGTTGCCGGCAGGAAAAAAACTAATTTAAATAGTACTCGCCCCCTCCCACTTAGAAAATCGGCACGAGTGTAGGCTCCGCCCCCCTGGGCGCCGCGCCAAACAGACAAGGAGCTGCAAAGCGCTCGAGAATAGCGCGTTTTTTTTCTAGCGCCGTTTTAGGCGCGAAAAACGGGCGCCCAGCTCGGAGGAGCGCCCGTTTTTTTATCCTGTGGAAACTTGGGCCCTATGTGTCCTGTTCAAGCTACTTATTATTGTTTGGGCTTGCATTCTGTTGGCTTGAAGCGGGTATTAGTCAAGCTGACCAAAATGACTCTCTTCCCCCTCTGTTGTAAAAAGAAACCACTCTCAAGTCGACAAAGTCCAACAAGTAGTGTTATTCAAGCAAATTCAAGGGAGTGATCCTCAGTTGCCTAAGATACCACACTCAACAATACAGATTTTACAGCATATTTTATAGTACACAAGTTACTGTAATTTGGGTTGTTTTGCGACAGTCATAAATCAGCACACACTGCTTCAACACTTGTATCACATCAATGGAGTTATTCAAGTCCAGCAGGTGTCTCCTGTTATCTTAACTTCTTCTAACCTTGGACTCTCATTCCTATTTTGGCCTTCATTCTCCCTATCTTCTGCACATAACAATGAATAATTTTCCCAAGCTTCTAAAATAAGCTAGCTGTCTCTAAAGGTATCTGTGGTCAAGCATCCCTTGATGAAGAATCATTACCATCTACAGTGTTTATTTCAAAGCTACACCTTACTAACAATTCAAGTATTGCTATTATAATGTTAGCCTAGTCCCACTTCACTCCATACAATGTTCCTGATATTTTCATGGTGCTGAAGTCCAGCGTTTTCACCTATGTTAACACCATTTTAATTGGTAACAATAAATCAGTAACCAAGGAAGTAAAGCACACACAATAATCATATGTGCACATGTATGGAATTAGTAGTGGCCAAAACCATATTTAATTGGTTTGCAAATCCAAACCATTGTATGAAAATGCCCAGTGGACAACAATTATTAATGATTCAAAATGTCAATTTTTAGTGTTTTAAAAGTATAATGTATTAAAAGATACTATAAGCAAAAAGGATGAATCTCGCATGGTTTATAAGGTTATCAGAATGGTTATTGAGATTTTGTTTAGTGGCATGTAACAGGAAACTAGTTACTTGAAGGAATATCCAAACTTTCACCACACTCCATTACAGTGCATTCTCTCAGAAGGTAAACTTCTGAACAGGCCGAAAAATGGTTGCTTTTTGGTTCCATTATTTTCAATGCCTCCTTTCTGGCCTTATTGGAAGTCACTTCTTTTCTTTTCCATTCACTGCAGCATTTAGGTAACTATGACAGAGAAACTCTGTCCCTGCTTGAGTAAATATAATGCCTCATTCTTTCTTCCTCCTTCCTTTTCTTTGATGTCGGGATCAAAATAAATTGGGTTTGTAGTTGAGGTATGTTCTTTGTATCACACCGGAACCATCATTGATAACAACACAATTTGAAGGGAAGATGTCCTTGCAGTTTTCCCCAAGCAAATGCTACTGTACAACTTACTCCTGCAATAAGTAGAGCCCCTTAATTCAAAGTGAGAGTGAAAACTTAGGTAGGTAATCTGCATTTAAAAAAAAAAAAATTTTCACGTTTGAGTTTTATGGTTAAAGTTAATGTTGTCATTTGTATTTTCCATGTCACCACTGAGTTTTGATCTTGGCTTATGCTCCATGACAGGAAGACTTTAAAAAAAAATATCCAAGGGAAAGATTGTTTTGTTGAAAAAATAATGATTTTGTAGAGATACATTTTAGAGATGTAACATAGAAAAACATACTAAATTTTTCATTGTATCATACACTATTTTGTGCTGCCAACAGATTTAAAGGGAACCTTGGAATAGTTAGTCTTGTGTTAATTTAAGTTACTCTGTGTAAGCACAGTGAAGTACTTGCAACTACTATATCTTGTATTCATTGAATTTTTTTAAGTCATTTTTTACATGTTAAGAATACAATAGACACCTGTATCATACTATAATGGGGACGGCAATAACTTTGAAAATGTTTAAACTGTTAACGGTAGAACTTGCACATTACAATTCAGCTTATCTGAGTTGCTATGGTGCATTACTAAAGATCTGTTTTTGATCCTTTGGATATGTTTAATTTAAAAAAAAAACCCACCAGAAATCAGATAAATTGCTTTGATAGTTTTCCAAATCAACCAAGAATATCTGTTTTTTATATAGCCTACTGTGTACAATGAATTGATCTAAATTTAAATGTCTCTGCTGTGCATTACATTTATGTATATCTGTACATAGTGTAGAGAAAGTCTGTGTAATCTACAGAGATTTAAGTAAAATTTTCAAACTACTGGATTGAAATTACTACTATGTAAATTGATTACAGACGAGCCCAGAAAAAATGGCATGTTCAAAGGGAGGGAACATTTTGAGTGATTTTCTGGATACAATACTGCTCTGACCTTCTGAAAAATGTAATTTTTTTTAGAAAATATTCTCAATTTTTATTCAGGTAGAGACTGATATTTTATGTTTGCACATGCTTCGTCTTCCGCTCTGGTAGAGTAAAATATGCGAATGACCTGTGCACATTCCAGTGTAGCTTTGCAAACTTTAATCAAAGCTTGCATTTTGGACAAATCTGGTCATAGAAAAAAATCAACGTCACCTAGTTATTGCATAATTCAAATATTATCATAGTAATTTGGAAATAAAATATTGGTACTAGTAAAAGTAATCATTTTCAAACAACCAGCTGGTTCATTTTAGGGAAGAAAACCTTACCCCAATATGTGACACCAGTCTCACACGAACATGGTTAACTCTTACCTGCCATCTGAAGTGACTTAGCAAGCCATTCAGTTGTATCAAAACTGTTGGTATTACCAAATGCTTGGGTTCTGGACATAATTGTTTTCCTCCTTGTTCTGTTCAATGATTGCAATCTATCCTTACAAAAAGAATGTTCTATTTTTATTTGAATTATAGGTACATTTAAACTGTCTCTTGTTCCTTCATCGTCTGGCAGTGGAGGCTAGGGCTAAAGCTGTTGAATCAAAGAGTTCTTCTATTCAACCAAACCATGTCATGGAAGTGGCAAAGGTAAAACAAACATGTTTTTAAGTTGCAATAATTGATGTTATTTAATATTAATTACACACTAATGTGGGCTAGCTTTTTTTTAATCAGATATGTTAAACATCCAGTGGACAATCATTTCAGTGGACATAGTATAAAACTTTACAAGCCCTCTAGTATGTTTTATTGAAATCTTAGTGACAAAATTTGTTTAATGGAAAAGGTAAGAATCTAAACATCAAATTCTCAGCTCATTAACTCAATACTGTTTTCTTGAACTGAAAGATAATTTTGTTTGTTTGACTAAACTTCCTCCAGTTCTGCTTTCTTCTATTTGCACATGTTAGTGAAAACATTGATATGATGTTTCCTTTGAATTAGTTTCTCTGGAAGCTCCAGTTGAGCTAAAGCCTGCACAGGCAGTATGAGATTAATGGCCTCCTGTGCTATCATTTCTATGATTCCCCGTATAATTAACTTGCAAAATTCTTATGCTTTTCTTCAATCAACACATCTTGAGATGCAGTCTACATTGATCATTGGTTGGCCCACCAATTTATATTTATTCCTGGTTTAAAAGTGCATGGATCGTTCCCAGTAACACACTCATGATGCTTGCCTATGCTGTCTTGTAATATTGTATGGAAATGATGTTCTTTGCTCCTAAGTGAGCCTAATAGCTCAATATTACTGGTAAGCAATCCTGGCTACAAATATGTTGAAACTTGATTTTGTTTTTTGCTCTGAGCAACCTATTGCGCTCCAGCTCGGCTTCAAAATACTCTTCCACTCTTGGGCATACAGAGTTTTGAACAGGAGCGGAAGGCAAAGCAGGCGAACTTGTGGGTTCAGTTGGAATATTTTCCTGATGAAATGAAATGTAAATTCAGAGAAGTGTGTAAACTGGTGAAATTGGTTTCATTGTAAATTTATGCTCAACATTGTAATTTACATGTTAAGCATTCATAGAATCGTTACAGCACAGAAGGAAGCCATTCAGCCCGTCGAGCTCGTGGCTGGTTCTCTGCAAGAGCACTTCAGCTAGTCCCACTCTCCTGCCCTTTCCCCTGCAATTTTTGTTCCTTCAGGTACTTATCCAATTCCCTTGTGACAGCCTCAATTGAATCTGCCTCCTACCACCCTCTTGGACAGTGCATTCCAGATCCTAATCACTCATTGCGTAAAAAAGTTTTTCCTCATGTTGCCTTTGGTTCTTCTGCCAATCACCTTAAATCTGTGTCCTCTGGTTCTCGACCCGTCCGCCAATGGGAACAGTTTTTTTGCTACTCTGTGTAGACCCCTCATGATTTTGAACACCTGTCAAATCTCCTCTCAACCTTGTTTCAAAAAAAATCGAAAAGAGTTTCTCTGCTCTAAGGAGAACTCTAGCTTCTCCAGTCTATCCATGTAATTGCAGTACATCATCCCTGGAACCAGTCTTGTAAATCTTTTCTGCACCCTCTCAAGACCTTCAGATCCTTCCTAAAGTGCGATGCCCAGAATTGGACAGAATACTCCAGTTGAGGTCGGACCAGTGTTTTATCAAAGTTCATCATCACTTTCTTCTTTTTGTACTCTCTGCCTCTATTTATGAAGCCCAGGATGCCATATGCTTTTTTAACCGCTTTTTCAACCTGCCCATTCCCTTCAACAATTTATGCACATGTACTCCAAATCTCTCTCTCTCCATGCACTGCGTTTAGAATTGTACCATTTAATTTATATTGCCTCTCCTCATTTTTCCTACCAAAACTGTATTACTTTGCACTTTTTTTGCGATAAATTTCATCTGCCCATTCCACCAGCCTGTCTATGTCCTCTTGAAGTCCAACACTATCCTCTTCACTGTTCACTATACTTCCAAGTTTTGTGTCACTTGCAAATTTTGAAATTGTGCCCTGTACACCAAGGTCCAAGTTATTAATATACATCAAGAAAAGTAGTGGTCCTAGTTCCTGAAGGGTAAAGTGCTGAAAGGCAAATAAAAGCAGAGACTTTTTAAGGGTTTGTTAACTGATTACCTGTGGCCATTAGAATGCCGATGGATAGAAACGCATACAGGTTTCCTTTGGGGGGGGGGGGGGGGAGAAATAAATTCGAAAAGGCAGTTAGCAAGTTATATTTTGCCTGTGTTACTTGAACGGATTAAAAAAATATATAATATTTCTGTAGTGGATTGTTATGTACTATTGTGTATTAGTGAAAAGATGGCTGTTTTTGACACCAGAAGGTCTGGGTGCTATTCTGTTTCATTTCACACTCCAGTTTAGCTAAAGCAAATGTCTGGGAGCTTCCTGCTCCCATGTCAAAAGACAGGCATTCCCCTTGGGGGTAAAACCCTTGGTCCACAACTTGGGCCATATACTCTACCATCTTATGTTTTTAAGAGGTTTCTCTCTTCCTCGCCATTTATTCTTTCATTTTCTCTCCTCTCTGTGTCTGTCTGTCAAGTAATGTGGGAAAATTGATTTCTCTGTGAAAACTGTTCATTTATCCATCTTCCACAAAAAGAGGAGAATTCACATAGATGTGTTTCAGTAATCAATATAATGAGTAAATAACAACAGCTGGCATTTATATAGTACTTTTAAAATGTCTCCCAGCCACTTCATCAAGGTGTGAAGAAAAATAAGATAACAGGAGAGATGGTTATAACCTTACTCCACGGGTGGTATTAAGGAGGCTTTTAAACAAACAGTGGAAGGGACTCCAGGGCCGGCATCGAACTGGCCGAAGGGACTCCGGGGCCGGTGTCAAATCGCCCGAAGGGACTCCGGGGCTGCCGCTGAATCGGCCGAAGGGACTCAATTTTTAAAACTTTTAATCAACTTTTAAACTTCTTAAACAATTCGGGAAAACTTTAAAATTTTTAATCAACTTGGAGAACTTTTTTTCTATAACTTTTAATCAACTCTTAATTTATTTATTAAACCTTCAATCAACCTGTGTAACTTTTTTAAAAAAAAATAATCTGGAAATACTTTTAAACTCAAACTTTTAAAACAACTTGGAAACCTCTGGGGAAATTTTTAACCTTGGAAGAAACTTCCCAAAACATCCCTCGGAACCCCAGCGGGCAGCTGACCTTCCCAGTGCCGGCCCCTCAACCAAGCCTCAGGCCATCTATCATTAATGGCGCTACTCGGCGCCGAGCTTGCGGCCAACATCTCGCTGTAGGCAATTAGGCTTATACAGCAGTGCCTGGTCTCCAGTCGTCTTGGACTCCCTTGCCACTGGACCAAGACCGTGCTCAGCTTAGTCCGTGTGCATTAAAAGAACTCGGGCACAGGCATCTTCCGCTTCGCTAATATGAAGTTCGGGACCTAGAATGTCAAGACCCTCGTGTACAATTCCAACAGCGAAGGCCAGAATGCCGCACCGCCATAGTTGCCTGGGAATTTAGACGTTTTGACATTGATATCGCCGCCCTAAGCAAGACCCGGCGGGCAGGGGAAGGCCAGCTCAAGGAACATGGTGGAGGTTGCACCTTTTTCTGGAAAGGAAAACCAGCGGAAGAACGCCGCCTTCATGGATTCGGCTTCGCCGTCAAAAATGAACTGGTCGAACGCCTCAAAGACTCCCCCTGTGCAGTTAACGAATGCCTCATGACTCTTTGTCTTACCCTATCCCGGAACCAATGCGCCACAGTCATCAATGCATACGCCCCAACACTTGATGCAACGGATGAGGCTAAAGAGGGTTTTTATTCCAACCTCGAGACATCCCTGTCCCTCGTCTCCACGGGCTACAAATTGATCCTCCTGGGTGACTTTAATGCCAGGGTCGGCAAAGACACAGCCCTCTGAGGAGGTGTGATTGGCAGAGAGTGGGTAGGGAAAGCCAACTCCAGCGGTACCCTACTCCTGACAAAATGTGTAGAACACGAACTCATCACCACCACCCTGTTCCGCCAGAGGGACAAATACAGAGCATCGTGGCAACACCCTCGCTCCAAACACTGGCATCTGCTCGACTACGTCATCGTCCGAGCCAGGAATCGCAAGGCTGTGCTCATCACCCGCGCCATGGCAGGAGCTGACGACTGTTGGACGGACCATCGCCTAATTCGATCTATCATCAATATAAACATAGCCCCAAAGCAGAGGGGACAGCAGAAGCAGTGCCGCAAAAAAGTTAATTCCGGGGCACTTAAAGACCCAGCTAAAAGAGCCCTATTCAGCCAGCGCCTCACAGCTAATCTGGCGTGTCTTGATGACCCTGAGATGCTGAATGCCCACAGCGCTTGGTCTGCCCTCCAGGTCTCTATAAACCAGTGCCAGTACTCAACCAGAAAACGCCAGGACTGGTTTGATGAAAATGATCAGGGGATCCAAGAACTAAAAGATCGTAAGCGCGGAGCATTTCTGAGCCTCAAGCAACAACCCAACTCGGGAGCTGCAAAGCAACGATGCAGACGGCTCAAGGCTGAGGTCCAACAAAAAAGCTGGGACCTAAAGAACAGGTGATGGATGGAGAAAGCACAGGAGATACAACAACTGGCCAACAGCCACGATATGCGAGGATTCTTCATTGCAGTCAAGGCCACCTACGGTCCAAACTCCCAAGGCCCCACCCCACTTCTGGCCAAGAACTGGGAAGCACTCATCAAGGACACCGAGGCTGTTGAGGCCTGCTGGAAGGAGCACTTCAAGATCTCCTCAATCGAGACTCTGCCTTTGACTCGAGTGTTCTCAACTTCATCCTGCAGCATGCGACCCGCCACCACCTCAGTGAAACCCTAACGCTGCATGAGGTAGGCAAAGCCATAAAACAGTTCAAGAATAACACGACTACAGGTGCGATGGAATTCCTGTTGAGGCGGTAAAGTATGGCGGAGAGGCGCTGTTGGCGCAGATGCATAACCTCACCTCTCTCATTTGGAGGGAGGAGAGCATGCCGAGAGATCTGAGATGCAGTGACAGTGACCATCTTTAAAAAGGGGACAAGTACAGGGGAATCTCCCTGCTATCAGCCACTGGGAAGGTTGTTGCGAGAGTTCTTCTCCCTGTGGCTGAGGAGCTCCTCCTGGAATCGCAGTGCAGATTTCGTCCCCTACGGGGCACAACGGACACGATCTTTGTAGTGCGACGGCTGCAGGAAAAATGCAGGGAGCAGCGCCAGCCCTTATACATGGCCTTTTTCATCTTACAAAGGCCTTTGACACTCAACCATGAGGGCTTATGGAGCGTACTCCTCCGTTTTGGATGCCCCCAACAGTTTGTCAACATCCTTTGCTTGTTCCACGATGACTTGCAGGCCGTGATCCTTACAGACCCAATCCATGTCCGGACCGGGGTCAAACAGGGCTGCGTCATCGCTCCAACCCTTTGCTCAATCTTCCTCGCTGCCATGCTCCACCTCACAGTAAACAAGTTGCCCGCTGGAGTGGAACTAAACTTCAGAACCAGTGGGAAGCTGTTTAAACTACACCGCCTCCAGGCCAGGTCCAAGATCACCCCAACCTCTGTTGTTGAGCTGTAGTACGCGGAAGACGCCTGCGTCCGCGCACATTGAGGCTGAACTCCAGGACATAGTCGATGTATTCACCGAGGCATATGAAAGTATGGGCCTTGCATTTAACACCCATAAGACACGGGTCCTCCACCAGCCTGTCCTCGCCGCACAGCACTGTCCCCCCGCCTCCCCACAATCATCAAGATTCACGGCGTGGCCCTCGACAACGTGGACCACTTCCCATACCTTGGGAGCCTTTTATCAACAAAGGCAGACATTGATGCAGAGATTCAACATTGCCTCCAGTGCGCCAGTGCAGCCTTTGGCTGCCTGAGGAAAAGAGTGTTCGAAGACCATGCCCTCAAATCTACCACCAAGCTCATGGTCTGCAGGGCTGTTGTAATACCCGCCCTCCTGTATGGATCAGAGGCATAGACAGAAGACACCAAGTCGCTGGAGATATGTTACCAACGATGTCTCCGCAAGATCCTGAAAATCCCCTGGGAGGACAGGCGCACCATCAGTGTCCTCGCCCAGGCTAACATCCCCAGCATTGAAGTGCTGACCACACTCGATCAGCTTCGCTGGGCAGGCCACATAGTTCGCATGCCAGACACAAGACTCCCAAAGCAAGCGCTCTACTCTGAACTCCTTCCCGGCAAACGAGCCAAAGGTGGACAGCGGAAACGTTACAAGGACACCCTCAAAGCCTCCATGACAAAGTGCGACATCACTGACACTTAGGAGTCCGTGGCCGAAGACCCCCCCTAGGGGAGGGTGTTGAGCTCTTCGAATCTCAGCGCCATGAGCGTGAAGAGGTCAGGCGCAGGCAGCGAAAGGAGCGTGCGGCAAATCAGTCCCACCCCCCTCCCTTCCTCTGACGAATGTCTGTCCCACCTGTGACAGAGTCTGTGGCTCTGGTATTGGACTGTTCAGCCACCAAAGAGCTCACTTTAGGAGTGGAAGCAAGTCTTCCTCAATTCTGAGGGACTGCCGATGAGATGAAGAAGGTGGAAAAGTAAAGGGTTTTAGAGAGGTTTTAAAGAGTAGGACCTAGGTGTGGCTGTGCCATCAGCTGCCAATTGGGGTGAAGGAAGGGGGCTGCACAAAAGGCTAGAGTGAGAGGAATTGAGATTTGGAGGGGAGGGGGGAGGCAAGTTGTAAGGCTAGAGAAGGTTACCGAGATGGGGAGGGTCATGGCCATGGAGAAATTAAAACACAAGTGTACTATTTTAAATCAGCAGTTGAGGAACTGGGTGCCAATGTTGGTTAGCATGGACCTGCATGATGAGCTGATTGACGTGGGATTAGATACATGCAGGAGAGTTATGAAAGAACTGAAGTTTGTGGAGATTGGGAGTCAGATCAGAATAGTATTGGAATAGTTGAATCTGATAAGTCATGTACGAGTGTTTCATTGGTAGGTTGGCTGAGGTAGGGGCAGAGGCATTAGTAGATGTTAGAGGTGGGATCAGAAGTGCAGCTTGGGGTCAGACGGCGCTGGCATGCAGACAGTGAAACAGTAGCCATGGAGGGGGATTAAGTTGGTAGCAGGTATGAAGTTTACAACGGGAGCCGAAGATGATGGCCTTGGACTTCCCATTATTCAGCTGAATGAAATCATTGTGTCTGCCGTGGCTCAGTTGATAGCACTCAGCTCCTGAGTCAGAAGGTTGTGGATTCAAGTCGCACTCCAGAGACTTTTTTATTCATTCACGGGATGTGGGTGTCACTGGCAAGGCCAGCATTTATTGCCCATCCCTAATGTCCTTTTGAGAAGGTGGTGGTGAGCTTCCATTTCAGAGGGCTGTTAAGAGTCAACCACATTTTTGTGGGTCTGAAGTCACATATAAGCCAGACTGGGTAAGGATGGCAGATTTCCTTCCCTAAAAGACATTAGTGAACAAGATGCACTTTTACAACAATCCAGTAGTTTCATGGTACTAGCCCTTTTAAAATTCAAGATTTATTTAATTAACTGAATTCAAATTCCCCAGCTGCCATGGTGAGAATTCAAACTCGTGTCTCCAGATCGTGAGTCATAGAAACATAGAAAATAGGTGCAGGAGTAGGCCATTCGGCCCTTCGAGCCTGCACCACCATTCAATAAGAGAATAGCTGATCATTCACCTCAGTACCCCTTTCCTGCTTTTTCTCCTTGATCTCTTTAGCCGTAAGGGCCATATCTAACTCCCTCTTGAATATATCCAATGAACTGACATTAACAACACTCTGCGGTAGGGAATTCCATAAGTTAACAACTCTCTGAGTGAGTGAAGAAGTTTCTCCTCCTCAGTCCTAAATGGCTTACCCCTTATCCTTAGACTGTGTTCTCTGGTTCTGGACTTCCCCAACATCGGGAATGTTCTTCCTGCATCGAACCTGTCCAGTCCCGTTAGAATTTTATATGTTTCTATGAGATCCCCTCTTATCCTTCTAAACTCCAGTGAATACAGGCCTAGTAAATCCAGTCTCTCCTCATATGCCAGTCCCGCCATCCCGGGAATCAATCTGGTGAACCTTCGCTGCACTCCCTCAATAGAAAGAACGTCCTTCCTCAGATTAGGAGACCAAAATTGAACACAATATTCCAGGTGAGGCCTCACCAAGGCCCTGTACAACTGCAGTAAGACCTCCCTGCTCCTATACTCAACTCCCCCAGCAATGAAGGCCAACATACCATTTGCCGCCTTCACCGCCTGCTGTACCTGCATGCCAACTTTCAATGGCTGATGTACATGACACCCAGGTCTCATTGCACCTCACATTTTCCTAATCTTGCCACCATTCAGATAATCTGCCTTCGTGTTTCTGCCCCCAAAGTGGATAACCTCTCATTTCTCCACATTATACTGCATCTGCCATGCATTTGCCCACTCACCTAACCTGTCCAAGTCACCCTGCAGCCTCTTAGTGTCCTCCTCACAGCTCACACCGCCACCCAGCTTAGTGTCATCTGCAAACTTGGAGATATTACACTCAATTCCTTCATCTAAATCATTAATATATATTGTAAATAGCTGGGGTCCCAGCACTGAGCCCTGCAGCACCCCACTAGTCATTGCCTGCCATTCTGAAAAGGACCAGTTTATCCCGACTCTCAGCTTCCTGTCTGCGAACCAGTTCTCGATCCACGTCAGTACATTACCCCCAATACCATGTGCTTTGATTTTGCATTCCAATCACTTGTGTGGGACCTTGTCAAAAGCCTTTTCCAAGTCCAAAAACACAACAACCACTGGTTCTCTTTTATCCACTCTACTAGTTACATCCTCAAAAAATTCCAGAAGATTTGCCAAGCATGATTTCCCTTTCATAAATCCATGTTGACTTAGACCGATCCTGTCACTGCTTTCCAAATGCGCTGCTATTTCATCTTTAATAATTGATTCCAACATTTTCCCCACTACTGATGTCAGGCTAACCAGTCTATAATTACCTGTTTTCTCGCTTCCTCCTTTTTTTAAAAAGTGGTGTTACATTAGCTACCCTCCAGTCCATAGGAACTGATCCAGAGTCGATAGACTGTTGGAAAATGATCACCAATGCATCCACTATTTCTAAGGTCACTTCCTTAAGTACTCTGGGATGCAGACTATCAGGCCCTGGGGATTTTGCAGCCTTCAATCCCATCAATTTCCCTAACACAATTTCCCGCCTAATAAGGATTCCCTTCAGTTCCTCCTTCTCACTAGACCCTCGGTCCCCTAGTATTTCCGGAAGGTTATTTGTGTCTTCCCTCGTGAAGACCGAACCAAAGTATTTGTTCATCTGGTCTGCCATTTCTTTGTTCCGCATTATAAATTCACCCGAATCTGACTGCAAGGGACCTACGTTTGTCTTCACCAATCTTTTTCTCTTCACATATATCTAGAAGCTTTTGCAGTCAGTTTTTATGTTCCCGGCAAGCTTCCTCTCATACTCTATTTCCCCCCTCCTAATTAAACCCTTTGTCCTCCTCTGCTGAATTCAAAATTTCTCCCACTCCTCAGGTTTGCTGCTTTTTCTGGCCAATTTATATGCCTTTTCCTTGGCTTTAACACTATCCTTAATTTCCTTTGTTAGCCATGGTTGAGCCACCTCAGTTTTATTTTCACTCCAGACAGGGATGAACAATTGCTGAAGTTCATCCATGTGATCTTTAAATGTTTGCCACTGCCTATCCACCGTCAACCCTTTGAGTATCCTTTGCCAGTCTATTCTAGCCAATTCACGTCTCATACCAACGAAGTTACCTTTCCTTAAGTTCAGGACCCTAGTCTCTGAATTAACTGTCACTCTCCATCTTAATAAAGAATTCTACCATATTATGGTCACTCTTCCCCAAGGGGCCTCGCACAGCAGAATTGCTAATTAGTCCTTTCTCATTACGCATCACCCAGTCTAGGATGCCCTGCTCTCTAGTTGGTTCCTCGACATATTAGTCTATAAAACCATCCCTAATACACTCCAGGAAATCCTCCTCCACCGTATTGCTACCAGTTTGGTTAGCCCAATCTATATGTAGATTGAAGTCGCCCATGGTAACTGCTGTACCTTTATTGTACGCATCCCTAATTTCTTGTTTGATGCTGTCTCCAACCTCACTACTACTGTTTAGTGGTCTGTACACAATTCCCACCAGCATTTTCTGCCCTTTGGTATTCCGCAGCTCCACCCCTACAGATCCCACATCATCCAAGCTAATGTCCTTCCTTACTATTGCGTTAATGTCCTCTTTAACCAGCAACGCTACCCCACCTCCTTTTCCTTTCTGTCTATCCTTCCTGAATGTTGAATACCCCAGGATGTTGAGTTCCTAGCCTTGGTCACCCTGGATCCATGTCTCTGTGATGCCAGTTATATCATATTCATTAATTGCTGCCTGTGAAGTTAATTTGTCCACCTCATTACGAATACTCTTCGCATTGAGGCACAGAGCCTTCAGGCTTGTCTTTTTAACACACTTTGCCCCTTTTAGAATTTTGCTGTAATGTGGCCTTTTTGATTTTTGCCTTGGGTTTCTCTGCCCTCCACTTTTACTTTTCTTCTTTCTATCTTTTGCTTCTGCCCCCATTCTACTTCCCTCTGTCTCCCTGCATAGGTTCCCATTCCCCTCTCATATATTAGTTTAACCCCTCCCCAACAGCAGTAGCAAACACTCCCCTTAGGACATTGGTTCCAGTCCTGCTCAGGTGCAGACCATCCAGTTTGTACTGGTCCCACCTCCCCCAGAACCGGTTCCAATGTCCCAGGAATTTGAATCCCTCCCTTCTACACCACTCCTCAAGCCACGTATTCATCTGAGCTATCCTGCGATTCCTACTCTGACTAGCACGTGGCACTGGTAGCAATCCTGAGATTACTACTTTTGAAGTCCTACTTTTTAATTTAGCTCCTAGCTCCCTAAATTGATCTTGTAGGACCTTATCCAGTTTTTTTTACCTATATCGCTGGTACCTATATGCACCACAACAACTGGCTGTTCGCCCTCTCCCTCCAAAATTTCCTGCAACTGCTCCGAGACATCCTTGACCCTTGCACCAGGGAGGCAACATACCATCCTGGAGTCTCCATTGCGGCCACTGAAACGCCTATGCATTCCCCTTACAATAGAATCCCCTACCACTATAGCTCTCCCACTCTCTTTCCTGCCCTCCTGTGCAGCAGAGCTACCCATGGTGCCATGGACTTGGCTGCTGCTGCTGCCCTCCCCTGATGAGTCATCCTCTCTTTCTCCCCCCCCCCCCCCCCTCTGCCAGCAGTACCCAAAATGGTATATCTGTTTTGGAAGGGGTTGACCGCAGAGGATCTCTGCACTACCTTCCTTCCAGTGCTCTTCCTGTTGGTCACCCATTCCCTATCTGTCTGTGTAACCTTTACTTGCGGTATGACCAACTCACTAAACGTGCTATTCACGGCATCCTCAGCATCGCGGATGCTCCAGAGTGAATCCACCGGCAGCTCCAGTGCCACAATGCGGTCTGTCAGGAGCTGCAGCAGGATACACTTCCCGCACATGTAGTCGTCAGGGACACTGGAAGCGTCTGAGTTCTCGTAGCACAGGAGGAGCATGACACTTGTCCGAGCTCTCCTGCCATGATTGAACCCCTAGATTAACTTAATTTGGCAACAACAATGATGAGGGTTACCGCTTGATAAAGGAAAAGAAAAAGAAAAACTACTCACCAATCACCAACCAACCACTCCTCCAGGCTTCTTGACATTAAACCGAGGTCCCGTCTGCTCTCAGGTGGACGTTAAAGATCCTATGGCATTATTTTGAAGAAGAGCAGGAGAGTTGTCCCCAGTGCCCTATCCAATATTTATCCCTCAATCAACATCTAAAACAGATTATCTGGTCATTATCACATACCTGTTCGTGGGAGCTTGCTGTGTGCAAATTGGCTGCCGCGTTTCCTACAACAGTGACTACACTTCAAGAATACTTAATTGGCTGTAAAGTGCTTTGGGACCTCTGATTCACGACCCTCTGAGAAGAAATTCTCCTGATTTCCGTTTTAAATGGGTGACTCCTTATTCTGAAACTATGCCCCCTAGTTCTTCCATGGTCATGAAAGGTGCTATATAAGTGCAAGTCTGTCCTCATCCAGAACTAAATGTCAAACAAACTATCTGGCAGCACCAAGGTAGTGGAAGATTGAGAGGGAGTGTGTAGGGCTGGGTGTCATCAAGATATTCGTGGAAACTGACCCCATGTCTGCAGATGACATCACCAAGGGGCAGCATGTAATTCAGGGATTTAAACAGGGAGTGGAATCCCTTTCGGTTTTGGTAAATCTCTGGATCCTCTAAAGGTGCTTGCAGGCCTGAACCTTGGGGAAGGCAGCAATTCATGCAAAACCTACACCCTTTCATTCTGTGTCTCAATGATCATTGGGAACTTTATAAAGTTGCGAAAGAACAACCCCTGCACCGAACGTCTTTTACCTGCGGCTCCCCACCCCCTCGCGTCAGGACCGTACCCACAGTGATACCAAGATGTCATGCAACAACGCGGCCAGAGTCCTGCTGTAAAAGGGGGATAGACAATGGAGACGCCATGTGTAGATCCCCTGGAGAAGCTCCGGGTATGGAAAGCCCTGCTTCTGAGTGGCAAGGCTGTTGCTCGGCCTCACCACTCTCAGGTGATATGGGTCTGGGTGCTGTGACAAAGGTCGAGACCATTAATTGCGCAATGCCATTGACTGCCTCAATGTTCTCGTGCATTGCAGAGACAATCTGCGACATGCCCTCCCTCATGTCCACAGACAGTGTCGCAATGTTTGTGGGAAAAGCACCTAAGACCTCCAGGAGCTCTCCCTGCACAGTCCCACCATGTCCAGCTGTGCATCTGCCTGTCTGTCAGCAGACCGGCTTTGCCGGCTCGCACTCTAGAGATAGGGCATACGGGATTCAACCCTGGTAGTGCATGGCTGCATGCCACTTGAAACCGGGGCCTCGGATTGGCCAAAGCCCGAAAATGTGTCTTCCTGCTCGGAGCTACAGGCCGCTGCTAAAAAAGGTGTTGATTGCATCGGTGCCCCCCCCCACCAGAATAGCTTCCAGAGTTTCCTTGTCTTTGATTATCTTCCTGGTCCCCCTTCTCCACCCCCACCCCTGAGGTGGAGGCTTCTATTGGCAGATATGGCGCCGCCTCATCTGGAAATAGAAAACAACAGACGAGTCGTTAGCAGCAGGGGAGGGGACAGGGTGACATGAGGAAGGTCACATAACACAGGCTCATTTGAAAGACCGACGCTACTGCATTATATGTAGCCCACAGACACTGCATCACATTGCCCCAACCCAGCCCGGGGATTTTGCAGGACTTGCCTTCAGTTTTGAACAGGGGTAGTTTACATCACTGAGGCACTTATCAAAGCTGCCACCCGCTCCTCCAGGTCCGGCAATGTCTGGGGTGGACCACAGCGGTTGTGCAACAACTTTTCCAGCAAAGATGACAATTGGAATGGTTACCAGAAGGCCCATCTGCTCTTGTGGCACAGACACAGCCATCAAAGCACTTGTACCCATACTGTGTCCATTTAATACAGTCCTCTGTTTAATGGCCCTGGTAGTTGCACTTTGTTCATGAGGAAGACATCAAAGTGCAGAAACATCTTTTAAGATGTCAAAAAGCAGTCTTACTAATGTGTGACGATAATTCATGGCAAATAAGGTGCAACACAAAGCCTACCTATACCAACATGTGTCAGATTTACAATTTAACTACTGAACGAATGCATGAATAAAAATATTACTTACTCTGACGACCCTGCAAATGGTCATTGAATTTTTTCTGGCATTGCTTATGGTCCCTCTTGATATTATCGACTGAGGAAACCTCCTCGGCCACACTGATCCACAGACAATTTCACCCAGCTGGGAGGGTTTTACTGGCACCCCTCCTATTAAATTTCCCCCATCTGCTTTGCACGATGAGGGCCTAGTTTGCCTCATAACTGAACTTTGGGGCTCTGCCTGCTGATGACCCCTTCCATCGTGGCTGCTTGCTCTGTATAATAAAAAAAAATTTAAATAGCTGTTTCAGCCCTGGATGTACTGCGCATGCGCGGGCACACCCTGACAGCTGACCAGAATCGTGGGAAGAAGAAAAAAAATCGTGAGGAAAAAAAAATTGTGCATGCTCAGAAGGCCTGTTGTTTCTTTTTTCGATCACAAATTTCGGCTCCGGCCTGCGGACACTCATGCAAGGCCGGATTTATCGCTATCGCTGGTCACCATTCGGCGAATTTTGCGACGTCCAGCGATAACGCTACCCCGGCGCTTAAACAAAAATAATAACTACCGCTGCGATTATCGCCCAAAAACGGGCGAAATTGCTAAAACCCAAATTTTTAGCCCTTGGAATCTACATGGTTGAAGAAATACATTTAGCTAACTTAAATACCTTGGGTTTTTTTTGTTCCTGGAATGTGGGAGTTGCTGGCAAAGCCAGCATTTATTGCTCATCCCTAATTGCCCTTGAGAAGGTGGTGGTGAGCCGCCGCCTTGAACCGTTGCAGTCTGTGTGGTGCAGGTACTCCCATAGTGCTATTAGGGAGGCAGTTCCAGGATTTTGACCCAACGCGCATGAAGGAACGGCAATATATTTCCAAGTCAGGATGGTGTGACTTGGAGGTGATGGTGTTCCCATGTGCCTGCTGCCCTTGTCTTTCTAGGTGATGGAGGTCATGGGTTTGAGAGGTGCTGTCGAAGAAGTGAGTTGCTGCAGTCTATCTTGTAGATGGTGTACACTGCAGCCACGGTGTGCCAGTGGTGGGGGGAGTGAATGTTGAAGGTGGTGGATGAGGTGCCAATCAAACGGGCTGCATTGTCCTGGATGGTGTTGAGCTTCCTGAGTGCTGTTGGAGCTGCACTCATCCAGGCAAGTGGATAGTATTCCATCACACTCCTGACTTGTGCCTTGTAGATGGTGGAAAGGCTTTGGGGAATCAGGTGGTGAGACATTCACTGCAGAATACCCAGACTCTGACCTGCTCTTGTAGCCACAGTATTTATGTGGCTGGTCCAGTTAAGTTAACATTTGTCTTATTAAAAGAGCAAGTAAACATAAGAAATAGGAGCAGGAGTAGGCCACCTGGCCCCTCGAGCCTGCTCCGCCATTTAATAAGATCATGGCTGATCTGATCATGGACTCCGCTTCACTTCCCTGCCCACTCCCCATAACCCTTTATTCCCTTATCACTCAAAAATCTGTCTATCTCACCGCCTTAAATATATTCAATGACCCAGCCTCCATAGCTCTGAGGCAGAGAATTACACAGATTTACAACCCTTTGAGAGAAGAAATTCCTCCTCATCTCAGTTTTAAATGGGCAGACCCTTATTCTTAGACTATGCCCCAAGCTTTAGTTTCCCCTGTGAGTGGAAATATCAGGCCCAAATTTCCCCAACCCCTTTTTTCAGCGCACTCTCCTGAGATGCGCCAACTTTGTGCGCTGGAAACGGCGCCAAAAAACGTACTCACGATTCTGGCCGCTCTGCTGTGAGTCCCGGGTCCTGGCATGGCGCTCCTCGTGGGGTGGGGGGGGGGGGGGGTATGTGGAGCTACAGCCCTGCACCGAAAACAGTGCCGGCAGCTGCGCACATGCGCAATAGAGCAGTCACGCATGCGCAGCAGCTCCTTCCCATGATTGTGGTGATGATGCCTGACGAGCGCGTCCTGCCCCTATCCCAGGCCAAATGGCCTGCCACACAGACTGGTGGACTGAGTTTTGATCAGGGCGAGAGAGAGAGGGGTAGAGGTTGGTCATCTTTGGCTGCAGTCTAGTAGTTTGGACCGAGGATAGCTTGTCGTGTAGCGACGTCGCTTGCCATGCTGGGCTGGCTTTGCGATCATTTGGTTGGGTGGCGGTTTGCCAAAGAGTCTCTGCAGTTCTGTGTGTTGCGCTGGACCTCTGTGTCCTTCCACACGTGGCCCGCTTGGCTCTAGCACACTTGCCGACCACTGAGCGTGCGTCCAAGTCAGTCCGCATACATCTCGCCGCCATCGCTGCTGCCTGCTTTTATCCTCCGACATTCCGCGCTGCTCAGCCACTGCTTCTGGCCTTTCTATCTATCTCTCTCTCGCTCGCTCAGATGTCGCCTGTCCCTCTGGCGCTCACGCTTTCTTTCCTACCCACCAACCAACCAGGCCGGCCGGCGCCGACGAAATACCTTTCTCCCTACAACCTACGACCCCTGGGCTGAACTCGGGCGTGACAGCCAATTTCCCAACTCCATTCGGGGCTAAATGTAGTCGTCTGCGGTCCCTCACGTGAGGGAACCGAAGCTCCATGCCTCTGCCAGGTTAAGGCTGCCGTTTTTAAAGCCCAACCAAAAACCCGAAAAATGGGCAAAAAGGGTTGAAAGTCGGTGGGCTGCCAGCCGTGTTCTCTGTCCCCTATCCCAGGCCGAAGGGACTCCCGCGCGGCCAGTCACTGACGAGTTTAGTTGAAGTTAGATTTACTTCAGTTCTTTATGCTTATTACTTTTTTGTGCTTGTGGTGCTTTAAATGTAGTTACTTGCGCCGATTCCTTAACTCTCGGTAAGGTTTTTCCTGTGCAGACAGAAGTGGCAACATATGCTGGCCTAAGTTAGTTTGGAGCAACTATTTGCTGGCCAAACACCTAAAACAGGAGTAAGTGGCTGGGAACGCCCCCTTTTGGGAAAAAAAAACTAACACAAAAAAAACCTACCTATCACATACACTGGTGCAAATTAAATGGCCAGAATTACAACTAAAAGATATTCCAGAAAAACCAAGTTGCTCCAAAAAAAACGGAGCAACTCCTGGGGAAATTTGGGTCCATCCTCCCTGCATCCACCTTGTCGAGCCCCATCGTTATCTTGTATGTTTCGATAAGATCATCTCATTCTTCTGAACTCCAATGAGTCGAGGCCCAACCTGCTCAACCTTTTTTCATAAGTCAACCCCATTATCTCCGGAATCAACCTCGTGAACCTTCTCTGAACAGTGCAATGCAAATATATCCTTCCTTAAATATGAAGACCAAAACTGTACGCAGTACTCTAGGTGTGGCCTCACCAATACCCTGCACAGTTGTAGCAGGACTTTTCTGCTTTTATACTCTATCCCCTTTGCAATAAAAGCCAACATTCTATTTGCCTTCCTGATTACTTGCTGTACCTGCATACTAACTTTTTGTGTTTCATGCACAAGGACCCCCAAGTCCCTCTGTACTGCAGCACTTTGCAATTTTTCTCCATTTAAATTATAATTTGCTTTTCTATTCTTTTCTGCCAAAGTGGATAACCTCACATTTTCCCACATTATACTCCATCTGCCAAATTTTTGTTCACTCAGCCTATCTATATCACAATTTGCTTTCCAATCCATCTTTGTATCATCAGCAAACTTGGCTACATTACACTCGGTCCATTCATCCAAGTCACTAATATAGATTGTGAATAGTTGAGGACCCAGCACCCAGTTGCGGCACCCCACTAGTTACTGTTTGCCAACTGGAAAATGACACATTTATACCGACTCGGTTTTCTGTTAGTTAGCCAATCCTCTATCCATGCTAATATATTACCCCCAACCATATGAACTTTTATCTTGTGCAGTAAGCTTTTAAGTGGCACCTTATCGCATGCCTTCTGGAAATCCAAACACACCACATCCACAGGTTCCCCCTTATCCAACCTGCTCATTACATCCTCAAAGAACTCCAGCAAATTTGTCAAGCATGATTTCCCTTTCATAAAGCCGCACTGACTCTGCTTGATTGAATTATGTTTTTCCAAATATCCCTCTACTGTTTCCTTAATAATGGACTCCAACATTTTCCCAACCACAGATGTTAGGCTAACTGGTCTATAGTTTCCTGCTTTTTGTCTGCCTTTTTTTTTTAAACATTTGCAGTTTTCCAATCTCATGGGACCATCCCAGAATCCAGGGAATTTTGGTAGTTTACAACCAATTTATCCACTATATCTGCAGCCACTTTTTTTTAAGACCCTAGGATGTAAGCCATCAGGTCCAGGGGACTTGTCCCCCTTTAGTCCCATTATTTTACCGAGTACTGCTTCATAAGTGATCATGATTGTATTAAGTTCCTCCCTCCCTATAGCCCCTTGATTATTCACAATTGTGATGTTTTTAGTGTCCTCTACCGTGAAGACCGATACAAAATGGTGTAGAAATTCAGACGTACCCGGGTCCTTGCAACGTTTCTATGGACCCGGGAAGGCATCGGAAAAGCTGGTTTTCAGCGTGCAATGTGCATGTGCTGAAAACCGGCTTTTCCGATCTGTCAAGCTCCAGCTTGACAGATCGTAGCCAGATCGGGAGCGAGGACATTTGTATGTGCGAGCTTGCAATATTTACGCATATCTTGCCCAGCAAATGTCCTCAAAAATCTTGCACCTGAAAAAGCAGGCGCATAGCCTACTTTTATAGGTGCAAGTGTTTTAAAACACACACAAACGTATTAAAATAAAGTTATGAAAACATTTTATTGTTTAAAAACCCTCCCCACAACGGTAAGTTTATTTTAAGGCATAATTTTAAAAGTTTTAATCGGGAAAATATTTTTTTTTAGATAAGACATTAATAACCTTAATTTAAATATGTAATGTATATTTTCTATTAGCGTTTTGGGTGTTTGTGGGGCGGGGGTTCTCATTCATCATAATAGGAATTTTGGACTTAGGAAATGCCTATTACTATGAATGAGAATACTATACCTGATTGGCTGCCCAGAGCCATGTGGCTCCAGCTCCAGGCCTGCGCACGTCCCGAAGTGCATGCGCTGCGACGGGCAGGGAGAGGAGGCCTGTGGATCGGGAAGTCAAGCGGGCGCAGCAGCTTCAGGTAGGTGCGCATTTTTTCTCTCAATTCTAGTCGAACGCCCGCGGGAAGGAGAAAGCCGAATTTCTACGCCAATATTTGTTCAATGTCTCTGCCATTTCCCTGTTCCCCATTATTAATTCCCCAGTCTCATCCTCCAGAGGACCAACATTTACTTTAGCCACTCTTTTCCTTGTTTGCTGGCTTTAAAAGTTTCCCAATCCTTTGGCCTCCCACTAGTCTTGGCCACATTGTAAGCTCTTGTTTTCAATTTGATACCATCCCTTATTTCATTAATTAGACACAGATGGTTAACCTTTCTCTTTGCAGTCTTTCCTTCTCATTGGGATATATTTTTGCTGCAAGTTATGAAATATCTCCTTAAATGTCTGCCATTGCTCATCAACTGTCCCATACTTTCATCTGTTTTCCCAGTCCTCTTTAGCCAACTCTGCCCTCATACCTCTGTAGTCTCCTTTATTTAAGCTTAGGACACTGCTTTGAGATCCAACCTTCTCACCCTCCAACTGAATTTTATATTCAACCATGTTATGGTCACTCATTCCTAGAGGATCCTTTACTACGAGATAATTTATGAATCCTGTCTCATTACACAGTACCAGATCTAAGATGGCCTGCTCCCTGGTTGGTTCCGCAATGTACTGTTCAAGGAAACTATCCCGGATACACTCTATGAACTCTTCCTCACGGCTACCTTGGCCAATTTGCTTTGTCCAATCAATATGAAGGTTAAAATCGCCCATGATTATTGCCATTCCTTTATTAAAGCCTCCATTATTTCTTGATTTATACTCCGTCCAACAGTGTAACTACTGATAGAGGGCCTATAGACTATGCCCACCAGTGACTTTTCCCCCTTATTATTCCTTATCTCCACCCAAACTGATTCTACATCTTGATCTTCTGAGCCAATATTGTTTCTCACTAATTCACTGATCCCATCCTTTATTAACATTGCTACCTCACCTCCTTTCCTTTCTGTCTGTCCTTTCGAATTGTCCACTACCCCTGAATATTTATTTCCCAGTCCTGGTCACCTTGCAACCGCGTCTCTGTAATGGCTATCAGTTCATACCCATTTATTTCTATTTGTGCCGCCAACTCATCTATTTTGTTACGAATGCTACGTGTATTCAGATAAAGAGCTTTTAAATGTGTGCTTTTTTGTTGCATTTTTTCCTGTTTTGACCACACTTTCTGATTCACCTTTTATGTTTATACATTCTGTCCCTTCCTGGTATGCTCTGGTTTTCATTTTCCTAGTGCTATCCTGTGCTCTGTTGCCTTCTCATTGTTTGACTTTTTAAATTTTCGCTCACCTGAATCCTCCCCCCCCCCCCCCCCCCAACTAATTAGTTTAAAGCCCTCTCTACAGCCCTAGTTATTCGATTCGCCAGGATCCTAGTCCCAACATGGTCTAAGTGGAGCCCGTCCAAACGGAACAGCTCCCTCTTACCCCAGTACTGGTGCCAGTGTCCCATGAACCAAAACCCATTTTTCCCACACCAGTCTTCGAGCCACGTGTTTAACTCTCTGATCTTATTTACCTGATCCAAATTTACTTGTGGCTCAGGTAGTAATCCAGTGATTATTAGCTTTGTGGTTCTGCTTTTTAATTTGGCCCCTAGCTGCTCGTACTAGCAGAACCTATTTCTCTGCCCTATCTATGTCGTTGGTACCCAGGTGGACCACAACAACTGGATCTTGCCCCTCCTTTTAAAAGCAGGAAGCTTTTAAAAGTCCGCAAGGAACGACGAAAAAAAGGATTAAGAAAGGGAAGATAGACTATGAAAGTAAACTAGCGCAAAAAAAAAAACAGATGGCAAGAGTTTCTATAGGTATATAAAAAAAAACGGTTGGCTCAAGTAAATGTTGGTGCCTTGGAGGACGAGACCCAGGAATTAGTAATGGAGAACATGGAGATAGCAGAAACTCTGAACAAATATTTTGTATCAGTCTTTACGGTAGAGGACACTAACAATATTTCGACAATGGATGGTCTAGGGGTATAGGGGGTGAGGAACTTAACACAATCACAATCATTAAGGAGGTGCTGCTCAGTAAGATAATGGGACTAAAGGCAGATAAATCCCCTGGACCTGATGGCTTGCATCCTAGGGTCTTAACGATTATGGATGCGTTGATTGTAATTTACCAAAATTTGCTGGATTCTGGGGAGATCCTAGCAGATTGGAAAACTGCAAATGTAACACCATTATTTTTTTAAAAAGGCAGACAAAAAGCAGGAAACTATAGACCAGTTAGCCTAACATCTGTGGTTGGGAAAATGTTGGAGTCCATTATTAAAGAAGCAGTAACAAGACATTTGGAAAAGCAAAATTCGGTCAGGCAGAGTCAGCATGGATTTATGAAGGGGTAGTCATGTTTGACAAATTTGCTGAAGTTCTTTGAGGATGTAACGAACAGGGTAAATAAAGGGGAACCAGTGGATGTGGTGTATTTAGACTTCCAGAAGGCATTTGACAAGGTGCCACAAAAGGTTACTGCACAAAATAAAAGGTCACGGGGTTGGGGGTGATATTAGCATGGATAGAGGATTGGCTAACTAACAGAACAGAGAATCGGGATAAATGATTCATTCTCTGGTTGGCAACCAGTAACTAGTGGGGTTCCGCAGGGATCAGTGCTGGGACCCCAACTATTTACAATCAATATTAACGACTTGGAAGAAGGGACTGAGTGTAACGTGGCCAAGTTTGCTGACGATACAAAGATGGGAGGAAAAGCAATGTGAGGAGGACACAAAAAATCTGCAAAAGGACATAGACAGGCTAAGTGAGTGAGTGTGCAAAAATTTGGTAGATGGAGTATAATGTTAGAAAGTATGAGGTCATGCACTTTGGCAGAAAAAAATCAAAGAGCAAGTTATTATTTAAATGGAGAAATATTGCAAAGTGCCGCAGTACAGCGGGACCTGGTAGTACTTGTGCATGAAACACAAAAGGATAGTATGCAGGTACAGCAAGTGATCAGAAAGGCCAATGGTATCTTTATTGCAAAGGGGATGGAGTATAAAAGCAGGGAAGTCTTACTACAGCTATATAAGGTATTGGTGAGGCCACACCTGGAATACTGCGTGCAGTTTTGGTTTCCATATTTACGAAAGGATATACTTGCTTTGGAGGCAGTTCAGAGAAGGTTGATTAGGTTGATTCTGGGGATGAGAGGGTTGACTTATGAGGAGAGGTTGAGTAGGTTGGGCCTCTACTCATTGGAGTTCAGAAGAATGGGAGGTGATCTCATCAAAACGTATAAGATTATGAGGGGGATGCAGAGAGGATGTTTCCACTGATGGGGGAGACTAGAACTAGAGGGCACAATCTTAGAATGAGGGGCCACCCATTTAAAACAGATGAGGAGAAATTTCTTCTCAGGGTTGTAAATCTGTGGAATTCGTTGTCTCAGAGAGCTGTGGAAGCTGGGACATTGAATAAATTTAAGACAGAAATAGACAGTTTCTTAAACGAGAAGGGGTTATGGGGAGCAGGCGGGGAAGTGGAGCTGAGTCCATGATCAGATCAGCCATGATCTTATTGAATGGCGGAGCAGGCTCGAGGGGCCGTATGGCCTACTCCGGTTCCTATTTCTTATGTTCTTACGTTATGTTTTCCCAGCCCAAGTTCCTCTCCAGCCCTGAGGAGATGTCCTTAACACTAGCACCAGGCAGGCAACACAGCCTTTGGGACTCACGCTCTCAGCTGCAGAGAACCTTATCTATCCCCCAAAAGCTGCTGTCTCCTACCACCACAACGTTTCTTTTTACTTCCCCCACTTGAATGGCCCCCTGTACCATGGTGCTGTGGTCAGTTTGCTCATCCTCCCTGCAGTCCCTGCTCTCATCCACACACGAAGTAAGAGCTTCAAACCTGTTGGACAAGAGCAAGGGCTGACTCTCCCCATACCTTCCCCCTCACTCGTAGTCGCACCCTCCTGTCCCTGACCATGATCAAATTTGAATTAATTACTCTAGTTGGTGTGACTAGTTCCCTAGATCGCAGCGTCCAGGTAACTCTTCCCCCTCCCTGATATGTCGCAGTACCTGCAGTTTGTACTTCAGCTCATCAACACGGAGCCAAAGTTCCTCGAGCTGCAGACACTTGCTGCAAATGTGGTTGCTGTGGACCTCAATCGCGTCCACCAGCTTCCACATGTTGCAGCAGTGACATCATCTGCCCTACCATCTCTGTATTTAATTAATTAGATTTAGTTTTTAGTTATTAATCACGACCCCTAATTTAAGGCCCTTAATTTAAAGCAAGAAAGAGAAAAACTCACCAATCAATCACTTCACTGCCTTCCTGTGACGTCGAATATACTTGCCCTGTTCTCCTTTGTCACCCTCTCTTACCTGCTCCCTGCGGTGGCCAGCTGCTGTTCTTTTATACCCTCTCTTACCTGCTCCCTGCGGTGGCCAGCTGCTGTTCTTTTATGCTCCGCTGCTGCCGGTGTTGTTCCGACACAGGTCCAGTGTGTCGACGCTGTGTGCTGGGGCTGCTGCTGGACTTTTATGCTCCACTGCTGTCGGTGTTGTTCTCAGTCAGTTAAGCTATTAGCTGAAGTAATGTAACCCAGATGAAGTTGTGTAGTGGAGCTAAGAACAGGTGACTACCAGGGGTGTGCATTTTTATGCAAATTCAGTGCTCTAATTTACATTTTTAATTTATCCTTCAAGGGATACTTTGAACCAGACATTTAAGGAATTCATTAGTTCAGAATCATCGTGAATTACCCTCTGGGTGTCTATAATTATTGTAACCTTTGAATTTGAATTTATGAAGTACAGTTAGTATCCCTGAACAGTGGGCCCAAGTTTCGAGCCGCGCCTAGAACGGTGCAGTCCCGACCTGGATGCCCGTTTTTCGCGCCACAAAGTGCGCCTAAAAAAAACCTCGATTCTCCACCTCCCTGCAGGTCCTCTGGCCCGCAGCGCAGCAGGAGCTGTAGGGGGCGGAGCTAGGTCCCTGCACTGAAAACAGTGCCGGGACCTCTGCACATGCACGCTACAGTGGGCGCGCGTGCAGTAGCTCCAGGCGCCCGAAACTGTGTGGGAGGGGCCCGAAGCACGCAGCCCCGAGCCCTGGCCGAATGGCCTCACTGGGGCTGCGTGAATAAGGCTCCTCCCACGGCCAGCTCCTGCTTCCTCCCGACCCGACTCGACTCACGCTTCCCGCCTCCAGACCGGACCCGATCTCCTCCCCCCGCCCCCGGACTGGACCCGACACCGGCGCGCCCCCCCCCCCCCCCCCCGGCTCCCGGACCGGACCCGACACCCGCTTCCGTGGATATTCGACTCAGTAATTTTACTGAACCAGATTGAGGAAAAGAATCTACATTTACACTCCCCCCCCCCCCCCCCCCCCCCCCCCAGGACCGGACCCCTGCTCCCCCCCGCCCCCGGACTGGATCCGACCTGACCTCCCCCTCCCTCCCCCCGACCCGAACCTCCCTCCCACCACCACCCCACCGGACCCGACCCGACCCAACGCCACCTACCTATAAATCTGGTGCTGGGGATGGGCCCTGCCCGAAGTCTCGGGCCCGGCCCGTTCAGCCTCCCTCCCCCAATCGCCTTCCTTCCCCACCCCCCAATCGCCTTCCTTCCCCACCCCCCAATCGCCTTCCTTCCCCACCCCCCAATCGCCTTCCTTCCCCACCCCCCAATCGCCTTCCTTCCCCACCCCCCAATCGCCTTCCTTCCCCACCCCCCAATCGCCTTCCTTCCCCACCCCCCAATCGCCTTCCTTCCCCACCCCCCAATCGCCTTCCTTCCCCACCCCCCAATCGCCTTCCTTCCCCACCCCCCAATCGCCTTCCTTCCCCACCCCCCAATCGCCTTCCTTCCCCACCCCCCAATCGCCTTCCTTCCCCACCCCCCAATCGCCTTCCTTCCCCACCCCCCAATCGCCTTCCTTCCCCACCCCCCAATCGCCTTCCTTCCCCACCCCCCAATCGCCTTCCTTCCCCACCCCCCAATCGCCTTCCTTCCCCACCCCCCAATCGCCTTCCTTCCCCACCCCCCAATCGCCTTCCTTCCCCACCCCCCAATCGCCTTCCTTCCCCACCCCCCAATCGCCTTCCTTCCCCACCCCCCAATCGCCTTCCTTCCCCACCCCCCAATCGCCTTCCTTCCCCACCCCCCAATCGCCTTCCTTCCCCACCCCCCAATCGCCTTCCTTCCCCACCCCCAATCGCCTTCCTTCCCCACCCCCCAATCGCCTTCCTTCCCCACCCCCCAATCGCCTTCCTTCCCCACCCCCCAATCGCCTTCCTTCCCCACCCCCCAATCGCCTTCCTTCCCCACCCCCCAATCGCCTTCCTTCCCCACCCCCCAATCGCCTTCCTTCCCCACCCCCCAATCGCCTTCCTTCCCCACCCCCCAATCGCCTTCCTTCCCCACCCCCCAATCGCCTTCCTTCCCCACCCCCCAATCGCCTTCCTTCCCCACCCCCCAATCGCCTTCCTTCCCCACCCCCCAATCGCCTTCCTTCCCCACCCCCCAATCGCCTTCCTTCCCCACCCCCCAATCGCCTTCCTTCCCCACCCCCCAATCGCCTTCCTTCCCCACCCCCCAATCGCCTTCCTTCCCCACCCCCCAATCGCCTTCCTTCCCCACCCCCCAATCGCCTTCCTTCCCCACCCCCCAATCGCCTTCCTTCCCCACCCCCCAATCGCCTTCCTTCCCCACCCCCCAATCGCCTTCCTTCCCCACCCCCCAATCGCCTTCCTTCCCCACCCCCCAATCGCCTTCCTTCCCCACCCCCCAATCGCCTTCCTTCCCCACCCCCCAATCGCCTTCCTTCCCCACCCCCCAATCGCCTTCCTTCCCCACCCCCCAATCGCCTTCCTTCCCCACCCCCCAATCGCCTTCCTTCCCCACCCCCCAATCGCCTTCCTTCCCCACCCCCCAATCGCCTTCCTTCCCCACCCCCCAATCGCCTTCCTTCCCCACCCCCCAATCGCCTTCCTTCCCCACCCCCCAATCGCCTTCCTTCCCCACCCCCCAATCGCCTTCCTTCCCCACCCCCCAATCGCCTTCCTTCCCCACCCCCCAATCGCCTTCCTTCCCCACCCCCCAATCGCCTTCCTTCCCCACCCCCCAATCGCCTTCCTTCCCCACCCCCCAATCGCCTTCCTTCCCCACCCCCCAATCGCCTTCCTTCCCCACCCCCCAATCGCCTTCCTTCCCCACCCCCCAATCGCCTTCCTTCCCCACCCCCCAATCGCCTTCCTTCCCCACCCCCCAATCGCCTTCCTTCCCCACCCCCCAATCGCCTTCCTTCCCCACCCCCCAATCGCCTTCCTTCCCCACCCCCCAATCGCCTTCCTTCCCCACCCCCCAATCGCCTTCCTTCCCCACCCCCCAATCGCCTTCCTTCCCCACCCCCCAATCGCCTTCCTTCCCCACCCCCCAATCGCCTTCCTTCCCCACCCCCCAATCGCCTTCCTTCCCCACCCCCCAATCGCCTTCCTTCCCCACCCCCCAATCGCCTTCCTTCCCCACCCCCCAATCGCCTTCCTTCCCCACCCCCCAATCGCCTTCCTTCCCCACCCCCCAATCGCCTTCCTTCCCCACCCCCCAATCGCCTTCCTTCCCCACCCCCCAATCGCCTTCCTTCCCCACCCCCCAATCGCCTTCCTTCCCCACCCCCCAATCGCCTTCCTTCCCCACCCCCCAATCGCCTTCCTTCCCCACCCCCCAATCGCCTTCCTTCCCCACCCCCCAATCGCCTTCCTTCCCCACCCCCCAATCGCCTTCCTTCCCCACCCCCCAATCGCCTTCCTTCCCCACCCCCCAATCGCCTTCCTTCCCCACCCCCCAATCGCCTTCCTTCCCCACCCCCCAATCGCCTTCCTTCCCCACCCCCCAATCGCCTTCCTTCCCCACCCCCCAATCGCCTTCCTTCCCCACCCCCCAATCGCCTTCCTTCCCCACCCCCCAATCGCCTTCCTTCCCCACCCCCCAATCGCCTTCCTTCCCCACCCCCCAATCGCCTTCCTTCCCCACCCCCCAATCGCCTTCCTTCCCCACCCCCCAATCGCCTTCCTTCCCCACCCCCCAATCGCCTTCCTTCCCCACCCCCCAATCGCCTTCCTTCCCCACCCCCCAATCGCCTTCCTTCCCCACCCCCCAATCGCCTTCCTTCCCCACCCCCCAATCGCCTTCCTTCCCCACCCCCCAATCGCCTTCCTTCCCCACCCCCCAATCGCCTTCCTTCCCCACCCCCCAATCGCCTTCCTTCCCCACCCCCCAATCGCCTTCCTTCCCCACCCCCCAATCGCCTTCCTTCCCCACCCCCCAATCGCCTTCCTTCCCCACCCCCCAATCGCCTTCCTTCCCCACCCCCCAATCGCCTTCCTTCCCCACCCCCCAATCGCCTTCCTTCCCCACCCCCCAATCGCCTTCCTTCCCCACCCCCCAATCGCCTTCCTTCCCCACCCCCCAATCGCCTTCCTTCCCCACCCCCCCATCGCCTTCCTTCCCCACCCCCCCATCGCCTTCCTTCCCCACCCCCCCATCGCCTTCCTTCCCCACCCCCCCATCGCCTTCCTTCCCCACCCCCCCATCGCCTTCCTTCCCCACCCCCCCATCGCCTTCCTTCCCCACCCCCCCATCGCCTTCCTTCCCCACCCCCCCATCGCCTTCCTTCCCCACCCCCCCATCGCCTTCCTTCCCCACCCCCCCATCGCCTTCCTTCCCCACCCCCCCCCCTGCCCGTCAGAAACACAGACACTGACAAACAGAGAGATAGAGACACTGACAAACAGAGAGATAGAGACACTGACAAACAGAGATAGAGACACTGACAAACAGAGAGATAGAGACACTGACAGAGATACGCTGTTGGAGGGCTCCCGGTGCTGCAGTCGGTAAGTAGAAAATGTTTTATTTATTGATTTAAAAAAAAAAAATTATTTATTAATTTTTTTGATTGATTTATTGGTTGATTTATTGATGTATTTATCATTTATTATTGATGATGGCTCTTTATTTGTAAAACTGAAGTGTTTAATGTTTGTAAACTTCCCTTTAAACACACCCCCCCCCACCATTCCCTGCGCCTGATTTGTAACCTACGCCTGATTTTCTAAAGTGTTGACGAGGTTTTTTTCGAGCGTACAAAAATCTTCACTTACTCCATTCTAAGTTAGTTTGGAGTAAGTTTTCACTGACGAAACTTTGAAAACAGGCGTAAGTGGCCGGACAAGCCCCCTTTTGGAAAAAAAAATTCTGTTCCAAAGTGAAACTGTTCTAACTGACTAGAACTGGAGCAAACTAAATGACGAGAATTCCGATTTCTAAGATACTCCGTTCTACACCAGTTGCTCCTAAAAATCAGGAGCAAATCATGTGGAAACTTGGGGCCAGTATGTGGTAAGTGACTTAAGATACTCTTAATCCTGAGCACTGCTTTTGATTATGAAAACTATAGTTACAACCGTTGGTTTTGGTGATTCATCTATCTTGCATTGCAATTTATGGTAACTTTAGAATATAAAAATCTTATTAAAAACAGTATTATTTTCCTTTTTTGAGTTCCAGGTAATTTGCATCATACATTTACCCCAAAATTTAAGTTACATTAGCGATGTTGCATAAATATCTGGAATAAAAATTAAATAAGATGAAGTATGTGCAATCATTGTTTCAAGGCATGTTTCCAGGCATAATATTACCATTGATTAAAATGAAAAAACAGATACTAGTTAGAGAGATAACTGTTTTCAAGTTTGTGAATGGTATTTTATCAATCAATAATACTGAATAATTCCTGACGTGAAAGGGTTATTTCAAAACCTAACTAAAATCTACAGAAATTGTTTCAAAAGCTTGTTTTAAAAGTAAAATGTTACATAGTGCATATACTGCAGGAGTAAGAACAGGTTGTTAGTAGGAGAACTGTAACAAAATGGTTTCAAACATTTTTAGCATTGATGTAGAATTTGAGAGAATATTACCATATAGCTCACCTAGCTTTCCCACACAAAGGAGATCAATTTTCAGTTCTTGCTATTCCTGAAGTTGTTTCAAATGTCTACCAATTTTGAGTTTTTCTTGTAGAATATTTTATCAGCATTGAATCAGCAAGCTGCAGTCATTGGTTCTCAACCAACTGCATAATCTAGTGTGATTGACATAAGTTTCTTTCTACGGTCATCTAAAAAAGGTGTTGTTCTCAGTCAGTTAAGCTGTTAGAAGGATGTTGTAATGAAGAATAAATTTAGATTCCATATCATATTGCACTATTTTCCTTCAATGAAAACTGCCTTGCTGTACCAAGCTGCTTTCCATCCAGAGTTGTATGCCTCTCTTATTGATCTAAATTTGCATAGCATTATTGTATTTCATAATTGACAAAAGGAATTGTGTAGCAGCCATAAGAGAATGCTATTTATATGTATTAAAAAAGGAAAATCACAAGGACATTTATCAACAGAAAATAATTCACAAAATACTTTATTTTGGGGGTTTTTACTCATTGACAAGCTGGATATTTGCCTGATCTGGATGCTGCTCTTTATTTGAGAAAGCACCGATGATAGGTAACGAACTTTGTGCTGCATGTCAGGCACATCCAAATTTGTAAAAACTTTATTATGGGTTGCACATTAGAAGTTTGTTCTACAAGTAAAATTTGGAGAAGATTTAAGTGCTACTGCAAATGTGTTACGAGATTCCTGTTTTAGAAATAGAGCCCCCACCACTTATACTGCCCACAGTTATTGCGGGCAACTGTCTCCGGGACAATTAACGCTAGCCATTTGCAGTTTTCATAAATGTCAATGTCAAATGTACTACTTGTATCAGCAGGCCGGGGACATTAGAGGGAGCAACGTGCGGCGGCCCCGCCCGGAAATCGGCACGGTCCCGGCCTGCAAGACCATCGGCAGGCAGAATGGGCCAGGGGCAGAACGGGCCAGCCCACACAGCAATGTGTGTGCGCACTAGGTCCGTGCAGCAGAGCCGGTCTTCAGTCGTCTGGGATAATCCTTGCCACTGGACCAAGACCTAGCTCTGTCAAGCCCTGGGGTACAATGGCTACCACACGTTAAAAAAAATCCACGCACAGGCATCTTCTACCCTTCAAGATGTAATTCGGGATCCAGAATATTAGGTCCTTCATTGAAACACCTGTGAACTCATTGTTTTTTGGCATGGAAGCAAATCATCTTCATTTCGAGGGACTGCCTTTGATGATGATGATGACTTGTACCAGGTTAAGTGCTCCGGCTATTTCGGGTAGACTTAGCCGTTCAATCAGTTGTTCGTACCTTGTTATATTGCACTAGCCGCTGTGTCTTAATCCCATTATTGGTGTCTGGTTACAGCTTGTGCTAATTAACACTGATTAGCAGCAAACATGGCTGGAAAGAGGAAATCAGTGACCTAAACTAGATTGCTGCGCTGCTTGGCTTGCACAATGCAGCCAAAGCAAGTGTTTCTTAAATAAAGTCGGCGAAACCTGCTGGTTTACGATGTTCACTGAGTGCATTTTAAATGTCAGCTTCTCGACCCCACCACAGTCTCTAAATTGACAGACTGCCTGTCCGACATCCAGTTCTGGATGAGCAGAAATTTTCTCCAATTGAATATTGGGAAGACCGAAGCCATTGTTTTCGGTCCCGCCACAAACTCTGTTTCCTAGCCACTGACTCCATCCGTCTCCCCAACTTCTGTCTGAGGCTTAACCAGACTGTTCGCAACCTTGGTGTCATATTTGACCCTGAAATGAGCTTTCGACCACACATCCACAGCATAACTAAGATTGCCTATTTCCACCTCCGTAACATTACGCGTGTCCATGCTTGCCTCAGCCCATCTGCTGCTGAAGCCCTCATTCATGCCTTTGTTATCTTTAGACTTGACTATCCCAACGCAGTCCTGGCTGGCCTCCCACATTCTAACCTATGTAAACTAGAGGTGATCCAAAACTCGGCTGCCCATGTCCTAACTCGAACCAAGTCCCGCTCACCCATCACCCTGTGCTCGCTGACCTACATTGGCTTCCGGTTAAGCAACACCTTGATTTAAAAATTCTCATCCTTGTTTTCAAATCCCTCCATGGCCTCACCCCTCCCTATCTCTGTAATTTCCTCCAGCCCACAAACCCCCGAGATGTCTGCGCTTCTCTAATTCTGCCCTCTTGAGCAAACCTGATTATAATCGCTCAACCATTGGTGGCTGTACCTTCTGTTGTCTAGGCCCCAAGCTCTGGAACGCCCTGCCTAAACCTCTCTGCCTCTCTAAAAACATAGAAAATAGGTGCAGGAGTAGGCCATTCGGCCCTTCGAGCCTGCACCACCATTCGGTAAGATCATGGCTGATCATTCACCTCAGTACTCCTTTCCTGCTTTCTCTCCATACCCCTTGATATCTTTAGCTGTAAGGGCCATATCTAACTCCCTCTTGAATATATCCAATGAACTGGCATCAACAACTCTATGCGGTAGGGAATTCCACAGGTTAACAACACCGAGTGAAGATGTTTCTCCTCATCTCAGTCCTAAATGGCTTACCCCTGGTTCTGGACTTCCCCAACATCAGGAACATTCTTCCTGCATCTAACCTGTCCAGTCCCGTCAGAATTTTATATGTTTCTATGGGATCCCCTCTCATCCTTAATGCAAGTGAATACAGGCCCAGTCGATCCAGTCTCATATGTCAGTCCCGCCATCCCGGGAATCAGTCTGCTGAACCTTCGCTGCACTCCCTCAATAGCAAGAATGTCGTTCCTCAGATTAGGATACCAAAACTGAACACAATATTCCAAGTGAGGCCTCACCAAGGCCCTGTACAACTGCAGTAAGACCTCCCTGCTCCTATACTCAAATCCCATAGCTATGAAGGCCAACATATCATTTGCCTTCTTCACCGCCTGCTGTACCAGCATGCCAACTTTCAATGACTGATGTACCATGACACGCAGGTCTCGTTGCACCTCCCCTTTTCCTAATCTGCCATTCAGATAATATTCTGCCTTCGTGTTTTTGCCTCCAAAGTGGATAACCTCACATATTTATCCACATTATACTGCATCTGCCATGCATTTGCCCACTCACCTAACCTGTCCAAGTCACTCTGCAGCCTCTTAGCGTCCTCCTCACAGCTCCCACCGCCACCCAGTTTAGTGTCATCTGCAAACTTGGAGATATTACTCAATTCCTTCATCTAAATCATTAATGCATATTGTGAATAGCTAGGATGTCAGCACTGAGCCCTGCGACACCCCACTAGTCACTGCCTGCCATTCTGAAAAGGACCCGTTTATCCCGACTCTCTGCTTCCTGTCTGCCAACCAGTTCTCTATCCACGTCAGTACATTACCCCCAATACCATGTGCTTTAATTTTGCATACCAATCTCTTTTGTGTGGGACCTTGTCAAAAGCCTTTTGAAAGTCCAAATACACCACATCCATTGGTTCTCCCTTGTCCACTCTACTAGTTACATCCTCAAAAAATTCTAGAAACTTTGTCAATCAGGATTTCCCTTTCAGAAATCCATGCTGACTTGTACCGATCCCATCACTGCTTTCCAAATGTGCTGCTATTTCATCTTTAATAATTGATTCCAGCATTTTCCCCACTACTGATGTTAGGCTATAACCATCTATAATTACCAGGTTTCTCTCTCCCTCCTTTCTTTAAAAAGTGGTGTTACATTAGCTACCCTCCAGTCCAAAGGAACCGATCCAGATTTGATAGACTGTTGGAAAATGATCACCAATTCATCCACTATTTCTAGGGCTACCTCCTTAAGTACTCTGGGATGCAGACTATCAGGCCCCGGGGATTTATCTGCCTTCAATCCCCTCAATTTCCCTAACACAATTTCCCGCCTAATAAGGATTTCCTTCAGTTCCTCCTTCTCATTAGACCCTCGGTTCCCTAGTATTTCCGGAAGGTTTTTGTGTCCTCCTTTGTGAAGACAGAACCAAAGTATTTGTTTAACCATTTCTTTGTTCCCCATTATAAATTCACCTGAATCTGACTGCAAGGGACCTACATTTGTTTTCACTAATCTTTTTATCCACATATCTATAGAAGCTTTTGCAGTCAGTTTTTTTTTTTAATGGTCCCAGCAAGCTTCCTCTCATACTCTATTTTCCCCCTCCTAATTAAACCCTTTGTCCTCCTCTCTGGTATTACAAAATTCTCCCAGTCCTCAGGTTTGCTGCTTTTTCTGGCCAATTTATATGCCTCTTCCTTGGATTTAACACTATCCTTAATTTCCCTTGTTAGCCACGGTTGAGCCACCTTCCCCATTTTATTTTTACTCCAGACAGGGATGTACAATTGAAGTTCATCCATGTGATCTTCAAATGTTTGCCATCGCCTATCCACTGTCAACCCTTTAAGTATCACTCGCCAGTCTATTCTAGCCAATTCATGTCTCATACCATTGAAGTTACCTTTCCTTAAGTTCAGGACCCAATCTCTCAATTAACTGTGTCACTCTCCATCTTAATGAATTCTACCATATTATGGTCACTCTTTCCCAAGGGGCCTCGCACAACAAGATTGCTAATTCGCCATTGCTCATTACACATCACCCAGTCTAGAATGGCTAGCCCTCTAGTTGGTTCCTCGACACATTGGTCTAGAAAACCATCCCGAATACACTCCAGGAAATCCTCCTCCACTGCATTGCTACCAGTTTGGTTAGCCCAATCAATATGTAGATTAAAGTCGCCCATGATAACTGCTGTACCTTTATTGCACTCATCCCTAATTTCTTGGTTGATGCTGTCCCCAACCTCACTACTACTGTTTAGTGGTCTGTACACAACTCCCACTAGCGTTTCTGCTCTTTGGTATTCCGTAGCTCCACCCATACCGATTCCACATCATCCAAGCAAATGTCCTTCCTTACTATTGCATTAATATCCTCTTTAACCAGCATTGCCACCCCGCTTCCTTTTCCTTTCTGTCTATCCTTCCTAACTGTTGAATACCCCTGGATATTGAGTTCCCAGCCTTGGTCACCCTGGAGCCATGTCTCCATGATGCCAATTACATCATATCTGTTAACAGCTATCTGCGCAGTTAATTTGTCCACCTTATTCCGAATACTCCTCGCATTGAGGCACAGATCCTTCAGGCTTGTCTTTTTAACACACTTTGCCCCCTTTAGAATTTTGCTCTAATGTGGCCCTTTTTGCTTTTTGCCTTGGGTTTCTCTGCCCTCCACTTTTACTTTACTTTACTTCTTTCTATCTTTTGCTTCTGGCCCCATTCTACTTCCCTCTGTCTCCTTGCATAGGTTCCCATCCCCCTGTCATATTAGTTTAACTCCTTCCTGACAGCACTAGCAAACACTCCCCCTCGGACATTGGTTCCAGTCCTGTCCAGGTGCAGACTCTCCAGTTTGTACTGGTCCCACCTCCCCCAGAACCGGTTCCAATGTCCCAGGAATTTGAATCCCTCCCTTCTGCACCACTCCTCAAGCCACGTATTCATCTGAACTATCCTGCGATTCCTACTCTGGCTAGCACGTGGCACTGGTAGCAATCCTGAGATTACTACTTTTGAGGTCCAACTTTTTGATTTAGCTCCTAGCTCCGTAAATTTGTCTTGTAGGACCTCATCCTGTTTTTTTACCTATATCGTTGGTATCTATATGCACCTCGACAACTGGCTGTTTACCCTCTCTCTCCAAAATGTCCTGCAGCCACTCCGAGACATCCTTGACCCTTGCACCAGGGAGGCAACATACCATCGTGGAGTCTCGGTTGCGGCCGCAGAGATGCAATTTATTCATCCGAATATTGTAGATTGTTTTAAATGAAACCAACAAATCTTGTGCATTGACCTCGGGGAAGCAGATATTGATCTGTACCTTGCAAGAGTGGTGGGTGCAAACATCATGGCTCCAGCCGAATTAGAGGATTTTGCCAAAGCTTAGGCATAGACTAGTTTCTTTGATGTACTGGCTTTTTTGAAGGGAGGTGGAAAGAGTGATGATAAATCTCGGCAAAGCCAATATTTTCATTTGTCTATTACTAAAATTGCACTTTCAATCTTGCAAAAGCATATCCATCATATTTATTAAGTATATTTGCTTTAAAATGTTTTTAATATGCAGAAAATAGATTGGTTTAAGGTAAAATAGCAGTTTTCCTGATTAAAATATTTGTGTATAATTCTTGTATACATGGTCCTAGATGAATATAATGCTCCTTTGATAGTTTTCCAACTAAATAAAATTTACTCTTGTAGAACTATTTGTTGTGACCTGAGTTATAATTAAGGCATGACAACCTGTTCTCAGATCATTGTGTACAAAGCATCATGATAGATCATAAAACATACAAAATACTTTCAGTTGTTGAATGTGTTCCTGTTTTTAATTCGCAGGCTGTTCTGAAGAAGAGTAGAGGCTGAAGAAGCGAACCGACTACATATATTAACATTTAATTTTCTGTATTTGCTAAACCATTGCTAACTGAAATACTGAGTTGTATGTAATCAAGGAAAGGGAAATCAGTTGAGTTGTTTCTTTGAAAAGACAAATGTTTCCTTGTCTCAGTTTCTTGCTGAAATAGTTCTACTTTGTAGTATTTTCTTTCAACTTACTATTTCATGAAGTGAATTACAGTATTTTGCTATGACATGTCAATCTTTTTGAAACTGCTGTGCTAAAAAATATTGATACTTTTACGAAAATAGAATGCTTATATTTTGTGTTCGCTTAGACTCTTTCTGGGCATGTGAATAATTCAAATTTCAGCCCAAGAAGCTTCTTGGCTGATTGTTGGATTCATGTTGCTTTAGATGTACCTGTACTATATTACACAAAGGAAAAATTATTACAAGATCAGTATGTTTTAACTTGGCTCTAAATAAAGTTTGTCATACATAAAATGCAGTTTATTGATTCATGTCTGTGATTTTTTTTTTTAAGTACTGTATTGTATTTTCTATTCATTTAAACACTGCTGTGTAATACTTTTGTGAGAACTGAGCAAGAGAAAATAGTGCAATCTGCAGTTAGGCGAGCAAAATTTTGCACTGCCTCCCTAAATATTTTTCCAACTAAAGTTATTTTGGCCTACTTTATTTTGAAATGATTAAAATAAATCAATCCAGTTTAGAGGTAATGCAAGAGTTTTAGGCCTATAAATTCGTGACCGCCACAAATGCTGCCGGTGCCACCATGGCTGGGTATGAACGGCCGCCGGAAATGGTGGTGCTGACAGGACCGAACAAACTGGGGACTAATTAACATTAGCCCAGCCATAACGCATTGTGCAGTGCCGTCCTGGTGGCGTTCAGGCTGGTAGGAGGCCCCAATGTAGTATGGCCAAAGTGTCATTGCAGCTAGAACAGCCTGCTCTGAAAGCAAGGCAGTCATTACAGAAAGCAATTCGCTCTTTTAAAGGGGCACTACCTTCTGAAATGAAAAAAATAAAATGTAAAAAATGCAGTTTTTAGCCCTTAGAGCTCAACTGCCTTCTGAAAAAAATTAACAAAAATCCCAAATGAGAGTTTTAAATTCTTAAAACTGAATTCCTTTCCGTATCTAAAAATATAAAATGGAAAAAATGCTTCACTATTAACCCAAATGGCTCATCAAGCCAGGGAAGGGGCACCCATGGTCTCGCATGCAGCACTCCAACTTTGTGCAGGGGATCAACACTGCAAGAGAGGTTTTCTACCCACGGACTAGGAGGCCCTCCAGAAAGAAGAATGTAGGACCACATCACCAAGATCGTCACTGTCGCCAGTGTTGCCCCCCACCACCTGGCTCCAGTGCCCAAAGAAGCTTCATGACCACAGACCAGTGGTCAAGGGCAGTGAATGCATCTTCAAAAGCAGTCTCTACCAACTGCACCACTGGCCTCATACACTTCTCAATGCAGGACTTCTCCTCCGCCATCACTCACCAACTAACTATCTGTACCAAACACGCGGCACAGTTTGTGTCTCCCATTCCTAGCTTCACCTCATCCCCTTGGAGGACACGGTGCTGGCCATTCTGTGCAGGGGTATGGCTGAGCCCTTGGCCAGCAGCAGGGCTTAAAGGATACAAGATCATGGTATCCTCATATGCTCTCGCCCTTCGCGCATGCATCTCTTGCTTTCCTGCCCTCCCCTCACCACAACCCCATCCCTGTGCCTTCCTCATTTCACATACCCAAGAAATGCAGCCTGCCCAGCCAATGGGTGACCAAGAAGAGGGAGAGGATAATGAAGAAGAAATACTGTCACTCAATTTCACACAGCTCTCAGCTCTTCAAGGTCGTCTAGCAAGGCCATTTTCAGTGTCCCCCACAGTCAGTAGCCTGCCAGCAGCCATGCTGCAGCCACTGGGGTAGCACTGCATGACATCAGTAGGATAGACAAAGGCACACACGAGACGTTCACGAAGGGAATGTATAAGGATGATGAGTTGAGTTCTTTGTCATAATGGCTGGATAGATGTATAAAATTGGATTGGAAAGTTTACTTTGTGTTGGCTTTTATTTCAGAATTGTGCCGTGTGGTGGCTTTTATTTCAGAATTGTGTCCAACAGTATGACGGTCAGTAACAGAGGGAAGCTAAGGTGTGGGACAGATGCTGAAAGGGGAATTGGGGTTGTGATGGCTGGTACCGCAGGCCAGTGGCGTAACTACGCCAATGCAGTGGCATTGGGGCCCTCGCCTGAAGGGGGCCCTTGAACTTGAGGATTTTTTTTTCAAACTTTTCATTTTATAGGGTTTTTTGTCCTATTTTGCTTTTGTTCTGTTCAATTGCGCCTAAATATTTCCTTATCTTAAAAACTAATTAATTTTAAAAATTCGGTTCAATTTCGCTTCTGTTTGCTTTAATTTCGCTGCAAAAATTCCCTAAGAACATAAGAATTAGGAACAAGAGTAGGCCATCTAGCCCCTCGAGTCTGCTCCGCCATTCAATAAGATCATGGCTGATCTGGTCGTGGACTCGGCTCTACTTACCCGCCCTCTCCCCGTAACCCTTAATTCCCTTATTGGTTAAAAACCTGTCTATCTTTGACTTGAAAACATTCAATGAGCTAGCCTCAACTGCTTCCTTGGGCAGAGAATTCCACAGATTCACAACCCTCTGGGAGAAGAAATTCTTTCTCAACTCGGTTTTAAATTGGCTCCTCCGTATTTTGAGGCTGTGCCCCCTAGTTCTAGTCTCCCCTACCAATGGAAACAACCTCTCTGCCTCTATCTTGTCTATCCCTTTCATGATTTTAAATGTTTCTATAAGATCACCCCTCATCCTTCTGAACTCCAACGAGTAAAGACCCAGTCTACTCAATCTATCATCATAAGGTAACCCCCTCATTTCTGGAATCAGCCTAGTGAATCGTCTCTGTACCCCTTCCAAAGCTAGTATATCCTTAAGTAAGGTGACCAAAACTGCACGCAGTACTCCAGGTGCGGCCTTACCAATACCCTATACAGTTGCAGCAAGACCTCCCTGCTTTTGTACTCCATCCCTCTCGCAATGAAGGCCAACATTCCATTTGCCTTCTTGATTACCTGCTGCACCTGCAAACTAACCTTTTGGGATTCATGCATGAGGACCCCCAGGTCCCTCTGCACCACAGCATGTTGTAATTTCCCCCCATTCAAATAATATTCCCTTTTACTGTTTTTTTTTTTCCCCAAGGTGGATGACCTCACACTTTCCGACATTGTATTCCATCTGCCAAACCTTAGCCCATTCGCTTAACCTATCCAAATCTCCTTGCAGCCTCTGTGTCCTCTACACAACCCACTTTCCCACTAATTTTAGTGTCATCTGCAAATTTTGTTGCACTACACTCTGTCCCCTCTTCCAGGTCATCTATGTATATTGTAAACAGTTGTGGTCCCAGCACTGATCCCTGTGGCACACCACTAACCACCGATTTCCAACCGGAAAAGGATCCATTTATCTCGACTCTCTGCTTTCTGTTCGCCAGCCAATTCTCTATCCATGCTAATACATTTCCTCTGATTCCACGTACCTTTATCTTCTGCAGTAACCTTTTGTGTGGCACCTTATCGAATGCCTTTTGGAAATCTAAATACACCACATCCATTGGTACACCTCCATCCACCATGCTCGTTATATCCTCAAAGAATTCCAGTAAGTAAGTTAAACATGATTTCCCTTTCATGAATCCATGCTGCGTCTGCTTGATTGCACTATTCCTATCTAGATGTCCCGCTATTTCTTCCTTAATGATAGTTTCAAGCATTTTCCCCACTACAGATGTTAAACTAACAGGCCTTTAGTTACCTGCCTTTTGCCTGCCCCCTTTTTTAAACAGGCGTTACATTAGCTGCTTTCCAATCCGCTGGTACCTCCCCAGAGTCCAGAGAATTTTGGTAGATTATAACGAATGCATCTGCTATAACTTCCGCCATCTCTTTTAATACCCTGGGATGCATTTCATCAGGACCAAGGGACTTGTCGACCTTCAGTCCCATTAGCCTGTCCAGCACTACCCCACTAGTGATAGTGATTGTCTCCAGGTCCTCCCTTCCCACATTCCTGTGGCCTGCAAATTTTGGCATGGTTTTTGTGTCTTCCACTATGAAGACGGAACCAAAATAATTGTTTACGGTCTCAGCCATTTCCACATTTCCCATTATTAAATCCCCCTTTTGATCTTCTAAGGGACCAACATTTACTTTAGTCACTCTTTTCTGTTTTATATATCTGTAAAAGCTTTTACTATCTGGTTTTATGTTTTGCGCAAGTTTATCTTCGTAATCTATCTTCCCTTTATTGCTTTTTTAGTCATTCTTTACTGTTGCTTAAAATTTTCCCAATCCTCTAGTTTCCCATTAACCTTGGCCACCTTATACGCATTGGTCTTTGATTTGATACTTTCCTTTATTTCCTTGGTTATCCACGGCTGGTTATCCCTTCTCTTACCGCCCTTCTTTTTCACTGGAATATATTTTTGTTGCGCACTATGAAAGAGCTCCTTAAAAGTCCTCAATTGTGCCACCGTTTAGTCCTTGTTTCCAGTCTACTTTAGCCAACTCTGCCCTCATCCCACTGTAGTCCCCTTTGTTTAAGCATAGTTAGCTCGTTTCTGACACAACTTCCTCATCCTCAATCTGTATTACAAATTCAACCATATTGTGATCACTCATTCCGAGAGGATCTTTTACGAGGAGATCGTTTATTTTTCCTGTCTCATTACACAGGACCAGATCTAAGATGGCTTGTTCCCTTGTAGGTTCTGTTACATACTAACCTCTTTTTTAAAAAAAAAAAATTATTTAATCATTGTTTTTGTTTCAATTTTGCTCATTTTAAATTATATAATTCGAATAGTATGATATATAATAAGTAATTAATTAATGTGGCTTCTGTTTAAAGACATCCTGATACAATTGGGATTACGGAGACATGGCTCCATGGTGACCAGGGCTGGGAACTTGACATTCAGGGGTATTCAATATGCAGGAAGGATAGACAGAAAGGAAAAGGAGGTTGGGTAGCGCTGCTGGTTCAAGAGGAAATTAACACAATAGTAAGGAAGGACATTAGCTTGGATGATGTGGAATCTGTATGGGCAGAGCTGCGGAAGACCAAAGGGCAGAAAACGCTAGTGGGAATTGTGTACAGACCACCAAACAGTAGTAATGAGGTTGGGGACAGCATCAATCAAGAAATTAAGAATGCGTGCAATAAAGGTACAACAGTTATCATGGGCGACTTTAATCTACATATAGATTGGGCTAACCAAACTGGTAGCAATGAAGGAGGATTTCCTTAAGTGTATTCAGGATGTTTTTCTTAACCAATATGTGGAGGAACCAACTAGAGGGCTGGCCATCCTAGACTGGGTGATGTGTAATGAGAAAGGACTAATTAGCAATCTGGGAATCAGTCTGGTGAACCTTCGCTGCACTTTAGCAAGAATGTCCTTCCTCAGATTAGGAGACCAAAACTGAACACAATATTCCAGGTGAAGCCTCACCAAGGTCCTGTAAAACTGCAGTAAGATCTCCTTGCTGCCTTCACCACCTGCTGTACCTGTATGCCAACTTTCAATGACCGATGAACCATTACACCCAGGTCTCGTTGCACCTCCCCTCTTATTAATCTGCCGCCATTCATATAATAATCTGTCTTCGCGTGTTTGGCCCCGAGTGGATAACCTCACATTTATCCACATTATACCGCATCTGCCATGCATTTGCCCACTCACCTAACCTGTCCAAGTCACCCTGCAGCCTCTTAGCAGCATCCTCACAGCTCACACCACCAGCCAGCTTGGTGTCATCTGCAAACTTGGCGATATTGCACTCAATTCCTTCATCTAAATCATTGATGTATATTGTAAAGAGCTGAGGTCCCAGCACTGAGCCCTGTGGCACTCCACTAGTCACTGCCTGCCATTCTGAAAAGGACCTGTTTATCCCGACTCTCTGCTTTCTGTCTGCCAACCAGTTCTCGATCCACGTCAGTATATTACTCCCAGTACCATGTGCTTTGATTTTGCACACCAATCTCTTGTGTGGGACCTTGTCAAAAGCCTTTTGAAAGTCCAAATACACCACATCCATTGGTTCTTCCTTGTCCACTCTACTAGTTACATCCTCAAAAAAATTCCTGAAGATTTGTCAAGCATGATTTCCCTTTCATAAATCCATGCTGATTTGGAACGATCCTGTCACTGCTTTCCAAATGCGCTGCTATTTCATCCTTAATAATTGATTCCAACATTTTCCACACTACTGATGTCAGGCTAACCGGTCTGTAATTACCCGCTTTATCTCTCCCTCCCTTTTTACAAAGTGGTGTTACATTAGCTACCCTCCAATCCATACCAACTGATCCAGAATCGATGGACTGTTGGAAAATGATCACCAATGCATCCACTGTTTATAGGGCCATTTCCTTATGTACTCTGGGATGCAGACTATCAGGCCCCAGGGATTTATCGGCCTTCAATCCCATCAATTACCTAACACAATTTATCGCCTAATAAGGATATTCTTCAGTTCCCTCTTCTCACTAGACCCTCGGTCCCCTAGTACTTCCGGAAGTTTATTTGTGTTTTCCTTCGTGAAGACAGAACCAAAGTATTTGTTCAATTGGTCTGCCAATTCTTTGTTCCCCATTAGAAATGCACCTGAATTGACTGCAAGGGACCTACATTTGTCTTCACTAATCTTTTTCTCTTCACATATCTATATAAGCTTTTGCAGTCAGTTTTTATGTTCCCGGCAAGCTTCTTCTCATACTCTATTTTCCCCCTCTTAATTAAACCCTTTGTTCTCCTCTGCTGAATTCTAAATTTCTTCCAGTCCTCAGGTTTGCTGCTTTTTCTGGCCAATTTATATGTCTCTTCCTTGGATTTAACATTATCCTTAATTTCCCTTGTTAGCCACGGTTGAGCCACCTTCCCAGTTTTATTTTTACTCCAGACAGGGATGTACAATTGCTGAAATTCATCGATGTGAGCTTTAAATGTTTACCATTGCCTATCCACCGTAAACCTTTTAAGTATCATTTGCCAGTCTATCCTAGCCAATTCACGCCTCAAACCATCGAAGTTACCTTTCCTTAAGTTCAGGACCCTAGTTTCTGAATTAACTGTGTCACTCTCCAGCTTAATAAAGAATTCTACCATGTTATGGTCACTCTTCCCCAAGGGGTCTCGCACAACAAGATTGCTAATTAGTCCTTTCTCATTACGCATCACCCACTCGAGGATGGCCAGCTCCCTAGTTGGTTCCTCGATATATTGGTTGAGAAAACCATCCCTAATACACTCCAGGAAATTCTCCTCCACTGCATTGCTACCTGTTTGGTTAGCCCAATCAATATGTAGATTGAAGTCACCCATAATAACTGCTGTACCTTTATTGCATGCATCTCTAATTTCTTGTTTGATGCTGTCCCCAACCTTACCACTACTGTTTGGTGGTCTGTACACAACTCCCACTAGCGTTTTCTGCCCCTTGGTATACCGTAGCTCCACCCATACCGATTCCACATCATCCAAGCTAATGTCCTTTCTTATTATTGCATTAATTTCCTCTTTAACCAGCAATGTCACCCCACATCCTTTTCTTTTCTGTGTATCCTTCCTAAATGTTGAATACCCCTGGATATTGTGTTCCCAGCCTTGGTCACCCTGGAGCCATGTCTCCGTGATGCCAATTACATCATACCCATTAACTGCTATCTAAGCAGTTAATTCATCCACCTTATTCTGAATACTCCTCGCATTGAGGCCCAGAGCCTTCAGGTTTGTCTTTCTAACACACTTTGCCCCTTTAGAATTTTTCTGTAATGTGGCCCTTTTTGCTTTTTGCCTTGGGTTTCTCTGCCCTCCACTTTTACTTTACTTCTTTCTATCTTTTGCTTCTGGCCCCATTCTACTTCCCTCTGTCTCCCCGAATAGGTTCCCATCCCCCTGCCATATTAGTTTAACTCTTTCCCCAACAGTACTCGCAAACACTCCCCCTAGGACATTGGTTCCAGTCCTGCCCAGGTGCAGGTTGTCCGGTTTGTACTGGTCCCACCTCCCCCAGAACTGTTTCCAATGTCCCAGGAATTTGGATTCCTCCCCTCTGCACCACTCCTGAAGCCACGTATTCATCTGAGCTATCCTGCAATTCCTACTCTGACTAGCACGTGGCACTGGTACCAATCCTGAGATTACTACTTTTGAGGTCCTACTTTTTAATTTAGCTCCTAGCTCCATAAATTCGTCTTGTAGGACCTCATCCCATTTTTTACCTATACCGTTGGTACCTATATGCTCCACGACAACTGGCTGTTCACCCTCCCTTTTCAAAATGCCCTGCACTCGCTCTGTGACATCCTTGACCCTTGCACCAAGGAGGCAACATACCATCCTGGAGTCTCGGTTGCGGCCGCAGAAACGTCTATCTATTCCCCTTACAATTGAATCCCTTATCACTATAGCTCTCTCACTCTTTTTCCTGCCATCCTATGCAGCAGAGCCAACCATGGTGCCATGAACTTGGATGCTGCTGCCCTCCCCTGAAGAGTCATCCCCCCCAACAGTACCCAAAGCGGTGTATCTGATTTGCAAGGGGATGACCGCAGGGGACCCCTGCAGTACCTTCTTTGCACTGCTCTTCCTGTTGGTCACCCATCCCATATCTGGCTGTACCCTTTACCTGCGGTAAGACCAACTCACTAAACGTACTATTCACGTCATTCTCAGCATCGTGGATGCTCCAGAGTTCATCCACCCACAGCTCCAGTGCCGCAATGCAGTCTGTCAGGAGCTGCAGGCGGATGCACTTCCCACACACGTAGTCGTCAGGGACACCGGAAGCGTCCCTGACTTCCCACATAGTACAGGAGGAGCATAACACGTGTCCGAGCTCTCCTGCCGTGACTTAACCCTTAGATTAGCTTAATTTGGCAACAACAATGCTAAAGGTTACTTACTGATAAAGAAAAGAAAAAGAAAAACTACTTACCAATCACTTATGCCCTTGGCTGTGACGTTACCTTTTGATTTCTTTCTACTTTTTTGCCTTCTCTCCCTGCTGCAGCTGCACCGGCTGACCTCTTATAGGCCGCTCGCCTCCCAAACTCCTGCCTCCGACCACGAACTCCCGCTGTTCACTGACGAGCCTATTGTAGGCCGCTCGCCTCCCGAACTCCTGCCTCCGATCACGAACTCTCGCTGTTCACTGATGTGAATTGGCTAGAATAGACTTAAAGGGTTGACGGTGGATAGGCAATGGCAAACATTTAAGGATCACATGGATGAACTTCAAAATTGTACATCCCTCTCTGGAGTAAAAATAAGACGGGGAAGGTGGCTCAACTATGGCTAACAAGGGAAATTAGGGATAGTGTTAAATCCAAGGAAGAACCATATAAATTGGCCAGAAAAAGCAGCAAACCTGAAGACTGGGAGAAATTTAGAATTCAGCAGAGGAGGACAAAGGGTTTAATTATGAGGGGGAAAATAGAGTATGAGAGGAAGCTTGATGGGAACATAAAAATAGACTACAAAAGCTTCTTTGGATATGTGAAGAGAAAAAGATTAGTGAAGACAAACATAGGTCCCTTACAGTCAGAATCAGGTGAATTTATAATGGGGAACAAAGAAATGGCAGACCAATTGAACAAATACTTTGGTTCTGTCTTCACGAAGAAAGACACAAATAACCTTGTGGAAATACTAGGGGACCGAGGGTCTAGCGAGAAGGAGGAACTGAAGGAAATCCTTATTAGTCAGGAACTTGTGTTAGGGAAATTGATGGGATTGAAGTCCAATAAATCCCCGGGCCTGATAGTCTGCATCCCAGAGTACTTAAGGAAGTGGCCCTAGAAATAGTGGATGCATTGGTGATCATTTTCCAACAGTCTATCGATTCTGGATCAGTTCCTATGGACTGGAGGGTAGCTAATGTAACCCCACTTTTAAAAAAAGGAGGGAGAGAGAAAGCGGATAGTTATAGACCGGTTAGCCTGACATCAGTAGTGGGGAAAATGTTGGAATAAATTATTAAAGAAGAAATAGCAGCGCATTTGGAAAGCAGTGATAGGATCGCTCCAAGTCAGCATGGATTTATGAAAGAGAAATCATGCTTGACAAATCTAGAATTTTTTGAAGATGTAACTAGTAGAGTGGACAAGGGAGAACCAGTAGATGTGATGTATTTGGACATTCAAAAGGCTTTTGACAAGGTCCCACACAAGAGATTGGTGTGCAAAATTAAAGCACATGTTATTGGGGGTAATGTATTGACATGGATAGAGAACTGGTTGGCAGACAGGAAGCAGAGAGTCGGGATAAACAGGTCCTTTTCAGAATGGCAGGCAGTGACTAGTGGAGTGCCGCAGGGCTCAGTGCTGGGACCCCAGTTCTTTACAATATACTTCAATGATTTAGATGAAGGAATTGAGTGTAATATCTTCAAGTTTGCAGATGACACTAAGCTGGGTGGCGGTGTGAGCTGTGAGGAGGATGCTAAGAGACTGCAGGGTGACTTGGACAGGTTAGGTGAGTAGGCAAATCCATGGCAGATGCTGTATAATGTGGATAAATGTGAGGTTATCCAATTTGATGGCAAAAACATGAAGGCAGAATATTATCTGAATGGTGGCAGATTAGGAAAAGTGGAGGTGGACTGAGACCTGGGTGTCATGGTATGTCAGTCATTGAAAATTGGCATGCAGGTACAGCAGGCGGTGAAGAAGGCAAATGTATGTTGGCCTTCATAGCTAGGGGATTTGAGTATAGGAGCAGGGAAGTCTTACTGCAGTTGTACCAGGGCCTTGGTGAGGCCTCACCTGAAATATTGTGTTCAGTTTTGGTCTCCTAATCTGAGGAAGGACATTCTTGCTATTGAGGGAGTGCAGCGAAGGTTCACCAGACTGATTCCCGGGATGGCAGGACTGACATATGAGGAGAGACTGGATCGACTGGGCCTGTATTCACTACAGATGGAGCAGCGTGGCAGCCTGGACCAGCAGCCTGTGCGGCCCCCGGCCTGTGAGCTCCATCGGAACAGGCCGGGGAGCAGATGTAACAGCGTGGCGGCATACCACTCCAGGGAGCAGCACATGCTGGATCAGGTGAGCAACGGCAGTGAAAAGGGACGTCACCAAGGTCCAGGTCGGTGATTAGAACATGGGCAGATACATCAGGAGCGGCGAGATCAGGGCGAAAGAGCAGCGAGAGACTGTAGAGGGACGTGATCGGGGCCCAGGAGAGGCGCAAGTTCGGGGCCCAGAAGAGGCGAGGGCCCAGGGGCAGCACGAGCCAGCCCACACTGCGATATGTGTGTGCACTAGGTCCGTGCAGCAGAGCAGGTCTTCAGTCATCTTGGTTAATCCTTGCTACTGGACCAAGACCTAACTCTGTCAAGCCCGTGTGGTGGCTGGTGTGCAACGGTCACCACACATTAAAAAAATCCAAGCACAGACATCTTCCACCCTTCAAGATTTAGTTCGGACCTGGAATTTTAGGTCCATCATTGAAACACCTGTGAACTTTTTGACGTGGAAGCAAGTCATCCTCGGTTCGAGGGATTGCCTATGATTCACTGGAGTTTAGAAGGATGAGAGGGGATCTCATAGAAACATATAAAAGTCTGACGGGACTGGACAGGTTAGTTGCAGGAGGAATGTTCCCAGTGTTGGGGAAGTCCAGAACCAGGGGTCACAGTTTAAGGATAAGTTGTAAGCCATTTAGGACTGAGATGAGGAGAATCTTCTTCACTCAGAGAGTTGTTAATCTGTGAACTTCTCTACTGTGGAGAGTTGTTGATGCCAGTTTGTTGGATATATTCAAGAGGGAGTTAGATATGGCCCTTACGGCTAAAGGGATCAAGGGGTATGGAGAGAAAGCGGGAATAGGGTACTGAGGTGAATGATCAGATGATCTTATTGAATGGTGGTGCAGGCTCAAAGGGCCGAATGGCCTACTCCTGCACCTATTTTCTATGTTTCTATCCACGCTAATGTCCTTCCTTAATGTTGCATTAATCTCCTCTTTAACCAGCAACACTACCCCACCTCCTTTTCCTTTCTGTCTATCTTTCCTGAATGTTGAATACCCTTGGATGTAGAGTTCCTAGCCTTGGCCACCCTGGAGCCATGTCACCGTAATCCCAATTACATCATATCCGTTTACCGCTATCTGCGCAGTTAATTCATCCACCTTATTACGAATGCTCCTCGCATTGAGATACAGAGACTTCAGGCTTGTTTTTTTTAACATTCTTTGTCCTTTTTCGAATTAAAAAAGGAGGGAGAGAGAAAACAGGGAATTATAGACCGGTCAGCCTGACCTCAGTAGTGGGTAAAATGATGGAATCAATTATTAAGGATGTCATAGCAGTGCATCTGGAAAATGGTGACATGATAGGTCCAAGTCAGCATGGATTTGTGAAAGGGAAATCATGCTTGACAAATCTTCTGGAATTTTTTGAGGATGTTTCCAGTAAAGTGGACAAAGGAGAACCAGTTGATGTGGTATATTTGGACTTTCAGAAGGCTTTCGACAAGGTCCCACACAAGAGATTAATGTGCAAAGTTAAAGCACATGGGATTGGGGGTAGTGTGCTGACATGGATTGAGAACTGGTTGTCAGACAGGAAGCAAAGAGTAGGAGTAAACGGGTACTTTTCAGAATGGCAGGCAGTGACTAGTGGGGTGCCGCAAGGTTCTGTGCTGGGGCCCCAGCTGTTTACATTGTACATTAATGATTTAGACGAGGGGATTAAATGCAGTATCTCCAAATTTGCGGATGACACTAAGTTGGGTGGCAGTGTGAGCTGCGAGGAGGATGCTATTAGGCTGCAGAGTGACTTGGCTAGGTTAGGTGAGTGGGCAAATGCATGGCAGATGAAGTATAATGTGGATAAATGTGAGGTTATCCACTTTGGTGGTAAAAACAGAGAGACAGACTATTATCTGAATGGTGACAGATTAGGAAAAGGGAAGGTGCAACGAGACCTGGGTGTCATGGTACATCAGTCATTGAAGGTTAGCATGCAGGTACAGCAGGCGGTTAAGAAAGCAAATGGCATGTTGGCCTTCATAGCGAGGGGATTTGAATACAGGGGCAGGGAGGTGTTGCTACAGTTGTACAGGGCCTTGGTGAGGCCACACCTGGAGTATTGTGTACAGTTTTGGTCTCCTAACTTGAGGAAGGACATTCTTGCTATTGAGGGAGTGCAGCGAAGATTCACCAGACTGATTCCCGGGATGGCGGGACTGACCTATCAAGAAAGACTGGATCAACTGGGCTTGTATTCACTGGAGTTCAGAAGAATGAGAGGGGACCTCATGGAAATGTTTAAAATTCTGACGGGTTTAGACAGGTTAGATGCAGGAAGAATGTTCCCAATGTTGGGGAAGTCCAGAACCAGGGGTCACAGTCTGAGGATAAGGGGTAAGCCATTTAGGACCGAGATGAGGAGAAACTTCTTCACCCAGAGAGTGGTGAACCTGTGGAATTCTCTACCACAGAAAGTAGTTGAGGCCAATTCACTAAATATATTCAAAAGGGAGTTAGATGAAGTCCTTACTACTCAGGGGATCAAGGGTTATGGCGAGAAAGCAGGAAGGGGGTACTGAAGTTTCATGTTCAGCTATGAACTCATTGAATGGCGGTGCAGGCTAGAAGGGCTGAATGGCATGCTCCTGCACCTATTTTCTATGTTTCTATGTTTCTATGCTGTAATGTGGCCCTTTTTGATCTTTGTCTTTGATTTTTCTGCCTTCCACTTTTACTTTTCTCCTTCCTTTCTTTTGCTTCTAACCTCATTTTACTTCCCTCTGTCTCCCTGCATAGGTTCCCATCTCCCTGCCATATTAGTTTAACCCCTCCCGAACAGCACTAGCAAACACTCTCCCTAGGACATCGGTTCCAGTCCTGTCCAGATGCAGACCATCCTATTTGTACTGGTTCCACCTCCCCTAGAACCAGTTCCAATGTCCCAGGAATGTGAATCCATCCCTTCTGCACCATTCCTCAAGCCACGTATTCATCTTAGCTATCCTGCTATTCCTACTCTGACTAGCACGTGGCACTGGTAGCAATCCAAGATTACTACCTTTGAGGTCCTACTTTTTAATTTAACTCCTAGCTCCCTAAATTCAGCTTGTAGGACCGCATCCCTCTTTTTACCGATATCAGTGATACCTATATGCACCACGACAACTGGCTGTTCGCCCTCCCCCTCTAGAATGCCCTGCAGCTGCTCCGAGACATCCTTCACCCTTGCACCAGGGAGGCAGCATACCGTCCTGGAGTCTCACTTGCGGCCGCAGAAACGTCTAGCTATTCCCCTTACAATAGAGTCCTAGAGTCCCCTACCACTATAGCTCTCCCACTCTTTTTCCTGCCCTACTGCGCAGTAGAGCCACCCATGGTGCCATGAACTTGGTGCCATGACAACACTTGCGACCATGCACGTCACTTTCCTTTCTAACCCCCCCCCCCTCCGCTTCTTCTCCCCACCTCTACCCCTTCCCTTTCCCCTCCTGAGTTCAAGCCGCCTGGCTGAGGAGCTCCTCAGGCACTGCTTCATTGTGGGGATGACGGCCGAGCCGCTGGTTGGACGGAAACGGGAGAGGACGGTCCCAAGATGGGAACGTGCTCTGCGCCAGAAGCATGATCTTTGTCCTGGCTCTAATGTGTCGTTGGCAATGGGAGTGCGGCACCTTGGGGCCCAGTGCTATGCTCTGGGGCCACTGAGAGCCCTCTGGCACCAGTGTTCCTGGCTATCACCTCCAGGGCCTCCGCCATCCACGGCACATACTCGTTCATGGTGGCGGGCATGCTGGCCAGCTGGTGGGATATGCTCCCCATTGTCTGTAGGATCTGCTGACCTATGTCAACACTCCTCCTGGACAAGTGTACCATGTCGGCGCTCAGATCTGCCGCTCGTGGAGCAGACCTGCTGCGTCGAACTATGCGTGGTCGGTGCCATCCTGGAGACACCTCGGGTACCCTGTGGCAAGGTGCTTGGGCCCGCTACCTCCACGGTGGAGGAGGGAATATCTGCAGGAGCACTAGATGTCATGGGTGTCGACTGCATTATGGAGCTTGGCGATGCAGGCTCCTTGAAGTCCACACTCTCATCCGTGGAGAAGGCACTCAGCAGCTCCATGGGCGAGAATCCGGGCTCCTCAGCACCAGATGCACGATCGTCCGATGACTCTGGCCCCACACCCCCAGCTTCTGGACTCGGTGGTGTTGCATGGGGCCGCACTGCTGGCTGAGCAACAAAACATAAATGAGGTTATTAGAGGAGAAGGGGGTGGTAGGGTCACAAGGTGATTTGACCGCTACACACATCATATGCATGACAAAAGCACCACCCCTATCAAAATCATCACAGACATCACATTTCATGACCATCACCAAATTCTGCATTGCAATGATTCTCATGAGGCCATCATTATTTAGAGAACACTTATGTCAATCATATATCATATATTATTGGTCGGATATGAGTGGGTGTGGCATCTATTGACTTTACATCACGCAATAGTGTATACTTTACTCACGTAGCATCACATCAGGTTCTGCAGCTGCATGCGTGGCCGACCGGGGGTGGCTCCCTACAAGTGCCAGCACTCGCTCCTCGATGTCGGTGAGCTCGATGATGACTGGTGACCCGCCACCCGTTCGCCTCTGCTCAGCCCTATTCCCCGAAAGTTTCTCTGTAAAAGGTAACACCAGCACGACATGGCATGAGATCATTGCATGAGATCATTGGTAGGTACTGTCACAGAGACTGACACAACACATAACTGACAGATGTAATCATGATTATGATAATTATCATTCTTTATCTAAAGACGTACACCATAAATGCAGGCTTTGAGTAAAACATTCCCGGTATAAGTGCAAGACATCACATCTGATTTTAATCAATCATTACACTTACAAATCAAATTATATAAATATAGAAGCAAATGTAAATAAATGTAATATTTACTCTTGGCGGATCCGAAAAAATCGTTTCACGCTTGTGGCACTGGTTTCCCTCACAAGACCACCTCAGCTATCTCGGCCCATATCCTCTGGTAGACCTTTGGGGTGGGCTTCCCACGCCCGCCCTGGGTTAATTGACCCCAGCGTGACTCCATCTCCTGCAGGAGGGAGGCATTTGCCTTGTCGGAGAATCTCCTCACTAGTTTGCATCCTCCCAATTGTTCCTCTCCCACCTCACTGCTTTCACCAGCGTCAGTCTCCACAGCATGCTGGGTCGCCTCCTCCATCCCTTCCATTTTAAATATTATTTTTTCGACAGAAATTCAGTGGCAATAACGTTATTTGTGTTCAGCAGGCCTTTTGCTGCTGGTAAATCTCCCATCTGCCTCCCAAAACAGCCAGACATGCACACAACACACCCACACACGCTTTCAGTTTCTCTCTGCTCCCTCTCTCTCTCTCCTGTTCTGCGCATATATTGATGACCCCTGACCTCCTGAAAAGCGGGAAACGACCGTTGCCATGCCGTTGCTATGGACGCTGACACTTTACGGGAGAAGGTCAAAAAAATTTAACACTAACGCCCATTTCAGATCGTTTGCGGTAATGCTCATTTTATAAAATGGAAAGTTGGGGTTTTGAAAATGGGCGATAATCCGGCGATCTCAAAACCCATATTTACCACCAACGCTGGAAATAACGCCTATTTTTAGGCGATCTGCACAATAATGGAAAGTTTAGCCCATGGACTAGGAGGAGAAGGATATCAATCTACTGGTCGGGTGGGCAGAACAGTGGCAAATGGAATTTAATTCGGAGAAGTGTGAGATAATGCACTTGTGAAGGGCTAATAAGAAAAGGGTATACACATTAAACGGTAGGCCACTTAGAAGTGCAAATGAACAAAGGGACCTTGGAGTGCTTGTCCATAGCTCCCTGAAAGTAGCAGGCCAGGTGGATAAGGTGGTTAAGAAGGCATACTGAATGCTTGCCTTTATTGGCAGAGGCATAGAATACAAGAGCAGGGAGGTTATGCTTCAATTGTATCATACACTGGTTAGGCTACAGCTGGAATACTGCATGCAGTTCTGGTCGCCATATTATAAGAAGGATGTGATTGCACTGGAGACGGTGCAGAGGAGATTTACGAGGATGCTGCCTGGAATGGAGAACCTTAGCTATGAGGACAGATTGGATAGGCTGGATTTGATCTCCTTGGAACAGAGGAGGCTGAGAGGAGACCTTATTGAGGTGTACAACATTTTGAGGGGCCTGGATATAGTGGATAGTAAGGGCCTATTTCCCTTGGTGGAGGGGACAATTATGAGGGGGTATAGGTTGGTGGAAGGTTTCGAGGGGATTTGAGGGTTCACGCAGAGGGTTGTGGGGGTCTGGAACTCACTGCCTGGAAAGGTGGTAGAGGCAGAAACCCTCACCACATTTAAAAGGTGCTTGGATGGGCACTTGAGGTGCCATAACCTGCAGGGTTACAGACCTGGAGCTGGTAAGTGGGATTAGACTGGATAACCTCTTGTTGGCTGGTGCAGATACGATGGTAAATACTTCAGGGAATCTAATACGGCCAGAGTGATCTGGACTAATTTCGATTGCCTGGATGGGTCGGAGAGGAATTTTCCCAGATTTTTTCCCCCAGTTGGCCTGGGTTTTTACCTGTTTTTTTGCCTCTCACAGGAAATCGTATGGCTCCGGGTGGGTGGAATGTAAAATGTTGTGATACATGGAGTATCGCAGTTGTGGGGGGTGGACTGGTTGGGCCGGTTGCTCTTTATCTGTCCGCAATTGTTCCTAGATTTATATATATAACCTTCAGGGCTGCTGCCTGAGGGCCGTGTGGCTCTTTGTCGGCCGTTGCGGACATGATGGGCCGAAATGGCCTCCTTCTGTGCTGTAATTTTTTATGGGCTAGAATCTCCACTTTTTTTACATGCTTAATGCCCACTTAACGCCCATTTTACCACTGAAATGATGTATAACACCCATATATCGCCCGTTTAACCACAAAATGTAAACTGATGCCCATTTTTCGGAAATTTATCGCCTAGCGTTACATTCCCCGTGTGCTTAATGCCGGGAAAAATTAATACTGCCCATCCAATTTTTGGGGCGGAATCATCAGAATGGGTGAAATCAACGTCCAGAATATCGCGCAGCGTTAATTTCCGCACTGATTTAACGCCGAGATTCAATAATACCGCCCGCCCACTTTTTTTTGTCGCAAAGAGCATATTTGCTGAAACTAGCAGCCATGAGCCCAGCGTCACTTTCACCACCTCGCACACATATCGCCCACAATATCACTCGCCCAAAAAAACACCCCGAAAAAGTGGAACTAACTGGAACTAATCACAGTGTTATGGATGCCATGTTCTACCTCACATGTCGCATCCTTTAAAAGGCTGCTGTACTTGAACCTCAGGGGAGTTCGGATGTATTCTGGAGGTCGTTGGAGTTGCTGCGAACATCTCTACAAACATCTTGACTACACTGTGACCGATTGGAATTTAATAGGTGTTTTCATCGGGACATTCATTGCTTGTAACCAATCGGTGGAAAACAGAGATCTACTGCAATGGGCCCTGTCCTTTTTCACCCTCTCTTGATGACCAATTACGTGCAGCAGACTCAAGATCGCCGAAGCTGCGCTCCACAGCATTATGTGCCCAATGTAAAATGTACCAGACTGATGAGGAGGACCAGACGTTACACCCCCCCCGCAAGTACAGGGAGAACTTGCCCGACACCACCTGCCTTCAGAGACTGCGCTCCTACAAAGAGGTTATCACTGAGGTATGCCAGCTTATAAAGGCAGATCTGCAGCCTGCCAGCACCATCAGAACTGCACTGTCTGTTGAGGTCAAAGTCACCGCGGCACTGTCGTTCTACGCCTCGGGTTCTTTTCAGGCCACAGATGGCAATCTTTGTGGACTTTCTCAGCATGCCACATATTGCTGCATTAGACAGGTCACTGAAGTCCTGTATGCATGCAGGAGAGACTTGATCAGCTTCCCGATGACCAGGGAGGCACAGAGTGAGAGGGCTCTAGGATTCTCCAGAATTGCAAACTTCCCCAAGGTGTAGGGAGCAATAGACTGTACGCACATCGCGATGCGGGCACCTTTTCAGGCTGCAGAGATTTTCAGGAATTGCAAGGGACTCCACTCCCTGAATGACCAACTCGTTGTCGACCACCAGCAAATTATACTGGCAGTGAATGCTCAATTTCCGGGCAGCACCCATGATGCTCACATCCTGCGTGAGAGCACTGTATCTGACTTGTTTAACAATCAGCCACAAGGTCAATACTGGATGCTTGGTGACAAAGGATATGGCCTCGCCACCTGGCTGATGACCCCCTCCGTGACACCCACACCGAAACCGAGAGATGATACAACGAGAGCCACAGAGCCACTCGCAATATTGTGGAGAAAACCATTGGAGAGCTTAAGCAGCACTTTAGAAGCCTGGACCACTCTGAGGCGACCTCCAATACCACCCAGGTAGCTCAATTCGTGGTGGTGTGCTCCATGCTGCACAACTTGGCTATCAGGAGGGGACAAGAATTGTCTGATGAGTCTGACAGTCCACCTCACCAGAGAGAGGATGAGGATGATGAGGAGGCGGACGCTGACATCGGCCCAGACAATCAGGCTGACGGTGAAGCCATTCCCCCTCCCCCCTGTAGACCGCATGAAAGGGCCCGTGGTGGCATGATAGCTGCAAGAGCCTTACGTCAAGAGCTCATCAATGATCGCTTTGCCTGAAAGAACGTTGGTGTTATTTACAAGGCTGACACACTGCTGGGTGTGCAGGTGATACATCAATGGTGGGAATCATCTTGGTGACAGTTAAAGTTTAAGTTGATTGAAGTTAAGTGTCATTATACCCTTTGATGTTAAGGAATCACCAGCGTGTAACAGTGCAGCTATCTGAGCCAATGCGCAACAAGGTTTTGTTAAATAAAAAACATTTAAACTGAACATTTGTCTGAAATCATCAGTATTTCTGGAAAAACTAACCCTTCCACCCCCCACCGCCCCACTTCTCCTCCCCACCTCCACCCCTTCCCCCCCTGCCTCCAAGCCGCCTGGCTGAGGAGCTCCCAAGGCGATGCTTCATCGGCGAGGTGTGTGGGGGGGCGGTGGCGGCGGGGGATGATGGCCAAAACGGATACTTGGACGGATACGGGAGAGGACGGTCCCGAGGTGGGAACGTGCTCCGAGCCAGAAGCAAGATGTTGCTGCTGGCTCTCATGTATGGTTGGCATTGGGGTTGCGGCACCTTGGGGTGCAGTGCCGTGCTCCCGGACCACTGGGAGCCCTCTGCCACCAGTGTACCTGGCTACTAGCTCCAGGGCCTCCATCATCCCTTCTATGTTATATCTTATTTGTTGGACAAAAACTCGATGCCAACTATGTTCTTGGTGCTTAGTAGGCTTTTTGCTATTGGTGAATCTCCCTCGTGCCTCCCACAACAGCCAAACAAGCACACACCACAGCCACACATGCCTTCAGTCCCTCTCAGCTCCCTCTCTCTCTGTCTCCTCTTCTGCGCATGTCATGATGACCCTTGACCTCCTGAATCGCGGGAATCGAGCATTGCCATGCCATTGCTAAGAACGGCGACACTTTACAGCAGAAGGTCAGAGAGATTTAACACTACTGCCCATTTCATATCGCTCGTGGTAACGGCCATTTAAAAAAATGGAGACTAGGTGCTTTGAGAATGGGCAAGAAGCCGGCGATCTAAAAACCCTTTTTTACCGTCCATGCTGGAAATAACATCCATTTTTGGACGATAAGCACAAAAGTGGAAATTCTAGCCCTATGTTTCTATGTTTCTATACGTGTGTGTGTATGTATATGTGTATGTGTGTGTGTATGTATATATATCATCATCATAAGCAGTCCCTCGGAATCGAGGAAGACTTGATTCCACTTCCTCCACTTAGGGCGGTCTTTGGCCAGGGACTCCCAGGTGTCAGTGGGGATATTGCACTTTTATCAGGGAGGCTTTGAGGGTGTCCTTGTAACGTTTCCTCTGCCCACCTTTGGCTCATTTGCCATGAAGGAGTTCCGAGTAGAGCACTTGCTTTGGGAGTCTCGTGCCTGGCATGCAAACAATGTGGCGTGCCCAGTGGAGCTGATCAAGTGTGGTCAGTGCTTCAATGCTGGGGATGATGGCCTGGTCGAGGATGCTAACATTGGTGCGCCTGTCCTCCCAGGGTATTTGAGGATCTTGCGGAGACATCGTTCGTGGTATTTCTCCAGCGATTTGAGGTGTCTACTGTACATGGTCCATGTCCATGGCAAAGGATACCTAAAGGGTTGAAGGTGGATAAGCAATGGCAAACATTTAAAGATCACATGGATGAACTTCAGCAATTGTACTTCCCTGTCTGGCGTAAAAATAAAACGGGGAAGGTGGCTCAACCGTGGCTAACAAGGGAAATTAAGGATAGTGTTAAAACCAAGGAAGAGGCATATAAATTGGCTAGAAAAAGTAACAAACCTGAGGACTGGAAGAAATTTAGAATTCAACAGAGGAGGACTAGGAGTTTAATTAAGAGGGGTAAAATAGAGTACAAGAGGAAGCTTGCAGGGAACATAAAAACTGACTGCAAAAGCTTCTATAAATAGTGAAGAGAAAAAGATTATTGAAGACAAATGCAGGTCCCTTGCAGTCAGATTCAGGTGAATTTATAATGGGGAACAAAGAAATGGCAGACCAATTGAACAACTACTTTGGTTCTGTCTTCACGAAGGAAGACACAAATAACCTTCAGAATGTACTAGGGGACAGTGGGTCTAGTGAGAAGGTGGAACTGAAGGATATCCTTATTAGGCGAGAAATTGTGTTAGGGAAATTGATGGGATTGAAGGCCGATAGTCTGCATCCCAGAGTACTTAAGGAAGTGGCCCTATAAATAGTGGGTGCATTGGTGATCATTTTCCAACAGTCGATCGACTCTGGATCAGTTCCTATGGACTGGAGGGTAGCTAATGTAACACCACTTTTTAAAAAAGGAGGGAGAGAGAAAACAGGTAATTATAAACCGGTTAGCCTGACATCAGTAGTGGGGAAAATGTTGGAATCAATCATTAAGGATGAAATAGCAGCGCATTTGGAAAGCAGTGACAGGATCGGTCCAAGTCAGCATGGATTTATGAAAGGGAAATCATGCCTGACAGATCTGGAATTTTTTGAGGATGTAACTTGCAGAGTGGACAAGGGAGAACCAGTGGATGTGGTGTATTTGGACTTTCAACAAGGTCCCACACAAGAGATTGGTGTGCAAAATCAAAGCACATGGTATTGGTGGTAATGTACTGACGTGGATAGAGAACTGGTTGGCAGACAGGAAGCAGAGAGTCGGGATAAACGGGTCCTTTTCAGAATGGCAGGCAGTGACTAGTGGAACATAACATAAGAATTAGGAACAGGAGTAGGCCATCTAGCCCCTCGAGCCTGCGCCGTCATTCAATAAGATCGTGGCTGATCTGGCCGTGGATTCAGCTCCACTTACCCGCCCGCTCCCCGTAACCCTTAATTCCCTTATTGGTTAAAAATCTATCTATCTGTGACATGAATACATTCAATGAGCTAGCCTCAACTGCTTTCTTGGGCAGAGAATTCCACAGATTCACAACCCTCTGGGAGAAGAAATTCCTTCTCAACTCGGTTTTAAATTGGCTGTGCCCCCTAGTTCTAGTCTCCCCAACCAGTGGAAACAACCTCTCCGCCTCTATCTTGTCTATCCCTTTCATTATTTTAAATGTTTCTGTAAGATCACCCCTCATCCTTCTGAACTCCAACGAGTAAAGACCCAGTCTACTCAATCTATCATCATAAGGTAACCCCCTCATCTCCGGAATCAGCCTAGTGAATCGTCTCTGTACCCCCTCCAAAGCCAGTATATCCTTCCTTAAGTAAGGTGACCAAAACTGCACGCAGTACTCCAGGTGCGGCCTTATCAATACCCTGTACAGTTGCAGCGGGACCTCCCTGCTTTTGTACTCCATCCCTCTCGCAATGAAGGCCAACATTCCATTTGCCTTCCTGATTACCTGCTGCACCTGCAAACTAACTTTTTGGGATTCATGCACAAGGAGCCGGCGCCTCACAACTTGAGCCGCCTCGGGGAAATCCCCTCCGTGCCTTTCAGTTCCGCGCGGAGGGGTTTCCTGTACGGGCTGCTCCTGCACACCCTCAACTTTGCCATCCTCGCCGGCCGTCCGGACACGCCATGGCGCACCATCTTGCCGTCCGGAGGAGGCGGGGGTCCCCGATGGAGGGCACTCTACGCAGGGGTCCTCCCACTATTCATCGGGGACTTGGCCTGGAGGGTGGTGCACGGAGCAGTGCCGTGCAACAAATTTTTAAGCCGGTTCACGGACTCCCAGGCCGCCTGCAATTTCTGCGGTCTGGAGGAGTCCGTGTTCCATGTTTTTATTGAGTGCACAAGGTTGCAGCCCCTGTTCCATTATTTGAAGGGGCTGCTCCTGAAATTCTGGCTGCACTTCAGTCCCACTCTCCTGATCTTTGGGCACCCTGTGCGGAGGGGAGCGGGTAGGTCCGAAGGCCTCCTCGTAGGACTGCTCCTGGGCACGGCCAAGGGTGCCATCAGCCGGTCCAGGCAGCGGGCGGTCGAGGGGGTCGTTCAACCTGACTGCCTGCCTCTCTTCCGCTCTTACATCCGGTCCAGGGTGTCCTTGGAGATGGAGCACGCGGTGTCCACCGGTACGCTCGCGGCCTTCCGCGAGAGGTGGGCACCGGAGGGACTGGAGTGCATCATCACGCCCGGCAACCAAATTTTAATTTGATTTTACGTTTTAAAGTTAATTTGTTTTAATTGCCGGTGCTTTTAGTGTCCCCTTCCCTTTTATAGGGGGCACTGGGGAAAAATTGTGATTTTAGTGCCCAAAAAAAAAAACAAAAAAAAAAAGAAAAAACACAACAAAAAAAAACACAAAAAAGGGGGAAAAAAAAAAGGGCCTTGTAAATGTCTGGAGTGTCACCCAGGTCGGGTGGCACCGTTTAATGTTTTATGTTTTCACAGATAAACTCAAAAGAGTTTCATGCACAAGGACCCCCAGGTCCCTCTGCACCTCAGCATGTTGTAATTTCTCCCCATTCAAATAATATTCCCTTTTACTGTTTTTTTTCCCAAGGTGGATGACCTCACACTTTCCGACATTGTATTCCATCTGCCAAACCTTAGCCCATTCGCTTAACCTATCTAAATCTCTTTGCAGCCTCTCTGTATCCTCTACACAACCCACTTTCCCACTAATCTTTGTGTCATCTGCAAATTTTGTTACACTACACTCTGTCCCCTCTTCCAGGTCATCTATGTATATTGTAAACAGTTGTGGTCCAAGCACCGATCCCTGTGGCACACCACTAACCACCACTTTCCAACCCGAAAAGGACCCATTTATCCAGACTCTCTGCTTTCTGTTCGCCAGCCAATTCTCTATCCATGCTAATACATTTCCTCTGACTCCGCGTACCTCTATCTTCTGCAGTAACCTTTTGTGTGGCACCTTATCGAATGCCTTTTGGAAATCTAAATACACCACATCCATCGATACACCTCTATCCACCATGCTCGTTATATCCTCAAAGAATTCCAGTAAATTGGTTAAACATGATTTCCCCTTCATGAATCCATGTTGCGTCTGCTTGATTGCACTATTCCTATCTAGATGTCCCGATATTTCTTCCTTAATGATAGTTTCAAGCATTTTCCCCACTACAGATGTTAAACTAACCGGCCTATAGTTACCTGCCTTTTGTCTGCCCCCTTTTTTAAACAGGCGTTACATTAGCTGCTTTCCAATCTGCTGGTACCTCCCCAGAGTCCAGAGAATTTTGGTAGATTATAACGAATGCATCTGCTATAACTTCCGCCATCTCTTTTAATACCCTGGGATGCATTTCATCAGGACCAGGGGACTTGTCTACCTTGAGTCCCATTAGCCTGTCTCGAACTACGCTCCTAGTGATAGTGATAGTGGAGTGCTGCAGAACTCAGTGCTGGGACCCCAGCTCTTTACAATATGCATTAACGATTTGGATGAAGGAATTGAGTGTACTATCTCCAAGTTTGCAGATGACACTAAACTGGGTGGTGGTGTGAGCTGTGAGAGGGATGCTAAGAGGCTGCAGGGTGACTTGGACAGGTTAGGTGAGTGGGCAAATGCGTGGCAGATGCAGTATAATGTAGATAAATGTGAGGTTATCCATCTTGGGGTCAAAAACGCGAAGGCAAAATATTATTTGAATGATGGCAGATTAGGAAAAGGGGAGGTGCAATGAGACCTGGGTGTCATGGTTCATCAGTCATTGAAGGTTGGCATGCACGTACAGCAGGCGGTGAAAAAGGCAAATGGTATGTTGGCCTTCATAGCTAGCGGATTTGAGTATAGGAGCGGGGAGGCCTTACTGCAGTTGTACAGGGCCTTAGTGAGGCCTCACCTGGAATATTGTGTTCAGTTTTGGTCTCCTAATTTGAGGAAGGACATTCTTGCTATTGAGAAAGAGCAGCGAAGGTTCACCAGACTAATTCCTGGGATGGCTGGACTGTCATATGAGGAGAGATTGGATCAACTGGGCCTTTATACATTGGAGTTTAGAAGGATGAGAGGTGATCTCAAAGAAACGTATAAGATTCTGACAGGACTGGACAGGTTAAATGCGGGAAGAATGTTCCCGATGTTGGGGAAGTCCAGAAACAGGGGACGTAGTCTTAGGATAAGCGGTAGGACATTTAGGACTGAGATGAGGAGAAACTTCTTCACTCAGAGAGTTGTTAATCTGTGGAATTCCCTGCGGGCAGAGAGTTGTTGATACCAGTTCATTGGATATATTCAAGAGGGAGTTAGATATGGCCCTTATGGCTAAAGGGATCAAGGAGTATGGAGAGAAAGCAGGAAAGGGGTACTAAGGGAATGATCAGCCATGATCTTATTAATGGCGGTGCAGGCTCGAAGGGCCGAATGGCCTACTGCTGCACCTATTTTCTATGTTTCTATGTCTATGTTTCTCTGAGACATACAGGAGGGTGGGTATTAGTACAGCCCTGTAGACCATGAGCTTATTGGTGGATGAGGACCTGGTCTTCAAATACACTTTTCCTCAGGCGGCCGAAACTGCGCTGGTGCATTGGAGGTGGTGTTGAATATCGTCGTCATTGTCTGTTCTTGTTGATAATAGGCTCCCGAGATATGGGAAATGGTCCACGTTGATGACTGGGAGGGAGTGCTGTGCGGCGAGGACAGGCCGGTGGAGGCCCTTTGTCTTACAGATGTTTAGCGTGAGGCCCATGCTTTCGTACGCCTCAGTGAATATGTTGACTATCACTTGGAGTTCAGCCTCTGTATGTGCGCAGACGCAGGCATCATATGTGTAATGTAGCTCACCACAGAAGTTTGGGTGGTCTTGAACCTGGCCTGGAGACGGCAAAAGTTGGACAGGTTCCCACTGGTTCTATAGTTTAGTTCCACTCCAGCGGAGAGCTTATTGAGTGTGAGGTGGAGCATGGCAGCGAGGAAGATTAAAAAGAGGATTGGGGCGATGACGCAGCCCTCTTTGACCCCGGTCCGGACGTGGATTGGGTCTGTAATGGATTTGTTGGTAAGGATCACGGCCTGCATGTCGTCGTGGAGCAGGCGGAGGATGGTGACGAACATTTGAGGGCATCCGAAACGGAGGAGGACGCTTCATAGACCCTCGCAGTTGACAGTGTCAAAAGCCTTTGTAAGGTCGAAGAAGGCCATGTACAAGGGCTGGTGCTGTTTCCTGCATTTTTCTTGCAGCTGTCGCGCTGTAAAAATCATGTCCGTTGTGCTTTGTAGGGGACAAAATCCGCACTGTGACTACGGGAGGAGCTCCTCAGCCACAGGGAGAAGACAGTTGAGGAGGACTCTATGTGTGTGTATATATATATATATACATATATGTGTGTGTGTGTGTGTGTGTGTGTATATATTATATATGTGTGTGTCTGTGTGTATATGCGTATGTGTATATATATATATGTTTGTTTATCTGTGTGTGTATATACATATATGTGTGTGTATACATGCATGTGTGTATATATTTATATATATGTATGTGTAAATATATATGTGTGTATATACAAGAACATAAGAACATAAGAACTAGGAGCCGAAGTAGGCCATACGGCCCCTCGAGCCTGCTCCACCATTTAATAGGATCTTGGCTGATCCGATCATGGATTGAGGTCCACTTCCCTGCCCGCTCCCCATAACCCCTTGTTCTCTTATCAGTTAAGAAACTGTTTATCTCTGTCTTAAATTTTTTCAATGTCCCAGCTTCCACAGCTCTCTAAGGCAGCGAATCCCACAGATTTACAACCCTCTGAAAAAATAAATTTCTATTCATCTCAGTTTTAAATGGGCGGTCCCTTATTCTAATATTATGCCTCCTAGTTCTAGTCTCCCCCATCAGTGGAAACATTGTCTCTGTATCCACTTTGTCAAGCCCCCTCATAATCTTATACGTTTCGATAAGATCACCTCTCATTCTTCTGAATTCCAATGAGTAGAGGCCCAACCTACTCAACCTTTCTTCATAAGTCAACCCCCTCATCCCCAGAATCAACCTAGTGAACCTTCTCTGAACTGCCTCCAAAGCAAGTATATCCTTTCGTAAATATGGAAACCAAAACTGCACGCAGTATTCCAGGTGTGGCCACACCAATACCCTGTATAGCTATAGCAAGACTTCCCTGCTTTTATACTCCATCCCCTTTGCAATAAAGGCCAAGATACCATTGGTCTTCCTGATCTCTTGCTATACCTGCATATTATCCTTTTGTGTTTCATGCACAAGTACCCCCAGGTCCCACTGTACTGCAGCACTTTGCAATCTTTCTCCATTTAAATAATAACTTGCTCTTTGATTTTTTTCTGCTGAAGTGACCTCACACTTTCCAACATTATACTCCATCTGCCAAATTTTTGCACACTCACTTAGCCTGTCTATGTCCTTTTGCAGATTTATTGTGTCCTCCTCACACATTGCTTTTCCTCCCATCTTTGTATCGTCAGCAAACTTGGCTACGTTACACTCGGTCCCTTCTTACAAGCCGTTAATATAGATTGTAAATAGTTGGGATCCCAGCACTGACCCCTGCGGCACCCCACTAGTTACTAGTTGCCAACCCGAGAATGAACCATTTATCCTGACTCTCTGTTTTCTGTTCATTAGCCAATCCTCTATCCATGATAATATATTACTCCCAACCCCGTGAACTTTTATCTTGCGCAATAACCTTTTATGTGACACCTTGTCAAATGCCTTCTGGAAGTCCAAATACACCACATCCACTGGTTCCCCTTTATCCACCCTGTTCCCCTTTATCCACATATATATATATGTGTGTTTATATATATATATACACATATATATATATGTGCGTGTGTATATATATATATGTGTGTGTATGTGTGTATATATATATATATATATAAATGATTCAATAAGATCATGGCTATCTGACAGCCTAGAAGATTGTAAAATGCATAATGAGGTGCTATTCCTCAAGCTTCTGTTGAACATCGTTGGGACAGTGTCAGAGGCTGACGATGAAGAGGTCAGAGTGGGAGTGGAGTGGAGAATTAAAATGACAGGCGACCGGAAGCTCAGGGTCACACTTACAAACATGCAGGTCGTGATCCTTACCAATGGATCCATTACAGACCTAATCCACGTCCGGACCGGTGTCAAACAGGGCTTCATCATTGCCCCAACCCTCTTCCCAATCTTCCTCACTGCCATGCTCCACCTCACAGTCAACAAGCTCCCCGCTCGAGTGGAACTAAACTACAGAACCAGTGGGAACCTGTTCAACCTTCGCCGTCTCCAGGCCAGGTCCAAGACCACCACAACCTCTGTCGTCGAGCTACAGTACGTGGATGACGCCTGCGTCTGCACACATTCGGAGGCTGAACCCCAGGACATAGTCGACATATTTACTGAGGGGTACGAAAGCATGGGCCTTACGCCAAACATCTAGAAGACAAAGGTCCTCCACCAGCCTGTCCTCACCGCACAGCACTGCCCCCCAGTAATCAAGATCCACGGCGCGGCCCTGAACAACGTGGACCATTTCCCATACCTCGGGAGCCTCTTATCAACAAAAGCAGACATTGATGAGGAGATTCAACGCTGCCTCCAGTGTGCCAGCGCAGCCTTCGGCTGCTTGAGGAAAGGAGTGTTCGAAGATCAGGCCCTCAAATCTACCACCAAGCTCATGGTCTACAGGGCTGTAGTAATACCCGCCCTCCTGTATGGCTCAGAAACATGGACCATGTACAGTAGACACCTCAAGTTGCTGGAGAAATATCACCAACGACGTCTCCGCAAGGTCCTACAAAACCCCTGGGAGAACAGGCGCACCAACATTAGCATCCTCGATCAGGCCAACATCCCCAGCATTGAAGCACTGACCACACTTGATCAGCTCCGCTGGGCAAGCCACATAGTTCGCATGCCAGACACGAGACTCCCAAAGCAAGCGCTCTACTCGGAACTCCTTCATGGCAAACGAGCCAAAGGTGGACAGAGGAAACGTTACAAGGACACCCTCAAAGCCTCCCTGATAAAATGTAATATCCCCACCGACACCTGGGAGTCCCTGGCCAAAGACTGCCCTAAGTGGAGGCAGTGCATTGGGAGGGCGCTGAACGCCTCGAGTCTCATTGCCGAGAGCATGCCGAAAACAAGCGCAGGCAGTGGATAGAACTTGTCCCACCCTCCCTTATCCGCAATGACTGTCTGTCCCACATGTGACAGGGACTGTGGCTCTCGTATTGGACTGTTCAGCCACCTAAGGACTCATTCTAAGAGTGGAAGCAAGTCTTCCTCGATTCCGAGGGACTGCCTATGATGATGATGGTACATAAATAAATGTGTGTGTGTGTATGTGTGTGTATATATATATATAAATGTGTCTGTATATATATGTGTGTATATATGGACCCGAATTTGAATGAGCCTCCGCCGCTGACATTCCTCTTCGGGTTCCACCCAGTGCGACTTTCCATTTGGTCTGGATCGGGTGGGAAGGAAGAACCGCCAGGAACCGCCCACTGACGTCAGCAGATGGCCAAGTGGCGTAAGTGGACTCCTGCCTGCCGAGATGCCGCATTTATGTGGGCGGGAGTCGGTGACAGAACGGGGGTGGACTGCTGTGAGGAGGCTGGTCTGTTCCCGACGGTAGGTCTGAAGAGCTGAAAAAAACGGTGAGTAAACACTTTTTACTTTTATTCTTTACAGGGACTTACCTGTATGGGGTCCCTGAAGATGTTAGATGTTTTCTTTTTAATGCTTTTTCTTTGCAGGTCTTCGATCTTCCATGGGCCTGACTTCATACTCAGCGGCACTTGGGCAGCAATCGCCTTTGCCATCGAGAATGAGAGCTGCCCAGATTGGCGGCGTAAGCCCCCCATTTGCCATCCGCCGACTTTCGAGAGACCTCTGATGAAAACCCTACCCAAAGTAGCGTCAGGTACCTTGGCGGCCATCGGCGGTCCTTTGGGCAGCACTTGGGCAGGAGGAGGCCTTCATTAAATTCAGGCCCCATATATATATATATCTGTGTGTGTATATATATATGTATGTATGTGTATATATATATATATGTATGTGTGTCTATATATATGTGTGTCTGTATATGTATATATGTGAGTGTATATATTTATATATAACGTGTGTATATATAGATATATATATATATGTGTATGTATATAGATATATATGTGTGTGTATATATATGTGTGTGTGTGTATATATATGCGTGTGTATAAATATATGTGTGTGTGCATGTATATATGTATATATATGTGTATGTGTGTGTTTTATATATATTTGTGTGTGTGTGTGTGTGTATATATATATATTTATGTATGTGTTTGTGTATAAAAATGCATATGTGCGTATATATATATATATATGTGTATATATATATGTGTATGTATATTTGTATGTGTGTATATATGTGTGTGTGTATATAGATATATATATATATAATATATATGTGTGTATTTGTGTATATACAGGGAACTCTCGTTTATCCGGATCGCTTGGGGATTCGGCAATTCCGGGTAAATTAATTTTCCGTTAGGGCGAGTTTACATTTTAAAGTTAAAACTTTAATGAATAACTACAATCAGCTACAAACAGTAACAAGGCAGTTAAGTATACAAAAGATGGACATTACCAGCATGCATGTACTTCCGCCGGACTGTAATTGCGGAAGGACAAATGGTGCACTGGGAGTGGCTGAAGCTGGCCTTGAGGAGGAGATTGTCTAGCTCCGGGATTCCAGAGCACGCACTCCGGGTTGCGTTCTGTGCCTGGAACCCGGTGCCGGCACTACCCCCATTCCCAACTGTGATATCTTCACAGAGCACACACACACACAGCTTCTTAAGATGGCAGGCTGCTCTGTCCGGAATCTACCGGAAGCTGCCTGTCTGTTTATTATAACTCTGCAGCTGCAGTACACAATCCACATCCACAGTATGGAGCTACAAGCATTACCAGCTTACAAATATTACACTTCTCCCTCCTTAATGAAAAAGCCATCATAACAAACATCATAAATAACTTCATTTTTATACATATTTACAAATTTAACTTTACCACTTGTTTTCTGTTTCGAAGAGGATACCTTCGCTCTCAAACAGAACCTTCCAAACATGGTATTGATTTCACACTCATTGGAGGCTCATCCTGAGGAACATTTTCCTCCATGGAATTTCCTTGATTTTCATTTGCACTCCCTCTAACTTCAGGCTCTTTGTTTCCCTGACTCGGACTCAGACTTTCATTCTGATTCTCTCCTGGATTTGTTTCCAGTACATTGGATTTAGGATTTGCTATTGGTATATCAAAACTATCTGATGAGTCAGAAATAATTGAATCATTTCCACCGTCAATTCCTTCCATGTCTGCAGGTACAATATGATCAATATGGACAAACCTAACCTGTCCATTATCAAACATCTTTACCAAATATGTGCGAGGACCACATATCTTCACCACTCTTCCTGGTAACCACTTTAACCATTTATGGTGATGGTTCTTCACTTATGGTGATGGTTCTTCACTCTCACCTTCTGGTTTAATTTCACTCTTCTCTCTTTTAGTCTCCCTTTATCATGATTCTCTTTTTGTCTAATTTGTGTCTCTTCTACAGACTGTGCCAAATTTGGCTTTAACAATGAGAATTTGGTTCGTGGCTGTCATTTGAGAAACAACTCCGCTGGCGTTGTACCAGTAGTTGTATGAGAAGTATTTCAATATGTAATCAAAAAATTAGCCAATATGTGATCCAATGACAACTGTCGTTTTCCTGGATTTGGATCTAACATTTGTTTTATGAGGGCACGTTTGACAATTTGTACAGTGCGCTCTGCTGCACCATTCGAAGCAGGGTGGTATGGTGGAACCTTGGTATGTTTCACACCATTTTTGCTTGTAAATTGTGCAAATTCTTCTGAACGAAATTGTGGTCCATTATCCGAAACAATTTCTTCAGGGAGGCCAAATGCAGAAAATAATTTTTGTAAAATGTTTTACTTGTTGTTATTTTCCATATCGGAAACACCTCAACCCACTTTGAATGGCTATCAATTACAATGAACAATTATTTTCCATCTAACTCAGCAAAATCAATATGTAGCCTTTGCCACACCCTGGGAGGCCATTTCCCATTTCCATGGCTGTAATGGTACTGGTGGTCGTTGCTTGCTTACCGATTGACATGTCGTACACTGACGCACAATGTCCTCTATATCTTTATCAAGACCTGGCCACCATAAATAACTGTGTGCAAAACTCTTGGTCAAGCACATTCCCAGGTGCTGATCATGGAGGTCTCCTAATAATTTGGACCTGAATTTATTTGGTATAACCACTCGTGCACCCCACATGATACAATCTTTATCTACTGATAATTCATTTCTACGAATGAAGAATGGATGTGTATCTTTGTCTGTTACCTGGTTTGGCCATCCAGTTGCAATATACTCATACACCTTTGACATCACGGTGTCACGTTTGGTTGCTCTACCAATCTCCCCAGCTATGACTGGCAGTTCAACAATGTATGAAAAATAAAACTCTTCTTCCCTATCGGGTGTACCCTGTGATGGGGAAGGCAATCTAGACATTGCATCAGCATTACTGTGATCAGCTGATCATCTGTATTCAATATCATATGTATATGCTGACAAAATCAAAGCCCATCTCTGCATTCGGGCTGCAGCTAATGTTGGAACTGGGGACTTTGGATGGAGGATTGCTGTTAGGGGCTTATGGTCTGTAACGATGGTAAATTTACGACCATACAAGTATTTGTGAAACTTCTTGACCTCAAAAATGAATGCCAAAGCTTCCCTTTCAATTTGCATATAATTTCTCTCACTGGCACTGAGAGTGCGTGAAGCAAAAGCAATAGGTCTCTCCTCTCCACTATTTGATACATGAGAGATTACAGCCCCAACTCCATACGAGAGGCATCACATGCTAGCTTAATCTCCTTAGTTATGTCATAGTGAACTAACATGGTGCTCTCTACCAATTTGTTTTTACACTCCTTGAATGCTGTTTTGCATTCTTTTCACCACTTCCACTGGACCTGTTTTTTCAAAAGTTCATTCAGTGGATGTAATACGGTAGCCAAATTTGGTAGTAACTTCCCATAATAGTTCAAAAGACCCAAGAATGAACGAAGTTCAGTGACATTCCTGGGAGTGGGTGCATTTCTAATTGCATCCAATTTTTCCTTGGTCGGATGTAAACCATCTTTGTCTACTCTGTACCCTAAGAACTCCACTGAGTTTTTAAATAAGTCACACTTACGAGCAAACACTCATATCTGTGCTTCTCTAACCATTTGAGGACTTCATTCAATATGTTATTATGAATTTGCCTATTTGGTGCTGAAATTAGTATGTCATCCAAATAACATACTACCCCTTCAATACCTTGCAAAATCTGGTTCATCACCCCTTGGAATATGGCAGGGGCAGAAGACACTCCAAACAATAGCCTATTAAATTGATATAGGCCGAGATGAGTGTTTATAGTCAAACATGACTTGGACTCTTCATCTTGTTCAAGCTGTAAGTAGGCATTCGTAAGATCCAGTTTTGAGAAGATCTGACCACCTGTCAGTGTTGTGAACAAATCTTCTATATTCGGCAATGTATTGGGGAGATTACCCTCTAGAACCTGGTTTACGGTTACCTTATAATCACCACACAATCTTACTTTATCATCAGACTTAGGTACAACAACAATGGGTGTAGCCCAATTACATCGATCTATCTTACAAATAATGTTCTCAGTCTCTCGTCTTTTTAGTTCTTGCTCAAGTTTCTCTGAGTGCATATGGTACCGAACGTGGCTTGTAGTAAACCGATCTAGCGTCCTTCTGTACCCTGACACTCGCCTTGAAGCCTTGGTTCGGACTGCCCGTTTCGCAGAACAAATTCGGATACTGCTTGATAATCTCATCCGTTGATGAAAATCTCGCTTCCACCGAGAAAATCTTATCCAATCCAGCTTCAGTGAGCTCAACCAATTTCTTCCTAGTAAAGCAGACTTGTCACCTTTCACTATTATTAGAGGCAAGTTCTGAAATTGATCTTTATATTTCACTGGTACGGTGATACGGCCTACTACAGGAATTTTCTCTCCCGAGTAGTCTCGTAGCTCTATCTTGGATTTCTCCAGTTGAAAATCACGCAATTTGTCCCGGTATAGTGACTCCAGTACTACACTCACGTGTCAATTTCCATTGGTATCTTGAATCCCGCAACATCTATTTGGATTTTGATACTTTCCGAATCGTTGTCCTTTAACCTCATGTTCCTGATGACATGTAATTCTAACATCTCCTCGTCCTGTTGTTGTTCTTCCAAGCCATGTAGTCTCTTTGGATTACTACTCATTGCTTTGAACGCTGGACTCATAGCTTTGAAAGCTGGTTTACCCTTCAGTCGGCATGCCTTCGCAAGATGCCCAGTCTTTCTGCAGAAGAAACACTCTGCCTTCACGTATGGACAACTTTTAGCAATGTGTTGTCCCAGGCACTTATAGCATGACTTCAACGTTCTGTTAGAATTTCCAGTTTCTGAGACTTCCGGCCCTGGCCGTCTTTTACTTTGAACCTGTAGGTGATTTACTTCGGTTGACTGACGACCGTAATCATTATTTAATTCTCGGGAATATTGTTCGGCCATGCTCATCGACCTCGCTGTCTGACAAGCAATCTCAAAAGTCAAGTCATCCGTCGTCAATAACTTCCTTCTGATCGCATCATTTTTCACCCCACAAACAAAACGATCCCGTAATGCTTGGTTTTTGAAAGTTTCCAAAATTACAGTGCATCGATAGCTTTTTTAATGCTATGATATAATCATTAATACTTTCATCAAACCTTTGATTCCGAATCCCGAAACGATAGCTTTCAGCAATTTCTAACGGTTTGGGTTTATAGTGCTGCTCCAGCTTCATTAAAATCTCTTTAAGCGTTGTGTCCTTTGGCTCGTCAGGCACAAGCAGATTTACAAGGGTTTCGTATAATGCCGGACCCGCCACCGATAAGAAGATCGCTTTCTTACGTTCCAACACAGCCCGGTTCTGGACTGCATTGTCTGGAACTTTGATTATGTTATTTGCAGTGAAATACATTTCTAACCGATCCACATACGCTTTAAAACGTTCCTGGTCGTGTCTATATTCACCCAAATATCCGATTACACCTGCCATTTTAATCTCTAGCTGTTCTCACCATGTGCTGTAGTTTACCTCGGATTTTGTAGCTTTTTTTTTCAAAGACAGAAACTTCCAAAGTCTTCTGTTGGCTGGCTGAATGCTTCACCAACAAAAATTAAGCTTTAAACATCCGAAAAATCTCCATCCTCAGTCGCCAACTGTGATATCTTCACAGAACACACACACACAGCTTCTTAAGATGGCAGACTGCTTTGTCCGGAACCTACCGGAAGCTGCCTGTCTGTTTATTATAACTCTGCAGCTGCAGTACACAATACGTCCACATCCACAGTATGGAGCTACAAGCATTACCAGCTTACAAACATTATACCAATGTCAGCGGCGGCTGCGAGAGACAGCGGCTGCAGCAACAGTGCACACACACACACTAGCGAAACAAGGGCAGAGGAGCGATTTTGCAACAGAAGGATCTAAAACAGGTGGGTGATTTTCTCTTCCAGGTTACCATTCAGGTGGCAAAGCAGAAAATTAAACCTATTTATTGGTTAAAATGAACTCCATGCTAATCAAAACAAACGGTGAGAAGTGGCGACGCAATATTTTAAATTCCGTTACAGCGGGTTTTCCGTTAGATCCATATCCAGATAAACGAGAGTTACCTGTATATTTATATATATTATATATATATGTATGTATATGTATATATATATGTGAATATGTGTGTGTATATATAAGAACATAAGAACATAAGAAATAGGAACAGGAGTAGGCCATACGGCCCCTCGAGCCGCTCTGCCATTCAATAAGATCATGGCTGATCTGATCATGGACTTAGCTCCACTTCCCCGTCCACTCCCCATAACCCCTTATCCCCTTATCGTTTAAGAAACTGTCTATTTCTGTCTTAAATTTATCCAATGTCCCAGCTTCCATAGCTCTCTGAGGCAGCGAATTGCACAGATTTACAACCCTCTGAGAGAAGAAATTTCTCCTCATCTCTGTTTTAAATGGGTGGCCCCTTATTCTAAGATCATGCCCTCTAGTTCTAGTCTCCCCCATCAGTGGAAACATCCTCTCTGCATCCACCTTATCAAGCCCCGTCATAATCTTATATGTTTCGATAAGATCACCTCTCATTCTTCTGAATTCCAATGAGTAGAGGCCCAACCTACTCAACCTTTCCTCATAAGTCAACCCCCTCATCCCCGGAATCAACCTACTGAACCTTCTCTGAACTGCCTCCAAAGCAAGTATATCCTTTCGTAAATAGGGAAACCAAAACTGCACGCAGTATTCCAGGTGTGGCCTCACCTATACCTTATATAGCTGTAGCAAGACTTCCCTGCTTTTATACTCCACCCCTTTGCAATACTTGTATGTATATGTGGGCATATACATGGGTATGTGTGTGACTATATGTATATGTGTGTGCATGTCTGGGGCCTGAAATTGGTCAATACATAAGGTCCGCCGATTTCTCGGCATTATCAGAGGGCTTTTGGTGGTGAAGGTATGTATCCCCTATACTTCCTCTTCATCCTCAGGTTCAGTTGCCTCTTCTGCTTGTTCATTGTGATCCTCGCTGGATCAGTCGTCCTCTCCTGACTCTGCCACGTGCTGAGTCAGAGATCGTTTGCACATTCGCTGGAGGTGCCCCATTGTTCCACAGCCCTTGCACACATAGGGCTTGAATCGACATTGATGAGCTCTATGGCTGCCCCCGCAGCGCCAACATGGTGCTAATGGATACACATTCACACCCCACGGCGGACTCTGAGTCACTCTAGGCCTAGGTCTGGCCTCTGCAATCGGGTGGGCCCTGCCCTGTACCGTTCTGCCTGCTGCAAACATTATTTTGTGCATGATGCTCACCGGTGAGCTTTGATTCTGTGAAGATATCTGTTCCATGTTATCGCTCGTGGATATGAAGGCTTGTGCTATTGGCCTTGCTTAGATCTAGGGATTCGGCAGACAACAGTTTGCGAAGAATGACCTTGTGGCCAGTTCCAAGCATGAAAAAGTCCCGCAACATTCCCCCCAAGGATCCTGCAAATTCGCACTGTCCTGCAAGGCTTCTTAGGTCGGCGACAAAACTCGCCACATTCTGGCCCTCAGAGCGACGGTGCATGTAAAAGCAAAACCTGGCCATCAGGATGCTCTCCATTGGCTTGAGATGTTCCTTAGCCAGCGTACACAGCTCTGAGTAAGATTTGTCCATTATTTTGACCGGTGCCAGCAAGTTTTTTAGGAGGCCATAAACCGATGACCCACATACAGTGAGGAGAATCGCCTTGCGCTTGGCTGCTATCTCAGCCTTGTTCAATTTGTTGGCCACAAAGTACTGGTCGAGGCGCTCAACGAAGGCTTCCCAATCATCACCCTTAACAAATCTCTCAAGAGTACCAACGGCAGCCATTACCACGTGAAAGTTCGTGATCTGTTACTCGTCGCCAATTTATTATGTTCAGAATAAATCCACAGGAGTATATCGCAAGCTCAAACTTTTGTGACCTTGGTCTCTTTATTTCAGACTCTAGAGCGAGGAAGCAGCATGGTGAGTCACCTTTTATACCTGCTTGCCCCAGGTTGCACAAGTGACCCTTAGGTCTCCCACAGGTGTGCCCCCTGGTGGCAAGTCTTATATTTGGGCAAGGTCTGCATACATACATAACTAATGTATCTCTACTTATCTGTAGAATAACTCCACGAGGCCTAGTGCTGTGCTTGAACTGCTGTGACCTTAGTCGCTTTATTGTAACTCAGAGTGAGGCAGCAATGTGGTGACCAGCCTTTTATACAGCTGCTGCCTGGGCCTCCCACAGTTACACCCTCTAGTGGTACCAGCATGGTATGTACAGAGTATGTATATATGACAACATTCCCCCCCCAAAGTCTTTGATGCGAGTTAGTTACAGGTTGAGGCGATCCGGAACTCTGCGCTCCCTGGTTGATCGTCTGAGTGTCACTTCTGGCTTGGGTGAGTTGGTCGGGCCACTGCTGTCTTGCAGCACTGTTGGTCTGACTGGACTGTTGGAGATGGTGGCATCGTCCTCGTGGTTGGCAGCTAGGTCTGTTGCTGATTGGGTGTATGTAGGTGGATCGCTGAAGGTAAGGTCCTTTCTCGGTAGTTCCTGGTTACCTGCAAATCGCAATTTGGTCTGGTCCCAATGCTTTCTGCACGTTTGTCCATTAAGCAGTTTGACAAAAAGCACTCTATTCTCTTCCTTGGCTAAAACAATGCCAGTGACCCTTTGGGGCCATGACCATGATTCAGCACAAACACTGGGTCATTTACATTGATGTCGCGTGATATAGCCACGCGATCATGGTACATGTTTTGCCGATAACACTTGGTTTCCACCTGATCGTTGAGGTCAGGGTGGACTAAGGAGAGCCTGGTTTTGAATGCACGTTTCATCAGTAACTCCGTAGGGTGGGACCCCGATAAGCGAGTGGGGTCGTGTCCTGTAATTGATCAGCACCCGGGATAGGTGGGTTTGTAAGGAGCCTTCCGTGACGCATTTCAAGCTCTGCTTTATGGTTTGGACTGCCCGCTCCGCTTGGCTGTTGGATGCGGGTTTGAACGGGGCAGATATGACATGCTTGGTGCCATTGCGGGTCATGAATTCATTGAATTCTGAGCTGGTAAAACACAGACCATTGTCACTGACCAGAATGTCGGGCAAGCCATGAGCGGCGAACATGGCCCTGAGACTTTCAATGGTGGCGGTGGACGTGCTGGATGCCATTATTACACATTCGATCCACTTAGAGTAGGCGTCCAATACAACGAAGAACATTTTTCCTAAAAAGGGGCCCGCATAATCTACGTGGACCATGGTTTTGAGGGGCCAGGACCACAGACTAAGTGGAGCCTCCCTGGGGGCATTGCTCAATTGTGAGCAAGTGTTACGCTGGCGCATGCACGACTCCCAAGTCCGAGTCAATGCTGGGCCACCAGACGTGGGACCTGGCGATAGCCTTCATCATGACTATGCCTGGGTGGATACTGTGTAGGTCGCGTATGAAGATTTCCCTGCCTTTTTTTGGCAGAACAACATGGTTGCCCCATAAGAGGCAATCCGATTTGATGGACATTTTGTTTTTACGACGGTGAAACGGCTTTATCTTGTCTTGCATTTCTCTTGGGACCGCTGACCAGCCACCAATGAGGACGCAACTTTTTACAAGAGCTAATATGGGGTCCTGGTTGGTCCAGGTGCTGATCTGGCGGGCTGTTACGGGTGACCCTTCGCTTTCGAAGACATCCATGACCAGGCACAGGTCTGCGGGCTGCGTCATTTCCACCACGGTGGTGGGCAACGGTAGCCGGCTGAGGTCATCAGCGCAGTTCTTAGTGCCTGGCCTGTGGCGGACCGCATCATCGTAGGCCGACAGTGTTAGTGCCCATCTTTGGATTTGCAACGAAGCATTGGTGTTTATGCCTTTGCTTTCCGAAAACAGTAAGATTCAGGGCTTGTGGTCGGTTTCTAGCTCAAACCTGAGTCCGAACAAATACTGGTGCATTTTTTTTACCCCATGGACACAGGCCAAAACCTCCTTCTCGACCATACTGTAGGCTCTTTCGGCCTTGGATAGACTTCTAGAAGCATATGCAACCGGTTGGAGTTTGCCTGCTACATTTGCTTGCTGTAAAACACATCCGACACCGTACGATGACGCATCACATGCTAAAACTAAACATTTACCAGGGTCATACAATAGAAGCAACTTGTTCGAACACAGCAAGTTTTTGGCCTTTTTGAAGGTGGCCTCTTGATTTTGACCTCAAACCCAGTCATCTCCCTTGCGTAGCAACTTGTGCAACGGTTCAACCCTGGAAGAAAGTTACCAAAATAGTTGAGAAGTCCCAGGAACGAGCGCAGCTCAGTTACATTTCGTGGTCTGGGTGCATTCTTGATGGTCTCTGTCTTCGAGTCTGTGAGGCTGATGCCGTCTGCCGCAATCTTCCTCTCCAGGAAGTCTACCTCTGGCACTAGGAAGACACACTTGGATCATTTCAACCAAAGTCCGACTCTGTTTAGTTGACTTAAAACTCTTGCAGGTTGTGCAGGTGCTCGGTGGTGTCGCGACCAGTGATTTGGATGTCATCCTGAAATACAACGGTGCACGGAACTGATTTCAACAGACTCTCCATGTTCCTTTGGAAGATGGCTGAAGACGAGCGGATCCCGAACGGGCACCTGTGATACAAAACCAGTCCCTTGTGTGTGTTAATGCAAGTTAATTCTTTCGACGACTCAGCCAGCTCCTGGGTCATGTTAGCGGAGGTTAGATCCAGCTTGGTGAATGCCTTTCCCCCTGCTAATGTCGCAAAGAGATCATCGGCTTTGGGTAGCGGGTACTGGTCCTATAATTAAACTCGGTTGATCGTTACCTTGTAGTCGCCGCAGATTCTGACCGTGCCATCGCTCTTTAGTACTGGAACAATCGGGCTGGCCCACTCGTTGAATTCAACTGGTGATATGATTCCCTTGCGTTGAAGTCTGTCCAATTCAATTTCCACTTTCTCCCTCTTCATGTAAGGGACTGCTTGAGCCTTGTGATGAACAGGCCGTGCCTCGGGGACCAAGTGGATCTGCACTTGGCGTCTGTGAAGTTGCCGATGCCTGGTTCAAATAGGGATGGGAACTTGCTCAGCACTTGAGCACAGGAAGCATCGTCCACTGAAGATAGACTTCCCAGTTCCACCGAATCTTCCCCATCCAGCTTCTGCCAAGCAGCATTGGCCCGTCGCCTGGTACAATCTGTAAAGTCCTTACTCTACAGCATGAAACCACACGAGGCACATTCCAGGGACAAGGCCACTCTGTGTCCTTAGCTCTTTATTACAGGACTCCAGAAGTGATGACCCTGCGTGGGACCTCCCTTTATATACCTGTGTGATCAGGTAAGGGGTGTCTCCCACAAGTTCACCCCCTGTGGTCAAGGTGTGCATCTAAGTTGAGTGTATATAGTAATACAGTGGTGTTACATTGTAATTGCAAACATGACACAACCCATAATGGCAATTTGTGTATCTCTCCATCATCGGATACCTTTACGTTCGCACTGCCGATAACTGGAATCAGTTCCTTGGTGTAAGTGCGCAGGTTTGTATGTATCGGGCTCAGCTTGGGTTTTTGTGCTTTGTTGCCCCACAGCCTCTCAAGTGCCTTCTGGCTCATAAGTGACTGACTTGCCCCCGTGTCCAACTCCATGGAAACAGGAATGCCATTTATCTTGACTTTCATCATCACGGGGAACTTTTGGTAGTGAAGGTGTGCACCCCGTGCACTGCTTCCTCGGGCTGAGTCACCTCTCTAGCTTGTACTTTATGATCCTTGCAGGATCGGAAACCTCCTGCCGACTCCTCTGCCATGTTTTGAGTCGCAGTTCTTCTGCACATTCACTGTGAGTGGCCCTTTTGGCTGCAGCCTTTGCATACAGTGTCTGAATCGACACAGACGGACCCGATGGTTACCCTACAACGCCGGCATGTTAAATGATTCACATTTATACCCCTTGGTGGACTCTGAGTCGGACTAATTCTTTGATCATCAGTTATTTTCTGCACAGTACTTGCCAGTGAGTTTTGATTCTGGGAGAATCTCAATGTTGAGGTTGTGAATGCCTGGCTTAAGGTGATGGTCCACTTCACGTCCCGTCCCGTCACAAAAACGACCCGCAACACATTGTTGAAGTGTTCGCCAAATTTGCACGGTTCCGCAAGCCTTCGTAGGTCTGCGACATATTCCGCTAAATCCTGGCCCTCGGTGCGGCGGGGTGTGTAGAAGCGATACCTGGCCAGCAAAACCCGAGTAAAGGCTTCACCCTCTGTAAACCTTTCTAAACTACCAACAGCAGCTATCTCTGCGTGTAGGTCCGTGATCTCTTCTTGTCGCCAGTTAATGTGTCTCTACTTATCTGTAGAATAACTCCATGAGGCCTAGTGCTGTGCTTGAACTGCTGTGACCTTAGTCTCTTTATTGTAACCCAGAGTGAGGCAGCAATGTGGTGACCAGACCTTTATACAGCTGCTGCCTGGGCCTCTCACAGTTGCACCCTCTAGTGGTACCAACATGGTAGGTACAGAGTATGCATATATGACAATAACAGTCTGCATCGGGTGGTAGGTAACATAGCCGTCAATCTAGATCGACTTTCAGTTCAATGGATGGTGTGGCACTGAACTGCGCATTCGCGATTTTTTCCCCCCGTTTTTTTCACAGGAGCATTTTACCCACGATTTTGGGGGTCAGGGGTCACCCACAGTGAGTTAAAGTCGAGAGCGAGAGAGTGAGAAGGAGCAGCAAGCTAGTTGATGGTCAGTTACTTTAAAAACACATTGCAGAGTTAAAAAAATATTCATAACAAATAATAATTTTACAGTTTGAACAATAATAAAACATATTTTACAAAGCAAAAATCATAACAACATAAATATAATTGAGATGTTAAAAAAAAAGTCAAAGCGCAAGAATGTCAAAAAGGATGGGACGTTGAAGGCACCCGCCTTCGACGAGATGGAGTAACCTGCCCTTCTCGAGAATATTACAAAGAGGTACTCCGACCTAATGAAGGATGGTCATGGAAAGCCCCCCCAAAAGAAGTACAATAGGATATGGGACAAGATCGGTGAGGCTGTGGCCTCCACAAGTACCATGGTACGTACCGGGGAAAGGTGCCATAAGAGGTGGAATGACCTGGTGAGGAATAGCTGGAGTAAGTAATGATTTTATTAATGCCCCCCCCACCCCATGTGCCATGTACCATGTAAATGTAGGTTCAGTGTCACATGGTTCATAACCTTATTTATCTTAAGGTTACAGCGATGTATTCGTGCTTTCAGACAATGACAAGAGGATCAACGCAGTGTTTTTGTGTGTGTGACCCTGTGTGTCTGTGATGTTAAATTAATTGAAGATTTTTACTTTCATTTATTTCACTTTCTGCAGAAGAAGACATCTGCAATAGTAGCCGATCAGCGGTGTACGGGGGGAGGACCCACAACCCAAGAGCCATTGACAGAAATAGAGATATATGCCCCATCCCTGGTTGGGGATAGCAACTGTGCCACCACTGGTATTGAAGCTGACCCACCCACACAGGATGATAAGTTGAATACAATCCCCGGTCTGTGTTGCGGTCCTTCATGTCATGTAATGTAACTGTAACTGCAATGTTGGCCTGATGTAATGTAATGTAAGTTTATTGCACTGTAATGTTGGCCTCATGTGATGTACTGCAATGTTGGGGGCATGTAACGCAATGCATATATGTATTGTCTGTTTGCATGTAATGCAGTAATGCAGCAGTGGTGGACATTTAAGTAAGACTGCACTAAGTCACTGTACTATGTACTCATGTAACTCTGAACCCTCCCCTGGTGCCAAGCATTTTTAAATGTTGTTTTGTACTTCCAGACTCGGACGATTCAGACCACAGCGACACAGAGATACCCACTGCCTCCACCTCTGGCGTCACCCAGCCCTCTCCCGACTTCACCACTGGCAGACATGATGGACGAAGAGGATGAGCCGCTGATCCTGGAGCCAGTGGAGATGGATGTAGGAGTAGAGACGGAGGAGGATACACCAGTTCCATGTGGGCCAGCTGGAACATCCTCCACCACCGAATCTGTATTCAGGGGATTCCCCCATGACTCCTCTGATTCTGCGGGACCAAGTGGTGTGCAGCAACACACCCCCAGTGTTGCAGCACCTTTGCCGCAGCAACGGAGGTTGGTGCAGAAAAGGGCGGTTGCTGCACGATAGATAGGCATGTACCAGGACATGGTGCGTCTGTCACAGACCAATGTCAATATAGGTCGAGAGCTGCTCAAGGCCATGACTACGATAGCCAAAAACATCGTGGCGTTATCAAAGCGGCAGCCGGAGGTTATGTTGCGTATGATCACCATGCGGCAATCGACGGGATCGAGACATGGCATAGAATTTCTCCATGCCATAGTAGTCAGGTCGACAACACCTGAGGGTGGGGAGCTGACATCATCTTCCAGCCCTGAAGCCGTGCCTTCCACATCACGAGCTTCTTCTGAGGCCCCATTTATTGTGCCTGCAAAGTCTGACCCCTAATGACAGCAACAGCGTCGAGGTGCAGTGCTACACGCTGGCTTGATACCACCACGGGGAAGTCCGGGCTCAGGGGCAGTGGGAAAAGGAAGGGCAGGAGTAAGAAAGGGGGGAATAGTCCCAAGGTTGGTGTAGCACACGGTCGAGGTCGAGGTCGTGGTCGAGGACAGTAAAGGGTCTTTTGTTGTATTTGTTCATTTAATAATTGAAGTTTGATTTTTTTTAAGTTTATTCAAGTTGTTAAAGTTTTGTTAAAATTGTTATTAAGGTTGTTAAAGTTTTGTTAAAGTTGTTATTAAACTTGTTACAGTTGTTTTATAGTTATAAGTTTTACAAAGTTTTAAAATTGTTGTATATTTTTTATATTTTTACATAAACATTTGAATTAACTTTAAGCATTCTTGTACAATGTCAAACGTTTGAGGTAACAGTCATCAGGGTCCCAAAAAGCAGTTCTCCAAATTCAAGCAAAGTGTTCATTTATGAGCTGCTGACGTAACAATTTTGCAGTGGCATACGCTCAGCGTGCCCTCCACTGTGGTGTTGGGGGGGCAGGGTGCAGTGATGCCATGGGTTCATCTGGATGCTCCTCCTCATCCTCCTCCCCCTCATTTTCCTCTTCTTCCTCCTCCGTCTCCTGCACTCTCTCCTCAGGTGGTCCCGCAGTCCTCTGTGGCAATTCCTGTCCCCGCATGATTGCTAAATTATGCATCATACAGCAATCCACTGTGAACTGAGCAACCTGCTCAGGGTGGTATTGCAGCCTGCCTCCCGAGTGGTCCAAGCATCGAAAGCGCTGCTTCAGCACTCCAATTGTCTTTTTGATAATATTACGTGTGGCTATATGGCTCATATTATATCGTTGCTCGGCTTCTGTCTGAGGGTTCCGCAGAGGGGTCAAGAGCCAGGTGGTGAGGTCGTATCCCTTGTCCCCCAGCATCCAGCATTTACCTTGTGGCTCAGACTTCAGCAGATCAGACACAGTGCTCTCACGCAAGGTGTGCACATCATGGATGCTCCCTGGAAAGTTGGCATTCACTGCCATTATGCGCTGCGTAGAGTCGCATACGAGCTGCACGTTGAGGGAGTGGAATCCTTTACGGTTTCGATACACCTCCGCCTCCTGTAATGATGCTCGCAGGGTAATAGGAGTACAGTCAACAGCACCCTGCACCTTGGGGAAGCCGGCAATGCATGCAAATCCCAAAGCCCTCTCACTCTGTGCCTCCTTGGTCATTGGGAAGTTTATAAGTTCCATCCGGCATTCATACAGTGCTTCAGTTACCTGTCGAATGCACCGATGAGTAGCGAACTGATAAATGGGCTCGAATTTCCTTTAGGATTGCCCATTTAACACACAGTTACTGCCAGTTTTGGTCAAAACTGTAAATTACCGCCCTGTACCGCCCGTTTCACCTCCTGATTATTGCCGGCGGTAATTTCGGCCTCTGATTACCGCCGGCGTTGCTGCAAATTGCCCGCCCACATTTGCAGCCCAGAAATCGCCCAAAATTCCCACCCAGTGCTAATTTCCACCAAAAAGTATTTTTTAAGGCGTGCTACCAGCCATTATCGCTCCGATCACAACCGCCCATTTTTAAAGTAACTACCTGACTTGGGCCCAGCGTTATGCACGATTAAGTATTGGCAGCTGGGATAGAAACTTCATTCAGAGTGGAGATTACTAGAAACTTTTCACCATCATAACAGGCTGGCTGATCACTCCAGCTGCTCCATCTTCTCCAATTTATTTTAAATCACAAAGCCAGAAACTTTAAAAGAACAGTCAACTAGACAGTAATTTGGCCATAAAAAGAGTGGCGGTGTGGCGGCCCAGGAGCAGTGTGGAGGCATACCACTTCAGGGAGCAGTGCGAGCTGGTGCAGGAGGGCGACGGCAGCGAAGAGTCCAGGTCAGTGATTGGAGCGTGGGCAGATACAGCAGGAGCGGCGAGAGACTGTTAGAGGGATGTGATCGGGGTCCAGGAGAGGCGTTAGTTCGAGGCCAGGGGCCCAGGGGCAGCACGGACCAGCCCACACTGCGATATGTGTGCGCACTAGGTCCGTTCTGCAGAGCAGGTCTCCAGTCGTCTTGTATAACCCTTACCACTGGACCAAGACATAGCTCTGTCAAGCCCGTGTGGTGGCTGGTGTGCAACAGCCACCACACGTTAAAAAAGTTCACGCATAGGCATCTTCCACCATTCAGTATGTAGTTCAGGATCTGGAATATTAGGTCCTTCACTGAAACACCTGTGAACTCATCCTTTTTTGGTGTGGAAGCAAGTCCTCCTCGCTTCGAGAGACTGCCTATGATGAATCTGACCATAAATGGTCACAAACAGCATGACCTGCAACAGTGCAGCTCAAACAAGGGACAGGTCCAGCAGAGAACCTTCAGATACTTTTGTGTTTTACTCTTCTGTCCTACTCTTCTCTGTGCACGTGCAGGGTCACCCTTGACCCCGAAGTTGCGGAAGAATGACCACGCATGCGCAGAGAAGATTTTCCATCCGTTTCTGCAGTGGTTCTGCTTCCCTTACTAAAGGTAAGAAGATCGCCAAGTTTTCTCCTATTTTCGCCACCCGCTCCAGTCCGCTATCGCTAGGATTCACCAATGCCAACATCGAGGACCCGAAAACCGCAGGAGCATGCACCAGCGGTATTCCGGCAGTGAAAAAGACGCAACTGCTGGAATACTGTTAAGGAATCGGCACCAGCGATCGCAGAGGAAATTCTAGCCCTGTGCATATGTCTCCAGCTTATGCCTGAAAAGAGCCACATGCATAAAAGGAAAGTGCCGCAGTCACCTTCATCTGAACAGAGAGTGCAATAATGTTGGTGGTACTGGGGTGCGAGTCTGCCTTAATGAGCTGGCAAATCTCATTGATCACCTCTTTTCGGAAGCACATCCTTCGAACACACTGTCGATCGGTCAGGTCCAAGTATGAGCGCTTCTCTCTGAAAATCCTTTGCGGGTAAGGCCTCCTCCTCCGCATCAGCCTGCGACCTCCTCTATTACCCTGATAACTTTGCTCAATAAACCTTCGCCCATCTGGATCCTCCATTAGACAGGTAGTCAGCAATACAGGCTGAGATAGTACAGGCCCCATTCTTTTAAATCTCCAGAATATTTTTCAATGAAAAAAATATAACTAAAATGCCTTTGATCTTAATAATTTACTCAGTACCAATAAAAATATCTTTCCCACTGTAAATCGCACTGTAAAGTCATTGTTCACCTCAGAAATACAGAGGTGCTGCTTTAGCTGACTGTTCCCGATTTCAAAATGGCGGCTCCGAACACTACTGCCCATTCCCGCCCACTTAACATCGCGTAAAACCAACTTTTCCAGGGCGGTATGCAGCTCCGGTGGTATGTCGGCGGTATGCCATGAAAATCGGACTTTTTGGGCGCTATGCAGGCGGTCCTGCACGGTGGACGGCGTGCATACCGCTTGGCGGTATGTCAATGGTAAATATTCCGCCGAGTGGTATGTCGGCCATACGTAGGTATTTTTTCACCAAAGTCGCATTTTTGAGCGGTAAGTGGGCAGTACGCGGATGGTAGGGGGTGGTATGTCCATGAATTTCAGGCCCCTGATGTTTTGATTCTATATGACTCATTGAAGACAGGAGAAAGATCCTTTGCAATTAGTAGTTAAAGTAATTAATGTAAAGGTTGTTCTGTTTGTTATACTGGTCATGCTACTGAAAGCTTCTCTAGATACTGGAGGTAGTGAAAATGCTCTCAGATACTGGGATCTGGGACTCACCTATGAGAGTGATCTAAAATACCGATGCTGAGAATCTGCAATAAGAATGGAAAATACCCCCCAAAAAGTAACAATTAAATCTGGTTTGGGTTTGTAGGGCCATGTAAAATCTATTTTTATTAACCCCTACCCCAGCAACATTATTGTGTCTCAAACATGGGACTAAAGTACTAGTCCCAACAACTTTGCAAGGCATTACAGGGTTGAGATTAAAGCATTTTTGGGTTATTTTTTACTGGGAAAATTATACATATAATGCAGGTATGTCTTTAAATACTTGTTGCAGTAGGTAATCCGAAACCTAAAGTAACACAACCCGATATCCTACATTATCTGGAACATTTAAGGTGATTGAGAACCTACATTCTCAGTACCAATTGTATATTTTTAACATCATTACTTATATAAAGTTTGCAGCACTAACTCTCAAAATATATATAATAAGGAATTTAGAACCAGTTAATTGTCAATTTGTGCAAAATTGTTCTGAGAAAATTATCTGCAGAACTTTGTAAGTCATTGGGTGTAAAATTACCTTAATCAACAACAATCTGATGTGTAACCTTGGAAAACCTGCTAATCACCACGTGGCAGAGGAATATCGGTCCATGGTGGATCAAAGCAATTTCGAGCCTCAGAGAGAGGAGGCAGAAGCTGAAGTACACGGGGTGCACCCATTTTCGAAGAAATGTCCACCTATAATGCTAAACGTAAAATTGAATGGCTTACCCATAGTCATGGAACTGGACACTGGCGCTAGCCAATCCATCATGAGTAAAAAGATGTTTGAGAGACTGTGGTGCAACAAGGCATTCAGACCAGCCCTGAGCCCCATCCACACGAAACTGAGAACGTACACCAAAGAGCTTATCACTGTCCTGGGCAGCGCCATGGTCAAGGTTACCTACGAGGGCACGGTGCACGAACTGCCACTCTGGATTGTCCCGGGCAATGGCCCCACACTGCTTGGAAGGAGCTGGCTGGGTAAAATCCGTTGGAACTGGGATGACATCTGAGCACTATCACATGTCGAAGAGGCCTCATGTACCCAGGTTCTTAACAAATTTCCTTCCCTTTTTGAGCCAGGCATTGGAAACTTTTCTGGTGCGAAGGTGCGGATCCACTTGGTCCCAGAGGCATGACCCATTCACCACAAGGCGCGAGCGGTGCCGCATATGATGAGGGAGAGAGTGGAAATCGAGCTGGACTGGCTACAACGCGAGGGCATCATCTCCCCAGTGGATTTCAGCGAATGGGCCAGCCCGATTGTTCCAGTACTCAAAAGTGATGGCATGGTCAGGATTTGCGGCGATTATAAAGTAACTATTAATTGTTTCTCGCTACAGGACCAATACCCGCTACCTAAGGCAGATGACCTATTTGCGATGCTGGCAGGAGGCAAGACGTTCACCAAGCTCAACCTGACTTCGGCCTATATGACGCAGGAGCTAGAGGAGTCTTCGAAGGGCCTCACCTGCATCAACACGCACAAGGGACTGTTCATCTACAACAGATGCCCGTTTGGAATTCGGTCGGCTGCAGCGATCTTCCAGAGAAACATGGAGAGCCTACTCAAGTCGGTACCACACACGGTGGTCTTTCAGGACGACATATTGGTCACGGGTCAGGACACCTACAAAACCTGGAGGAGGTCCTCCAGCGACTGGATCGCGTAGGGCTGTGGCTGAAGAGGTTGAAATGCGTCTTCATGGCAACAGAAGTGGAGCCCAGGCCACAGAACGTCACGGAGCTGCGGTCGTTCCTGGAACACCTCAACTTTTTTGGTAACTTCCTACTGGGGTTAAGCACCCTTTTAGAACCCCTACATGTGTTATTGCACAAAGGTGAGAACTGGGTATGGGGAAAAAAACAAGTAATTGCTTTTGAGAAAGCCAGAAACATTTTATACTCCAACAAGCTGCTTGTATTGTATAACCCGTGTAAAAGACTTGTGCTAGCATGTGACGCGTCGTCTTGTGGAGTCGGGTGTGTATTACAACAAGCTAACGTTGCGGGGAAGTTGCAACCTGTTGCCTATGCTTCCAGGAGCTTGTCTAAGACCAAGAGGGCCTACAGCATGATTGAGAAAAAGGCATTAGCGTGGGTGTTCGGGGTAAAGAAAATGCATCAGTACCTGTTTGGCCTCAAATTTGAGCTGGAAGCCGATCACAAGCCCCTCACATCCCTGTTCGCTGAAAACAAGGGGATAAATACGAATGCCTCAGCCCGTATGCAAAGGTGGGCACTCACGCTATCAGCGTATAACTATACCATCCGCCACAGGCCAGGCACCGAGAACTGTGCGGATGCTCTCAGTCGGCTACCATTGCGCACCACGGGGGTGGAAATGGCACAGCTTGAAAACTTGTTGATGGTGGTGCAGCCTGCAGACTTGTTGATGGTCATGGAAGCATTTGAAAATGATAAATCACCTGTCACGGCCCGCCAGATTAGGACTTGGACCAGCCAAGATCCTCTGCTGTCCCTAGTAAAAAACTGTGTACTGCATGGGAGCCGGGCCAGCATCCCCATTGAAATGCAAGAGCCAATCAAGCCATTCCAGCGGCGAAAGTACGAGCTGTCCATTCAGGCAGACTGCCTGTTGTGGGGTAACCGCGTAGTGCTACCCAAAAAGGGCATCTCGGATCTCCACAGCACACACCCGGGTATAGTCATGATGAAAGCGATAGTCAGATCCCATGTGTGGTGACCCGGTATCGACTCTGACTTAAAGTCCTGTGTACGGCAATGCAGCGTATGTGTGCTCAGTTGAGCAATGCGCCCAGAGAAGCACCACTAAGTTTGTGGTCCTGGCCCTCCAGACCATGGTCGAGGATCCATGTCGACTATGCGGGCCCGTTTCTCGGTAAAATGTTCCTGGTGGTGTTGGATGCTTTTTCAAAATGGATTGAATATGAAATAATGTCGGGAAGCACCGTCACCGCCACCATTGAAAGCCTGAGGGCCATGTTTGCCACCCACGGCCTGCCTGACATATTGGTCAGTGACAACGGGCCATGTTTCACCAGTGCCGAATTTAAAGAATTCATGTCCCGCAATGGGATCAAACATGTCACCTCGGCCCCGTTTAAACCAGCCTCCAATGGGCAGGCAGAGCGGGCAGTACAAACCATCAAACAGAGCCTTAAACGAGTCACAGAAGGCTCACTCCAAACCCGCCTGTCCCGAGTACTTCTCAACTACCGCATGAGACCCCACTCGCTCACAGGGATTCCCCTGGCTGAGCTACTCATGAAAAGGACACTTAAAACCAGACTCTCGCTGGTTCACCCCAACCTGCTTGATCAGGTAGAGAGCAGGCGGCAGCAACAAAATGTAAATGATGGTCGCGCCACTGTGTCACGGGAAATTGATCTGAATGACCCTGTATATGTGCTAAACTATGACATGGTCCCAAGTGGATCGCGGGCACGGTGATAGCTAAAGAAAGGAGTAGGGTGTTTGTCGTCAAACTAGACAATGGACAAATTTGCAGAAAGCACCTGGACCAAACGAGGCTGTGGTTCACAGACTGCTCTGAACAACCCACAGCAGACACCACCTTTTTCGAGCCCACAACACACACCCAAAGGATCAACGACACCACGCTGGACCAGGAAATCGAACCCATCATGCCCAACAGCCCAGCAAGGCCAGGCTCACCTAGCAGTCCTGCAGGGCCAACAACACGCCAGCCCAGCGAGGGCACAGCCAACACACCAGAACAGACATTTGTACTGAGGCGGTCCACCAGGGAAAGAAAGGCTCCCGACCGCTTCACCTTGTAAATAGTTTTCACTTTGACTTTGGAGGGGGAGTGATGTTGTGTATCTGTAAAGCATGCACTCCCATGTTCCGCCACCAGGGAGCTCATCCCCTGAAGTCCCAAAGGCTCCCAGCATCCCTATATAAGCCGGCCCTTAAGGCCTGTTCCTCACTCTGGAGTGTCTTATTAAAGACTGAGGTCACTGTTACTTTAACCTCCCTGTGTGCAGCCTCATCTGTGTTAGGAACACAATACTAAGCACATCAAAGATTGCAGCGCAGCTCTCCCATACCTCCATGGCAGCCCCCAAGAACTTTAGCTTGAATAACCATAGATCCGCCGCGCAGTGCCCCTGACAGCTTTTTCTGTCGGTGCACCTGTTTTTTTGTGTGTGAGCCATGGCAGCGTGGCAGCCCTTGAAGGGGAGGGCATGCTGCCGCGGCTGCCATGTTTTTTTTTGCCGACCAACTTCCCGATCGCTGGACAATTATGAACCTGGGTTCAGCTGGGCCTCCAACAGGCAGCCTGGTACCCCCTCTTTGGTGCCAAGCCACTGGCCCGGCCGAAACTCTCCCCGGTGGCCCAGTGGCCGAGCCTAAATAATCACTGCTTCTCTCCCCTTTAAATGAGGAGAGAGTGTGACTGACTGACAGCAGCAGAGACTCTGTCCCTCCCCCACTTCCGCCCCTTCAGAGTACTTACCACCGCACTTCCGTCCCCATTATGACTGACTTCTGGTCCGCTTAAAAAAATTGCCGAAGAGCTGAAAATGGATCAAGGGTTCGCCTCGTCTGACACGACGGTAAAAACACTTAGAAATCGGTCGGTGCGCCAGGTTTCCGGCAGGGGTGAATTTCTATCCCGAGATGTCTCACAGTTTGGAGAGCCTGGGAACGCATGGGTTTTTAATCTCTACAGGGTGGGTTACCTCTGCACACAGGTTTCTCAATGAAAACATGTGTGGGGTAGATCCTCTCAGGGAGTGGTTGCAAGGTGAACAGTAATGTTTTTAGTCACCTTCAATAATGCTGCTTTTAAAATGCATCATTATTATGCCTGTTATAATTGAAACTTTTGTGAATTTTGTGAACATTTGTTAAATGAATTAAATCTTACATTCTGCATTATGTATTGTTTTGAGACTAATTTTACAATAGCCATAATATTTTTATTTGTACATTGCTTTAAAATTTGCTGTATACTTAATTGTGATGTTAACATTACCAACACTGATTTCTGCAGTGTGAAAATATTTGTAACAGCTTTCAACAATTTTGTCATCCGCATATTGCATGAGGAGAAACAATTCACTACAATACAGATAAAGAGCTGAGCCTGTTCTTACAGTTCAATACAGAACTCTTTCCTTGACCTTGCATGCTTTTCTTTTGAATTGGTATACGTCTATCGAAGTTTGCCTACAGTAGCAATGAAGCCAAAAGGTGAGGCAATGAATAATGTGTGTGAAAATAGGACTTGGATTTTTGACATTTGTTTATTTTTATATATAAACTTTCAAATGCAAATCAACTATTTGAAACATGAGAAAGTAAACGTTATGTGACTGACAGTTGTTTTATTGTGTTTTAAATTTTTTGTTATTTGTTAAAGAATACCAGATGCTGTGCACATGATGCCAAACATATGGTATTTGGAAATGCTCTAGTGATCTACAATAGATTGTTGTATAAAAAAGAGAGCCTTTTACAGACTGTACTGACATGTTAGTTCTTGCAGCTGGATTCAATTTTGCCACTCTGATGGGCTTTTGTTTACAGCACATTTTGAGTATTTTTCAACACTAATATATATTTTTTGAAGTGGTTTATGTTATTATAAATAGCACAAAAGGATTGTATACAAGAAATTGATAGATTGTTCTGCTGAAGTTTTTGTGTTTAACCTTTTTCAATTTGCTCTTATTGAAGGAAGAAAGATAAGTCAATCTGAAAAAGTCATGTGTAACAGGTGGGCTAGAAATTAAAAAAATCAATTTATATCACATTTTCTTGCCAATATCTGAACTACAAGACATTTCTAATAAAAGTGTCTATCTTTCATGATTATTTTTCATCATTAATCTTCATTGTTCATAGAAACATAGAAAATAGGTGCAGGAGTAGGCCATTTGGCCCTTCGAGCTTGCACCACCATTCAATATGATCATGGCTGATCATGCAACTTCAGAACCCCATTCCTGCTTTCTCTCCATACCCCTTGATCCCTTTAGCCGTAAGGGCCACATCTAACTTCCTTTTGAATATATCGAACGAACTGGCCTCAAAAACTTTCTGTGGTAGAGAATTCCACAGGTTCACAATTCTCTGAGGGAAGAAGTTTCTCCTCATTTCGATCCTAAATGGCTTACCCCTTATCCTTAGACTGTGATCCCTGGTTCTGGACTTCCCCAACATCGGGAACATTCTTCCTGCATCTAATCTGTCCAATCCCATCAGAATTGTATGTGTTTCTATGAGATCCCCTCTCATTCTTATAAATTCCAGTGACTATAAGCCTAGTCGATCCAGTCTTTCTTCATAGGTCAGTCCAGCCATCCCGGGAATCAGTCTGGTGAACCTTCGCTGCACTCCATCAATAGCCAGAATGTCCTTCCTCAGATTAGGAGAAAAAACTGTACATAGTATTCAAGGTAAAGCCTCACCAAGGCCCTGTACAACTGCAGTAAGACCTCCCTGCTCCAGTACTCAAATCCTCTCGCTATGAAGGCCAACATGCCATTTGCCTTCTTCACCGCCTGCTGTACCTGCATGCCAACTTTCAATGACTTATGTACCTTGACACCCAGGTTTCATTGCACCTCCCCTTTTCCTAATCTGTCACCATTCAGATAATATTCCGCCTCCCTGTTTTTGCCACCAAAGTGGATAACCTTACATTTATCTACATTACACTGCATCTGCCATGCATTTGCCCACTCACCTAACCTGCTCAAGTCACCCTGCAGCCTCTTAGCATCCTCCTCACAGCTCACACTGCCACCCAGCTTAGTGTCATCTGCAAACTTGGAGCTATTATAATTATTTCCTTCGTTCAAATCATTAATGTGTATTGTAAATAGCTAGGGGGCCCAGCACTGAACCTTGATGTACTCCACTAGTCACTGCCTGCCATTCTGAAAAGGACCTGTTTATTCCTACTCTTTGCTTCCTGTCTGCCAACCGTTTGCTATCCATGTCAATACATTACTCCCAATATCATGTGGTTTAATTTTGCACACTAATCTCTTGTGTGGGACCTTGTCAAAAGCTTTTCGAAAGTCCAAATACACCACATCCACTGGTTCTCCCTTGTCCACTCTACTAGTTACATCCTCAGAAAATTCCAGAAGATTAGTCAAGAATGATTTCCCTTTCATAAATCCATGCTGACTTGGCTAGATCCTGTCACTGCTTTCCAAATGCGCTGCTATTACGTCTTTAATAATTGATTCCAACATTTTCCCCATTACCGATGTCAGATTAACCGATCTATCATTCCCTGTTTTCTCTCTCCCTCCTTTTTTTAAAAGTGGGGTTACATTAGCTACCCTCCAATCCATAGGAACTGATCCAGAGTCTATAGGATGTTGGAAAATGACCACCAATGCATCCACTATTTCTAGGGCAACTTCCTTACGTACTCTGGGATGCAGACTATCAGGCCCTGGGGATTTATCGTCCTTCAATCCCATCAATTTCTCCAAAACAATTTCCTGACTAATAAGGATGTCCTTCAGTTCCTCCTTCTCGCTAGACCCTCGGTCCCCTATTATTTCTGGAAGGTTATTTCTCAGTGTTCCTCAGTGAAGACAGAACCAAAGTATTTGTTTAATTCGTCTGCCATTTCTTTGCTACGCATTATAAATTCACCTGATTCTGACTGCAAGGCACCTACATTTCTAATCTTTTTCTCTTCACATATCTATAGAAGCTTTTTCAGTCAATTTTTATGTTCCCTGCAAGCTTACTCTCATACTCTATTTTCCCCCTCCTAATTAAACCTTTCGTCCTCCTTTGCTGAATTCTAAATTCCTCCCAGTCCTCTGGTTTGCTGCTTTTTCTGGCCAATTTATATGCCTCTTCCTTGGATTTAACACTATCCCTAATTTCCCTTGTTAGCCACTTATGAGCCACCTTCCGCATTTTATTTTTACGCTAAACAGGAATGTACAATTGTTGAAGTTCATCCATGTGATCTTTAAATGTCTGCCATTGCCTATCCACCATCAATCCTTTAAATATCATTCGCCAGTCTATCCTAGCCAATTCACGTCACATACCATCAAAGTTACCGTTCTTTTTCAGGACCCTAGTTTCTGAATTAACTGTGTCACTCTCCATCTTAATGAATAATTCTACCATATTATGGTCACTCTTCCCCAAGGGGCCTCGCACAACATGATTGCCAATTAGAAACATAGAAACATAGAAACATAGAAAATAGGTGCAGGAGTAGACCATTCGGCCCTTCGAGCCTGCACCACCATTCAATAAGATCATGGATGATCATTCCTTCAGTACCCCTTTCCTGCTTTCTCTCCATACTCCTTGATCCCCTTAACCGTAAGGGCCATATCTAACTCTGTCTTGAATTTATCCAGTGAACTGGCATCAACAACTGTCTGCGGTAGAGAATTCCACAGGTTAACAACTCTCTGAGTGAAGAAGCTTCTCCTCATCTCGGTCCTAAATTGCTTACCCCTTATCCTTAGACTGTGTCCCCTGGTTCTGGACTTCCCCAACATCGGGAACATTCTTCCCGCATCTATCCTGTCCAGTCCCGACAGAATCTTATATCTTTCTATGAGATCCCCTCTCATCCTTCTAAACTCCAGTGAATAAAGGCCCAGTCCATCCCTGGAATCAGTCTGGTGAACCTTCGCTGCACTCCCTCAATAACAAGAACGTCCTTCGTCAGACTAGGAGACCAAAACTGAACACAATGTTCCAGGTGAGGCCTCACCAAGGCCCTGTACAGCTGCATTAAGACCTCCCTGCTTCGATATTCAAATCCCCTAGCTATGAAGGCCAACATACCATTTGCCTCCTTTACCACCTGCTGCACCTGCGTGCCCACTTTCAGTGACTGATGGACCATGACACCCAGGTCTTGTTGCACCTCCCGTTTTCCTAGTCTGCAGCCATTCAGATAATATTCTGCCTTCGTGTTTTTGCCCCCAAAATGGATAACCTCACATTTATCCATGTTATACTGCATCTGCCATGTATTTGCCCAGTCATCTAACCTGTCCAAGTCACCCTGCAGCCTCTTAGCATCCTCCTCGCAGCTCACACCACCACCCAGTTTAGTGTCATCCACAAACTTGGAGATATTACACTCTATTCCTTCATCCAAATCGTTAATGTACATTGTCAAGAGCTGGGGTCCCAGCACTGAGCCCTGCGGCACCCCACTAGTCACTGCTTGCCATTCTGAAAAGGACACATTTATCCCGACTCTCTGCTTCCTGTCTGCCAACCAGTTCCCTATCCACGTCAGTATATTACCCCCAATACCATGTGCTTTGATGTTGCACACCAATCTCTTGTGCGGGACCTTGTCAAAAGCCTTTTGAAAGTCCAAATACACCACATCCACTGGTTCTCCCTTGTCCACTCTGCTAGTTACATCCTCAAAAAATTCCAGAAGATTCGTCAAGCATGATTTCCCTTTCATAAATCCATGCTGACTTGGACCGATCCTGTCACTGCTTTCCAAATGCGCTGCTATTTCATCCTTAATGATTGTTTCCAACATTTTCCCCACTACTGATGTCAGGCTAACCAGTCTATAATTACCCGTTTTCTGTCTCCCTCCTTTTTTAAAAAGTGGTGTTACATTAGCTACCCTCCAGTCCATAGGAACTGATCCAGAGTTGATAGACTGTTGGAAAATGATCACCAATGCATCTACTATTTCTATGGCCACTTCCTTGAGTACTCTGGGATGCAGACTATCAGGCCCCGGGGATTTATTGGCCTTCAATCCCATCAATTTCCCAAACACAATTTCCCACCTAATAAGGATATCCTTCAGTTCCTCCTTCTCACTAGACCTACTGTCCCCTCGTACATTCGGAAGGTTATTTGTGTCTTCCTTCGTGAAGACAGAACCGAAGTATTGGTTCAATTGGTCTGCCATTTCTTTGTTCCCCATTATAAATTCACCTGAATCCGACTGCAAGGGACCTACATTTGTCTTTACTAATCTTTTTCTCTTCACATATTTATAGAAGCTTTTGCAGTCAGTTTTTATATTCCCTGCAAGCTTCCTCTCATACTCTATTTCCCCCCTCCTAATTAAAACCTTAGTCCTCCTCTGTTGAATTCTAAATTTCTCCCAGTCCTCAGGTTTGTTGCTTTCTCTAGCCAATTTATATGCCTCTTCCTTGGCTTTAACACTATCCTTAATTTCCTTTGTTAGCCATGGTTGAACCACCTTCCCAGTTTTAATTTTACTCCAGACAGGGATAAACAATTGCTGAAGTTCATCCATGTGATCTTTAAATGTTTGCCATTGCCTGTCCACCGTCAACCCTTTGAGTATCCTTTGCCAGTCTATTCTAGCCAATTGACGCCTCATACCGTCGAACTTAACTTTTCTTAAATTCAGGACCCTAGTTTCCGAATTAACTGTCACTCTCCATCTTAATGAGGAATTCTACCATATTATGGTCACTTTTCCCCAAGGGGCCTCGTACAACAAGATTGCTAATTAGTCCCTTCTCATTACACATCACCCAGTCTAGGATGGCCAGCTCCCTGGTTGGTTCCTCGACATATTGGTCTCAAAAACCATCCTTAATACACTCCAGGAAATCTTCCTCCACCGCATTGCTACCAATTAGGTTAGCCCAATCAATATGTAGATTAAAGTCGCCCATGATTACTGCTGTACCTTTATTTGATGTTGTCCCCAACCTCACTACTACTATTTGGTGGTCTATACACAACTCCCACGAGCGTTTTCTTCCCTTTGGAATTCCGCAGCTCCACCCATACCGATTCCACATCATCCAGGCTAATGTCCTTCCTTACAATTGCATTGATTTATTCTTTAACCAGCAATGCCATCTCGCCTCCTTTTCCTTTCATTCTATCCTTCCTAAATGCTGAATACCCTTGGATGTTGAGTTCCCAGCCTTGGTCACCCTGGAGCCATGTCTCCATAATCCCAATTACATCATATCCGTTAACAGCTATCTGCGCAGTTAATTCATCCACCTTATTACGAATGCTCCTCGTATTGAGACACAGAGCCTTCAGGCTTGTTTTTTTAACATTATATATATTTGTATTGAAAGCCATGAGAAAAGTCACATGTATAATAGCATATGTTTTATACTTAAAGCATTAGAAACTAATTTTTGTGTCAAATTTAGGAACTCCATTTAGTAAAGCAAAAAATTAAATGTTTGCTGAATTCTTATAACCTTGTATTAAAGAAACATTTTAATGCTACATTAAAGAGACGTCATTCTCCTTTTCCTTAATTTATTTTTTCATTTTTATTTAATGATTATTTGCATTGTAGTACGTTAATTACTTAAGGCAAAGATTATAATGCATGGGGTTAAGGGAATCTGATTACATGAATAAAAAAGCTAATGGGTAAGAGTAAAAGGAAGTTTCTCAGAATGGCCTGGTAAGGCATTTGCCACATTTGCCACTACCCTCATGGGGTTGGGGGTAATATATTAGCATGGATAGAGTATTGGTTAACAAACAGAAAACAGAGAGTAGGGATAAATGGTTGGCAGGCTGTAACTAGTGGGGAGCTGCAAGGATCAATGCTTGGGCCTCAGCTATTTACATGACTTAGATGAAGGGATCGAGTGCAATATATCCAAGTTTGCTGACAATGCAAAGCTAGGTGGGAAAGTAAGGTGTGAGGAAGACATAAAGAGGCTGCAAAGGGATATAGACAAGTTAAGTAAGTGGACAATAAGGTGGCAGATAGAGTATAATGTGGGGAAATGTGAGATTATTCACTTTGGTAGGAAGAATAGAAAAACAGAATATTTTTTAAATGGTGAGAAATGTTGGTGTTTCCTGTCCTTGTACAGGAAACACAGAAAGTCAGCATGTAGGTACAGCAAGCAATTAGGAAATCTAATGGCATGTTGGCCTTTATTGCAAGGGTGTTGGATTACAAGAGTAAGGAAGTCATACTACAATTGTACAGGACTTTGGTGAGACCACACCTGAAGTACTGTGCACAGTTTTGGTCTCCTTACCTGAGAAAGGACATACATGCCTTAGAGGCGGTGCAACGAAGATTCACTAGATTGATCCCTGGGATGAGAGGGCTGTTCTATGAGGAGACATTGAGTAGATTGGGCCGATACTCTCTGGCGTTTAGAAGAATGAGAGGTAATCTCATTGAAGCATGTAAGATTCTGAGGGGGATTGACAGGGTAGATGCTGAGAGATTGGTTCCCCTGGCTGAAGAGTCTAGAACTTGGGGGCACAGTCTCAGGATAAGGGGTTGGCCATTTAAAATTGAGATGAAAGAAACTTCTTTACTCAGAGGGTTGTGAATCTTTGGAATTTTCTACCCCAAAGGGCTGTGGATGCGTTGAGTATAGTCAAGGCTGAAATTGTATGGCCTACTCCTGCTCCTAATTCTTATGTTCTTATGTAAGTAGCGCTCTGCTGAGATCTGATGTATAGAAATTTGGTGAAGGCACCAAATTGGGATGAAGATCGTGAAAATTTACAGAAGGTAATGCATAACTTAGAAGGATAGCAGATACATGGCATGTGCAGATCAGTGTGAATATATTTTGGAAGTAAGAATAAGGAAAGGAAATGTATCTTGAATAGTGATATTTTAAATAAAGGAGCAAAGATACCTTGGTGTGCAGTGTGACAGGTCATTAACGGCACGAGTTTAGATAGGTTAGGTCATAAAAAAGATGAATTGAATGCTTGGTTCTTGAGACATAGAATACACGCTCAAACAAGTAATATTAAACTTGTGCAGACCTTAATCAGGCTGTAGTTGGTAGCATTATGGACAGTTTTGGGCACCTGTTTATGGGAAAAATATAACTCAATGCAAAAGGTATAGAATTATTGAGATGTTACCAGGCATGACAGATTACAGTTATGAAAAGAGACTTGAGATGTTCGGGCTCTTTTCACTAGAGCTTAGAAGGTTAAGGAGTGTGAGCGCATCTTCAAGATTTTAAAAGATTATGATAAAGTAAATTGTGATAGAATTCTTTCCACTGGTTGGTGAGACAGTGCTGAGAGGGAAAAATGTAAGTGTGGTTAGAAAAAAATCTCTTTATGCAAAGGTTAATTGGAATATATACCTGTGTGCTACACTATTGAAGCAGAGTCAATAAACTCTTAAAAAGGAATTAGAAAATTGCTTGAAAAAAGGGAATATTAAAAGGTATAAAGTGCGAGCCGGAGAGTGGGATTGGACTAGATGGCTTGTGGAGAAAAACACTGTTATAGACTTAATGGGCCAAATTGGCTGTTTCCATACTGTACTCTCTTGACAGTCCTGTCCTGCACCAGCCCGGAGTTTGCAGTCAGCAGCAAACACACGGTTCCCGCTGTTCATTATGATTACAGTTGCCCACAGACATCTGATACAGCACAGCACCCTCGATAGGGGATTTGGGATCTGTGTGACTAGGGCAAGCAACGGTGTGACTCTTCAACCAATCAGATTGAAGAATCCTTACTGAGGTACGCAGAGACTAAACCATGAAGTGTAAATTAGAATATTTAATTCAATGTCAAATCATGTACAGAAAGCAAAATAAAGAGAGAGAAAGAAAGATAGGATTAAAAGTGTGAGATAAAAGACAGAAAGAAAAAGTAAAACATTTTGGGGTCGAAATTTGGTACCGCCACTTTTGAGGTGTCACTGCATGAGAGAAACTTTTCACGCTACAGATGTGGTCCTCAAATGCAGAATTCAGTGTTGACGCCTAAAGAATTGATAGCAGCATAAAATCATGGCGTTGCACACTTACCTGGATGCGTAAACTCAACATCTGGGAGTTAGGCAGAATTTGGAGCTGTGCCACAGACATTGTGGTGCCACCTGGATTCCATTGAGGCGTGACTGGGCGCCTCAACGCCTCGTGGGTATATTCACTTCCTATGCACTCACTCAGACCGTGAGAATGGCAGACCTTGTGGCAGCAGCTCGTCAGCGTGCCCACCGGTTCACGGACGCTGTACTGGATGCTCTCCTTGATGCCCTGAAGAGGCGTCGGCAGGTGCTGAGGACAGAGGCTGGGAGGAGACCACAACTCCAAACATAGCGAAGGCTATGGAGGGAAATAGCAGAGCAAGTGTCTGTCAGTGACACGGTGCCACGGACAGCAATGCAATGTCTGAAAAAGTCGAATGACCTAGTGAAGGTGAGTATCTTTAATTTCAAACTTCAACTTGCTATGCTCTGACCTCAATGTGCACTCACTGCTCAATGTAGTGTTTCCAAATCCATGCTCTAAGTGAGTGAGGCCACAGTCAAGGTTCCCATTTGCAGTCTCACGCACTGCAAGGGCCTATATGCGCTGTTAACCTTGCTGTTCGGCTCTGCAGACCCATCTCTTATGTTGTTGGCTCCTCAATCTTCATATGCGTCTCAAAGAAGGTAGTCTCCCCATTACTGTGAGGTCCTGGTACCCTAATTCAAGCATTGCCACAGCAAGTCCACGCCGCGAATGGTAGTTACATCGAGCTGTGAAGACTGTCATAGAGTAAAATGTAGTAAAGTATGTAAAGCACTTGATAGAAGTATCTAACTCCGACTTTCTGTTCAATGTTATAGTTGAAGCTCGCACACAACCGACGGAAGCAAATGCGGACTGGTGGAGGGGACCCAAGTGCTCACTCCATTGGAGGAATGGCTAGCTGCCCTGATGGGAATCCAAGGTGATGCGATGGCGGTGGATGCGGCCGATCCCCCTCGGGACAGTGACGGTATGCTGAGTTCCTTTGCAGCGACTGCAGGACACTTGACCCTGACAACATCAACATCCAGCTATTTCCATGATACTGGCATTCACGAATGCCTTTCCCACTCCTGGCCCTCTCCCCTGCAGGTAACCGCTCTTCTGTCTTTGTGCTTTCAGATGACCAGCCAGATCCACTGGGCCCTCCTCGGGTGCCTTCCACACGTGCAGATGATGGTGATGACCAAGACGATGAGGAGGAGCAGGAGCACAACACCTCCTTCGACATCACGCAGAAGGCTGCGCCATCGGAGAGTGGGGCCAGCAGCGCTGCTGACCAAGGGGTGGTGGAGGCAGAGGTGGGTGATGCTCCGGGACACAGTGACCTCCAGCGATGCAACGGGGAGGAGAAGTCTGGGGGTCAGCTCCCTGGTGGATGATTGCGCGTCTGAATGTTGTTCAGCAGCGCTCTGATGATGAGCCCGACCTAGAGGTTGTCACAAGACAATCTCTGCAGTTGCACAGCGATCTGCTGGGTGCACTAGCAAGGGTGCACAGAGTCTTGATGTACTAGCTGTGAGGATGGAGAATTCAACCGCAACTATTGCTCAAGCCTCTCAGCAGCCCGCCAAGCCCATCCTTGGTAGATACCAATGGATGCTGGATGCAAACAGTGACCATGGGGTCCCAGACATGGTGGCACGGGCTATGGCTGACGTTGCAGTGACCATTGAGCACCAGGCTGATACTATTGTAGGCATCCGTACTCAAATGCCATCAGTGCGTGGTGTCCTGAGTTAGCTCTCTGGTGTACTGCAGTCGCAGACACTCTTGATGTGGGGGCAAATCGATTCAACAGACGCACTGACCGCTGCCATTCGGTCGGGGGCACCATCAATTGAACGGGGATCTAACCTTGCCGACCCAGCACAGGAATCTGACCTCACCCGGATTTCTGCAGATGATAATGCTCTGCCCCGGGCGAGTATCACCCTGATGGACCAATTGGACCGTGATGTCGTTTCTCAGGACAACATCATTCTGCCTTCGCAGCTGCCGCTCTCTGCACCCCATCCACAACAGAATGCTTCCATGCATGCTGAGATTATGCAGTCCGCAGCAGGTCTACCAGGGCCTGAGCTGGTAGGGGACATCGGTGGTGGCTGGCGAGCTTTTTGGGGTGCGGGGGCTTGTGGCAGCCCCGACCTGCGAGAGCCCATCAGCGGCAGGTCGGGGCCATAAAAGGAACGATGAGCGTGGAGCGGCCATGACCACTGCAAGGTACAGCATGAGCTAGTGCAGGAGAGCGACGGCAGCGAAGAGGGACATCATCAAAGATCCAGGTCACTGATTGGAGCGTGGGTAGATACAGCAGGAGCGGCGAGGTCAGGGCGAAGGAGCGGCGAGAGATTGTAGAGGGACGTGATCGGGGCCCAGGAGAGACGAGGGCCCTGGGGCAACACGGGCCAGCCCACACTGCAATATGTGTGCGCACTAGGTCCATGCAGCAGAGCTGGTCTCCAGTCGTCTTGGTTAATCTTTTCCATTAGACCAAGACCTAGCTCTGTCAAGCCCGTGTGGTGGCTGGTGTGCAACGGCCACCACAAGTTAAAAAAATCCACGCACAGGCAACTTCCACCCTACACTATATAGTTCAGGACCTGGCATGTTAGGTCCTTCATTGAAACATCTATGAACTCATCCTTTTTTGGCATGGAAGCAAGTCATCCTCGCTTCGAGGGATTTGCCCATGATGATGATGTGTGGCTGTGGATCGAAATCAGCAACCGACTACCAGCCTTGCTGAAGGCCCTGACACCCCATTGAGGAAGAGCATTAGGTGTGGGAGGGGGAGAAGGTAAGGGGTGGGAAAGCCCTCTTTAAGACTAAGTAAAGACCTGTGGAAAGATGGCCACATATGCTGACCTTGTGAAGATATGAGCTTTTAAAACTAGTTATACTTGTATGACGCACCAAACAGAGATGCCTAGGTTGTTGCAATGTGAGCTCATGTAAATTGTTGCACTTGGATGAACAATGCAACAATTGTTTGGTACTCGCCAGAGATGGCTGCCTTGAACTGATGTCAATAGGTACACTTGGATGTCTATGAGAATGTTTGAAGGGGTTTTGTGGGTATGGTGATGTGTTGGCGATGAAGATGTTGTCCTGTGGATGTTTTCACCACACATGATTTATGTTTGTAATAAAGCAAGTTTGGATTGTTCACACGATGAGACACTGATTATTAAAGACGGAGGGCTGCAGGGTGTGTAACAATGTGTGGAGTTGATGCCCAGGTGTATAGACTGGCCATTCGTCACATCAAGCCTCATTCATTGGAATCGATGAGCGATGAGTCTCTGACGAGCAGCCCTTCCAGCCGCAGCAGTGCCATGCTGCCTCCTCCTTCGGTGAGGATCCTCGACTTCCTCATCATCGTCGTCCTGCTCCTAAGGTGGATCATCCATCCCTGGTGGTAATTGTTATGTATGAATAAAGAGTCTGACTGGATACTGTGAGCTCAAAGTAAAGTGTGACCTTAGTCTTTTATTGAAGGTCTCCAGAGTGCCTCTCCAGCCTGTGAGGCCTCCTTAAGTACCTGTGCTCCCAAGGGATTGTGGGATCCCTTGGGACTCCAGGGGATGAGCCCTCTGGTGGCTGTACAAGGTATATAAAGTTTACATATATATAACAACACTCCCCCGCAAAGTCAACAGTGTAACTATTTACAAGGTGAGTCGATCCGGGGCTTTTCTTTTCCTGGTTGATTGTCTCGGTGCAAATGCTGGTTTTGATGAATCATTTTTTGGGACGTCACTGGGCTTCTGTGCAGCTGGCCTTGCTGGGCTGCCTGGTGTGGTGAGTCCTGCTGGGCTGCTGAGGGTGATGGGTTTTGCTTCGTGGCCAACCGTGGTGTCGGTTGCCACTGGTGTGTATGTTGGGGGGGGTCAAAGAAGGTAGGGTCCAAAGTTGGTTGCTCAGGATTATCCGTGAATCTGAGTTTGATTTGGTCCAAGTATTTCCGATGAATGAGTCCATTTGAAAGTTTGACCTGAAACACCCTGCTCCCGTCTTTGGCCACAATAGTGCCGGGAAGCCACTTGGGACCTTGTCCATAATTCAATACAAATACAGGATCACCGATTTCAATTTCGCGTGACACATTTGCGCTATCATGGTATGCACTTTGTTGAAGCCGCCTGCTCTCTACCTGTTCATGTAGATCAGGGTGAACTAACGAGAGCCTTGTCTTAAGTGCCCTTTTCATGAGCAATTCAGCAGGTGGAATCCCAGTGAGCGAGTGGGGTCTCGTGTGGTAGATAAGCAGGACTCGGGATCGGCAAGTCTGCAGTGAGCCTTCAGTTACCCTCTGCAAACCCTGCTTGATAGTTTGTACTGCTCTTTCTGCCTGACCATTGGATGCTGGTTTGAACGGGGCAGATGTAACATGTTTAATCCTGTTACAGGGCATGAACTCTTTGAACTCGGCACTGGTACAGCATGGCCCGTTGTCACTCACATGGACATCAGGTAGTCCGTGCGTGGCAAACATGGCCCGCAGGCTTTCAGTGGTGGCAACGGACATGCTTGCCTTAATTATCTCACATTCAATCCATTTGGAGTACGCATCTACAACCACAAGGAACATTTTACCCAAAATCGGGCCTGCATCGTCGACATAGACCCTGGACCACGGTTTGCAGGGCCAAGACCATAAACTTAGTGGTGCCTCCCTGGGTGCATTGCTTAACTGCGAGCATGTGTTACATTTGTGCACGCAGAACTCTAAGTCCGCATCGATACCGGGCCACCACACGTGGGATCTGTCTATCGCTTTCATCATTACGATGCCTGGGTGGAGGTCACTGATGAAAGTGCCTCTGCCCTTCTTGGGGACCACTACCCGATTACCCCACAGAAGGCAATCTGCCTGAATAGACATTTCATCTTTGCGCCACTGGTATGGCTTTATCTCTTCCTGCATTTCCACTGGGACACTGGACCAGCTCCCGTGAAGACCCATTTTTTTTTACTAGGGACAGTAAAGGAACCTGGCTCGTCCAGGTTCTAATCTGTCGGGCTGTGATGGTGATTGCTCACTCTCGAATGCTTCCATAACCATGACTAAATCTGCGGGCTGTGCCATTTCTACCCCCGTGGTGGGCAACAGCAGCCTACTACGAGCATCGGCACAGTTTTCTGTGCTTGGCCTGTGGCGGATGGCGTAGTTGTGTGTGGACAACGTGAGCGCCCATCTCTGGATGCGGGCCGATGCATTCGTATTTATCCCCTTATTCTCGGAAAACAGGGATATTAGTGGCTTATAATCAGTTTACAATTCAAATTTTAGCCCAAACAGATATTGATGCATTTCCTTTACCTCATAGACACACGCTAACGTATCTTTTTCAATCATGCTGTAGGCTCTCTCAGCATTAAACAGACTTCTGAATGCATAAGCAACCGGTTGCACTTCCCAGAATCTAGCTTGTTGCAATACACACCCAACACCGTACGACGACGCATCGCATGCTAGTACCAAACGCTTACATGGATCATGCAACACAAGCAATTTGTTTGAGCATAACAATTTTCTAGCTTTTACAAAGGCATTTTCTTGGCTTTTGCCCCATACCCATTTGTCTCCTTTACGCAATAAGGCGTGCAGTGGTTCTAACAGTGTGCTGACACACTGTAAGAAGTTACCAAAGGAGTTCAGGAGTCTTAGAAACGACCGCAGCTCCGTCACGTTCTATGGCCTCAGTGTGTTCTCGATTGCCTCTGTCTTTGAATCGGTGGGCCTGATGCTGTCCACTGCGATTCTTCTCCCCAGGAACTCCACTTTAGGCGCCAGGAAAACGCACGTCGACGTTTTAACCTGAGCCCCACGTGGTTGAGTCGACTAAGAAACTCCTCCAGGTTCTGCAGATGCTCGACTATGTCCCGACCTGTAACCAAGTTGTCATCCTTGAAGACCACCGTGAGCGGGACTGACTTCAGTAAGCTTTCCATATTTCTCTGGAATATCGCCGTGGCTGATCGAATTCCAAACGGGCATCTGTTATAAACAAAAATACCTTTGTACGTGTTGATGCAGGTGAGGGCCTTCGATGATTCCTCCAGTTCCTGCGTCATGTGGCTTGAAGTCAGATCCAGCTTCGTGAATGTCTTTCCTCCCACCAACGTAGCAAAAAGGTCATCAGCCTTTGCTAGTGAGTATTGATCCTGAACGGAGAAATGATCGATAGTTACTTTGTAATCACCACAGATTCTGACGGTGCCATCTCCCTTGAGGACTGGACCAATCGGACTGGTCCACTCATTGAATTCAATCGGCGAAATGATGCTCTCTCTTGATCTCTACCCTTTCTCTTATCATGTACGGTACTGCTCTCTACTTGTGATGCATGAGTCGCGTCTCCGGAATTAGGTGGATCTGCACTTTTGCTCCTTGGAACTTCCCGATGCCTGGTTCGAACAGCCGAAGGGAACTTGTTTAAGACCTGGGCACACGGAGTGTCATCAGCGGACGAGAGCACTCAGACGTCATCCCAGTTCCAGTGTATCGTTCCCAGCCAGCTCCTGCCGAGCAGCGTGGGACCATCGCCTGGTACCACCCAGAATGGTAGCTTGTGCACTGCTCCATCGTAGGAGATCTTTACAGTAGCACTGCCGATTACAGGAATCAGTTCCTTTGTGTAAGTTCTCAATTTCATGCGAATGGGAGTCAAGACTGGCCTTGAGGCCTTGCAGCACCACAATTTTTCGAAAGTCTTTTTGCTCATAATGGACTGGCTTGTGCCTGTGTCCAGCTCCATTGACACCGGGAGTCCATTTAATTCAACCTTCAGCATTATCAGGGAACACTTTGTGGTAAATGTGCGCACCCCATATACCTCTGCCTCCTCGGTCTGAGGCTCTGGTTCGTCATGATCTGCCATGGATCTGTCCTCCTCTGCAACATGGTGGTTTGCAGGATTAATAGGGTTTGCAGTTCGCCTGCACATACGTTGGAGGTGTCCCATTGTTCCACAGCCCTTACAAACGTACACTTTGAAGCGGCATGAATGGAAACGATGATCACCCCCGCAGCACCAACAACGTGTTATTGGCCTTGCATTCATCACCCTTGATGGTGGACTCACATCTGCGGACATGCAGCTGCAGGCAAGTGGAGCCTGCCCTGTACATTGCGATTTGAAAACAACATCACTTTGTTCATAGTACTAGTAGCAGCACTCGTGTGCTGAGAGATTTGCTTAGTATTGTCACTGGTGGCAATGAACGCCTGGGCTATCACTATGGCCTTACTCAAGGTTGGGGTCTCTACAGTCAAAAGGTTGTGAAGTATCACTTCATGGTCAACGCCAAGTAAGAAAAAGTCTCTGAGCATGTGCTCCAAACGTCCTTCAAATTCGCAATGTCCTACAAGGCGTCTTAGTTCGGCGACATAACTTGCCACTTCCTGGCATTCAGACCTTTTGCAGGTGTAGAACCTGTACCTCGCCATCAGAATGCTTTCCTTTGGGTTCAGATGCTCCCGGACCAGTGTGCACAAATCATCATACGATTTCTCTGTGGGTTTCGCTGAAGCAAGCAGATTTTTCATGAGGCCATACGTTGGTGCCCCACAGACGGTGAGGAGAATCGCCCTTCGTTTGGCAGCATTCGCTTCTCCTTCCAGCTCGTTGGCCACGAAATATTGGTCGAGCCGCCCCACGAAGGTTTCCCAATTATCTCCCTCCGAGGATTTCTCCAGGATGCCCATTGTTCTCTGCATTGTTGGATTTGTCATCTGTATCCCATCGCCAGTTGTTATGTATGAATAAAGAGCCTGACTGGATACTGTGAGCTCAAAGTAAAGTGTGACCTTAGTCTTTTATTGCTGGTCTCCAGAGTGCCTCTCCAACCTGTGAGGCCTCCTTAAGTACCTGTGCTCCCAAGGGATTGTGGGACCCCATGGGACTCCAGTGGATGAGCCCTCTGGTGGCTGTACAAGGCATATACAAGTTTACATATATAACAGTAATGGCTGGCCCCTCTTAAGTGCCGATGTCAGCTGCCAAGTTGTGCAGCATACAGCAGGTAACAATGATCGTGGAGACTCCTAGCAGATGAGTACTGGAATGCCCTTCCAAAGCGATCAAGGCAGCGGAAATGCTGCTTCAGAACCCCGATAGTTTGCTCGATAATGGTCCGGGTTGTGGTATGGCTGGTGTTGTAGCGCTGCTCGGCAGGAGTGGTGGGATTGCAGAGGGGTGTGATCAGCCAGGGGGCCACACCATATCCTTTGTTGCCCAGGAGCCAGCCACGGCTTTCATGTGGTGGCTTGAAGAGTCATGGCGCAGTGGCCTCCCGCAGGATGAAGGCATCGTGGCAGCTGCCAGGATATCAGGCATTGACAGCGAGGATCATCTGTCTGTGATCACAGACCAGCTGTACGTTGAGGGAGTGCAATTTCTTGCGATTCCGAAATATCTCTCCATTGTGGGGCGGAGCCCTCAATGCCACATGCGTACAATCAATTGCTCCTTAAACCCAGAGGAAGGCCGCTAGCCTGGCAAAGGCACCGGTGCGCTCATCCTGGTCTTCCCTGGACATGCTGAACTTGATGTAATCCATTAGTTTGCCGTAAAGAGCATCGTTCACCTGGCGAATGCAACAATGTACTGTAAACTGCGAAATGTTGCATATTTCGGCAACAGGAGATTGGAAGGTGTCGGTAGCACAGAAACTGAGTGCTCCTGTCACTTTCACTGCCACTGACAGCAAGGTCCTGGTACCGATGTCAGCTGCCAGGTATGTTTGCAGGAGGCTGCAAAGCTCCATGCCCACCTCCTTGTGGAACCTCAGCCTTCTTAAGCAATGCACCTCGGACATCTCAAGATAAGAGTAATGCGCGCAGTAAACCCTGCATGTGTACCGGCTTCTGCCCCACCGTCTGGGGCCTCTCCTCTGGGGAGGATCCACATTTGTCATTAGCTGTCTCTGCAGCCGGCACCTTTCAAGTCGGTGCCGCAGGACAACGTGGTGTGCCATCACTGCCCCCATCACTTGGCACAGGTCACAGCGAGATAGAGATTGCAAATTTATCCGATATGGGAGCTGTTATGTATGTAATAACTTGATAGACTGAATACTGTAAACTAACACAGGCACAAACCTGGCAATGCTTTATTAGGGCCCAAAGTGATTACATTACATGATGGCTTGCCTTTTATACCTGGGCCGCACACATGTGCGTACAGCCCAATGGCCTCTGACAGTCACGTCACCTGGTGGCTCGTAACCCTATGTATACATACATGACAATATCCCCCTTTAAGATATTAGTAACAGCCTTTTTACAAATTGAGACGCTCCGGGACTTTCTGCTCCCATCTCAGTTCAACTCCAGCCTTGGGTGAACATTCTGAGTCTGTTATGACTGGGGGCTGGGCAGCCGATCTGATGGGAGTGACAAAGGCCATGTCAGGGATTGAAAGTCCAAATTCATTATGACAGTGGAGTCCTCTGATGACTGAGGGTAGGTTGGTTGGTCACTGATTGTGTCTTCCTCAGACTGTTCCGGTTCATCCGTGTGCCGCAACTTTATCTGTTTCCTGCATGTTTGCCCATTCTTGAGCTTGATGATAAACACTCTGTTACCCTCCTTGGCCGTAACAGTACCGACAATCCACTTGGGACCTTGACCATAATTTAGTACATACACAGGATCGTTAACAGAAATGTCACGGGGCACGGCATTGCGATCATGATACCATTGCTGACTTTGACGTCCGTATTCAACATGATCGTTCAAGTCAGGGTGGACAAGAAAGAGCCTGGTCTTGAGACCTCTCTTCATCAATAGTTCAGCAGGGGAGACCCCAGTAAGCGTGTGGGGTCTTATCCTATAACTAAGCAATATGCGTGACAAGCGAGTCTGCAGTGAACCTTGAGATACACGTTTCGTAGTCTGCTTGATGGTTTGGACAGCACGCTCTGCTTGACCATTAGATGCAGGTTTGAATGGTGCTGACTTCATATGTTTGATACCATTGAGTTTCATGAACTCTTGAAACTCCAGACTAGTGAAGCAAGGTCCGTTGTCGCTTACAACAATGTTGGGCAGACCATGAGTGACAAACATGACACGAAGGCTCTCAATGGTAGCTGTGGATGTATTGGATGACATGATTATACACTCTATCCATTTGGAATTTGCATCCACCACAACTAAAAACATCTTTTCCAGGAAGGGACCTGCAAAGTCGATGTGGATCCTGGACCATGGTTTAGATGGCCACAACCACAGACTCAGCGGCGATTCCGCTGGTGCTTTACTTAGCTGCATGCAAGTGTTGCAATGATGCACACATGATTCAAGATCAGAGCTAATTCCTTGCATGAGACCTGACAATGGCTTTCATCATGACAATACCGGGATGAGTGCTATGTAGGTCATGTACAAATTTCTCTCTGCCTTTCTTGGGCATAACAACACGATTACCCCACAGTAATCAATGGATGGATAGTTTGTTTTTGCGACGGTTGTATGGTTTGGTCTCATCACCCATTTGCTTGGGTATGGCAGACCAATCACCACTAAGGATACAATGTTTCACAACCGATAATATCGGGTCTTGGCTGGTCCAGGTCTTAATTTGTTGAGCCGTGACAGTGGTTCCTTCACTTTCAAAACCATTCATGACTAACAGTAGGTTTGCAGGTTGTGGCATCTCCACCTCTGGTCTGGGCAATGGCAGATGGCTCAGTGCATCGCCACAATTCTCGGTGCCAGGTCTATGGTGAATGGCATAATCATAGGCAGATAATGCCAGCGCCCACTTCTGGATGCGGGACGATGCATTGATATTGATACCTTTGTTTTCCTAAAACAATGAAATGAGTGGCTGGTGATCAGTTTCCAGTTCAAACCGAAGACCAAACAGGTACTGATGCATCTTTTTAACCCCATACACACAAGCTAATGCTTCTTTTTCTACCATGCTGTAGGCTCTTTCTGCCTTTGACAAACTTTTAGAAGCATACGCAACAGGTCGTAGTTTACCCGACTCAGCTTGTTGTTGCACACAACCAACTCCATATGATGAAGAATCACAGGCCAATACTAGATGCTTATACGGATCAGAATATACCAGCAGCTTGTTAGAGCAAAGCAGATTAGTAGCTTTCTTAAAAGCTCTATCTTGAGACGCACCCCAAACCCAGTTGTCGCCTTTTCTTAGCAGCATGTGCAGTGGCTCTAATAAAGTGCACAATCTAGGTAGGAAATTACCGAAGTTGTTGAGTAGACTAAGGAACAGCTCTGTCACATTCTGAGGCATTTTTGGTGACCTTGGTTTTCGAGTCCATAGGCCTGATGCCGTCTGCAGCAATTTTCCTCCTCAGGAATTTGACTTCCGGTGCCATGAAGACGCACTTCGAACGTTTCAGTCTGAGTCCCACTTTGTACAGACATTGTAGAACCTCTTCCAGGTTGTTCAGATGTTCGGCGGTGTCACGACCTGTGACCAGGATGTCATCTTGGAACACGACGGTTCTAGGGACAGACTTCAGTAGACTCTCCATGTTCCTCTGAAATATGGCTGCAGCCGAGCGAATTCCAAAAAGACACCTGTTATAGATAAACAGTCCTTTATGAGTGTCGATGCATGACCAGCTCCTGTGTCATGTAGGCTGACATCAGATCCAGTTTAGTGAACAACATCCCCCCGGCTAGCGTTGCAAACAGGTCATCAGCTTTCAGTAACGCGTATTGATCCTGTTTCAAAACTCGGTTGATCGTAACCTTGTAGTCTCCACAAATCCTGACAGTACCATCACTTTTCAACACAGGAACAATGGGGCTGGCCCATTCATTAAATTTCACCGGTGATATGACTCCCTTCACGCTGGAATCTGTCCAGTTCGATTTCGACCTTCTCCCTCATTATGTACAGAACCGCCCGAGCTTTATGATGGACGGGTCTTGCATCCGAGTCCAATTGGATCTGCACCTTGGCTCCCGTGAATTTACCGATGCCTGGTTCAAACAGCGAGGGGAACCTGCTCAACACTTGAGCACATGGAGTATCATCCGATGACGACAACGCTTTGATATTGTTCCAATTCCATTTGATTTTTTCTAGCCAATTCCTGCTGAACAGCGTTGAACCATTGCCTGGAACAATCCATAACGGTAAATCATGAACTGCACCATCATACAACACCTTGACTACTGCACTGCCAATCACCGTTATGAGTTCTTTAGTGTATGTACGCAACTTGGCATTGACTGGACTCAGCTTAGGCCTCACAGCCTTAGTATCCCACAGCTTGTCGAATGTCCTCTGGCTCATTATTGCACCCGTGTCCAATTCCATCGGTACCGGCACCCCGTTAAGTTTCACATTAATCATTATCGGTTGGCTCTTCGTTAGAAACATAGAAACATAGAAAATAGGTGCAGGAGTAGGCCATTTGGCCCTTTGAGCCTGCACCATCATTCAATATGATCATGGCTGATCATGCAACTTCAGTACCCCATTCCTGCTTTCTCTCCATACCCCTTGATCCCTTTAGCCGTAAGGGCCACATCTAACTCCCTTTTGAATATATCTAACGAACTGGCCTCAACAACTTTCTGTGGTAGAGAATTCCTCAGGTTCACAATTCTCTGAGTGAAGAAATTTCTCCTCATCTCGGTCCTAAAAGCCTTACCCCTTATCCTTAGACTGTGACCCCTGGTTCTGGACTTCCCCAACATCGGGAAATTTCTTCCTGCATGTAACCTGTCCAATCCTGTCAGAATTTTAAATGTTTCTATAAGATCCCCTCTCATTCTTGTAAATTCCAGTGAATATAAGCCTAGTCGATTGCATCTTTCTTCATATGTCAGTCCTGCCAACCCGGGAATCAGTCTGATAAACCTTCCCTGCACTCCCTCAATAACAAGAATGTCCTTCCTCAGATTAGGAGGCCAAAACTGTGCACAATATTCAAGGTGTTGCCTCACCAAGGCCCTATACAACTGCAGCAAGACTGCCCTGCTCCTATACTCAAATCCTCTTGCTATGAAGGCCAACATGCCATTAATGAATACAGTCCATACACTTCTTCCTCTGGTATCTCAGATTGCATATCCGGATCCGAGCTATACTGGGCATCATCCTCCACGTGATGTGTCACAGCATGCTTGCTCAGTTGCGGACACATGCGCTAGAGATGCCCCCATCTCAAACAGCCTTTACAAATCTACTGTTTAAACCGACACTGATGAGGCCGATGATTGCCCCCACAATGCCAACATGGTGAAATCAGATTAATTCCAGTTGGCGAACTTTGAGCAGCCACAGGTTTCGCATACGCAGTCAAGTAGGCCCTGGCATATGCAGCTCTGCCAAACGATGATACAATCTTGTTTACAGTACTTGCCGAGTTCCAATTTTCCGATGATATCTGCTTTAAGTGTTTGTCCGTCGTCATGCATGCCTGGGCAATCGTGATGGCCTTGCTCAAGTCCAATGTTTCCGCCACCAGTAGGCCATGCAGGATCACCTCGTGGTTGATGCCGATTACAAAGAAGTCCCGCAGCATGTCTCCCAATGCATTTTTGAACTTACATGGTCCAGCTAGACGTCTTAGGTCGGCAATGAATTCCAACACATCCTGGCCCTCAGAACGAACGTGCTTGTAGAATCAATATCGTGAGATAATGATGCCTTCTTCTGGTTTGAGATGGTCACGTACCAGAGCACACAATTCCTCATAGTCCTTGCCCGTTGGACTTGCAGGCGAGAGAAGATTCTTTATGAGTCCATAGATTTTTGGACCGCAAACCGTGAGGAAGATTGCCCTGCGCCTAACTGTGTCAGTGGGTTTCTCCATTTTGTTTGCCACGAAGTACTGGCCCAGACGCGCTACAAAATCTGTCCAGTCCTCTCCCTCCACAAATCTCTCCAGAATTCCAATTGTGCTCATTTTTGCATGCAACGGTCCTTAAGTTACCTCATCGCCAAATGTTATGTATGTAATAACTCAATAGACTGAATACTGTAAACTAACAAAGGTACAAACCTGGCTCTGCTTTATTATTTACCCAAAGTGATTACATTACATGATGGCTTGCCTTTTATACCTGGGCTGCACACACGTGCGTACAGCCCAATGGCCTCCGACAGTCACGCCACCTGGTGGTTAGTAACTGCAAGCATACATACATGACAGGAGCCAATGTGTCCCAGATACTAGTAGTCAATCTGATCAGTACGACGCCAACACCGTACTCTCTGTGTGAGTATTAAACTGACCGAGACCTCTGAGCCCCGCTGTAACTCTCTTTAAAAAGCGCCCTGGATTAGTTTCTTCACCTTTTCAGGTGTCATGGACGCCAGCCATTAAGTGAGGCAGCAAAATGTGGCGAGAAAGGCGCCAAGGAGGCATTGCACGTGTACTTACGTCATGATATCAATGGCATTAGCCTGTGGTACGTTACGTTTTAACGCCCTTAAAAAATTACCACCGAATATCGCGTCAGGCGTGAACAGCACCGAGCGCCACTCCCAAACGCCTAACTCCCAGTTAACACCTAACACTGGCATTATCAGCAGGCATTAGCAACTGAATTTTGACCCATTTAATTAAAAATTTTTGAAAAATCTCCAACAAGAATTAAAATCTGAAGGAATGAGACTGCACACCTGTAAAACTTAATTTTCAGTGCCAAAGAGGTTGTTTGGCACTAATTAAGACTTATCACAATGTAAAAAATTCACTTAGACTGGAATGGACAAGCCCCAACTTTTTGCGGTGTGTTTATTGGGTAAGTACGCCAACTTCACGCCCTTCATGTGTTTGAATGTCTAATCTCTCGGTGAGATATTGGTGTAGCGAAGTTTCTAAATGAGCAGGGCAACTCATACAGCAACTTCCTGATTTCTGCGTTTAACTGCTCATGTGCAGAAGCTGGAAGTGGGTGTCTAATTTACTCTTTAATAATGGTGAGCGCTGATAGCCACAGCGTTATTCCTGCCGCAAAATCAAGGCCATCATATCCTCAGGATAGCGCTACTTTTCTGTGGCTTGAAACTGTGAAACTGGTCTGAAATTGGCAAAAAAAAAATAAAATGAACATATAATTTCAGAAAGGTTTAATTCATGATCTGAAAACAATGTCCCTTTTTTCCAGTCGACCTCCTTGGCAGTTGTGGGTTAGTTTCATAAATTTAGAATTCAGCCAAGCAGCATTTTCTGTGTACTCTGGCTGGTGTTTTGAGAGGTTGTCAGGAAATAAATTATTAGAATGAAATTTAAGTAACGTTTAAACAAAAAATTGGAAAACAATGGTCTACAGGGCTGTAGTAGTACCTGCCCTCCTGTATGGCTCAGAGACATGGACCATGTACAGTAGACACCGCACGTCGCTGGAGAAATACCACCAACGATGTCTCCGCAAGATCCTACAAATCCCCTGGGAGGACAGACGCACCAACATTAGCGTCCTCGACCAGGCCAACATCCCCAGCATTGAAGCACTGACCACACTTGATCAGCTCCGCTGGGCAGACCACATAGTTTTCATGTCAGACACGAGACTCCCAAAGCAAGCGCTCTACTCGGAACTCATTCACGGCAAACGAGCCAAAGGTGGGCAGCGGAAACGTTACAAGGACACCCTCAAAGCCTCCCTGATAAAGTGCAACATCCCCACCTCCACCTGGGAGTCCCTGGCCAAAGGCTGCCCTAAGTGGAGGAAGTACATCCGGGAGGGTGTTGAGCACCTCGAGTCTCATTGCTGAGAGCATGCAGAAATCAAGCGCAGGCAGCGGAAAGAGCATGTGGTAAACCAGTCCTACCCACCCCTTCCCTCAATGACTATCTGTCCCACCTGTGACAGAGACTGTGGTTCTCGTATTGGACTGTTCAGCCACCAAAGAACTCATGTTAAGAGTGGAAGCAAGTCTTGCTCGATTCCGAGGGACAGCCTATGATGATGATGAGTGTACTTTGGTCTCTTACATAACAATATGTAAGTGCACTTCTCTTAATTCATAACTGCTTAATTCAAATTATCTCAATTAATTTTTAGCACTAAATTCCCACTTTGCCATGTTATGTGCATTGTTTAAGTCAAATTATTGGATAATTCATTTTTTTAGTGTAAAGAATGACTTTCAATTATCTGGATTATTAGAGACATATTTTTGAACACTTCACTATCCACTATTTTAACAGATGCATTTACCCATTTAAAAAAATGAATTTATGTTTCCATTAAAATATGACAAACGATAGCATATGAACATGCTAACTTCTAGCCTCAAATTATTAGCCACACAAATGTGTTTCTTTTATCTGTCCATCCTTACAAAACTGTTATTTTTAATGTGTAGGGAATGCCGATTCTTGCTTGAGTGACAGTTTTGCTTTCTTTCTTATGTACTGATACCAGCCTCTGGCAGAAGTTTGGAAACTATTAATCACTGATCTTTTTGTGCACTTCAAAAATTACAGTTTTCTTTCCCATTTATGTATTCTGAGGCTTTATTTTACAGGGCTCATGAATTGCAATTTTATAATTACTATAATTTAATTTTTAGTTTAATTCATTAGATATATTCTGAGTTTTAAATCAAACTGTCCGAAGCTATCTAGGTTTTCTATAATTAGTGTCTTAGAGCCATGCAGAGAGAGAAAAGGGGAGGCAGGAAATGTGGGAGATAACCAGAAAGACAAAAGAAGGAGATAACTAATCATAAGAACATAAGAAATAAGAGCAAGAGTAGACCATAGGACCCATCTAGTCTGCTCCACCATTGCATATTATGGCTGAACTTGTACATCAACTCCACTTCCCGCCCTATCCTCATATCCCTTGAATCCTATAGAGCCCAAAAATCTATCAATCTCAGACTTGAATATACTACTCGGCAATGACTTTAAGTTCCTCACTCTCATCAACCCCTTAGTTCCCCACAATTGCTGGTATGTTCTTCGTGTCTTCTACTGTGGAGACAGACACAAAATATTTTTTAAACGTTTACTTTCACTAATCTCTTCCTTTTTACTTACTTGTAAAAGCTCTTCCAATCTTGTCCTGTCCATAAAAGGCAGAACCAATCCCATCTGGCCAATTACCACCGCATCAGTCCACTCTCACTCATCAACAAAGTGATGGAAGGTGTTGTCGACAGTGCTTTCAAGCGGCACTTACTCTTCAATAATCCTGCTCACCAATGGTCAATAAGGTTCTGCCCGGACCACCCTGCTCTAGATCTCATTACAGCCTTGGTCCAAACATGGACAAAAGAGCTGAATTCCACTGGTGAGGTGAGAGTGACTGCCCCCGACATCAAGGCAGCATTTGACCGAGTATGGCACCAAGGAGCTCTAGTAAAATTGAAGTCAATGGGAATAAGGTGGAAAATTCTCCACTGGCTGGAGTCATACCTAGCACAAAGGAAGATGGTTGTGGTTGTTGGAGGTCAATCATCTCAGCTCCAGGACATTTATGAAGGAGTTCCTCAGGGCAATGTCCTCGGCTCAACCATCTTCAGCTGCTTCGTCAATGACCTTCCCTCCATCATAAGGTCAGAAGTGGGGATATTGGCTGTTGATTGCACAGTTCCATTCACAACTCCTCAGATAATGAAGAATTCTACGCCTGCATGCAGCAAGACCTGGATGACATTCAGGCTTGAACTAATAAGTGGCAAGTAATATTCGCACCACACAAGTGCCAGGCAATGACTATCTCCAACAAGCAAAAGTATACCCACCACTCCTTGCCATTCAATGGCATTACCATCGCCGAATCCCCCTCCATCAAAATCCTGGGAGTTACTATTGACCAGAAACTTGACTGGTCCAGCCACATAAATACTGTGGCAACAAGAGCAGGTCAGAAGCTGGATATTCTGCGACGAGTGTCTCACCTCCTGACTTAAGAAGTTCGACAGTATCCAAGACAAAGCAGTCGCTTGATTGGCACTCCATCCACCACCTTAAACATTCACTCCCTCCATCACCAGCGCACATGGTTGCATACCATGTGTACCATTTACTGCAGCCAAGGCTTCTTTGACAGCACTTCTCAAACCCACGACCTCTACCACCCAGGACAAGGGCAGTAGGCACATGGGAACACCATCACTTCCAAGATCCCCTCCAAGTCACACACCATCCTGACTTGGAAATATATCGCTGTTCCTTCATAGTCGCTGGGTCAAAATCCTGGAACTTCCTCCCTAACAGCATTACGGGAGTACCTTCACCACGCAGACTGTAGCGGTTCAAGAAGATGACTCAACATCACCTTCTCAAAGGCAATTAGGGATGGGAAATCAATGCTGGCCTTTCCAGTGACGCCCACATCCCATGAACGAATAAAATAAATTATGAATTTTTTTTTAAATGTTTGTCATATCTTTTAATTTACTTTCCCAATCAACCTCAGCCAACTCAACCCTCATGCCTCCATAATTGGCTTCATTTAAATTTAGGATCCTAGTTTCAGACTGAACCACATCACTCTCAAACTTAATATGAAATTCTATCATATTATGATCACTCTTCCCCAGAGGATCCTTTATGATAAGATTAATAATTAACCCTGTCTAATAGAACAATACTAAATCTAAAATAATCTGTTCCCTTGTTAATTCCTTGACATAATGGCCCAGAAATTGCAATCGAAGGCCTCTGACCTGAAAAAATTCTACGAATCTACCTGGTGGTTCTGGAGGTTAGGAGACTTCTGGTCCTGGCCCTCTATGCAAAGGCCTTTGTAGACGCACACACATCCCAGGATCGTAAGGGTTTCGTATACATCAATGGGATCACGTGGGAGGCTTAACCTATCAAAGTAGCGGGATCCTCATTCATACTGATGGTGATTTCATATCTACGGAATCATCATAAATATGAATGGCAATACCCCCAAAAACACAGAAACACAGAAAATAACTTAAAAATATATCACATATTTGAAATGAATAAAAATTGAATTGAATTAAATAATTAAAATTAAAATTTAATTTTTTGAAAATAAATTTACAAACTTTAAAGGGTCTAAAATAAACTTACCTTATTTAACAGGATTTTAAATGTTTAAATTAGTCTTTAAAACATATTTTTCTGTACTTCAAAAGCCTTACACTGATAAAAGCAGGTCTTATGCCTGCTTTTTTCAGTTGTAAGAATTTGAAGGACATTTGCTGGGCAGCAGTTGGGCAAATAGCTCAATTGGCCCTTTAGTTTCGCATGCATGTGATCTGTCAACAGAATTTTTGACAGATCGCAAGTGCCGGTTTAGGCACATGTATGTCTAAACCCGGAACTTGCGGAGATCCCACGGGTGTTTGCGCACCTCGTACATACCCATGGAGAACGCTATTTCAGGCCCATTGTTCGAGAAAAATGTCTCAAATGCATTTCACGAACTGGTCCTTCAAGCTATTTTTATCAATTTGGTTGGCCCAGTATACATGAAACATAGAAACATAGTAAATAGGTGCAGGATTAGGCCATCCGGCCCTTCGAGCCTGCACCACCATTCAATATGATCATGGCTGATCATGCAACTTTAGTAACCCATTCCTGCTTTCTCTCCATACCCCTTGATGCCTTTAGCCATAAGGGCCACATCTAACTCCCTTTTGAATATATCTAACGAACTGGCCTCAACAACTTTCTGTGGTAGAGAATTCCACATTCTCACAACTCTCTGAGTGAACAAGTTTCTCCTCATCTCAGTCCTAAATGGCTTACCCCTTATCCTTAGACTGCGTCCCCTGTTCTGGACTTTCCCAACATCGGGAACATTCTTCCTGCATCTAACCTCTCCAATCCCATCAGAATTTTATATGTTTCTATGAGATCTCATGGTATGTTGCCTCCCTGGAGCAAGGGTAAAGGATGTCTCGGAGCGGGTGCAGGACATTCTAAAAAGGGAGGGAAAACAGCCAGTTGTCGTGGTGCACATTGGTACCAATGATATAGGTAAAAAAAAGGGATGAGGTCCTACGAGACGAATTTAAGGAGCTAGGAGCTAAATTAAAAAGTAGGACCTCAAAAGTAGTCATCTCGGGATTGCTACCAGTGCCACATGCTAGTCAGAGTAGGAATCGCAGGATAGCGCAGATGAATACATGGCTTGAGCAGTGGTGCAGCAGGGAGGGATTCAAATTCCTGGGGCATTGGAACCGGTTCTGGGGGAGGTGGGACCAGCACAAACTGGACGGTCTGCACCTGGGCAGGACCGGAAACAATGTCCTAGGGGGAGTGTTTGCTAGTGCTGTTGGGGGGGAGTTAAACTAATATGGCAGGGGGATGGGAACCAATGCAGGGAGACAGAGGGAAACAAAATGGGGACAGAAGCAAAGGACAGAAAGGAGATGAGTAAAAGTGGAGGGCAGAGAAACCCATGGCAAGAAACAAAATGGGCCAATGTACAGCAAAATTCTAAAGGGTCAAAGTATAATAAAAAAGCAAGCCTGAAAGCTCGGTGCCTCAATGCGAGGAGTATTCGGAACCCAGGAGAGGGCTCTGAGCTAGTTAGAGTGGGTGAGAGCGCAGATGAAAAGGACCCCAAGAAAGAATGCAAAAGGCAGGAGGCAACAGAGCAGAGTAGCACTGGGGTAAGTGTAAACCATAAGGTGATAGGAAGGGACAATATGTATGAAGATAAAGGGGCTGCAGGAGGGGTCAAAACTAAAAATCATGGTTTAAAAGCTAGTATTAAAAGACTCGACCTAAACGCACGCAGCATTCGAAATAAAGTAAATGAGTTGACGGCACAAATCATTACAAATGGGTATGATTTGGTGGCCATTACAGAAACGTGGTTGCAGGGTGGCCAAGACTGGGAATTAAACATACAGGGGTATCTGACAATTCGGAAGGATAGACAAGAAGGGAAAGGAGGTGAGGTAGCTCTGTTAATAAAGGATGATATCAGGGCAGTTGTGAGAGATGATATTGGCTCGAATGAACAAAATGTTGAATCATTGTGGGTGGAGATTAGAGATAGTAAGGGGAAAAAGTCACTGGTGGGCGTAGTTTATAGGCCCCCAAATAATAACTTCACAGTGGGGCGGACAATAATCAAGGGAATAATAGAGGCATGTGAAAAAGGAATGGCAGTAATCATGGGGGATTTTAACCTACATATCGATTGGTCAAATCAAATCGCACGGGGTAGCTTGGAGGAGGAATTCATAGAATGCATACGGGATTGTTTCTTGGAACAGTATGTTACAGAACCTACAAGGGAGCAAGCTATCTTAGATCTGGTCCTGTGTAATGAGACAGGAATAATAAACGATCTCCTCGTAAAAGATCCTCTCGGAATGAGTGATCACAGTATGGTTGAATTTGTAATACAGATTGAGGGTGAGGAAGTAGTGTCTCAAACGAGCATACTATGCTTAAACAAAGGGGACTACAGTGGGATGAGGGCAGAGTTAGCTAAAGTAGACTGGGAACACAGACTAAACGGTGGCACAATTGAGGAACTCTTTCATAGTGCACAACAAAAATATATTCCAGTGAAAAAGAAGGGCGGTAAGAGAAGGGATAACCAGCCGTGGATAACCAAGGAAATAAAGGAGAGTATCAAATTAAAAACCAATGCGTATAAGGTGGCCAAGGTTAGTGGGAAACTAGAAGATTGGGAAAATTTTAAACGACAGCAAAGTATGACTAAGAAAGCAATAAAGAAAGGAAAGATAGATTACGACAGTAAACTTGCGCAAAACATAAAAACAGATAATAAAAGCTTTTACCGATATATAAAAAGGAAAAGTGTGACTAAAGTAAATGTTGGTCCCTTAGAAGATGAGAAGGGGGATTTAGTAATGGGAAATGTGGAAATGGCTGAGCCCTTAAACAATTATTTTGCTTCGGTCTTCACAGTGGAAGACACAAAAACCATGCCAAAAATTTCTGGTCACGGGAATGTGGGAAGGGAGGTCCTTGAGACTATCACTATCACTAGGGAGGTAGTGCTGGACAGGCTAATGGGACTCAAGGTAGACAAGTCCCCTGGTCCTGATGAAATGCATCCCAGGGTATTAAAAGGGATGGCAGAAGTTATAGCAGATGCATTGGTTATAATCTACCAACATTCTCTGGACTCTGGGGAGGTACCAGTGGATTGGAAAGCAGCTAATGTAACGCCTCTGTTTAAAAAAGGGGGTCGACAAAAGGCAGGTAACTATAGGCCGGTTAGTTTAACATCTGTAGTGGGGAAAATGCTTGAAGCTATCATTAAGGAAGAAATAGCAGGACATCTAGATAGGAATAGTGCAATCAAGCAGATGCAACATGGATTCATGAAGGGGAAATCATGTTTAACTAATTTACTGGAATTCTTTGAAGATATAACGAGCATGGTGGATAGAGGTGTACCGATGAATGTGGTGTATTTAGATTTCCAAAAGGCATTCGATAAGGTGCCACACAAAAGGTTACTGCAGAAGATAAAGTTACGCGGAGTCAGAGGAAATGTATTAGCATGGATAGAGAATTGACTGGCTCACAGAAAGCAGAGAGTTGGGATAAATGGGTCCTTTTCATGTTGGAAATCGGTGGTTAGTGGTGTGCCACAGGGATCGGTGCTGGGACCACAACTGTTTACAATATACATAGATGACCTGGAAGAGGGGACAGAGTGTAGTGTAACAAAATTTGCAGATGACACAAAGATTAGTGTGAAAGCGGGTTGTGTAGAGAACACAGAGAGGCTGCAAAGAGATTTAGATAGGTTAAGCGAATGGGCTAAGGTTTGGCAGATGGAATACAATGTAGGAAAATGTGAGGTCATCCACCTTTGGAAAAAAAACAGTAAAAGGGAATATTATTTGAATGGGGAGAAATTACAACATGCTGCGGTGCAATGGGACCTGGGGGTCCTTGTGCATGAATCCCAAAAAGTTAATTTGCAGGTGCAGCAGGTAATCAGGAAGGCGAATAAAATGTTGGCCTTCATTGCAAGAGGGATGGAATACAAAAGAAGGGAGGTCCTGCTGCAACTGTACAGGGTATTGGTGAGGCCGCACCTGGAGTACTACGTGCATTTTGGTCACCTTACTTAAGGAAGGATATACTAGCTTTGGATGGGGTACAGAGACGATTCACTAGGCTGATTCCGGAGATGAGGGGGTTACCTTATGATGATAGATTGAGTAGGCTGGGTCTTTACTCGTTGGAGTTCAGAAGGATGAGGGGTGATCTTATAGAAACATTTAAAATAATGAAAGGGATAGACAAGATAGAGGCAGAGAGGTTGTTTCCACTGGTCGGGGAGACTAGAACTAGGGGGCACAGCCTCAAAATACGGGGGAGCCAATTTAAAACCGAGTTGAGAAGGAATTTCTTCTCCCAGAGGGTTGTGAATCTGTGGAATTCTCTGCCCAAGGAAGCAGTTGAGGCTAGCTCATTGAATGTATTCAAATCACAGATAGATAAATTTTTAACCAATAAGCGAATTAACGGGTTATGGGGAGCGGGTGGGTAAGTGGAGCTGAGTCCACGGGCAGATCAGCCATGATCTTGTTGAATGGCGGAGCAGACTCGAGGGGCTGGATGGTCTACTCCTGTTCCTAATTCTTATGTTCTTATTTTTTTAAATTTCAGTGAATATAAGCCTAGCCGATCCAGTCTTTCTTCATATGTCAGTCCTGCCATCCCGGGAATCAGTCTGGTGAACCTTTGCTGCTCTTCCTCAATCGCAAGAATATCCTTCCTCAGATTGGGAGACAAAACTGTGCACAATATACAAGGTGTAGCCTCACCAAGGCCCTGTACAACTGTAGTAAGACCTCCCTGCTCCTATACTCAAATCATCTCGCCATGAAGGCCAACATGCCATTTGCCTACTGTACCTGCAACTTTCAATGACTGATGTACCATGACACCCAGGTCTCATTGCACCTCCCATTTTCCTAATCTGTCACCATTCAGATACTATTCTGCCTTCCTGTTTTTGCCACCAAAGTGGATAACCTCACATTTATCTATATTATACAGCATCTGCCATGCATTTGCCCACTCACCTAACCTGTCCAAGTCACCCTGCAGCCTCTTAGCATCCTCCTCACAGCTTAGTGTCATCTGCAAACTTGGAGATATTACTTTCAATTCCTTCGTCCAAATCATTAATGTATATTGTAAATAGCTAGGGTTCGAGCACTGAACCTTGCGGTACCCCACTAGTCACTGACTGCCATTCTGAAAAGGACCCTTTTATTCCTACTCTTTCCTTCCTGTCTACCAACCAGTTCTCTATCCAGGTCAATATATTAACCCCAATACCATGTGCTTTAATTTTGCACACTAATCTCTTGTGTGGGACCTTGTCAAAAGCCTTTTGAAAGTCCAAATACACCACATCCACTGGTTCTCCCTTGTCCACTCTACTAGTTACATCCTCAAAAAATTCTGGAAGAGTTGTCAAGCATGATTTCTCTTTCATAAATCCATGCTGACTTGGACAGATCCTGTCACTGCTTTCCAAATGCGCTGCTATTACATCTTTAATAATTGATTCCAACATTTTTCCCACTACCGTTGTCAGGCTAACCGGTCTATAATTCCCTGTTTTCTCTCTCCCTCCTTTTTTAAAAAGTGGGGTTACATTAGCTACCCTCTAATCCATAGGAACTGATCCAGAGTTTATAGAATGTTGGAAAATGACCACCAATGCATCAACTGTTTCTAGGGCCACTTCCTTAAGTACTCTGGATACAGGCTATCAGGCCCTGGGGATTTATCAGCCTTCAATCCCATCAATTTCCCTAACACAATTTCCTGACTAATAAGGATTTCCTTCAATTCCTCCTTCTTGCTAGACCCACTGTCCCCTAGTATTTCCGGAAGGTTATTTGTTTCTTCCTTAGTGAAGACAGAACCAAAGTATTTGTTCAATTGGTCTGCTATTTCTTTGTTCCCCATTATAAATTCACCTGATTCTGACTGCAAGGCACCTACATTTGTCTTCACTAATCTTTTTCTCTTCACATATCTATAGAAGCTTTTGCAGTCAGTTTTTATGTTCCCTGCAAGCTTTTTCTCATACTTTATTTTCCCCCTCTTAATTAAACCTTTTGTCCTTCTCTGCTGAATTCTAAATTTCTCCCTGTCCTCAGGTTTGCTGCTTTTTCTGGTCAATTTATATGCCTCTTCCTTGGTTTTAACACTATCCCTAATTTCCCTTGTTAGCCACTTATGAGCCACCTTCTCCGCTTTATTTTTACGCCAGTCAGGGATGTACAATTGTTGAAGTTCATCCATGTGATCTTTAAATGTCTGCCATTGCAAATCCACCGTCAACCCTTTAAGTATCATTCGCCAGTCTATCCTAGCCAATTCACATCTCATACCATCAAAGTTACCGTTCTTTAAGTTCAGGACCCTAGTCTCTGAATTAACTGTGTCGCTCTCCTTCTTGATGAAGAATTCTACCATATTATGGTCACTCTTCCCCAAGGGGCCTCGCACAACAGGGTTGCTAATTAATCCTCTCTCATTACACAACACCCAGTCTAGGATGGCCAGCTCTCTAGTCGGTTCCTCGACATATTGGTCCAGAAAACCATCCCTTATAAACTCCAGGAAATCCTCCTCCACCATATTGGTATGGAACTTCATATTGGATAGACCTCAACAATTGGTATTGGTACCACTTTGGTTAGCCCAATCTATATGTAGATTAAAGTCACCCATGATAACTGCTGTAGCTTTATTGCACGCATCCCTAATTTCCTGTTTGATGCCATTCCCAACCTTACTACTACTGTTTGGTGGTCTGTACACAACTTACACCCAAGATTAAAGTTGCCCCAAATTATTGCATTAACTTTGTCACATACTCCTCTAATTTTCTGATTTATACTCTGTCTAATACTACGATTACTGTTAAGGGGCCTATAAACTACTCTAACTTGTATTTTCTGGCCTTTGTTATTTTGTTAGCTCCGCCCATACTGATTCTACATCCTGATTTTCTGGGCTAAGATCCTTTCTCTCTACTGCCTTTATCTCATCCTCTATTATTAGGCTTATCACACTTTATTTCCATTTTGGCTATCTTTTCTAAACATCAATTACCCTGGAATATTTAGTTCCCAGCTGTGGTCACCCTCTAACTACGTTTCATTAATGGGTACTTGATCAGCCCCATTTATCTCTATTTCTGCCATTAATTCATCTATCTTGTTTTGAATGCTTTGTGCATTCAGATATAGCATCTTTAATTTTTACTTTTTATTACTTTTCCCTGGTGTGACCTTAGTCGCTATTGCCCTATTACCGTTATTAAACTCTTTGAGGGAGAAATTTGTGTAGTTTGTGTCACACATTAGTGCCACAAGATGGCGCTAAATCGCCGTTGAGAGCTTTAGCACCACCTGATGTCGGTTCCATCGTCGCGCGCCATATCGGTGTTGCCGGTAGCACTGTCGCTGAACGCGATTGCTGGCGACCTTGCCGACACAGAGATTGTGATGCCAGTGAGTGTGCAACGCTCATTTCATGCCCGATCTCCAAATTTCGGTACAGCCAATTAACTTACCAGATCTAGAAAAGAACAACAGCTTCAGGTGGCATGCAGCAGTAGGAAGCCGACTCCAGTGAAGCTATTTAAAGGGATTATCACCAATCACTCAGACCTGACAGGTTTTTGAAGCTTGAGTGGCTCTGTGCTACTTCCTGCTGCTAGAAGAATTTTATTTATTCATTTGAAGGTTCTTTGGTATCAGGAAGTGTTGTGGCAAGTACAAAACACCATAATTATTTCTGAAATGCTTCAACCTACAACACTTGTCATGGGGGCTGTACTGGCAGTGGACCTCACTCTCCAGGATTTACTGTGAAGGAAGCGGAGGAAGCAAAACAATCGGCCTTTCAGATGGGCTGTCCATCACCAGCTCATCGGTCTCCAATTAGCATGAATGAAACCTCAGATCCCTGTAGCTCACCCCATCCCCAATTTACAATCCCTGTCTCACGCCATGTAACAACGTCCTCCTGGGTGCAAAAGTGAAATGAGAGAGACCATAAAATCTTCCAAACACAATTAATAAATTTATCTATAAACATATCACACATATCACATCAATTCTAATAAGTAATAACTCCTGTGCCTGCCATAGTTGAATAGCTGTTATTGTTTGCAAGGTGTGAGTGCTTCTAGGTAGAGATTGTTGGTGGGTGAGTGCTGCGGGTGTGGTGCATGGAGTACTGTGTAAAGCTTGTGGTACAGATGGTGGTATGTAGAATTTAGTTAAGCCTTCACTCACTCTGACCACCCGTGTAGGGTCGTTAAACTTCTTCCTACACTGTGTGTGACACCTGGGGACCATAGTGCTGCCTGTGACATGGTGTGTCACCTCCCTCCACATAGTCTGGCAGGCTTGTGGCAAGGGCCTCCTACCAGTTGGCAGATACAATATCGCCCGCCTTCCCTCCACTGCTAAAGCCAATGCCTCTAAAGCTTCATCAGAAAACCTCTGGGTGCTCTCCCTGGGGCGGCGATCTGCCATCAGGATTTGTAAATAAATGCTCCTTCTCCTTGTTCTTCTTCTTAAGCTTGTTGAGGCAGCTGCACAGCCAACAATGTTGAGAATGAGGTGCAGCAACATCAATGAACCTCCCCTTTAAACAGTGAAAATAGCCTGTGCCATCATTATTTGCATTAGACTGCCCCCGATATTGGTCCATCTTTTCAATGTAACATCTATGAGCTTGGGATTTTAGATGAGAATCATGACTGCAATCATTTTACTGAGGAGTGAGGACAAATTTTGCGTACAGTCTAGACAATTTTCAACTGGTGCTACTTAACAATTTTTAGTCCAAACACTGCCCATTTCTTGGCTTTAACGAATTTCTAGCCCTCTGTCCCTTCCTGACACAATCTGCTTGATTTTACCCAAATCACTACCCTGCTCTAAAACCCTGACTTTTCTCCAGATTTATAAATTTACCCTTTTCCGAATCCTCCCTCCCCCTTATTAGTTTAAAGCCCTATCTATTGCCCTCATTATTTGATTTGCCACAACATTGATCCCAGTCCGGTTTAAGTGGAGCCCGTCCCAATGGAACAGCTCCCTTTTTCTCCAGTACTGGTGCCAGTGTGCCTCATGAATTGTAACCCCTGCCTCCCAAAGCACTCTTTGAACCACACATTTAAACCTCTAATCTGTTTGTGCATGGGTCAGGTAGTAATCCAGAGATTATTACCTTTGAGCTTCTGCTTTTTAATTTGTACCCTAGCTCCTCAAACTCCCTCAGCAGAACCGTATTCTTAGTTCTACCTTTATCATTGGTTCTTACATGGATCCTATCCCTCCTTCTCCAAGTTCATCTCCAGCCACGAGGAGATGTCCTTAACGAGGAGATGGCACCGGGGCAGGTAAAACAGCCTGGGACTCCCAGTCGCAACTGCAGAGAACAGTATCTTTCCTCCTGACTATATTATCCCCTGCCACTACCACATTCCTTTTGCTACCCCCACTTCAATGGCCTTCTATACCGTGGTGCCGTGGTCAATTTGCCATTTTCCCTGCAGTCTTTGTTTTCATCCACCCTTCCAGCAAATACCTCATACCTGTTGGCAAAGGCGAAGGCTCCGCCAGCACTGCATACCTGTCTGCATACGGCCTCCGTACCTGTCTGAGTCGCAGTCATATCCACCTGTCCCTGACCACCAACCAAATCGAAATCTCGAAGGGGTGTGCCTGCCTCCTGGGTCAGGATGCCCAAATAACTCTCCCCCTTCCTGATGCATCACAATGTCAGTACCTCAGACACTAGCTCAACAACACTGAGCTGAAGTTCCTCAAGTTCCAGACACTTACTGCAGATGTGGTTTCCTGGTATCACACTTCTCTCCACAAACTCTACATGCTGCAGATGCGGCACATCCGTTGCACTGGCAGATCTATGTAACCTTGCTTTATATATTTAGTTAATTAAAGTGTCATGTATTCAACCAGCATTGTAACCCATGTATAAACTGACCTAAGTTGTACACCGTGAGAACACTGACCACTAGGTGGGAAACACTCCTAACCTGGACCTTCAGGTATAAAAGGGGAAGCTCCACCCACCTTCATCACCTGAGTGCTAAGGAATAAAGGAAAGGTCACAGACTGACCTTCTCTCAAGCATGGGCCTCGTGTGCATTTATACTGTGTAGTAAGGACGTATCAATGGCGACAAGAAACTGGGATTTAAACCATGCGAGCATGGCCACTAGCGGAACAGACGAGAGGTACTGTGTTAAGAAATGGTTGGGACAGAGATTCAACATTGTTAAAGCAGCACACAGTTCTCCAGGCAGACAAGAGCAGTCAGGCATGCCCCAACATGTAGTCGAATCCAGAGGGGGAGTTCGACAGAGACAATGGCAAGCTGAACAGCGATTCACGCCATTGCAAGTGACAATGCGGCCAGTAATGGGGCCATCAACACCTGTTAATGGTGTACTCAAGGACTATAACAGGGGCAGTCAGGGATGATCGACTGGCAAGGGAACTTTTGTTTCAAACCGCAACTCATGCTGGAGGCGTGGAGGCATACATTTAGCCGGAGTTTGCAGAGATGAGCAAAATACCTGCAGAAATTGCAGAAGTGGACACTGGGGGAAATCGCTGGAAGCTGAAATTCAGCGAGTTCATGTGGAGCACGTATACAGTTCATACACCAGGACGCCACCGATAATGATGAAAGTGCTCCTCAATGGCATCCCAGTATCAATGGAGTTAGACACGGGTGCCAGCCAGTCCCTGATGGGTATCAAACAGTTCGAAAAGTTGTGCGCATCCAAGCCCAGGAGGCCAAAATTATCGCCGATTGATGCACAGCTACGGACTTACACAAAGCAGATCATTCCGGTGCTAGGCAGCGCCACGGTAGTCGTGACCCACAAAGATTCGGAGAACAGGTTGCCACTCTGGATTGTCCCAGGGGACGGTCCCGCACTACTGGGGAGGAGTTGGCTTGCTGTCATGAACTGGAAATGGGGAAATGTCAATGCAATTTCCTCTGTGGAGCGAGTATCATGCTCACAGGTCCTGGACAAATTTGACTCATTATTTCAACCCGGCATTGGCACTTTCATGGGTGCCAAGGTAGTGATTCACATAAACCCGGACGCCAGACCAGTACACCACAAGGCCAGAGCGGTGCCGTACGTGATGCGGGAAAAGATAGAAGGCGAATTGGACCGCCTGTTGCGGGAAGGCATCATCTCGCCAGTCGAATTCAGTGACTGGGCGAGCCCGATTGTGCCGGTGCTCAAGGCGGATGCGTCGGTCAGGATATGTGGCGATTACAGGGCCACCATCAATCGGGTGTCACTCCAAGACCAGTACCCGCTACCGAGAGCGGAGGACCTCTTTGCAACGCTATCCGGTGGCAAACTTTTTTCAAAATTGGACCTGACCTCAGCTTACATGACCCAGGAGCTGGCGAGTGAGTCGAAGAAGCTGACCACCATCACGACACACAAGGGGTTGTTTGAGTACAACAGATGTCCGTTCGGGATTCGCTCGGCCGCCGCGATCTTCCAACGAAATATGGAAAGCCTCCTCAAGTCGATTCCAGGGACGGTGGTTTTTCAGGACGACATCCTCATTACGGGTTACGATACTGAAGAACACCTCCACAACCTGGAGGATGTGCTACGCAGACTGGACCGGGTAGGTCTGTGACTGAAAAAGGCGAAGTGCATCTTCCTAGCTGCAGAGGTAGAATTCTTGGGGATGAGGGTAGCAGCAGACGGGATCAGCCCGACTGCATCCAAGACGGAAGCGATCCAGAGAGCAGCCAGACCCCGTAACACGACGGAGCTGCGTTCGTTCCTGGGGCTCCTGAACTATTTTGGTAACTTTCTTCCCAAATTGAGCATGCTGCTAGAGCCGCTACATGTGCTCCAACGCAAAGGTCGCGAATGGGTCTGGGGGACAGTCAGGAAAGGGTTTTTAATAGAGCACGCAATTTGTTATGTTCCAACAATCTGTTAACACTATATGACCCAAGTAAGAAACTTGTGTTAACGTGCGATGCGTCGTCCTATGGTGTCGGGTGTGTGTTGCAGCATGTCAATGCCAAGGGTCAGTTATAGCCGGTAGCTTATGCCTCCAGGAGTCTGTCCCAGGCAGAAAGGAGCTACGGGATGGTAGAAAAGGAGGCGCTCACATGTATATATGTGGTAAAGAAAATGCACCAGTACCTGTTTGGCAGGAAATTTGAGCTGGAGACAGATCACAAACCCCTAACGTCACTTTTGGCCGACAACAAGGCCATAAATGCAAACGCATCGGCCTGCATACAGAGGTGGGCACTCACGTTAGCTGCCTATGACTACACAATTCGGCACAGACCGGGCACCGAAAACTGCGCCGATGCACTCAGCAGGCTCCCACTAGCCACCACTGAGGGGGCTACCGAGCATGCTGCTGAGATGGTCATGGCTGTTGAAGCTTTCGGAAGCGAAGGCTCACCTGTGACAGCCCGTCAGATTAAAGTCTGGACAAATAGAGACCCGCTATTGTCTCTAGTCAAGAAATGTGTCCTGAATGGGGACTGGACAGCCACGTACAGGGCATGCCCTGAGAAATTTAAACCATTTCACAGACGCAAGGATGAACTCTCGATTCAGGCTGATTGCCTACTGTGGGGAAACCGCGTAGTCATGCCCCAGATGGGCAGAGAGGTGTTCATCAGAGAACTCCACAATGGGCACCCGGGCATTGTCACGATGAAGGCAATTGCCAGGTCACACGTTTGGTGGCCAGGGATAGACGCAGATCTGGAACTTTGTGTTCGCAGGTGCAACACGTGTGCCCAGCTGGGCCATGCGCCCAGGGAAGCCCCCCTTAGCCCCTGGCCATGGCCTGCCAAGCCTTGGTCACGCATCCATGTGGACTACGCAGGTCCTTTCATGGGGAAAATGTTTTTGATTGTAGTAGACACCTGCTCCAAATGGATCAAGTGTGACATTTTAAATTCAAGCACATCCTCTGCCACGGTAGAAAGTCTACGGGCAATGTTCGCCGCCCACGGTCTACCGGACATCTTGGTCAGCGACAATGGTCCGTGCTTCACAAGCACTGAATTCCAGGACTTCATGGCAGGCAATGGAATTAACCATGTCAGAACGGCACTGTTCAAGCTGGCCTCCAACGGCCAGGCAGAACGAGCAGTGCAGATAATCAAACAGGGGATGCTCAGATTCCAAGGGGGTTCCCTACAAACCCGCTTATCACGCCTCCTGTTGGCCTATAGATCCCGACCACACTCACTCACAGGGGTTCCACCCGCAGAGCTACTAATGAAAAGGACACTCAAAACCCGATTATCCCTTATACACCCCACCATGAAAGAAATTGTCGAGAGCAGGCGCCAGTCACAATATCACTACCATGACAGGAATGCGAGGGCGTGATGTATTGATGTAAATGATCCTGTTTTTGTCCTCAACTACGCTGCAGGGCCCAAATGGCTCGCAGGCACTGTGGTTGCCAAAGAGGGAAATAGGATTCTGGTCGTTAAACTTACCAATGGACAAATCTGCCGCAAACATGTGGATCAAACAAAAAGGAGGTTCAGCAACCCCATAGAAGAAGCAGAGGAAGAACACGATATAGAGTTCACTCCACCACAGGTGACCGAACACTGGAACCAAAGGGAGGAGAGCCCAGTCACTGTGGGCAGTCCGGACAGGCCTGAGGCACTGCAAACAGCAGACACTCAGGCCAGCGCCCAACAACCGGAGCCCCAACTCAGGCGCTCTACAAGGGAGCGTAAACCACCAGAGACTCAACCTGCGATCCCAATAAGACTTTGGGGGGGAGGTGATATCATGTATTCAACCAGCATTGTAACCCATGTATAAACTGACCTAAGTTGTACACCGTGAGAACACTGACCACTAGGTGGGAGACACTCCTAACCTGGACCTTCAGGTACAAAAGGGGAAGCTCCACCCACCTTCATCACTTGAGTGCTAAGGAATAAAGGACAGGTCACACACTGACCTTCTCTCAAGCATGGGCCTCGTGTGCATTTATACTGTGTAGTAAGGACGTATCATAAAGCTTATCTAATTCATTCACTTGGTTTAATTTTAGTTTCTTTTAAACTTACTAATTTAACTGGTTTAAATTATTAATTTAATAAAGCATTATTTATAGCTTGCTAGTTTTAAATACTTACTGCCTCAAGCTTATGCAAACCTCTACAAGAGGTAAAGGCACCTCTTTCCCTCTCAGCACCGAATTTCCACTCTCAACAATCAGAGAGGGGAAGATGGGCAGACAGGCTGCTTTACGAAGAGAGGGACACTCAAGCAAATTGAATTTTTCTTTTGTCTGAGCAATACATTAGTGATTAATTACGTGTGGTGGTCTTGCTCTGATGTCCATTGTCACCTTTTCTATTATGCAACACCAAGATCTTTAAACTGAAAATTTGTCGTCTGGCGTATCTTACTTGATAGCAAGAAATTCCTGGTGGAATTTGATAAACTTTGCTTATAGACAAAAAACTAATTTCTATTTATATAGCACCTTTCAACAACAGCAACTTGTATTTATACAGCAACTTTAATGTAATAAAATGTCCCAAGGTACTTCACAGGAGCGTTATAAAACAAAATTTGACACCCGAATCACATAAGGAGAAAATAGGGCAGTTGACCAAAGAGGTAGGTTTTAAGGAGCAATTTAAAAGGAGGAAAAAGAAGTAGAGAGGCGGAGAGGTTTAGGGAGGGAATTCCAGAGTTTAGGGCCTAGGCAGCTGAAGGCATGGCTGCATGTCCTCAGAACTTCCCAGAGTGCTTCGCAGCCAATTAATTACTTAAAAAAAAATATCTCTTGTTTTGTAGGTAAATGTGGCAGTAAATTTGGGTGCAGCAATTTCTCACTAACATCATCATCATCATAGGCAGTCCCTCGGAATCGAGGAAGACTTGCTTCCATTCTAAAGGTGAGTTCTCAGGTGGCTGCACAGTCCAATGCGGGAATTACAGTCTCTGTCACAGGTGGGGCAGACAGTGGTTGAAGGAACAGGTAGGTGGGGAGCCTGGTTTGCCACATGCTCCTTCTGTTGTCTGCACTTGATTTCTGCATGCTCTTGGCGACGAAACTCAAGGTGCTCAGCGCCCTCCCGGATGCTCTTCCTCCATTTTGGGGCAGTCTTGGGCCAGGGATTCCCACATACCAGTGGGGATGTTGCACTTTACCAAGGTGGCTTTGAGATTGTCCTTGAAACGTTTCCTCTGCCAACCTGGGTCTCGCTTGTCGTGTAGGAGTTCCGAGTAGAGCGCTTGCTTAGGCAGTCTCGTGTCAGACATGCGAACAATGTGGCCCGCCCAACGGAACTGGTCAAGTGTGGTCAGTGCTTCGATGCTGGGGATGTTGGCCTGAGCGAGAACACTGATGTCTATCCTCTCAGGCCTTTGACACTGTCAACCGCGAGGGACTATGGAGCATCCTCCTCCGTTTCGGCTGCCCCCAAAAGTTAGTCACCATCTTCCACCTGCTCCACAATGACATACACGCCATGATCCTGACCAATGGATCCATCACAGACCCAATCCACGTCCGGACCGGGCTGCGTCATCCCACCAACCTTTTCTTGATCTTCCTTGCTGCAATGCTCCATCTCACTCTCTCACTAACAGCAGTGAGATAAATGGCCATTTTATCTGCTTATGTTGATTGAAGGATAAATATTGGCCAGAACACTGGGGGAACTGCTTGGTGTTTTTAATAATGCAATAGGATAGCTTACGTTCAACTGAGCAGACAGACATTTAAACATCTCATCTGAAAGGCAGCACCTTCAATTTTCTGCACTCCTGCAGTAGATTTTGTGCTCAAGTTGTGGTGTGAGACAATGGGCTGGATTTTCGGGTTTCTCTGTTTTGGGGCAAAAACGGAGGCGGTGCGGGAAAATTAGCGTTTTCATTCCATTATCGATTTAAGGCTTAACTATTGGCATTTGGGGTCTGTGCCAGGGGCGCAGCACAAAAAGAGGCGTTGCACTTTTTCTGCGGTGCAAAAATGCGATCCTCGCCAACTTTAGCGCGGGGGCCGGGAGCACTGCGAGAGAGGCCTTGGAAGAGGGGAAAAAAAAACATTCAAAAAACATTACCAAGTCCCTTACCTAACAAATCACTGCAAAAAAAACCTTGTAACTTACCTTTTTTTCAGATTTTCCAACTTACCGCTGCTGGCAGGGCTGCACAGCTGGGTTTTACCTGGCGGTCTTCAGGGCGCGACGTACGGGTCAGGTGAGTCTCGAAATTCAGACGGTAACGCAATCCGAGTCGTTCCACCCCCGGCGCAGCTCTCCCTGGCAGTGTTTCCAAGCACCGCCGCAAAAAAGGAACCGAGGATCGTGATCGGGCTTAACGATCGGGTTTTCGCCGCAGAAGGTCAAAAGGCGGCGAAAACCCAGTCGCAAACCCCTCGAAAATCGAGCCGTTTAACTTACAATCTTTTCTACCACTGGGCCAAGTTGACATAATATGATGTAGTAATTAATATGTTAAGTTACATATTGTTACAAAGAAATGGTTCCCCATTCAATCTCCACACACTAAGATATCAATCATTACCTATCAGAGTTTGTCACATGGGACCACTTTCCTTTTAAAATAACAATATCCCACTGTACAGCTCAGGCTGAGATTCAACTTCAATTTCTTTCTCAAAAAACACAAATTTTCTCCATTTCTCTCCTGCAGTGAAGGTGCTAACTTTTGCTGGGTAAGGTTCTACAAGTGACATCTGATTTCCAGTGCCTCACTCCAATGGCTGTGACAGGCTATCCTGTTCATGTCCCCACTTGAAATCCACATATATATATAGATGTCCCACTTCCACGAGTCATCGAACGATGATCAGGAAGAGGGACAGTGCCTGATGTTTTTCTTTGACCTTCTTAGCCCAGGGGCACTGAGGGCAATTGTAGCACTCTTACTGCTGTCCTGCCAGAGATCAGCTTACTGAGTATGAACTAGGAACCATACAGGCCTTGCTTGTCTGTATGAAACATGGAAGGAGCTCTTACATTCAATGTTTTACTCTTCTGTTGTTAACACCTCTCCTGTTCTCGTTACAGGGGAAATTTGTTGTAGCAATGTTTTTGACATGAATAAATCCTTTATAGTTTTTAGGCTGGTTTTGCATTTTCCCCCATATCTTCACTACTGTTTTATTCCTTTGATGCCAGAAATGTCTTTCCTTGAAGCACTAATTGTTGACAAGGCAGTTTCTCATTAAAATTACATTTTTTTTTGCTGTTTTTGTGACCTTGCCTTTTGTGTAAAAAGTCTTTCCGTTGTTATATCACGCATGGCCCAAATAGTTTTACTCTAAGAACAATCCTAAACAGCCTTTGAAAAGTATAATTCAAAGTTTGTTTGAATGAGGTGGCCATCATTCTTTGTGAACTGTGATCTCAAGATTACGTGAACTACTAAAGAGCCTTTGTTGCTTTTCACCGTTTTTAAACTGTGAAGCATCTTCCAGACTCAAATGACCTGAAAACTACAAGAATGTTGAAGCTCGATTCTTCCACATGTAGTGAGATCTCAGATTCCAGCTTGGTGTAAAAACTCTCATCTACCACCAAGTCTGGAAGGTAATTAACTGACATCATCATAGGTAGTCCCTCAGAATCGAGGAAGACTTGCTTCCACCTAAAAATGAGTCCTTACGTGGCTGAACAGTCCAATACGAGAACCACAGTCCCTGTCACAGGTGGGACAGATAGTCGTTGAGGGTAAGAGTGGGTGGGACTGGTTTGCCACACGCTCTTTCTGCTGCCTGCGCTTGATTTCTGCATGCTCTCGGCGATAAGACTTGAGATGCTCAGTGCCCTCCCAGATGTACTTCCTCCACTTAGTGCGGTCTTGGGCCAGAGACTCCAGGGGCAGTGGCGTAACTAGAGGATGTGGGCCCCAATGCAAACATAGATTTTAAAAAATCACAGAACGACAGGGAAAAGTGCAGCTGCGCGGGAAGACCCCGCGCAGCCAGCCCTTGAGTGAGGGTGTCCGGGGGGCTGAAGATGGAGTTCGAGGTCTGGGGGAGCCGGTGTGAGGGGGAGCTGGGACCAGTGTGAGGGAGGGTTTGCGGGGTGGTGGGTTACCATGGGGTGAAGATTACGTGAACTACCAAAGAGCCTCTGTTGCGGAGCTGAGCCAGGTGCAGACGGCGGGACGATGGCGCTCCAGGCTCGGGCTCTGTACAATTTCCAGAGCGAGAATGTGGGCGAGATCTCGGTGCGGGAGGACGAGGTGCTGACCGTGTACAGTGAGCACGACATCGAGGGCAGGCCGGCAGGGGGCAGCCGTTGGGGGGGCTGAGGCTGAGGCAGCGGCAGGCTGTCGTAGCTGCCGGTCTGGAGAGGGCCAACAGCCGTGGCCAGAGGGGCCTCTTCCCAGCCTCGTACGTGCAGATCCTGCGGGCCGGAAGCGGGGGCGATGCCAGTGTGTCGGTGCCAGTGCCACTGAGCCCCCCCTCCTCCCGCTATGCCAATGTGCCGACCGGCAGTTACGACAGCCCGGTGCTGCCTCAGCCTCAGCCCCCTAGCGGCTGCCCCCTGCCAGCCTGCCCTGCCACCAGCACCTTCTGCCCCCCGCCTCTCGCCCAAACGCGCGGCAGCGGCAGTGGTGGCGGCCTCTGGGGGCTGATCCTGGCGGGGCTGCAGCACCAGGTGTCGGGCAGCAGCAGTAAGAAAAAATTAAAAAGAACAAGTAGAAGGTGAGGACATTGTAACCCAGTTGTGATTGGAAAATGTATTGGTCCTTTGAGAAGTTAATGAATGAATGGCATGGTATGTGTGCAAAATGTACAAACATTCTTGACCATGAAGTAACAAACCAGCAGCCCCGTCCATCATAATCAGGAACAGTGGAACTGTTTTGATAGGAATTTCTAGCCCCTATACCATCCTGGTAGTCACATGATACAATGATGATGGAGTTGTTGACGAATCATAGAAATCAATCTCTAATAATTAGTCTACAACAGACCCAGAAATGACACGAGGAAAACCACAGTAGTGAAGAGTTTTCTTTTCTCAAGCGTGCTACACATATCAGATCATGTCTCAAGTTAGTCATAGCCGAAAATAACTTTCTAAAAGAAATTGATCTGATTTGCATTTCTGGGTGTTGATACAGCCTTGTATCCTGAAAATTGTTGCCTTCCAATAAAAATAGGAGTGTGGATGGCAAGACTGGCACAAAAATGTAATTAAAAAAAAAAACCTACAGGAACAATTTTGCCGGCTGGAGTGAGACTCCCCAGCTTCACTGTTCCCTTTCTGGCCTCCAATGTTGAGTGACATGTCAAGACCATAAATCATGTTGTTAAAAGGATCCTTACAACATGAATTACCAGCCCCAAATGACTACAGCGAGATTAATTCTCATTAACAGCATAATGCTAGCAATTTCATGACACACAATTTTTTTTTTCGTTCCAGGGATGTGGGCGTCACTGGCAAGGCCAGCATTTATTGCCCATCCCTAATTGCCCTTGAAAAGGTTTCAAGGGGTAGGATTATGGTGAAATTGCAATGTTTTCAGTTTTGCCAAGACTAACAGCGGAGCGGCACAAATCGTCCAGCAATTTGTAGAGAATTGGAACTTATGGCATATGTCTTCTTACTCGCAAATTGCTGGATTTTTTTTACAAAATAATAATTGTGAGCGCCGTTATTTGCCATTATTTTTCCAGTAGTTTCTGGGCCAATGAACCAGCTTCAGTTAACAGCTGTCTTAACCTATGCACTCAGTCTCGAGTCAAGAAATATTATCATGTGATATCAGTAACCACCATGTTCCACCAGCAGCTATTCAGAAGATGTATCACTATCATTGTCAAAGTCTTCAACTTCAGTCGGAACAATCATCTCACATCAGGAATGCTTATCCTCTCAGTTCAAGCTCGATGATGAATCTTAGGTGACTGCACTCCAGGATTACTACATTGGTACTAACGATTGTCTTAAGCATCAACTCTGGTTGTAGTAGTTTCCGGGGATCACCGGAAATTGCCTTGAGCAAGGAGTTCTCATTTCTGATGCTTTCATTGTATATCCATTTAAATCAAGCCAGGCTGATTGGTGTCAAAGACACTTTCTTTTCATTTCAAAGAAAGCAATATGCTGTGTTTGAATTCACTGGAATTTTCATAACTCACATCTCCCACGCATCGAGCGTCGAGAGAGGCGGGAGTCAGCGAGAGGCAGCGGCCTAGAAAGGCTCAGCAGTCGGGCAGTCCAGGGAACGTTGAGAGAGGCGGGAGTCGGCGAGAGAGGCAGAGCTTGTACAGCTCCAGCTGGAAGAGAAGGCAAAAAAGAAGTAGAAAGAAATCAAAAGGTGACGTCACAGCCAAAGGGGTAAGTGATTGGCTGGTGATTGGTGAGTAGCTTTTCTTTTTTTCTTCTATAACAGTGAGTAACTTTTAACATTGTTGTTGTCAATTTAAGTGTATCTAAGGGTTAAGTCATGGCAGGAGAGCTCGGTCACGTGATATGCTCCTCCTGTACCATGTGGGAACTCAGGGACGACACCAGTTTCCCTGACGACTACATCTGCAGGAAGTGTATCCGCCTCCAGCTCCTGACGGACCGCGTTGCGGAGTTGGAGCTGAGGGTGGATTCACTCTGGATCATCCACAATGCTGAGAATGACGTGAGTAGCACGTGTAGCGAGTTGGTCTTATCGCAGGTGAAGGGTCCACAGCCAGAAAGGGAATGGAAGACCAGCAGGAAGAGCAGTGCAAGGAAGGTAGTGCAGGGGTCCCCTGTGGTCATCCCCCTGCAAAACAGATACACTGCTTTGAGTACTGTTGAGGGGGATGACTCATCAGGGGAGGGTTGGAGGGTTCATGGCACCGTGGCTGGCTCTGTTGCACAGGAGGGCAGGAAAAAGAGTGGGAGAGTGATAGTGATAGGGGATTCGATTTTAAGGGGAATAGATAGGCGTTTCTGCGGCTGCAACCGAGACTCCAGGATGGTATGTTGCCTCCCTGGTGCAAGGGTCAAGGATGTCTCTGAGCGGGTGCAGGACATTCTAAAAAGGGAGGGAGAACAGCCAGTTGTCGTGGTGCACATTGGTACCAATGATATAGATAAAAAAAGGGATGAGATCCTACAAAACGAATTTAAGGAGCTAGGAACTAAATTAAAAAGTAGGACCTCAAAAGTAGTAATCTCGGGATTGCTACCAGTGCCACGTGCTAGTCAGAGTAGGAATCGCAGGATAGTGCAGCTGAATACGTGGCTTGAGCAGTGGTGCAGCAGGGAGGGATTCAAATTCCTGGGGCATTGGAACTGGTTCTGGGGGAGGTGGGACCAGTACAAACCAGACGGTCTGCACCTGGGCAGGACCGGAACCAATGTCCTAGGGGGAGTGTTTGCTAGTGCTGTTGGGGAGGAGTTAAACTAATATGGCAGGGGGGTGGGAACCAATGAAGGAAGACAGAGGGAAACAAAAAGGAGACAAAAGCAAAAGACAGAAAGGAGATGAGGAAAAGTGGAGGGTAGAGAAATCCAAGGCAAAGAACAAAAAGGGCCACTGTACAGCAAAATTCTAAAAGGACAAAGGGTGTTAAAAAAACAAGCCTGAAGGCTTTGTGTCTTAATGCAAGGAGTATCTGTAACAAGGTGGATGAATTAACTGTGCAAATAGATGTTAACAAATATGATGTGATTGGGATTACAGAGACGTGGCTCCAGGATGATCAGGGCTGGGAACTCAACATCCAGGAGTATTCAACATTCAGGAGGGATAGAATAAAAGGAAAAGGAGGTGGGGTAGCATTGCTGGTTAAAGAGGAGATTAATGCAATAGTTAGGCAGGACATTAGCTTGGATGATGTGGAATCTATATGGGTAGAGCTGCAGAACACCAAAGGGCAAAAAACGTTAGTTGGAGTTGTGTACAGACCTCCAAACAGTAGTACTGATGTTGGGGAGGGCATCAAACAGGAAATTAGGGGTGCATACAATAAAGGTGCAGCAGTTATAATGGGTGACTTTAATATGCACATAGATTGGGCGAGCCAAACTGGAAGCAATACGGTAGAGGAGGATTTCCTGGAGTGCATAAGGGATGGTTTTCTAGACCAATATGTCGAGGAACCAACTAGGGAGGAGGCCATCTTAGACTGGGTGTTGCATAATGAGAGAGGATTAATTAGCAATCTCATTGTGCGAGGCCCCTTGGGGATGAGTGACCATAATATGGTGGAATTCTGCATTAGGATGGAGAATGAAACAGTTAATTCAGAGACCATGGTCCAGAACTTAAAGAAGGGTAACTTTGAAGGTATGAGGCGTGAATTGGCTAGGATAGATTGGTGAATGATACTTAAGGGGTTGACTGTGGATGGGCAATGGCAGACATTTAGAGACCGCATGGATGAACTACAACAATTGTGCATTCCTGTCTGGTGTAAAAATAAAAAAGGGAAGGTGGCTCAACCGTGGCTATCAAGGGAAATCAGGAATAGTATTAAAGCCAAGGAAGTGGCATACAAATTGGCCAGAAATAGCAGCGAGCCCGGGGACTGGGAGAAATTTAGAACTCAGCAGAGGACAAAGGGTTTGATTAGGGCAGGGAAAATGGAGTACGAGGAGAAGCTTGCAGGGAACATTAAGACGGATTGCAAAAGTTTCTATAGATATGTAAAGAGAAAAAGGTTAGTAAAGACAAACATAGGTCCCCTGCAGTCAGAATCAGGGGAAGTCATAACTGGGAACAAAGAAATGGCAGACCAATTGAACAAGTACTTTGGTTCGGTATTCACTAAGGAGGACACAAACAACCTTCCGGATATAAAAGGGGTCAGAGGGTCTAGTAAGGAGGAGGAACTGAGGGAAATCCTTATTAGTTGGGAAATTGTGTTGGGGAAATTGATGGGATTGAAGGCCGATAAATCCCCAGGGCCTGATGGACTGCATCCCAGAGTACTTAAGGAGGTGGCCTTGGAAATAGCGGATGCATTGACAGTCATTTTCCAACATTCCATTGACTCTGGATCAGTTCCTATCGAGTGGAGGGTAGCCAATGTAACCCCACTTTTTAAAAAAGGAGGGAGAGAGAAAACAGGGAATTATAGACCGGTCAGCCTGACCTCAGTAGTGGGTAAAATGATGGAATCAATTATTAAGGATGTCATAGCAGCGCATTTGGAAAGAGGTGACATGATAGGTCCAAGTCAGCATGGATTTGTGAAAGGGAAATCATGCTTGACAAATCTTCTGGAATTTTTTGAGGATGTTTCCAGTAGTGTGGACAAGGGAGAACCAGTTGATGTGGTATATTTGGACTTTCAGAAGGCTTTCGACAAGGTCCCACACAAGAGATTAATGTGCAAAGTTAAAGCACATGGGATTGGGGGTAGTGTGCTGACATGGATTGAGAACTGGCTGTCAGACAGGAAGCAAAGAGTAGGAGTAAATGGGTACTTTTCAGAATGGCAGGCAGTGACTAGTGGGGTACCGCAAGGTTCTGTGCTGGGGCCTCAGCTGTTTACATTGTACATTAATGATTTAGACGAGGGGATTAAATGTAGTATCTCCAAATTTGCGGATGACACTAAGTTGGGTGGCAGTGTGAGCTGCGAGGAGGATGCTATGAGGCTGCAGAGTGACTTGGATAGGTTAGGTGAGTGGGCAAATGCATGGCAGATGAAGTATAATGTGGATAAATGTGAGGTTATCCACTTTGGTGGTAAAAACAGAGAGACAGACTATTATCTGAATGGTGACAGATTAGGAAAAGGAGAGGTACAACGAGACCTGGGTGTCATGGTACATCAGTCATTGAAGGTTGGCATGCAGGTACAGCAGGCGGTTAAGAAAGCAAATGGCATGTTGGCCTTAATAGCAAGGGGATTTGAGTACAGGGGCAGGGAGGTGTTGCTACAGTTGTACAGGGCCTTGGTGAGGCCACACCTGGAGTATTGTGTACAGTTTTGGTCTCCTAACTTGAGGAAGGACATTCTTGCTATTGAGGGAGTGCAGGGAAGGTTCACCAGACTGATTCCCGGGATGGCGGGACTGACCTATCAAGAAAGACTGGATCAACTGGGCTTGTATTCACTGGAGTTCAGAAGAATGAGAGGGGACCTCATAGAAATGTTTAAAATTCTGACGGGTTTAGACAGGTTGGATGCAGGAAGAATGTTCCCAAAGTTGGGGAAGTCCAGAACCAGGGGTCACAGTCTAAGGATAAGGGGTAAGCCATTTAGGAGCGAGATGAGGAGAAACTTCTTCACCCAGAGAGTGGTGAACCTGTGGAATTCTCTACCACAGAAAGTTGTTGAGGCCAATTCACTAAATATATTCAAAAGGGAGTTAGATGAAGTCCTTACTACTAGGGGGATCAAGGGGTATGGTGAGAAAGCAGGAAGGGGGTACTGAATTTGCATGTTCAGCCATGAACTCATTGAATGGCGGTGCAGGCTAGAAGGGCCGAATGGCCTACTCCTGCACCTATTTTCTATGTTTTCTATGTTTCTATATACCATTTTCTCTGTCCATATTTTATGTGATATTCTGGGGTGGGTGGGGCAAATTGCATAGCGCCCCGTTTGGGGGCGGTAACAGCTGCAAGGCGGGACCTCCTGCAGCAGGCATGGAAGTCCCGCCCCACTTGTGATATTGGGGTTACCGCCTCCGAGAGGAAGTGAAGCCCAAAACAACGCTCTCTACTTCCTCTGGGGCACGAGCGGGGTGGAAGGATGGTGGAGGGGTGGGGGGCGCAATGATTCGTGCTGGGATACGGAGCGCTGCCGTGTAGAAGAGGTCCTCCGCTTTATTAAAGGGGAGGGCCAAGCTGCAGTCTTTGAGGGTCCCTAACTGGACTCCCAGGGAATGGGATGCCGGTGGCTAAATCACTGCACGGACCCTGCGTTCAACGATGCAATGGGCTGCAACCGGTAAGTTGGGTGATTTTTTTTCTGCACACGCAACCTCCCTTTTAATTAGCACCCTGTGAGCGGGCTGCAGCCCGATACATGCCCTCTGAAGCTGTCATTGTCATCGCCTCGCACAGCTGCAGGGGGTGCTCCCCAATTTTTGCTCCAGGTTGAAAACGGGTCGCTGCACACGGTGATGACGTCGTCATCGTTGGTACAGCGGAGTGGGGTGCTACCGGTTACTGCCACCGCTAAGCTCCCATGCAATTTGGCGAGAGTCGTTAGCTGCGCCACGCCCAAGCAAAATGTCGTTTGTTTCCTGTTAGCTAACGGGAGGAGCAGAAAACCCCAATTTCTCCCCGCTAGTTTCTTGGTTTGAATAAAAATGAATGTAAACTTAACATTTACAAACATCACATATTGGCTTCACTGTTACTCTTGCAATAGTTCAAAAGTGAAATAGAATCTTGGGCCTGGCTGCAGTGTGAAAACCTTTCAATGATCTCAGTAGATCACGAAACGTTACTGCAAAGCCACACTCCACCTCATCCTGCTATGTCACTCATCACATCCCCATCACACTGCAAAATGTTGGATCATTGTGGATGGAGATTAGAGACAGTAAGGGGAAAAAGTCACTGGTGGGCGTAGTTTATAGACCCCCAAATAATAACTTCACGGTGGAGTGGGCAATAATCAATGGAATAATGGAGGCATGTGTAAAAGGAACGGCAGTAATCATGGGGGATTTTAACCCACATATCGATTGGTCAAATCAAATCACACGGGGCAGCCTTGAGGAGGAATTCATAGAATGCCTACGGGATTGTTTCTCAGAAGAGTATGTTACATAACCTACAAGGGAGCAAACTATCTTAGATCTGGTCCTGTGTAATGAGACAGGAATAATAAACGATCTCTGAGTAAAAGATCCTCTCGGAATGAGTGATCACAGTATGGTTGAATTTATAATACTGATTGAGGGTGAGGAAGTAGTGTCTCAAACGAGTGTACTATGCTTAAACAAAGGGGACTACAGTGGGATGAGGGCAGAGTTGGCTAAAGTAGACTGGGAACACAGACTAAACGGTGGCACAATTGAGGAACAGTGGAGGACTTTTAAGGAGCTCTTTCAGAGTGCTCAACAAAAATATATTCCAGTGAAAAAGAAGGGAGGTAAGAGAAGGGATACCCAGCCGTGGATAATCAAGGAAATAAAGGAGAGTATCAAATTAAAAACCAATGCGTATAAGGTGGCCAAGGTTAGTGGGAAAATAGAAGATTGGGAAAATTTTAAACGACAGCAAAGAATGACTAAGAAAGCGATAAAGAAAGGAAAGATAGATTACGAAAGTAAAATTGCGCAAAACATAAAAACAGATAGTAAAAGCTTTTACCGATATATAAAACGGAAGAGAGTGAATAAAGTAAATGTTGGTCCCTTAGAAGATGAGAAGGGGGATTTAATAATGGGAAATGTGGAAATGGCTGAGACCATAAACAATTATTTTGCTTCGGTCTTCACTGTGTAAGACTCAAAAACCATGCCAAAAATTGCTGGTCACGGGAATGTGGGAAGGGAGGAACTGGAGACAATCACTATCACTAGCGGGGTAGTGCTGGACAGGCTAATGGGACTCAAGGTAGACAAGTCCCCTGGTCCTGATGAAATGCATCCCAAGGTATTAAAAGAGATGGCGGAAGTTATAGCAGATGCATTCGTTATAATCTACCAAAATTCTCTGGACTCTGGGGAGGTACCATCGGATTGGAAAGCAGCTAATGTAACGCCTCTGTTTAAAAAAGGGGGCAGACAAAAGGCCGGTTAGTTTAACATCTGTAGTGGGGAAAATGCTTGAAGCTATCATTAAGGAAGAAATAGCGGGACATCTCGATAGGAATAGTGCAATCAAGCAGACGCAACATGGATTCATGAAGGGGAAATCCTGTTTAACTAATTTACTGGAATTCTTTGAGGATATAACGAGCATGGTGGATAGAGGTGTACCGATGGATGTGGTGTATTTAGATTTTCGAAGGGCATTCGATAAGGTGCCACACAAAAGGTTACTGCAGAAGATAAAGATACGTGGAGTCAGAGGAAATGTATTATCATGGATCGAGAATTGGCTGGCTAACAGAAAGCAGAGAGTCGGGATAAATGGGTCCTTTTCGGGTTGGAAATCGGTGGTTAGTGGTGTGCCACAGGGATCGGTGCTGGGACCACAACTGTTTACAATATACATAGATGACCTGGAAGAGGGGACGGAATGTAGTGTAACAAAATTTGCAGATGACACAAAGATTAGTGGGAAAGCGGGTTGTGTAGAGGACACAGAGAGGCTGCAAAGAGATTTAGATAGGTTAAGCGAATGGGCTAAGGTTTGGCAGATGGAATACAATGTCGGAAAATGTGAGGTCATCCACCTTGGGAAAAAAAAACAGTAAAGGGAATATTATTTGAATGGGGAGAAATTACAACATGCTGCGGTGCAGAGGGACCTGGGGGTCCTTGTGCATGAAACCCAAAAAGTTAATTTGCAGGTGCAGCAGGTAATCAGGAAGGCGAATAGAATGTTGGCCTTCATTGCAAGAGGGATGGAGTACAACAGCTTGGACATCCTGCTGCAACTGTAGAGGGTATTGGTGAGGCCGCACCTGGAGTACTGCGTGCAGTTTTGGTCACCTTACTGAAGGAAGGATATACTGGCTTTGGAGTGGGTACAGAGACGATTCACTCGGCTGATTCCGGAGATGAGGGGGTTAAATTATGATGATAGATTGAGTAGACTGGGTCTTTACTCGTTGGAGTTCAGAAGGATGAGGGGTGATCTTATAGAAACATTTAAAATAATTGAAAGGGATAGACAAGATCGAGGCAGAGAGGTTGTTTCCACTGGTCGGGGAGACTAGAACTAGAGGGCACAGCCTCAAAATACGGGGGAGCCAATTTAAAACCGAGTTGAGAAGGAATTTCTTCTCCCAGTGGGTTGTGAATCTGTGGAATTCTCTGCCCAAGGAAGCAGTTGAGGCTAGCTCATTGAATGTATTCAAATCACAGATAGATAGATTTTTAACCAATAAGGAAATTAAGGGTTATGGGGAGCGGGCGGGTAAGTGGAGCCGAGTCCACGGCCAGATCAGCCATGATCTTGTTGAATGGCAGAGCAGGCTCGAGGGGCTAGATGGCCTACTCCTGTTCCTAATTCTTATGTTCTTATGTTCTTATGTTCCCTACCCTACTCCTGCACATCCTTACTCACACCAACTTACCTTGCACCTCCACCCATCCCTCTCTCTCTATCTACATTATCACATCCCCATCTCACCAGGCAGCCCTCACACTCACCCTCATCCTAGTCCAATCATACCAACTAATAACACAAAAGGGTCATGGTGAGATTTTTTTCAAGGGCACCAATGCTGCTGGAATAGATGGCAGCTGAAGTTGAGATGACATAAACAATTTGTCAATGGTGAGAGAGGTTGCTCCAAGGACTGTGGATAAAGAGTTTACTCTAAACACTTCCAACTTTCCTAAAGCTGAAATGTGTATTCCAAATCCTGAAGGCTCCAGCTTGTAACATTGGAAAGTGAACAGCTACGAATTAGTAGCTTTTGTACCACTTTTGCAACTGTCACCTATTCAGAGCAATGGAGAGATATTTGAAAACCCGATCTGCTTACAACAACAATAACAACTTTTATTTATATAGCACCTTTAACAAAATGAAATGTCCCAAGGCGCTTCACAGGAGTATTATGAGTTTAAAAAATTTGACACCGAGCCGCATAAGGAGGAATAAAGGTAGGTGACCTAAAGCTTGGCCAAAGGGGTAGGTTTTAAGGAGCGTCTTAAAGGAGGAAAGAAAGGTACTGAGGCGGAGAGGTTTAGGCTGAGAATTCCAGAGCTTAGGGCCTAGGCAACAGAAGGCACAGCCACCAATGGTTGAGCGATTATAATCAGGAATGCTCAAGAGTGCAGAATTAGAGGAGCGCAGACATCTTGGGGGGTTTGGGGCTGGAGGAGATTATAGAGATAGGGATGGGTGAGGCCATGGAGGGATTTGAAAACAAGGATGAGAATTTTGAAATTGAGGCATTGCTTAACCGGGAGCCAATGTAGGTCAAGGAGCACAAGTGGGACTTGGTGTGAGCTAGGACATGGGCAGCCGAGTTTTGGATCACCTCTAGTTGATGTAGGGTAGAATGTGGGAGGCCGGCCAGGAGTGCGTTGGAATAGTCAAGTCTAGAGGTAACAAAGCATGGATGAGCACCTCAGCAGCAGATGACCTGAGGCAAGGGTGGAGATGGCCGATGTTATGAAGGTGGAAATAGGCGGTCTTAGTTGTGCTACAGATATGTTACCCTGACGTGATCCCCAAGCGCCGTGAAACTCGCCAAAAAGCAGGAAAAATGTTTAGTAGATGGTAAAATGCTGCTTAAGTACCTTTTAACAAGTTCTTAACTATTTCAATTGGCTCACTCACTGCTTAGTGACCCAGCACTTAGGAGACTGACATGGAGGCAGGTTCACAGTGGGATACCGCCCCGCTGTCAATCTTTTAGATTTGACAGCCATCCCGCCTCCGTACCGACCCTCTAAGCACCAGCAAAATCCTGGCCTAGGTTTGTGGAACAGGTGCCACAAAGCACTACTGTAATCTTTTGTTGCACAGTTCCAGTTGATTCTTGTAGTATGAGGTACAAGAGAATTCATAATTCCACAGTACATTAAAGTTCTAATATCAGAGGTGGAATTTAGATTCTGTGTTATTGGATAATTTATGAGTTGTTTTGGTGCCAGAATTTAGCTTTCACAATGAAAGGAATTGTACATTAATATTTTCTCAGTTGGAGAACAATCTCAAAAGAACATAGATAAATTATAATTCTGAGGGAATAGGTAAATAACTTACTTATACATTTATTGACAGTCCAGAAAATGAACATGCCATTTAGTTGATGTAGTTCACCGTCCAAGTTTTGTTTCAGGTTATAGCCTGACCATTTAAAAAATCTTTTTCCTACACAAAACCTGCATCTCTTTGTTCTTTACTAAATGAGGAATTGACCCAGTTTCCTTTTGAATTGTTCAGCAGAGCCAATATCCACTGCCCTTGGCAGTTCACTCCACAAGTCGATGAGGCTAAGCATGTATTTATTGCTTAAAATGATCCCTCTGGCTTATTTAGTTTCTAATTGTGTCCTGATGTTCTCCTGTCCTGGAAATACTTCATACTTCAATTGAAAAGAATCGTAGGTTTAGTTTATGTGTTGTTACTATCTGTTAAATATCCTCTAAAATAGAGGGCCAGAAATTCCTGGGGCACAGCAAAACTTCCACCCAATTTTGTCTATGCTCCTCAATCTGTCAGAAATCCTGAGCTCAGCCTAATTTAAATATTATGGCATCTATGGGAAACATTAGCCTAAATTTGCGGTTGCAGGTGTATCTCTGGAGAGCGCCACTGCCACGCGAAATATTTCTGTACTTACCTCCTGGCTCCACAGCTACGGAGAGGTGTACACCTACATAAAGGCCCACGGATCCCAGGGGCGCATGTGATTCACAAGTGTCCCTGAGATCATGTGCGCCTGGTCAACCAATCAAAAAGGGAAAAAGGGGGTTTCCTATGATGCTTATGGGGATTCCATTTACGTACAGAATCACCATAAGCATATTGGAAATTCACAAATAAATAGGAATTCACACCACTTAAATAAAAGATAAATGTTCCCATGTTCTAAATTAATTAAAATACCCTTTAATTAAGCATTTAAAATAAAAATTAAAGTTTTTGAAAAATAAATGTAAACATTTTTAAATGGGCCAAAATTTATCTAAACTAATTTTAAATGTATGTGTATGTTTTATTCATTTAAACCATTTTATATCATCATTTATTTTAACCCTTATACTGGTAGAAGAAGGCCCTAAGCCTGCTTCTAACAGGCGTAAGGATTTTGTGGGTATTCACTGGGCAGTAGTTGGGAAAATAACCCAAATCTGTGCCAGCGAAAGTGTTTTTACAGTGGATGCGAACGATCTGTCAATGCGAAACTTGACAGAACGCAAGTTTCAGGTTTTCGTGCATACGGAAACTCTGAACTTGTGGGACCTTTTAGAAGGCTTTCGCTACACACAGTTGAAACCACTATAATTTCAGGCCCATTGTGTCCTCCAGTGTACAGGTATACAGACAACGCAGGAAAGTGGAAGATGCAATTGAACACCAGTCACACAGCCTGGAATGCATAATTTGATCTAGTCAGTGGTAGTCAAGCTGGAGGCGGGCAGTGCAATCTAATGCAGAGAGAGTTATCAATGTATAGTGCCACTGAAGGTTTAACTCCTCAGCATTCATATAGCACACAGCTTTCACTGTTGCCATTTTGCACTATTGCCAAAGACCAGTTTCAACACCCCCCTACCATATTTTCAGAGCAGCACTTTAAAGGGAGGCTAGAAATTAAAGGAAGAGAAAAGTTGGGATTTAAAGCACAGTGATTTGATTGTGTTACCACTTCCAGTTTTCAGAACCTTCAGTGACGCAACTATCCCACCCCCTCTCATCCCACCATACATAAATGGATCGGATCCACTGATGATGTCACTTCCTCACCCACGCAGGTCGATCTCCCAGAAGCTCTGTGTCTTGGTGCCAAATGAAATTATAAATGGATTTTTCTTGTTCTGGCTCAATCATTTTCAAGAAATTGGTCTACTCAATGATAAGAATTCAACATAGGTAGATTTCTAGAACAAAGTATTGCCAAGACAAAGCAGCCTTAATGGCCTATCAATCTCCTGGAATTGGAAGTTTATGGACAAATCTATCCTATTTCCGCTCATTGCCAGGATCTTTCATAAGATCTGTGTGCATGAACAACAATGATTCTGTGCACATAGGATTTACTGATCCATTTGCAGAGTCAGTTATGTTGAACAATCAGACTTTTCAGGTATATAAATGCAAGTTGTTGTTAATAAAAGACACTTGAAAGGGCCAGTTTCCTGAGCTAGGGTAATTGGTACTATCAATTCTCCTTGTATCCAGTAAAATCTCAACATTGAAGATTCATCCATTGTTGTTGAGAGCACAATTCTTGCCTAATGGCATATTTCTCAAATTTTCTTACTTGAAAATGCTGCTAGATCAAGAGTTTCCTTCTTGTTGCTGAGCGTTCTTGTTACTACTATTTTTGGTTCCTTGGAATACAAAAAGATCCCATGTGTGATCCCTTATCTGTGTTGAGCCAGCTGTTGTCAGCTGGAGGAGCTTTGGGGACACTCACTGTTAGTCTTAACTTATTTGGGTTAGGCAGGGGAAAATTGACCAATGTTACCGCTCTTGATCATGACGCATTGAGCCCTGCCAGAAAGTGTGCATCTGTGGACATTGGACAAATATTGTATTAGGTTTAGCTGTAATGCCCCCATCCCATTGTTTGATATCATGCTGGTACTCATTCTCTGGGCTAATACATGAAGAATGGTCACATGAGCAAGGTACTGTATGGCTGTCGAACCATACCCTTATGTGAATTACTGTCATTAAGAGAGTGAAATTTGAGGAATAAATTAATACTCAGCAAAATGTAGCAGACTTGTTTGAATATGTGAGTTTATACAATCTTCAATTTGTCTTATTTAATTCTGTAACCTTTGTTAACCATTATTTTGAAATAAAAGTTTACTGAGCTGTATACTTTGGTGGGATGTTTTATTTGGGATGGCGATAATTGTCAGATCCCATCCATTATTCTCTTCAAGTTCTGATTATCTTGGGAAACCAAAGTGCTGTGGTTTCAACGCACCTTCCTGCAATTTCAATTGTAGTCAAGTTTCACTCATAAATTTCGACCAGAAGAATTGATAGCTGGTTTCCTAACCCCTTCTGACTGAGGATGATTTGATCTTTGAGACTTCTCCAGCTTAATGTCAGTCATCCATTCCTGTACTAATAGGATCTATAGATTTCAAATATTTTACTTCGAGTCTCTGCAATTTGGTCTACTCCCACATTTCACGAGAATGGGAAACTGTTGAGATACTCCGTGGGAAACTGCCATGGCCATCTAATTTGACTGTTCCTGAACAGTCCTTCTTCCCTGCATCCCATACAGGACCTATCTTTCTCGTTCACATTTGGATCACTGGCATTTCTATTGATTCCTCTGAAGATGTGGGGGCTCTGTATCTTGCAGACAGTTTTTCACAAGTGGTAATCATGCTTGCCCCCAAAAAAACACAATTCGTATTGTCATCTGGCCCTTTAAGCTACTGCAGGCATCCTGTAGTAGAACATCCCAGATCTACCATCCTAGCTCCCAATCTGAGGTGCAGTTATTTCAAGGAGCATTTTGCAGTATTCAAATTAAGCTGATCCGAGAAAGCTGCCAGTGTTGGTACAGTGAGGCAGGTCAAAATCTTACCCTGTTACACTTCTGACGGTGATACTGCTGAAAAGGAAAACCTATCATGTACAACAAAGTGGGGAGAGATCACCAAAACCCACATTTTAGCGATGAGGGCAATATCCTATTGTATGTGTTGGTTGATCTTTCAAAAAATGAGGGCGCTCATTCGCATTGTAAATAATTGAACATTGTGTACATTTTTGTGTAAATTATGAAAGTTTTAAAATTACATATTTGTTACATTTTCTCAAATAAAGGCGATGAGCCAAACTGAACATGAGATGACTTATAAGGTATGTAATGTATCTGGCACGGTCCTTGACAATATCAATATACAATGTCTAAATAAGACTGAGCAAAGGGTAAAGTTACAAACACCACAATTAATCACGGCATGAAACTGTAAACCTTCAATACAGAAGAATGCAGGGGTGACAAAATGTTATTTTATGCAATAATTTTTACTGTTTCCCTTATTTTAAGTTCTAGCTTTATTAGGAATACTGCATAGTAGCAAAATGCCAATTTCTGCTTGGGGTTATTTGATGACTAATCCTGTATCAGTAAAACATTAATGTGTTGAGTGAGTCACGTCATACAAATCCCATGATAAATGGGTCTTCTCTGAAACTATCCTTTCTTGACAGCTTGTCATAAAGATCAATGTGGTCATATCAAAATAGTTTATTAAAATGAATCAGTTTTGAATTCAAAGTAATTTCCTCTAAGTCCTAAACACATTAATGCTCTTAAAATATCGTTGCTTATCTTAACACTCATAGATGGATACTGAAGAACATTTCTGAGTGTCAAACAGTGGACTGTTTTGCTTGTGAAATATGTACAATTAAAAAGAAGATAGCCACACATTACCAATGGTATTTAGCTAGTCAATGTATATTCTAGGTATATCAACCTTAATTTGGAGTTATACTGTAGTTGACAGGTTTTCTATGATTTCACAGTAAACATGTCCAAATTTTTCTCTCCGTACACCTTTAACACGCTGATTAAAACTAGAAGGTATTCATTGGTATTCTCTTTTAACAGCACTGGGCTGAATTTTCACCTTTGAATGTTGATGGGAATGGCTGTGGAATGCGTCGGGAGCCTGGAAATTGGAGAGGTGCATTTGAATCAAATTTCCGGGTTCCAAGGAGTGAGGGCCTGCAGAGAAATCCCATACCCTGCAAATGGGAGGAAGAGGCAAGCGGTACTGACCAAACCTGCATGGTTAGAAATAGCAGAGGAAGTACTCAGCAGGAGTATTGTTGGTAGGACATAGATCCAGTACAGGAAGCGTTTTAACGACCCCATGAGGTCAGGAAAGGCGAGTACAATGCCACATTGGCTTCCTAATCTGAGGAAGGACATTCTTGCTATTGAGGGAGTGCAGCGAAGGTTCACCAGACTGATTCCCGGGATGGCTGGACTGACATATGAGGAGAGACTGGATCGACTGGGCCTTTATTCACTGGAGTTTAGAAGGATGAGAGGGGATCTCATAGAAACATAAAATTCTGACTGGGCTGGACAGGTTAGATGCAGGAAGAATGTTCCCGATGTTGGGGAAGTCCAGAACCAGGTGACACAGTCTAAGGATAAGGGGTAAGCCATTTAGGACTGAGATGAGGAGAAACTTCTTCACTCAGAGAGTTGTTAACCTGTGGAATTCCTGACCACAGAGAGTAGTTGATGCCAGTTTGTTGGATATATTCAAGAGAGAGTTAGATGTGGCCCTTACGGCTAAAGGGATCAAGAGGTATGGAGAGAAAGAAGGCAAGGGGTACTGAGGTGAATGATCAGCCATGATCTTATTGAATGGTGGTGCAGGCTCGAAGGGCCTAATGGCCTACTTCTGCACCTATGTTTCTATGTTCCCTACATCCTGATGTGCATGTCATCTCAACCGCCTCATTCTGCCTTCCCAGTCATACTCCTGCATATCACTCCTCACACCAACCTATCTTGCAGATGCACCCATCCCTCACTGTCTATGCACTTATTCACATCCCCATCAGACCATCCACCACTGACACTTACCCTCATCTTAATGCAATGTTATACCTCTCCCTTAGTCACTCTCAACATATGTTGCCCATCCATCCCTTCCACTCATTCCAACACTCTCACTCAAAGGTCTCTCATTTCCCTCCTTGCAGGAGAAGAGAGCGCAGAACACCCAGGAGAGGCAGCGAACCAGTGGTGGCCCTCCAGTAACCATCATCATCATCATCATAGGCAGTCACTCGGAATCGAGGAAGACTTGCTTCCATTCCTGAAGTGAGCTCTTTGGTGGCTGAACAGTCCAATATGAGAGCCGCAGACTCTGTCACAGGTAGGACAGATAGTCGTTGAGGGAAGGGGTGGGTGGGACTGGTTTGCCGCACGTTCTTTCCGCTGCCTGCGCTTGATTTCTGCATTCTCTTGGCGTTGATACTCGAGGTGCTCAGTGCCCTCCCAAATGCACTTCCTCCACTTAGGGAGGTCTTTGACCAGGGATTCCTAGGTGTCAGTGGGGATGTTGCACTTTATCAGGGAGGCTTTGAGGGTGTCCTTGTAGTATTTCTGCTGCCCAACTTTGGCTCGTTTGCTGTGAAGGAGCTTCGAGTAGAGCACTTGCTTTGGAAGTCTTGTGTCTGGCATGCGAACTATGTGGCCTGCCCAGCGGAGCTGATCGAGTGTGGTCAGTGCTTCAATGTTGAGGATGTTAGCCTGGACGAGGACGCTGATGTTGGTGCGCCTGTCCTCCCTGGCGATTTGTAGGATCTTGCGGAGACATCGTTGGTGATATTTCTCCAGCAACTTGAGGTGTTTACTGTACATGGTCCATGTCTCTGAGCAGCACAGGAGGGCGGGTATCACTACAGCCCTGTAGACCATTAGCTTGGTGCTGTTTTGAAGGCCTGGTCTTCAAACACTCTTTTGCTCAGACGGCCGAAGACTGCACTGGCGCACTGGAGGCGGTGTTGGATCTCGACGTCGATGCCTGCTCTTGTTGACAGGAGGCTCCTGAGATAAGGGATGTGGTCCACGTTGTCCAGGGCCGTGCTGTGGATCTTGATGACTGGGGAGCAATGCTGTGTGTTGAGGACAGGCTGGTGGAGGACCTTTGCCTTACGGATGTTTAGCGTAAGGCCCATGCTTTCGTACACCTCAGTAAATACACCAGTAATCATACCAGTAATCCTACCGCTGACTTCAGCAGAGGAGACGGCCCTGGAACTAAGTCACACTGCGGAGCTGCTGGCGGTGAGAGATGGAGAGAAGGGGACCTCCCAACGACCTGGTGACCGAGCTAAATATCATACAGCCAGGCACTTATGTGATTGAAAGGCTGCATTAGAGGGAGCAGCGTGCGGCGGCGTGGTCCCGGCCTGTAAGACCATTAGCAGGCCAGGGCCATCAGAGGGAGCAGCGTGCGGCGGCGTACCAAAACAGGAGGGTGACGGTTGTGAAGCCAGGTCGCTGACTGCAGTGTGGGCAGGCACAGCAGGAGGGGTGAAGAAGCGGCAAGAGATTGTAGAAGGAAGTGACCGGAGCCCAGGAGAGGCGTGAGTCTGGGGCCCAGAAGAGGCGAGGGTCCAGGGGCAGCACGGGCCAGCCCACACTGCTATATGACTGCGCCCTCGGTCCGTGCAGCAGAGCTGGTCTCCAGTCGTCTGAGGTAATCCTTGCCATTGGACCAAGACCTAGCTCTGTCAAGCTCATATGGTGGCTGGTGTGCAATGGGCACCACACGTTAAAAAAATCCATGCACAAGTATCTTCCACCCTCCAAGATGTAGTTCGGGATCTGGAATATTAGGTCCTTCATTGAAACACCTGTGAACTCATCCCTTTTTGGCGTGGAAGCAAGTCCTCCTCGCTTCGAGGGACTGCCTATGATGCATACAGCCACATGGCATACAACAGGCACTCATGTTGCCTTGATGTCAGCAGCCAGTGAAATATGATCGTGTGCATAATGGTAACTTAAAACATTCTTATCATAACAGTTCTAATTCATGTCTTTACTCTGCCACAGGCCCATCAAGTGTCCAGCCAGAGGAGGAAGACGACTCCTCAGGAGGAGATTGCGGATGCTGAGGACGCACCGTCACACAACCCATGCACACCAAGCACCAGTGCAGATACGCACAGGTCGGTGGGTCCAGCAAGAGATAAAATTGCATTGGCACATGGTGTCTCACAGATCACATGTGAGCAAGAGCAGACGCTGGAGACAGGGACAGCAGTGGGATCCTCGACGGAGGGCGCAGGACACTCCAAGCAGTGCTCAGCTGGACAAAGATACTGAAACTTGAGGGCCGTCGACAAAGCATTTGATTCTTGAGGAGCAACTAAAAATTGCGGAAGCTCTGATAGCTGTGACATGCTTGATTGTAAGGAGCTAGAGGATCCCATCTCTAACATAATGTTGCAGCCCATGGCTATGACGTTTTTGTCCATGGAAAGAGTGGCCACCTGCATGGAGCATCAAATGCGACAGTCGAACGAGTGCATGCTTGCTGTGAACAGCAGATTGTAGACGCTGATTGCAGCCATATCTACGATTGATAAAAACCTAGAGTTGGCTCTTTATCACCCCGCTGATGTGTAGCAAAGTGCTCTCCAGCTCCTTGCTAGCAGGGAAATGCGGGTGGGCCAGAAGAGGGATGATAGTGAGAGGGGACATGGAAATGGGGCTCTGATTTGTGAAACATACCATCGGTCACCTGGTGATGAATTTGTGGGCAGCTGACTGCAAGATCCTGCAAATGTCTGCTGCTGATCCCTGGAAGGAGCCTGAGGCGAAGATGTTGAGGGCACTGGTGACTTTGACAGCCACTGGTAACACGTGTCCACCAGGTCCAGTTGGCAGCCGGTCTTTGAGCAAGTTACAAATGTCTGTCACGACCTTATGTGATAGCCTGAGCCTCCTGAGGCACTGATGTTCAGCCATGTCCAGGAAGCTGATCCTCTGCCTATAATATCCTGTATTGGGGGTATCACCTCCTGCGAGATGTACCCCTGTGCTTATCACCTTTCTCCTGTGGAGTGGCAGGTCGGTGAGGAGCAGGCTGATGTTGTTGATGCTATTGTTGCTGCTGCTGGTGCTCATCTTTGTCTGAATCTGAGGTCCAACATGAAACAGCATAAGCGGCACCTATGCTGATCTGATAGATGCCAAGTAAAGTGGAGGCCGGAGGCACAATCCCCCAATGTACCGAGAGTGACCTTCAAGGAGAGTGACTTGCAATGTAGTGAGAGTGCCTTCCGAAGTTGTAGAAATCACCTGCAAACTCCTGAAAGCAAAATCTCAGCACAAATGGTGTCAGCAGGAGCCTTTCGCTTAGACAAGGATTCAGGTGTAAGGTGTGAGTATTTATGTGATTTATTTTTTAACTGTCAATTGTTCAACTCCTACAGTGGCTGCTCTGCTCTCACCTTGTTTTTACTGGGGAAGTTCAGCAAGCCCGGTAATCCCGTGGACAACCAGTAAAAAGCCTTTAATAGCTTTTACCAAGCTCTAAAGTGCTATAACTGGCTCACCCCCTCTCCTGAGTGGGTCTCTGGTATGCTGACTAATGCGCCCGAGTTAAAGGTGGGTTGAAGCCAGCTTCCCAAAGCGCTTTCAATTTCAGTGCTTTTAACTGTCCACCCATTCACAAACCCGCACACTCTTCAAAGTTAAAATTCAGCCCACTGTGTCTAGGCATCCAGTTGGTCTTGAAAATTTGCTTTTAATGAAATGCTGTATGAAATTCAAGTGGTACATGTAACAGCAATGCAAACATTTTATCTACAAATAAAAATGGATATCTTATTTTAAATTATATTCATTTAATTGTTTTTATTTAACCAAATAGAAGAAGGTTAATCTTGACCTTTATATAATAACATAGTAATATAACAATAAAGCAGAATAAAGCATTTTGTATGTTGTGAAGTATGCAAATTTAGCATACTTCACAACATACAGGTGATTGTATATTACTTTCTACTTCATTACATATTAACCTAAAATTCTCCACTGCTCCTGGTGAGTTTTACACTTAAGGCCATATTGCAAAAAGAATAGTACAATAGGATTGCTTTTTTTCCTGTAAATATCTTTACTGAATTATTTGTGTTATGGTTTGCCAGACTTATGAAGCCACTTCTATTACTTGAGGACATGAGCTGCAATTTCACTGGCGCTCAATGGGTGGGACTGGGGGTGGGTTGGCCAGGAAATTGACGAAGATTGCCAATGGGTCGGGACCCCGCTGTAAACCTGCTGCCACACGCCTCTGCTGAGCAGACCCAACCGGCAGCAGCGGAGAGGCAATTGAGTCAATTATTGGCGTGTTTAGAATCCTTTGTCCGTGATATTTTACTTAACTTTTAACTTTACCAGATCGCCCACGCTGCTCTTGGACCTCATCTGTTCATCTGAGGTGGAGGATGAGTGACCATTGAAGCAGATAATTGGTGACAGCATTAAGAACATAAGAACATAAGAAATAGGAGCAGGAGTAGGCCATTTGGCCCCTAGAACCTGCTCTGCCTTTTAATAAGATTATGGCCGATCTGATCATGGACTCAGCTCCACTTCCCCACCCGCTCCCCATAATCATTTACTCCTTTATCGTTCAAAAATCTGTCTACCTCCACCTTAAATATATTCAATGACCCAGCCTCCACAGCTCTCTGGGGCAGAGAACTCCATAGATTTCCAACCCTCCAAGAGAAGAAATTTCTCCTCATCTCAGTTTTAAATGGACGGCCCCTTATTCTAAGACTATGTCCCGCAGTTTTATTTTCCTCTATGTGGAAATATCCATAGAAACATAGAGACATAGAAAATAGGAGCAGGAGTAGGCCATTCGGCCCTTCGAATCTGCATCAACATTCAATATGATCACGGCTGATCCACTATCTCAACACTGTGGACCCAAGTTTTCACAAGAAAAAAAACGGGCGCCCCGCCGAGCGGCGCCTAAAAAAATCCTCGGTATTCTCCACCTCCTTACAGGTCCTCTGGCTCTCGGCGCAGCCAGCACGAGCTGTGGGGGGCGGAGCCAGGTCCCGGCGCTGAAAACAGTGCCGGGACCTCTGCACATGCGCGCTACAGTCGACACGCAAGTGCAGTAGCTCCAGGCGCCGAACTGTGTGGGAGGGGCCCGAAGCACGCAGCCCCTAGCCCTGGCTGAATGGCCTCACTGGGGCTGCGTGAAGAAGGCTCCTCCCACGGCCAGCTCCTGCTCCCCCCCCCGACCCGACCCGACACTCGCTCCCCCCCCCCCGCCGACCAGACCCGACCCGACACCCGCTCCCCCCCCCCCGCCGACCAGACCCGACCCGACACCCGCTCCCCCCCCCGCCCCCGCCGACCAGACCCGACCCGACCCGACACCCGCTCCCCCCCCCCCCGCCGACCAGACCCGACCCGACACCCGCCCCCCCCCGCCGATCAGACCCGACCCGACACCCGCTCCCCCCCCCACCCGAGACCCGACACCCGCTCCCCCCACCCCCCCGCCCCGACCCGAGACCCGACACCCGCGCCCCCCCCCGACCCGACCCGACCCGCGCTCCTGTTCCCCGACCCCCCCCTCTCTCTCTCTATCCCTCCCTCCCCTCTCTCTCCCTCCCCTCTCTCTCTCTATCCCTCCCTCCCCTCTCTCTCCCTCCCCTCTCTCTCTCTCCCTCCCTCCCTCTCTCTCTCTCTCTCTCCCTCCCCCTCTCTCTCCCCCTCCCTCTCTCTCTCCCTCCCTCTCTCTCTCTCCCTCCCCTCTCTTTCCCTCCCTCTCTCTCCCTCCCCTCTCTCTCTCTCTCTCCCCCTCCCGCTCAGCAGCACGAACGGCTGCAGAATTCTCCCTGGCTGAAGCACTTTCACACAGGTAGGAAGATGGTTTATTTAATCTTTTCTTGGCTTATAAATGTTTATTCAGGTTGGATTTATTTGTATAATATTTGTAGAAGTATAAATAAGGATTTATTGTCGAATTTAATGAGTTCCCTTCCACTCCCCTCCCCCCCACCTCGTTCTGGACGCCTAATTTGTAACCTGCGCCTGATTTTTTAATGTGTAGAACAGGTTTTTTCAGTTCGAAAAAAATCTTCACTGGCTCCATTCTACTTTAGTTTGGAGTACATTTTCACTGTGGAAACTTTCAAATCAGGCGTCAGTGGCCGGACACGCCCCCTTTTGAAGAAAAAATTCTGTTCTAAACTAAAACTGTTCTACCTGACTAGAACTGCAGAAAAAAAAATGTGGAGAATTGCGATTTCTAAAATAGTCCGTTCTCCACCAGTTGCTCCTAAAAATCAGGCACGAATCATGTGGAAACTTGGGCCCCATATTCCTGCTTTTTCCCCATACCCCTTGATGCCTTTTGTTTCTAGAAATCTATCTCCCTCTTAAATATATTCAGTGACTTGGCCTCCACAGCCTCCTGTGGTAGAGAATTCCACAGGTTCACCACCCTTTGAGTGAAAAAATTTCTCCTCATCTCAGTCCTAAATTTCCTACCCCATATCCTGAGACTGTGACCCCTTGTTCTAGACTTCCCAGCCAGGGGAAACATCCTCTCCATATCCAGTCTATCCAACACAGTCAGAATTTTATACGTTTCAATGAGATCCCCTCTCATTCTTCTAAACTTTAGTGAATACAGGCCTAGTTGACCCAATCTCTCCTCATAAGACAGTCCTGCCATCCCAGGAATCAGTCTGGTGAACCTTCGCTGCACTCCCTCTATGACAAGTATATCCTTTCTTAGGTAGGGAGACCAAAACTGCACACAATACTCCAGGTGCGGTCTCACCAAGGCCCTGTATAACTGTATTAAGACATCCTTGCTCCTGTACTCAAATCCTCTTGCAATGAAGGCCAACATACTATTTGCTTTCTAACTGCTTGCTGCACCTGCATGTTTGCTTTCAATGACCGATGTACAAGGACACCCAGGTCCTTCTGTACATTGACACTTCCCAAGTCATCACCATTTAAATAATACTTTGTCCTTATGTTTTTCCTACCAAAGTGGATAACTTCACATTTATCCACATTATACTGCATCTGCCATATGTTTGCCCACTCATTCAACCTATCCAAATCGCCCTGCAGCATCTTTGTACCTTCCTCACAACTCACAATCCTACCTAGTTTTGTGTCGTCAGCAAAATTGGAAATATTACATTTGGTTCCCTCATCCAAATCATTTATATATATTGTGAATAGCTGGGGCCCAAGCACTGATCCCTGTGGTACCCCACTAGTCACTGCCCACCACCCCGAAAAAGACCCATTTATTCCTACTCTCTGTTTCTTGTCAGTTAACTAATTTTCAATCCATGCCAATACATTACCCCTAATCCTATGTGCTTTAATTTTGCACAGTAACCTCTTATGTGAGACTTTATCAAAGGCCTTCTGAAAATCCAAATACACTACATTCACCGGTTCTCCCTTATCTATTCTTTCAGTTACATCCTCAAAAATCTCCATTAGGTTTGTCAAACATGATTTTCCTTTCATAAATTCATGCTGACTTTGTTTAATCCCGTTGATATTATCTAAGTGTGCAGTTATCACATCCTTTATAATAGATTTCAGCACTTTCCCTAGTTTCTTGCAAGTTTATTCTCATTATTTTCCCCCTCTTAATCAATCTCTTGGTCCTTTTTTGTTGAATTCTAAACTGCTTCCAATCCTCAGGCTTGCTACTTTTTCTGGCAGCTTTGTATGACTCCTCTGGATCTAATACTATCCTTAATTTCTTTTGCTAGCCATGGTTAGGCCACTTTTCCTTTTGTGTTTTTATGCCAGAAAGGAATGTATAACTGTTGTAATTCATGCCTTCGTTCCTTAAATATTAGCCATTGTCTATCCACCATCATGCCTTTTAATGAATCTTCCCAATCTATCATAGCCAATTCATTCCTCATATCTTCATAATTTCCTTTGTTTCGATTTACGACCCTAGTTTTGGATTGGACTACTTCACTTTCCATCTTAATAAGAAATTCAATCAGGTTATGGTCATTCTTTGGTAAAGGACCCCGCAGAACAAGACTGTTAATTAATCCCTTCTCATTGCACAATACCCAATCTAGGATAGCCTGTTCCCTAGTGGGCTCCTCAACATACTGGTCTAAAAAACCATCTCATACACCATCCAGGAATTCATCTGCCACAGTATTATTACTAATTTGGTTTGGCCAGTCTATATGTAGATTAAAGTCATCTATGATTACTGTAGTACCCTTGCTACATGCATCTCTAATTTCCTGTTTGATGCCATCCCCTACATGACCACGACTGTTTGGAGGCCTATAGACAATTTCCACCAATGTTTTCTGCCCCTTAGCTCCACTCAGACTGATTCTACATCTTGATTTTCTGATCCAATATCCTTTCTCACCATTGCTCTGATTTTATCCTTTACTAACAATGCCACACCATCCCCTCTTCCTTTTTGCCTGTCCTTCCTAAATATTGAATATCCTTGGATATTCAGTTCCCAACCATGGTCACCCTGCAACCATGTCTCCGTAACGGCAACTATATTGTATCCGTTTACATCTATTTGCGCTGTTAATTCGTCTACCTTATTACAGATGCTTTGTGCATTCAGATACAATGTTTTTAAATTTGTCTTTTTAACATTATTAGACATCTTAACATTATTTTGTACTATAACCCGATTTGTCTTAGTGCTATTTTTTCTTACCTGGACCCTATTTGTTAGTGCACTCTTTTGTTTGTATGCACTGTCCCTTCCTGACATAATCTGGTTATCCTTACCACAATCACTTTCCTTCTTTGCTTCCTTTTCTTTTCTCTTTAGCATTCTAGATTGCTCTCTACTGCGACCGTCCACCGCCCCCCCTCCTCCCCCGCCCTCCTTATTTCACTTAAAGCCCTATCTACCTCCCTAAGTTAGTGGTTCGCTAGAACTCTGGTCCCAGCATAGTTCTGGTGTAGTACGTCCCCACGGAACAGCTCTCTCTTTCCCGAGTATTGATGCCAGTGCCCCACAAATCGAAACCCACTTCTCCCACACCAACCTCTGAGCCACGCATTCATCTCCCTGATTCTATTGAAAAATTGCTGGTCACAGGAATGTGGGAAGGGAGGACCTTGAGACAATCACTATCACTAGGGGGGTAGTGCTGGACAGGCTAATGGGACTCAAGGTAGACAAGTCCCCTGGTCCTGATGAAATGCATCCCATGGTATTAAAAGAGATGGCGGAAGTTATAGCAGATGCATTCGTTATAATCTACCAAAATTCTCTGGACTCTGGGGAGGCACCAGTGGATTGGAAAGCAGCTAATGTAATGCCTCTGTTTAAAAAAGGGGGCAGACAAAAGGCAGGTAACTATAGGCCAGTTAGTTTAACATCTGTAGTGGGGAAAATGCTTGAAATTATCATTAAGGAAGAAATAGCGGGACATCTAGATAGGAATAGTGCAATCAAGCAGACGCAACATGGATTCATGAAGGGGAAATCATGTTTAACTAATTTACTGGAATTCTTTGAGGATATAATGAGCATGGTGGATAGAGGTGTACCGATGGATGTGGTGTATTTAGATTTCCAAAAGGCATTCGATAAGGTGCCACACAAAAGGTTACTGCAGAAGATAGAGGTATGCGGAGTCAGAGGAAATGTATTAGCATGGATAGAGAATTGGCTGGCGAATTGAAAGCAGAGAGTCGGGATAAATGGGTCCTTTTCAGGTTGGAAATCAGTGGTTAGTGGTGTGCCACAGGGATCGGTGCTGGGACCACAACTGTTTACAATATACATAGATGACCTGGAAGAGGGGACAGAATGTAGTGTAACTAAATTTGCAGATGACACAAAGATTAGTAGGAAAGCGGGTTCTGTAGAGGACACAGAGAGGCTGTAAAGAGATTTAGATAGGTTAAGTGAATAGGCTAAGGTTTCGCAGATGGAATACAATGTTGGAAAATGTGAGGTCATCCACCTTGGGAAAAAAAACAGTAAAAGGGAATATTATTTGAATGGGGAGAAATTACAACATGCTGCATGCAGAGGGACCTGTGGGTCCTTGTGCATGAAACTCTTTTGAGTTCACCTGTGAAGACATAAAAACAATAAACGGTGCCACCCGACCTGGGTGACACTCCAGACATTTTCAAGGCCCTTTTTTTCCCCCCTTTTTTTGGTTTTTTTTTGTGTTTTTCTTTTTTTTTGTTTTTTTTTGTTTTTTTTTTGGGCACTAAAATAACAATTTTCCCCAGTGCCCCCTATAAAAGGGAAGGGGGACACTAAAAGCACCGGCAATTAAAACAAATTAAACTTTAAAACGTAAAATCAAATTAAAATTTGGTTGCCGGGCGTGATGATGCACTCCAGTCCCTCCGGTGCCCACCTCTCGCGGAAGGCCGCGAGCGTACCGGTGGACACCGCGTGCTCCATCTCCAAGGACACCCTGGACCGGATGTAAGAGCGGAAGAGAGGCAGGCAGTCAGGTTGAACGACCCCCTCGACCGCCCGCTGCCTGGACCGGCTGATGGCACCCTTGGCCGTGCCCAGGAGCAGTCCTACGAGGAGGCCTTCGGACCTACCCGCTCCCCTCCGCACAGGGTGCCCAAAGATCAGGAGGGTGGGACTGAAGTGCAGCCAGAATTTCAGGAGCAGCCCCTTCAAATAATGGAACAGGGGCTGCAACCTCGTGCACTCAATAAAAACATGGAACACGGACTCCTCCAGACCGCAGAAATTGCAGGCGGCCTGGGAGTCCGTGAACCGGCTTAAAAATTTGTTGCACGGCACTGCTCCGTGCACCACCCTCCAGGCCAAGTCCCCGATGAATAGTGGGAGGACCCCTGCGTAGAGTGCCCTCCATCGGGGACCCCCGCCTCCTCCGGACGGCAAGATGGTACGCCATGGCGTGTCCGGACGGCCGGCGAGGATGGCAAAGTTGAGGGTGTGCAGGAGCAGCCCGTACAGGAAACCCCTCCGCGCGGAACTGAAAGGCACGGAGGGGATTTCCCCGAGGCGGCTCAAGTTGTGAGGCGCCGGCCCCCGAGGGAGGTTCCGGGGTTTGGCGCCGATGAGGAATTCCGTCCGGACGGGGGTCAGTTCGGACGGGATCTCCCCACGTGCTTGAGCCTCCTCGATACACCTAACGGAGTCAGGGCCCAGAGCTGTTTTTAGCGACTCGATGGCATCGGCCGCGCGGCGGACGTTGGCAGAATTTAGGCGCCGCGCCAGCGTGACTGGCGCCATCCAGCCCGCTCCTCCGCCATCGAGCAGGTCCCTGACCCTGGTCACCTCACCAGCCACAGCCCTCTCTTCCGACCGCCACATGAAGCCTCGGCCGTGGAGGTACGGATTCCCGAGCAGCGGTTCCTGCAGGACGGCCGCCAATCCAGCCGGCGGAGAGCTGCGCTTGGTGGAGACTTTGTTCCAGACCCTGATGAGTTCCCTGTAAAAGACAGGCAGCTCCCGGAGGGCGGTCCTGGCACCCCCCAAGTTCACAAACAGGAGCTGCGTGTCATAATTGAGGTCGAGCTGCTGGCGGAAGAAATACCTCGCCAGAGCACACCACCTAGGAGGGGGCTCGACGTAAAGGTATCTCTGCAGGGTCTGAAGACGGAAAGTCGCGAGCTGGGCGCTGACGCACACCAACGACTGACCGCCCTCCTCAAGCGGGAGACTCAAGACCGCGACAGAGACCCAGTGCTTCCTGTTGTTCCAGAAGAAGTCCACCAGCTTCTTCTGTATCTTGGCGACAAACGCAGGGGGAGGGGTCAAAGTGACCAGCCGGTACCACAGCATTGCGGCCACCAGCTGGTTTATGACTAGCGCTCGACCCCTGTAGGACAGCACTCGGAGCAGTCCTGTCCAGCGCCCTAGGCGAGCGGCGACCTTGGCCTCCAGCTCCTGCCAGTTCGCCGGCCAGGCTTCCTCGTCGGGGCTAAGGTAGACTCCCAGATAGAGGAGATGGGTCGTGCTCCAGGCAAAAGGCCTGAGCTCCTCCGGCAGGGAGTCCACCCGCCACTGACCCACCAGGAGTCCGGAACATTTCTCCCAGTTGATCCTGGCGGAGGACGCGGCCGAGTAAATCTCCTGGCACTCACGCATCCTCCGCAGGTCAGCGGGATCCTCTACCGCGAGGAGCACGTCATCGGCGTAAGCCGAGAGGACGACCTCCACGCCCGGCCCTTGCAGAGCCAGTCCCGTCAACCTCGTCCGCAAGAGGCGCAGGAAAGGCTCCACGCAAACGGCGTATAACTGGCCGGACATGGGGCATCCCTGGCGCACCCCTCTCCTAAAGCGAAGGGGCGCCGTCAAGGACCCGTTAACCTTAATCAGACACTCCGCGGCGGCGTACAAAAGTCGGATCCGGGCGACGAAATGCGTCCCGAACCCGAAAGCGCGCAGAGTTCCGAGCAGATAGTCGTGATCCACCCTGTCGAACGCCTTCTCTTGGTCGAGGGATAGGAAGGCGACCGACAGACCAGCCTCCTGGGAGCAATGGATGAGGTCCCGGACCAGATGGATGTTGTCGTGGATCGTCCGGCCCGGGACCGTGTATGACTGGTCGGGGTGAATCATGTGGTCCAGCACGGCACCAAGGCGAGCAGACATCGCCCTGGCGAAGATTTTGTAGTCCGTGCTGAGGAGGGAGACCGGGCGCCAGTTCTTAAGGAGGCGGAGATCGCCCTTCTTAGGCAGCAGGACGATGACTGCCCTGCGCCAAGAGAGGGGCATCTCCCCGGTCGCCAGACTTTCCCCCAGGACCCGCGCGTAGTCGCTCCCCAGGACGTCCCAGAACGCCCTGTGGAACTCCACGGTCAGCCCGTCCAGCCCCGGGGATTTTCCCCTCGAGAGCCGGGCGAGGGCACCGGTCAGCTCCGCCAGGCTTAGCGGAGCTTCCAGATTTTCGGCGCCCTCCGGGCCGACCTTCGGCAGGTCCTCCCACAAAACTCTACGCGCTTCCTCGCTGGACGGATCCGGAGAGAACAGAGCCCCGTAATATTCTCGGACCCTGTTGTTGACGCCCTCCGGATCCGAGACGAGAGAGCCGTCGTCGGCCAGCAGCGTCAAGAGCTGCTTACGGACACTCTGCCTTTTTTCCAGCGAGTAGAAGAAGGGGGAGCCGCGGTCCAGATCCCGCAGGAACCGGATCCGCGACCTCACGAACGCGCCTCGGGACCCGACGAGCTGCAGGTCCTTCAGCGCGGCCTTCTTCGCTTCGTACACCGTCCGCAGGGCCGGGTCCTGGACGACTTGACCGAGACGGGCTTCCAGGTCGAGCACCTCTTTTTCTAGGCGCCCGACTCTGGCCGCCCGCCTCTTGGTCGACCCCCTCGCGTACTCTTGACAGAAGACGCGGACGTGAGCCTTGCCCACGTCCCACCATAGCCTCAAGGAGGGGAAGCCCCCCTGCTTCCTTCTCCAGTCGGACCAGAATCGACGGAACGAGTCCTGGAACCGCACGTCCTCCAGCAGCCGGTTGTTAAAGTGCCAGTACGCGGACCCCGTCCTCGCGCGGAGCGAAGCGAGCTCCGCCCACACCAGGTGGTGGTCCGAACACGGCACCGGCCGCATGGAGGCCGCCGGGACGCAGGAAACGTACGCCCGAGACACGTAAAGGCGGTCGACTCTAGACCATCCAACTCCAGGCCTCACCCAAGTAAAGGCGCTGGAGTCGGGGTGGAGATTTCGCCAGACGTCCACCAAGTCGAAGGACCCGACCAGGTCCCTCAACTTCTCCATCGCCGTCATGCACTGCGGGGCACCGGAGCGGTCCCTCGCCTCGAGGGTGCAGTTAAAATCCCCCCCGAGGACAATGCAGTCGCCGACGTCGACGGAGCCAAGAAGAGCGGACACCTCTTCAAAGAAGCGCGTTTGCTGCGGGCCGGGATGAGGGGCGTACACGTTCACGAGATGGAGCGGCACGTCCCCCAGGCGAACCGTTACGTGCAGCAAGCGGCCTGGCACGGGCTCCTCGACCCCCAAGATCTCCGGCTGAAAATGCGGGCCCAGCAAGATGGCCACCCCACTAGAAATGGCGGTGAGGTGGCTCATGCGGACCTCTCCTTGCCATTCCAGGAGCCACGTGGCTTCGTCTCCCGGAACGGTGTGGGTTTCTTGCAGGAAGCACACCGCATATTTCCCCTCCCGCAGGAGCGAAAAATTGTCAAATCTACGGCGTGCCCCTCTGCCGCCGTTGATGTTGAGGCTGGCTATGGTTATCTTCATGACAAAAGCATAGTGCAACCTCTACCTTAACCTATTGTGGGGGGGGGAGCGGAGTCTTTTGTTGAACTCCGCTCCCTCCGCAGCCCAGCGAGGAGTCCCTCGAGCTCGCGCAGCTCAAGGTGCTGCTCCTTTGTCAAGGGCCCGCCCGCGGCCAAGGTTTTAACGGCGGCGCGGACGGACCCCTTGATCAGCTCCGGCTCGGACCATTTTTCCAGGGCCAGTCGGGCTTGGTCGCGGCGACCCCGGCTCTGGGCCAAAAAGTCCCGGAGTTCCTTTGCAGGAACGAGGAGGGCCTCAGCGGCGGCCGCGAGCAGATCCACCGCCTCCCTGGCGGTGGTCTCTAGGTCTTCACCCGCGTCCCCCACCGAGTCCCCGTCCTCCTCCGGGAGGTGGCCGCCAGCAGCCGGCCCATCGACCGCACAAGGTACGGCAAATGAACCGGCCGCTCCAACCGGCCCTGGCACTGCCCCGATCCCACCCCCAGGATCGTCGGCAGAGGAGTCCCCACTGGGCTCTTTTAAAAATGGTGCTGGGTCGGGAAATGACAGCGGAAGGGGTTCCCCCTCCGCCCCAGGAACCGGAGAACAAGGAGAGACCCGGCCATAGGAAATCCCCAGGCCCTCCAAGTGCTCCAGCTCCAAAGTAAGGGGCGAGGGTGGGTGTTCCTCCCCCTCCCCGCTGCCACCCCCCGGCCCAGCATCTACAGTGTCATAAATATTTGTTTCATTCTCTGCCGGGTCGAGCAAATCCCGGGGGAAGTTGGGTAATAGCTGGGCGGGCTCAGGTTCGGCCTTTTCGGCCCCGCCCGCCTCGGTCCCCGGGACGCTCGACCCGGCGGCTACGCATTCTTCCACTGGCCCCACGCCCCCCACGACAGGCAGATCTTCCACGCCCTCCCCAGGAGGCAGCGGCTGGGCAGCCTCGACTGCCTCACCCTCCCCGGGGAAAGACTCCTCGCGCCTGCAGCGCAATTTGGGGGCGCTGGTGGGGGACGCGGGACACGCGGCGGGCACCGCCTCCTCCGCGGAGGGATGTTGTTCCCCCTCCGCCTCATTGGGGCGGTGCCTCTTTTTGTTCCTGGGGGCGCGCGGAGTCAGGGAGACCTCCATGTCTGCCGAGGCCTCCCGCTCCGCCCCCCCCTTTTCCTTTTCTTGCCCGCGCCTGGGCCCCTCTGTGGTATTATTCAAGGGCCCGGGCACGGGCTCGGGGCACCCCGCGCTCGCCGGTGACTGGGTTGGGCTGAGCGCGGTGGTCAAACTTTCCGGCGCACCGAGGGGACCCGCCTCTAGATGTTTCTCCTTCTTCCGCGCCTTCTTTCCGCTCGGACGCTCTCCCTCCCCCCCGCCGGAGGCCCTGAAAACAAAGGCCTCCGACGATGCCCGCGCACCCATGGCTCCCGGCACGCGGACGCAACTAGGGGGAGGGGTGGCGGCGGCGCCAGCTATGGCCGCCTTCGGTGGTTTGGCGGCCTTGGAGGCGGGGCAGTTCTTACGAACGTGCCCCACCTCCCTGCAGGCATGGCACCGCACGCCGTCCGACGTCCAGAAGACGCGGTAGGCAGTCCCCTCGTGCACCACATTAAAGTGCCCTTCTGTCATGTCCTCCCGCGCCAGCCGGACAAAGAGCTGGCGGCGGAAGGAGAACACGTGGCGCAGGCTGTTCTCCCTGAGGCCGAGCGGTATGGGGTTGATCCCCGACCTTACCTCCCCCAGTTGGTGTAGGTGAGGGAGGAGGAGCTCAGCGGAAACAAAGGGCGGGACGTTTGACACGATGACCCTCTGCGCGGTGGCCTCGAGAGGGTCCACCGGCAGGAACGTCCCGCCCACCGTGAGCCCCTTTTCAAGGGCCAGGGACACCGCCCGCTCCGACCCCAGGAAGAACACGGCCTTCCCAGACATCTTGGAGGCTGCGACAATGGCCGAGGGGCCGACTACCCCAGCCATCGCCCGCACGCACTCCTCGATGGTCATTGTGGGGTGAGTGTAGCTCTTGACCCCGTGTTTTTTCGTAATTAACCTAAATGGTGGCAGGGCAGCGGGTGGCGCAGGAGGGGCCGTGGAAGCGGTTGCCACCTGCGCATACGTCCTTGCTGGCCCTGCCACCGGCGTGGATGGGGTCGCCATCACGGGGTCCCTTTAAGGGCTACACCCACCCCAAAGTCACAGGCCTTAATGGTCTTAATTGGCCTCGTAAATTAACTGAGCAGAGGAGCCCTTAACGAGGTACCTCTCCCCTAGTTGGCAATTGGGGAGAGGCCTTGCTCCCTCTGCTCAGTTGTCTTAATTGTTTTTTTTTTTGTAAATTTGGAAGGAAGAGGCCTCAGAGAGAGAGGGGAGAAACAGAGTAGCAGAGAAAGAGAGAGGGGGGTGGGAAGGGGGGGGGACTGCGAGGGCAGGTCTCCCCTCGCAGCTGTGGGTGGGTGCACTCCCCAGATGGCAAAACACAAAAGTCTTTGGGGTGGTCTTCAGGTGGGGGGAGAAGATGTCTTCACCTGGGGTAGCTGGAGCCACCAGGCACTCCTAACGATCTTTAATTGGGTGATTGATGACAATCTTCAGCCTGGTAGCTCCAGCTATCCCAGGCTAGGCAAATGTGGGGGGTGGGGGGGGTTCCAATTGTGGGGGGGGCCCAGTTGTAAGCACGGCCCCCACGCACACTACCACACACACACACACACACCCCCCGCGATGTTCCGGCCCTCAGTGGTCTTCTTTCCTCCCCCCACCGAAACAACAAAGTCTTTTTGGGGAAATGCACCCACACCCACCTGTAGAATGTTGAGTCTCCCTCCTTCCACACTGGATGGTTGTTGTGGTTTTTCCCCCTCTCTCCAACTCCTTGCAGAAATGGTAAAGTTGATGAAAAAGTTTTCTGTTCTCCTCCTCTCCCTCTGGGTAAAGTTGGTGGTGAAACCCCTTCCTTCCTTCTGTTCCTGGGCTGGTCTCAGGGCTCTCCAGGCAGGAGCTCAAGTTGCTTGCTGCTTCCCTCACTGCTCACAGCTCCAACTGAGCAGGACACGCCTCCACTGCTTCACGATTGGTCCCTTGTGCTTGAAACTCTTTTTGGAGTTCACCTGCAAAAACATAAAACATGTATCCGTGCCACCCGACCTGGATGACACACACAAGACATTTACAAGGCCCCTTTTTTATTTATTTTTTTGTGTTTTTTTTTTTTTGGGGCACTAAAATCAAATTTTTCCTTTTTCCAGTGCCCCCTATAAAAGGAGAGGGGGACACTAAAAGCACCGGCAATTAAAACAAATTAAACTTTAAAACGTAAAATCAAATTAAAATTTGGTTGCCGGGCGTGATGATGCACTCCAGTCCCTCCGGTGCCCACCTCTCGCGGAAGGCCGCGAGCGTACCGGTGGACACCGCGTGCTCCATCTCCAAGGACACCCTGGATCGGATGTAAGAGCGGAAGAGGGGCAGGCAGTCAGGTTGAACGACCCCCTCGACCGCCCGCTGCCTGGACCGGCTGATGGCACCCTTGGCCGTGCCCCGGAGCAGTCCTACGAGGAGGCCCTCGGACCTACCCGCTCCCCTCCGCACAGGGTGCCCAAAGATCAGGAGAGTGGGACTGAAGTGCAGCCAGAATTTCAGGAGCAGCCCCTTCAAATAGTGGAACAGGGGCTGCAACCTTGTGCATTCAATAAAAACATGGAACACGGACTCCTCCAGACCGCAGAAATTGCAGGCGGCCTGGGAGTCCGTGAACCGGCTTAAAAATTTGTTGCACGGCACTGCTCCGTGCACCACCCTCCAGGCCAAGTCCCCGATGAATAGTGGGAGGACCCCTGCGTAGAGTGCCCTCCATCGGGGACCCCCGCCTCCTCCGGACGGCAAGATGGTACGCCATGGCGTGTCCGGACGGCCGGCGAGGATGGCAAAGTTGAGGGTGTGCAGGAGCAGCCCGTACAGGAAACCCCTCCGCGCGGAACTGAAAGGCACGGAGGGGATTTCCCCGAGGCGGCTCAAGTTGTGAGGCGCCGGCCCCCGAGGGAGGTTCCGGGGTTTGGCGCCGATGAGGAATTCCGTCCGGACGGGGGTCAGTTCGGACGGGATCTCCCCACGTGCTTGAGCCTCCTCGATACACCTAACGGAGTCAGGGCCCAGAGCTGTTTTTAGCGACTCGATGGCATCGGCCGCGCGGCGGACGTTGGCAGAATTTAGGCGCCGCGCCAGCGTGACTGGCGCCATCCAGCCCGCTCCTCCGCCATCGAGCAGGTCCCTGACCCTGGTCACCTCACCAGCCACAGCCCTCTCTTCCGACCGCCACATGAAGCCTCGGCCGTGGAGGTACGGATTCCCGAGCAGCGGCTCCTGCAGGACGGCCGCCACTCCAGCCGGCGGAGAGCTGCGCTTGGTGGAGACTTTGTTCCAGACCCTGATGAGTTCCCTGTAAAAGACAGGCAGCTCCCGGAGGGCGGTCCTGGCACCCCCCAAGTTCACAAACAGGAGCTGCGTGTCATAATTGAGGTCGAGCTGCTGGCGGAAGAAATACCTCGCCAGAGCACACCACCTAGGAGGGGGCTCGACGTAAAGGTATCTCTGCAGGGTCTGAAGACGGAAAGTCGCGAGCTGGGCGCTGACGCACACCAACGACTGACCGCCCTCCTCAAGCGGGAGACTCAAGACCGCGACAGAGACCCAGTGCTTCCTGTTGTTCCAGAAGAAGTCCACCAGCTTCTTCTGTATCTTGGCGACAAACGCAGGGGGAGGGGTCAAAGTGACCAGCCGGTACCACAGCATTGCGGCCACCAGCTGGTTTATGACTAGCGCTCGACCCCTGTAGGACAGCACTCGGAGCAGTCCTGTCCAGCGCCCTAGGCGAGCGGCGACCTTGGCCTCCAGCTCCTGCCAGTTCGCCGGCCAGGCTTCCTCGTCGGGGCTAAGGTAGACTCCCAGATAGAGGAGATGGGTCGTGCTCCAGGCAAAAGGCCTGAGCTCCTCCGGCAGGGAGTCCACCCGCCACTGACCCACCAGGAGTCCGGAACATTTCTCCCAGTTGATCCTGGCGGAGGACGCGGCCGAGTAAATCTCCTGGCACTCACGCATCCTCCGCAGGTCAGCGGGATCCTCTACCGCGAGGAGCACGTCATCGGCGTAAGCCGAGAGGACGACCTCCACGCCCGGCCCTTGCAGAGCCAGTCCCGTCAACCTCGTCCGCAAGAGGCGCAGGAAAGGCTCCACGCAAACGGCGTATAACTGGCCGGACATGGGGCATCCCTGGCGCACCCCTCTCCTAAAGCGAAGGGGCGCCGTCAAGGACCCGTTAACCTTAATCAGACACTCCGCGGCGGCGTACAAAAGTCGGATCCGGGCGACGAAATGCGTCCCGAACCCGAAAGCGCGCAGAGTTCCGAGCAGATAGTCGTGATCCACCCTGTCGAACGCCTTCTCTTGGTCGAGGGATAGGAAGGCGACCGACAGACCAGCCTCCTGGGAACAATGGATGAGGTCCCGGACCAGATGGATGTTGTCGTGGATTGTCCGGCCCGGGACCGTGTATGACTGGTCGGGGTGGATCATGTGGTCCAGCACGGCACCAAGGCGAGCAGACATCGCCCTGGCGAAGATTTTGTAGTCCGTGCTGAGGAGGGAGACCGGGCGCCAGTTCTTAAGGAGGCGGAGATCGCCCTTCTTAGGCAGCAGGACGATGACTGCCCTGCGCCAAGAGAGGGGCATCTCCCCGGTCGCCAGACTTTCCCCCAGGACCCGCGCGTAGTCGCTCCCCAGGACGTCCCAGAACGCCCTGTGGAACTCCACGGTCAGCCCGTCCAGCCCCGGGGATTTTCCCCTCGAGAGCCGGGCGAGGGCACCGGTCAGCTCCGCCAGGCTTAGCGGAGCTTCCAGATTTTCGGCGCCCTCCGGGCTGACCTTCGGCAGGTCCTCCCACAAAACTCTACGCGCTTCCTCGCTGGACGGATCCGGAGAGAACAGAGCCCCGTAATATTCACGGACCCTGTTGTTGACGCCCTCCGGATCCGAGACGAGAGAGCCGTCGTCGGCCAGCAGCGTCAAGAGCTGCTTACGGACACTCTGCCTTTTTTCCAGCGAGTAGAAGAAGGGGGAGCCGCGGTCCAGATCCCGCAGGAACCGGATCCGCGACCTCACGAACGCGCCTCGGGACCCGACGAGCTGCAGGTCCTTCAGCGCGGCCTTCTTCGCTTCGTACACCGTCCGCAGGGCCGGGTCCTGGACGACTTGACCGAGACGGGCTTCCAGGTCGAGCACCTCTTTTTCTAGGCGCCCGACTCTGGCCGCCCGCCTCTTGGTCGACCCCCTCGCGTACTCTTGACAGAAGACGCGGACGTGAGCCTTGCCCACGTCCCACCATAGCCTCAAGGAGGGGAAGCCCCCCTGCTTCCTTCTCCAGTCGGACCAGAATCGACGGAACGAGTCCTGGAACCGCACGTCCTCCAGCAGCCGGTTGTTAAAGTGCCAGTACGCGGACCCCGTCCTCGCGCGGAGCGAAGCGAGCTCCGCCCACACCAGGTGGTGGTCCGAACACGGCACCGGCCGCATGGAGGCCGCCGGGACGCAGGAAACGTACGCCCGAGACACGTAAAGGCGGTCGACTCTAGACCATCCAACTCCAGGCCTCACCCAAGTAAAGGCGCTGGAGTCGGGGTGGAGATTTCGCCAGACGTCCACCAAGTCGAAGGACCCGACCAGGTCCCTCAACTTCTCCATCGCCGTCATGCACTGCGGGGCACCGGAGCGGTCCCTCGCCTCGAGGGTGCAGTTAAAATCCCCCCCGAGGACAATGCAGTCGCCGACGTCGACGGAGCCAAGAAGAGCGGACACCTCTTCAAAGAAGCGCGTTTGCTGCGGGCCGGGATGAGGGGCGTACACGTTCACGAGATGGAGCGGCACGTCCCCCAGGCGAACCGTTACGTGCAGCAAGCGGCCTGGCACGGGCTCCTCGACCCCCAAGATCTCCGGCTGAAAATGCGGGCCCAGCAAGATGGCCACCCCACTAGAAATGGCGGTGAGGTGGCTCATGCGGACCTCTCCTTGCCATTCCAGGAGCCACGTGGCTTCGTCTCCCGGAACGGTGTGGGTTTCTTGCAGGAAGCACACCGCATATTTCCCCTCCCGCAGGAGCGAAAAATTGTCAAATCTACGGCGTGCCCCTCTGCCGCCGTTGATGTTGAGGCTGGCTATGGTTATCTTCATGGCAAAAGCATAGTGCAACCTCTACCTTAACCTATTGTGGGGGAGGGAGCGGAGTCTTTTGTTGAACTCCGCTCCCTCCGCAGCCCAGCGAGGAGTCCCTCGAGCTCGCGCAGCTCAAGGTGCTGCTCCTTTGTCAAGGGCCCGCCCGCGGCCAAGGTTTTAACGGCGGCGCGGACAGACCCCTTGATCAGCTCTGGCTCGGACCATTTTTCCAGGGCCAGTCGGGCTTGGTCGCGGCGACCCCGGCTCTGGGCCAAAAAAGTCCCGGAGTTCCTTTGCAGGAACGAGGAGGGCCTCAGCGGCGGCCGCGAGCAGATCCACCGCCTCACTGGCGGTGGTCTCTAGGTCTTCACCCGCGTCCCCCACCGAGTCCCCGTCCTCCTCCGGGAGGTGGCCGCCAGCAGCCGGCCCATCGACCGCACAAGGTACGGCAAATGAACCGGCCGCTCCAACCGGCCCTGGCACTGCCCCGATCCCACCCCCAGGATCGTCGGCAGAGGAGTCCCCACTGGGCTCTTTTAAAAATGGTGCTGGGTCGGGAAATGACAGCGGAAGGGGTTCCCCCTCCGCCCCAGGAACCGGAGAACAAGGAGAGACCCGGCCATAGGAAATCCCCAGGCCCTCCAAGTGCTCCAGCTCCAAAGTAAGGGGCGAGGGTGGGTGTTCCTCCCCCTCCCCGCTGCCACCCCCCGGCCCAGCATCTACAGTTTCATTAAAAACAGTAAATTGTGTTTCTGCCGGGTCGAGCGTCTCCCGGGGGAAGTTGGGTATTGGCTGGGCGGGCTCAGGTTCGGCCTTTTCGGCCTCGCCCGCCTCAGTCCCCGGGACGCCCGGCCCGGCGGCTACGCATTCCTCCGCGGTCCCCACGCCCCCCACGACAGGCAGATCTTCCACTCCATCCCCAGGAGGCAGCGGCTGGGCAGCCTCGACTACCTCACCCTCCCCGGGGACAGACTCTTCGCGCCTGCAGCGCAATTTGGGAGCGCTGGTGGGGGACGCGGGACACGCGGCGGGCACCGACTCCTCCGCGGAGGGATGTTGTTCCCCCTCCGCGTCATTGGGACGGTGCCTCTTTTTGTTCCTGGGGGCGCGCGGAGTCAGGGAGACCTCCATGTCTGCCGAGGCCTCCCGCTCCGCCCCCCCCTTTTCCTTTTCTTGCCCGCGCCCGGGCCCCTCTGTGGTGTTGTTCAAGGGCTCGGGCACGGGCTCGGGGCACCCCGCGCTCGCCGGTGACGGGGTTGGGCTGAGCGCGGTGGTCAAATTATCCGGCGCACTGAGGGGACCCGCCTCTTGATGTTTTGTCTTCTTCCGCGCCTTCTTTCCGGTCGGACGCTCTCCCTCCCCCCCGCCGGAGGCCCTGAAAACAAAGGCCTCCGACGATGCCCGCGCACCCATGGCTCCCGGCACGCGGACGCAACTAGGGGGAGGGGTGGCGGCGGCGCCAGCCTTGGCCGCCTTCGGTGGTTTGGTGGCCTTGGAGGCGGGGCAGTTCTTGCGAACGTGCCCCACCTCCCTGCAGGCATGGCACCGCACGCCGTCCGACGTCCAGAAGACGCGGTAGGCAGTCCCCTCGTGCACCACATTAAAATTACCCTCCGTCGTGTCCTCCCGCGCCAGCCGGACAAAGAGCTGGCGGCGGAAGGAGAACACGTGGCGCAGGCTGTTCTCCCTGAGGCCGAGCGGTATGGGGTTGATCCCTGACCTTACCTCCCCCAGTTGGTGTAGGTGAGGGAGGAGGAGCTCAGCGGGAACAAAGGGCGGGACGTTTGAAATGATGACCCTCTGCGCGGTGGCCTCGAGAGGGTCCACCGGCAGGAACGTCCCGCCCACCGTGAGCCCCTTTTCAAGGGCCAGGGACACCGCCCGCTCCGACCCCAGGAAGAACACGGCCTTCCCAGACATCTTGGAGGCTGCGACAATGGCCGAGGGGCCGACTACCCCAGCCATCGCCCGCACGCACTCCTCAATGCTCATTGTGGGGTGAGTGTAGCTCTTGACCCCGTGTTTCCTGGTTATAAATCTGAACGGTGGCAGGGCAGCGGGTGGCGCAGGAGGTGCCGTGGATGTGGACACCGCCTGCGCATACGTCCTTGCTGGCCCTGCCACCGGCGTGGATGGGGTCGCCATCACGGGGTCCCTTTAAGGGCTACACCCACCCCAAAGTCACAGGCCTTAATGGTCTTTTAATGGCCTCGTATATTAACTGAGCAGAGGAGCCCTTAACGAGGCACCTCTCCCCTCGTTGACAATTGGGGAGAGGCCTTGCTCCCTCTGCTCAGTTGTCTTAATTGGTTTTTTTTTTTTGCAAATTTGGAAGGAAGAGGCCTCAGAGAGAGAGGGGAGAAACAGAGTAGCAGAGAAAGAGAGAGGGGGGTGGGAAGGGGGGGGGGACTGCGAGGGCAGGTCTCCCCTCGCAGCTGTGGGTGGGTGCACTCCCCAGATGGCAAAAACACAAAAGTCCTTGGGGTGGTCTTCAGGTGGGGGGAGAAGATGTCTTCACCTGGGGTAGCTGGAGCCACCAGGCACTCCTAACGATCTTTAATTGGGTGAATAAGAAAAACAACAATCTTCAGCCTGGTAGCTCCAGCTATCCCAGGCTAGGCAAATGTGGGGGGGTGGGGGGGGTTCCAATTGTGGGGGGGGCCTAGTTGTAAGCAAGGCCCCCACACACACTTCCACACACACACACACCCCCCGCGATGTTCCGGCCCTCAGTGGTCTTCTTTCCTCCCCCCACCGATATAACAAAGTCTTTTTTGGGAAATGCACCCACACCCACCTGTAGAATGTTGAGTCTCCCTCCTTCCACACTGGATGGTTGTTGTGGTTTTTCCCCCTCTCTCCAACTCCTTGCAGAAATGGTAAAGATGTTTAAAGTTTTCTTTTTTCCTCCTCTCCCTCTGGATAAAAGTTGTAGTGAAGCCCCTTCCTTCCTTCTGTTCCTGGGCTGGTCTCAGGGCTCTACAGGCAGGAGCTCAAGTTGCTTGCTGCTTCCCTCACTGCTCACAGCTCCAACTGAGCAGGACACGCCTCCACTGCTTCACGATTGGTCCCTTGTGCTTGAAACTCTTTTAGAGTCTACCTGTGAAAACATAAAACAATAACGGTGCCACCCAACCTGGGTGACACTCCAGACATTTACAAGGCCCTTTTTTTCCCCCCTATTTTTTTTGTTTTTTTTTTGTGTTTTTCTTTTTTTTGGTTTTTTTTTGGGCACTAAAATCACAATTTTCCCCAGTGCCCCCTATAAAAGGGAAGGGGGACACTAAAAGCACCGGCAATTAAAACAACTTAAACTTTAAAACGTAAAATCAAATTAAAATTTGGTTGCCGGGCGTGATGATGCACTCCAGTCCCTCCGGTGCCCACCTCTCGCGGAAGGCCGCGAGCGTACCGGTGGACACCGCGTGCTCCATCTCCAAGGACACCCTGGACCGGATGTAAGAGCGGAAGAGAGGCAGGCAGTCAGGTTGAACGACCCCCTCGACCGCCCGCTGCCTGGACCGGCTGATGGCACCCTTGGCCGTGCCCAGGAGCAGTCCTACGAGGAGGCCTTCGGACCTGCCCGCTCCCCTCCGCACAGGGTGCCCAAAGATCAGGAGAGTGGGACTGAAGTGCAACCAGAATTTCAGGAGCAGCCCCTTCAAATAATAAAACAGGGGCTGCAACCTCGTGCATTCCATAAAAACATGGAACACGGACTCCTCCAGACCGCAGAAATTGCAGGCGGCCTGGGAGTCCGTGAACCGGCTTAAAAATTTGTTGCACGGCACTGCTCCGTGCACCACCCTCCAGGCCAAGTCCCCGATGAATAGTGGGAGGACCCCTGCGTAGAGTGCCCTCCATCGGGGACCCCCGCCTCCTCCGGACGGCAAGATGGTACGCCATGGCGTGTCCGGACGGCCGGCGAGGATGGCAAAGTTGAGGGTGTGCAGGAGCAGCCCGTACAGGAAACCCCTCCGCGCGGAACTGAAAGGCACGGAGGGGATTTCCCCGAGGCGGCTCAAGTTGTGAGGCGCCGGCCCCCGAGGGAGGTTCCGGGGTTTGGCGCCGATGAGGAATTCCGTCCGGACGGGGGTCAGTTCGGACGGGATCTCCCCACGTGCTTGAGCCTCCTCGATACACCTAACGGAGTCAGGGCCCAGAGCTGTTTTTAGCGACTCGATGGCATCGGCCGCGCGGCGGACGTTGGCAGAATTTAGGCGCCGCGCCAGCGTGACTGGCGCCATCCAGCCCGCTCCTCCGCCATCGAGCAGGTCCCTGACCCTGGTCACCTCACCAGCCACAGCCCTCTCTTCCGACCGCCACATGAAGCCTCGGCCGTGGAGGTACGGATTCCCGAGCAGCGGTTCCTGCAGGACGGCCGCCACTCCAGCCGGCGGAGAGCTGCGCTTGGTGGAGACTTTGTTCCAGACCCTGATGAGTTCCCTGTAAAAGACAGGCAGCTCCCGGAGGGCGGTCCTGGCACCCCCCAAGTTCACAAACAGGAGCTGCGTGTCATAATTGAGGTCGAGCTGCTGGCGGAAGAAATACCTCGCCAGAGCACACCACCTAGGAGGGGGCTCGACGTAAAGGTATCTCTGCAGGGTCTGAAGACGGAAAGTCGCGAGCTGGGCGCTGACGCACACCAACGACTGACCGCCCTCCTCAAGCGGGAGACTCAAGACCGCGACAGAGACCCAGTGCTTCCTGTTGTTCCAGAAGAAGTCCACCAGCTTCTTCTGTATCTTGGCGACAAACGCAGGGGGAGGGGTCAAAGTGACCAGCCGGTACCACAGCATTGCGGCCACCAGCTGGTTTATGACTAGCGCTCGACCCCTGTAGGACAGCACTCGGAGCAGTCCTGTCCAGCGCCCTAGGCGAGCGGCGACCTTGGCCTCCAGCTCCTGCCAGTTCGCCGGCCAGGCTTCCTCGTCGGGGCTAAGGTAGACTCCCAGATAGAGGAGATGGGTCGTGCTCCAGGCAAAAGGCCTGAGCTCCTCCGGCAGGGAGTCCACCCGCCACTGACCCACCAGGAGTCCGGAACATTTCTCCCAGTTGATCCTGGCGGAGGACGCGGCCGAGTAAATCTCCTGGCACTCACGCATCCTCCGCAGGTCAGCGGGATCCTCTACCGCGAGGAGCACGTCATCGGCGTAAGCCGAGAGGACGACCTCCACGCCCGGCCCTTGCAGAGCCAGTCCCGTCAACCTCGTCCGCAAGAGGCGCAGGAAAGGCTCCACGCAAACGGCGTATAACTGGCCGGACATGGGGCATCCCTGGCGCACCCCTCTCCTAAAGCGAAGGGGCGCCGTCAAGGACCCGTTAACCTTAATCAGACACTCCGCGGCGGCGTACAAAAGTCGGATCCGGGCGACGAAATGCGTCCCGAACCCGAAAGCGCGCAGAGTTCCGAGCAGATAGTCGTGATCCACCCTGTCGAACGCCTTCTCTTGGTCGAGGGATAGGAAGGCGACCGACAGACCAGCCTCCTGGGAGCAATGGATGAGGTCCCGGACCAGATGGATGTTGTCGTGGATTGTCCGGCCCGGGACCGTGTATGACTGGTCGGGGTGGATCATGTGGTCCAGCACGGCACCAAGGCGAGCAGACATCGCCCTGGCGAAGATTTTGTAGTCCGTGCTGAGGAGGGAGACCGGGCGCCAGTTCTTAAGGAGGCGGAGATCGCCCTTCTTAGGCAGCAGGACGATGACTGCCCTGCGCCAAGAGAGGGGCATCTCCCCGGTCGCCAGACTTTCCCCCAGGACCCGCGCGTAGTCGCTCCCCAGGACGTCCCAGAACGCCCTGTGGAACTCCACGGTCAGCCCGTCCAGCCCCGGGGATTTTCCCCTCGAGAGCCGGGCGAGGGCACCGGTCAGCTCCGCCAGGCTTAGCGGAGCTTCCAGATTTTCGGCGCCCTCCGGGCCGACCTTCGGCAGGTCCTCCCACAAAACTCTACGCGCTTCCTCGCTGGACGGATCCGGAGAGAACAGAGCCCCGTAATATTCACGGACCCTGTTGTTGACGCCCTCCGGATCCGAGACGAGAGAGCCGTCGTCGGCCAGCAGCGTCAAGAGCTGCTTACGGACACTCTGCCTTTTTTCCAGCGAGTAGAAGAAGGGGGAGCCGCGGTCCAGATCCCGCAGGAACCGGATCCGCGACCTCACGAACGCGCCTCGGGACCCGACGAGCTGCAGGTCCTTCAGCGCGGCCTTCTTCGCTTCGTACACCGTCCGCAGGGCCGGGTCCTGGACGACTTGACCGAGACGGGCTTCCAGGTCGAGCACCTCTTTTTCTAGGCGCCCGACTCTGGCCGCCCGCCTCTTGGTCGACCCCCTCGCGTACTCTTGACAGAAGACGCGGACGTGAGCCTTGCCCACGTCCCACCATAGCCTCAAGGAGGGGAAGCCCCCCTGCTTCCTTCTCCAGTCGGACCAGAATCGACGGAACGAGTCCTGGAACCGCACGTCCTCCAGCAGCCGGTTGTTAAAGTGCCAGTACGCGGACCCCGTCCTCGCGCGGAGCGAAGCGAGCTCCGCCCACACCAGGTGGTGGTCCGAACACGGCACCGGCCGCATGGAGGCCGCCGGGACGCAGGAAACGTACGCCCGAGACACGTAAAGGCGGTCGACTCTAGACCATCCAACTCCAGGCCTCACCCAAGTAAAGGCGCTGGAGTCGGGGTGGAGATTTCGCCAGACGTCCACCAAGTCGAAGGACCCGACCAGGTCCCTCAACTTCTCCATCGCCGTCATGCACTGCGGGGCACCGGAGCGGTCCCTCGCCTCGAGGGTGCAGTTAAAATCCCCCCCGAGGACAATGCAGTCGCCGACGTCGACGGAGCCAAGAAGAGCGGACACCTCTTCAAAGAAGCGCGTTTGCTGCGGGCCGGGATGAGGGGCGTACACGTTCACGAGATGGAGCGGCACGTCCCCCAGGCGAACCGTTACGTGCAGCAAGCGGCCTGGCACGGGCTCCTCGACCCCCAAGATCTCCGGCTGAAAATGCGGGCCCAGCAAGATGGCCACCCCACTAGAAATGGCGGTGAGGTGGCTCATGCGGACCTCTCCTTGCCATTCCAGGAGCCACGTGGCTTCGTCTCCCGGAACGGTGTGGGTTTCTTGCAGGAAGCACACCGCATATTTCCCCTCCCGCAGGAGCGAAAAATTGTCAAATCTACGGCGTGCCCCTCTGCCGCCGTTGATGTTGAGGCTGGCTATGGTTATCTTCATGGCAAAAGCATAGTGCAACCTCTACCTTAACCTATTGTGGGGGAGGGAGCGGAGTCTTTTGTTGAACTCCGCTCCCTCCGCAGCCCAGCGAGGAGTCCCTCGAGCTCGCGCAGCTCAAGGTGCTGCTCCTTTGTCAAGGGCCCGCCCGCGGCCAAGGTTTTAACGGCGGCGCGGACAGACCCCTTGATCAGCTCTGGCTCGGACCATTTTTCCAGGGCCAGTCGGGCTTGGTCGCGGCGACCCCGGCTCTGGGCCAAAAAAGTCCCGGAGTTCCTTTGCAGGAACGAGGAGGGCCTCAGCGGCGGCCGCGAGCAGATCCACCGCCTCACTGGCGGTGGTCTCTAGGTCTTCACCCGCGTCCCCCACCGAGTCCCCGTCCTCCTCCGGGAGGTGGCCGCCAGCAGCCGGCCCATCGACCGCACAAGGTACGGCAAATGAACCGGCCGCTCCAACCGGCCCTGGCACTGCCCCGATCCCACCCCCAGGATCGTCGGCAGAGGAGTCCCCACTGGGCTCTTTTAAAAATGGTGCTGGGTCGGGAAATGACAGCGGAAGGGGTTCCCCCTCCGCCCCAGGAACCGGAGAACAAGGAGAGACCCGGCCATAGGAAATCCCCAGGCCCTCCAAGTGCTCCAGCTCCAAAGTAAGGGGCGAGGGTGGGTGTTCCTCCCCCTCCCCGCTGCCACCCCCCGGCCCAGCATCTACAGTTTCATTAAAAACAGTAAATTGTGTTTCTGCCGGGTCGAGCGTCTCCCGGGGGAAGTTGGGTATTGGCTGGGCGGGCTCAGGTTCGGCCTTTTCGGCCTCGCCCGCCTCAGTCCCCGGGACGCCCGGCCCGGCGGCTACGCATTCCTCCGCGGTCCCCACGCCCCCCACGACAGGCAGATCTTCCACTCCATCCCCAGGAGGCAGCGGCTGGGCAGCCTCGACTACCTCACCCTCCCCGGGGACAGACTCTTCGCGCCTGCAGCGCAATTTGGGAGCGCTGGTGGGGGACGCGGGACACGCGGCGGGCACCGACTCCTCCGCGGAGGGATGTTGTTCCCCCTCCGCGTCATTGGGACGGTGCCTCTTTTTGTTCCTGGGGGCGCGCGGAGTCAGGGAGACCTCCATGTCTGCCGAGGCCTCCCGCTCCGCCCCCCCCTTTTCCTTTTCTTGCCCGCGCCCGGGCCCCTCTGTGGTGTTGTTCAAGGGCTCGGGCACGGGCTCGGGGCACCCCGCGCTCGCCGGTGACGGGGTTGGGCTGAGCGCGGTGGTCAAATTATCCGGCGCACTGAGGGGACCCGCCTCTTGATGTTTTGTCTTCTTCCGCGCCTTCTTTCCGGTCGGACGCTCTCCCTCCCCCCCGCCGGAGGCCCTGAAAACAAAGGCCTCCGACGATGCCCGCGCACCCATGGCTCCCGGCACGCGGACGCAACTAGGGGGAGGGGTGGCGGCGGCGCCAGCCTTGGCCGCCTTCGGTGGTTTGGTGGCCTTGGAGGCGGGGCAGTTCTTGCGAACGTGCCCCACCTCCCTGCAGGCATGGCACCGCACGCCGTCCGACGTCCAGAAGACGCGGTAGGCAGTCCCCTCGTGCACCACATTAAAATTACCCTCCGTCGTGTCCTCCCGCGCCAGCCGGACAAAGAGCTGGCGGCGGAAGGAGAACACGTGGCGCAGGCTGTTCTCCCTGAGGCCGAGCGGTATGGGGTTGATCCCTGACCTTACCTCCCCCAGTTGGTGTAGGTGAGGGAGGAGGAGCTCAGCGGGAACAAAGGGCGGGACGTTTGAAATGATGACCCTCTGCGCGGTGGCCTCGAGAGGGTCCACCGGCAGGAACGTCCCGCCCACCGTGAGCCCCTTTTCAAGGGCCAGGGACACCGCCCGCTCCGACCCCAGGAAGAACACGGCCTTCCCAGACATCTTGGAGGCTGCGACAATGGCCGAGGGGCCGACTACCCCAGCCATCGCCCGCACGCACTCCTCAATGCTCATTGTGGGGTGAGTGTAGCTCTTGACCCCGTGTTTCCTGGTTATAAATCTGAACGGTGGCAGGGCAGCGGGTGGCGCAGGAGGTGCCGTGGATGTGGACACCGCCTGCGCATACGTCCTTGCTGGCCCTGCCACCGGCGTGGATGGGGTCGCCATCACGGGGTCCCTTTAAGGGCTACACCCACCCCAAAGTCACAGGCCTTAATGGTCTTTTAATGGCCTCGTATATTAACTGAGCAGAGGAGCCCTTAACGAGGCACCTCTCCCCTCGTTGACAATTGGGGAGAGGCCTTGCTCCCTCTGCTCAGTTGTCTTAATTGGTTTTTTTTTTTTGCAAATTTGGAAGGAAGAGGCCTCAGAGAGAGAGGGGAGAAACAGAGTAGCAGAGAAAGAGAGAGGGGGGTGGGAAGGGGGGGGGGACTGCGAGGGCAGGTCTCCCCTCGCAGCTGTGGGTGGGTGCACTCCCCAGATGGCAAAAACACAAAAGTCCTTGGGGTGGTCTTCAGGTGGGGGGAGAAGATGTCTTCACCTGGGGTAGCTGGAGCCACCAGGCACTCCTAACGATCTTTAATTGGGTGAATAAGAAAAACAACAATCTTCAGCCTGGTAGCTCCAGCTATCCCAGGCTAGGCAAATGTGGGGGGGTGGGGGGGGTTCCAATTGTGGGGGGGGCCTAGTTGTAAGCAAGGCCCCCACACACACTTCCACACACACACACACCCCCCGCGATGTTCCGGCCCTCAGTGGTCTTCTTTCCTCCCCCCACCGATATAACAAAGTCTTTTTTGGGAAATGCACCCACACCCACCTGTAGAATGTTGAGTCTCCCTCCTTCCACACTGGATGGTTGTTGTGGTTTTTCCCCCTCTCTCCAACTCCTTGCAGAAATGGTAAAGATGTTTAAAGTTTTCTTTTTTCCTCCTCTCCCTCTGGATAAAAGTTGTAGTGAAGCCCCTTCCTTCCTTCTGTTCCTGGGCTGGTCTCAGGGCTCTACAGGCAGGAGCTCAAGTTGCTTGCTGCTTCCCTCACTGCTCACAGCTCCAACTGAGCAGGACACGCCTCCACTGCTTCACGATTGGTCCCTTGTGCTTGAAACTCTTTTAGAGTCTACCTGCGAAAACATAAACATTAAACTGTGCCACCCGACCTGGGTGACACTCCAGACATTTACAAGGCCCATTTTTTTTTTTTTCCCCCCTTTTTTGTGTTTTTTTTTTGTTTTTTCTTTTTTTTTGTTTTTTTTTTTTGGGCACTAAAATCACAATTTTTCCCCAGTGCCCCCTATAAAAGGGAAGGGGACACTAAAAGCACCGGCAATTAAAACAAATTAACTTTAAAACGTAAAATCAAATTAAAATTTGGTTGCCGGGCGTGATGATGCACTCCAGTCCCTCCGGTGCCCACCTCTCGCGGAAGGCCGCGAGCGTACCGGTGGACACCGCGTGCTCCATCTCCAAGGACACCCTGGACCGGATGTAAGAGCGGAAGAGAGGCAGGCAGTCAGGTTGAACGACCCCCTCGACCGCCCGCTGCCTGGACCGGCTGATGGCACCCTTGGCCGTGCCCAGGAGCAGTCCTACGAGGAGGCCTTCGGACCTACCCGCTCCCCTCCGCACAGGGTGCCCAAAGATCAGGAGAGTGGGACTGAAGTGCAGCCAGAATTTCAGGAGCAGCCCCTTCAAATAATGGAACAGGGGCTGCAACCTTGTGCACTCAATAAAAACATGGAACACGGACTCCTCCAGACCGCAGAAATTGCAGGCGGCCTGGGAGTCCGTGAACCGGCTTAAAAATTTGTTGCACGGCACTGCTCCGTGCACCACCCTCCAGGCCAAGTCCCCGATGAATAGTGGGAGGACCCCTGCGTAGAGTGCCCTCCATCGGGGACCCCCGCCTCCTCCGGACGGCAAGATGGTGCGCCATGGCGTGTCCGGACGGCCGGCGAGGATGGCAAAGTTGAGGGTGTGCAGGAGCAGCCCGTACAGGAAACCCCTCCGCGCGGAACTGAAAGGCACGGAGGGGATTTCCCCGAGGCGGCTCAAGTTGTGAGGCGCCGGCCCCCGAGGGAGGTTCCGGGGTTTGGCGCCGATGAGGAATTCCGTCCGGACGGGGGTCAGTTCGGACGGGATCTCCCCACGTGCTTGAGCCTCCTCGATACACCTAACGGAGTCAGGGCCCAGAGCTGTTTTTAGCGACTCGATGGCATCGGCCGCGCGGCGGACGTTGGCAGAATTTAGGCGCCGCGCCAGCGTGACTGGCGCCATCCAGCCCGCTCCTCCGCCATCGAGCAGGTCCCTGACCCTGGTCACCTCACCAGCCACAGCCCTCTCTTCCGACCGCCACATGAAGCCTCGGCCGTGGAGGTACGGATTCCCGAGCAGCGGCTCCTGCAGGACGGCCGCCACTCCAGCCGGCGGAGAGCTGCGCTTGGTGGAGACTTTGTTCCAGACCCTGATGAGTTCCCTGTAAAAGACAGGCAGCTCCCGGAGGGCGGTCCTGGCACCCCCCAAGTTCACAAACAGGAGCTGCGTGTCATAATTGAGGTCGAGCTGCTGGCGGAAGAAATACCTCGCCAGAGCACACCACCTGGGAGGGGGCTCGACGTAAAGGTATCTCTGCAGGGTCTGAAGACGGAAAGTCGCGAGCTGGGCGCTGACGCACACCAACGACTGACCGCCCTCCTCAAGCGGGAGACTCAAGACCGCGACAGAGACCCAGTGCTTCCTGTTGTTCCAGAAGAAGTCCACCAGCTTCTTCTGTATCTTGGCGACAAACGCAGGGGGAGGGGTCAAAGTGACCAGCCGGTACCACAGCATTGCGGCCACCAGCTGGTTTATGACTAGCGCTCGACCCCTGTAGGACAGCACTCGGAGCAGTCCTGTCCAGCGCCCTAGGCGAGCGGCGACCTTGGCCTCCAGCTCCTGCCAGTTCGCCGGCCAGGCTTCCTCGTCGGGGCTAAGGTAGACTCCCAGATAGAGGAGATGGGTCGTGCTCCAGGCAAAAGGCCTGAGCTCCTCCGGCAGGGAGTCCACCCGCCACTGACCCACCAGGAGTCCGGAACATTTCTCCCAGTTGATCCTGGCGGAGGACGCGGCCGAGTAAATCTCCTGGCACTCACGCATCCTCCGCAGGTCAGCGGGATCCTCTACCGCGAGGAGCACGTCATCGGCGTAAGCCGAGAGGACGACCTCCACGCCCGGCCCTTGCAGAGCCAGTCCCGTCAACCTCGTCCGCAAGAGGCGCAGGAAAGGCTCCACGCAAACGGCGTATAACTGGCCGGACATGGGGCATCCCTGGCGCACCCCTCTCCTAAAGCGAAGGGGCGCCGTCAAGGACCCGTTAACCTTAATCAGACACTCCGCGGCGGCGTACAAAAGTCGGATCCGGGCGACGAAATGCGTCCCGAACCCGAAAGCGCGCAGAGTTCCGAGCAGATAGTCGTGATCCACCCTGTCGAACGCCTTCTCTTGGTCGAGGGATAGGAAGGCGACCGACAGACCAGCCTCCTGGGAACAATGGATGAGGTCCCGGACCAGATGGATGTTGTCGTGGATTGTCCGGCCCGGGACCGTGTATGACTGGTCGGGGTGGATCATGTGGTCCAGCACGGCACCAAGGCGAGCAGACATCGCCCTGGCGAAGATTTTGTAGTCCGTGCTGAGGAGGGAGACCGGGCGCCAGTTCTTAAGGAGGCGGAGATCGCCCTTCTTAGGCAGCAGGACGATGACTGCCCTGCGCCAAGAGAGGGGCATCTCCCCGGTCGCCAGACTTTCCCCCAGGACCCGCGCGTAGTCGCTCCCCAGGACGTCCCAGAACGCCCTGTGGAACTCCACGGTCAGCCCGTCCAGCCCCGGGGATTTTCCCCTCGAGAGCCGGGCGAGGGCACCGGTCAGCTCCGCCAGGCTTAGCGGAGCTTCCAGATTTTCGGCGCCCTCCGGGCCGACCTTCGGCAGGTCCTCCCACAAAACTCTACGCGCTTCCTCGCTGGACGGATCCGGAGAGAACAGAGCCCCGTAATATTCACGGACCCTGTTGTTGACGCCCTCCGGATCCGAGACGAGAGAGCCGTCGTCGGCCAGCAGCGTCAAGAGCTGCTTACGGACACTCTGCCTTTTTTCCAGCGAGTAGAAGAAGGGGGAGCCGCGGTCCAGATCCCGCAGGAACCGGATCCGCGACCTCACGAACGCGCCTCGGGACCCGACGAGCTGCAGGTCCTTCAGCGCGGCCTTCTTCGCTTCGTACACCGTCCGCAGGGCCGGGTCCTGGACGACTTGACCGAGACGGGCTTCCAGGTCGAGCACCTCTTTTTCTAGGCGCCCGACTCTGGCCGCCCGCCTCTTGGTCGACCCCCTCGCGTACTCTTGACAGAAGACGCGGACGTGAGCCTTGCCCACGTCCCACCATAGCCTCAAGGAGGGGAAGCCCCCCTGCTTCCTTCTCCAGTCGGACCAGAATCGACGGAACGAGTCCTGGAACCGCACGTCCTCCAGCAGCCGGTTGTTAAAGTGCCAGTACGCGGACCCCGTCCTCGCGCGGAGCGAAGCGAGCTCCGCCCACACCAGGTGGTGGTCCGAACACGGCACCGGCCGCATGGAGGCCGCCGGGACGCAGGAAACGTACGCCCGAGACACGTAAAGGCGGTCGACTCTAGACCATCCAACTCCAGGCCTCACCCAAGTAAAGGCGCTGGAGTCGGGGTGGAGATTTCGCCAGACGTCCACCAAGTCGAAGGACCCGACCAGGTCCCTCAACTTCTCCATCGCCGTCATGCACTGCGGGGCACCGGAGCGGTCCCTCGCCTCGAGGGTGCAGTTAAAATCCCCCCCGAGGACAATGCAGTCGCCGACGTCGACGGAGCCAAGAAGAGCGGACACCTCTTCAAAGAAGCGCGTTTGCTGCGGGCCGGGATGAGGGGCGTACACGTTCACGAGATGGAGCGGCACGTCCCCCAGGCGAACCGTTACGTGCAGCAAGCGGCCTGGCACGGGCTCCTCGACCCCCAAGATCTCCGGCTGAAAATGCGGGCCCAGCAAGATGGCCACCCCACTAGAAATGGCGGTGAGGTGGCTCATGCGGACCTCTCCTTGCCATTCCAGGAGCCACGTGGCTTCGTCTCCCGGAACGGTGTGGGTTTCTTGCAGGAAGCACACCGCATATTTCCCCTCCCGCAGGAGCGAAAAATTGTCAAATCTACGGCGTGCCCCTCTGCCGCCGTTGATGTTGAGGCTGGCTATGGTTATCTTCATGGCAAAAGCATAGTGCAACCTCTACCTTAACCTATTGTGGGGGAGGGAGCGGAGTCTTTTGTTGAACTCCGCTCCCTCCGCAGCCCAGCGAGGAGTCCCTCGAGCTCGCGCAGCTCAAGGTGCTGCTCCTTTGTCAAGGGCCCGCCCGCGGCCAAGGTTTTAACGGCGGCGCGGACAGACCCCTTGATCAGCTCTGGCTCGGACCATTTTTCCAGGGCCAGTCGGGCTTGGTCGCGGCGACCCCGGCTCTGGGCCAAAAAGTCCCGGAGTTCCTTTGCAGGAACGAGGAGGGCCTCAGCGGCGGCCGCGAGCAGATCCACCGCCTCACTGGCGGTGGTCTCTAGGTCTTCACCCGCGTCCCCCACCGAGTCCCCGTCCTCCTCCGGGAGGTGGCCGCCAGCAGCCGGCCCATCGACCGCACAAGGTACGGCAAATGAACCGGCCGCTCCAACCGGCCCTGGCACTGCCCCGATCCCACCCCCAGGATCGTCGGCAGAGGAGTCCCCACTGGGCTCTTTTAAAAATGGTGCTGGGTCGGGAAATGACAGCGGAAGGGGTTCCCCCTCCGCCCCAGGAACCGGAGAACAAGGAGAGACCCGGCCATAGGAAATCCCCAGGCCCCCCAAGTGCTCCAGCTCCAAAGTAAGGGGCGAGGGTGGGTGTTCCTCCCCCTCCCCGCTGCCACCCCCCGGCCCAGCATCTACAGTTTCATTAAAAACAGTAAATTGTGTTTCTGCCGGGTCGAGCGTCTCCCGGGGGAAGTTGGGTATTGGCTGGGCGGGCTCAGGTTCGGCCTTTTCGGCCTCGCCCGCCTCAGTCCCCGGGACGCCCGGCCCGGCGGCTACGCATTCCTCCGCGGTCCCCACGCCCCCCACGACAGGCAGATCTTCCACTCCATCCCCAGGAGGCAGCGGCTGGGCAGCCTCGACTACCTCACCCTCCCCGGGGACAGACTCTTCGCGCCTGCAGCGCAATTTGGGAGCGCTGGTGGGGGACGCGGGACACGCGGCGGGCACCGACTCCTCCGCGGAGGGATGTTGTTCCCCCTCCGCGTCATTGGGACGGTGCCTCTTTTTGTTCCTGGGGGCGCGCGGAGTCAGGGAGACCTCCATGTCTGCCGAGGCCTCCCGCTCCGCCCCCCCCTTTTCCTTTTCTTGCCCGCGCCCGGGCCCCTCTGTGGTGTTGTTCAAGGGCTCGGGCACGGGCTCGGGGCACCCCGCGCTCGCCGGTGACGGGGTTGGGCTGAGCGCGGTGGTCAAATTATCCGGCGCACTGAGGGGACCCGCCTCTTGATGTTTTGTCTTCTTCCGCGCCTTCTTTCCGGTCGGACGCTCTCCCTCCCCCCCGCCGGAGGCCCTGAAAACAAAGGCCTCCGACGATGCCCGCGCACCCATGGCTCCCGGCACGCGGACGCAACTAGGGGGAGGGGTGGCGGCGGCGCCAGCCTTGGCCGCCTTCGGTGGTTTGGTGGCCTTGGAGGCGGGGCAGTTCTTGCGAACGTGCCCCACCTCCCTGCAGGCATGGCACCGCACGCCGTCCGACGTCCAGAAGACGCGGTAGGCAGTCCCCTCGTGCACCACATTAAAATTACCCTCCGTCGTGTCCTCCCGCGCCAGCCGGACAAAGAGCTGGCGGCGGAAGGAGAACACGTGGCGCAGGCTGTTCTCCCTGAGGCCGAGCGGTATGGGGTTGATCCCTGACCTTACCTCCCCCAGTTGGTGTAGGTGAGGGAGGAGGAGCTCAGCGGGAACAAAGGGCGGGACGTTTGAAATGATGACCCTCTGCGCGGTGGCCTCGAGAGGGTCCACCGGCAGGAACGTCCCGCCCACCGTGAGCCCCTTTTCAAGGGCCAGGGACACCGCCCGCTCCGACCCCAGGAAGAACACGGCCTTCCCAGACATCTTGGAGGCTGCGACAATGGCCGAGGGGCCGACTACCCCAGCCATCGCCCGCACGCACTCCTCAATGCTCATTGTGGGGTGAGTGTAGCTCTTGACCCCGTGTTTCCTGGTTATAAATCTGAACGGTGGCAGGGCAGCGGGTGGCGCAGGAGGTGCCGTGGATGTGGACACCGCCTGCGCATACGTCCTTGCTGGCCCTGCCACCGGCGTGGATGGGGTCGCCATCACGGGGTCCCTTTAAGGGCTACACCCACCCCAAAGTCACAGGCCTTAATGGTCTTTTAATGGCCTCGTATATTAACTGAGCAGAGGAGCCCTTAACGAGGCACCTCTCCCCTCGTTGACAATTGGGGAGAGGCCTTGCTCCCTCTGCTCAGTTGTCTTAATTGGTTTTTTTTTTTTTGCAAATTTGAAAGGAAGAGGCCTCAGAGAGAGAGGGGAGAAACAGAGTAGCAGAGAAAGAGAGAGGGGGGGTGGGAAGGGGGGGGGGGACTGCGAGGGCAGGTCTCCCCTCGCAGCTGTGGGTGGGTGCACTCCCCAGATGGCAAAAACACAAAAGTCCTTGGGGTGGTCTTCAGGTGGGGGGAGAAGATGTCTTCACCTGGGGTAGCTGGAGCCACCAGGCACTCCTAACGATCTTTAATTGGGTGAATAAGAAAAACAACAATCTTCAGCCTGGTAGCTCCAGCTATCCCAGGCTAGGCAAATGTGGGGGGTGGGGGGGGTTCCAATTGTGGGGGGGGGCCCAGTTGTAAGCACGGCCCCCACGCACACTACCACACACACACACACACACCCCCCGCGATGTTCCGGCCCTCAGTGGTCTTCTTTCCTCCCCCCACCGAAACAACAAAGTCTTTTTTGGGAAATGCACCCACACCCACCTGTAGAATGTTGAGTCTCCCTCCTTCCACACTGGATGGTTGTTGTGGTTTTTCCCCCTCTCTCCAACTCCTTGCAGAAATGGTAAAGATGTTTAAAGTTTTCTTTTTTCCTCCTCTCCCTCTGGATAAAAGTTGTAGTGAAGCCCCTTCCTTCCTTCTGTTCCTGGGCTGGTCTCAGGGCTCTACAGGCAGGAGCTCAAGTTGCTTGCTGCTTCCCTCACTGCTCACAGCTCCAACTGAGCAGGACACGCCTCCACTGCTTCACGATTGGTCCCTTGTGCTTGAAACTCTTTTAGAGTCTACCTGTGAAAACATAAAACAATAACGGTGCCACCCAACCTGGGTGACACTCCAGACATTTACAAGGCCCTTTTTTTCCCCCCCTTTTTTTTTTTGTGTTTTTCTTTTTTTGGTTTTTTTTTTTGGGCACTAAAATCACAATTTTTCCCCAGTGCCCCCTATAAAAGGGAAGGGGGACACTAAAATCACCGGCAATTAAAACAAATTAACTTTAAAACGTAAAATCAAATTAAAATTTGGTTGCCGGGCGTGATGATGCACTCCAGTCCCTCCGGTGCCCACCTCTCGCGGAAGGCCGCGAGCGTACCGGTGGACACCGCGTGCTCCATCTCCAAGGACACCCTGGACCGGATGTAAGAGCGGAAGAGAGGCAGGCAGTCAGGTTGAACGACCCCCTCGACCGCCCGCTGCCTGGACCGGCTGATGGCACCCTTGGCCGTGCCCAGGAGCAGTCCTACGAGGAGGCCTTCGGACCTACCCGCTCCCCTCCGCACAGGGTGCCCAAAGATCAGGAGAGTGGGACTGAAGTGCAGCCAGAATTTCAGGAGCAGCCCCTTCAAATAGTGGAACAGGGGCTGCAACCTCGTGCATTCAATAAAAACATGGAACACGGACTCCTCCAGACCGCAGAAATTGCAGGCGGCCTGGGAGTCCGTGAACCGGCTTAAAAATTTGTTGCACGGCACTGCTCCGTGCACCACCCTCCAGGCCAAGTCCCCGATGAATAGTGGGAGGACCCCTGCGTAGAGTGCCCTCCATCGGGGACCCCCGCCTCCTCCGGACGGCAAGATGGTACGCCATGGCGTGTCCGGACGGCCGGCGAGGATGGCAAAGTTGAGGGTGTGCAGGAGCAGCCCGTACAGGAAACCCCTCCGCGCGGAACTGAAAGGCACGGAGGGGATTTCCCCGAGGCGGCTCAAGTTGTGAGGCGCCGGCCCCCGAGGGAGGTTCCGGGGTTTGGCGCCGATGAGGAATTCCGTCCGGACGGGGGTCAGTTCGGACGGGATCTCCCCACGTGCTTGAGCCTCCTCGATACACCGAACGGAGTCAGGGCCCAGAGCTGTTTTTAGCGACTCGATGGCATCGGCCGCGCGGCGGACGTTGGCAGAATTTAGGCGCCGCGCCAGCGTGACTGGCGCCATCCAGCCCGCTCCTCCGCCATCGAGCAGGTCCCTGACCCTGGTCACCTCACCAGCCACAGCCCTCTCTTCCGACCGCCACATAAAACCTCGGCCGTGGAGGTACGGATTCCCGAGCAGCGGCTCCTGCAGGACGGCCGCCACTCCAGCCGGTGGAGAGCTGCGCTTGGTGGAGACTTTGTTCCAGACCCTGATGAGTTCCCTGTAAAAGACAGGCAGCTCCCGGAGGGCGGTCCTGGCACCCCCCAAGTTCACAAACAGGAGCTGCGTGTCATAATTGAGGTCGAGCTGCTGGCGGAAGAAATACCTCGCCAGAGCACACCACCTAGGAGGGGGCTCGACGTAAAGGTATCTCTGCAGGGTCTGAAGACGGAAAGTCGCGAGCTGGGCGCTGACGCACACCAACGACTGACCGCCCTCCTCAAGCGGGAGACTCAAGACCGCGGCAGAGACCCAGTGCTTCCTGTTGTTCCAGAAGAAGTCCACCAGCTTCTTCTGTATCTTGGCGACAAACGCAGGGGGAGGGGTCAAAGTGACCAGCCGGTACCACAGCATTGCGGCCACCAGCTGGTTTATGACTAGCGCTCGACCCCTGTAGGACAGCACTCGGAGCAGTCCTGTCCAGCGCCCTAGGCGAGCGGCGACCTTGGCCTCCAGCTCCTGCCAGTTCGCCGGCCAGGCTTCCTCGTCGGGGCTAAGGTAGACTCCCAGATAGAGGAGATGGGTCGTGCTCCAGGCAAAAGGCCTGAGCTCCTCCGGCAGGGAGTCCACCCGCCACTGACCCACCAGGAGTCCGGAACATTTCTCCCAGTTGATCCTGGCGGAGGACGCGGCCGAGTAAATCTCCTGGCACTCACGCATCCTCCGCAGGTCAGCGGGATCCTCTACCGCGAGGAGCACGTCATCGGCGTAAGCCGAGAGGACGACCTCCACGCCCGGCCCTTGCAGAGCCAGTCCCGTCAACCTCGTCCGCAAGAGGCGCAGGAAAGGCTCCACGCAAACGGCGTATAACTGGCCGGACATGGGGCATCCCTGGCGCACCCCTCTCCTAAAGCGAAGGGGCGCCGTCAAGGACCCGTTAACCTTAATCAGGCACTCCGCGGCGGCGTACAAAAGTCGGATCCGGGCGACGAAATGCGTCCCGAACCCGAAAGCGCGCAGAGTTCCGAGCAGATAGTCGTGATCCACCCTGTCGAACGCCTTCTCTTGGTCGAGGGATAGGAAGGCGACCGACAGACCAGCCTCCTGGGAGCAATGGATGAGGTCCCGGACCAGATGGATGTTGTCGTGGATTGTCCGGCCCGGGACCGTGTATGACTGGTCGGGGTGGATCATGTGGTCCAGCACGGCACCAAGGCGAGCAGACATCGCCCTGGCGAAGATTTTGTAGTCCGTGCTGAGGAGGGAGACCGGGCGCCAGTTCTTAAGGAGGCGGAGATCGCCCTTCTTAGGCAGCAGGACGATGACTGCCCTGCGCCAAGAGAGGGGCATCTCCCCGGTCGCCAGACTTTCCCCCAGGACCCGCGCGTAGTCGCTCCCCAGGACGTCCCAGAACGCCCTGTGGAACTCCACGGTCAGCCCGTCCAGCCCCGGGGATTTTCCCCTCGAGAGCCGGGCGAGGGCACCGGTCAGCTCCGCCAGGCTTAGCGGAGCTTCCAGATTTTCGGCGCCCTCCGGGCCGACCTTCGGCAGGTCCTCCCACAAAACTCTACGCGCTTCCTCGCTGGACGGATCCGGAGAGAACAGAGCCCCGTAATATTCACGGACCCTGTTGTTGACGCCCTCCGGATCCGAGACGAGAGAGCCGTCGTCGGCCAGCAGCGTCAAGAGCTGCTTACGGACACTCTGCCTTTTTTCCAGCGAGTAGAAGAAGGGGGAGCCGCGGTCCAGATCCCGCAGGAACCGGATCCGCGACCTCACGAACGCGCCTCGGGACCCGACGAGCTGCAGGTCCTTCAGCGCGGCCTTCTTCGCTTCGTACACCGTCCGCAGGGCCGGGTCCTGGACGACTTGACCGAGACGGGCTTCCAGGTCGAGCACCTCTTTTTCTAGGCGCCCGACTCTGGCCGCCCGCCTCTTGGTCGACCCCCTCGCGTACTCTTGACAGAAGACGCGGACGTGAGCCTTGCCCACGTCCCACCATAGCCTCAAGGAGGGGAAGCCCCCCTGCTTCCTTCTCCAGTCGGACCAGAATCGACGGAACGAGTCCTGGAACCGCACGTCCTCCAGCAGCCGGTTGTTAAAGTGCCAGTACGCGGACCCCGTCCTCGCGCGGAGCGAAGCGAGCTCCGCCCACACCAGGTGGTGGTCCGAACACGGCACCGGCCGCATGGAGGCCGCCGGGACGCAGGAAACGTACGCCCGAGACACGTAAAGGCGGTCGACTCTAGACCATCCAACTCCAGGCCTCACCCAAGTAAAGGCGCTGGAGTCGGGGTGGAGATTTCGCCAGACGTCCACCAAGTCGAAGGACCCGACCAGGTCCCTCAACTTCTCCATCGCCGTCATGCACTGCGGGGCACCGGAGCGGTCCCTCGCCTCGAGGGTGCAGTTAAAATCCCCCCCGAGGACAATGCAGTCGCCGACGTCGACGGAGCCAAGAAGAGCGGACACCTCTTCAAAGAAGCGCGTTTGCTGCGGGCCGGGATGAGGGGCGTACACGTTCACGAGATGGAGCGGCACGTCCCCCAGGCGAACCGTTACGTGCAGCAAGCGGCCTGGCACGGGCTCCTCGACCCCCAAGATCTCCGGCTGAAAATGCGGGCCCAGCAAGATGGCCACCCCACTAGAAATGGCGGTGAGGTGGCTCATGCGGACCTCTCCTTGCCATTCCAGGAGCCACGTGGCTTCGTCTCCCGGAACGGTGTGGGTTTCTTGCAGGAAGCACACCGCATATTTCCCCTCCCGCAGGAGCGAAAAATTGTCAAATCTACGGCGTGCCCCTCTGCCGCCGTTGATGTTGAGGCTGGCTATGGTTATCTTCATGACAAAAGCATAGTGCAACCTCTACCTTAACCTATTGTGGGGGAGGGAGCGGAGTCTTTTGTTGAACTCCGCTCCCTCCGCAGCCCAGCGAGGAGTCCCTCGAGCTCGCGCAGCTCAAGGTGCTGCTCCTTTGTCAAGGGCCCGCCCGCGGCCAAGGTTTTAACGGCGGCGCGGACGGACCCCTTGATCAGCTCCGGCTCGGACCATTTTTCCAGGGCCAGTCGGGCTTGGTCGCGGCGACCCCGGCTCTGGGCCAAAAAGTCCCGGAGTTCCTTTGCAGGAACGAGGAGGGCCTCAGCGGCGGCCGCGAGCAGATCCACCGCCTCCCTGGCGGTGGTCTCTAGGTCTTCACCCGCGTCCCCCACCGAGTCCCCGTCCTCCTCCGGGAGGTGGCCGCCAGCAGCCGGCCCATCGACCGCACAAGGTACGGCAAATGAACCGGCCGCTCCAACCGGCCCTGGCACTGCCCCGATCCCACCCCCAGGATCGTCGGCAGAGGAGTCCCCACTGGGCTCTTTTAAAAATGGTGCTGGGTCGGGAAATGACAGCGGAAGGGGTTCCCCCTCCGCCCCAGGAACCGGAGAACAAGGAGAGACCCAGCCATAGGAAATCCCCAGGCCCTCCAAGTGCTCCAGCTCCAAAGTAAGGGGCGAGGGTGGGTGTTCCTCCCCCTCCCCGCTGCCACCCCCCGGCCCAGCATCTACAGTGTCATAATTATTTAATTGTTTTTCTGCCGGGTCGAGCGACTCCCGGGGGAAGTTGGATAATAGCTGGGCGGGCTCAGGTTCGGCCTTTTCGGCCTCGCCCGCCTCAGTCCCCGGGACGCCCGGCCCGGCGGCTACGCATTCCTCCGCGGTCCCCACGCCCCCCACGACAGGCAGATCTTCCACTCCATCCCCGGGAGGCAGAGGCTGGGCAGCCTCAACTGTCTCACCCTCCCCGGGGAAAGACTCCTCGCGCCTGCAGCGCAATTTGGGGGCGCTGGTGGGGGACGCGGGACACGCGGCGGGCACCGCCTCCTCCGCGGAGGGATGTTGTTCCCCCTCCGCCTCATTGGGGCGGTGCCTCTTTTTGTTCCTGGGGGCGCGCGGAGTCAGGGAGACCTCCATGTCTGCCGAGGCCTCCCGCTCCGCCCCCCCCTTTTCCTTTTCTTGCCCGCGCCTGGGCCCCTCTGTGGTGGTATTCAAGGGCCCGGGCACGGGCTCGGGGCACCCCGCGCTCGCCGGTGACTGGGTTGGGCTGAGCGCGGTGGTCAGACTTTCCGGCGCAGCGAGGGGACCCGCCTCTAGATGTTTCTCCTTCTTCCGCGCCTTCTTTCCGCTCGGACGCTCTCCCTCCCCCCCGCCGGAGGCCCTGAAAACAAAGGCCTCCGACGATGCCCGCGCACCCATGGCTCCCGGCACGCGGACGCAACTAGGGGGAGGGGTGGCGGCAGCGCCAGCCTTGGCCGCCTTCGGTGGTTTGGCGGCCTTGGAGGCGGGGCAGTTCTTGCGAACATGCCCCACCTCCCTGCAGGCATGGCACCGCACGCCGTCCGACGTCCAGAAGACGCGGTAGGCAGTCCCCTCGTGCACCACATTAAAATCTCCCTCCGTCGTGTCCTCCCGCGCCAGCCGGACAAAGAGCTGGCGGCGGAAGGAGAACACGTGGCGCAGGCTGCTCTCCCTGAGGCCGAGCGGTATGGGGTTGATCCCTGACCTTACCTCCCCCAGTTGTTGTAGGTGAGGGAGGAGGAGCTCAGCGGAAACAAAGGGCGGGACGTTTGAAATGATGACCCTCTGCGCGGTGGCCTCGAGAGGGTCCACCGGCAGGAACGTCCCGCCCACCGTGAGCCCCTTTTCAAGGGCCAGGGACACCGCCCGCTCCGACCCCAGGAAGAACACGGCCTTCCCAGACATCTTGGAGGCTGCGACAATGGCCGAGGGGCCGACTACCCCAGCCATCGCCCGCACGCACTCCTCAATGCTCATTGTGGGGTGAGTGTAGCTCTTGACCCCGTGTTTCCTGGTTATAAGTCTGAACGGTGGCAGGGCAGCGGGTGGCGCAGGAGGTGCCGTGGATGTGGACACCGCCTGCGCATACGTCCTTGCTGGCCCTGCCACCGGCGTGGATGGGGTCGCCATCACGGGGTCCCTTTAAGGGCTACACCCACCCCAAAGTCACAGGCCTTAATGGTCTTTAATGGCCTCTTATGTTAACTGAGCAGAGGAGCCCTTAACGAGGCACCTCTCCCCTCGTTGACAATTGGGGAGAGGCCTTGCTCCCTCTGCTCAGTTGTCTTAATTGGGTTTTTTTTATTAATTTGGAAGGAAAGGGTTCTCAGAGAGAGAGGGGAGAAACAGAGGGTAACGGAGAAAGAGAGAGGGGGTGGGAAGGGGGGGGGGCTGCGAGGGCAGGTCTCCCCTCGCAGCTGTGGGTGGGTGCACTCCCCAGATGGCAAAACACAAAAGTCTTTGGGGTGGTCTTCAGGTGGGGGGAGAAGATGTCTTCACCTGGGGTAGCTGGAGCCACCAGGCACTCCCAACGATCTTTAATTGGGTGATTGATGACAATCTTCAGCCTGGTAGCTCCAGCTATCCCAGGCTAGGCAAATGTGGGGGGTGGGGGGGGTTCCAATTGTGGGGGGGGCCCAGTTGTAAGCACGGCCCCCACGCACACTACCACACACACACACACACACCCCCCGCGATGTTCCGGCCCTCAGTGGTCTTCTTTCCTCCCCCCACCGAAACAACAAAGTCTTTTTGGGGAAATGCACCCACACCCACCTGTAGAATGTTGAGTCTCCCTCCTTCCACACTGGATGTTTTTGGTTTTTCCCCCTCTCTCCAACTCCTTGCAGAAATGATAAAAGTTGATAAAGTTTTCTGCTTCCTCCTCCTCTCCCTCTGGATAAAGTTGGTGTTGAAGCCCCTTCCTTCCTTCTCTTCCTGGCTGGTCTCAGGGCTCTACAGGCAGGAGCTCAAGTTGCTTGCTGCTTCCCTCACTGCTCACAGCTCCAACTGAGCAGGACACGCCTCCACTGCTTCACGATTGGTCCCTTGTGCTTGAAACTCTTTTAGAGTCTACCTGTGAAAACATAAAACAATAACGGTGCCACCCAACCTGGGTGACACTCCAGACATTTACAAGGCCCTTTTTTTCCCCCCCTTTTTTTTTGTTTTTTTTTTGTGTTTTTCTTTTTTTGGTTTTTTTTTTTGGGCACTAAAATCACAATTTTTCCCCAGTGCCCCCTATAAAAGGGAAGGGGACACTAAAAGCACCGGCAATTAAAACAAATTAACTTTAAAACGTAAAATCAAATTAAAATTTGGTTGCCGGGCGTGATGATGCACTCCAGTCCCTCCGGTGCCCACCTCTCGCGGAAGGCCGCGAGCGTACCGGTGGACACCGCGTGCTCCATCTCCAAGGACACCCTGGACCGGATGTAAGAGCGGAAGAGAGGCAGGCAGTCAGGTTGAACGACCCCCTCGACCGCCCGCTGCCTGGACCGGCTGATGGCACCCTTGGCCGTGCCCAGGAGCAGTCCTACGAGGAGGCCTTCGGACCTACCCGCTCCCCTCCGCACAGGGTGCCCAAAGATCAGGAGGGTGGGACTGAAGTGCAGCCAGAATTTCAGGAGCAGCCCCTTCAAATAATGGAACAGGGGCTGCAACCTTGTGCACTCAATAAAAACATGGAACACGGACTCCTCCAGACCGCAGAAATTGCAGGCGGCCTGGGAGTCCGTGAACCGGCTTAAAAATTTGTTGCACGGCACTGCTCCGTGCACCACCCTCCAGGCCAAGTCCCCGATGAATAGTGGGAGGACCCCTGCGTAGAGTGCCCTCCATCGGGGACCCCCGCCTCCTCCGGACGGCAAGATGGTACGCCATGGCGTGTCCGGACGGCCGGCGAGGATGGCAAAGTTGAGGGTGTGCAGGAGCAGCCCGTACAGGAAACCCCTCCGCGCGGAACTGAAGGGCACGGAGGGGATTTCCCCGAGGCGGCTCAAGTTGTGAGGCGCCGGCCCCCGAGGGAGGTTCCGGGGTTTGGCGCCGATGAGGAATTCCGTCCGGACGGGGGTCAGTTCGGACGGGATCTCCCCACGTGCTTGAGCCTCCTCGATACACCTAACGGAGTCAGGGCCCAGAGCTGTTTTTAGCGACTCGATGGCATCGGCCGCGCGGCGGACGTTGGCAGAATTTAGGCGCCGCGCCAGCGTGACTGGCGCCATCCAGCCCGCTCCTCCGCCATCGAGCAGGTCCCTGACCCTGGTCACCTCACCAGCCACAGCCCTCTCTTCCGACCGCCACATGAAGCCTCGGCCGTGGAGGTACGGATTCCCGAGCAGCGGTTCCTGCAGGACGGCCGCCACTCCAGCCGGCGGAGAGCTGCGCTTGGTGGAGACTTTGTTCCAGACCCTGATGAGTTCCCTGTAAAAGACAGGCAGCTCCCGGAGGGCGGTCCTGGCACCCCCCAAGTTCACAAACAGGAGCTGCGTGTCATAATTGAGGTCGAGCTGCTGGCGGAAGAAATACCTCGCCAGAGCACACCACCTAGGAGGGGGCTCGACGTAAAGGTATCTCTGCAGGGTCTGAAGACGGAAAGTCGCGAGCTGGGCGCTGACGCACACCAACGACTGACCGCCCTCCTCAAGCGGGAGACTCAAGACCGCGACAGAGACCCAGTGCTTCCTGTTGTTCCAGAAGAAGTCCACCAGCTTCTTCTGTATCTTGGCGACAAACGCAGGGGGAGGGGTCAAAGTGACCAGCCGGTACCATAGCATTGCGGCCACCAGCTGGTTTATGACTAGCGCTCGACCCCTGTAGGACAGCACTCGGAGCAGTCCTGTCCAGCGCCCTAGGCGAGCGGCGACCTTGGCCTCCAGCTCCTGCCAGTTCGCCGGCCAGGCTTCCTCGTCGGGGCTAAGGTAGACTCCCAGATAGAGGAGATGGGTCGTGCTCCAGGCAAAAGGCCTGAGCTCCTCCGGCAGGGAGTCCACCCGCCACTGACCCACCAGGAGTCCGGAACATTTCTCCCAGTTGATCCTGGCGGAGGACGCGGCCGAGTAAATCTCCTGGCACTCACGCATCCTCCGCAGGTCAGCGGGATCCTCTACCGCGAGGAGCACGTCATCGGCGTAAGCCGAGAGGACGACCTCCACGCCCGGCCCTTGCAGAGCCAGTCCCGTCAACCTCGTCCGCAAGAGGCGCAGGAAAGGCTCCACGCAAACGGCGTATAACTGGCCGGACATGGGGCATCCCTGGCGCACCCCTCTCCTAAAGCGAAGGGGCGCCGTCAAGGACCCGTTAACCTTAATCAGACACTCCGCGGCGGCGTACAAAAGTCGGATCCGGGCGACGAAATGCGTCCCGAACCCGAAAGCGCGCAGAGTTCCGAGCAGATAGTCGTGATCCACCCTGTCGAACGCCTTCTCTTGGTCGAGGGATAGGAAGGCGACCGACAGACCAGCCTCCTGGGAGCAATGGATGAGGTCCCGGACCAGATGGATGTTGTCGTGGATCGTCCGGCCCGGGACCGTGTATGACTGGTCGGGGTGAATCATGTGGTCCAGCACGGCACCAAGGCGAGCAGACATCGCCCTGGCGAAGATTTTGTAGTCCGTGCTGAGGAGGGAGACCGGGCGCCAGTTCTTAAGGAGGCGGAGATCGCCCTTCTTAGGCAGCAGGACGATGACTGCCCTGCGCCAAGAGAGGGGCATCTCCCCGGTCGCCAGACTTTCCCCCAGGACCCGCGCGTAGTCGCTCCCCAGGACGTCCCAGAACGCCCTGTGGAACTCCACGGTCAGCCCGTCCAGCCCCGGGGATTTTCCCCTCGAGAGCCGGGCGAGGGCACCGGTCAGCTCCGCCAGGCTTAGCGGAGCTTCCAGATTTTCGGCGCCCTCCGGGCCGACCTTCGGCAGGTCCTCCCACAAAACTCTACGCGCTTCCTCGCTGGACGGATCCGGAGAGAACAGAGCCCCGTAATATTCACGGACCCTGTTGTTGACGCCCTCCGGATCCGAGACGAGAGAGCCGTCGTCGGCCAGCAGCGTCAAGAGCTGCTTACGGACACTCTGCCTTTTTTCCAGCGAGTAGAAGAAGGGGGAGCCGCGGTCCAGATCCCGCAGGAACCGGATCCGCGACCTCACGAACGCGCCTCGGGACCCGACGAGCTGCAGGTCCTTCAGCGCGGCCTTCTTCGCTTCGTACACCGTCCGCAGGGCCGGGTCCTGGACGACTTGACCGAGACGGGCTTCCAGGTCGAGCACCTCTTTTTCTAGGCGCCCGACTCTGGCCGCCCGCCTCTTGGTCGACCCCCTCGCGTACTCTTGACAGAAGACGCGGACGTGAGCCTTGCCCACGTCCCACCATAGCCTCAAGGAGGGGAAGCCCCCCTGCTTCCTTCTCCAGTCGGACCAGAATCGACGGAACGAGTCCTGGAACCGCACGTCCTCCAGCAGCCGGTTGTTAAAGTGCCAGTACGCGGACCCCGTCCTCGCGCGGAGCGAAGCGAGCTCCGCCCACACCAGGTGGTGGTCCGAACACGGCACCGGCCGCATGGAGGCCGCCGGGACGCAGGAAACGTACGCCCGAGACACGTAAAGGCGGTCGACTCTAGACCATCCAACTCCAGGCCTCACCCAAGTAAAGGCGCTGGAGTCGGGGTGGAGATTTCGCCAGACGTCCACCAAGTCGAAGGACCCGACCAGGTCCCTCAACTTCTCCATCGCCGTCATGCACTGCGGGGCACCGGAGCGGTCCCTCGCCTCGAGGGTGCAGTTAAAATCCCCCCCGAGGACAATGCAGTCGCCGACGTCGACGGAGCCAAGAAGAGCGGACACCTCTTCAAAGAAGCGCGTTTGCTGCGGGCCGGGATGAGGGGCGTACACGTTCACGAGATGGAGCGGCACGTCCCCCAGGCGAACCGTTACGTGCAGCAAGCGGCCTGGCACGGGCTCCTCGACCCCCAAGATCTCCGGCTGAAAATGCGGGCCCAGCAAGATGGCCACCCCACTAGAAATGGCGGTGAGGTGGCTCATGCGGACCTCTCCTTGCCATTCCAGGAGCCACGTGGCTTCGTCTCCCGGAACGGTGTGGGTTTCTTGCAGGAAGCACACCGCATATTTCCCCTCCCGCAGGAGCGAAAAATTGTCAAATCTACGGCGTGCCCCTCTGCCGCCGTTGATGTTGAGGCTGGCTATGGTTATCTTCATGACAAAAGCATAGTGCAACCTCTACCTTAACCTATTGTGGGGGAGGGAGCGGAGTCTTTTGTTGAACTCCGCTCCCTCCGCAGCCCAGCGAGGAGTCCCTCGAGCTCGCGCAGCTCAAGGTGCTGCTCCTTTGTCAAGGGCCCGCCCGCGGCCAAGGTTTTAACGGCGGCGCGGACGGACCCCTTGATCAGCTCCGGCTCGGACCATTTTTCCAGGGCCAGTCGGGCTTGGTCGCGGCGACCCCGGCTCTGGGCCAAAAAGTCCCGGAGTTCCTTTGCAGGAACGAGGAGGGCCTCAGCGGCGGCCGCGAGCAGATCCACCGCCTCCCTGGCGGTGGTCTCTAGGTCTTCACCCGCGTCCCCCACCGAGTCCCCGTCCTCCTCCGGGAGGTGGCCGCCAGCAGCCGGCCCATCGACCGCACAAGGTACGGCAAATGAACCGGCCGCTCCAACCGGCCCTGGCACTGCCCCGATCCCACCCCCAGGATCGTCGGCAGAGGAGTCCCCACTGGGCTCTTTTAAAAATGGTGCTGGGTCGGGAAATGACAGCGGAAGGGGTTCCCCCTCCGCCCCAGGAACCGGAGAACAAGGAGAGACCCAGCCATAGGAAATCCCCAGGCCCTCCAAGTGCTCCAGCTCCAAAGTAAGGGGCGAGGGTGGGTGTTCCTCCCCCTCCCCGCTGCCACCCCCCGGCCCAGCATCTACAGTGTCATAATTATTTAATTGTTTTTCTGCCGGGTCGAGCGACTCCCGGGGGAAGTTGGATAATAGCTGGGCGGGCTCAGGTTCGGCCTTTTCGGCCTCGCCCGCCTCAGTCCCCGGGACGCCCGGCCCGGCGGCTACGCATTCCTCCGCGGTCCCCACGCCCCCCACGACAGGCAGATCTTCCACTCCATCCCCGGGAGGCAGAGGCTGGGCAGCCTCAACTGTCTCACCCTCCCCGGGGAAAGACTCCTCGCGCCTGCAGCGCAATTTGGGGGCGCTGGTGGGGGACGCGGGACACGCGGCGGGCACCGCCTCCTCCGCGGAGGGATGTTGTTCCCCCTCCGCCTCATTGGGGCGGTGCCTCTTTTTGTTCCTGGGGGCGCGCGGAGTCAGGGAGACCTCCATGTCTGCCGAGGCCTCCCGCTCCGCCCCCCCCTTTTCCTTTTCTTGCCCGCGCCTGGGCCCCTCTGTGGTGGTATTCAAGGGCCCGGGCACGGGCTCGGGGCACCCCGCGCTCGCCGGTGACTGGGTTGGGCTGAGCGCGGTGGTCAGACTTTCCGGCGCAGCGAGGGGACCCGCCTCTAGATGTTTCTCCTTCTTCCGCGCCTTCTTTCCGCTCGGACGCTCTCCCTCCCCCCCGCCGGAGGCCCTGAAAACAAAGGCCTCCGACGATGCCCGCGCACCCATGGCTCCCGGCACGCGGACGCAACTAGGGGGAGGGGTGGCGGCAGCGCCAGCCTTGGCCGCCTTCGGTGGTTTGGCGGCCTTGGAGGCGGGGCAGTTCTTGCGAACATGCCCCACCTCCCTGCAGGCATGGCACCGCACGCCGTCCGACGTCCAGAAGACGCGGTAGGCAGTCCCCTCGTGCACCACATTAAAATCTCCCTCCGTCGTGTCCTCCCGCGCCAGCCGGACAAAGAGCTGGCGGCGGAAGGAGAACACGTGGCGCAGGCTGCTCTCCCTGAGGCCGAGCGGTATGGGGTTGATCCCTGACCTTACCTCCCCCAGTTGTTGTAGGTGAGGGAGGAGGAGCTCAGCGGAAACAAAGGGCGGGACGTTTGAAATGATGACCCTCTGCGCGGTGGCCTCGAGAGGGTCCACCGGCAGGAACGTCCCGCCCACCGTGAGCCCCTTTTCAAGGGCCAGGGACACCGCCCGCTCCGACCCCAGGAAGAACACGGCCTTCCCAGACATCTTGGAGGCTGCGACAATGGCCGAGGGGCCGACTACCCCAGCCATCGCCCGCACGCACTCCTCAATGCTCATTGTGGGGTGAGTGTAGCTCTTGACCCCGTGTTTCCTGGTTATAAGTCTGAACGGTGGCAGGGCAGCGGGTGGCGCAGGAGGTGCCGTGGATGTGGACACCGCCTGCGCATACGTCCTTGCTGGCCCTGCCACCGGCGTGGATGGGGTCGCCATCACGGGGTCCCTTTAAGGGCTACACCCACCCCAAAGTCACAGGCCTTAATGGTCTTTAATGGCCTCTTATGTTAACTGAGCAGAGGAGCCCTTAACGAGGCACCTCTCCCCTCGTTGACAATTGGGGAGAGGCCTTGCTCCCTCTGCTCAGTTGTCTTAATTGGGTTTTTTTTATTAATTTGGAAGGAAAGGGTTCTCAGAGAGAGAGGGGAGAAACAGAGGGTAACGGAGAAAGAGAGAGGGGGTGGGAAGGGGGGGGGGCTGCGAGGGCAGGTCTCCCCTCGCAGCTGTGGGTGGGTGCACTCCCCAGATGGCAAAACACAAAAGTCTTTGGGGTGGTCTTCAGGTGGGGGGAGAAGATGTCTTCACCTGGGGTAGCTGGAGCCACCAGGCACTCCCAACGATCTTTAATTGGGTGATTGATGACAATCTTCAGCCTGGTAGCTCCAGCTATCCCAGGCTAGGCAAATGTGGGGGGTGGGGGGGGTTCCAATTGTGGGGGGGGCCCAGTTGTAAGCACGGCCCCCACGCACACTACCACACACACACACACACACCCCCCGCGATGTTCCGGCCCTCAGTGGTCTTCTTTCCTCCCCCCACCGAAACAACAAAGTCTTTTTGGGGAAATGCACCCACACCCACCTGTAGAATGTTGAGTCTCCCTCCTTCCACACTGGATGTTTTTGGTTTTTCCCCCTCTCTCCAACTCCTTGCAGAAATGATAAAAGTTGATAAAGTTTTCTGCTTCCTCCTCCTCTCCCTCTGGATAAAGTTGGTGTTGAAGCCCCTTCCTTCCTTCTCTTCCTGGCTGGTCTCAGGGCTCTACAGGCAGGAGCTCAAGTTGCTTGCTGCTTCCCTCACTGCTCACAGCTCCAACTGAGCAGGACACGCCTCCACTGCTTCACGATTGGTCCCTTGTGCTTGAAACTCTTTTGAGTTTATCTGCAAAACATAAAGACATTAAACGGTGCCACCCGACCTGGGTGACACTCCAGACATTTACAAGGCCCTTTTTTTCCCCCCCTTTTTTGTTTTTTTTTTTTTGTGTTTTTTTCTTTTTTTTTTTGTTTTTTTTTGGGCACTAAAATCACAATTTTTCCCCAGTGCCCCCTATAAAAGGGAAGGGGACACTAAAAGCACCGGCAATTAAAACAAATTAACTTTAAAACGTAAAATCAAATTAAAATTTGGTTGCCGGGCGTGATGATGCACTCCAGTCCCTCCGGTGCCCACCTCTCGCGGAAGGCCGCGAGCGTACCGGTGGACACCGCATGCTCCATCTCCAAGGACACCCTGGACCGGATGTAAGAGCGGAAGAGAGGCAGGCAGTCAGGTTGAACGACCCCCTCGACCGCCCGCTGCCTGGACCGGCTGATGGCACCCTTGGCCGTGCCCAGGAGCAGTCCTACGAGGAGGCCTTCGGACCTACCCGCTCCCCTCCGCACAGGGTGCCCAAAGATCAGGAGAGTGGGACTGAAGTGCAGCCAGAATTTCAGGAGCAGCCCCTTCAAATAATGGAACAGGGGCTGCAACCTCGTGCACTCCATAAAAACATGGAACATGGACTCCTCCAGACCGCAGAAATTGCAGGCGGCCTGGGAGTCCGTGAACCGGCTTAAAAATTTGTTGCACGGCACTGCTCCGTGCACCACCCTCCAGGCCAAGTCCCCGATGAATAGTGGGAGGACCCCTGCGTAGAGTGCCCTCCATCGGGGACCCCCGCCTCCTCCGGACGGCAAGATGGTGCGCCATGGCGTGTCCGGACGGCCGGCGAGGATGGCAAAGTTGAGGGTGTGCAGGAGCAGCCCGTACAGGAAACCCCTCCGCGCGGAACTGAAAGGCACGGAGGGGATTTCCCCGAGGCGGCTCAAGTTGTGAGGCGCCGGCCCCCGAGGGAGGTTCCGGGGTTTGGCGCCGATGAGGAATTCCGTCCGGACGGGGGTCAGTTCGGACGGGATCTCCCCACGTGCTTGAGCCTCCTCGATACACCTAACGGAGTCAGGGCCCAGAGCTGTTTTTAGCGACTCGATGGCATCGGCCGCGCGGCGGACGTTGGCAGAATTTAGGCGCCGCGCCAGCGTGACTGGCGCCATCCAGCCCGCTCCTCCGCCATCGAGCAGGTCCCTGACCCTGGTCACCTCACCAGCCACAGCCCTCTCTTCCGACCGCCACATGAAGCCTCGGCCGTGGAGGTACGGATTCCCGAGCAGCGGCTCCTGCAGGACGGCCGCCACTCCAGCCGGCGGAGAGCTGCGCTTGGTGGAGACTTTGTTCCAGACCCTGATGAGTTCCCTGTAAAAGACAGGCAGCTCCCGGAGGGCGGTCCTGGCACCCCCCAAGTTCACAAACAGGAGCTGCGTGTCATAATTGAGGTCGAGCTGCTGGCGGAAGAAATACCTCGCCAGAGCACACCACCTAGGAGGGGGCTCGACGTAAAGGTATCTCTGCAGGGTCTGAAGACGGAAAGTCGCGAGCTGGGCGCTGACGCACACCAACGACTGACCGCCCTCCTCAAGCGGGAGACTCAAGACCGCGACAGAGACCCAGTGCTTCCTGTTGTTCCAGAAGAAGTCCACCAGCTTCTTCTGTATCTTGGCGACAAACGCAGGGGGAGGGGTCAAAGTGACCAGCCGGTACCACAGCATTGCGGCCACCAGCTGGTTTATGACTAGCGCTCGACCCCTGTAGGACAGCACTCGGAGCAGTCCTGTCCAGCGCCCTAGGCGAGCGGTGACCTTGGCCTCCAGCTCCTGCCAGTTCGCCGGCCAGGCTTCCTCGTCGGGGCTAAGGTAGACTCCCAGATAGAGGAGATGGGTCGTGCTCCAGGCAAAAGGCCTGAGCTCCTCCGGCAGGGAGTCCACCCGCCACTGACCCACCAGGAGTCCGGAACATTTCTCCCAGTTGATCCTGGCGGAGGACGCGGCCGAGTAAATCTCCTGGCACTCACGCATCCTCCGCAGGTCAGCGGGATCCTCTACCGCGAGGAGCACGTCATCGGCGTAAGCCGAGAGGACGACCTCCACGCCCGGCCCTTGCAGAGCCAGTCCCGTCAACCTCGTCCGCAAGAGGCGCAGGAAAGGCTCCACGCAAACAGCGTATAACTGGCCGGACATGGGGCATCCCTGGCGCACCCCTCTCCTAAAGCGAAGGGGCGCCGTCAAGGACCCGTTAACCTTAATCAGACACTCCGCGGCGGCGTACAAAAGTCGGATCCGGGCGACGAAATGCGTCCCGAACCCGAAAGCGCGCAGAGTTCCGAGCAGATAGTCGTGATCCACCCTGTCGAACGCCTTCTCTTGGTCGAGGGATAGGAAGGCGACCGACAGACCAGCCTCCTGGGAGCAATGGATGAGGTCCCGGACCAGATGGATGTTGTCGTGGATTGTCCGGCCCGGGACCGTGTAGGACTGGTCGGGGTGGATCATGTGGTCCAGCACGGCACCAAGGCGAGCAGACATCGCCCTGGCGAAGATTTTGTAGTCCGTGCTGAGGAGGGAGACCGGGCGCCAGTTCTTAAGGAGGCGGAGATCGCCCTTCTTAGGCAGCAGGACGATGACTGCCCTGCGCCAAGAGAGGGGCATCTCCCCGGTCGCCAGACTTTCCCCCAGGACCCGCGCGTAGTCGCTCCCCAGGACGTCCCAGAACGCCCTGTGGAACTCCACGGTCAGCCCGTCCAGCCCCGGGGATTTTCCCCTCGAGAGCCGGGCGAGGGCACCGGTCAGCTCCGCCAGGCTTAGCGGAGCTTCCAGATTTTCGGCGCCCTCCGGGCTGACCTTCGGCAGGTCCTCCCACAAAACTCTACGCGCTTCCTCGCTGGACGGATCCGGAGAGAACAGAGCCCCGTAATATTCACGGACCCTGTTGTTGACGCCCTCCGGATCCGAGACGAGAGAGCCGTCGTCGGCCAGCAGCGTCAAGAGCTGCTTACGGACACTCTGCCTTTTTTCCAGCGAGTAGAAGAAGGGGGAGCCGCGGTCCAGATCCCGCAGGAACCGGATCCGCGACCTCACGAACGCGCCTCGGGACCCGACGAGCTGCAGGTCCTTCAGCGCGGCCTTCTTCGCTTCGTACACCGTCCGCAGGGCCGGGTCCTGGACGGCTTGACCGAGACGGGCTTCCAGGTCGAGCACCTCTTTTTCTAGGCGCCCGACTCTGGCCGCCCGCTTCTTGGTCGACCCCCTCGCGTACTCTTGACAGAAGACGCGGACGTGAGCCTTGCCCACGTCCCACCATAGCCTCAAGGAGGGGAAGCCCCCCTGCTTCCTTCTCCAGTCGGACCAGAATCGACGGAACGAGTCCTGGAACCGCACGTCCTCCAGCAGCCGGTTGTTAAAGTGCCAGTACGCGGACCCCGTCCTCGCGCGGAGCGAAGCGAGCTCCGCCCACACCAGGTGGTGGTCCGAACACGGCACCGGCCGCATGGAGGCCGCCGGGACGCAGGAAACGTACGCCCGAGACACGTAAAGGCGGTCGACTCTAGACCATCCAACTCCAGGCCTCACCCAAGTAAAGGCGCTGGAGTCGGGGTGGAGATTTCGCCAGACGTCCACCAAGTCGAAGGACCCGACCAGGTCCCTCAACTTCTCCATCGCCGTCATGCACTGCGGGGCACCGGAGCGGTCCCTCGCCTCGAGGGTGCAGTTAAAATCCCCCCCGAGGACAATGCAGTCGCCGACGTCGACGGAGCCAAGAAGAGCGGACACCTCTTCAAAGAAGCGCGTTTGCCGCGGGCCGGGATGAGGGGCGTACACGTTCACGAGATGGAGCGGCACGTCCCCCAGGCGAACCGTTACGTGCAGCAAGCGGCCTGGCACGGGCTCCTCGACCCCCAAGATCTCCGGCTGAAAATGCGGGCCCAGCAAGATGGCCACCCCACTAGAAATGGCGGTGAGGTGGCTCATGCGGACCTCTCCTTGCCATTCCAGGAGCCACGTGGCTTCGTCTCCCGGAACGGTGTGGGTTTCTTGCAGGAAGCACACCGCATATTTCCCCTCCCGCAGGAGCGAAAAATTGTCAAATCTACGGCGTGCCCCTCTGCCGCCGTTGATGTTGAGGCTGGCTATGGTTATCTTCATGACAAAAGCATAGTGCAACCTCTACCTTAACCTATTGTGGGGGAGGGAGCGGAGTCTTTTGTTGAACTCCGCTCCCTCCGCAGCCCAGCGAGGAGTCCCTCGAGCTCGCGCAGCTCAAGGTGCTGCTCCTTTGTCAAGGGCCCGCCCGCGGCCAAGGTTTTAACGGCGGCGCGGACGGACCCCTTGATCAGCTCCGGCTCGGACCATTTTTCCAGGGCCAGTCGGGCTTGGTCGCGGCGACCCCGGCTCTGGGCCAAAAAGTCCCGGAGTTCCTTTGCAGGAACGAGGAGGGCCTCAGCGGCGGCCGCGAGCAGATCCACCGCCTCCCTGGCGGTGGTCTCTAGGTCTTCACCCGCGTCCCCCACCGAGTCCCCGTCCTCCTCCGGGAGGTGGCCGCCAGCAGCCGGCCCATCGACCGCACAAGGTACGGCAAATGAACCGGCCGCTCCAACCGGCCCTGGCACTGCCCCGATCCCACCCCCAGGATCGTCGGCAGAGGAGTCCCCACTGGGCTCTTTTAAAAATGGTGCTGGGTCGGGAAATGACAGCGGAAGGGGTTCCCCCTCCGCCCCAGGAACCGGAGAACAAGGAGAGACCCGGCCATAGGAAATCCCCAGGCCCTCCAAGTGCTCCAGCTCCAAAGTAAGGGGCGAGGGTGGGTGTTCCTCCCCCTCCCCGCTGCCACCCCCCGGCCCAGCATCTACAGTGTCATCGTTATTTGTTTGTATTTCTGCCGGGTCGAGCGACTCCCGGGGGAAGTTGGATAATAGCCGGGCGGGCTCAGGTTCGGCCTTTTCGGCCCCGCCCGCCTCGGTCCCCGGGACGCTCGACCCGGCGGCTACGCATTCTTCCACTGGCCCCACGCCCCCCACGACAGGCAGATCTTCCACGCCCTCCCCAGGAGGCAGCGGCTGGGCAGCCTCAACTGTCTCACCCTCCCCGGGGAAAGACTCCTCGCGCCTGCAGCGCAATTTGGGGGCGCTGGTGGGGGACGCGGGACACGCGGCGGGCACCGCCTCCTCCGCGGAGGGATGTTGTTCCCCCTCCGCCTCATTGGGGCGGTGCCTCTTTTTGTTCCTGGGGGCGCGCGGAGTCAGGGAGACCTCCATGTCTGCCGAGGCCTCCCGCTCCGCCCCCCCCTTTTCCTTTTCTTGCCCGCGCCTGGGCCCCTCTGTGGTATTATTCAAGGGCCCGGGCACGGGCTCGGGGCACCCCGCGCTCGCCGGTGACTGGGTTGGGCTGAGCGCGGTGGTCAAACTTTCCGGCGCACCGAGGGGACCCGCCTCTAGATGTTTCTCCTTCTTCCGCGCCTTCTTTCCGCTCGGACGCTCTCCCTCCCCCCCGCCGGAGGCCCTGAAAACAAAGGCCTCCGACGATGCCCGCGCACCCATGGCTCCCGGCACGCGGACGCAACTAGGGGGAGGGGTGGCGGCGGCGCCAGCTATGGCCGCCTTCGGTGGTTTGGCGGCCTTGGAGGCGGGGCAGTTCTTACGAACGTGCCCCACCTCCCTGCAGGCATGGCACCGCACGCCGTCCGACGTCCAGAAGACGCGGTAGGCAGTCCCCTCGTGCACCACATTAAAGTGCCCTTCTGTCATGTCCTCCCGCGCCAGCCGGACAAAGAGCTGGCGGCGGAAGGAGAACACGTGGCGCAGGCTGTTCTCCCTGAGGCCGAGCGGTATGGGGTTGATCCCCGACCTTACCTCCCCCAGTTGGTGTAGGTGAGGGAGGAGGAGCTCAGCGGAAACAAAGGGCGGGACGTTTGACACGATGACCCTCTGCGCGGTGGCCTCGAGAGGGTCCACCGGCAGGAACGTCCCGCCCACCGTGAGCCCCTTTTCAAGGGCCAGGGACACCGCCCGCTCCGACCCCAGGAAGAACACGGCCTTCCCAGACATCTTGGAGGCTGCGACAATGGCCGAGGGGCCGACTACCCCAGCCATCGCCCGCACGCACTCCTCGATGGTCATTGTGGGGTGAGTGTAGCTCTTGACCCCGTGTTTTTTCGTAATTAACCTAAATGGTGGCAGGGCAGCGGGTGGCGCAGGAGGGGCCGTGGAAGCGGTTGCCACCTGCGCATACGTCCTTGCTGGCCCTGCCACCGGCGTGGATGGGGTCGCCATCACGGGGTCCCTTTAAGGGCTACACCCACCCCAAAGTCACAGGCCTTAATGGTCTTTAATGGCCTCTTATGTTAACTGAGCAGAGGAGCCCTTAACGAGGCACCTCTCCCCTCGTTGACAATTGGGGAGAGGCCTTGCTCCCTCTGCTCAGTTGTCTTAATTGGGTTTTTTTTATTAATTTGGAAGGAAAGGGTTCTCAGAGAGAGAGGGGAGAAACAGAGGGTAACGGAGAAAGAGAGAGGGGGTGGGAAGGGGGGGGGGCTGCGAGGGCAGGTCTCCCCTCGCAGCTGTGGGTGGGTGCACTCCCCAGATGGCAAAACACAAAAGTCTTTGGGGTGGTCTTCAGGTGGGGGGAGAAGATGTCTTCACCTGGGGTAGCTGGAGCCACCAGGCACTCCCAACGATCTTTAATTGGGTGATTGATGACAATCTTCAGCCTGGTAGCTCCAGCTATCCCAGGCTAGGCAAATGTGGGGGGTGGGGGGGGTTCCAATTGTGGGGGGGGCCCAGTTGTAAGCACGGCCCCCACGCACACTACCACACACACACACACACACCCCCCGCGATGTTCCGGCCCTCAGTGGTCTTCTTTCCTCCCCCCACCGAAACAACAAAGTCTTTTTGGGGAAATGCACCCACACCCACCTGTAGAATGTTGAGTCTCCCTCCTTCCACACTGGATGTTTTTGGTTTTTCCCCCTCTCTCCAACTCCTTGCAGAAATGATAAAAGTTGATAAAGTTTTCTGCTTCCTCCTCCTCTCCCTCTGGATAAAGTTGGTGTTGAAGCCCCTTCCTTCCTTCTCTTCCTGGCTGGTCTCAGGGCTCTACAGGCAGGAGCTCAAGTTGCTTGCTGCTTCCCTCACTGCTCACAGCTCCAACTGAGCAGGACACGCCTCCACTGCTTCACGATTGGTCCCTTGTGCTTGAAACTCTTTTAGAGTCTACCTGTGAAAACATAAAACAATAACGGTGCCACCCAACCTGGGTGACACTCCAGACATTTACAAGGCCCTTTTTTTCCCCCCTATTTTTTTTGTTTTTTTTTTGTGTTTTTCTTTTTTTTGGTTTTTTTTTGGGCACTAAAATCACAATTTTCCCTAGTGCCCCCTATAAAAGGGAAGGGGGACACTAAAATCACCGGCAATTAAAACAAATTAAACTTAAAAAACGTAAAATCAAATTAAAATTTGGTTGCCGGGCGTGATGATGCACTCCAGTCCCTCCGGTGCCCACCTCTCGCGGAAGGCCGCGAGCGTACCGGTGGACACCGCGTGCTCCATCTCCAAGGACACCCTGGACCGGATGTAAGAGCGGAAGAGAGGCAGGCAGTCAGGTTGAACGACCCCCTCGACCGCCCGCTGCCTGGACCGGCTGATGGCACCCTTGGCCGTGCCCAGGAGCAGTCCTACGAGGAGGCCTTCGGACCTACCCGCTCCCCTCCGCACAGGGTGCCCAAAGATCAGGAGAGTGGGACTGAAGTGCAGCCAGAATTTCAGGAGCAGCCCCTTCAAATAATAAAACAGGGGCTGCAACCTCGTGCATTCCATAAAAACATGGAACACGGACTCCTCCAGACCGCAGAAATTGCAGGCGGCCTGGGAGTCCGTGAACCGGCTTAAAAATTTGTTGCACGGCACTGCTCCGTGCACCACCCTCCAGGCCAAGTCCCCGATGAATAGTGGGAGGACCCCTGCGTAGAGTGCCCTCCATCGGGGACCCCCGCCTCCTCCGGACGGCAAGATGGTACGCCATGGCGTGTCCGGACGGCCGGCGAGGATGGCAAAGTTGAGGGTGTGCAGGAGCAGCCCGTACAGGAAACCCCTCCGCGCGGAACTGAAAGGCACGGAGGGGATTTCCCCGAGGCGGCTCAAGTTGTGAGGCGCCGGCCCCCGAGGGAGGTTCCGGGGTTTGGCGCCGATGAGGAATTCCGTCCGGACGGGGGTCAGTTCGGACGGGATCTCCCCACGTGCTTGAGCCTCCTCGATACACCTAACGGAGTCAGGGCCCAGAGCTGTTTTTAGCGACTCGATGGCATCGGCCGCGCGGCGGACGTTGGCAGAATTTAGGCGCCGCGCCAGCGTGACTGGCGCCATCCAGCCCGCTCCTCCGCCATCGAGCAGGTCCCTGACCCTGGTCACCTCACCAGCCACAGCCCTCTCTTCCGACCGCCACATGAAGCCTCGGCCGTGGAGGTACGGATTCCCGAGCAGCGGTTCCTGCAGGACGGCCGCCACTCCAGCCGGCGGAGAGCTGCGCTTGGTGGAGACTTTGTTCCAGACCCTGATGAGTTCCCTGTAAAAGACAGGCAGCTCCCGGAGGGCGGTCCTGGCACCCCCCAAGTTCACAAACAGGAGCTGCGTGTCATAATTGAGGTCGAGCTGCTGGCGGAAGAAATACCTCGCCAGAGCACACCACCTAGGAGGGGGCTCGACGTAAAGGTATCTCTGCAGGGTCTGAAGACGGAAAGTCGCGAGCTGGGCGCTGACGCACACCAACGACTGACCGCCCTCCTCAAGCGGGAGACTCAAGACCGCGACAGAGACCCAGTGCTTCCTGTTGTTCCAGAAGAAGTCCACCAGCTTCTTCTGTATCTTGGCGACAAACGCAGGGGGAGGGGTCAAAGTGACCAGCCGGTACCACAGCATTGCGGCCACCAGCTGGTTTATGACTAGCGCTCGACCCCTGTAGGACAGCACTCGGAGCAGTCCTGTCCAGCGCCCTAGGCGAGCGGCGACCTTGGCCTCCAGCTCCTGCCAGTTCGCCGGCCAGGCTTCCTCGTCGGGGCTAAGGTAGACTCCCAGATAGAGGAGATGGGTCGTGCTCCAGGCAAAAGGCCTGAGCTCCTCCGGCAGGGAGTCCACCCGCCACTGACCCACCAGGAGTCCGGAACATTTCTCCCAGTTGATCCTGGCGGAGGACGCGGCCGAGTAAATCTCCTGGCACTCACGCATCCTCCGCAGGTCAGCGGGATCCTCTACCGCGAGGAGCACGTCATCGGCGTAAGCCGAGAGGACGACCTCCACGCCCGGCCCTTGCAGAGCCAGTCCCGTCAACCTCGTCCGCAAGAGGCGCAGGAAAGGCTCCACGCAAACGGCGTATAACTGGCCGGACATGGGGCATCCCTGGCGCACCCCTCTCCTAAAGCGAAGGGGCGCCGTCAAGGACCCGTTAACCTTAATCAGACACTCCGCGGCGGCGTACAAAAGTCGGATCCGGGCGACGAAATGCGTCCCGAACCCGAAAGCGCGCAGAGTTCCGAGCAGATAGTCGTGATCCACCCTGTCGAACGCCTTCTCTTGGTCGAGGGATAGGAAGGCGACCGACAGACCAGCCTCCTGGGAGCAATGGATGAGGTCCCGGACCAGATGGATGTTGTCGTGGATTGTCCGGCCCGGGACCGTGTAGGACTGGTCGGGGTGGATCATGTGGTCCAGCACGGCACCAAGGCGAGCAGACATCGCCCTGGCGAAGATTTTGTAGTCCGTGCTGAGGAGGGAGACCGGGCGCCAGTTCTTAAGGAGGCGGAGATCGCCCTTCTTAGGCAGCAGGACGATGACTGCCCTGCGCCAAGAGAGGGGCATCTCCCCGGTCGCCAGACTTTCCCCCAGGACCCGCGCGTAGTCGCTCCCCAGGACGTCCCAGAACGCCCTGTGGAACTCCACGGTCAGCCCGTCCAGCCCCGGGGATTTTCCCCTCGAGAGCCGGGCGAGGGCACCGGTCAGCTCCGCCAGGCTTAGCGGAGCTTCCAGATTTTCGGCGCCCTCCGGGCTGACCTTCGGCAGGTCCTCCCACAAAACTCTACGCGCTTCCTCGCTGGACGGATCCGGAGAGAACAGAGCCCCGTAATATTCACGGACCCTGTTGTTGACGCCCTCCGGATCCGAGACGAGAGAGCCGTCGTCGGCCAGCAGCGTCAAGAGCTGCTTACGGACACTCTGCCTTTTTTCCAGCGAGTAGAAGAAGGGGGAGCCGCGGTCCAGATCCCGCAGGAACCGGATCCGCGACCTCACGAACGCGCCTCGGGACCCGACGAGCTGCAGGTCCTTCAGCGCGGCCTTCTTCGCTTCGTACACCGTCCGCAGGGCCGGGTCCTGGACGACTTGACCGAGACGGGCTTCCAGGTCGAGCACCTCTTTTTCTAGGCGCCCGACTCTGGCCGCCCGCCTCTTGGTCGACCCCCTCGCGTACTCTTGACAGAAGACGCGGACGTGAGCCTTGCCCACGTCCCACCATAGCCTCAAGGAGGGGAAGCCCCCCTGCTTCCTTCTCCAGTCGGACCAGAATCGACGGAACGAGTCCTGGAACCGCACGTCCTCCAGCAGCCGGTTGTTAAAGTGCCAGTACGCGGACCCCGTCCTCGCGCGGAGCGAAGCGAGCTCCGCCCACACCAGGTGGTGGTCCGAACACGGCACCGGCCGCATGGAGGCCGCCGGGACGCAGGAAACGTACGCCCGAGACACGTAAAGGCGGTCGACTCTAGACCATCCAACTCCAGGCCTCACCCAAGTAAAGGCGCTGGAGTCGGGGTGGAGATTTCGCCAGACGTCCACCAAGTCGAAGGACCCGACCAGGTCCCTCAACTTCTCCATCGCCGTCATGCACTGCGGGGCACCGGAGCGGTCCCTCGCCTCGAGGGTGCAGTTAAAATCCCCCCCGAGGACAATGCAGTCGCCGACGTCGACGGAGCCAAGAAGAGCGGACACCTCTTCAAAGAAGCGCGTTTGCCGCGGGCCGGGATGAGGGGCGTACACGTTCACGAGATGGAGCGGCACGTCCCCCAGGCGAACCGTTACGTGCAGCAAGCGGCCTGGCACGGGCTCCTCGACCCCCAAGATCTCCGGCTGAAAATGCGGGCCCAGCAAGATGGCCACCCCACTAGAAATGGCGGTGAGGTGGCTCATGCGGACCTCTCCTTGCCATTCCAGGAGCCACGTGGCTTCGTCTCCCGGAACGGTGTGGGTTTCTTGCAGGAAGCACACCGCATATTTCCCCTCCCGCAGGAGCGAAAAATTGTCAAATCTACGGCGTGCCCCTCTGCCGCCGTTGATGTTGAGGCTGGCTATGGTTATCTTCATGGCAAAAGCATAGTGCAACCTCTACCTTAACCTATTGTGGGGGAGGGAGCGGAGTCTTTTGTTGAACTCCGCTCCCTCCGCAGCCCAGCGAGGAGTCCCTCGAGCTCGCGCAGCTCAAGGTGCTGCTCCTTTGTCAAGGGCCCGCCCGCGGCCAAGGTTTTAACGGCGGCGCGGACGGACCCCTTGATCAGCTCCGGCTCGGACCATTTTTCCAGGGCCAGTCGGGCTTGGTCGCGGCGACCCCGGCTCTGGGCCAAAAAGTCCCGGAGTTCCTTTGCAGGAACGAGGAGGGCCTCAGCGGCGGCCGCGAGCAGATCCACCGCCTCACTGGCGGTGGTCTCTAGGTCTTCACCCGCGTCCCCCACCGAGTCCCCGTCCTCCTCCGGGAGGTGGCCGCCAGCAGCCGGCCCATCGACCGCACAAGGTACGGCAAATGAACCGGCCGCTCCAACCGGCCCTGGCACTGCCCCGATCCCACCCCCAGGATCGTCGGCAGAGGAGTCCCCACTGGGCTCTTTTAAAAATGGTGCTGGGTCGGGAAATGACAGCGGAAGGGGTTCCCCCTCCGCCCCAGGAACCGGAGAACAAGGAGAGACCCGGCCATAGGAAATCCCCAGGCCCTCCAAGTGCTCCAGCTCCAAAGTAAGGGGCGAGGGTGGGTGTTCCTCCCCCTCCCCGCTGCCACCCCCCGGCCCAGCATCTACAGTGTCATGATTATTTGTTTCATTCTCTGCCGGGTCGAGCAACTCCCGGGGGAAGTTGGGTAATAGCTGGGCGGGCTCAGGTTCGGCCTTTTCGGCCTCGCCCGCCTCAGTCCCCGGGACGCCCGGCCCGGCGGCTACGCATTCCTCCGCGGTCCCCACGCCCCCCACGACAGGCAGATCTTCCACTCCATCCCCGGGAGGCAGAGGCTGGGCAGCCTCAACTGTCTCACCCTCCCCGGGGAAAGACTCCTCGCGCCTGCAGCGCAATTTGGGGGCGCTGGTGGGGGACGCGGGACACGCGGCGGGCACCGCCTCCTCCGCGGAGGGATGTTGTTCCCCCTCCGCCTCATTGGGGCGGTGCCTCTTTTTGTTCCTGGGGGCGCGCGGAGTCAGGGAGACCTCCATGTCTGCCGAGGCCTCCCGCTCCGCCCCCCCCTTTTCCTTTTCTTGCCCGCGCCTGGGCCCCTCTGTGGTGGTATTCAAGGGCCCGGGCACGGGCTCGGGGCACCCCGCGCTCGCCGGTGACTGGGTTGGGCTGAGCGCGGTGGTCAGACTTTCCGGCGCACCGAGGGGACCCGCCTCGAGATGTTTCGCCTTCTTCCGCGCCTTCTTTCCGGTCGAACGCTCTCCCTCCCCCCCGCCGGAGGCCCTGAAAACAAAGGCCTCCGACGATGCCCGCGCACCCATGGCTCCCGGCACGCGGACGCAACTAGGGGGAGGGGTGGCGGCGGCGCCAGCCTTGGCCGCCTTCGGTGGTTTGGCGGCCTTGGAGGCGGGGCAGTTCTTGCGAACGTGCCCCACCTCCCTGCAGGCATGGCACCGCACGCCGTCCGACGTCCAGAAGACGCGGTAGGCAGTCCCCTCGTGCACCACATTAAAATGACCTTCCGTCGTCTCCTCCCGCGCCAGCCGGACAAAGAGCTGGCGGCGGAAGGAGAACACGTGGCGCAGGCTGTTCTCCCTGAGGCCGAGCGGTATGGGGTTGATCCCTGACCTTACCTCCCCCAGTTGTTGTAGGTGAGGGAGGAGGAGCTCAGCGGAAACAAAGGGCGGGACGTTTGAAACGATGACCCTCTGCGCGGTGGCCTCGAGAGGGTCCACCGGCAGGAACGTCCCGCCCACCGTGAGCCCCTTTTCAAGGGCCAGGGACACCGCCCGCTCCGACCCCAGGAAGAACACGGCCTTCCCAGACATCTTGGAGGCTGCGACAATGGCCGAGGGGCCGACTACCCCAGCCATCGCCCGCACGCACTCCTCAATGCTCATTGTGGGGTGAGTGTAGCTCTTGACCCCGTGTTTCCTGGTTATAAGTCTGAATGGTGGCAGGGCAGCGGGTGGCGCAGGAGGTGCCGTGGATGTGGACACCGCCTGCGCATACGTCCTTGCTGGCCCTGCCACCGGCGTGGATGGGGTCGCCATCACGGGGTCCCTTTAAGGGCTACACCCACCCCAAAGTCACAGGCCTTAATGGTCTTTAATGGCCTCTTATGTTCACTGAGCAGAGGAGCCCTTAACGAGGCACCTCTCCCCTCGTTGACAATTGGGGAGAGGCCTTGCTCCCTCTGCTCAGTTGTCTTAATTGTTTTTTTTTTTGCAAATTTGGAAGGAAGAGGCCTCAGAGAGAGAGGGGAGAAACAGAGTAGCAGAGAAAGAGAGAGGGGGGTGGGAAGGGGGGGGGGGCTGCGAGGGCAGGTCTCCCCTCGCAGCTGTGGGTGGGTGCACTCCCCAGATGGCAAAACACAAAAGTCTTTGGGGTGGTCTTCAGGTGGGGGGAGAAGATGTCTTCACCTGGGGTAGCTGGAGCCACCAGGCACTCCTAACGATCCTCAATAGGGTGATTAATGACTCTTCAGCCTGGTAGCTCCAGCTATCCCAGGCTAGGCAAATGTGGGGGGGTGGGGGGGGTTCCAATTGTGGGGGGGGCCCAGTTGTAAGCACGGCCCCCACGCACACTACCACACACACACACACACACCCCCCGCGATGTTCCGGCCCTCAGTGGTCTTCTTTCCTCCCCCCACCGAAACAACAAAGTCTTTTTGGGGAAATGCACCCACACCCACCTGTAGAATGTTGAGTCTCCCTCCTTCCACACTGGATGGTTGTTGTGGTTGTTCCCCCTCTCTCCAACTCCTTGCAGAATGGTGAAAAGTTGTTGAAATGTTTTCTGCTTTCTCCTCCTCTCCCTCTGGATAAAGTTGGTGTGAAACCCCTTCCTTCCTTCTCCTCCTGGGCTGGTCTCAGGGCTCTCCAGGCAGGAGCTCAAGTTGCTAGCTGCTCTCCTCACTGCTCACAGCTCCAACTGAGCAGGACACGCCTCCACAGCTCCACAATTGGTCCTTGTGATTGAAACTCTTTTAGAGTCTACCTGTGAAAACATAAAACAATAACGGTGCCACCCAACCTGGGTGACACTCCAGACATTTACAAGGCCCTTTTTTTCCCCCCCTTTTTTTGTTTTTTTTTGTGTTTTTCTTTTTTTTGGTTTTTTTTTTGGGCACTAAAATCACAATTTTTCCCCAGTGCCCCCTATAAAAGGGAAGGGGACACTAAAAGCACCGGCAATTAAAACAAATTAACTTTAAAACGTAAAATCAAATTAAAATTTGGTTGCCGGGCGTGATGATGCACTCCAGTCCCTCCGGTGCCCACCTCTCGCGGAAGGCCGCGAGCGTACCGGTGGACACCGCGTGCTCCATCTCCAAGGACACCCTGGACCGGATGTAAGAGCGGAAGAGAGGCAGGCAGTCAGGTTGAACGACCCCCTCGACCGCCCGCTGCCTGGACCGGCTGATGGCACCCTTGGCCGTGCCCAGGAGCAGTCCTACGAGGAGGCCTTCGGACCTACCCGCTCCCCTCCGCACAGGGTGCCCAAAGATCAGGAGAGTGGGACTGAAGTGCAGCCAGAATTTCAGGAGCAGCCCCTTCAAATAATGGAACAGGGGCTGCAACCTCGTGCATTCCATAAAAACATGGAACACGGACTCCTCCAGACCGCAGAAATTGCAGGCGGCCTGGGAGTCCGTGAACCGGCTTAAAAATTTGTTGCACGGCACTGCTCCGTGCACCACCCTCCAGGCCAAGTCCCCGATGAATAGTGGGAGGACCCCTGCGTAGAGTGCCCTCCATCGGGGACCCCCGCCTCCTCCGGACGGCAAGATGGTACGCCATGGCGTGTCCGGACGGCCGGCGAGGATGGCAAAGTTGAGGGTGTGCAGGAGCAGCCCGTACAGGAAACCCCTCCGCGCGGAACTGAAAGGCACGGAGGGGATTTCCCCGAGGCGGCTCAAGTTGTGAGGCGCCGGCCCCCGAGGGAGGTTCCGGGGTTTGGCGCCGATGAGGAATTCCGTCCGGACGGGGGTCAGTTCGGACGGGATCTCCCCACGTGCTTGAGCCTCCTCGATACACCTAACGGAGTCAGGGCCCAGAGCTGTTTTTAGCGACTCGATGGCATCGGCCGCGCGGCGGACGTTGGCAGAATTTAGGCGCCGCGCCAGCGTGACTGGCGCCATCCAGCCCGCTCCTCCGCCATCGAGCAGGTCCCTGACCCTGGTCACCTCACCAGCCACAGCCCTCTCTTCCGACCGCCACATGAAGCCTCGGCCGTGGAGGTACGGATTCCCGAGCAGCGGCTCCTGCAGGACGGCCGCCACTCCAGCCGGCGGAGAGCTGCGCTTGGTGGAGACTTTGTTCCAGACCCTGATGAGTTCCCTGTAAAAGACAGGCAGCTCCCGGAGGGCGGTCCTGGCACCCCCCAAGTTCACAAACAGGAGCTGCGTGTCATAATTGAGGTCGAGCTGCTGGCGGAAGAAATACCTCGCCAGAGCACACCACCTAGGAGGGGGCTCGACGTAAAGGTATCTCTGCAGGGTCTGAAGACGGAAAGTCGCGAGCTGGGCGCTGACGCACACCAACGACTGACCGCCCTCCTCAAGCGGGAGACTCAAGACCGCGACAGAGACCCAGTGCTTCCTGTTGTTCCAGAAGAAGTCCACCAGCTTCTTCTGTCCTTGTGATTGAATGACAGAAGGATAGTTTGCAGGTGAAGCAAGTAATCAGGAAGGCGAATGGAATGTTGACCTTCATTGCGAGTGGGATGGAGTACAAAAACAGGGAGGTCCTGTTGCAACTGTACAGGGTATTGGTGAGGCCGCACCTGGAGTTTTGGTCACCTTACTTAAGGAAGGATATACTAGCTTTGGAGGGGGTACAGAGACGATTCACTTGGCTGATTCCGGAGATGAGGGGGTTACCTTATGATGATAGATTGAGTAGACTGGGTCTTTACTCGTTGGAGTTCAGAAGGATGAGGGGTGATCTTATAGAAACATGTAAAATAATGAAAGGGATAGACAAGATAGAGGCAGAGAGGTTGTTTCCACTGGTCGGGGAGACTAGAACTAGGGGGCACAGCCTCAAAATACGGGGGAGCCAATTTAAAACCGAGTTGAGAAGGAATTTCTTCTCCCAGAGGGTTGTGAATCTGTGGAATTCTCTGCCCAAGGAAGCAGTTGAGGCTAGCTCATTGAATGTATTCAAGTCACAGATAGATAGATTTTTAACCAATAAGGGAATTAAGGGTTATGGGGAGCGGGCGGGTAAGTGGAGCTGAGTCCACGGCCAGATCAGCCATGATCTTGTTGAATGGCCGAGCAGGCTCGAGGGGCTAGATGGCCTACTCCTGTTCCTAATTCTTATGTTCTTATGACCCTATGCCAATTAGCTCGTGGCTCAGGTAATAATGCAGAGATTATTACCTTTGTGGTTCTGCTTTTCAATTTAGTCCCCAGCTATTCAAACTCTCTCAGCAGAACCTCTTTCTTAGTCCTACCTATGTCATTGGTACCTGCGTGTACCACAACAACTGGATCTTCCCCCCCCACTCCAAGTTCTTCTCCAGCCTGGAGGTGATATCCTTTATCCTGGTACCAGGTAGGCAACTCAGCCTTCAGGACGCACGCTCTTGGCTGCAGAGAACCCTACCTATCCTCCTAACTATACTGTCCCCAACTACAACCACCTGCCTCTTTACTCCCCCCACTTGAATGGCTTTCTGCACGGTGCCTTGGTCAGTCTGCTCGTCCACCCCGCAGTCTGTACACTTGTCCTCAAGGGTTGAAAGAACCTCAAATCTATTGGACAAGTGCAAGGACTGAGGCTCCTGCAATACTACCTCCTGGATCCCCGTACCTGCTTCACTTGCAGTCACACCCTCCTGTCCCTGACCACGTGTCAATTCTAAAGTATTTAATCTAGAGGGTGTGGCTGCCTGCTGGAGCAAAAGGTCCAGGTAACTTTCTCCCTCCCTAATGTCTCACAATGTCTGCAGTTCGGACTCCAGCTCCTCAACTCGGAGCCGAAGTTCGTCGAGCCGCAGACACTTGCTGCAGATGAAGTCGCCTTGGACCAAAATGTCCAGAAGCTCCCATATATTCAATATCATTAAAACTTGTATAAACCCTCACCATTTACACCTGCACACTTTCCAAACCCAGAGACTCTTTGGTTTCTCACCTTGGATGACAGATTGTGCATTATACAAGCTGCAAGTCTTTGTAACAAATTCTCCAGCTAGGCTCGCCACATTGCAGCAACCTCTCTCACCTTTGAGAGAGTGCTTTTGTCATCTCACCTTCAACTGGTATCTATTCCGTCAGGATGGGAACCATTTACACTCTGTTACCTTGGCCTTCAAAGTCTGACCACAATGAACCCCAACACCAGCATCACCAGGCACACCAGCAGCACGAACGACAACACCAACCTTCTCCGCAATCACCTGATGCTGCACAGGACACAGGGCATCAGCACCCAATCACATTGCTACCTGGAAGGCCAGGGATGGCCTCACTATGACCACATTTACTTCACTTGATGCTGTAGACCCTGGCTGCCACATGAAGCACCAGGTTGGCACCACCCCACACCAACACCATAAAGCATCCCTACAATGCCCAAGCCATTTCTTTCGCACTCATTAGCATTATGGGGAGTACCATTATGTTTCACCATTCACTACAACTCACTTCCAAAGGAGCACACAAATCTGTCCAAGAAGGCAAAGTACTGAAAATAAAGATTTAAATGTTTTACATCACATTAACAGAAACTTTACATCAGCATTGGTGAAAACACCCAAGTGCCTACCCTTGTGTGTTGTTAATTGGTTTGCTTGAACTAGGATGATGGTGAGTGTGAGGGGTGGCTAGTGAGATGGGGATGTGATAATGTAGATAGAGAGAAAGTGACAGGGATGGGTAGAGGTGCAAGGTAAGTTGGTGTGAGTAAGGATGTGCAGAAGTAGGGAAGGCAGAGTGATGGGGATGTGATGAGTCACACAGCAGAATGAGGTTGAGTGTGGCTTTGCAGTAACATTTCATGATCTACTGAGATAATTGAAACGTTTGCACCACTGCAGCTAGGTCCTTCTGACATCATCCCTGCTTGTGCCCTACTGTGCAATGTGCAACCAGGCTGCGTTGGTCTCCTGGGGAGGTTTCATCTGCCCATGGGAAGGAAAGAGGATCTCCCTGTGTGCTGTGACTCCCTCCATAAAAATATGGAGGGAGTCATGGGAGAGCCTGGATGCAGCTGTGAACCTTTGTGCTGAATTTGTCAGTGTTTGCAGCACCTCAATGCTGTAGAACACTGACAGCACAAATATCAAAATCAATTTGTGCATGGTCCCTTTAAGGAAACCAGCTAATGATGTGTCATCAAGTGACGTCATCAGATCTGCTTCCTTTTAATTGACCGGGAACCTCACTGGGTGGGTTTAACAAGCCCAATCAGGGGAAAGTCATGTGGGAGGCCAGTTTGGAGACAGCAGCGGGACCGGGACCTGCCCTGGTATCTGATATTTGAGTTCAGCTGGAAAATAAAAACTGAGTTTCACTCTCATGGTTTATGATGCCATCTCAACTACTCAGTTGGATTACTGATTTATAATTCACTGACAGCCATCCCATATCCTTTGTGTCCTTGCAGAATGAATGTGATGTTTAAAGCTCTTTACATTGAGGTAAGTCATTTAATTTAAGTTGTCTTATCTCGCATGTTAATGCACTACTGACTACAAGCTGACAGAAATAGAAACGTTGGCTTACATTTTTCCATATTACAAACCTAAATGGGCATTCTACTTTTGACAGTTTATTTATCAGTGTTTTACACAAAGTCCTATAAAGATCTGTACGACCTTTCCTTTCTGCATCCTGCTTTCATTTCCTGATTATTTACTCTCATGGCTAATTAGTTTATTATATATTATGAGCCATCGATTAGTGTATTATGTAACAGTGGGAGATATAGTGGGAGTTGGTTTCGGGCAGTGTTAACATTTATGTAATCAAACATTGGTATTGAGCCATCCAGATTCAGAAGGACTCAAGTTTGATTCCTGGTCATCATTGAATTATTTGATCTCAACCAAAATAGCAAAGGTGTCATTTAATTGGTTTGGGTGCCCTTCAGCTAGGATGGGTACAAAAATAGGATTTCCATTCCCAATTGGTGTTCAGTGACTCCTGATAGAAAGTGAATGTCAGTTAATGACAGGAATGGGTTTGGCTGTGATGTTCTTCATGATCAAAAAGGTTAACATGAAGAATTCCTGTTGAATTAAGCAACAGAAGGTGGACAGCATCCATCAAATCATACTCCAGTATGAGTCAGGACATTCAGAAAAAGAGATGCAAAACATGAATATAAAGCTACCAACTCGCTGCTGGCTCACCTGTTTTCTCCTCCCTCAATGGCCTCCTCTCCCGCCTTAACCTAGAACTGCTGGCGCAACTCTATGGAGAAGCCACTGGAATTCCCATCTTCCCCATCACGCTCCGCCCCCCCCCCTCCCACTCCACCCCCACCCCCACCAGGGGGATGGGAACCAATGCAGGGAGACAGAGGGAAACAAAAAGGAGGCAAAAGCAAAAGACAAAAAGGAGATGAGGAAAAGTGGAGGGCAGAGAAACCCAAGGCAAAGAACAAAAAGGGCCACTGTACAGCAAAATTCTAAAAGGACAAAGGGTGTTAAAAAAACAAGCCTGAAGGCTTTGTGTCTTAATGCAAGAAGTATCCGCAATAAGGTGGATGAATTAACTGTGCAAATAGATGTTAACAAATATGATGTGATTGGGATTACGGAGACGTGGCTCCAGGATGATCAGGGCTGGGAACTCAACATCCAGGGGTATTCAACATTCAGGAAGGATAGAATAAAAGGAAAAGGAGGTGGGGTAGCATTGCTGGTTAAAGAGGAGATTAATGCAATAGTTAGGAAAGACATTAGCTTGAATCTATATGGGTAGACCTGCAGAACACCAAAGGGCAAAAAACATTAGTGGGAGTTGTGTACAGACCTCCAAACAGTAGTACTGATGTTGGGGAGGGCATCAAACAGGAAATTAGGGGTGCATGCAATAAAGGTGCAGCAGTTATAATGGGTGACTTTAATATGCACATAGATTGGGCGAGCCAAACTGGAAGCAATACGGTGGAGGAGGATTTCCTGGAGTGCATAAGGAATGGTTTTCTAGACCAATATGTCGAGGAACCAACTAGGGAGGAGGCCATCTTAGACTGGGTGTTGTGTAATGAGAGAGGATTAATTAGCAATCTCATTGTGCGAGGCCCCTTGGGGATGAGTGACCATAATATGGTGGAATTCTGCATTAGGATGGAGAATGAAACAGTTAATTCAGAGACCATGGTCCAGAACTTAAAGAAGGGTAACTTTGAAGGTATGAGGCGTGAATTGGCTAGGATAGATTGGCGAATGATACTTAAGGGGTTGACTGTGGATGGGCAATGGCAGACATTTAGAGACCGCATGGATGAACTACAACAATTGTACATCTCTGTCTGGCATAAAAATAAAAAAGGGACGGTGGCTCAACCATGGCTATCAAGGGAAATCAGGGATAGTATTAAAGCCAAGGAAGTGGCATACAAATTGGCCAGAAATAGCAGTGAATCCGGGGACTGGGAGAAATTTAGAACTCAGCAGAGGAGGACAAAGGGTTTGATTAGGGCAGGAAAAATGGAGTACGAGAAGAAGCTTGCAGGGAACATTAAGGCGGATTGCAAAAGTTTCTATAGATATGTAAAGAGAAAAAGGTTAGTAAAGACAAACATAGGTCCCCTGCAGTCAGAATCAGGGGAAGTCATAACGGGGAACAAAGAAATGGCAGACCAATTGAACAAGTACTTTGGTTCGGTATTCACTAAGGAGGACACAAACAACCTTCCGGATATAAAAGGAGTCAGAGGGTCTAGTAAGGAGGAGGAACTGAGGGAAATCTTTATTAGTCAGGGAATTGTGTTGGGGAAATTGATGGGATTGAAGGCCGATAAATCCCCAGGGCCTGATGGACTGCATCCCAGAGTACTTAAGGAGGTGGCCTTGGAAATAGCGGATGCATTGACAGTCATTTTCCAACATTCCATTGACTCTGGATCAGTTCCTATCGTTTGGAGGGTAGCCAATGTAACCCCACTTTTAAAAAAAGGAGGGAGAGAGAAAACAGGGAATTATAGACCGGTCAGCCTGACCTCAGTAGTGGGTAAAATGATGGAATCAATTATTAAGGATGTCATAGCAGCGCATTTGGAAAGAGGTGACATGATAGGTCCAAGTCAGCATGGATTTGTGAAAGGGAAATCATGCTTGAAAAATCTTCTGGAATTTTTTGAGGATGTTTCCAGTAGTGTGGACGAGGGAGAACCAGTTGATGTGGTATATTTGGACTTTCAGAAGGCTTTCGACAAGGTCCCACACAAGAGATTAATGTGCAAAGTTAAAGCACATGGATTGGGGGTAGTGTGCTGACGTGGATTGAGAACTGGTTGGCAGACAGGAAGCAAAGAGTAGGAGTAAATGGATACTTTTCAGAATGGCAGGCAGTGACTAGTGGGGTGCCGCAAGGTTCTGTACTGGGGCCCCAGCTGTTTACATTGTACATTAATGATTTAGACGAGGGGATTAAATGTAGTATCTCCAAATTTGCGGATGACACTGAGTTGGGTGGCAGTGTGAGCTGTGAGGAGGATGCTATGAGGCTGCAGAGTGACTTGGATAGGTTAGGTGAGTGGGCAAATGCATGGCAGATGAAGTATAATGTGGATAAATGTGAGGTTATCCACTTTGGTGGTAAAAACAGAGAGACAGACTATTATCTGAATGGTGACAGATTAGGAAAAGGGGAGGTGCAACGAGACCTGGGTGTCATGGTACATCAGTCATTGAAGGTTGGCATGCAGGTACAGCAGGCTGTTAAGAAAGCAAATGGCATGTTGGCCTTAATAGCAAGGGGATTTGAGTACAGGGGCAGGGAGGTGTTGCTACAGTTGTACAGGGCCTTGGTGAGGCCACACCTGGAGTATTGTGTACAGTTTTGGTCTCCTAACTTGAGGAAGGACATTCTTGCTATTGAGGGAGTGCAGGGAAGGTTCACCAGACTGATTCCCGGGATGGCGGGACTGACCTATCAAGAAAGACTGGATCAACTGGGCTTGTATTCACTGGAGTTCAGAAGAATGAGAGGGGACCTCATAGAAATGTTTAAAATTCCGACGGGTTTAGACAGGTTAGATGCAGGAAGAATGTTCCCAATGTTGGGGAAGTCCAGAACCAGGGATCACAGGCTAAGGATAAGGGGTAAGCCATTTCGGACTGAGATGAGGAGAAACTTCTTCACCCAGAGAGTGGTGAACCTGTGGAATTCTCTACCACAGAAAGTAGTTGAGGCCAATTCACTAAATATATTCAAAAGAGAGTTAGATGAAGTCCTTACTACTAGTGGGATCAAGGGTTATGGCGAGAAAGCAAGAAGCGGGTACTGAAGTTGCATGTTCAGCCATGAACTCATTGAATGGCGGTGCAGGGTAGAAGGGCTGAATGGCCTACTCCTGCATCTATTTTCTATGTTTCTATGTTTCTATCTCCACAATCCCAAATATCAGACAGCTGCTTTGTGAGTGCTCCTTCAGTGCTTGCAGCTCACCGATTACATGTAAATGAGGCCCGAATATTAAAACAGCTTGGATCGCTTCAACTCTTCATTCTCAGTGACAATTTTAATTTGATGACCCCTTGCCACTGACTTTCCAACCTCAGAATCCTCTTGCCCTCTTCTCCTGATCAAAACCCTCCATACCTTTAAAAACCTCTGTTACATCACCATTATCCTTTCCTGCTCAATAAAAATAATCCCAGTATCTCAAGCCTCTCCTCATAACTCGAGATAATCACCCTTGGTACCCTATAGGCTGAAGCTAAAGAAATATCAGGCACAAAATCGATGCTGAGTACCCAGTCCTTGCTGAACTATGCCAGGCCAGTCAACTTTCAGTTTTCCAAAATTGAGTCCAGAAATGCTGCTAATCTTTTATTTTTTTCTGGAACTGCTCACTGATGCTCCCACAGGTAACATCAGTGTGGTGGATTACTGAAAAAGGTGAAACTCAAAATGGTGGGCCTCAACTATGATGAAAAACAACAATGCAAATAAAAAAATGAGGAGATTATTAACATTTTTTTATTGCTTCAACAAAAGCAAAATTTAGGCTTATATTATTCTGCACACTTTTACTCTCTCCTTTTAATTTCAATTCTATATTCAGCCAGGTGCAGCTAAACACTGAGATGAACCAGAAGGGAGGGCAGGTCACACTTGCAAATATGCCAATGGCAGGAGCAATGAAATGGTACCAAATGGTTGAATTCCGTCATGTACCCTCACATTTGTTTATCTGACTCACAGGTGAGGCAATGCATGAACAGATACATGTGCACCTTGTGCAGGATAATATGTAAGTTTACAATATACTTACATAACAGCAAGTCTTCCAATCTGAGGAAATTTGGTAGGAAATGAAGACTGAACCAAATGCCAAAGATGTGAGGTATAGCCAAATTTACTGGGGATTCAGGAACAGTTTAAGGCTGGTTTCAGTAAATTAAGTAATGAGTGTATGCTCATTCAAAGACCTAGGGGCCAAGATTGGCTATTGCCCCGGTTGGGAATGGTAACCTCTCTGGGGCAGGAGATTCTGCGCCTGGTGCAGAAGTCCCGCCCCAGAAATGAAATTGGGATTACCGCCCCTCACAGGAAGTGGAGTGCAATGTCGCACGCTCCGCTTCCATTTGGGGCAGGATTGGGGGCGTAACCCGGAAGTATCGCGGAGCGCTACGTGGCCTCTCTGTGTAGCGCTGACGTGTTTCAATGCCCCTCCCCTTCCGATAAAAGGAAGGGATGCTGCGAGCTCTGCGGGCACTTTGATGGCCTCAACTGGGCCACCAGGGATGATGGGTGTCGTGGCTACAGCCTGGCTACGAAATGGAGTGCTGGGCTGCACGATCGTGGCCTGGACCCCGCGACAGCGTAGGACAGCGGCCCGATTGATGAGTCAGGAAAAAAATGGCAGTGGGCAGCGCAGCGCATCTCCCCTTTAACTTTCGCCCAGCGATGGGTGAGCGGCTCAGTTTGTGACCTATGAGGCTGACGCGGGCATCACCCGTGGTGGCCTCACAGGGTGCTGACCAATTTCTGCCGTGGGCGGAAAGGGGCTGCCATGCACGATGATGACATTATCGGCAGAGGTGCAGCGACTCGTGATGCTATCAGCGGGCGCTCGGCGTTACTGCATTTGCGCCTCTGCTAACTCCCACGCAAATTCATGGAAGCCAGTAACGCCCACTCCGCTAGGCGAAAACCTCAGGGGTGCTAATGGGAGGCGCACAACAGTGGAATTTGGCCCTCCCTAGGTTCAGATAGGAATGTGGCACCTTTGACTTATGGGGTTAGATTTTACACTTTTGTGCAGATCGGCCAAAAATGGGTGTTATTTGTGGCGTGGGCAGTAAAAATGGGTTTTCAGATCGGCGGCTTGTCGCCCATTCTCAAAGCCCATAGTCTCCATTTTTAAAATTGGGCGTTACCGTGAGCGATATGAAATGGGCGGTAGTGTTAAATCTCTCTGACCTTCTGCCATAAAGTGTCACTGTCCTTAGCAACAGCATGGCAAAGCCTGATTCCTGCGATTCAGGAGGTCAAGGGTCATCATGATATGCACAGTAGAAGAGACAGAGAGAGAGGGAGCTGAGAGGGAGTGAGGCATGTGTGGGTGTGGTGTAGCTGCTTTGGGAGAAAGGAGGGAGAGTTTAGAGCTTTAGAGCAAATTGGGAAAAAGAAATTGTGTTACCAGCTGGATATTTGTCCGCTGGTGAGAGCAGTGAGCTGGGAGAGGAGCACATTGGAGGGCGCAAAAGAGCAAGGAAGTTCGAGGATGAAGCAAATGCCTCCCTCCTGCAGGAGGTCGAGTTACGCTGGGGTGATTTGACCCAGTGAGGGCATGGGAAGCCCATCCTAAAGGCCTACCAGAAGATATGGGCCGAGATAGCAGAGGTGGTTTCATCAAGAACCAACGAGGTGCATGAGGACAACCAATGCCGCAAACGATAGAACGACCTGTGGGATCCACAAGAATAAGTATTACATTTATTTACATGTACTTATGTATTCATATAATTTGATTTGTAAGAGTCATGAGTGACTATCAGAAGATGTGTGGTCTTTCACTTTTACCAGGAACGTTGTAATCAAAGCCTGCGCTCACAGTGCACGTCTTTAGGTAAAGAATGATCATTATCATAATAATCATGATTACATCTGTTGGTTATGTGTTGTATCAGTCTCTGTGACAGTACCCAACAATGATATCACGTAATGATCTCATGCCATGTCGTCCTGTTACCTTTTACAGAAGAAGTGATCGACGATGAGGTCCATGCAGAGGCGAATGGGTGGAGGGCCACCAGTCCCCAGCGACATCACTGAGATGGAGGAGCGGGTGCTCACACTTGTGGGGAAGCACATCCGGACAGCTACGGAAGCATCTGCAGACCCTGAAGTGATGCGACGTGAGTAAAGTTTACACCATTGCGTGATGTAAAGTCTATAGATGCCTGATATCCGAACGATCATATATGATAGATGATTTCTAAAATTGTCCTAGAAATAATGCTGGCCTAATGAAAATCATTGCAATGCAGAATGTGTTGATGGTCATGAAATGTGATGTCTGTGATGATTTTGAGAGCGGTGGTGCTTTTGCCGTGCATATGCTGTGTGTAGCGCTGGACTCACCTTGTGACCCTAGCACCCCCTTCTCCTCTAATAACCTAATTTGTGTTTTTCAGCTCAGCCAGCAGCGTGGTCCCAGGCAAGACCACAGAGGCCAGAAGGTGGGGGCATGGGGCCCGACTCTCTGGACGATCCTACATCTGGTGCTGAGGAGCTCCGATTCTCACCCGCCAATCCACTGAGTCTGTTCTCCACGGATGAGAGCACCAACTTCGAGGAACCTGCATCGCCACGCTCCAGAAGCAATTCCACCCCAAGGCCATCTAGTGCTCCTCCGGTCATTCCCACCTCCACTCTGGAGGTACCCACCCCAAGCACCTCGCCACAGGGTAACCCAGGATGGCGCCGACCCCGTGGAGGTTTCATGGATGCGGCAGGTCTTGTCCACAAGCACCACATGAGAGCGGAGAGATGGTACAGTTGTCCAGGAGGACTGTAACATTGCTGACCAGATCCTCGATGCATTGGGGGGCATATCCCGACAGCTGGCCACCATGACTGAGTACGTTCCACGGATAGCGAAGGCCCTGGATGCGATAGCCAGGAACACTGCTGGCACAGGCCTCCCAGTGGTCCCGGAGTGCGGCACTCCACCACTGGGTTCCGCACCACCACTGCGAACGACAGATGAGAGGCAGGACCAAGATCCTGCTTCTGGATCAGAGAATGTTGCCCTCTTGGCATCCCCCAATCCCGTAACCGTCCAACCACCGCCTCTGTCTTCATCCCCCCCAATGAGGCACCGCCTGAGGAGCTCTTCGGCCAGGCGGAGTGGAGGTAGAAGGGGAAGTAGTAGTGGTGGGGAGTGTTGTGTATGTATAATATAAGTATACTCCCTGTACACTCAATGTACAGTTACATAAGACTACTGAATGTATCTTTACACTGTATACACTGTGCTTGTACCACCAGAGGGTGCAACTGGTGGAGACCAAGGGGTCACCTGTACATGACAGGTAACCAGGTATAAAAGAGAGCTCACCATGCTGTACCTTCAGGAGCTGTAATAAATGGACTAAGGTCACCACAGTTCAAGTATAATACCTTGCTTCGTGGAGTCATTACGAGAGTGTGCTTACAAACACAATAACTGGCGACAAGAATACGAAGTTCCACATGAAAAATGGCTAACCTTGGCACATTTCAGCAATTTGCCGATGGGGAAAATTGGGAGACCTTTGTGGAAAAGCTCGAACACTTTTTCATCGCGAGCGACCTGGAGGGAGACATACCGACCTCGCTGGCTGATAAGCGCAGAGCTATCCTGCTCAGCAGTTGTGGGCCCACCGTCTATGGCCTCGTCAGGGACTTGCTAACACCAGAGAAGACAATAACCAAAACATATGCAGAGCTCGTAACGATGATATGGGAACAGCTCAAACCTAAAGAGAGCATTCTCACAGCCAGACATCGGCTTTACACCCATCGGCGGCCCGAAGGCCAAGTAATCGCAAAATATGCTGCAGACCTCAGACGATTAGCTGCACTGTGTGATTTTGGTGACCACCTCACCAAAGCGCTGCGGGACATTTTCGTTGTTGGAATCGGCCATGAGGGCCTTCGCCACAGGCTGCTCTCTGCGGACACCATGGTCACTCTGCAGAAGGCAATTAATGTGAGCCAGGCGTTCATGGTCTCGGCCTGCTATTCCAAGCGGATGACTCACCTCCAGGACTCTAACCCGACAAGTTACATGAACCGACTGGTGCCTTTCAGAGGCAAGGCTGCTGCAAGCAGTCTCTCTCAGGGTAGAGATAATAGAATGCCGAGTCCCGCAACCCTGAGTCCACCACATGTGCCAACCGACAAATCCCATGCTGGCGCTGTGGAGGAAATCACAGGGCCCACCAGTGCCGCTACAAAGACTATACTTGCAAAGGTTGTATCACGAAGGGTCACCTCCAGCGAATGTGCAAGAGAAATTGTACTCACCGAGTCGATGAAGAGTTGGCCGATCATCTGGACTCCAGCGACGATGAAAAGAGAGTCCATGAGGCAGCTCAGCCCCAAGCTGAGGTGTATGGAATGTTTACCTGCACCACAATTGAAAATGAAAGTCGAAATCACTGATGTTCCAGTCACGATGGAGGTGGACCCAAGGGCGAGCCAATCGCTGATGAATCAGGCGGCCTTTGAGAAACTCTGGGACAATCCAATCGAACGACCTAAAATGATCCCGATCCAAGTGAAGCTGCTCACCTACACAAACAACACCATCCCAGTCGTTGGCAGCGTGGATGTCCAGGTGTCCCATGACGGCGTGATGCACAAGTTACCTTTGTGGATCGTTGCTGGTGATGGTCCAACACTGCTAGGAAGAAGATGGATGAAACAAATCCGTTGGAGCTGGGAGAAACTCCAGCCTCAGGTGATCGATGTCCTACGCGGCCCCGAATTTGGATCCAGTACAACACCTGAGAAACCAGCTTCTCAACTAGACTGCGTGGAGACGACACAGACTGCTCAACCCAACGGCGAGATGATCCAGCCGAAACGACCCGACCTAACCTCCCAGGCTCTAGTGGCAGGACTCTGGAGGAAGAGAATCGGCGCAGAAGGCAACTTCCCTGCTTCCGTGGCAGAATCTGGGGAGAAAAGGATCATCGCAGCCTACCTCGTGGAGAGAAAGAAGATGGCGCCCGCACCACGAGGTGAAGCGCCTGAAGTAAAGATGACGGCGGCCAGATCATGAGGGGCAGCATTGAGGGAGCAACACGTGATACCGAGCAGCAAACCAGATTGGGGTAAAGATTGCAAGGCCCTCTTAAAGGAGACCGGCAACCCATTACACTTAAAAGGACAGTTCCACTCTTAATACAGCGATGCCGGTGATACACATGTAAACGATGTAATTGAAAACTGCAAGTATGTAAATGTAACTAATCATTTTAAGTCGGGCGATTGCGGTCGGAACCAATGTAATATGACTGTAAATGAAGTAAAGGTGTACGATGCCGGGTTCTACACTGACAAAAACAAGGGCAACCTCCCGTCGGAAGCACCCAGGTCCAGCGGGCTACCCGATCATGTAGCTTGTGCCTCCAGGACAGATGTGATGCCCCAGGGAGCGTAGCCAAACACAGAGGGAGCATACCAGCTGCAGAGCCAGTGATCAGCGGACGGCAAAGGCACCACTACCGGTACCTTGCCCCTGATCAGCTCTACCTCTCTGGCCACCAGGGCCAATACCGGGAGCAAGAGGCTAGTACCTTCGAGCTTTCCCAACGGGACCTGGGATGACCAGGCTCCCACCACCGCTGAAGTGCAGCAGGGAGACGCCGCAGCCCTCAAAGGAGGACAGGGAGGCCACGCACCCCTGTGGCTCTGCCCACCACTAGGCAATGGCAAAGGCCCTGAGACTCAGCCAGGGGAGCGATGCGAGCCCACCCAGCTGGCAGGGGGTGCAGCGCCGCCATCAGACAACCTGGACACAGTCCGGTTACTCTGGAACTAGCGTCCTCACCCACCTGCACCTACACAACCCAGGGGGGAAGGAAAGTGAGGTGCATGTCTGCAGGTGATGGCTATGTTGTATCTCCATCTAGGTGTATGCAATCTGTTGTAATGTATGGGGGGAGGGGGCCAACCTTCTGCTTTGCCTTTGTATTCTGTGTTGCTGGACATGTTGATCATTTGATTGATGTCAATGGTCAAAAAAGTGGGGTGTGGGCAGGGATGCGTGTTTTTGGCCATGATACTTAGGATTTCAGACCAATGTTCGTTTAAAAAAATTTTAATTCAACATAATCTTGTTGCGCATTGTCTCAGATAGCTGGACTGTTACACACTGGTGATTCCTTAACATGAAAGGGTTAAATAAATCTTAACCTAATCAACTTAAACTTTAACTGGCACCAAGGTGATGCCCACTATTGATGTCTAAGCTGCACACATACAACAGTGTGTCCGCGTTGTCACTCACAGCAACGTTCTTTCAGGCAAATGGTTCAGTTATGAGCTCCTGACGTATATAACCACCACGGGCCCTTTCCTGCGGTCTGGAAGGGGGGCATAGGCATGGTTGCATAATCAGCCTGATTGTCTGGCCCGAGGTCAGCGTCCAACCCCTCATCCTCCTCTTCCTCTCTCTCCTGAGGTGGACCATCAGCTCCTTCTGGCAATTCTTGTCCCCTCCTGATAGCCAGGTTGTGCGACATGGAGCACACGACCACGAATTTAGCTACTTGCTCACGGTTGTATTGTAGCTCCCCTCATGCGTGGTCCAGACATTTAAAGTGGCGCTTAAGTACAGTTATTGTTTTCTGGATCACATTGTGTGTGTCTCTGTGGCTCTGGTTCTATCGCTTCTCGGCCTCGGCATGGGTATCACGCAGGGGGATCATCAGCCAGGTGGCTAGGCCATATCGGTTGTCACCAAGCATCCAGCATTGTCCTTGTGGTTGACTCTTAAACATGTCAGAGACAGTGCTCTCATGCAGGATGTGAGCCTCATCGAAGGTGCCTGGACATTTGGCATTCACTGCCACGATGATCTAGTTGTGGTCGACAACTAGTTGGACCTTCAGGGAGTGAAATCCTTTTCTGTTATGAAAAAACTCTGGGTCCTGAGAAGGTGCCCGCATGGCGATGTGAGTGCACTGTATTGCTCCCTACACCCTGGGAAACTTAGCAATGCAGTAGAATGCTCCAGCCCTGTCAGTCTGATCCTCTGTGGCCATGGGGAAGCTGATAAAGTCCATCCTTCGCACGTAAAGGGCCTCCGTGACCTGCCTAATGCAGCGATGTGTGACATAATGAGACAGAGGGGAAATCTCAACCGCAGATACTCAAAAGTAACCTGACGCGTAGAAAGACAGTGCCGCAGTGACCTTGACCTCGACCAACACTGATGTCCTGATGGCAGGCTTCATATGTGGCCTGATGTGCTCACATATTTCATTGATCACCGCCTTGTAGAAGCGCAGTCTCCGAAGGCAGGTGTGGTCGGACACATCAAGGTAAGACCTTTTCTCCCTGTAAGTGTGGGATATGTATGGTCTGGACCTCCTCCTCATTCTGGCACGTCTTAGATTGGGCACATAATGATGTGCATTAGACATCGTGCCATTTACACTCTGCAGCATCTGCATATTAATCGATGCAGGCTGAGAAATGGCTGGCCTCATTGCAATGAAAGTACAATGATGATTGATCAGAAACAATAATTTCCTCACTAAAATACACGTACAATAAACCCCCAATCATCCAGTGTCTGAAAAGATGTCTATTGAGATGGTCACTTCACCTGAGAAGAACTCCAGAGTCAATCAAAACTCCCCCGAAGTTGGATCAGCCTTTTGAACAAAGCGACCTGCGATATTAAAAATGGCGCCCACACCGTTGTGATTCGTTCCACTTTTTCAGAGCGGTGTTTTGGGCGAGCAATATTGTGGGCGAGATGTGTACGAGGTGGTGAAAGTGACGCTGGGCGATCTCCTGGGCGTTAGTTTCGGCAAATGTGATCTTTACGACAAAAAAAAGTGGGCAGTCGGTAATTATTGAATCTCAGCGTTAATTGCGTGCGGAAAGTAATGCTGGCCGATATCATGGGCGTTGGTTTTGCTCATTCTGATGATTCCGCCCAAAAAGTGTGGGCAGGCGGTATTATTTTTTCCCGGCGACGCACATGGGGAAAGTAACGCTCGACGATAAGTGTCGGAAAAATGGCCATCGGTTTACATTTTGTGGCTTAATGGGCGATATCTGGGCCCATTTCAGCAGTAAAATGGACATTAAGTGGGCGTTATGCATGCAAAAAAAGTGTAAAATCTAGCCAATGGCCTTTAACAGTCACATTCCAATTAATTGTAAGACAGAAGTAGTGCTCACTGAAAATCATCCATTTTACTGTGGGATTGATTTTTTTTCGTTGTCAAAAATTCTTTTAAGCATCCAATCAAACTTGATTTTACAGACATGTATATGTGTGCAATAAAAATGAATACAGTAGTAAATTGTTCAGTTCATTTCAGAGACCACAACCGAAATCCCGGGTACAGTACAAGGTCATTTGTATAACCGTAGTTGGCCGCCAGAGCTATCAAGGGTGCATCTGCAGTAGTCCAATCTGATCCGCTCTGCTAAGTTGAATTGGAGTCATAAGAACATAAGAAATAGGAGCAGGAGTAGACCATTTGACCCCTCGATCCTGCTACGCCCTTTAATAGAATAATGGCTGATCTGATCATGGATTCAGCTCCACTTCCCTGCCCGCTCCCCATAACCCTTTATTCCCTTATCTCTGAAAAATCTGTCCATCTCCACCTTAAATATATTCAATGACCCAGTCTCCATAGCTCTCTGAGGCAGAGAATTCCACAGAATTCCTCCTCATCTCAGGTTTAAATGGGCGGCCCCTTATTCTGAGACTATGCCCCCTAGTTTTAGTTTCCCCTGTGAGTGGAAATATCCTCTCTGCATCCTCTGAGGCCCAAATCAGCTGAGGAAATAATTAAAAAAAAATCTCTTCAGCTTCCACTGGAGCCACTCCAACTAGAAAGGATCATTGATCCCCTCCTGGATCAATCATCTTGCTGCAGTAAAAGTTTAGGGCCTTCGGAATGCCTTAAAGGTATTACACCAGGTATCAACTGCCGTAAATTCCCCTGAAGCCTTTAAATGACGTAAAAGGAGGATTTTCCTAGGTAAGTACAAGAGGTCCACCTATGGCCTTCCTGACCATATTTTAAAGGCCTAAACGAGCAGAGCTGGGATCTGGCCTACATTCTGGGCCTCCTCAGTAGAAATGTGATTACTCTCTCCGCAACCCCAGGAATTTGGAGCCATGGTGTGGTGCATTGACAATTACATTTATTAAAATTATAGTTTTTCGAGAATTGTAGTTTTAATACCTGATGTCACATGCATTTAACTCAAAAATGTTGAAAATTTACTTTGAATTTTTCATGCATTTTAATAACTTAAAATAAAAATGGAGCTGGTCTATTTGGTTGCTGGGTTGTATAAACCATACGGTGCACTGAGGGCTATGTTATGAATAATGTTTTTAAAGAGGCCCATTTGAGCTTGATTTGGCACAATGACATTATGGCTTAGTAAATATAAGTATCAGTAATAGTAAAAATCAGTAAATATAAACCCAAATACTATATACAAATGCCAAACACACAGTAAATGTTACATTAAATGAAGGCCTGTAATCATTAGTGAAAATATCCTGTAATGTCCAGGATAAGGGGCCCGAGAAAAGAATATCACGTTGACTTTACAAATGCAAGAGACACAGTTAAACCTTTTTAGATTTGGGTGAAAATATACAAATCAGATTTCAAAAGCTTATTTTATTGTTACTGATATTTCTTCTTCAGTTAAGCTATTCTAAGAAGAACCGTAACATCAAAGAGCCCACTTTCTGTAGTCCAGAATATGTGACCACATTTTAAATTCCAGGCAATAGATGACAAAATTTTGAAAATGTAAATGTTATCAAACATACATAATCATTTCCAAGAAAGTGTAATAAAAAACAAATGCATTTAGTAATAAGCTCATAATAAAGGATGAACTGAGTACTGTGAGCATGAGTAAATGTGACCTTAGCTCCTTTACTAAGACTCCAGAGTGCAGGTACCGCGTGGGTGACCTGCTTATATACAGTGCTCCCAAGGGATGCTGGGATCCCTTGGGACTCCAACAGGTGGGCCCTCTGGTGGTGGTGTGATACAGGTTGCCAAGGGTTAAATACATAATATCTCTCCCTCGTAAAGTCAATAGTACACTTATTTACAGGGTGAGACGATCTGGGACTTTTCGCTCCCTTGTCGATCGTCTCAGTACAAATGCGGGTGTGGGTGAGTTGGTTGGTTCTTCACTGGGCTGCTGGGTAGCTAACCTTGCCGGGCTGCTGGGGATGGTGAGTTCGGCTTTGTGGTCAACCGTGATGTCGGTTGCCACTTGTGTGTGTGTTGGAGGGTCAAAGTTGGTGGTGTCTTCTTCGGGTTGCTCATAGCTGTTGGTGAACCACAATTTGATTTGGTCCAAATGCTTTCTGCACATTAGTCCATTGGCCAATTTGACCTGAAACACCCTACTCCCTTCTTTGGCTATGACTGTGCCAGTGAGCCATTTGGGACCATGTCCATAATTGAGTACAAACACAGGATCATTGACCTAAATATCACGTGACAAATTTGCGCGGTCATGGTACATACTTTGTTGATGCCGCCTGCCCTCTACGTGATCATGGAGATCAGGGTGGACAAGAGAGAGCCTTGATTTGAGCGCCCTATTCATGAGCAGCTCAGCTGGGGGAACCCTGGTGAGCGAGTGGGGTCTGATGGGTTAGCTGAGCAGAACTCGGGACAGTCGGGTCTGCAGGGAGCCTTTCGACACGCGTTTCAAGCTTTGCTTGATGGTCTGAACTGCCCGTTCTGCCTGGCCTTTGGATGTGGGCTTGAACAGGGCAGATGTGATGTGCTTGATCCCATTGCAGGTCATAAATTCCTTGAATTTAGCACTGATGAAACACGGCCTATTGTCGCTGACTAGGACATCAGGCAGGTCGTGAGTGGCAAACATGGCTCATAGGCTTTTGATGGTGGCAGTGGATGTGCTTACAGACCTTATTACACATTCAATCCATTTTGAATAAGCATCCACGACAACCAAGAACATTTTGCCCAGAAATGGGCCCACATAGTCAACGTCGATCTTCGACCATGATTTGGAGTGCCACGGCCACAAATTTAGCGGTGCCTCTCTGGGTGCATTGCTCAGTTGAGAGCAAGTGTTGCACTGGCGCACGCATGACTCTAAATCTGAGTCGATGCCAGGCCACCACATATGGGGTGTGGCTATGGCTTTCATCATTACAATGCCTGGGTGGATGCTGTGTAGGTCACGAATGAACATTTCCCTGCCTTTCTTGGGCAAGACCACGCGATTACCCCACAAAAGACAGTCCGCCTGCAAGGACATTTCGTCTTTGTGTCGTCGAGAGCATACAGAAATCAAGCGCAGGCAGCGGAAAGAGCGTGCGGCAAATCAGTCTCCCCCACCCTTTCCCTCAACGTCCCACCTGTGACAGAGACTGTGGTTCTCGTATTAGACTGTACAGCCGCCTAAGAACTCATGCTAAGAGTGGAAGCAAGTCTTCTTCGATTCTGAGGGACTGCCTATGATGATGATGATATCTTTGAAAGGATGGATGGCCAAAGGCAGTGGGCTGTACCATGCTTCTCTAATTCATTGCTGCATACTCTTGTGGAGGCTGTCAGGGCACGCAGGGAGGTTCTCGTCTATGCTGATAGGCAAAGGAGACCTCCACAAGAAATAAAAAGAGCCTGGTTGGATATAGCTGAAGAGGTTAGCAGCAGGGATGTTTTGAGGAGGCCTGAATACAGTGCAGGAAATGTGTCAATGATCTCATGAGGTCAGGAAAGGTGAGTGCAAAGCCACACTCACCCTCATCCTGAAATGCCTCTCAACACATCCCTATCACTCTGCCTTCCTAAGCCTACTCCTGCACGGGGTATGGTAGCATAGTGGTTATATTACTGGACTAATAATCCAGGGATCTGAATTAAATCCCATCATGGCAGCTGGTGGAATTTAAATTCAGTTAATTAAATAAATATGGAATTATAAAGCTAGTAGTGGTGACCAGGTTGTCGGGAAAATCCAACTGGTTTCCTTTAGGGAAATATCCTTTAGGGAAGGAAATCTGCATCCCTTACCTGGTCTGCCCTATATGTGACTCCAGACCCACAGCAATGTGATCGACTCTTAACTGCCTGAAATGGCCCAACAAGCCACTCAGTTGTACCAACTGCAGTGGTTCAAGAAGGCAGCTCACCACTACCTTCTCAAGGGCAATGAGGGATGGGCAATAAATGACGACCTTGCCAGTGATGCTGTAGGGGAGAACGAAAACCCCCTCATTTTACCCAGAAGGAAAAGAGCTGTGGGATCTGTCTGTGCTGCAATGTGAATTGAAACCAAGATGGTTTGACCTTGGCAGAGCAGTGATTGGACGGGGGAGGACACCGGAGGGCCAATGGTGGGACAGAGTCAGCCCGAAGCATGGGGCTTTCAAGCCAATGGGAGAGCACTTGCTCGAAAACTGTGGGACTGACTCATCGCCATTATCGGGCTATTGTCTTCCCCATGTTTACACTATGGAGGGAAATTATGCAGACCTTCAGAAAACTAGGGAACCCAAAACAACCTAAGGGCCTACATAATGGCTACAGGAGGCCAATGCAATCAACACCTACTCAAACCTTGAGTAGGTTAACATCAGTGGAAAAAACCCGCAATAATCTAAAACTGCTGCATTTTTAAAAATCACAAAGCCCACCAATGGGAAGGATCGATTTCAGCACAAGAGGCGGACTGGATAATCTGGCTATAAAAAGGGGTTTCTGACCCAGTATGTGTGTTCTGTTCTCATGATCCAACAACCAGCAAGCCTCTCGACACTGAAGGAAAACCAGTGTCCGAAGACACCGAAGATAGAAGAAACAAACCACCAGACTGCGGAAGCCACAGTAGTGAGTATAACCTCTGGTCCCCAGAACTCCCAACTCAGTTAGGTCAGGAAAGGTGGGAGGTTGGGCATTGTACTGCTAAACTTGTGTAAAATCTTTCGTTGTGTCCATTTAGTGGAATTTAGGGGAATTGTTTTGTTGATGTATTGCTGTTTGTTGAGATACACCTTGTCAAATAAATTGGAAGCCTAAGTTCCTCTTGGAATCACCTTGTCTCAGTTCTATTGTATTACATCTCCTGATCGCGAGTCTTATGTCAGAACAGTGTAAGGGAAGCTAGGAGCGCCTCGAAAACGCTCAACTGTGTGTCACAGGCTAGGGAAGAAGGGGCTAGGAGTGTTTGACACTCACAGGTGCCTCGCAGGTTAGGCATAAGCTGTGGGGACGCACGAGTCTCAAAACCCCCTTCATAAGCTGTGGACACAGTCTCTCCAGGGGTGCTCTTGCAGCACTCAGGGTACCTCACAGGCCAGGCATAAGCAGTGAGGGCAGAAGCCCAGTGAGAGATACCCAAGGCACAACAACACTCCCCGAGAACCCTTACAACGCCCACATCCCATGAACTAATAAATAAAAAATAAAAAATTCCTCACACCAACTCGGACGTCCACCCATCCCTCTCTCACTATGTACATACTCAGATACCCATCTAACTGAGCACCCCTCACCTTATCCTAATGCAATCATAGCAAGTAACACCACAGAAGGAGGCCATTTGGCATTAGCAGCCCATTTCCTCATAGTCACCCTCTACAGATGTAACCCTTCCATCCTTACATTTATTCCATCATTCTCATTCAAACTTCTCTTCTTTCCCTCCTTGCAGGAGAAGAGAGCCCATAACAACAGGGAGAGGGAGAGAACCAGAGGTGCCCCACCATCATTGGTAACATTGACTACAGCAGAGGAGGTCGTCTTGGATGTATCAGGAGTCGCAGAACAGCTGGTGGTGGGAAACGGAGAGAGAGGGACATCCCAGCAACCTGGTGACAGAACCACATTTCATAAAGCCACATGGCATACAACAGTCAGCTATATGGTGGCTGATGTCAACAGCCAGTGAAATGTCATTGGCCAAAATTTCTCCATACGCGGCAGGATCGATGCGGCTGCAATAGGTGGCGTGTTGAAAGCCTGCTCCCGACTTGAGGCCGTTCTCTCTCTGGAATCTTCCCATGATTGGGCTTGTTAAGCTCGCCCTGCGGGCTTCCCAGCCAAATAAGGGGGAGCCAGTCTGATGACGTCAATTGATGACGTGTCATCAGCCAGTTTCTTTCAAGGGACCATGCCCACAATGGTTTTGACAGTTCTTCTGTCAGTGTCCTGCAGCATTGAGGAGCTGCAAACATAGAAACATAGAAACGTAGAAAATAGGTGCAGGAGTAGGCCATTCGGCCCTTCGAGCCTGCACCACCATTCAATATGATCATGGCTGATCATGCAACTTCAATACCCCATTCCTGCTTTCTCGCCATACTCCTTGATCCCTTTAGCCATAAGGGCCACATCGAACTCCCTTTTGAATACATCTAACGAACTGGCCTCAACAACTTTCTGTGGTACAGAATTCCACAGGTTCACAATTCTCTGAGGGAAGAAGTTTCTCATCATCTCGGTCGTAAATGGCTTCCCCCTTATCCTTCGACTGCGACCCCTGGTTCAGGACTTCCCCAACATCGGGAACAAGAACTGCACAGAGGTGCATAGCTGCACCCGGGCTCTCTCATGACTCCCTCCAGATGCTTATGGAGGGAGTCACAGCACGCAGGGTGGTTCTCTTCCCTTCTAATAGGTGGAAGAGACCTCCCCAGGACACCAACGCAGCCTGGTTGCACATTGCACAGGAGGGCACAATCAGGGATGTCGTCAGCAGGACCAGGCTGCAGTGGTACATAAGAACATAAGAAATAGGAGCAGGATTAGGCCATTTGGCCATTTAATATGATCGTGGCTGATCTGATCTTGGGCTCAGCTCCACTTGCCTGCCCGCTCCCCATAACCTTTCATTGCCTTATTGCTCAAAAACCCATCTATCTCCACCTTAAATATGTTCAATGACCCAGCCTCCACAGCTCTCTGGGACAGAGAATTCCATAGATTACGACTCTCTGAGAGAAGAAATTCCTCCTCATCTCAGTTATAAATGAGCGACCCCTTATTCTTAAACTATGCCCCCTAGTTCTAGATTCCCCCACGTGGAAACATCCTCTCTGCATCTACCTTGTCGAACCCCCTCAGTTTCTTACATGTTTCAATAAGATCACCTCTCATTCTTCTAAACTCCAATGAGTATTTGGCAGATGGAGTATAATGTTGGAAAGTGTGAGGTCATGCACTCTGGCAGAAAAAAAATCAAAGAGCAAGTTATTATTTAAATGGAGAAAGATTGCAAAGTGCTGCAGTACAGTGGGACCTGGGGGTACTTGTGCATGAAACACAAAAGGATAGTATGCAGGTACAGCAAGTGATCAGGAAGACCAGTGGAATATTGGCCTTTATTGCAAAGGGGATGGAGTATAAAAGCAGGGAAGTTTTGCTACAGCTATACAGTTTATTGGTGAGGCCACAACTGGAATACTGCGTGCAGTTTTGGTTTCCATATTTACGAAAGGATATACTTGCTTCAGAGGCAGTTCAGAGAAAGTTCACTTGGTTGATTCCAGAAATGAGGGGGTTTACTTATGAGGAAAAGTTGAGTAGGTTGGGCCTCTACTTATTGGAATTCAGAAGAATGAGAGGTGATCATATCGAAACGTGTAAGATTATGAGGGGGCTTGACAAGGTAGATGCAGAGAGGATGTTTCCACTCATGGAGGAATCTAGAACTAGGGGGCATAGTTTCAGAATAAAGGGTCGTCCATTTAAAACTGAGATGAGGAGGAATTTCTTCTCTCAGAGGGTTGTAAATCTGTGGAATTCGTTGCCACAGAGAGCTATGGAAGCTGGGACATTGAATAAATTTAAGACAGAAATAGCCAGTTTCTTAAACGATAAGGAAATAAAAGGTTATAGGGAACGGGCAGGGAAGTGGGGCTGAGTCCATGATCAGATCAGCCATGATCTTATTGAATGGCGGTGCAGGCTCGAGGGGCCGGATGGCCTACTCCTGTCCCTATTTCTTATGTTATTATGTTCTTATAAGTATCAGCTCAACCTGTTCATCCTTTCTTCATGTGACAACCACTTCATTTCCGGAATCAACCTAGTGAACCTTCTCTGAACTGCTTTCAATGCAAGTATATCCTTCCTTAAATAAGGAGATCAAAACTGCACACAGTACTCTAGTTGTGGCCTCACCAATACCCTGTATTGTAGCAGTACTTCTCTGCTTTTATACTCCATACCCCTTGCAATAAAGGCCAACATTCCATTTGCCTTCCTGATTACTTGCTGTACCTGCATACTAAGTTTTTGTGTCCCACGCATAAGGACCCCCAGATCCCTCTGTACTGCAGCATTTTGTAGTTCTTCTCCATTTAAATTATAATTTGCTTTTTTATTTTTCCTGCCAAAATGGATAACCTCACACTTTGCAACAATATACTCCATCTGCCAAATTTCCCATTTACCCCTACTCTTTATTTTCTGTTAGTTAGCCAATCTGTTATCCATGCTAATATATTACCCCCAGCCACGTGAGCTCTTATTTTACGCAGTAACTTTTTATGTGGCACCTTATCGAATGACTCCTGGAAATCCAAATACATCACATCCACTGGTTCCCCCTTATCCACCCTGCTCGTTACATCCTCAAAGAACTCCAGCAAATTTGCCAAACATAATTTCACTTTCATAAAACCATGCTGACTCTGCTTGACTGTATTGTGCTTTTCTAAATGTCCTGCGACTGCTTTCTTAATAATGGATGCCAGCATTTTACCAATGACAGATGTTAGGCTAACTGGTCTATAGTTTCCTGCTTTCTGTCTGCCTCCTGTAAGTGCTCAGTCTATGATTATTTCCCGAGGCTTTCGAGGCCTCGCCGTAGGGTCCAAATACGTAAGGGTTTTTACTTGGCAATGACTGGTGCCAAATCGGTCATGCCTTGCCTGCTGTGCTATGGGTTGGTTTTCCGTAGAGACCGGTGCCAATAGGTCTTTCAAAGTTACCCAATCTGCTGTTTATGATTTAACACCCGCTTATAGCAAGCGCACTAACCCTGTCCTTATGTTCGGGTGAAAAGAGTTACAACGGATTGTCTTATACCGATACATGGACCAACATTTCCATCATGTATGTATGCTTGGGGTTACTAGCCACCAGGTGGCGTGACTATCGGAGGTCATTGGGCTGTACACATGTGTGTGCAGCCCAGGTATAAAAGGTAAGCCATCATGTAATGTAATCACTTTGGGACCTATTAAAGCAGAGCCAGGTTTGTACCTTTGTTAATTTACAGTATTCAGTCTATTGAGTTATTACATACATAACATTTAACGACGAAGCAACTTAAGAACTTTCACATGCAAAAATGAGCACAATTGGAATTCTGGAGAGTTCATGGAGGGAGAAGACTGGGCAGATTTTGTAGCTCGCCTGGACCAGTACTTCATGGCCAACAAAATGGAGGAACCCACTGACACAGTTAGGCGCAGGGCAGTCTTCCTCACGGTTTGCAGTCCGAAAATCTGTTGATTCATAAAGAATCTTCTCTCGCCTGCAAGTCCAACAGACAAGGACTATGAGGAATTGTGTGCTCTGGTACGTGACCATCTCAAACCAGAAGAAGGCTTCATCATCTCACGATATCGATTCTACACGCACGTTCGTTCTGAGGGCCAGGATGTGTCGGAATTCGTTGCCGACCTAAGACGTCTCACTGGACCGTGTAAGTTCGAAAATGCATTGGGAGACATGCTACGGGACTTCTTTGTAATCGGCATCAACCACGAGGTGATCCTGCTTAAGCTACTGGCGACGGAGATGCTGGATTTGAGCAAGGCCATCACGATTGCCCAGGCATGCATGACGAGGGACAAAAACTTAAAGCAGATATTATCGAAAAATTGGAACTCGGCAAGTACTGTCAACAAGATTGTATCGTCGTTTGTTAGAGCTGCATATGGCAGGGCTTACTCGACTGCGTATGCGAAACCTGTGGCTGCCCAAAGTCCGCCAACGGGAAGATTTCACCGTGTTGGCATTGTGGGGGCAATCATCGGCCTCATCAATGTCAATTTAAACAGTACATTTGTAAAGGCTGTTCGAGACTGGACATCTCCAACGCATGTGTCCGCAACTGAGCAAACGTGCTGCGACACACCACGTGGAGGATGATGACCAGTATAGTGCGGATCCGGACTAGAGAGCTGGCCATCCTAGACTGGGTGATGTGTAATGAGAAGGGACTAATTAGCAATCTTGTTGTGCGAGGCCCCTTGGGAAAGAGTGACCATAATATGGTAGAATTCTTTAGTAAGATGGAGAGTAGCACAGTTAATTCAGAAACTAGGGTCCTGAACTTAAGGAAAGCTAACTTCAACGGTATGAGACGTGAATTGGCTAGAATAGACTGGTAAATGATACTTAAAGGATTGATGGTGGATAGGCAATGGCAAACATTTATAGATCACATGGATGAACTTCAACGGAGTAAAAATAAAACAAGGAAGGTGGCTCAACCGTGGCTAACAAGGGAAATTAAGGATAATGTTAGATCCAAGGAAGAGGCATATAAATTGGCCAGAAAAAGCAGCAAACCTGAGGACTGGGAGAAATTTAGAATTCAGCAGAGGAGGACAAAGGGTTTAATTAGGAGGGGGAAAATAGAGTACAAGAGGAAGCTTGCCGGGAACATAAAAACTGACTGCAAAAGCTTCTATAGATATGTGAAGAGAAAAAAATTAATGAAGACAAACGTAGGTCTCTGGCAGTTGGACTCAGGTGAATTTATAATGGGGAACAAAGAAATGGCAGATCAATTGAACAAATACTTTGGTTCTGTCTTCATGAAGGAAGACACAAATAACCTTCCGGATGTACTAGGGGACCGAGAGTCTAGTGAGAAGGAGGAACTGAAGGACATCCTTATTAGGCGGGAAATTGTGTTGGGGAAATTGATGGGATTGAAGGCCAATAAATCCCCGGGGCCTGATTATCTGCATCCCAGAGTACTTAAGGAAGTGGCCAGAGAAATAGTGGATGCATTGATGATCATTTTCCAACAGTCTATCGACTCTGGATCAGTTCCTATGAACTGGAGGGTAGCTAATGTAACACTACTTTTTAAAAAAGGAGGGAGAGAAATCGGTAATTATAGACCGGTTAGCCTGACATCAGTAGTGGGGAAATGTTGGAATCAATTATTAAGGATGAAATAGCAGCGCATTTGGAAAGCTGTGACAGAATCAGTCGAAGTCAGCATGGATTTATGAAAGGGAAATCATGCTTGACAAATCTTCTGGAATTTTTTGAGGATGTAACTAGTCGAGTGGACAAGGGAGAACCAGTGGATGTGGTGTATTTGGACTTTCAAAAGGCCTTTGACAAGGTCCCACATAAGAGATTGGTGTGCAAAATCAAAGCACATGGTATTGGGGGTAATGTACTGGTGTGGATAGAGAATTGGTTGGCAGACAGGAAGCAGAAAGTCGGGATAAACGGGTCCTTTTTGGAATGGGAGGCAGTGACTAGTGGGGTGCCGCAAGGCTCAGTGCTGGAAACCCAGCTCTGAACAATGTACATCAATGATTTGGATGCAGGAATTGAGTGCAATATCTCCAAGTTTGCTGATGACACAAAACTGGGTGGCGGTGTGAGCTGTGAGGAGGACGCTAAGAGGCTGCAGGGTGATTTGGACACCTTAGGTGAGTGGGCAAATGCATGGCAGATGCAGTAAAATGTGAATAAATGTGAGGTTATCCTTCATAGCTGGGGGATTTGAGTATAGGAGCACGGAGGTCTTACTGCAGTTGTACAGGGCCTTAGTGAGGCCTCACCTGGAGTATTGTGTACAGTTTGGTCTCCTAATCTGAGGAAGGACATTCTTGCTATTGAGGGAGTGCAGCGAAGGTTCACCAAACTGATTCCAGGGATGGCTGGACTGACATATGAGGAGAGACTTGATCAACTGGGCCTTTATACACTGGAGTTTAGAAGGATGAGAGGGGATCTCATAGAAACATATAAGCTTCTGACGGGACTGGACAGGTTAGATGCGGGAAGAATGTTCCCGATGTTGGGGAAGTCCAGAACCAGGGGACACAGTCTCAGGATAAGGGGTAGGCCATTTAGGACTGAGATGAGGAGAAACTTCTTCACTCAGAAAGTTGTTAACCTGTGGAATTCCCTGCCGCAGAGAGTTGTTGATGCCAGTTCATTGGATATATTCAAGAGGGAGTTAGATATGACCCTTACGGCTAAAGGGATCAAGGGGTATGGAGAGAAAACAGAAAAGGGGTACTGAGGGAATGATCAGCCATGATCTTATTGAATGGTGGTGCAGGCTCGAAGGGGCAAATGGCCTACTCCTGCACCTATTTTCTCTGTTTCTATGTTTCTATGCAATCCGAGATACCAGAGGAGGAAGTGTATGGACTGTATTCGTTCCTAACCAAGAGCCAACCGATAATGATTAATGTGAAACTTAATGGTGTGCCGCTACCGATTGAATTGGACACGGCTGCGAGTCAATCAATAATGAGCCAGAGGACATTCGACAAGCTGTGGGATACTAAGGCTGTGAGGCCTAAGCTGAGTCCAGTCAATGTCAAGTAGCGTACGTACACTAAAGAACTCATAATGGTGATTGGCAGTGCAGTAATCAAGGTGTCGTATGATGGTGCGGTTCATGAATTACCGTTATGGATTGTTCCAGGCAATGATCCAACGCTGTTCGGCAGGAATTGGCTAGAAAAAATCAAATGGAATTGGAACAATATCAAAGTGTTGTCGTCGGAGGATGATACTCCATGTGCTCAAGTGCTGAGCAAGTTCCCCTCGCTATTTGAACCAGGCATTGGCAATTTCACGGGAGCCAAGGTGCAGATCCACATGGACTCGGATGCAAGACCCATCCATCATAAAGCTTGGGCAGTTCCGTACATGATGAGGGAGAAGGTCGAAATCAAATTGGATGGACTCCAGTGTGAAGGGGTCATATCATCGGTTGAATTTAACAAATGGGCCAGCCCAATTTTCCTGTGTTGAAGAGTGATGACACTGTCACGATTTGTGGAGTCAACAAGATTACGATCAACCGAGTTTTGAAACTGGATCAATACCTATTATCGAAGGCTGATGACCTGTTTTGAACGCTAGCCGGGGGGAAGTCGTTCACTAAACTGTATCTTACGTTGGCCTACATGACACAGGAGCTGGTCGAGACGTCAAAGAAACTTACATACATCAACATTCATAAAGGACTGGTTATCTACAACAGGTGTCTTTTCAGAATTAGCTCGGCTGCAGCCATATTTCAGAGGAACATAGAGAGTCTACTGAAGTCCGTCCCTAGAACCGTCGTGTTCCAAGATGACATCCTGGTCACAGGTCATGACAACACCGAACATCTGAACAACCTGGAAGAGGTTCTACATCATTTGGACAAAGTGGGACTCAGACTGAAACATTCGAAGTGCGTCTTCATGGCACCGGAAGTTGAATTCCTGAGGAGGAAAATTGCTGCTAACGGCATCAGGCCTACGGACTCGAAAACCAAGGCCATCAAAAATGCATCCAAGCCTCAGAATGTGACAGAGCTGCGTTCGTTCCTTGGTCTACTCAACTACTTCGGTAATTTCCTACCGAGATTGAGCACTTTATTAGAGCCACTGCACATGCTGCAAAAGAAAGGCGACAACTGGGTTTGGGGTGCGTCTCAAGATAGAGCTTTTGAGAAAGCTACTAATCTGCTTTGCTCGAACAAACTGCTGGTACATTATGATCTGTATAAGCATCTAGTATTGGCCTGTGATGCTTCGTCATATGGAGTTGGTTGCGTGCTCCAACAAGCTAATGAGTCAGGTAGACTACAACCTGTTGCGTATGCTTCTAAAAGTTTGTCAAAGTCGGAGAGAGCCTACAGCATGGTAGAAAAAGAAGCATTAGCCTGTGTGTATGGGGTTAAAAAGATGAATCAGTACCTGTTTGGTCTTCGGTTTGAACTGGAAACAGATCACAAGCCACTCATTTCATTATTTTCGGAAAACAAAGGTATCAATACCAATGCATTGTCCCACATCCAGAGGTGGGCGCTGACATTATCTGCCTATGATTATGTCATTCGCCATGGACCTGGCACCGAGAATTGTGCCGATGCACTGAGCCATCTGCTGTTGCCCACACCGGAGGTGGAGACGCCACAACCTGCAGACCTACTGTTAGTTATGGGTGCTTTTGAAAGTGAAGGAACCCCTGTCACGGCTCAACACGTTGAGACCTGGACCAGCTAGGTCCCGATATTATCAGTTGTGAAATGTTGTGCCCTTAGTGGTGATTGGTATGCCATACCCAAGCAAATGGGTGATAAGACCAAACCTTACAACCGTCGCAAAAACAAACTAACGACTCAATCAGATTGTTTACTGTGGGGTAATCGTGTGGTTATGCTAAGAAAGGCAGAGAGAAATTTGTACATGATCTACATAGCACTCATTCTGGTATTGTCATGATGAAAGCCATTTAGAGGTTTCATTTATGGTGGCCTGGAATTGACTCTGATCTGGAATCATTTGTGCATCAGTGCAACACTTGCATGCAGCTAAGTAAAGCACCAGCAGAATCGCCGCTGAGTCTGTGGTCGTGGCCATCTAAACCATGGTCCAGGATCCACATCAACTTTGCAGGTCCCTTCCTGGGAAAGATGTTTTTAGTTGTGGTGGATGCAAATTCCAAGTGGATAGGGTGTATAATCATGTCATCCAATACATCCAAAGATACCATTGAGAGCCTTCGTGTCATGTTTGCCACTCATGGTCTGCCCGACATCGTTGTAAGAGACAACAGACCTTGCTTCACTAGTCTGGAGTTTCAAGAGTTCATGAAACTCAATGGTATCAAACATGTGAGTTCAGCACCATTCAAATCCGCATCTAATGGTCAAGCAGAGCTTGCTATCCAAACCATCAAGCAGAGTATGAAACGTGTAACTCAAGGTTCACTGCAGACTCGCTTGTCATGCATATTGCTTAGTTACAGGCCAAGACCCCACACGCTTACCCCTGCTGAATTATTGAAGAAGAGAGGTCTCAACACCAAGCTCTCTCTTGTCCACCCTGACTTGAACGATCATGTTGAATACAGACGTCAAAATCAGCAGTGGTATCATGATCACACTCCTGTGTCACGCGACATTTCTATGAATGATCCTGTGTATGTACTAAATTATGGTCAAGGTCCCAAATGGATCGCAGGTACTGTTATGGCCAAGGAGTGAAACAGAGTGTTTATCGTCAAGCTCAAGAATGGGCAAACATGCAGGAAACATGTTGATCAGATAAAGCTGCTACTCTCTCCAGTTTCTGTGGGAGAGATCCGCCCCCACGTGTTTCTCCTAGCAACAGGTTTCTTCCAAATCAGCAGACATTAATGAGAAGATTCAACACCGCCTCCAGTGCGCCAGCGCAGCCTTCGGCCGCCTGAGGAAAAGTGTTCGAAGACCAGGCCCTCAAATCTACCACCAAGCTCATGGTGTACAGGGCTGTAGTAATACCCGCCCTCCTGTATGGTTCAGAGACATGGACCATGAACAGTTGGCACCACCAACGATGTCTCTGCAAGATCCTATAAATCCCCTGGGAGGACAGATGCACCAACATCAGTGTCCTCGTCCAGGCCAACATCCCCAGCATCGAAGCACTGACCACACTTGATTAGCTCCGCTGGGCAGGCCACATATTTCCCATGCCAGACACGAGACTCCCAAAGCAAGCGCTATACTCGGAACTCCTTCATGGCAAACGAGATAAAGGTGGACAGAGGAAATGTAACAAGGACACCCTCAAAGCCTCCCTGATAAAGTGCAACATCCCTACTGACACCTGGGAGTCCCTGGCCAAAGACCACCGTAAGTGGAGGAAGTCATCCGGGAGGGCACTGAGCACCTCGAATCTCATCGCCGAGTACATGCAGAAGACAAGAGCAGGCAGCGGAAAGAACATGCGGCAAACCAGTCCCACCCACCCATTCCCTCAACGACTGTATGTCCCACCTGTGGCAGGGACTGTGGTTCTCGTATTGGACTGTTCAGCCACCTAAGGACTCATTCTATGAGTGGAAACAAGTCTTCCTCGATTCCGAGGGACTGCCTATGATGATGATCTTCCTAACCTGACCAACCATTGTGTCACAGTATTTCAAAAGTCCTTTTCGGGGTGTACAGTCAACAGTGATATAAACACAGTAATCCAGAGTTGACTTTGTCGACTTACACTCCTTTTTTAAATAGAGGCGTTACATTTGTGGTTTTCCAGTCCGCTGGGACCTCTCCAGAATCCAGGGAATTTTGGTAGATTACAACCAATGCATCCACTAGCTCTGCAGCCACTTCTTTTAAGACCCGAGGATGCAGGCCATCAGGTCAAGGGGACTTATCCACCTTTAGTCCCATTATTTTACCAAGTACTTTTTCTTTTGTGATAGTAATTGTTTTAAGTTCCTCCCCCCCTATAGCCCTTTGATTATCTATTATTAGGATGTTTTTAGTGTCTTCTACCGTGAAGACCGATATAAAATATTTGTTCAAAGTCTCCGCCATTTCACTGTCCCCATTATTAATTCCCCAGTCTCATCCTCTAAGGAACCAATGTTTACTTTCACTACTCTATTCATTTTTATATACCTGTAGAAGTTCTTACTATCTGTTTTTATATTTCTTGCTAATTTACTCTCATACTCTATCTTCCCTCGCTTTATAATTATTTTAGTCGTGCTTTGCTGATTTAAAAACATTTCCCAATCCTCTGGCCTCCCACTAATCTTAGTAACTTTGTATGCCATTGTTTGCAATTTGATACCATCCTTTACTTCCTTAGTTAACCACGGATGGTTCTCCCTTCTCTTAAAGTCTTTCCTTCTCACTGGCATATATTTTTGTTGAGAGATGAAATATCTGCTTAAATGTCTGCCACTGTTTATCAACCGTCTTACACTTTAATCTGTTTTCCCAGTCCACTTTAGCCAACTCTACCTTCGTACCTTTGTAATCGCCTTTATTTAAAATCAGGACACTAGTTTGAGACCCAACTTTCTCACCCTCCAACTGAATTTGAAATTCAAACCATGCTATGTTCACTCTTTCCTGGAGGATCCTTTACTAGGAAGATGACTCCTCAGAGGAGCCTGCAGCCTCTGAGGGTGCACCGTCAGCAGACATAAGCATACCCAGCACCAGCACAGATACGCACACCTTGGTGGGTTCCATGTGAGATAAAGTAGTTTTGTCACTTGTCACAAATGAGCAAGAGGAGATGGTGGAGACAGGGACAACAGTGACAACTCCTCACAGAAAGCGCAGGACGTTCCCAGCTCTGCTCAGCTGCATGCAGACACTGAGCCTCCAGAAATAGGGCGATCCTGGAGTTGCAGGATGAAGTGCAGGAGGCTCTGACAGGTTTTGCGACTACAATGTCTGCAAATGTGCCAATAATGGAGGAGTCAGTGTCCAACATGAGCACCACTGTGTCGCAAGTGACGGCGAATGTCGGCTCTTCCATGGAAAGGATGGTCACCTGCATGGAGCAGCTAATGTGCCACTCACAGGAGCACATGCTATCTATGGAGAATAGATAGCAAAGGCTGATAGACCTCCTCCCTAGGAGGAATGTCAATGTAGACTTGGGTCCTCATAGTCCCATTGCTGTGCTGCAAGGTGCTCTCCACCTTCTTGCTAGCAGGGAAGAGTGGGTGGCCCATGAGAAGGATGATGGTGTGAGAGAACATGGAAGTGGAAGCTCCTCTCAAAGCAGTCACACTTCTTCCCCATTGCTTCCCCCTCAATCTGTGCCCCACATGCTCCTGGGATTGCAATGGCCGAATCTGCCGCTGCACATTCGCAGGAGGAGCGGACTTTGGCAGAGCCATCACAAGCTCCAAGACCCAGAGGATGTCTGCCCAAAGTGTCTATGCAGTTGCAGAAGGGAAGTGAACAGAACTACCTCTGCTGAAGCCACAGAGTTTGCATCTCATAGAAGCATACGGAAGATAAATATTACACACAAGTAGATGCACAAGGGAAATCACTTGGGTGTTTTAATAAATGTTTGTGTTAAGCTTCCATTACTCTGATGTCACAGATAAAAATATTTATTTTCAGCACTTTCTGGTCATGTTTCTTGTCCAATTTTGTCTGCAACTTTGGAAGTGGTTTAGTGAGTTGGAGTGAATGGTGAGACATAATGTTACCTCCAGCAATGGTTGTCAGTGTGAAAGTAATGGTTTAGTCATTGTAGGGATATTTTATGGTGTTGCTGTGGGGTGGTGGGAGATTGGTGCAGCATAGTGTAGCCATATGGGTGTAATACCTGGTTAACGTAATCTGGCCATGGTGAGCCCATGGCGGCTTCCCGGGCAGCAGTGTGCTCAGGTGCTGGTGTGATCTGGACCGCAGATTCCTCCTGCTCCTCCACCTTCTCCTCATCTTCGAGGTGATGATCCTCCACCTCCTCTGAATAGGCTGTGCGCTCTGCGCCTTGCTCCTCATGCACTTCCTATCCTTGCTGCTGCATTATGTTGTGCCGGGCACAGGAGACCATGACGATTCTGGAGACCCTTGCTGGTGCATACTGAAGGGCTCCTCCAGATCTGGCAATGCATCTCAAGTGCATTTTCAGCATGCCTATTATCTGCTCTATTACACATCTGGTGGAAATGTGGCTTTCATTACATCTCTCCTTGGCCTTAGTGCCAGGCCTTCTCAAAGTTGTCATGCGCCAAGTGGATAACCGGAAAGTCTGTGTGGTGGTGTGAAGAGCTGAGGGAGAGTAGACTGGCGCAGGATGAAAGAATCATGGCAGCTGCCAGGAAATGTGGCACACACATGCATGAAGGTTAGCCTGCTCTTGGTGGTGGGAATATTATTGGAAAAAATTCTGAGGGACAGGATAAATCTTCATTTATAAAGACACGGATTAATCAAGGATAGTCAGCATGGATTTATTAAGGGAAGGTCGTGTCTGACTAACTTGATTGAATTTTTTGAGAAGGTAACAAGGAGGGTTAATGAGGGTAGTGCGTTTGATGCGGTGTATATGATTTTAGCAAGGTTTTTGATAAGGTCCCACATGGCAGACTGGTCATGAAAGTAAAAGCCCATGGGATCCAGGGCTTAGTGGCAAGTTGGATCCAAAATTGACTCAGAGGCAGGAAGCAAAGGGTAATGGTTGATGGGTGATTTTGTGAGTGGAAGGCTGTTTCCAGTGGGGTTCCGCAGGGCTCAGTACTGGGTCCCTTGCTTTTTGTGGTATATATCAATGATTTAGACTTGAATGTAGGAGATATGATTAAGAAGTTTGCAAATGATGCTAAAATTGGCTGTGTGGTTGATAATGAAGAAAAAAGCTGTAGACTGCATGAAGATATCAATGAACTGATCAGGTGGGCAGAACTGTGGCAAATGGAATTCAATATGGAGAAGTGTGAGTTAATGCATTTGATGATAAATCAGTGTCAGAGCAGTGGGAAGCATTCAAGGAGGAGATCCTGAGGGTACAGAGCAAGTATGTTCCCTGAAAAAAAAGAGTGGGGCAAACAAATCTAGAGCCCCCTGGATGTCAAGGGACATACAGGGTAAGATAAAGGAAAAAAGGGAAGCTTATGATAGATACCAGGAACTCAACACTGCAGAAACTCTAGAGGAGTATAAGAAGTGCAGGGTGCAATTTAAAAAGATATCAGGAAAGCAAAGCGAGAACATGAAAGAATGTTGGCAAGTAAAATCAGGGAAAACCCAAGGATGTTTTATAAATACATTAGGAGCAAAAGGATAACTAGAGAAAGAGTGGGGCCTATTAGAGACCATAGGCTAGATGTTACACTTTTATGCAGATCGCCCAAAAATGGGCGTTATTTCTGGCGTGGGCGGTAAAAATGTGTTTTCATTTCGCCGGCTTGTCGCCCATTCTCAAAGCCCCTAGTCTCCATTTTTGAAATTGGGCGTTACCGTGAGCGATATGAAATGGGCGGTATCATTAAATCTCTCTGACCTTCTGCCATAAAGTGTCGCCGTCCTTAGCAACGGCAAGGCAACTTTCGATTCCCGTGATTCAGGAGGACAAGGGTCATCATGACATGTGCAGAAGAGGAGACAGAGAGAGAGGGAGCTCAAGGCATGTGTGGGTGTGGTGTGGCTGCTTTGGGAGGAACGAGGGAGAGTTTAGAGCTTTAGAGTAAATTGGGAAACAAAAATTAGCTGTTACCAGCCAGATATTTGCCTGAATTTGGTGCCTATAATGGAGGGAGAGGAGGAAGTGACACAGCACGCTGGTGAGATCAGTGAGCTGATAGAGGAGCACATTGGAGGGCGCAAAAGAGCGAGGAGGTTCTCGGAAGAGGCAAATGCCTCTCTCCTGCAAGAGGACGAGGTACGCTGGGGTGATTTGACCCAGGGAGGATGTGGGAAGCCCACCCCAAAGGCCTACCAGAAGTTATGGGCCGAGATAGCAGAGGTGGTCTCGACGGCGACCAACGAGGTTCGTGAGAGCAACCAATGCCACAAACGATGGAACGACTTTGTGGGATCCGCAATGTCATGTATTCAACCAGCATTGTAACCCATGTATAATCTGACCTAAGTTGTACACTGTGAGAACAATGACCACTAGGTGGTGAACTTGTGGGAGACACTCCTAACCTAGTCCTTCAGATACAAAAGGGGAAGCTCCACCCACTTCCATCACTTGAGTGCCATGAAATAAAGGACAGGTCACAGACATGCCTTCTCTCAAGCATGGGCCTCGTGTGCATTTATACTGTATAGTAAGGACGTATCAATGGCGACAAGAAACTGGGATTTAAACCACGCGAGCATGGCCACTAGCAGAACAGACGAGAGGTACTGTGTTAAGGAATGGTTGGGACAGAGATTCAACATTGTTAAAGCAGCATACAGTTCTCCAGGCAGACAAGGGCAGTCGGGCATGCCCCAACATGCAGTCGAACCCGGAGGGGGAGTTCGACAGAGACAATGGCAAGCTGAACGGCGATTCACGCCATTGCAAGGGACAATGCGGCCAGTAATGGGGCCATCAACACCTGTTAATGGCGCACTCAAGGGCAATAACAGGGGCAGTCAGGGACGATCGACTGGCAAGGGACCTTTTGTTTCAAACAGCAGCTCATGCTGGAGGCTTGGAGGCACACACTCAGTCGGAGTTTGCAGAGGTGAGCAAAATACGTGCAGAAATTGCAGAAATGAACGCTGGGAGAAATCGCTGGAAACTGAAGTTCAGTGAGTTCATGTGGAGCACGTATACAGTTCATACACCAGGACGTCACTGATTAATGATGAAACCTCAATAGCATCCCAGTATCAATGGAACTAGACACTGGGGCCAGCCAGTCCCTGATGGGTATCAAACAGTTCGAAAAGTTGTGGGCGTCCAAGGCCAGGAGGCCAAAATTATCGCCAATTGATGCACAGCTACGGACATACACAAAGCAGATCATTCTGTTGCTAGGCAGCGCCACGGTAGTCGTGACCCACAAAGATTCGGAGAACAGACTGCCACTCTGGATTGTCCCAGTTGGCTTGCGGTCATGAACTGGAAATGGGGCGATGTCAATGCAATTTCCTCTGTGGAGCGAGTATCATGCTCACAGATCTTGGACAAATTTGACTCACTATTTCAAACCGGCATTGGCACTTTCATGGGTGCCAAGGTAGTGATTCACATAAACCCGGACGCAGGCCAGTACACCACAAGGCCAGAGCGGTGCCGTACGTGATGCGGGAAAAGATAGAAGGCGAATTGGACCGCCTGCTGAGGGAAGGCATCATTTCGCCAGTCAAATTCATTGACTGGGCGAGCCCAATTGTGCCGCTGCTCAAGATGGATGGGTCGGTCAGGATATGTGGCGATTACAAGGCCACCATCAATCGGGTGTCACTCCAAGACCAGTACCCACTACCGAGAGCGGAGGACCTCTTTGCGACGCTATCCGGTGACAAACTTTTTTCAAAATTGGACCTGACCTCAGCTTACATGACCCAGGAGCTGGCGAGTGAGTCGAAGAAGCTGACCACCATCATGACACACAAGGGATTGTTTGAGTACAACAGATGTCCGTTCGGGATTCGCTCGGCCGCTGTGATCTTCCAACGAAATATGAAAAGCCTCCTTAACTCGATTCCAGGGACAGTGGTTTTTCAGGACGACATCCTTATTACGGGTTACTATACTGAAGAACACCTCCACAACCTGGAGGAGGTGCTACGCAGACTGGACCGGGTGGGGCTGCAACTGAAAAAGGCGAAGTGCGTCGTCCTAGCTCCAGAAGTAGAATTCCTGGGGATGAGGGTAGCAGCAGACGGGATCAGCCCTACTGCGTCCAAGACGGAAGCGATCCAGAGAGCACCCAGACCCCGTAACACGACGGAGCTGCGTTCGTTCCTGGGGCTCCTGAACTATTTTGGTAACTTTCTTCCCAAACTGAGCACGCTGCTAGAGCCGCTACATGTGCTCCTACGCAAAGGTCGCGAATGGGTCTGGGGGGACAGCCAGGAAAGGGCTTTTAATAGATCACGCATTTTGTTATGTTCCAACAATCTGTTAACGCTATATGACCCATGTAAGAAACTTGTGTTAACGTGCGATGCATCGTCCTATGGTGTCGGGTGTGTGTTGCAGCATGTCAATGCCAAGGGTCAGTTACAGCCGGTAGCTTATGCCTCCAGAAGTCTGTCCCAGGCAGAAAGGGGCTACGGGATGGTAGAAAAGGAGGCGCTCGCATGTGTATATGCGGTAAAGAAAATGCACCAGTACCTGTTTGGCAGGAAATTTGAGCTGGAGACAGATCACAAACCCCTAACGTTCCTTTTGGCTGACAACAAGGCCATAAATGCAAACGCATCGGCCCGCATACAGAGGTGGGCACTCAAGTTAGCCGCCAATGACTACACAATTCGGCACAGACCGGGCACCGAAAACTGCCCCGATGCACTCAGCAGGCTCCCACTAGCTACCACTGAGGGGGCTACCGAGCATGCTGCTGATATGATCATGGCTGTTGAAGCCTTCGGAAGCGAAGGTTCACCCGTGACAGCCCATCAGATTAAAGTCTGGATAAATAGAGACCCGCTATTGTCTCTAGTAAAGAAATGTGTCCTGAATGGGGACTGGGCAGCCACGTACAAGGCATGTCCTGAGAAATTTAAACCATTTCACAGGCGCAGGGATGAACTCTCGATTCAGGCCGATTGCCTACTGTGGGGAAACCGCATAGTCATGCCCCAGATGGGCAGAGAGGTGTTCATCAGAGAACTCCACAATGGGCACCCGGGCATTGTCACGATGAAGGCAATTGCCAGGTCACACGTTTGGTGGCAATAGATAGTCGCAGATCTGGAACTTTGTATTCGCAGGTGCAACATGTATGCCCAGCTGGGCAATGCGCCCAGGGAAGCCCCCTTTAGCCCCTGGCCATGGCCCACCAAGCCTTGGTCACGCATCCATGTGGACTAAGCAGGTCCTTTCATGGGGAAAATGTTTTTGGTTGTAGTCGACGCCTACTCCAAATGGATCTAGTGTGACATTTTAAATTCAAGCACATCCTCTACCACGGTAGAAAGTCTACGGGCAATGTTCGCCGCCCACGGTCTACCGGACATCTTGGTGAGCGACAATGGCCCGTGCTTCACAAGCACTGAATTCCAGGACTTCATGGCAGGCAATGGAATTAACCATGTTAGAACGGCACCGTTCAAGCCGGCCTCAGTCGGCCAGGCAGAACGAGCAGTGTAGATAATCAAACAGTGGATGCTCAGAATCCAAGGGGGTTCCCTACAATGCCGCTTATCACGCCTCCTGTTGGCCTACAGATCCCAACCACACTCGCTCACAGGAGTTCAACCCGCAGAGCTGCTAATGAAAAGGACGCTCAAAACCCGGTTATCCCTTATACACCCCACCATGAAAGAAACTGTCGAGAGCAGGCGCCAGTCACAATATGACTACCATGACAGGAATGCGAGGGCGCGATGTATTGATATAAATGACCCTGTTTTTGTCCTCATCTACGCTGCAGGGCCCAAATGGCTCGCAGGCACTGTGGTTGCCAAAGAGGAAAATAGGATTCTGGTAGTTAAACTTACCAATGGACAAATCTGCCGCAAACATGTGGATCAAACAAAAAGGAGGTTCAGCAACCCCATGGAAGAAGCAGAGGAAGAACACGATGCTCCACCACAGGTGACCGAACACAGGAACCAAAGGGAGGAGAGCCCAGTCACTGTGGGCAGTCCGGACAGGCCTGAGGCACCGCAAACAGCAGACACTCAGGCCAGCGCCAAACAACCGGAGCCCCAACTCAGGCGCTCTACAAGGGAGCGTAAACCACCAGAGAGACTCAACCTGTGATCCCTATAAGACTTTGGGGGGGAGGTGATGTCATGGCTAGGATAGATTGGCGAATGATACTTAAGGGATTGACTGTGGATGGGCAATGGCAGACATTTAGAGACCGCATGGATGAACTACAACAATTGTCTGGCGTAAAAATAAAAAAGGGAAGGTGGCTCAACCGTGGCTATCAAGGGAAATCAGGGATAGTATTAAAGCCAAGGAAGTGGCATACAAATTGGCCAGAAATAGCAGCGAACCCGAGGACTGGGATAAATTTAGAACTCAGCAGAGGAGGACAAAGGGTTTGATTAGGGCAGGGAAAATGGAATACGAGAAGAAGCTTGCAGGGAACATTAAGGCGGATTGCAAAAGTTTCTATAGATATGTAAAGAGAAAAAGGTTAGTAAAGACAAACAGAGGTCCCCTGCAGTCAGAATCAGGGGAAGTCATAACGGGGAACAAAGAAATGGCAGACCAATTGAACAAGTACTTTGGTTCGGTATTCACTAAGGAGGACACAAACAACCTTCCGGATATAAAAGGGGTCAGAGGGTCTAGTAAGGAGGAGGAACTGAGGGAAATCCTTATTAGTCGGGAAATTGTGTTGGGGAAATTGATGGGATTGAAGGCTGATAAATCCCCAGGGCCTGATGGACTCCATCCCAGAGTATTTAAGGAGGTAGCCTTGGAAATAGCGGATGCATTGACAGTCATTTTCCAACATTCCATTGACTCTGGATCAGTTCCTATCGAGTGGAGGGTAGCCAATGTAACCCCACTTTTTAAAAAAGGAGGGAGAGAGAAAACAGGGAATTATAGACTGGTCAGCTTGACCTCAGTAGTGGGTAAAATGATGGAATCAATTATTAAGGATGTCATAGCAGCGCATTTGGAAAGAGGTGACATGATAGGTCCAAGTCAGCATGGATTTGTGAAAGGGAAATCATGCTTGACAAATCTTCTGTAATTTTTTGAGGATGTTTCCAGTAGAGTGAACAAGGGAGAACCAGTTGATGTGGTATATTTGGACTTTCAGAAAGCTTTCGACAAGGTCCCACACAAGAGATTAATGTGCAAAGTTAAAGCACATGGGATTGGGGGTAGTGTGCTGACGTGGATTGAGAACTGGTTGTGAGACAGGAAGCAAAGAGTAGGAGTAAATGGGTACTTTTCAGAATGGCAGGCAGTGACTAGTGGGGTACCGCAAGGTTCTGTGCTGGGGCCCCAGCTGTTTACATTGTACATTAATGATTTAGACGAGGGGATTAAATGTAGTATCTCCAAATTTGCGGATGACACTAAGTTGGGTGGCAGTGTGAGCTGCGAGGAGGATGCTATGAGGCTGCAGAGTGACTTGGATAGGTTAGGTGAGTGGGCAAATGCATGGCAGATGAAGTATAATGTGGATAAATGTGAGGTTATCCACTTTGGTGGTAAAAACAGAGAGACAGACTATTATCTGAATGGTGACAGATTAGGAAAAGGGGAGGTGCAACGAGACCTGGGTGTCATGGTACTTCAGTCATTGAAGGTTGACATGCAGGTACAGCAGGCGGTTAAGAAAGCAAATGGCATGTTGGCCTTCATAGCAAGGGGATTTGAGTACAGGGGCAGGGAGGTGTTGCTACAGTTGTACAGGGCCTTGGTGAGGCCACACCTGGAGTATTGTGTACAGTTTTGGTCTCCTAACTTGAGGAAGGACATTCTTGCTATTGAGGGAGTGCAGCGAAGGTTCACCAGACTGATTCCCAGGATGGTGGGACTGACCTATCAAGAAAGACTGGATCAACTGGGCTTGTATTCACTGGAGTTCAGAAGAATGAGAGGGGACCTCATAGAAACATTTAAAATTCTGACGGGTTTAGACAGGTTAAATGCAGGAAGAATGTTCCCAATGTTGGGGAAGTCCAGAACCAAGGGTCACAGTCTAAGGATAAGGGGTAAGCCATTTAGGACTGAGATGAGGAGAAACTTCTTCACCCAGAGAGTGGTGAACCTATGGAATTCTCTACCACAGAAAGTTGTTGAGGCCAATTCACTAAATATATTCAAAAGGGAGTTAGATGAAGTCCTTACTACTCGGGGGATCAAGGGGTATGACGAGAAAGCAGGAAGCGGGTACTGAAGTTGCATGTTCAGCCATGAACTCATTGAATGGCGGTGCAGGCTAGAAGGGCCGAATCGCCTACTCCTGCACCTATTTTCTATGTTTCTATGTTTCTATGTATTCAACCAGCATTGTAACCCATGTATAATCTGACCTAAGTTGTACACTGTGAGAACACTGACCACTAGGTGGTGAACTTGTGGGAGACACTCCTAACCTAGACTTTCAGATATAAAAGGGGAAGCTCCATCCACTTTCTTCACATGAGTGCTATGCAATAAAGGACAGGTCACAGACTGACCTTCTCTCAAGCATGGGCCTCGTGTGCATTTATACTGTATAGTAAGGACGTGTCACGCAAGAGTAAGTGTTACATTTATTTACATATATTTATGTATTGATTTCATTTGATTTGTAAGAGTCATGAGTGACTATCAGCAGTTGTGAGATCTTTCACTTTTATCGGGAATGTTGTACTCAAAGCCTGCGCTCACGCTGCACGTCTTTCGGTAAAGAATGATAATTATCATAATAATCATGATTACATCTGTCGGTTATGTGTTGTATCAGTCTCTGTGACAGTACCCAACAATGATATCACGCAACGATCTCATCCATGTCGTCCTGTTACCTTTTACAGAAGAAGCTATCGACGATGAGGTCCGTGCCGAGGTGAACGGGTGGGTTGGCCACCTGTCCCCAGTGACATCACTGAGATGGAGGAGCGGGTGCTCACTCTCGTGGGGAAGCACACCCGGACAGCTACGGAAGCATCTGCAGACCCTGAAGTGATGCGACGTGAGTAAAGCTTACACATTGAGTCATGTAAAGTCTATAGATGCCACACCCATTCATATCTGAACAATCATATATAACAGATGATTTCTAAAATTGTCTGATAAATAATGCTGGCCTAATGAAAATCATTGCAATGCAGAATGTGTTGATGGTCATGAAATGTGATGTCTGTGATGATTTTGATAGTGGTGGTGCTTTTGTCATGCATATGCTGGAATCATCAAGTGACCTTAGCACCCCCTTCTCCTCCAATAACCTCATTTGTGTTTTGCAGCTCAGCCAGCAGCGTGGCCCCAGGCAAGACCACAGAGGCCAGAAGGTGAGGCCGCGGGGCCGGACTCGCCGGACTCGCCTGCATCTGGTGCTGACGAGGTCCGATTTTCGCCTGTCAATCCACTGGGTCTGTTCTCTACGAATGAGAGCGTGAACTTCGAGGAAACTGCATTGCCATGCTCCAGAAGCCATTCCACCCCAAGGCCATCTCGTGCTCCTCCGGCCATTCCCGTCTCCATTTTGGAGGTACCGGGCCCAAACACCTCACCACAGGGCACCCCATTTGTCCCCAGGATGGCGCCGACCCCGTGGAGGTTTTGTGGATGTGGCAGGTCTGGTCCATGAGCGCAACATGAGAGCGGAGAGATGGTACAGTTGTCTAGGAGGACTGTAGGCATTGGTGACCAGATCCTTGATGCATTGGGGGGCATAGCCTGACAGCTGGCCACTATGACTGATTACGTTCCGTGGATAGTGGAGGCCTTGGAGGTGACAGCCAGGCCTCCCAGTGGTCCAGGAGCGCGGCACTCCACCCCTTGATTCTGCACCACCAGTGCCAACGACACATGACAGGCAGGACCAAGATCCTGCTTCTGGATTCGAGAATGTTCCCACCTCGGCACCCCCCGCTCCTGTAGCTGTGCAACCACCGGCTCTGTCTTCATCTTCCCCAATGAGATACCACCTGAGGAGCTCCTTGGCCAGGCGGCGTGGAGCAAGGGGGAAAGGAATAGAGGTGGGGAGAAGAAGGGAAGGGGGGGAAGGAAAGTGAGGTGCATGTTCTCAGGTGATGGTTGTGTTATATCTCCATCTGGGTGTTTGCAATTTGTTGTAATGTATGCTTTGCATTTGTATTCTATGTTGCTGGACATGTTGACCATTTGATTGATGTCAATGGTCGAAAAAGTAGGTTGAGAGTGGGGTGGTTTTGCCCGTGATACTTATGATTTCAGACCAATGGTCATATAAAATGTTTTTTATTCAACATAACCTTGTTGTGCATTGTCTCAGATAGCTGGACCGTTACACACTGGTGAGTCCTTAACTTGAAAGGGTTAAATAAAACTTAACTTGAATCAACTTAAACTTTAACTGGCACCAAGGTGATGCCCACCATTGATGTCTGAGCTGCACACACCCAGCAGTATGTCAGCATTGACACTCACAGCAACGTTATTTCAGGCAAATCGTTCAGATATGAGCTCCTGACAGAAGAGTCTTGCAGCTATGTAGCCACCATGGTCCCTTTCCTGCTGTCTGGATGGGGCATGGGCATGGTTGCATGGCCTGATTGTCAGGCCCTAGCTCAGCGTCCAGCCCCTCGTCCTCCTCTTCCTCTCTCTCCCGAGGTGGACCATCAGTCCCTTCTGGCAATTCTTGTCCCCTTCTGATAGCCACATTTTGCAGCATGGCGGACACGACCATGAATTTAGCTACTTGCTCAGGGTTGTAGTGTAGCTCCCCTCGTGAGTGCTCCAGACATTTGAAGTGGTGCTTAAGCACAGTTATTGTTTTGTGGATCACATTGTGTGTGTCTCTGTGACTCCAGTTGTATCGCTTCTCGGCCTCGGTGTGGGTGTCACGCAGGGGGATCATCAGCCAGGTGGCTAGGCCATATCGGTTGTCACCAAGCATCCAGCATTGTCCTTGTGGCTGGCTCTTAAACATGTCAGATACAGTGCTCTCATGCAGGATGTGAGCCACATCGAAGCTGCCTGGACATTTGGCATTCACTGCCATTATGATCTGGTTGTGGTTGACAACTAGTTGGATCTTCAGGGAGTGAAATCCTTTTCCATTACGATAAAGCTCTGGGTCCAGAGAAGGTGCCCGCATGGCGATGTGAGTGCTCTGTATTGCTCCCAGCACCCTGGGAACTTAGCAATGCGGTAGAATTCTCCAGCCCTGTCAGTCTGAGCCTCCATGGTCATAGGGAAGCTGATAAAGTCCATCATACACGAGTACTCCGTGACCTGTCTAATGCAGTGATGTGTGGCATGGTGAGACAGAGGGGAAATCTCAACCGCAGAGGCCCGAAAGGAACCGGACACGTAGAAAGACAGTGCCACGGTGACCTTGACCTCGACCGACACTGATGTCCTGATGGCAGGCTGCATATCCGGCCTAATGAGCTCACATATTTCAGTGATCACCACCTTGTGGAAGCGCAGTCTCCTAAGACAGGTGTGCTCGGACATGTCATGGTAAGACCTCTTCTCCCTGTAAGTGCGGGATGTGTATGGTCTGGACCTCCTCCTCATTCTGGCACATCTTAGATTGGGCACATAATGATGTGCATTAGACATCGTGCCATTTACACTCTGCAGCATCTGCATATTAATCGATGCAGGCTGAGAAATGGCTGGCCCCATTCCAATGAAAGTATAATAGCGATTGGTCAGAAGCACTAATTTCCACACTAAAATCATCATCATAGGCAGTCCCTCAGAATCGAAGAAGACTTGCTTCCACTCTTAGCATGAGTTCTTAGGTGGCTATACAGTCCAATACGAGAACCACAGTCTCTGTCACAGGTAGGACAGATAATCGTTGAGGTAAAGGTTGGGCAGGGAGCCTTGTTTGCCGCACGCTCCTTCCGCTGTCTGTGCTTGATTTCTGCATGCTCTCGGCGACGAAGCTCGAGGAGCTCAGCGCCCTCCCGAATGCACTTCCTCCACTTAGGGCGGTCTATGGCCAGGGACTCCCAGGTGTCAGTGGGGATGTCGCACTTTATCAGGGAGGCTTTGAGGGTGTCCTTGTAACGTTTCCTCTGCCGCCTTTGGCTCGTTTGCCGTGGACGAGTTCCGAGTAGAGCGCTTGCTTTGGGAGTTTCGTGTTTGGCATGCGAACTATGTGGCCCGCCCAGTGGAGCTGATCAAGTGTGGTCAGTGCTTCAATGCTGGGGATGTTGGCCTGGACAGGGGATTTTCAGGATCTTGCGGAGATATTGCTGGTGGTATTTCTCCAGCGTCTTGTGGTGTCTACTGCACATGTTTCACGTCTCTGAGCCATACAGTAAAGCCCCAATCGTCCAGAGTCTGAAAAGATGTCTGTTGAGGTGGTCACTTCACCTGAGAAGAACTCCGGAGTCAATCCAAACTCCCCCGAAGTTGAAGCAGCCTTTTGAATGAAGCGATTTAAAAAATATCGACCACACCGCTGTGATTCATTTAGATCAGTTCCACTTTTTCAGAGCGGTGTTTTGGGCGAGCGATATTGTGGGCGAGATGTGTGCGAGGTGGTGAAAGTGACAGTGGGTGAACTCCTAGGCATTAGTTTCGGCGAATTTGATCTTTACGACAAAATTAAGTGGGCAGTCAGTATTATTGAATCTCAGCATTAATTACCTGATGAAAGTAACACTGGGCAATATTATGGGCGTTGGTTTTGCCGAGTCTGATGATTCCGCCCAAAAAAAGTGGGTGGGCGGTATTATATTTTCCCGGTGTTACATACATGAGGAAAGTAACGCTCGGTGATAAGTGTCCGAAAAATGGATGTCAGTTTCCATTTTGTGGCAAAATGGGCGATATCTGGGTTTTCTACTTCATTTCAACAGTAAAATGGATGTTAAGTGGGCGTTCTGCATGCAAAAATAAAGGAAAATCTAGCCCCATAAAGGAAATCTGTAATATATATAGCTCCACCTGCTGGACTACTGTGGCACTTCAGCCAGTGCTGTTGACAATAATAAAGAGGGAATCACCTGACTAGGTTCCAGATGTTAGCAGCTGTCTTACAGCTTGTGTGTGTTTGTAAGTTGTATTGAATATATAACAAATGGCGACGAGATTGGGATAATCAGACAACAAAGCTGCAATTTTTGTTGGTGGATGATTCAGCCAACCAACAGAAAGACTTTGAGAGCTTCTCTGCTTTGATTAACAGCTATAAATCCTAGGTAAATTACAAGCACACTTGTCTGAACTGCCAGAGTCCAGATGAACGCGCCTATTGGAATAATAGGGCACTTGGGGGAGTTTCAACATGACTGTGAAAGTTTCAGAGCATATGTGGAGCAGCTAGAAATGTTTTTTACCACAAATAATATCATTAAAGTCCCCAATGATGAAAACCATAACCGGGTGGTGTTGGAAAGACAACGGGCTATTTTTTTAACTGAAACAAGGCCTGGGGTGTATGAAACCCTGAAAAATTTGCTTGTGCCTGTCAAGCCAAAGGACAGAACTCTTAAGTAGATTCTAACTAAATAAGAACAGCACTACAGTCCTGAGCCCCTGGAAATTGTTGCAAGTTATCGTTTCGGAAAACGAGATCAGTTAACCGAAGGAAATATCAGTGAGCACATTGTAGCATTAAAAAAGCTACCTATTCACTGTAATTTTGGAAACTTTTAGGACCAAACAATGCGTGACCACTTTCTTTGTGGGATGAAAAATGATGTGAAAAAGCAAAATTCGGTCAGGCAGAGTCAGGATGGATTTATGAAGGGGAAGTCATGTTTGACAAATTTGCTCGAATTCTTTGAGGATGTAACGAACAGGATGGATAAAGGGAAACCAGTGGATGTGGTGTATTTGGACTTTCAGATGGCATTTGACAAAGTGCCACATAAAAGGTTACTGCACAAGATAAAGTTCACGGGGTTGGGGGTATTATATTAGCATGGATACAGGATTGGCTAATGAACAGAAAACAGAGAGTAGGGATAAATGGTTCATTCTCGGGTTGGCAATCAGTAACCAGTGGGGCGCTGCAGGTTTCAGTGCTGGGACCCCAAATATTTACAATTTATATTAACGACTTGGATGAAGGGACCGAGTGTAACGTAGCCAAGTTTGCTGACGATACAAAGATGGGAGGAAAAGCAATGTGTGAGGAGGACACAAAAAATCTGCAAAAGGACATTGTTATGTATGTAATCCTGTAATTACTTTGTCTAACCACCAGAGGGCTTATCCCCTGGAGTCCCAAGGGATCCCACAATCCATTGGGAGCATCTGTATATAAGGAGGCCTCACAGGCTGGAGAGGCACTCTGAGATCTGTAATCAAGACTATGGTCACACTTACTTTGAGCTTGCAGTATCTAGTCTGACTCCTTATCCAAGACTTAACAACTGGCGACGAGATACAGATGACGAACCCAAACGCAACAATACAGAGAACTGTGGGCATCCTGGAGAAATTTTTGAGGGAGATGATTGGGAAACCTTTGTGGAACGACTTGACCAATACTTCGTGGCCAAAGAGTTGGAAGGAGAATGGAATGCTGCCAAACGAAGGACAATCCTCCTCACCGTTTGCGGGGCACCAATGTATGGCCTCATGAAAAATCTGCTCGCTCCAGCAAAACCCACAGACAAGTCACATGATGAGTTGTGCACACTGGTCCGGGAACATATAAACCTGAAGGAAAGTGTTCTGATAGCGAGGTATCGGTTCTACACGTACAAGAGGTCTGAAGGCCAGGAAGTGGTGAGCAACGTCACTGAGCTAAGGCGTCTTGCAGGACATTGCGAATTTGAAGGACACTTGGAACATATGCTCAGGGACTTCTTTGTACTTGGCATTGGTCATGAAGTAATACTTCGCAAACTTTTGACTGTAGAGACCCCAACCTTGAATAAAGCCTTAGCGATAGCCCAGGCATTTAGCTCCACCAGTGACAATACCAAACAAATTTCCCAGCACACTAGTGCTGCTGCAAGTACTGTGAGCAAAGTCACTTTGTTTTTGAATCGAAATGTACAGGGCAGGACTTACACACTGTAGCTGCATGTCCACAGATGACTCAGAGTCCGCCATCAAGGGTGGTGAATACAAGGCTATTAACACCTTGTTGGCGCTGCGGGGGTGATCATCGATTCCATTCGTGCCGCTTCAAAGAATACGTTTGCAAGGGCTGTGGAACAATGGGACACCTCCAACGTATGCGTATGCGAACTGCAAACCCTGCTAATCCTGCAAACTACCATGTTGCAGAGGAGGACAGACCCATGGTGTATTATGATGAACCAGAGCCTCAGACTGAGGAGGCAGAGGTACATGGGGTGCACATATTTACCACAAAGTGTCCCCTGATAATGCTGAAGGTTGAATTAAATGGACTCCTGCTGTCCATGGAGCTGGAAACGGGTGCAAGCCAGTCCATAATGAGCAAAAAGACTTTCAATAAGTTGTGGTGCAATAAGGCTTCAAGGCCAGTACTGACTCCCATTCGTACCAAACTTAGAATGTACACAAAGGAACTGATTCCCGTAATTGAAAGTGCTACTGTAAAGGTCTCCTACGATGGAGCGGTTCATGATTTACCACACTGGGTGGTACCGGGCGATGGCCCCACGCTGTTCGGCAGGAGCTGGCTGGGAATGATACGCTGGAACTGGGACGACGTCCGACCGCTTTCGTCCGTCGACGACATCTCATGTGCCCAGATCCTAAGCAAGTTCCCCTCGCTGTTCGAACCAGGCATCAGGAAGTTCCAAGGAGCAAAAGCGCAGATCCATTTGATTTCGGGGGCACGACCCATCCATCACAAGGCGAGAGTGGTACCTTACATGACGATAGAGAGGGTGGAGATCGAGCTGGACAGGCTGCAACGAGAGGGCATCATTTCGCCGATCGAATTCAATGAATGGGCCAGTCCAATTGTTCTAGTCCTCAAGTGAGATGCACCGTCAGAATCTGTGGTGATTACAAAGTAACTATCAATCGTTTCTCACTGCAGGATCAATACCCGCTACCGAAGGCAGACGACCTATTTATGACGCTGGCGGGAGGGAAAATGTTCACGAAGCTGAATTTGACCTCGGCCTACATGACACAGGAGCTGGAGGAATATTCGCAGGCCCTCACCTGCATCAATACACACAAAGGTCTTTTCGTTTACAACAGATGCCCATTTGGGATTCAATCAATCGCGGCGATATTCCAGAGGAACATGGAAAGTTTCTAGGACTCCTGAACTATTTTGGTAACTTCTTACCAGGTCTTAGCACATTGTTAGAAACCCTCACTCTTTACTGCGTAAAGGAGATGAATGGGTATGCGGTAAAAGCCAAGAAAATGCCCTTGAGAAAGCGAGGAATCTGTTATGTTCAAACAAATTGCTTGTGTTGTACGATCCATGTAAGCGTTTGGTACTAGCATGTGATGCGTCGTCACACGTTGTCGGGTGTGTATTGCAACAAGCTAATGAATTTGGGAAATTGCAACCGGTTGCTTATGCATCCAGAAGTCTGTCTAAGGCCTAGGGGGCCTACAGTATGATCGAAAAAGAAGCTTTAAGCGTGTGTTTGCGGGGTAAAGAAAATGCATCAATATCTGTTCGGGCTCAAAATTGAATTGGACACTGACCATAAGCTGCTTATATCCCTCTTTTCTGAAAATAAGGGGATAAATACGAATGCATTGGTCCACATCCAGAGATGGGTGCTCACATTGTCCGCATACAACGACACCATCCACCACAGGCCAGGCACAGAAAACTGTGCCGATGCTCTCAATAGGCTACCATTGCCCACCACCGGGGTGGAGATGGCACAGCCTGTAGATTTAGTTATGGTAATGGAAGCATTGGAGAGTGAGCAATCACCTGTTACCGCCCGACAGATTAGAACCTGAATGAGCAAGGCCCGTTATTGTCCTTAGTAAAAAACTGTGTGCTCCATGGGAGTTGGTCTAGTGTCCCGTTAGAGATGCAGGAAGAAATAAAGCCGTACCAGCGGCGCAGAGTCTATACAGGCAGACTGCCTCCAAAAAAGGGCAGGGACACTTTCATTAATGATCTCCATAGTACCCACTCAAGCGATAGCCAGATCCCACGTGTGGTGGCCCGGTATTGATGCAGACTTAGAGTCCTGTGTGCACAAATGTAATACATGTTCCCAGTTAAGCAATGCAACCAGGGAGGCGCCACTAAGTTTATGGTCTTGGCCCTCCAAACCGTGGTCTCGGGTTCATGTCGACTATGCAGGCCCATTCTTGGGAAAAATGCTTTTAGTGGTTGCAGATACGTACTCCAAGTGGATTGAATGTGTGATAATGTCGGCAAGCACGTCCGCTGCTACCATTGAAAGCCTACGGGCCATGTTTGCCATGAATGGCCTGCCTGATATCCTTGTAAGTGACAATGGGCTGTGCTTTACCAGTGCCGAATTCAAGGAATTCATGACCCGCAATGGGATCAAACATGTCACATCTGCTTCGATTAAGCCAGGGTCCAACGGTCAGGCAGAACGAACAGTTCAAACAATCAAGCAGAGCTTGAAAAGGGTAACAGAAGGTGTTGTGTATGGAGAAAGAGTCAGACTGAATACTGTGAGCTCAAAGTGAAGTGTGACCTTAGTCTTTTATTGCAGGTCTCCAGAGTGCCTCTCCAACCTGTGAACCCTTCTTAAATACCTGTGCTCCCAAAGGATTATGGGATCCCTTGGGACTCAGGGGAATGAGCCCTCTGGCGGCTGTACAGAGTAAATACAAGTCCACATATATAACAACATTCCCCCCTAAAGTCAATAGTGTAACTATTTACAATGTGAGTCGATCTGGGGCCCTTCTTGCCCTGGTTGATCGTCTCGGTGTGAAAGCTGGTGTTGTTGAATCATTTGTTGGACCCTCGCTGAGCTGCTGTGCAGCTGGCCTTGCTGGGCTGCCTGGTGTGTTGTGCCCTGCAGGGCTGCTGTGGATGATGGGCTCTGCTTCATGGTCAACCGTGGTGCCGGTTGCCACTGGTATGTGTGTTGGGGGATCAAAAAAGGTAAGGCCCAAGGTGGGTTGCTCAGGGCAGTCGGTGAATCTGAGTTTGATTTGGTCCAAGTGTTTCCGTCGAATGAGTGCATTTAAAAGTTTGACCCGAAACACCCTGCTCCCCTCTTTGGCCACGACAGTGCCGGGAAGCCACTTGGGATCTTGTCCATAATTTAATACAAATACAGGATCATTGATTTCAATCTCGCGTGACACATTTGCGCTATCATGGTACGCACTTTGTTGAAGCCGCCTGCTCTCTACCTGTTCGTGTAGATCAGGGTGAACTAACGAGAGCCCTGTCTTAAGTGCTCTTTTCATGAGCAGTTCAGCAGGTGGGATCCCAGTGAGTGAGTGGGGTCTTGTGCGGTAGCTAAGCAGGACTCGGGATAGGCGAGTCTGCAGTGAGTGAGCCTTCAGTTACCCTCTTCAAGCCTTGCTTGATGGTTTGCACTGCTCTCTCTGCCTGACCATTGGACGCTGGTTTAAACGGGGCAGATGTGACATGTTTAATCCCGTTATAGGTCATGAATTCTTTGAACTCAGCACTTGTAAAACATGGCTGTTGTCGCTCACCAGGACATCGGGTAAGCCGTGTATGGCAAACATGGCCCACAGGCTTTCAGTAGTGACAGCGGACATGCTAGCTGACATTATCCCACTTGGAGTACGCGTCTACAAGCACAAAGAACATTTTACCCAAGAACGGGCCTGCATAGTCAACGTGTACCCGAGACCACGTTTGGAGGGCCAAGACATAAACTTAGCGGCACCTCCCTGGGTACATTGCTTAACTGCAAGCATGTATTACATCTGTGAATGCAGGACTCTAAGTCAGCATCGATACTGGGCCACTACACGTGGGATCTGGCTATCGCTTTCATCATTACGATGCCTGGATGAGTACTGTGGAGGTCATTGATGAAAGCGTCTCTGCCCTTCTTGGGGACCACTACTCGATTGCCCCACAGAAGGCAGTCTGCCTGTATAGACATTTCATCTTTGCGTCGCTGGAACGGTTTTATCTCTTCCTGCATTTCCACTGGGACACTGGACCAGATCCCGTGAAGCACACAGCTTTTGACTAGAGGTAATAAGGGGTCCAGGTTTTGATCTGCTGGGCAGTGATGGGTGATTGCTCACTAAATGCTTCCATAACCATGGCTAGATCTGCAGGCTGCGCCATTTCCACTCCCGTGATGGGCAATGGCAGCCTACTGAGAGCATCGGCGCAGTTTTCTGTGCCTGGCCTGTGGCGGATGGCGTAATTGTATGCGGACAACATGAGCGCCCATCTCTGGATCGGGCCGATACGTTGGTATTTATCCCTTTACTCTTGGAAAACAGGGATATAAGTGGCTTATGGTCAGTTTCCAATTCGAATTTTAGCCCAAACAGGTATTGATGCATTTTCTTTACCCCATAAACACACGCTAATGTTTCTTTTTCAATCATGCTGTAGACTCTCTCAGCTTTTGACAGACTCCTAGACGCATAAGCAACCGGTTGCAGTTTCCCAAATTCATTAGCTTGTTGCAATACACACCCGACGCCATATGACGACGCATCACATGCTAGTACCAAACGCTTACATGGATCATACAACACAAGCAATTTGTTTGAGCATAAAAATGTTCTCGCTTTTACAAAGGTATTTTCTTGGCTTTTGCCCCAAACCCATTTGCCCCCTTTTCGTAGTAAGACATGCAGTGGTTCTAGCAGTGTGCTGAGACCCGGTAAGAAGTTACCAAAGTAGTTCAGGAGTCCCAGAAACAACCACAGCTCCGTCACGTTCTGTGGCCTCGGTGAGTTCTCGATTGCCTCCGTCTTCGCGTTGGTGGGCCTGATGCTGTCCGCCGTGATTCTCCTTCCCAGGAACTCCACTTCAGGTGCCAGGAAAATGCACTTTGAGCATTTTAACCTGAGCCCCACATGGTTGAGTCAACTAAGAACCTCCTCCAGGTTCTGCAGATGCTCGACTGTGTTCCGACCTGTGACCAAGATGTCGTCCTGGAAGACCATGATGTGCGGGACCGGCTTCAGTAAACTTTCCATGTTTCTCTGGAATATCGCCGCCGCCCTGATCGCATTCCAAACGGGCATCTGTTATAAACAAAAAGACCTTTGTGCGTGTTGATGCAGGTGAGGGCCTTCGATGATTCCTCCAGTTCCTGCGTCATGTAGGCTGAAGTCAGATCCAGCTTCGTGAACGTCTTTCCTCCTGCCAGCGTTGCAAAGAGGTCATTGGCTTTTGGTAGTGGCCATTGGTCCTGCAGGGAGAAACGATTGATAGTTACTTTGTAATCGCCACAGATTCTGACGGTGCCGTCTCCCTTGAGGACTGGGACAATAGGACTGGCCCACTCGCTGAACTCGATCAGTGAAATGATGCACTCTCGTTGCAGCCAGTCTAGCTCGATCTCTACCCTTTCTCTCATCATGTACGATACTGCTCTCGCCTTGTGATGGATGGGTCGCGCCCCCGGAATTAGGTGGATCTGCACTTTTGCTCCTTGGAATTTCCCAATGCCTGGTTCGAACAGCGAAGGAAATTTGTTTAAGACCTGGGCACACAAAGTGTAGTCAGCGGGCGATAGCACTCGGACGTTGTCCCAGTTCCAGCGTATCTTTCCCAGCCAGCTCCTGCCGAGCAGCGTGGGACCATCGCCCGGTACCACCCAAAGTGATAGCTTGTGCACCGCTCCATTGTAGGAGACCTTTACGGTAGCACTGCTGATTACAGGAATCAGTTCTTTTGTGTAAGTTCTTAGTTTTGTGCGAATTTGAGTTAAGACTGGCCTTGAGGCCTTGTTGCACCACAACCTTTCGAAAGTCTTTTTGCCCGTGATGGACTGGCTTGCGCCGGTGTCCAGCTCCATTGACACCGGGAGTCCATTTAGTTCAACATTCAGCATTATCGGGGGACAATTCGTGGTGAATGTGTGCACCCCATGTACCTCTGCCTCCTCTATCTGAGGTTCTGTTTCGTCGTGATCCTCCTCTGCAACATGGTGGTTTGCAGGTTTAACAGGCTTAGCAGCTCGCTTGCACACTCGTTGGAGGTGTTCCATTGTTCCACAACCCTTGCAAATATATCCTTTGAATCGGTATGAATGGAAACGATGATCACCCCCGCAGCGCCAACAAGGTGTTAATGGCCTTGCATTCAACACCCTTAATGGTGGACTCTGAGACATCTGCGGACGTGTAGCTGCAGGTATGTGTGAAAACAACATCACATTGTTCACAGTACTTGTAGCAGCACTTGTGTGCTGAGAGATTTGCTTCATATTGTCACTGGTGGCAATGAATGCCTGGGCTATCGCTATGGCCTTACTCAAGGTTGTGGTCTCTACAGTCAAAAGTTTGCGAAGTATGGTTTCATGGCCAATGCCAAGTACGAAAATGTCTCTGAGCATGTGCTCCAAATGTCCTTCAAATTCGCAATGTCCTGCAAGGCGTCTTAGCTCGGTGACATAATTCGCCATTTCCTGGCCTTCAGACCTTTTGTCGGTGTAGAACCGATACTTCGCCATCAGAACGCTTTCCTTCAGGTTCAAATGTTCTCGGACCAGTGTGCAAAAATCATTGTACGATTTCTCCGTGGGTTTCGCTGGAGAGAGCAGATTTTTCATGAGGCCATACGTTGGTGCCCCACAGACGGTGAGGAGGATTGCCCTTCATTTGGCAGCGCTCTCTTCCCCATCCAGCTCTTTGGCCATGAAGTATTGGTCGAGTTGCTCCATAAAAGTTTCCCAATCATCTCCCTCCAAAAATTTCTCCAGGCTGCCCACTGTTCTCTGCATCTTTGGGTTCGCTATCTGTGTCTCATCGCCAGTTGTTGTGTATGGAAAAAGAGTCAGACTGAACACTGTGAGCTCAAAGTAACGTGTGACCTTCGTCTTTTATTGCAGGTCTCCAATCTGTGAAGTCTTCTTAAGTACCTGTGCTCCCAAGGGATTATGGGATCCCTTGGGACTCCAGGGACTGAGCCCTCTGGTGGCTGTAGAGTAAATACAAGTCCACATATATAACAGAAGACTCACTGCAGATTCGCTTATCCCGTGTCCTGCTTAGTTACCGCACAAGACCCCACTCGCTCACCGGGGTCCCTCCCGCTGAACTGCTCACGAAAAGGGCACTTAAGACAAGGCTCTCATTAGTCCACCCTGATCTACACGAACAGGTAGAGAGCAGACGGCTTCAACAGAATACATGTCATGATCGCACAACTGTGTCACGTGAAATTGAAGTAAATGATCCTGTATTTGTGTTGAACTATGGACAAGGTCCCAAGTGGATTGCTGGCACTGTTTTGGCCAAAGAGCGGAGTAGGGTGTTTGTGGTCAAACTTGCAAATGGACTCACCTGCAGAAAACACTTGGAGCAAACCAAACTCAGATTTACGGACTATTGAGAACAACCCACAATAGACTCTACCTTTTTCAACCCTCCAACACACACACAAGTGGCAACCGACCCAGCGGTTGACCATGAAGCAGAACCCATCACCCGCAGCAGCCCAGCAAGACTCACCACCCCCAGCAGTCCAGCAAAGGCCAGCTGTGCAGCAGCCCAGTGAAGATGCAGCAAACGACTCACCAACACCAGCATTTGCACCGAGACGATCAACCAGGGAAAGGAAGGCCCAGATCGACTCACATTGTAAATAATTACACTCTTGACTTTGGGGGGCGAGCGGTGGGCGGGAGTGTTGTTATGTATGTAAACCTGTAATTACCATGTCTAACCACAATCCCTTGGGAGCACCTGTATATGAGGAGGCCTCACAAGCTGAGATCTGTAATAAAGGACTACGGTCATACTTACTTTGAGCTTGCAGTATCTAGTCTGACTCCTTATCCAAGACTTAACAGACATAGACAGGATAAGTGAGTGGGCATAAATTTGGCAGATGGAGCATAATGTTGGAAAGTGTGAGGTCATGCCCTTTGGCAGAAAAAAATCAAAGAGCAAGTTATTATTTAAATGGAGAAAGATTGCAAAGTGCTGCAATACAGTGGGCCCTGGGGGTACTTGTGCATGAAACACAAAAGGTTAGTATGCAGGTACAGCAAGTGATCAATGGAATCTTGGCCTTCATTGCAAAGGGGATGGAGTATAAAAGCAGGGATGTCTTGCTACAGTTGTACAGCGTATTGGTGAGGCCACGCCTGGAATACTGCGTGCAGTTTTGATTTCCATATTTATGAAAGGATATACTTGCTTTGGAGGCAGTTCAGAGAAGGTTCAATAGGTTGATTCGGGGATGAGTGGGTTGACTTATGAAGAAAGGTTGAGTAGGTTGGGCCTCTACTCATTGGAATTCAGAAGAATGAGAGGTGATCTTATCAAAATGTATAAGATTATGAGGGAGCTTGACAAGGTGGATGCAGAGAGGATGTTTCCACTGATGGGAGCAATTCGAACTAAAGGGCATAATCTTAGAATAAGGGGCCGCCCATTTAAAACTCTGATGAGGAGAAATTTCTTCTCTCAGAGAGTTGTGGATCTGTGGAATTTGCTGTCTCAGAGAGCTGTGGAAGCTGGGACATTGAATACATTTAAGACAGAAATAGACAGTGTGGTGTATGTAGGCACCTTTAGTAATGACTCCATGAGGCAGGGTATGATACTTAAACTGTGTAGACCTGTACTCCTTTATTTGCAGCTCCTGAGTGAGGACAACAAGCTGTGAGTTTATTTTTATACTGGGTTATCTGCACACTACAGGTAACCCTTAGGTCTCCAGCAGCAGCACCCTCTGGTGTACAGGTAAGGTGTGTACAGTGTAAGGGTACATTCAGTGTGGCATAACAGTGTTACAGACATCACACAGTAAACAGGCATGCATATACAACAACACTACCCCCTAAGCATTTTTCATATCCTTATTGTCATGACCAGGGGAGGTGAGTAATGGGAGATTGTGGTGAGGGTTGTGTGGTTGACAGGTGTGACCCCTGTGCTTGAGGTTGGCCTTGTACATTTCCCCTCCCTCACACACAGACCAAGTGGGTGTCACTGTTGTGGGATCCCTCGAGGGGTGTGGGGGTAGTCACAGCAGCAGTGGGTGGTGTGTATACACTGTGATGTGGGTAGTTGTGGGGTGGTGGGTGGGCTCCTAGTCCACCAATTGGGATAAGGGTCAGGTCATCCCAGGGTTTGCCAGGGAAGCTGGAGGGTATTGGCCTCATGCTCCTGGTGTTGGTCCTGGTGGCCAGAGGTTGTAGGGCTGGTCTGGTGCAGGTTGCCATTGGTGGTGGCTGGGCTGCCCATTGACCACTGTCCCTGTATGGGTTTGCTCCCACTGGCTGTGTGTGTTCTGCAAAAGGCATCACATTCGTTCCAAAGGTCCACGCTACATGGTCTGGTAGCCTGCTGGAACTTGGGGTTTCCCACAGGGGGATTTCATTGGCATCAGCATGATCCCTGTAGGACCCAATGTCCTTTGGCAGTGTCCTACCGGTATACATGACATCTTGGCTCTGATCAAATATAGTCGAGCCTGCATTGTACATTCTATCATTTGCATCGCTTTTGGATGTCCTGATTTCAACAGAAATGGTTACATTCGTCATTTCACATTCTCTATCATTATTGTTAAGCATAATAAACTTGTTCTTAACTTTATTGACACCTGTGTTCGGCTCATCAATCACATTAGTTAAAGCAGCATCACAATTCATGGTTACATTGCATACATTTTCATACTTGCACCCTTTAATTGCATCTTTAGCTTTAACGTCTGTGCACTCAAATATTTGAAACTTCCCCTTTAAATTTCTTTGGTTAACGGTCTTCTTTAAGGGAGCCTTCAAATCCGATTGGCCGCTCGGTGTCACGTGATGCTCCTTGTGGTATGGCCGCGGCCATTTTGATTTTAGGTTCTGCTGCTTGTGGAGCTGCAGCCATTTTCTGCTGCAGGTAGGCTGTGGTGGTCTTTTCTTCCACAGGTTCGATCCTGGATGTCGGGAATCCATTTCTTTCATCGATGTTCCTCTTTTGGAGTGCTGCCTCAGCCCAGAAAGTGGAGTTTTGATCCTCGGCCCTGGAGATTTTGCCAGGGTGTTGTGGAGTCATTGCCGCGCTGTCGAACTGACAGTGGAACCTTAGGATGCAGCGATGGATCCATGTTCGAGGTCGATTGCCAGAGCCCGGAGGCCTGGGAGCAGCTTCGCTTGGACAGGATGCCGTTGTGGTCGATTGGCGAGATTCATCCAAAGTTCTTCAAAGGGCGCTTGGCTCATCGCAGACTGGCTCGCCCCTGTGTCTTTCTCCATAGAAACTGGGACCCCGTCGTCATCTACTTTCATCGCCCACGGAGAACCTTCGGTGGAGCAGGTATGAGTTCCATACTCTTCTTCCAGGGGTTGAGCAACTTCACTTTCATCTGTGTCGGAGCCCCGGTGATCAGCCAACTCACCAGAGATGTGGTGAGTAAAGTTTTTTCAGAACCTCCTTTGAAGGTGCCTTTTCTCTTTGCATGCATTGTCTTTGTAGCGGCACTGACGGGCCCTGTGGTTTCCACCACAGCGCCAGCACGGGGCCATCTGGTTTGCCCCATGTGGCGGACTCAGGATTGCGGGACTCGGGGCAGCATCTCTGCCTTTCGAAGTATCTATGCGGTGCACTGCGCTCGCTGGGTTAGAGTGCTTCATTTAGGTGGTCGCCAAAGTCGCATGGTGCAGCCAGTGTTCCAATCTTTCTACAAAAGCGTCCCGATCTTCTCCATCGGTAAATTGCTGAAAGATGCTGAGATTCGACATGCTGAACGTGTGGTTCGTGACCTCATATTCCCGTCGCCAGTTGTGGTGTATGTAGGCACTTTAGTAATGACTCCACGAGGCAGGGTATGATACTTAAACTGTGTAGACCTGCAGTCGTTTATTTGCAGCTCCTGAGTGAGGACAACAAGCTGTGAGTTCCTTTTTATACTGGGTTACCTGCCGTGTGCAGGTAACCCTTAGGTCTCCAGCAGCAGTTCCCTCTGGTGTACAGGTAAGGTGTGTACAGTATAAGGGTACATTCAGTGTGGCATAACAGTGTTAGACATCACACAGTAAACAGGCATGCATACACAACAGACAGTTTCTTAAACGATAAGGGAATAAGGGGTTATGGAAAGTGGAAAAGATGAAATAACAGTGCATTTGGAAAGCAGTGACAGGATTGGTCCAAGTCAGCATGGATTTATGAAAGGGAAATCATGCTGGACAAATCTTCTGGAATTTTTTGAGGATGTAACTAGTAGAGTGGACAGGGGAGAACCAGTGGATGTGGTGTATTTGGACTTTCAGAAGGCTTTTGACAAGGTCCCACACAAGAGATTGGTGTGCAAAATCAAAGCACATGGTATTAGGGGTATTGACGCGGATAGAGAACTGGTTGGCAGACAGGAAGCAGAGAGTCAGGATAAACGGGTCCTTTTCAGATTGGCAGGCACTGACTAGTGGGGTGTCGCAGGGCTCAGTGCTGGGACCTCAGCTACTTACAATATACATCAATGATTTAGATGAAGGAACTGAGAGTAATATCTTCAAGTTTGCAGATGACACTAAGCTGGATGGCGGTGTGAGTTGTGAGGAGGATGCTAAGAGACTGCAGGGTGACTTGGACAGGTTGGGTGAGTGGGCAAATGCATGGCAGATGCAGTATAATGTGGATAAATGTGAGGTTATCCACTTTGGTGGCAAAAACACGAAGGCAGAATATTATCTGAATGGTGGCAGATTATGAAAAGGGGAGATGCAACGAGAGCTGGGTGGCATGGTACATCAGTCGTTGAAAGTTGGCATGCAGGTACATGCAGGTGAAGAAGGCAATTGGTATGTTGGCCTTCATAGCTAGGGAATTTGAGTATAGGAGCAGGGAGGTCTTATTGCAGTTGTACAGGGCCTTGGTGAGGCCTCACCTGGAATATATTGTTCAGTTTTGGTCCCCTAATATGAGAAAGGATGTTCTTGCTACTGAGGGAGTGCAACGAAGATTCACCAGATTGATTCCCGGGATGGCAGGACTGACATATGAGGAGAGATTGGATCGACTGGGCCTGTATTCACTAGAATTTAAAAGAATGAGAGGGGATCTCATAGAAACATATAAAATTGTGATGGGACTGGACAGGTTAGATGCAGGAAGAATGTTCCCGATGTTGGGAAAGTCCAGAACCAGGAGACACAGTCTAAGGATAAGTGGTAAGCCATTTAGGACTGAGATGAGGAGAAGCTTCTTCACTCAGAGAGTTGTTAGCCTGTGGAATTCTCTACCGCAGAGAGTTGTTGATGCCAGTTCGTTGGATATATTCAAGAGAGATATGGCCCTTACGGCTAAAGGGATCAAGGGGTATGGAGAGAAAGCAGGGAAGGGGTACTGAGGTGATGATCTGCCATGATATTGAATGGTGGTGCAGGCTCGAAGGGCAGAAAGTCTTACTCCTGCACCTATTTTCTATGTTTCTATCTTTCTATGAAATGGACCTGAGTCATGATCGGATCAGCCATGATCGTATTAAATGGCAGAGCAGGCTCGAGGGGCCATATGGACTACTCATGCTCCTATTTCTTATGTTCTTATGTTCTTATGTAAAGTTATTGACAACTCCTAACTTGACTTTTGATTTAGCTTGTCAGACAGCTATGTCAATGACCATGGCCGACCAATATTCCCGAGAATTTCATACTATTTCCAGTCGTCAGTGAATCGTCTGCAGGTTAAAAGTAAAAGGCAGTTGGGCTCCAAGGTCTCAGAAACTGGCAATGGTAACAGAGCATTGAAGTCCTGCTTTCAGTGCCTGGGACATTGCTCAAAGTTGTCCAAATGTGAAGGCAGAGTGTTTCATCTGCAGGAAAACTGGGCATCCTGCGAAGGCCTGCCAACTAAAGAGTTAACCAACTTTCAAAGCTATAAGTAGAAATCCCCAGAGACTACATAGCATGAAAGAAAAACAACAGGACGAGCAGGTTTTAGAGCTACACATCATCAGGAGCACGAGGGTAACTAACAACTAACAGGGTCACAGTCTAAGGATAAGGGGTAAGCCATTTAGGACCGAGATGAGGAGAAACTTCTTCACCCAGAGAGTGGTGAACCTGTGGAATTCTCTACCACAGAAAGTTGTTGAGGCCAATTCACTAAATATATTCAAAAAGGAGTTAGCTGTAGTCCTTACTACTAGGGCGATCAAGGGGTATGGCGAGAAAGCAGGAATGGGGTACTGAAGTTGTATGTTCAGCCATGAACTCATTGAATGGCGGTGCAGGCTCGAAGGGCCGAATGGCCTACTCCTGCACCTATTTTCTATGTTTCAATGTTTCTAAAAAGTATCATCACCCAAGTAGATGTTGCAGGAACCAAGATACCCATAGAAATCGTCACTGGTGCATCCATGAGTGTAGTACCGGAGTTGCAATATCTTGACAAATTGCTTGATTTCCCAGCTGCGAGGCTACTCAGGAGAGAACATTTCTGTGGTAGGTCATATCACCGTACAGATGAAATACAAGGATCAATTTCAGAGCTTGCCTCTATTCGTAGTGGCAGGAGACAAGCCTGCCTTACTAGGAAGAAATTGGTTGGGATCACTGAAGCTGGATTGGAGTGAGATTTTTCGTGTTGAAATGAGATTTGCATCAAAGGATAATGTCATCAAGAATTATCCGAAGTTATTCTGTGAAACAGGCAGTCTGATCCAAGGCTTCAAGGCGAGTGTCAGGGTACAGAATGACGCTAGATCAGTTTACTACAAGCCACGTCCTGTACCATAAACACTCAAGGAGAAAGTTAAGCAAGAACTCAAAAGACTAGAGACTGAGAACATTATTTCTAAGACAGATCTATGTAATTGGGCTGCACTCATTGTTGTTGTACCTAAGTCCGATGGTAAGGTAAGATTGTGTGGTGATTATAAAGTAAACGTAAACCAGGTTCTAGAGCGTAATCTCCCCAATACATTGCCAAATGTAGAAGATTTGTTCACAACACTGACAGGTGGTCAGATTTTCTCAAAGTTGGATCTTACAAATGCCAACTTACAACTTGAACTAGATGAGGAGTCCAAGTCATGCTTGATTATAAATAGTCATCTAGGCCTACATCAATTTAATAGGCTACCATTTGGAGTATCTTCCGCCCCTGCCATATTCCAAAGGGTGATGAACCAGATTTTGCAAGGTATTGAAGGGGTAGTATGTTATTTAGATGACATACTAATTTCAGTACCAAATAGGAAAATTCATAATAACATATTGAATGAAGTACTCAAATGGCTAGAGAAGCACAGAATATGAATGTCTGCTCGCAAGTGTGAGTTATTTCAAAACTCAGTGGAGTACTTAGGGTACAGAGTAGACACAGATGGTTTACATCCAACCAAGGGAAAGCTGGATGCAATCAGAAATGCACCCACAGAATGTCACTGAACTTTGATCATTTTTGGGTCTTTTGAAATATTATGGGAAGTTCCTACCAAATTTGGCTACAGAATTACATCCACTGAATGAACTATTGAAAAAACAGATCCATTGGAAGTGTTCAGAAGAATGTGATACAGCATTCAAGGAGTGTAAAAGCAAATTGGTAGAGAGCACCATGTTAGTTCACTATGACGTATCTAAGGAGATCAAGCTAGCATGTGATGCCTCTCTGTATGGAGTTGGGGCAGTGATCTCTCATGTACTAGATAGTGGGGGGGAGAGACCAATTGCTTTTGCTTCATGCACTCCCAGTGCCAGTGAGCGTAATTATGCGCAAATCGAAAGGGAAGCTTTAGCATTACTTTTTGGGGTCAAGATGTTCCACAAATACTTGTATGGTCATAGGTTTACCATCATTATGGATCATAAGCCTCTGACAACAATCCTCCATCCAATGTCCCCAGTTCCCACATTAGCTGCAGCCCAAATGCAGAGATGGGCTTTGATTTTGTCAGCATATACATATGATATTGAATACAGACGATCAGCTGATCACAATAATGCTGATGCGATGTCTAGAAACATAGAAACATAGAAAATAGGTGCAGGAGCAGGCCATTCAGCCCTTCTAGCCTGCACCGCCAATCAATGAGTTCATGGCTGAACATGAAACTTCAGTACCCCCCTCCTGCTTTCTCGCCATACCCCTTGATCCCCCGAGTAGTAAGGACTTCATCTAACTCCCTTTTGAATATATTTAGTGAATTGGCCTCAACTACTTTCTGTGGTAGAGAATTCCACAGGTTCACCACTCTCTGGGTGAAGAAGTTTCTCCTCATCTCGGTCCTAAATGGCTTACCCCTTATCCTTAGACTGTGACCCCTGGTTCTGGACTTCCCCAACATTGGGAACATTCTTCCTGCATCTAACCTGTCTAAACCCGTCAGAATTTTAAACGTTTCTATGAGGTCCCCTCTCATTCTTCTGAACTCCAGTGAATACAAGCCCAGTTGATCCAGTCTTTCTTGATAGGTCAGTCCCACCATCCCGGGAATCAGTCTGGTGAATCTTCGCTGCACTCCCTCAATAACAAGAATGTCCTTCCTCATGTTAGGAGACCAAAACTGTACACAATACTCCAGGTGTGGCCTCACCAAGACCCTGTACAACTGTAGCAACACCTCCCTGCCCCTGTACTCAAATCCCCTCACTATGAAGGCCAACATGCCATTTGCTTTCTTAACTGCCTGCTGTACCTGCATGCCAATCTTCAATGACTGATGTACCATGACACCCAGGTCTCGTTGCAACTTCCCTTTTCCTAATCTGTCACCATTCAGATAATAGTCTGTCTCTCTGTTTTTACCACCAAAGTGGATAACCTCACATTTATCCACATTATACTTCATCTGCCATTCATTTGTCCACTCACCTAACCTATCCAAGTCACTCTGCAGCCTCATAGCATCCTCCTCGCAGCTCACACTGCCACCCAACTTAGTGTCATCCGCAAATTTGGAGATACTACATTTAATCCCCTCGTCTAAATCATTAATGTACAATGTAAACAGCTATGGCCCCAGCACAGAACCTTGCGGTACCCCATTAGTCACTGCCTGCCATTCTGAAAAGTACCCATTTACTCCTACTCTTTGCTTCCTGTCTGACAACCAGTTCTCAATCCACGTCAGCACACTACCCCCAATCCCATGTGCTTTAACTTTGCACATTAATCTCTTGTGTGGGACCTTGTCGAAAGCCTTCTGAAAGTCCAAATATACCACATCAACTGATTCTCCTTTGTCCACTTTACTGGAAACATCCTCAAAAAATTCCAGAAGATTTGTCAAGCATGATTTCCCTTTCACAAATCCATGCTGACTTGGACCTATCATGTCACCATTTTCCAAATGCGCTGCTATGACATCCTTAATAATTGATTCCATCATTTTACCCACTACCAATGTCAGGCTGACCGGTCTATAATTCCCTGTTTTCTCTCTCCCTCCTTTTTTAAAAAGTTGGGTTACATTGGCTACCCTCCACTTGATAGGAACTGATCCAGAGTCAATGGAATGTTGGAAAATGACTGTCAATGCATCCGCTATTTCCAAGGCCACCTCCTTAAGTACTCTGGGATGCAGTCCATCAGGCCCTGGGGATTTATCGGCCTTCAATCCCATCAATTTCCCCAACACAATTTCCCGACTAATAAAGGTTTCCCTCAGTTCCTCCTTCTTACTAGACCCTCTGACCCCTTTTATATCCGGAAGGTTGTTTGTGTCCTCCTTAGTGAATACCGAACCAAAGTACTTGTTCAATTGGTCTGCCTATTCATTGTTCCCCGTTATGACTTCCCCTGATTCTGACTGCAGGGGACCTATGTTTGTCTTTACTAACCTTTTTCTCTTTACATATCTATAGAAACTTTTGCAATCCGCCTTAATGTTCCCTGCAAGCTTCTTCTCGTATTCCATTTTCCCTGCCCTAATCAAACCCTTTGTCCTCCTCTGCTGAGTTCTAAATTTCTCCCAGTCCCCGGGTTCGCTGCTATTTCTGGCCAATTTGTATGCCACTTCCTTGGCTTTAATACTATCCCTGATTTCCCTAGATAGCCACGGTTGAGCCACCTTCCCTTTTTTATTTTTACGCCAGACAGGAATGTACAATTGTTATAATTCATCCATGCGGTCTCTAAATGTCTGCCGTTGCCCATCCACAGTCAACCCCTTAAGTGTCATTCGCCAATCTATCCGAGCCAATTCACGCCTCATACCTTCAAAGTTACCCTTCTTTAAGTTCTGGACCATGGTCTCTGAATTAACTGTTTCATTCTCCATCCTAATGCAGAATTCCACCATATTATGGTCACTCTTCCCCAAGTAGCCTCGCACAATGAGATTGCGAACTAATCCTCTCTCATTACACAACACCCAGTCTAAGATGGCCTCCCCCCTAGTTGGTTCCTCGACATATTGGTCTAGAAAACCATCCCTTATGCACTCCAGGAAATCCTCCTCCACCGTATTGCTTCCAGTTTGGCTAGCCCAATCTATGTGCATATCAAAGTCACCCATTATAACTGCTGCACCTTTATTGCATGCACCCCTAATTTCCTGTTTGATGCCCTCCCCAACATCACTACTACTGTTTGGAGGTCTGTACACAACTCCCACTAACCTTTTTTGCCCTTTGGTGTTCTGCAGCTCTACCCATATAGATTCCACATCATCCAAGCTAATGTCTTTCCTAACTAATGCATTAATCTCCTCTTTAACCAGCAATGCTACCCCACCTCCTTTTCCTTTTATTCTATCCTTCCTGAATGTTGAATACCCCTGGATGTTGAGTTTCCAGCCCTGATCATCCTGGAGCCACGTCTCTGTAATCCCAATCACATCATATTTATTAACATCTATTTGCACAGTTAATTCATCCACCTTATTGCGGATACTCCTTGCATTAAGACACAAAGCCTTCAGGCTTGTTTTTTTAACACCCTTTGTCCTTATAGAATTTTGCTGTACAGTGGCCCTATTTGTTCTTTGCCTTGGGTTTCTCTGCCCTCCACTTTTCCTCATCTCCTTTCTGTCTTTTGCTTTTGCCTCCTTTTTGTCTCCCTCTGTCTCCCTGCATTGGTTCCCATCCCCCTGCCATATTAGTTTAACTCCTCCCCAACAGCACTAGCAAACACTCCCCCTCGGACATTGGTTCCGGCCCTGCCCAGGTGCAGACCGTCCGGTTTGTACTGGTCCCACCTTCCCCAGAACCGGTTCCAATGCCCCAGGAATTTGAATCCCTCCCTGCTGCACCACTGCTCAAGCCACGTATTCATCTGCGCTATCCTGCGATTCCTACTCTGACTAGCACGTGGCACTGGTAGCAATCCCGAGATGACTACTTTTGAGGTCCTACTTTTTAATTTAGCTCCTAGCTCCTTAAATTCGTTTCGTAGGACCTCATCCCTTTTTTTACCTATGTCGTTGGTACCAATGTGCACCACGACAACTGGCTGTTCTCCCTCCCATTTCAGAATGTCCTGCACAAGTCTTCACAAGTTACACCCGATAGGGAAGAAGTATTCTATTTTTCATACATTGAACTGCCCGTCACAGCTGAAGAGATTGGTAGAACAACCAAATGTGACCCAGTTATGTCAAAGGTGTATGATTATATTGCAAATGGCTGGCCAAACCAGGTAACAGACAAAGATATTCATCCATTCTTCATTCGTAGGAATGAGTTATCAGTTGATAATGATTGTTTCATGTGGGGTGCCAGAGTGGTTATACCAAATAAATTCAGGTCTAAATTGAGGACGGGGAGAAATTTAGAATTCAACAGACGAGGACAAAGGGTTTAATTAGTAAGGGGAAAATAGAGTATGAGAGGAAGCTTGCTGGGAACATACTGCAAAATCTTTGATAGATATGTGAAGAGAAAAAGATTAGTGAAGACAAACGTAGGTCCCTGGCAGTCAGAATCAGGTGAATTTATAATGGGGGAACAAAGAAATGGCAGATCAGCTGAACAAATACTTTTGTTCTGTCTTCACGAAGGAAGACACAAATAACCTTCCGGAAATACTAGGGGACCGAGGGTCTAGTGAGAAGGAGGAACTGAAGGAAATCCTTATTAGTCGGGAAATTGAGTTAGGGAAATTGATGGGATTGAAGGCCGATAAATCCCCAGGACCTGATAGTCTGCATCCCAGAGTACTTAAGGAAGTGGCCCTAGAAATAGTGGATGCATTGGTGATCATTTTCCAACAGTCTATCAACTCTGGATCAGTTCTTATGGACTGGAGAGTAGCTAATGTAACACCACTTTTTAAAAAAGGAGAGAGAGAGAAATGGATAATTATAGACCGGTTAGCCTGACATCAGTAGTGGGGAAAATGTTGGAATCAATTATTAAAGATGAAATAGCAGCGCATTTGGAAAGCAGTGACAGGATCGGTCCAAGTCAGCATGGATTTATGAAGGGGAAATCATGCTTGACAAATCTTTTAGAATTTTTTGAGGTTGTAACTAGTACAGTGGACAAGGGAGAACCAGTGGATGTGGTGTATTTGGACTTTCAAAAGGCTTTTGACAAGGTCCCACACAAGAGATTAGTGTACAAAATTATAGCACATGGTATTGGGGGTAATATACTGACATGGATAGAGAACTGGTTGGCAGACAGGAAGCAAAGAGTGGGAATAAATGGGTCCTTTTCAGAAAGGCAGGCAGTGACGAGTGAGGTGCCACAGGGCTCAGTGCTGGGACCCCAGCTATTTACAATATACATCAATGATTTAGATGAAGGAATTGAGTGTAATATCTCCAAGTTTGCAGATGACACTAAGCTGAGTGGTGGTGTGAGCTGTGAGGAGGATGCTAAGAGGCTGCAGGGTGACTTGGACAGGTTAGGTGAGTGGGCAAATGCATGGCAGATGCTGTATAATGTGGATAAATGTGAGGTTATCCACTTTGGTGGCAAAAACACAAAGGCAGAATATTATCTGATTGGCGGCAGATTAGGAAAAGGGGAGGTGCAACGAGACCTGGGTGTCATAGTACATCAGTCATTGAAAGTTGGCATGCAGGTACAGCAGGCGGTGAGGAAGGCAAATGGTATGTTGGCCTTCATAGCTAGGGGATTTGAGTTTAGGAGCAGGGAGGTCTTACTGCAGTTGTACAGGGCCTTGGTGAGGCCTCACCTGGAATATATTGCTCAGTTTTGATGATCTAATCTGAGGAAGGACTTTCTTGCTATTGAGGGAGTGCAGTGCTGGTTCACCAGACTGATTCCCGGGATGGCAGGACTGATATATGAGGAGAGACTGGATCGACTGGGCCTGTATTCACTGGAGTTTAGAAGGATGAGAGGGGATCCCATAGAAACATATAAAATTCTGACAGGACTGGACAGGTTAGATGCGGGAAGAATTTTCCCGATGTTGGGGAAGTCCAGAACCAGGGGCACACTGTCAAAGGATAAGGGGTAAGCCATTTAGGACACAGATGAGGAGAAACGTCTTCACTCAGAGAGTTGTTAACCTGTGGAATTCTCTACCACAGAGAGTTGTTGATGCCTATTCGTTGGATACATTCAAGAGGGAGTTAGATATCGCCCTTACAGCTAAAGGGATTAAGGGGTATGAAGAGAAAGCAGGAAAGGGGTACTGAGGTGAATGATCAACCATGATCTTATTGAATGGTAGTGCAGGCTCGATGGGCCGAATGGCATACTCCTGCATCTATTTTCTATATTTCTATGTTTCTAATAGGAGACTTCCATAACCAGCACCTGGGAATGTGTTTGACCAAGAGTTTTGCACGCAGTTATTTATGGTTGCCAGATCTAGATAAAGATATAGAGTACATCGTCAGTCAGTGTACGACATGTCAATCAGTAAGCAAGAAACCACCATCAGTGCCATTACAGCCATGGAAATGGCCTCCCAGGGTGTGGCAAAGGTTACATGTAGATTTTGCTGAGCTTGAAGAACAACAATTATTCATTGTGATTGATTGCCATTCGAAGTGGGTCGAGATATTTCCAATGTGGAACATAACAACAAGCAAAAGATTAGACATTTTACGAAGATTATTTTCTTCAATTGGCCTCCCAGAAGAAATTGTTTCTGATAATTTTGTTCAGAAGAATTTGCACAGTTCATGAGCAGAAATGATGTGAAACATACTAAGGTCACACCATACCACCCTGCTTCTAATGGTGCAGCAGAGCGCACTGTACAAATTGTAAAACGGATGTTGGATCCAAATCCAAAGAAACGACAGTTGTCATTGGACCACAAATTGGCTAATTTTCTAATTACGTATCGTAATACTACTCATACAACTACTGGTAGAACACCAGCAGAGTTGTTTCTCAAACGACAGCTAGATTCTCGTTCTTAAAACCAAACTTGGCACATTCCGTAGAAGAGAAACAATTAAGACAGAAAGAGAATCAACATGGAGGTAGAGTAAAAGAGAGAAGGGTGATATTAAATCAGAAGGTGAGAGTGAAGAACCATCACCATAAATGGCTAAAGTGGTTACCAGGAAGAATGGTGAAAATATGAGGTCCTCTCACATATTTGGTCAAGATGTTAGGTTTGTTCACATTGATCATATTTTATCTACAAACGTGAAAGTAGTTGAAGGTTGGATTGATTTGATTATTTCTGACTCATCAGATAGTTTTGATACAGGTAAAGTACCAGTATCATATCCTACATCCAATGTATTGGAAACAAATCCAAGAGGAAGTCAGAATTTATGTCTGAGTCCGGGTCAGGCAGACAAACAGTCTGAAGTTAGAGAGAGTTCAAATGGAAATCAAGGGCAACTTTCCTCAGGATCAGCCTTGAATAAGTCTAAGTTCGACACCATGTTTGGAAGATTCAGTTCGAGAGTGAAGGTATCCTCATTGAAACAGAAAACTTGATTTGTAAATATGGCAAAATAAGTCCATATCTTTTGTTATGTATAACCATGCAAGTTATGTATGATGATTGTTTTGTTAGAATTTCTTCTTCATTAAGGAGGGAGAAGTATAATATGTACAGCTCCACCTGGTGGACTACTGTGGCACTGCAGCCAGTGCTGTTTACAACAATAAAGAGGGAATCACCTGACTAAGTTCCGGATGTTAGCAGCCATCTTACAGCTTGTGTGTGTTTGTGAGTTGTATATATATTGAATATATAACAAAATTTGTGTGTGGAGGCGGAAGACGTGGATTCTTAATGAATACTTTGCATCCGTTTTAACAAAAGAGAGGGGCGATGTAGACTTTGCAATGAGGGAGGAGGGGTGTGAAATATTAGACAAGATAAAGATGGTGAGAGAGGAAGTATTAAGGGGCTTAGCAGCTTTGAAATTCGATAAATCCCCAGGCCTGGATGAAATGTATCCCAGGCTGTTATTGAAGCAAAGGAGGAAATAACAGAAGCACTGACCATCATTTTTCAACTCTATCTGGCTACAGATGCATTGCCAGAGGACTGAAGGACTTTAAAAAGCGAAAAAGGGATAGAGCGAGTAATTACAGGCCAGTCAGCCTAACTTCGGTGGTAGGAAAATTATTGGATTAATCAAGGACAGTTGGCATGGATTTGTCAAGAGAAGGTCATGTCTGGCTAACTTGATTAAATTTTTCGAGTAGGTAACCAGGAGGGTCGATGAGAGCAGTGCATGTGATGTAGTGTATATGGAATTTAGCAAAGCTTTTGATTAGGTCCCACATAGCAGACTGGCCACAAAAGTAAAAGCCCATGGGATCCAGGGCAAAGTGGCAAGTTGGATCCAAAATTGGCTCGGAGGCAGGAAGCAAAGGGTAATGATTGATGAGCATTTTTGTAACTGGAAGGCTGTATCCAGTGTGGTTCCGCAGGGCTCAGTGCCGGTCCCTTGCTTTTTGTGGTATATATCAATGACTTGGACTTAATTATTGGGAGTATGATTAAGAATTTGCAGAGGACATTTGCAGATGACACTAAAATAGGCTGCGTGATTGATAATGAAGAAGAAAGCTGCGGACTGCAGGAAGATATCAATTTACTGGCCAGGTGGGCAGATCAGTGGCAAATGGAATTCAATCCGGGTAAGTGTGAGGTAATGCATTTCAGGAGGTCTATCAAGGCAAGGGAATACACATTAATTGGTGCGACACGGAAAATTGTAGGGGAATAAAGGGACCTGGAGTACAGGTCCACAGATCCCTGAAGGTAGCATGCCAGGTAGATAAGGTGGTTAAGAAAATATATGGAATACTTGCCTTTATTAGCCGCGGCATAGAATACAAGAGCAAAGAGGTTATGCTTGAACTGTATAAAACACTAGTTAGGCCACAGCTAGAGCACAGCATGCAGTTCTGGTCACTACATTATAGGAAAGATGTGATTGCACTAGAGAGGGTACAGAGGAGATTGACGAGGATGTTGCCTGGACTGGAGAATTTTAGCTATGAGGAAAGATTGGATAGGCTGGGTTTGTTTTCTTTGAACCAGAGGAGACTGAGGGGAGACCTTATCGAGGTGTATAACATTATGAGGGGCCGAAGTAGAATGGATAGGAAGGACCTATTTCCCTTAGCAGAGGGGTCAACAACCAGGAGGCATTGATATAAAGTTATTGCTATGAGGTTTAGAGGAGATTTGAGGGAAAAGGTCTTCACCCAGAGGGTGGTGGGGGTATGGAACTCACTGCCTGAAAGGGTGGTGGAGGCAGGAACTCTCACCATATTTAAAAAGTACTTGGATATGCACTTAAAGTGCTGTAACCTGCAGGGTTATGGACCAAGAGTTGAAAAGTGGATTAGGTGGGATAGCTCTTTATCGGCCAGCGTAGACATGATGGGCCGAAATGGCCTCCTTCCGTGCTGTAAATTTCTATGATTCTAAGATCTTTCTATGGTTGCAGACCACCTGCACCTTGAAGGAATGGAAGCCCTTGCAGTTGACAAAGACTCCTGGGTGATAATGGGTTGCCCTGATGGCCTCATGTGTGCAATTGATGATGCCCTGCACCCGTTGGAAGCCAGCCAGAGTGGCAAAGCCAAGCGTCCGCTCAATAACACTGGCGTCATCAGTGGCAAACTTGATATAATTGGCTGACTTGTCAAAGAGGGCATTGGTGACCTGTGTGATGCATCTCTGGGCAGCCGACTGAGAGATGCCACTAATGTCTGCTGCAGATCCCTGGAAGAAGCCTGTGGCGAAGAAGTTTAGGGTGCTGGTGACTTTGACAGCCACTGGTAAGGAGTGTCCTCCTGGTGCTCTAGGCTGCAGGTATTGCTCCAGCAAGTTGCAAATGTCTGCGCCGATTTGGCATAATAGTCTGAGCCTCCTTTGGCACTGCTGCTCAATGATGTTGTGGAAGCTTATCCTCTGCCTGTATACCTTCTGTTGGCGATATTGCCTCCGGCATGGTGCAGCCCTGCGCTGATACACTCTGTCCTGTCCAGAATCAGGTCATTGCGGAAAAGGTTGGTGGAGTTGTTGCTGGAGTTGCTGGTGTGTCTGGTGCTGCTGGTGTTGGGGCTCATCGTGGTCCGAATCTGAAGACCAAGGTGAGACAGTATAAATGGCACCCATGCTGATATAATAGAAGGCAGGTCAACTAGAGATGAGAGAAGCAATCTGTCAATGGTGTAGCAATGAGGTAACAGTGGTTCCGAATTTGCTGAAAACACTTGCAACCTCAAGAAAGCTAAATCTGTGCTAACAATGCAGTCAGCAACAGCATCTGCCTTGGCAAAGTAACCAGGTGTCAGGTGGGAGTAATTATTGTGCTTTCCATGCTGTGCACTAATGAGTTCCATCAATGGCTACTGAACTTCTGCCTCAGGTTCATCGACTTGGTTCCTGAGCTATGTGATTCCTGTGCTCATGCGATGAAATTGGAAAGGTAGGGTAAAAAAGATGCTTAAGCATCTGACAAGTACCTAATAATTATCTAAATTAGGTCTCTGCCATTCCGGCCACAGGCGTGCTGGCAAATGTGCCTGAGTAAAAGGCGTGAGGACGCAAGATAACGGCAGGTTCCCAACCCTCTCCGATTTATTTCAATTCCCGATCTGTCTCCAATCCTAAGCGCATAGCAGCGGGAAAATTCCGGCCTAGATTTGTGGATGACACCAAAGTGAATGCAATGAACAATGATGCTGACCAATGGTTTATAATTCAAAATGGTAAGTCTAGATCAATGGCCAGAGACATGGTAAATGGATATGTACAAAGTCAAGAGATCAGGTAAAAGAAGCAAGAATCTGGATTACATATTAAAAAATAATGTAGTTGAGGTAATTGTTATGTATGCAACACCTTGTAACCAGCATTCTACCGCCACCAGAGGGCACATCTGTTGGAGTCCCAAGGGATCCCAGCATCCCTTGGGAGCACTGCATATATGCAGGCCTCCCATGCTGTGCCAGCACTCTGGAGTCAGAATAAAGAGACTAAGGTCACATTTTCTCAAGTCTACAGTACTCAGTCACATTGCTTTATTTGAGACATAACAACTGGCGACGAGTAATAGATAACGAACCATCACGCGAAAATGCAGAGAACTGTTGGTATCGTGGAGAAATTCTCACAAGGTGTCGATTGGGAAGCCTTCGTGGAGCGACTCGACCAATACTTCATGGCCAATGAGCTGGAAGGGAATGAGAACGCTACCAAACGAAGGGCGATCCTCCTCATCATCTGTGGGGCAACAACCTATGGCCTCATGAAGAATCTTCTTGCTCCAGTGAAACCAACAACCAAATCGTATGAAGAACTGTGTACGCTGGTCCAGGAGCACCTAAATCCGAAGGAGAACGTTCTGATGGCAAGGTATCGATTTTATACATGTCAACGGTCAGAAGGCCAGGAAGAGGCGAGCTATGTCGCCAAACTAAGGCACCTTGCAGGACATTGCGAATTCGATGGATTCCTGGAGCAAATGCTAAGAGACTTTTTTGTGCTTGGCATTAGCCACGAGGTTATCCTTTGCAAACTATTGACTGTTGAAACACCGAACCTGAGCAAAGCCATAACGATAGCCCAGGCATTTATGTCCACCAGCGATAACACCAAACAAATTTTGCAGCATAAAGATGCATCGGTAAGTACTGTACACAAAGTAACGTCGTTTTTAGGCAGGACTGCATATGGCAGAATGTACACGCCTACAGCTGCACGACCTCAGATGACTCAGATTCTGCCATTAAGTGTGAATGCAAGGCAATTAACACCTTGTTGGTGCTGCGGAGGTGATCATCGAGCCCATCAATGCCGCTTCAGACACTATGCATGCAAAGGCTGTGGAAAAATGGGACACCTCCAGCGAATGTGCAGACGAGCTGCAAACCCTGCAAACCACCACGTTGCAAAGGAAGACCGATCCATGGCAGTTCAAACTGAACTAGAGACTCGAACTGAGGAGGCAGAAGTGTATGGGGTACACACCTTCACCACAAAATGTCCACTGATCATGTTAAAAGTTGAACTGAACGGATTTCCAGTATCCATGGAATTGGACATGGTGCGAGTCAGTCTATCATGAACAAAAAGGCCTTCGATAGGCTGTGGTGCAACAAGGCACAAAGGCCCAAGCTGAGCCCTATGCATACCAAGCTGAGAACTTACACTAAAGAGCTGATCCCTGTAATTGGCGGTGCAGCAGTAAAAGTCTCCTATGATGGAGCGGTGCACGAACTACCACTATGGATTGTACCAGGAGATGGCCTCACACTATGCAGCAGAAGCTGGCTGGGAAAAATCCGCTGGGACTGGGATGACATCCAAGCGCTTTCATCTGTTGACAACGCCACATGTGCCTAGGTTTTGAGCAAGTTCCCGTCGTTGTTTGAGCCAACATCGGAAATTTCTTTGGGGCGAATGTGCAGACCTACTTTGTTCCCGGTACACGACCCATCCACCACAAGGCACGTGCGGTGCCATATATGATGCGAGAGAAAGTGGAGATCGAACTGGACAGGCTACAACGAGAGTGTGGTGTCCCTGCACCTTACTACAAACTCACACGAGGCATGTACTGCAGACACAGTCACTACGTGACCTTAACCTTTATTCCCAGGACCAAGGAGTGCTGACCCTGGGTGGGACCTCCCCTTTTATACCTGAAAAAACAGATGAGGACTATCTCCCACAAGTTCACCCGCTGTGGTCAGGGTGTGCATTTCTAGTGTACAGGAGTTGCATGAAGGTTACAGTTACATGAAGATTACCATTGCATGATGGTTATATACATGACATCACCTCCCCCCTTACTTCTTTTCGTGTCAAAGGATAAGTCTTTCAGGTGGTCGACGCTCTCTCGTGGAGCGCCGCAGTTGGAGCTCTGATGGCTGAGCCTTGGCATGCGTCTCTGTCACCTGAGGTGATTCCGGCCTGTCCGGGCTGGCCGCAGGGACTGTGCATGCTGTGGACTGTCCTTGTTGCTCGTCCACTGGCAATGGTGTGGGTGACATCTCATGCTCTTCTTCAGGTTCCTCTGTGCCTATGCTGAACCTTTTCTTTACTTGGTCCAAGTGTTTGCGGCATATCTGCCCATTGTTTAGTCTGACCACTATGACCCTATTCCCTTCTTTGCCGATTACTGTGCCCTCAAGCCACTTGGGTCCCAAAACATGGTTAAGAACAAAAACTGGGTCATCCATTTCTATACACCTCCCCCTTGAGTTTCGATCATGGAACTCGTTTTGGGACTGGCGCTTGCCCTCAACAATGTCTGCCAGGGCTGGGTGAATGAGGGACAGTCGCATTTTAAGCGTGTCTTCCATGAGGAGTTCCACTGGCGGGACTCCCGTGAGCGAGTGCAGGCGGGACCTGTAGGCCAGCAGGAGGCGCGATAGGCGGTACTGAAGGGAGGGTCCCTGGATGCATAGCATGCCCTGTTTTATGACTTGGACCGCACGTTCCGCCTGGCCATTGTAAGCCGGCTTGAACGGCGCTGTCCGGACGTGTTTGATACCATTGCCCGACATAAATTCCTGGAATTCATGGCTGGTGAAACACGGGCCATTGGCGCTGACCAGGATGTCTGGCAAGCCGTGGGTCGTGAAAACCGTACGCAGACTCTCCACGGTGAAGGATGTCTTGCACGAGTTTAATATGATGCACTCGACCCATTTCGAGTATGCATTGACAACGATCAGGAACATTTTCCCCATGAATGGACCTGCATAGTCTACGTGAATATGTGACCATGGCCTGGTGGGCCAGAGCCATGGGCTGAGTGGGGCCTCCCTGGGGGCATTGCCCAGCTGGGCACACGTCGTGCACCTGCGAACCCAGTGTTCCAGGTCTGAGTCAATCCCCGGCCACCATACATGCCTTCATTAACACGATGCCAGGGTGCTCGCTGTGGAATTCCCTGATGAACGCTTCCCTTCCTTTCTGGGGCATGACTATCTGGCTGCCCCATAGCAGGCAGTCGGCTTGGATGGAGAGCTCATCCATCCGTCTCTGAAACGGTCCGACCTCCTCGGGGCTCGCCCTGTGTGCGGGCGCCCAATCCCCAGTCAGAACATATTTCTTTATCATGGATAGGAGGGGGTCTTTGTTGGTCCAGAGTTTGATTCGGCGGGCTATGATGGGGGAGCCTGCGGTGTCAAAAGCTTCAACGGCCATGACCATCTCAGCGCTTTGCTCCGACGCCCCCTCAGTGGTGGCCAGTGGGAGCCTGCTAAGCGCGTCAGCGCAATTTTCGGTGCCTGGCCGGTGCCGTATGGTGTAGTCATATGCAGCCAGCGTGAGAGCCCATTGCTGTATGCGAGCTGACGCATTGGCATTGACAGCCTTGCTGTCGGACAACATGGATGTTAACGGCTTGTGGTCCGTTTCTAGCTCGAACCGTCTACTGAAAAGGTACTGATGCATCTTTTTCACACCGTACACACAAGCGAGTGCCTCCTTCTCGACCATGCCATATCCATGCTCTGCCTGGGAGAGTGACCTGGAGGCATAAGCCACCGGTTGGAGTCAGCCGTCATTATTACCCTGCTGCAACACACACCCAACCCCGTATAAACACAGAAACACAGAAAATAGATGCAGGAGTCGGCCATTCGGCCCTTCGAGCCTGCACCACCATTCAATAAAATCATGGCTGATCATTCCATCAGTACCCCTTTCCTGCTTTCCTGCTTTCTCTCCATACCCCTTGATCCCCCTAGCCATAAGGGCCATATGTAACTCCCTCTTGAATATATCCAATGAACTGGCATCAACAACTCTCTGCGACAGGGAATTCCACAGGTTAACAACTCTCTGAGTGAAGAAGTTTCTCCTCATCTCAGTCCTAAATGGCCTACCCCTTATCCTAAGACTGTGTCCCCTGGTTCTGGACTTCCCCAACATCGGGAACATTCTTCCCGCATCTAGCCTGTCCCGTCCCGCCAGAATCTTATACGTTTCTATGCGATCCCCTCCTATCCTTCTAAACTCCAGTGTATAAAGGATGATGCATCGCACATTAAAACCAATTTTTTACAGGGGTCATACAAAGTCACCAGTTTGTTAGAACACAGCAGGTTCCTTGCCTTATTGAAAGCCCGTTCTTGACAATCCCCCCAAAGCCATTCACAACCTTTACGTGGGAGCATGTGTAACGGCTCCAACAATGTGCTTAAGTTCGGCAGAAAGTTCCCGAAATAGTTCAAAAGTCCCAGGAATGATCACAACCCTGATGTGTTGCCGGGCCTGGGCGCACGACGAATCGCCTCCGTTTTTGATTCAGTGGGCCGGATCCCGTCTGCGGCAACCCTCCTGCCCAAAAACTCGACCTCTGGGGCCAAAAACACACATTTGGCCTTTTTCAGCCGCAAGCCTACACGGTCCAGTCGGCGTAGCACCTCCTCCAGGTTGTGGAGGTGTTGCTCAGTGTCTCGACCCATTATAAGGATGTCGTCTTGGAATATGTTTGTTCCAGGAATGGATTTGAGCAAGCTTTCCGTGTTTCTCTGAAAGATAGCTGCCGCCGAACGAATGCCAAATGGACACATGTTGTAGATAAATAATCCCTTGTGCGTCGTGATGGTGGTCAGAAGCTTGGATTCTTTAGCCAGTTCCTGAGTCATGTAGGCCGAAGTGAGGTTCAGTTTCATGAGCAGCTTGCCACCTGCCAGCGTGGCAAAAAGGTCCTCCGCTCTCTGGAGCGGGTATTGGTCTTGCAGCGACACTCGGTTAATGGTGGCTTTGTAGTCGCCATAAATCCTGACCGAGCCATCTGCTTTAAGGACAGGAATGATGGGACTTGACCAGTTGCTGAATTCAGTGGCCGAAATTATGCCCTCTCTGAGCAGCATGTCCAATTCACTTTCAATTTTCTCACGCATCACATACTGCACCGCTCTGGCTTTGTGGTGTACTGGTCTGGTGTCCGGAGTGATGCGTATCACTACTTTAGTGCCCTTGAATGTTCCGACACCGGGTTGAAACAGTGACCTGAATTTTTGTAGGACCTGTGAGCATGAACTTCGCTCCACAGATGAAATGGCGTGCACATCCCCCCATTTCCAATTCATCTCAGCTAGCCAACTCCTCTCCAAGAGCGCGGGGCCATTTTCCGGGACGATCCAGAGTAGCAGCCGGTTCTGTGATCCGTTATGTGTTACCACCAAGTTTGCACTGCCCAGCACTAGGATGATCTCTTTGGTGTACGTCCGTAGCTGCGTGTCAATGCGGTCCAGTTTGGGCTTGCTAGCTCTGTGTGGCCATAGTCTCTCAAATTGTTGGGCGCTCATAAGTGACTGGCTAGCTCCCGTATCCAGCTCCATGCGCACTGGGATGCCATTCAATAAAACTTTCATCATCATGGGTGGCATTTTAGTGTATGAGCTGTGGACGTCAGCCACATGAACCTGCTAAACTCCAGCATCCATGGCTTTTCTTCAGGCATCATCCTGCATTGCAGACCCCTCGTCTGGTTTCACTGTCTCAGAGATTAGCCTCGCTACAGCCTTTTTGCACATCCTGGCCAAGTGTCCACTGACGTTACAAATCTTACAGGTATATTTCTCAAACCTGCAGCTTTTCGCAGTATGTCTACCCCCGCATCTCCAGCATGAGCTAAGATTGTTGTTAACAAAAGGACTGTTACCAGATATTCCTCTCTGATTGCTCATTTGGTTGTTTCTAAGCACTCTGATGGTGGGTGTTAATGGTCCCACCGCGGGACGCATTGTTCCTCATGATGACGTGAATTGCCGATCCCCTTTCCATTGTCCCTGTTGCGGGCCCACCCTAGAGTCTGTTGCTGCCTGGGCGGTTTCGAAATGCCCTAGCCTGCCTGCCGGGTCCCGAGCCACATTCAACATGTTAACTCCCTGGTCCATCGTCACGTTGGGACCAGGGCTGCATGCGTAAATTAGCTTGGTCTCCTCTTCCCCTGCCATAAAGGTCTGAGCTATCAATGCCGGCCCTTCTAAAGTCAAGTCCTTGGTCTCTATGAGCTTCCTGAAAATCCCGGCATGATTAATGCCCTCAATGAAGAAATCCCTTAACATCTCCCCCCTGCAGGCGTCTGTGAACTTACAGAGACTGGCCAAGCGCCACAGGTCCGCAACGAATTCCGAGATGTTTTGTCCCCCGAGATGGTGTGTTTAGAACCGGTGCCGGGCCATGTGTACGCTACTCGCCGGCTTGTGATGCTCACTGATCAGCTGGCTGAGCTCTTCAAAGGACTTGTCCGCTGGCTTTTGGGGTGCGAGCAGGTCTTTCATCAGTGCATACGTCTGTGGTCTGCAGCTGGTCAGTAGATGCGCCCTCCGCTTATCAGCCGCTGCCGCTCCCAGCCAGTCCTTCGTGACAAAGCTCTGCTGGAGTCTCTCCACAAAGTCGTCCCAGTCCTCACCCACACAGTAATGTTCCTCTGTGCTACCAGTGGCCATCCTCGTGGTTCGGTGATTCCCGTTTCTCGTCGCCAAATGTGGTGTCCCTGCACCTTACTACAAATTTACATGAGGCATGTACTGCAGACACAGTCACTATGTGACCTTAACCTTTATTCCCAGGATGAAGGAGTGCTGACCCAGGGTGGGACTTCCCCTTTTATACCTGGAAACCCAGGTGAGGAGTGTCTCCCACAAGTTCACCCCCTGTGGTCAGGGTGTACATTTCTAGGGTATAAGTACAGTGTACAGGAGTTGCATGAAGGTTACAGTTACATGAAGATTACCGTTGCATGATGGTTACATGCATGACAGAGAGGGCATCATCGCACCGGTTGAGTTCAACGAGTGGGCCAGTCTGATTATTCCGATTCTCAAGGGCGATGGCACAGTCAGAATTTGTGGGGAGTATAAAGTAACAATTCACGTTTTTCGCTGCAGGAGGGAAGACGTTCATCAAGTTGGACCTGACCTCAGCCTACATGACGCTGGAGCTGGCAGAATCTTTGAAAGGCCTCACCTGTATCAACATGCACAAAAGTCTGTTCATCTACAAAAAATGCCTGTTTGGGATTCGATCGGCCATGGCTATCTTTCAAAGGAACATAGAGAGTCTGCTAAAGTCGGTTTCTTGCACCGTGGTTTTCCAGGACGCCATATTGATCACAGGTCAGGACACCATCGAACACTTGCAGAACCTGGAAGAGGTTCTCAGTTGGCTAGATTGTGTGGGACTCAGGTTGAAATGCTCGAAGTGTGTTTTCCTGACACCAGAGGTCGAGTTCTTAGGGAGAAGAATCGCGGCAGATGGCATCAGACCCACCGATGCCAAGACGGAGGCCATCAAGAACGCACCGAGACCACAGAATGTGACGGAGCTGCGGTCGTTCCTGGGACTCCTCAATTATTTTGGTAATTTCCTACCCGGGTTAAGCACCTTGCTAGAACCTCTACATGTGTTGCTGCGCAAGGGAGACGACTGGGTATGGGGGAAATCACAAGAGACTGCTTTTGAGCAAGCCAGAAATCTGTTATGTTCCAACAAACTGCTTGTTCTGTATGACCCATGTAAATGTTTAGTGCTAGCTTGCGATGCGTCTTCATACGGGGTTGGGTGTGTGTTTACAACAAGCAAACGAATCGGGAACATTGCAACCGGTTGCTTATGCATCGAGGAGTTTGTCCAAGGCCGAAAGGGCCTACAGCATGATTGAAAAACAAGCTCTGGCATGCGTTTAATGGACCAGTATCTGTTTGGGCTTAAGTTAGAGTTAAAAACTGATCATAAGCCGCTCATCTCACTATTCTCAGAGAGCAAAGGTATTAATACCAATGCCTCTACTCGCATCCAAAGATGGGCGCTCACGCTATCTGCATATAACTATATAATTTGCCACAGGCCAGGCACAGAGAACTGCGCTGATGTTCTCAGTCGGCTACCATTGCTCACCACCGGGGTGGAAATGGCACAGCCTGCAGACTTGCTCTTGGTGATGAATGCATTTGAAAATGAAAAGTCACCCGTTACGGCCCGCCAGATCAGGACCTGGACCAGCCAGGATCCTTTACTGTCTCTTGTAAAAAACTGTGTCCTCCATGGGAGTTCGTCCAGCGTCCCAGCGGAGATGCATGAAGAGATCAAACTGTTCCACAGGCGCAAAGACGAAATGTCCGTACAGGCGGACTGTCTTTTGTGGGGTAATCGCGTAGTTTTGCCTAAGAAAGGCAGGGAAACGTTCATACGCGACCTACACAGTACCCACCCAGGCATAGTAATGATGAAAACTATAGCCAGATCCCATGTGTGGTGGCTCGGCATCGATTCAGATTTGGAGTCTTACGTACACCAATGCAACACTTGCTCTCAACTGAGCAATGCACCCAGGTAGGCATCGCTAAGTTTGTGGTCTTGGCCCTCCAAACCGTGGTCTAGGATCCACGTTGACTTCGCTGGCTCGTTTCTAGGCAAAATGTTTTTGGTTGTTGTGGATGCTTATTCAAAATGGATTGAGTGTGTAATAATGTCTGTAAGCACGTCCACTGCCACCATCGAAAGCCTACGAGCCATGTTTGCAATGCACGGCCTGCCTGATGTCTTTGTCAGCGACAATGGGCCGTTCTTCACCAGCGCTGAATTCAAGGAATTCATGACCCACAATGGGATCAAGCACGTCACATCTGCCCCGTTGAAGCCCGCATCTAATGGCCAGGCAGAACAGGCAGGCCAAACCATCAAGCAAAGCCTGAAATGTGTGTCGGAAGGCTCCCTGCAGACCCGCCTGTCCCGAGTCCTGCTCAGCTACCGCACAAGAATCCACTTGCTCACCGGGGATCCTCCTGCCGAACTGCTTATAAAAAGGGCACTCAAAAAAAGGCTCTCTCTAGTCCACCCTGATCTCCATGATCATGTCGACGGCAGGCGGCATCAACAAAGCATGTACCATGTTCGCACAAATTTGTCACATAATATTGAAGTCAATAACCCTGTATTTTTACTGAAGTATGGACATGATCCCAAATGGCTTGCTAGCACTGTCATAGCCAAAGAAGGGAGTAGGGTGTTTGAGGTCAAACTTGCAAATGGACTAACTTGCAGAAAGCATTTGGACCAAACCAAACTGCGATTCACAGACAACCACGAGCAACCTGAAGAGGACACCACCAACTTCGACCCTCCGATACACACACAAGTGGCAACCGACATCACGGTTGACCACAAAGCTGAACCCATCATTCCCAGCAGCCCAGCAAGGCCAGCTGTGCAGCAATCCAGCGAAGGCCCAACCAACTCACCTGCACCTGTGTTTGTACTGAGACGATCGACTAGCAAACTGAAAACCCTAGATCGTCTCACTCTGTAAATAAGTGTACAATTGACATTGGGAGGGGGAGTGATGTTATGTATGCAACACCTTGTAACCAGCATTCTACCGCCACCAGAGGATGCATCTGTTGGAATCCCAAGGGATCCCAGCATCCCTTGGGAGCACTGTATATAAGCAGGCCTCCCATGCTGTGCCGGCACTCTGGTATCAGAATAAAGAGACTAAGGTCACACTTACTCAAGTCAACAATACTAAGTCACATTACTTTATTTGAGACATAACAGTAATAATACAGTAAAAAGATTTTTAATGGTTTTATGGCTTGGTTGTTAAATCCCTTGATTTGTTGTTCACAGGAGGTGAAGAAACCAATCACAGGTTTGGATATATAGCTAAGGGTGTGACTTTAAAATGTATTTTTAAAATTTATAAAAGACCTGAATAAACTCCAGTTAGTAAAGGGATACAAAACTATTTGTTTTTGAATCGTGGTAAGAAAATTGATGGGAGGTTTGGCTGGGTAGGTCAGAAAGACCTTCTCTTGCCCAAAATATTATTACATTGCTAGTATTTGTAGGGGAATAATGTTATGCTTAGTGTTAAGAGGTTGTCATAACAACCAGTGACCTAAAGAAGGATTTGAAACTCTAAACTTCATAATCACTTCTGAACATCTTTTCAGATTGTGCACTAATCTTATTTTACGCCAGTGGTTGGATGCTGAGATTAAAGTCAGGGTTCTCCCCAGCAAAATTCCCAAACTATAAAATTAAGTACTGAATGCTAGTGTAAAAATTAAGATTTTTTTTAAATTAAGAGGACTATTGTAGCCTGAAAATGGCCATTTTGATAAATTAATTGATAAAAATTGAATTAAAAAGGCAATATTGTAATAAGAAAGTATTTATGCTTCTAAAATCTAATACAACTATTTTGGTACTATAAAATTAAGTACCAAATTACTTAATGAAAATAGTGTATCTTTGGAAGTGGTAAATATCATCATAAAACTTACAGTGGAAACTATGGCTGTAGCTAAGTTAGATATCCTCCATCATTCCTATATTGGCAACTGAAATTAAACCAGAAAATGCTACAAATGTACAACAGATTAATTAGTATCTAAAAATAAAAGATAGGTTAATATTTTGGATAACCCCCTTCATTAGACGGTTTAATTGAAGATCCTGTTATTTCTCTTTCCCATGCTGACTGACTTAGTGTGCATTTCTAGTTTTTTTTCCCCCTTCTGCCAATTGTTTTCTCTTCACCTATGCTTGAAGATATTAAGGCTGAAATACTGGCAGCAAAGGAGCCGAGTGAGCCATAAGTGGCTACAGGGATAGTGGATGCCTTGGTTGTAATCCACCAAAATTACCTGCATTCTGGGGCGCTCCCAGCGGATTGGAAAATCGCAAATGTAACACCCCTATTTAAAAAAGGAGGCAGACAAAATGCAGGCAACTATAGACCAGTTAGCCTAACATCTGTCGTTGGGAAAATGCTGGAGTCCATTATTGAGGAAGCAGTAGCGGAACATTTGGAAAAGCATAATACAGTCAAGCAGAGTCAGCATGGTTTTATGAAAGGGAAATCATGTTTGACAAATTTGCTGGAGCTCTTTGAGGATGTAACGAGCAGGGTGGATAAGGGGGAACCAGTGGATGTGGTGTATTTGGATTTCCAGAAGACATTCGATAAGGTGCCATATAAAAGGTTACTGCACAAGATAAAAACTCATGGGGTTGGGGGTAATATATTAGCATGGATAGAGGATTGGCTAACTAACAGAAAACAGAGAGTCGGGATAAATGGGTCATTTTCCGGTTGGCAAACAGTGACTAGTGGGATGCCGCAGGGATCGGTGCTGGGTCCTCAACTATTTACAAACTATATTAATGACTTGGATGAAGGTACCGAGTGTAATATAGCCAAGTTTGCTGATGATACAAAGATGTGTGGGAAAACAAATTGTGAGGAGGACACAAAAAATCTGCAAAGGGATATAGATAGGTTAAGTGAGTGGGCAAAAATTTGGCAGATAGAATATAATGTGGGAAATTACAGAGAAGCAAATTATAATTTAAATGGAGAAAAATTGCAATAGAGGACCCCTGAGGCCCTTGATACCCAAAATTGTCAAGCTTTCATGATTTCTTACCAGCTTGTTGGCGTGAAGAGTGGACAGCAGATGCTCCTATAAATCACCATATGGTCTCCAACCCTACAGACCATTAATTAGGATTCAACCAGCCATGTCGTCGTCAGGCACTTCGTAACCGCTTTCAAACTAGACAGCAACTTCACCTTAGAGGCCTTCATGATGACAACAAATATCCTTGAGGACAAAGACACACATGTCCTTTATCGTTGAATCATGTCCACTATGCCCTATGCCCAATGCCCATGATCCTACTATGCCCTTGGCATTCTGGTGGTGACAATGTTTGAAAGTAGCCCGAATTATATGGTGAGTCTGCATTCTCTAACATTAATAATGATCCAATCCTAGAATTATTTTCAGTTTGGGAACTTTCTGTAATCTTCTGTAATCTAACACTTGTCAACATATGTGCCTAGAAATTACTGTTGGTGTAATTATCAGGCTGATTTTGCTATGCTGATTGTAGAAAAACATGCCCACTTTGCTGTGAGAAGCATTTTACAGCAAAGAAAAATGCTGATTTTAAGGAGGTTGCACTGGTGACTAATGCAAGCCTTATTTTAACTAAACATTCTATTTAAATAGGCCCTCTTGCCAGATTCAGCGGTTATCACATCATATTCTTGTTAGTGACGCTTTTCGCTGATTTGAAATGGGTACAGCAGTGTATAGATTTCTTGGCTTGTAGGAATAGGCTTCTTAAAAATAAGTATTCCTTTTTTAATTGTTTTTTGGCATATTAGAATGTTTTTGCCTTATTATATTGCTTTATCTGAATTTTCATTGTGCATAAGTTTTTGTTGCGTTTGGTCTGAATTTTTCAATAGAATCTTACAGAAGGAGAGCATTCACCTCATCGTGCCTGTGCCAGCTCTTTGAAGGAGCTATCATCCAATTAGTCCCATTCCCCTGATCTTTCCTCATAGCCCTGCAATTTTGTTCCTTTTCAAGTATATATCCAATTTCCTTTGGAAAGTTACTACTGATTCTGCTTCTACCATTCTTTTAGTTGTGCATTCCAGATCACAACTCGCTGTGTAAAAAAAATTCTCCTCATCTGGTTCTTTTGCCAATTATCTTAAAACTGTGCCTTCTGGTTATCAACCCTCTTCCCAGGCTTCTCTGCTGCTGCATTCCCTTTGAAATTGTACCATTTAGTATACTTCCTCTCCCTATCTACTCCATCAAAACCCTTCATAATTTTGAACACCTCTCCCTTTAACCTTGTCTTCTCTAGGGAAAACCACCCAGTTTCTCTAGTCTCTTCACATACCTGAAGCCCTTCGTCCTTGGTACCATTCTAGTAAATCTCTACTGCACCCTCTCCAAAGTCTTGACATCATTCCTAAAGTGTGGTGAGCATAATTGGACACACTACTTCAGCTGAGACCAAACCAGTGATTTATAAAGGTTTAGCATACCGTCCTTGCCTTTGCAGTCGATGCCTCTATTTAGAAAGCTTAGGATCTTGAATGCTTTATAAATAGCCTTATCAACTTGTCCTGCCACCTTCAGAGATTTGTTTATGTGAACCCCAGGCTTCTCTGCTGCTGCATTCCCTTTGAAATTGTACCTTTTAGTATACTTCCTCTCCCATTTTTCCTTCCAAATTGAATCACTTTATACTTCTCTGCATTAAATTTCCTCTGCCATTTTCATTGTAATATTTTTATTTCCAACTCTATTTCTTACAATACTCTTGTTTCATTTGCAGTAACTATGATGGGATTTTCTTTGTGAATTCCAATGGTGCTCCTAGATTTAGAAGAATAGGACGCCGTCAGATTTTGATCAGGCAAGAAAAGCAGGTGTGCCTATACCTTGCGTGTTATGAATGCACATGTTCTTACTCCTGGACTCGTAATTACTGCTCTAATCAGTCCTTCAGGGCACAGTCCACCTGACATTGGCACCTCTACTTTACAAAGGAGGCTGCCAAAGCTATGGTATCTCCTGGAGGCCAACCAGCAAGCAACCTGTATCACAAAGTAGACTCTTCCGGTGGTTGGAAGCGACTACTGCATTAATAATTTTTGTCACACAATTCAAATGAGTTACCATCAGTGATATTTGCCAAATCAGTCAGTCGGCTGTTAACAGATGCATGAAGAAGGTGAAAATAAACTTGTTTGCAAGATGCATCACTTTCCATTGGAAACCAGACTGATTACTGCCTATTGACAGACAAATTGCACTCTTACCCTCTTGGGGATGCGCTGTAGTGCCAAACAGAGAAACCCTCACCTCATGCAGCAGAAGTTCCACTTTGCCAGCTATTAAGCTGGGGGTTAGGTCTGTCATTTGCCCAGGCTCTATTTTGTGGTTCCATATTGGGTTACTTTTCTCTCTCCTCCTGACAACAACACTCTTAACAAAGGCGGACAAATATTTACAATCTCTTTTGAACCATTTTTCTTTCCTTAAAAAAATATGTTCACTGGACAGTAAAAAAATAACTAACTCATTGTATGTAGAGCGCATTGCCAAAGAATCAGGATGATGCATCATTTAAACACTTTGTGAACCCACCTGACAACATGCTCATGACCCGGTTGCTTGTGTTTTACGCAGTTGTGCCCATTTATTGCTTAAAAGTGGAGTCACTGTGGTACCTGCGCAGTATCTTCTATTACCTAAATCCTAAACTCAGAAGCTCACTTTGTATAAATTTTTGGGGACCATTAGTTAAGAAAAAAAAACTATATAAACCAGAACTAACTGGAAAATAATTGCAAGAACATTAAAAAAATCGGTAAAGCTATAAATCTAAGCGTTTACCTAAAAAGGCTAGTCTTGCACACATTGATAAAGAAAAGTGACTGTATATAACCTCTTAGAATAGAAGTTTAAATAAGAATTAGACAGATAAATACCATTTCATGATTTAAACTATTTTTGATCACCAAATTGTTACACTGGATTGTGATGTAGTTTTTTTTAATGTGGACACAGGCATTAGAATGGTCCTCTCAAGTTACAGTATCTGTCAGGTATTCTCATCATCATAGGCAGTCCCTTGGAATCAAGAAAGACTTGCTTCCACTCCTGAAATGAGTTCTTTGGTGGCTGAACAGTCCAATGCAAGAGCCACAGACACTGTCACAGGTGGGACAGATAGTCATTGAGGGAAGGGGTGGGTGAGACTGGTTTGCCGCACGCTCTTTCCGCTGCCTGCGCTTGATTTCTGCATGCTCTCGGCGTTGATACTCAAAGTGCTCAGTGCCCGCCCGGATGCACTTTCGCCACTTAGGGCGGTCTTGGGCCAGGGACTTCCAGGTGTCAGTTGGGATGTTGCACTTTATCAGGGAGGCTTTGAGGGTGTCCTATTTCTAGTGTCTGAGTCAGTCTGGCAAAACCTGGAGAGAACCACTAAATCTGCTCCTTCACTGGGTAATCAACAGTGCAGGTCAGGAGTCTCTGATTTCTGTAATCCTCCAAGGGTTTATCTGGGTATTGGTGCAATGACTCTGCAGACAACTGAAAATTACCATAAACTCAAAGAACAGCAAGAAGGTTACAGAATTGCTTAATGCTTTAAATCCCTGCTCATTATAATTTGATTACTGCGCCAGATTTCTCCTTGAGGCTTAAATGAAAGCTCTCTTTTGGAGCTCAGTATGAATAGGTCAGCATGCGCTTCTTGTGACAATTCTGTGATCTCTGCTGAAGTAGTATATTTTCCAAACTGTATCCTTTTTCCATTACTCTAACTTGATTTTGGTCATAGCTGTTTCTGCCGCTTGATAGTATTTTCAATATGTTCACCGAAGCATGTAAAGTATTGTATTTTGCTGACTCTTCTTGCAGACACTATTGCCTTTTTTGCAATAAGTCTTTTGTTCAGTCAAGTGGATATTGAATTGAATTCCTTTTCAACAGAGTATTCAACATACTTTAGCCTTTTAGCAAAACATCAATAAAATCTGTATTTGAGAACAAGACCTCTTGCCCTTAAAACAAGTTGTATTTGTGTAGAATAAGTTGATGTGAACTTAAAACAATTGTTTCATTTCATTAATGCAGGTATTGATGTTTAACTATCAATAACAATTTCTGGTACTATTTATTTAGATTTATTTTAATGAGGAACATTCCTTCAAACTTTAAGACTTATTGATGATGAGTACTCAGTCTAGTGACGTTAATTTGTGGTGAACTCAGAATATTCTCATAATCTATCATTTTTTCAATGCAGTTTTTTGTGAATAGTACCATACACTTAAAAAAATACTTATTAGCCAAACAGATAGCTAATAAACATGGTCTTATATTTATATCTTTATGCTAATCAAACCTTTAGGAAAGCTTTACATGAATAGTAACATACACCTTTTATTTACAATACAGTATGAATGATATAAGTGTTTGATCAAAGAGGAAATTCCAAATGGCTGAATAATGTTCGAAGAGCACTACAAATACCTTTTACAAAAAATTCCTACTTGCTTATATTTGTGCAATTAAAGCAGAGTTTTATTTTTACACATAGAGATAAGGACTAACAAGAAATTATTGCACTTTTCAATTTATTCTAGTTCTAACAAGAGCAGGATTTAAAATTACACAGAACATTATCCTTGCAAATGTATAATAATTAAAATGTTAATTTTCAAAATGTCCTCATTTGCATATATCAGTTGTTATAATTGGTCTGTTTAGGTCTTTTCAATTTTGTTAGATGTGCATAATATTCCATAGAGCATATTTTATTCTTGTATAATTTTTCTTTCATTTACTTCTTTTAAATTATATTTCAGTTCCGAGGCTTTTATGGCAAGAAAGCAAAGACTATCTGATTGAGAGGTTTTAATTTCTAACTAATAAACTTTCCTGTAAATTTCGGAAAGTCACTGCATTCTGTTTTACAAGTTACAACAACAACAATAACTTGTATTTATATAGCACCTTTAACATAGTAAAACGTCGCAAGGCGCTTCACAGGAGTGTTATAAGACAAAAAAATTGACATTGAACCACAAAAGGAGAAATTAGTGTAGGTGACCAAAGGCTTGGTCAAAGAGGTAGGTTTTAAGGAGCACCTTAAAGAAGAAAAGAGATGTAGAGATCGGAGAGGTTTAGGCAGGGAATTCCAGAGCTTGGGGCCTAGGCAACAGAAGACACAGCCACCAATGGTTGAGTGATTATAATCAGGGATGCTCAAGAGGGAAGAATTAGAGGAGTAGAGATAACTTGGAGGGTTGTGGGGCTGAAGGAGATTACAGAGATAGGGCGGGGCGAGGCCACGGAGAGATTTGAATACAAGGATGAGAATGAAATCGAGGTGTCGCTTAACCGGGAGCCAATGTAGGTCAGCGAGCACAGGGGTGATGGGTGAACGGTACTCAGTGTGAGTTTGGACACGGGCAGCCAAGTTTTGGATGACCTCAAGTTTATGGAAGGTAGAACATGAGAGGCCAGCCAGGAATGCATTGGAATATTCAATTCGATAGGTCACAAAGGCACGGATTAGCATTTCAGCAGCAGATGAGCTGAAACAGGGCGCAGACGGGCAATGTTACGGAGTTGGAAATTTTGCGGTCTTAGTGATGGAGCGCATATGTGTACGGAAACTAATTTCAGGGTCAAATATGACATTAAAGTTGCAAACAGTGTGGTTCAGCCTCAGACAGATGCTAGGGAGGGGGATGGATTTGTTGGCTAGGGAATGGAGTTTGTGGCAGGGACCAAAGGTAATGGTTTCAGTCTTCCCAATATTTAACTGGAGAAAATCTTTGCTCATCCAGTACTGGATGGCGGACAAGGAGTCTGACAATTTAGAGACAGTGGAGGGGTCTAGAAAAGTGGTGGTGAGGTAGAGATGGGTGTCGTCAGTGTACTTGTGGAAACTGATGCTGTTTTTTCAGATGTCGCCGAGGGGCAGCATGTATATGAGAAATAGGGGGGTACCATGGATAGATTTGTAGGAGACACCAGAGGTAATGGTGAGGGAGTGGAAAGAGAAGCTATTGCAGGTGATTCTCTGGCTACGATTAGATAGATAAGAATGGAACCAGGCGAGTGCAGTCCCACCCAGCTGGATGGAGAGGCGCTGGAGAAGGATGGAGTGCTCAACCGTGTCAATGGTTACAGTCAGGTCAAGAAGGACGAAGAGAAAAAGTTTACCTTTATCACAGTCACATAGGATGTTATTTGTAACTTTGATAAGAGCTGTTTTGGTACTGTGGCGGGGCAGAAACCCAATTGGAAGGATTCAAACATAGAGTTCCAGGAAAGATGGGCACGGAATTGGGAGGCGACAACACGTTCTACAGGGGTGGCTGGAAGTGTAGTCAAGGTAGCTATGGGATTCAGTGGGTTTATAATGGATATTGGTCGATAGCCAATCCCGAGAAATGGAGACAAAGAAGTCAAGGAAGGGAGGGAAAGAGTCGGCAATGCACCATGTGAAAGCGAGGGAAGGGTGGAAATTAGAAGCAAAGTTGATGACATTTTCCAGTTTGGGATGAGAGCAGGAAACAGCAGTGATACGATCAACAATGTACTGGAAAAAGAGGTGAGGGAGGGCACCCGAGTAGGACTGGAACCAAGAATATTCCATATATCCCATGAAAAGGTTGGCATAGCTAGGAGACATACAGGTTCCCATAGCAAAACCTTTTATTTAGAGGAAGTGAATAGAGTCAAAGGAGAAGTTGTTCAATATGAGAACATTCAGTGAGGCAGAGGAGGGTGGTGCTGAATGGGGACTGGTGGATCTCTGCTTAATGAAGGAGTGGAGAGCCTCAAACCATCCTGGTGGGGAATGGAGGTGTAGAGGGATTGGATGTTCATGCTGAAAAGGAGACAGTGAAGGTCAGCAAAGTGGCAACTATTAAAGTTGCAGAGGGGGTCAGAAAAGTCACAGATGTAGGTAGGAAGAGACTGGACAAGTGGAGTTAAAAGAGTCAAGCCCTTCAAGGTCTCAAAATTGTCAGACTGCTTGTCCAACATCCAGTACTGGATGAGCGGACATTTTCATCAATTAAATATTGGGAAGATTGAAGCCATTGCTTTTAGTCCCTGCCACAAACTCCATCTCTCTCTGTAACACCTGTCTGAGGCTGAACCACATTGTTCACAAACTTGGTGTCATATATGACTCTGAAATGAGCTTCCGACCATATAACCATGGCATAACTACGACTGCTTGCTTCCACCTCCATAACATTGCCCGTGTCCACCCTTGCCTCAGCTCATCCGCTGCTGAAACCCTCATCCATGCCTTTGTTGCCTCCAAACTTGACTATTCCAATGCACTCCTGGCTGGCCTCGCACGTTCGACCTTCTGAAAACTTGAGGTCATCCAAGACTCTGGTGCCCATGTCCTAACTCACATCAAGTCCCGTTCACCCATCACCTTTGTGCTTGCTGACCTACATTGGCTCCCAGTTAAGCAATGCCTCGATTTCAAATTCTCATCTTTGTTTTCAAATCCCTCCATGGTCTCACTACTCTCTATCTCTGTAATCTGCTCCAACCTCACAACCCCTTGAGATATCTGCGCTCCTCTAATTCTGCGCTCTTGATTATCCCTGATTATAATCGCTCAACCATTGATAGCTATGCCTTCTGTTACCGAGGCCCTCAGCTCTGGAAATCCCACCCCTAAACCTCTCCGCCTCCCTATCTCGTTTTCCTCCTTTAAGACGCTCCTTAAAACCTACCTCTTTGACCAAGCTTTTGATCATCTTCCCTAATTTCTCCTTAAGTAGCTCAGTGTCACATCTTGTTTTATAATGCTCCTGTGAAGCGCCTCAGGACGTTTTACTATTTTAAAGGCACTATATAAATACAAGTTGTTTTAGTTGTTGTTGTCTGGGGTTAATATCCCAATTTACATGGTTTCCTTGTCGACATTGGGAAAACTCCTGCAACACAGCTTAAAGTTCCAAACGCAACTTTGAACTAACTGTGCATTTGAAGTTGTGTTCATGAATTTGGAGCAACTGCTCATGTACAAATCTCACACACAGTGCAGTTATCCATTGTTGCTGAATCTTGTCTGCATTATGGGCTCAATTTTCCCCAGTTATCTGCGCCATTTTTTTGGCGGCGCTGCTTTTTTTGGCGTAAATTAAAATATCCAAGTTTCCCGAAAGTTTACGCATCCCAGTGTAACTCAATTAGTTACGATTTTTTTAGGTTAGGATTTTTTTGCGTCACAGGGGACGTAACTTGATGTCTGCGTCAGTTTTTCACATTTAAGGAAGATTGGCCAACTTACATTTCTCCTGTATGTGACCACTCCCAAAAAACCTTCTGGGCACAAGAAAAACCAGCGCACATTAAAAAAATCAGCACAGATAGACGCCATTGCTTTTATGCAAAGTTTTGGAGGGAGTCAAGAAGACAAAGAATATGCATCATGAAGCTTAATTTTTTCAAACTCAAAGGGAGAAAATGGAAGTCTAATGCAATTCTTTAATTTTGTATTTTTTTCAAAGTGCCATGCCACCACTAAATGTCTCCTCACCGGGCTTGAGGGTCAGAGCGTCGGTTGGCAGCATCGCTCCCTCGTCCAGACACAGGGGCTTGGGGCTCAGCTTCAAAAGAAGCCTGGGGCGGGGGGCGGGGTTGAGGGGTGGGGGGGTTGAGGGTGGTGGAAGCCAAACTGAAGGGTTGAGAACCCTTACACTATACAGCAGCTTCAAATGAAGCCGGGGTGGGAGGGGTGCGGGGTGGGGGGGAGAACACTGAGCCCCTGTGTCCGACCTTCGAGCCCGGTGAGGAGACGTTCGGTTGGTGGTGGGGTAGTACTTTGAAAAAAATCTGAAATAAAGAATTGCATTATATTTCGTTGCCAATAATGTTCTCATTGAATGCCTAGCTTCCCATTCTAAGCAAGCCTATTGTGCATGCGCAGACCAGGGTGTAGTCCATACTAGAGCGTCGATCTTAAGGAGAGAGAGAGGAGAGAAGCTTTCACTCCTTGTCCTGCTGTTTTGAGCTTCTTGCAAAGCTATAATTTAATTATTGGGGCAATGACAATGCCATACCTTGTGCAAGCCTTCTGCATGATGGTGCTGTGGAGGAGACGATTGATCCGACGTCATCGCATGAGGAACCTCAGAGCACGTAGGTTGATGGGCAGGGGGCCTTATCCATGTCGGGTTTATCGAGACAGGCATTCGTACTTGCACCTGAGTAATGGAGACTGTGTAAGAAGGCTGCGTTTCCACAAAGAAGTTGTAACTGAGATCTGTGAGTTAGTAAAAGCAGACCTGCAACCTAGAAGCGTCAGGAGGACTGCTTTGTCAGTTGAAGTGAAGGTTACAGCTGCACTTTCATTCTATGCATCTGGATCATTCCAGGCCACAACTGGGGATGTGTGCACCATTTCTCAATATGCAACACATATCTGCATTTGGCAGGTCACTGCTGCACTATATGCCCGGAGGAATGACTGCATAAAGTTCCCCATGACCGCCCAGGCAATGCGTGACAGGGCTGTGGGCTTCTCCAGGATTGCTGGCTTCCCAAAGGTACAGGGCTGCATTGATTGTACTCACATTGCCTTGCGAGTACCTTTGGAGGGTTCCGAGATGTACAGGAACAGAAAAGGCTTCCATTCCATGAATATGCAACTCGTATGTGACGATATGCATCGCATCATGTCAGTTGATGCGAGATACCCTGGGAGCACCCATGATGCGTTCATCCTATGTGAAAGTGCTATATCTGTCATGTTTCAGCAGCAGCCAGAAGGGCAGGGCTGGCTGCTGGGAAACAAAGGGTACGACCTCGCCACCTGGTTCATGCCGCCCCTATGCATAACCCGGACAGAAGCTGACCGGGAATACAACTTGTCGCACATTGCGACGCTCAGTATAATAGAGAGGACCATTGACATCTTGAAACGGTGTTTCCGATGCCTGGACCATCCCGGAGGCTATTTGCAATACTCTCCTGAGATTGTCGGTCAGTTCACTGTTGTGTGCTACATGCTGCATAACTTAGCTATCAGGAGGCAGCAGCAGCTGGTAGTAGAAGACCCACCTGAGATGAGAGTGGCTGATAATGAGGAGGAAGATGCAGATGACGAGGAGGAGGACGAGGGAGCCATGCAACTACCTGAACCCGGAGCACAATGGCGGAGGAGGGCGGGCCGTCATGCCTTTAACGATTGCTCGAGCCTTGCACCAGCAGCTCATCCGTGAACGCTTTGCTGCCTGAAGGCTCAATGGCAACTATTCCAAATGGATCATGTTTACTGGTTGGACCTGTTCCCGAATGTTGTGTTGTGTTAATGGAACAAATAATGGAAATGATTCTTCTTTAGTTCAAAAAGTTGTGTTAATAATGGAACAAATAATGGAAATGATTCAGTTGTAATTTAAAATAAGTTTTATTCAAAAGTTTAACACTCGTTTGTACTTTAATAAAAATATTCTTGTTTCAAAGTTTTCAGTTAAAATCACTTAAAAACTTTAAGATAACTTAGATACTTTTAAACTTGGAAATTTACATTGCTTACAAAAAACTTTAAATTTGAGAACAGTTACAACAGTAACAACAACAATAAGAAAAACAATAACAACAGTAGCAAAGAAAGGCTGCACCCATCTCTCCTCCGCCTTATTATAAGACCGCCCGCTATGCTTGGTCTTGTTGACTCCAGCCCTGCCCACAGGTGGTGACGCAGCGTTTCTCGGGTTGGTACCAAACTTATTCTTTCGAGCATCTCAGGAAATGCGCATTTCTTGATGGTGGGGTGTGGGCAGGCGGTAATGTGGAGGGCCTGGCTTGGGCATCTTCAGAGGCTGGCCTGGGGATTGGAGTGGGAGTGACAGTTGATTCTGTCAATGGCCGCAGGATCTGGGTGAGTTCCCTTATTGCAGCAGCTAACTCTGACATTCCCTCTCTCATGTTCACCGACAGTGTATCAACTACCTGCGACATTCCCTCCCTCACGTGCCCGAACAGTGTTCCTATTTCTCGTGAAAGTGTTGTTACTTCTGCCGACAGTCCCAATACCTCATCACCCACCCCACTGATGGTGCCTAGGAGTAATCATGTAAGGTCAGTGCTCTCCGCACTCACTGCCATCATCTGAACCACATCTGTTAGATCCTGCACCTCAGAGAGCACTGTCGAGTTCTCCTTCCCCTCCTCACCCTGGGTGTGGCTCGCTGCATCCCACTGGGATCCGCAGCCTCAGACTGTGAGAAACCATGGAATGCCCTAACACTCATACCACTCAGGAAAGGACTTGGCACCTCAATGGGTTGCACCTGCACCTCCTCCAGAGTGAGCACAACAGTGGGGGCTTCATCCATCACCTCCCCCTGTCCCTCACCCCCATGCTCTTGGTCTGGAAGGTGGGATTGGAAGATGTTCTCCTCTTCAGGCTCGCTGCATCTGAATCTTCTTCTGCATCGGCTTCAGCCTCGTCAGGGTTGGCCTCAAGTTCTGCAAAATATAACAGAACAGACATAAGAACATAAGAACATAAGAAATAGGAGCAGGAGTAGGCCATACGGCCCCTCGAGCCTGCTCTGCCATTTGATAAGATCATGGCTGATCTGATCATGGACTCAGCTCCACTTCCTCACCCGCTCTCCATAACCCCTTATCCCCTTATCGTTTAATGGCCCCAGGACCCAAGGCCCCACCGTCCGAGGCTGTGGGTTCCAGTGGGATGCAGCAAGGCACACCCAGGGCCCCACCGTCTGAGGCTGCGATGGTTAGAAGCAGAGGAGGGGGCAGGGTGGGTGACATGAGTAGGCTCACAGCGCAGGCAGCAGGCTCATTTGAAGGACCACGATGAATGATATCACATTGCATCAATTGAAGCGTAGCTGATGAAGACATCTCCATGAACCGAAGCATGGCTAGCCCACGCAGTACTTAACATTTAACAAAGCCAGACTGTGGAATTTGCAGGAAATATCCTCTCCCTTGAGTATGGGTCTACTTTATGCAGTAGTGGTTGCTTTTCTCAGGCAGGATCCATCAAAGCAGCGACCCTGTCTTCCAAGGATGTAAGTGGGTGCAGATTTGCTGGGCCTCCTCCTGTTCAAGTTCTTTCCCTTTTGTTGTGTGCCACTTTCCTCTGCAAAGATGAAAATATAACTTTTTAGAGAGAGTGTCTTTCTGCTGGGTGGGACATATACAGATGGTCACATTTACAATTGCAACTTGACCAAGGTCCTGCCACTTCCTTTTGCACTGGCCTCCAGACCTCGTGGTGGTCACCATTGCACAGTAATCTTACATAAGAACATAAGAATTAGGAACAGGAGTAGGCCATCTAGCCCCTCGAGCCTGCGTCGCCATTCAACAAGATCATGGCTGATCTGGCCGTGGACTCAGCTCCACTTATCCGCCTGCTCCCCGTAACACTTAATTCCCTTATTGGTTAAAAATCTATCTATCTGTGACTTGAATACATTCAATGAGCTAGCCTCAACTGCTTCCTTGGGCAGAGAATTCCACAGATTCACAACCCTCTGGGAGAAGAAATTCCTTCTCAACTCGGTTGTAAATTAGCTCCCCCGTATTTTGAGGCTGTGCCAGTACCATGTGGGAACTCAGGGACACTTCTGGTGTCCCTGACGACTACATCTGCGGGAAGTGTATCCGCCTCCAGCTTCTGATGTACCGCGCTGCGGATTTGGAGCTGAGGGTGGATTCACTCTGGAGCATCCACGATGCTGAGAATGACGTGAGCAGCACGTATAGCGAGTTGGTCTTACCGCAGATGAAGGGTCCACAGCCAGCTAGGGAATGGAAGACCAGCAGGAAGAGCAGTGCAAGGAAGGTAGTGCAGGGGTCCCCTGCGGTCGTCCCTCTGCAAAACAGATACACTGCTTTGAGTATTGTTGAGGGGGATGACTCATCAGGGGAGGGCAGCAGCAGCCAAGTTCATGGCACCGTGGCTGGCTCTGTTGCCAGGAGGGCAGGAAAAAGAGTGGGAGAGCGATAGTGACAGGGGATTCAATTGTAAGGGGAATAGATAGGCATTTCTGCAGCCGCAACCGAGACTCCAGGATGGTATGTTGCCTCCCTGGTGCAAGGGTCAAGGATGTCTCGGAGCGGGTGCAGGACATTCTAAAAAGGGAGGGAGAACAGCCAGTTGTCGTGGTGCACATTGGTACCAACGACATAGGTAAAAAAAGGGATGAGGTCCTACGAGACGAATTTAAGGAGCTAGGAGCTAAATTAAAAAGTAGGACCTCAAAAGTAGTAATCTCGGGATTGCGACCAGTGCCATGTGCTAGTCAGAGTAGGAATCGCAGGATAGCGCAGATGAATACGTGGCTTGAGCAGTGGTGCAGCAGGGAGGGATTCAAATTACTGGGGCATTGGAAGAGGTTCTGGGGGAGATGGGACCAGTACAAACCGGATGGTCTGCACCTGGGCAGGACCGTAACCAATGTCCTGGGGGGAGTGTTTGCTAGTGCTGTTGGGGAAGAGTTAAACTAATATGGCAGGGGGATGGGAACCAATGCAGGGAGACAGAGGGAAACAAAAAGGAGACAAAAGCAAAAGACAGAAAGAAGATGAGTAAAAGTGGAGGGCAGAGAAACCCAAGGCAAAAAACAAAAAGGGCCACTGAATATAAAGGGGCTGCAGGAGGGGTCAAAACTAAAAATCATGGTTTAAAAACTAAGATTAAAACACTCTACCTAAATGCACGCAGCATTCGAAATAAAGTAAATGAGTTGACGGCACAAATCATTACAAATGGGTATGATTTGGTGGCCATTACAGAAACATGGTTGCAGGGTGGCCAAGACTGGGAATTAAACATACAGGTGTATCTGATGATTTGGAAAGATAGACAAGAAGGGAAAGGAGGTGGGGTAGCTCTGTTAATAAAGGATGATATCAGGGCAGTTGTGAGAGATGATATTGGCTCTAATGAACAAAATGTTGAATCATTGTGGGTGGAGATTAGCGATAGTAAGGGGGAAAAGTCACTGGTGCGCTTAGTTTATAGGCCCCCAAATAATAACTTCACGAGCAATAATCAAGGGAATAATGGAGGCATGTGAAAAAGGAATGGCAGTAATCATGGGGGATTTTAACCAACATATCGATTGGTCAAATCAAATCGCACGGGGTAGCATGGAGGAGGGGTTCATAGAATGCATACGGGATTGTTTCTTAGAACAGTATGTTACAGAACCTACAAGGGAGCAAGCTATTTTAGATCTGGTCCTGTGTAATGAGACAGGAAAAATAAACGATCTCCTAGTAAAAGATCCTCTCGGAATGAGTGATCACAGTATGGTTGAATTTGTAATACAGATTGAGGGTGAGGAAGTTGTGTCAGAAACGAGCATACTATGCTTAAACAAAGGGGACTACAGTGGGATGAGGGCAGAGTTGGCTAAAGTAGACTGGAAACACAGATTAAATGATGGCACAATTGAGGAACAGTGGAGGACTTTTAAGGAGCTCTTTCATAGTGCGCAACAAAAATATATTCCAGTGAAAAAGAAGGGCGGTAAGAAAAGGGATAAACAGCCGTGGATAACCAAGGAAATAAAGGAGAGTATCAAATCAAAGACCAATGTGTATAAGGTGGCCAAGGTTAGTGGGAAACTAGAGGATTGGGAAAATTTTAAACAACAGCAAAGAATGACTAAAAAAGCAATAAAGAAAGGAAAGATAGATTACGAAGGTAAACTTGCGCAAAACATAAAAACAGATAGTAAAAGCTTTTACTGATATATAAAACGGAAAAGAATGACTAAAGTAAATGTTGGTCCCTTAGAAGATGAGAAGGGGGATTTAATAATGGGAAATGTGGAAATGGCTGAGACCTTAAATAATTATTTTGCTTCGGTCTTCACAGTGAAAGACACAAAAACCATGCCATAAATTGCTGGTCACAGGAATGTGGGAAGGGAGGACTTTGAGACAATTACTATCACTAGGGGAGTAGTGCTGGACAGGCTAATGGGACTCAAGATAGACAAGTCCCCTGATCCTGATGAAATGCATCCCAGGGTATTAAAAGAGATGACAGAAGTTATAGCAGATGCATTCGTTATAATCTACCAAAATTCTCTGGACTCTGGGGAGGTACCAGCGGATTGGAAAGCAGCTAATGTAACGCCTCTGTTTAAAAGAGGGGGCAGACAAAAGGCAGGTAACTATAGGCCGGTTAGTTTAACATCTATAGTGGGGAAAATGCTTGAAACTATCATTAAGGAAGAAATAGCGGGACATGTAGATAGGAATAGTGCAATCAAGCAGACGCAGCATAGATTCATGAAGGGGAAATCATGTTTAACTAATTTACTGGAATTCTTTGAGGATATAACGAGCATGGTGGATAGAGGTATACCGATGGATGTGGTGTATTTAGATTTTCAAAAGGCATTCGATAAGGTGCCACACAAAAGGTTACTGCAGAAGATAAAGGTACGCGGAGTCAGAGGAAATGTATTAGCATGGATAGAGAATTGGCTGGCGAACAGAAAGCAGAGAGTCGGGATAAATGGGTTCTTTTCGGGTTGGAAATCGGTGGTTAGTGGTGTGCCACAGGGATCGGTGCTGGGACCACAACTGTTTACAATATACATAGATGACCTGGAAGAGGGGACAGAGTGTAGTGTAACAAAATTTGCAGATGACACTAAGATTAGTGGGAAAGCGGGTTGTGTGGAGGACACAGAGAGGCTGCAAAGAGATTTGGATAGGTTAAGCGAATGGGCTAAGGTTTGGCAGATGGAATACAATGTCGGAAAGTGTGAGGTCATCCACCTTGGGAAAAAAAACAGTAAAAGGGAATATTATTTGAATGGGGAGAAATTACAACATGCTGAGGTGCAGAGGGACCTGGGGGTCCTTGTGCATGAATTCCAAAAAGTTAGTTTGCAGGGACAGCAGGTAATCAGGAAGGCGAATGGAATGTTGGCCTTCATTGCGAGAGGGATGGAGTACAAAAGCAGGGAGGTCCTGCTGCAACTGTATAGGGTATTGGTAAGGCCGCACCTGGAGTACTGCGTGCAGTTTTGGTCACCTGACTTAAGGAAGGATATACTGGCTTTGGAGGGGGTACAGAGATAATTCACGAGGCTGATTCCGGAGATGAGGGGGTTACCTTATGATGATAGATTGAGTAGACTGGGTCTTTACTCGGAGTTCAGAAGGCTGGGGGTGATCTTATCGAAACATTTAAAATCATGAAAGGGATAGACAAGATAGAGGCAGAGAGGTTGTTTCCACAGGTAGGGGAGACTAGAACTAGGGGGCACAGCCTCAAAATACGGGGGAGCCAATTTAAAACCGAGTTGAGAAGGAATTTCTTCTCCCAGAGGATTGTGAATCTGTGGAATTCTCTGCCCAGGGAAGCAGTTGAGGCTAGCTCATTCAATGTATTCAAATCACAGATAGATAGATTTTTAATCAATAAGGGAATTAAGGGTTACGGGGAGAGGGCGGGTAAGTGGAGCTGAGTCCACGGCCAGATCAGCCATGATCTTGTTGAATGGCGGAGCAGGCTCGAGGGGCTATGTGGCCTACTCCTGTTTCTAATTCTTATGTTCTTATGTTTGTTCTTATGCTCCCTAGTTCTAGTCTCCCCGACCAGTGGAAACAACCTCTCTGCCTCTATCTTGTCTATCCCTTTCATTATTTTAAATGTTTCGATAAGATCACCCCTCATCCTTCTGAACTCCAACGAGTAAAGACCCAGTCTACTCAATCTATCATCATAAGGTAACCCCCTCATCTCTGGAATCAGCCTAGTGAATCGTCTCTGTACCCCCTCCAAAGCTAGTATATCCTTCCTTAAGTAAGGTGACCAAAACTGCACGCAGTACTCCAGGTGCGGCCTCACCAATACCCTATACAGTTGCAGCAGGACCTCCCTGCTTTTGTACTCTATTCCTCTCGCAATGAAGGCCAACATTCCATTCGCCTTCCTGATTACCTGCTGCACCTGCAAACTAACTTTTTGTGATTCATGCACAAGGACCCCCAGGTCCCTCTGCACCTCAGCATGTTGTAATTTCTCCCCATTCAAATAATATTCCCTTTTACTGTTTTTTTTCCCAAGGTGGATGACCTCACACTTTCCGACATTGTAATCCATCTGCCAAACCTTAGCCCATTCGCTTAACCTATCTAAATCTCTTTGCAGCCTCTCTGTGTCCTCCACACAACCCGCTTTCCCACTAATCTTAGTGTCATCTGCAAATTTTGTTACACTACACTCTGTCCCCTCTTCCAGGTCATCTATGTATATTGTAAACAGTTGTGGTCCTAGCACTGATCCCTGTGGCACACCACTAACCACCGCTTTCCAACCCAAAAAGGACCCATTCATCCCGACTCTCTGCTTTCTGTTAGCCAGTCAATTCTCTATCCATGCTAATACATTTCCTCTGACTCCGCGTACCTTTATCTTCTGCAGTAACCTTTTGTGTGGCACCTTATCGAATGCCTTTTGGAAATCTAAATACCCCACATCCATCGGTACATCTCCATCCACCATGCACGTTATATCCTCAAATAATTTCAGTGAATTAGTTAAACATGATTTCCCCTTCATGAATCCATGTTGCGTCTGCTTGATTGCACTATTCCTATCTAGATGTCCCGCTATTTCTTCCTTAATGATAGTTTCAAGCATTTTCCCCACTACAGATGTTAAACTAACCGGCCTATAGTTACCTGCCTTTTGTCTGCCCCCCTTTTTAATCAGAGGCGTTACATTAGCTGCTTTCCAATCCACTGGTACCTCCCCAGAGTCCAGAGAATTTTGGTAGATTATAACGAATGCATCTGCTATAACTTCTGCCATCTCTTTTAATACCCTGAGATGCATTTCATCGGGACCAGGGGACTTGTCTATCTTGAGTCCCATTAGCCTGTCCAACACTACCCCCCTAGTGATAGTGATTGTGACCAGCAATTTTTGGCATGGTTTTTGTGTCTTCCACTGTGAAGACCGAAGCAAAATAATTATTTAAGGTCTCAGCCATTTCCACATTTCCCATTATTAAATCCCCCTTCTCATCTTCTAAGGGACCAACATTTACTTTAGTCACTCTTTTGCGTTTTATATATCTTCTGCAAGTTGGTTCCAGCGTTTCTTCATTTCTTTTGGTGAAACTTTTATGTGACCTCTGCTAATGTCTAGCTCATGCCATCAGGCCTCAATTACAGTAATCAGTGCCTCCACTTCATCCTGTAAGAAATTCTTGGTCCTTGAGCTGCGTTGCATTTGTATTGCAGCTCCCATTTTTCCACTGTGAATTGAAGTTCTCGCACACAACTGGCTCTTTAAAAATGGCCGAAAGCTGGGAGCTGTACTGGGCATGCTTGCCCATAGCAGTCACGTAAAAAAGTATTTTTTTCCCGCGCATGTGTAGAAGGGGGTCATCGCTTTTTCAGCGCAGACATTAGGCTCCACCCCCCCAAAGCTAAAGGACAGGCTACGCGCCACCAATTTCAAAAAATAGAATGGGGAAACTTGCAAGTTATTTTTTTGGAGTAGTTGGGGCCAAAAATAATGGGCGTAGCTCTTGCAATTCGCAAAAAAAGGGCATTGGGGAAAATTGCACCCTATACATGGGACAGATTTAACAGCAAGGGAACTAAGCTTTATTATAGAACCTGTAATTTAAGTGGACTACAAGACATGTTATTGAGCCAATGTTGGGTGATTTCAGATCTTTACTGTAGTCTACATGTAGACTTTGATGTGAACTGTGCATTGGTTGAGTCTGAAATGCATCTTGTGGTTTTCACCTGCGAAGACAGTTATTTGTATATGTATCCATATGTTGGTTGAAAATGAGTGATAATTGGAGAATACATGCTTATAGAATGCTTGTGTCAAAAGCTACTTCAAAGCAAAGAAACAAGTAATTAAAATATATCTGCATTACAGGAAGCGACATCTGTATTGTACATTTCAACATTCATTTTACATATGAGTTAGGTATATGTATAAAAATGCAGTAGATTTCTTTTTACTTTGTCTGCATATTTCTGTGTAAGTCATCAGCACAGGCAACTCAACTGGTAATCTGTAGTTCCATTTTTAGCAATAGCTGGGTCAACAACAAATAGAGTTTCATGATGAAGTAATTGAGAAACAAAAAAAAGATTTCTGAAAGCTTTTCAGGACCACGAGGGAGAAATTGGCATGAAGTCAGATCGAGTAACAGATTCTCAACAAACAGAAAAATAAATTGAGTAAGAGACTTGATCTATCTACATACGTACCACTTATGTTTATTTTCTTTTTCATGACTTTTATTAGTTCACTGATCTGTGTTTATCTTTCCCAGCCTTGTAGTATTTGTGTAGATGACTGCATGGAGCTCTGGTAAGTGATAGAAAAGGCTGGAGGGCACAGCAGTGATGTTGGGTTAAAGTGGACAAGTAGATGTATGGGGTTATTAGCATTGCCCTTTCAAGTGTTCTACTAATATACTGATAACATGAAAATTCTGAAGTAATTCTGCAAGAAAAAGTCAAACTGATTTACTGCTGTGTGGGTTGGACTCTGTCGGCTATTAACTCTTATCTATTTATTTTGATACACATGAATCTATCTGATTACGTAAGCACTTAAAGACAGGTACAATACGGTACACCACACCACCTCACAAACCATGTGCTTTAATTCCCAGCAAGCAATCAAATAATTTACAAGGATATGAGACTAGGGTCCTGAACTTAAAGAAAGGTAACTTCGATGGTATGAGACGTGAATTGGCTAGGATAGATTGGCGAACGATACTTAAAGAGTTGATGGTGGATAGGCAATGGCATACATTTAAAGATCACATGGATGAACTTCAATAATTGTACATCCCTGTCTGGTGTAAAAATAAAGCGGGGAAGGTGGCTCAACCATGGCGAAATTAGGGATAGTATTAAATCCAAGGAAGAGGCATATAAATTGCCCAGAAAAAGCAGCAAACCTGAGGACTGGGAGAAATTTAGAATTCAGCAGAGGAGGACAAAGGGTTTAATTTGGAGGGGGAAAATAGAGTATGAGATTAAGCTTGCAGGGAACATAAAAACTGATTGCAAAAGTTTCTATAGATATGTGAAGAGAAAAAGATTAGCGAAGACAAATGTAGGTCCCTTGCAGTCAGAATCAGGTGAATTATAATGGGGAACAAAGAAATGGCAGACCAATTGAACAAATACTTTGGTTCTGTCTTCACTAAGGAAGACACAAATAACCTTCCAGAAATACGAGAGGACAGAGGGTCGAGCGAGGAGGAGAAACTGAAGGAAATCCTTATTAGTCAAGAAAGTGTGTTAGGGAAATTGATGGGATTGAAGGCCTATAAATCCCCAGGGCTTGATAGTCTGTATCCCAAGTACGTAAGGAAGAGACCCTAGAAATAGGGGATGCATTGGTGGTCATTTTCCAACATTCTATAGACTCTGGATCAGTTCCTATGGATTGGAGGGTAGCTAATGCAATCCCACTTTTTATAAAAGGAGGGAGAGAGAAAACAGGGAATTATAGACTGGTTAGCCTGACATCAGTAGTAGGGAAAATGTTGGAATCAATTATTAAGGATGTTATAGCAGTGCATTTGGAAAGCAGTGACAGGATCAGTCCAAGTCAGCATGGATTTATGAAAGGGAAATCATTCTTGACAAATCTTCTAGAATTTTTTGAGGATGTAACTAGTAGAGTGGACAAGGGAAAACCAGTGGATGTGGTGTGTTTGGATTTTCAAAAGACTTTTGACAAGGTCCCACACAAGAGGTTAGTGTGCAAAATTAAAGCACGTGGTATTGACGTGGATAGAGAACTGGTTGGCAGACAGGAAGCAAAGAGTACGAATAAACGGGTCCTTTTCAGAATGGCAGACAGTGACTAGTGGGGTACCGCAAGGTTCAGTGCTGGGACCCCAAATATTTACAATATACATTAATGATTTAGACGAAGGAATTGAATGTAATATCTCCAAGTTTGCAGATGACACTAAACTGGGTGGCAGTGTGAGCTGTGAGGAGGATGCTAAGAGGCTGCAGGGTGACTTGGACAGGTTAGGTGAGTGGGCAAATGCATGGCAGATGCAGTATAATGTACATAAATGTGAGGTTATCCACTTTGGTGGCAAAAACAGGAAGACAGAACATTATCTGTGTTATGTATCCTACATGGTTACTGCTTGTACTATTACAAGGTGTGCCACCAGAGGACACCGCAGTGGGAGACTTGTAGGTTACCTGTACAGATGTGCCAGGCCTAGTATAAAAGGCAGGCCACCAGGTGTGATCCTCACTCTGGAGTTATCAATAAAGGACTAAGGTCACTACAGTTCAAGTCCAACACATTGCCTCGTGGAGTCATTATTAGAGCATCTAAAGACATAACAATCTGAATGGCGGCAGACTAGGAAAAGGGGAGGTGCAATGAGACCTGGGTGTCATGGCACATCAGTCATTGAAGGTTGGCATGCAGGCGGTGAAGAAGGCAAATGGCATGTTGACTGACCTTCATAGCGAGAGGATTTGAGTATAGGAGCAGGGATGTCTTACTGCAGTTGTACAGGGCCTTGATGAGGCCACACCTTGAATATGATATACAGTTTTGGTCTCCTAATCTGAGGAAGGAGATTCTTGCTATTGAGGGAGTGCAGCATAGGTTCACCAGACTGATTCCTGGGATGGCAGGGCTGACATATGAAGAAAGACTGGATCGACTAGGCTTATATTCACTGGAATTTAGAAGAACGAGAGGGGATCTCATAGAAACATAAAATTCTGACAGGATTGGACAGGTTAGATGCAGGAAGAATGTTTCTAATGTTGGGGAAGTCCAGAACAAGGGGTCACAGTCTAAGGATAAGGGGTAAGCCATTGAGGACCAAGATGAGGAGAAACTTCTTCACTCAGAGAATTGTGAACCTGTGGAATTCTCTATCACAGAAAGTTGTTGAGGCCAGTTCGTTAGATATATTCAAAAGGGAGTTAGATGTGGCCTTAAGGCTAAAGGGATCAAGGGGTATGGAGAGAAAGCAGGAATGGGGTACTGAAGTTACATGATCAGCCATGATCATATTGAATGGTGGTGTCGGCTCGAACGGCCGAATGGCCTACTCCTGCACCGATTTTCTATGTTTCTATGATATTCTGACCCTCTGTTAAGCAGGTTTTTGGCTACATGAGCTATAAATGCAGTGAGCTCTTTATAGCTTTTAATTTCCCCATTTCAAACTCATGTGGCCCCACAAGGAACTATAAAATCAGTGGGGAAGGTTCACATTAGATCGCTAGAGTTTTCCCAGCTGTAATAAATGCTTTGTTCTTTCTGAAGCTAATGTTTCATTATAACTGAAGTCATCTGTTAACAGGTTTCAGTCTTCCATCAGAAGTCAACATCTCAAGTTCTGTTACGACTACACACTTGATAAGGTTTTCTAATCACTTGCTGTTTTTAATAAGGTCTGACATTTACAGGTTGAAAAAACAAAATCCAAAATCTAAGTAAGATTTGATCAGTCACTTGAAATAAGCAGAAGATTATGTGAAAGAATAATACCAGAGTATCGTACTGAAAAAGTATACAAACATCTACGTTGATGCTATCTGGCTAGATTACATAGAGATCAGGGTGGTCTTTCATCATATATGATCTCAGTCAATTCTCACTGATTAAATGAGAGGATTATTATATGTGTCAGTGTGCATTTTTGGGGGGAGTGAGATTATGTCATACTTTGTAGTGTCATTGCTATACATTGTTGTTTGGTTCTGCTTATTGGCTTTTGCGTAATTAACCTGCTTACAATTATTGAAAAGAAATCCATCTGGTCGGTCCACCACTGATAGACAGGCAGCTACATACAGTCCCTTCCCTGGTGCACTTATGTTGCGGAAATGACTTAATGATCAGGATACTTGGTTAGTAAAAAGAGATGGGCCAAGAAAATGTACATAACGACAATTTACTTGAATTTTGATAAGTAATTTGAAAATGTCGCACATGTAAAGTTTTTAAAGATGGTGAAAGATCATGGCCTCAAAATTCTTTGGGTCGCCATCCTGATGCTAAGATTGTGTTCAGTCGTGCCCTCTAGTATTGACCCCATAGGAGATTGTTAGGTCAGTTGGAGGGCACCTCATTAAGAGAAACAAGAAGAAAGAACTTGCATTTATATAGCATAATCACAGGATGTCCTAAAGCACCTCACAGCCAATGAAGAACCTCTGAAGTATACTATTGTAATCTACTTCTTCTTTCGTATGGTAGTAGCAAAGCAAATCAAATGTCAATATCTAAGTCAGATATCCAGGCCAAATCTTCTGTGTGTAATAGTGTCGATATCTTGTAGGCTGCCTGTGAATTTCCTCTGAGGGCAGTGATCAATGATGTGTTCCAGGATTGATTAGCATGATGGGAATGTTGTAATATAGCGAAATGTGGCAGCCAATTGGCACACAGCAAGGATCTACAAATAGCAATGAATAGATAATCTGTTTTAGTGATGTTGGTGGATGGATAAATATACCAGGACACCAGGTGCATTATCCTTCTTTTCTTTGAATAGTGCCATGGGATCTTTTACATCCAACTGAGAAGATAGTTGGGACCTTGGTTTACATCTCATCCAAAAGATGACATATCTTACACACAACACTCCCTCAGTACTGCTCTGAAATACATAGAAACATAGAAACATAGAAAATAGGTGCAGGAGTAGGCCATTCGGCCCTTCTAGCCTGCACCGCCATTCAATGAGTTCATGGCTGAACATTCAACTTCAGTACCCCATTCCTGCTTTCTCACCATACCCCTTGATCCCCCTAGTAGTAAGGACCTCATCTAACTCCTTTTTGAATATATTTAGTGAATTGGCCTCAACAACTTTCTGTGGTAGAGAATTCCACAGGTTCACCACTCTCTGGGTGAAGAAGTTCCTCCGCATCTCGGTCCTAAATGGCTTACCCCTTATCCTTAGACTGTGACCTCTGGTTCTGGACTTCCCCAACATTGGGAACATTCTTCCTGCATCTAACCTGTCTAACCCCGTCAGAATTTTAAATGTTTCTATGAGGTCCCCTCTCATTCTTCTGAACTCCAGTGAATACAAGCCCAGTTGATCCAGTCTTTCTTGATAGGTCAGTCCCGCCACCGAACCTTCGCTGCACTCCCTCAATAGCAAGAATGTCCTTCCTCAGGTTAGGAGACCAAAACTGTACACAATACTCCAGGTGTGGCCTCACCAATGCCCTGTACAACTGTAGCAACACCTCCCTGCCCCTGTACTCAAATCCCCTTGCTATGAAGGCCAACATGCCATTTGCTTTCTTAACCGCCTGCTGCACCTGCATGCCAATCTTCAATGACTGATGTACCATGACACCCAGGTCTCTTTGCACCTCCCCTTTTCCTAATCTGTCACCATTCAGATAATAGTCTGTCTCTCTGTTTTTACCACCAAAGTGGATAACCTCACATTTATCCACATTATACTTCATCTGCCATGCATTTGCCCACTCACCTAACCTATCCAAGTCGCTCTGCAGCCTCACAGCATCCTCCTCGCAGCTCACACTGCCACCCAACTTAGTGTCATCCGCAAATTTGGAGATACTACATTTAATCCCCTCATCTAAATCATTAATGTACAGTGTAAACAGCTGGGGCCCCAGCACAGAACCTTGCGGTACCCCACTAGTCACTGCCTGCCATTCTGAAAAGTACCCATTTACTCCTACTCTTTGCTTCCTGTCTGACAACCAGTTCTCAATCCATGTCAGTACACTACCCCCAATCCCATGTGCTCTAACTTTGCACATCAATCTCTTGTGTGGGACCTTGTCGAACGCCTTCTGAAAGTCCAAATATACCACATCAACTGGTTCTCCCTTATCCACTCTACTGGAAACATCCTCAAAAAATTCCAGAAGATTTGTCAAGCATGATTTCCCTTTCACAAATCGATGCTGACTTGGACCTATCATGTCACCTCTTTCCAAATGCACTGCTATGACATCCTTAATAATTGATTCCATCATTTTACCCACTACCGATGTCAGGCTGACCGGTCTATAATTCCCTGTTTTCTCTCTCCCTCCTTTTTTAAAAAGTGGGGTTACATTGGCTACCCTCCACTCCATAGGAACTGATCCAGAGTCAATGGAATGTTGGAAAATGACTGTCAACGCATCCACTATTTCCAAGGCCACCTCCTTAAGTACTCTGGGATGCAGTCCATCAGGCCCTGGGGATTTATCGGCCTTCAATCCCATCAATTTCCCCAACACAATTTCCCGGCAAATAAGGATTTCCCTCAGTTCCTCCTCCTTACTAGACCCCCCGACCCCTTTTATAACCGGAAGGTTGTTCGTGTCCTCCTTCGTGAATACCGAACCAAAGTACTTGTTCAATTGGTCCGCCATTTCTTTGTTCCCCGTTATGACTTCCCCTGATTCTGACTGCAGGGGACCTACGTTTGTCTTTACTAACCTTTTTCTCTTTACATATCTATAGAAACTTTTGCAATCCGTCTTAATGTTCCCTGCAAGCTTCTTCTCATACTCCATTTTCCCTGCCCTAATCAAACCCTTTGTCCTCCTCTGCTGAGTTCTAAATTTCTCCCAGTCCCCAGGTTCGCTGCTATTTCTGGCCAATTTGTATGCCACTTCCTTGGCTTTAATACTATCCCTGATTTCCCTTGATAGCCACGGTTGAGCCACCTTCCCTTTTTTATTTTTATGCCAGACAGGAATGTACAATTGTTGTAGTTCATCCATGCAGTCTCTAAATGCCTGCCATTGCCCATCCACAGTCAACCCCTTAAGTATCATTCGCCAATCCATCCCAGCCAATTCACGCCTCATACCTTCAAAGTTAGCCTTCTTTAAGTTCTGGACCATGGTCTCTGAATTAACTGTTTCAGCCTGGATTATGTACTTAAGGCCTGGAGTGTGGCTTGAGCCCACAACCTTCTAACTCAGAGCTCAACTGAGCCAAGACTGACACTTTGGCATAGGCCAGCTGGTTGGAAATGCCACTTTGGGTGCATCTCTAACACCAGCCTGCCCATGCCTGCAAGAAACTCCACTTGCCAGCCATTGAAAGGGAAGGTTGCCCAGGCCTACTCTATATAGCCCTGACGACATGCCCTTCGGTTCCCTGTGCACTCAAAATGTTATTTGATAACAATATGCCTTCTAGGTTGAGAAGCAAGAACACCCGGCTTAGGGAGTCTCTGCCCTGGCCATCATTTGCCTTTTAAGGGGCTGATGAAGGTTCCACTCCTTAAAAGGCAGTCAGGAAACTCTTGGAAATGATGGAGAGCCAGTGGAACTTCTATGGAATTTTGGGACCCATGTAAGAAAATTGGCTTGGCAATAGGAATGGAATTACGTCTGTCTGGAAGCCAGTTATGAATGGAGACCCATAAGAATTTGTTCTGAGTCCTTTACTGTTCACTTTATTCATAAACAATATAAGTGAGATTGACAGGTTTCACAGGGATTTGAACCAACTGCACAGCTGGGTTAACCAATGGCAGATAGATTCTAATGCGCATAGATACACTATTTTGTGTAGACCAATATTTGGTGGGATTGGGTTTCACAATTACTTTGGAACATCATAAGCATTTTAGGAAAGAGGAGATGGGAAAAAAGATTTGTCCAAATTGAAAAACAATAATAAATTTCAATAGTGAGTTCAAATACAATTAAAGAAGTTATATTATGCAATGTCCACCAGCTATGGAAAACTGCCAGTGAACTAGAAGACATAACATACTGGTACTCAGTCCAAGGTCACCTTGGGTTATACCAGTGATTGAAATATGGGCAAACGGTCAAAGAGACCCTGTCTGGTGATCCTGTGCAGCTTAGATTTGTAAATAGCATATCTATCAAAATCTAGCAGCAGACTCACCTGTAGCTTTTCTGACCTGCATACACTAGTGACCAAAGAAGAACAGTCTGAGGAATCAATGCAACCAGAACTTTAAGATTACGGTTGTAAAGATTTGAAAATGCAACAATTATATGACTATGGCAAATTTTACTTGCTGGAGGTAGTAGCTCCAGTTACATTTGATTACATAACAACAGTCAATGGGCCAAGTTTGACTTTGGCTGTAGCCCTAATAGGCAATAGTGAAGTCAACAGAAAAGAAAATGGGGAGGTGTGTAAAACAGGCTGCCGATTATTATCACCCATTGTGCACTACTGCCGAAATCGAATTTCACTCCCTTTCTATTTCAAAGTAATTCTTTCTACTTGAAGCATTTTGAGATATTTTTTAGAAATGTAATATGATGTGTATGTGTTTTTTTTCTTTTATATTGGATAGCTTTTATATCAGACATGTGTAATTAGATGAATTTATCACATAGGACATTTCAAAATGATGTATAACTGAACAAGCTACTTTTACTTTTGAAATATTCTCAATGTTTTTAGTAATTTAAATTGAGTATTTTGCTTGATTGGAATTTCAGAGAAATTGTCATTTATCTTTGTGGTTTGATCATTTTAGAATATATTCTTCCTAACATACTTGCAAAAGGAAAAAAAAAGTGTCTCTTTACATTAAGCTTAATCCTATTTACTGCCAACTTTTCAAATGCAATGCAATGTATTATATTTCCCTCAAAAACTTAAAAATTTGTAAAGGATGGCTGGCATAAGTTCAAGAGAATGTTTTCCTGCGTCTGCTGTTTTCTTTCAAAGTATAGAATAAGTTCTTTCACATGTTGTGGATTAGTAAAGGAATTATGCCGCAGTATTAAAGGGATCAGTATAAAGTCCAGGTCAATGTTTCTTTTACTCAAAACAGGAAAGTTGTGTGATCATTAGGTATTTCTTATTTAATACAAAACAACCCTTCACAAGAGTTGACTTGATCTTTTCCCGGAAATGTTTGCATAAGTCATGGGGGGTGCATTTGGTCGGTCAATCCCTGGGAAAAAAACATTTCATGTAATGCGCATCCTGTAGTATATTAAAGAGGAGAATTATTTTTTCCTCCTAAACTTATTATGTTTCTTACTCAACAAAATCAAGACTTCTTGGAATGTAATTGGTCAGCTTTATTAACTATATTGCTTTTATATGACCACGAGTAAAAAACTTTATGAGGCTACTGTTATTTTGTTGTCATTGCAATCTTCAATAACTAAGTGCTAACATGTGCCAACTAGTGAGGTCTACCCTTTATATCATGATTCTCATAAGGCAAATAAAAGCAAATAACCTGTTAATGCTTTCACTTCTTAGTACTCTTCTAATAGAAATGGAAGATTGTGGCATTGGGATATCTCCATTCCAGTGAAGATATTTGTTATTAGCACATTTGTAATTAGCATTAATACCTACACAAAGGAATATGGTTGTGGTTGCTGGAGTCCAATCATCACAGCCCCAGGACATCACTACAGGAGTTCCTCAGGACAGTGTCCGAGGCCCAACCACCTTCAGCTGCTTCAGCAATGACTTTCCCTCCATCATAAGGTCAGGAGTAGGGATGTTGGTTGATGATTGCACAGTGTTTAGTTCCATTCACCTGGATGACATTCAGGCTTGGGCTGATTAGTGACAAGTAATATTCGCATCACACATGTGCCAGGCAATGATGATCTCCAACCAGAGACAGTCTAACCACTGCTCCATGACATTCAAATTTGCCACCATCAACATCCTGTTTGTCACCATTGACCAGATATTTAACTGGACCAGCCATATAAATACTGTGGTGACAAAAGCAGGTCAGAGGCTGGGTATTCTGTGGTGAGTGACTCACCTTGTGACTCCCCAAAACCTTTCCACCATCTACAAGGCACAAGTAAGGAGTGTGATGAAATACTTTCCATTTGCTTGGATGAGTGCAGCTCCAACAACACTCAATAAACTTTACACCATCCAGAATGAAGCAGCCAACTTGATTGGCACCCCGTTCACCACCTTAAACATTCACTCCCTCCACCACTGGCGCACCGTGGCTGCAGTGTGTACCATCTACAAGATGCATTGCAGCAACTCACCAAGACTTCTTTGGCAGCACCACCCAAATAAGTGACCTCTACCACCTAGAAGGACAAGGGCAGCAGGCGCATGGGAAAAACATCACCTCCAAGTTTCCCTCCAAGTCACACACCATCCTGACTTGAAAATATATCGCTGTTCCTTCATCGTCGTTGGGTCAAAATCCGGGACCTCCCTCCCGAACAGCATTTTGGGAGTACCTTCACCACACGGACTGCAGTGGTTCAAGAAGGTGGCTCAGCTCCACCTTCTCAAGGCCAATTAGGAATGGGCAATAAAGGGTGGCTTTGCCAGTGACACCCACATTCTTTGAATGAATTTTTAAAAATTAAGGAGGATTGAGAGTGGGTAACAAGAGAAATGCTCCACATTGTTTTTGATTACAATTCTAGTATGTTAGTTACTCACTGGAAAATAAGTAGGATGTACTCATTACATTCTTCCATCACCTTGGTCTGTAGGAAAATACCACACCCAAGACTATTTTATACAATTTATTATTCTGTGTTGATTCACAAGTAATATGATATGCAGAAACAAAAATATATAAGACAGGATGAACATGTAGCAAATTTACACTACATAAAATTTATGTTGACAGCTTTAAAATTGTCCATGAATTCTTTAGCTCTTCATGAAAAATGCTAAAGAAATATGATCGGCCTGCATTTCCTCATTCTTTATGCCATGAAACGATTGTAATCTGGAAAAGTGGGAGCAGAATTTTGGGCAGTACCTGGTGTGCACTCCTTTCTCTGCCTGTTAAATATTCCTCTGCATTTGGGGTCAGACAAATAATACACTCATCCATAAATAGGCAGGATATCATATAAATGAAGAAAATATGTCACAAACACATTTCTCTCATTTGTGTCTTTAGTAATGTTAGGCACAAGGAATTCGAGTGAGTCCCTGGCATCCAGGATCGTCAGGGATCCAAAGTGGCTATTCAAATTTAAAAAATCCATTTTTCATACGGAAACTGATCAACTGCGGTAAGGAAACTGGTTTATTCAAGGAATGGGCTTTTTTTCATTTTTGAGTTTATCACTAGCCCACTTGCAGATGACTTTCCACCTCCTCCACCTGAGGCGGGCACCCCACTTCCAGTATGAATGACATTGCCACCCATGCAAACTATGAAAATACCCTCTAACCCCGGAAAGTGGGCCAGGGATAGAATAACATCCACAGGGCAAGTATAAGTTCTGCCCTGCTACCAGCTCTACACTGAAAGCACTTCTAGAGAAAATCAGGGCTATAATTTCCGGTGGTACATATTCCCTGTAGCCTCATGAGGAACAGAAAACAGAAAAACATGAGGATTCCTGTTTATAAAGATGGTTTTTGTTTGAAGGTCAAACAAATTCTTTGAAAGTAGCTAGCATCAGCTTGGTTACATCAAGTATCAAAACACCAATGCTGTCTTTACCGATGACAATGGGCTCAATTTTGCCCAAAGCCGTTTTTTGGCGTATTGCCAGAGTTACGCCCGTTTTTCTAGGCCAGAAATACTCCAAAAATATTTGTGCCAAATTTCCACGCTTTATTTTTCATAATTTGCACCGCGCAGCCTGTCCGATCGCCTTGGGGGGTTGGAGCCTGCTGCCTGCGCCGAGAAACACGATGCCACACCTTCTGCGCATGCACGGAAAAAAAAGGACGTTTTTGATGTTATTCGTATGAGCACGCATGCCAAGTACAGCTCCCAAGCACAGGGATCAGAATCCCGCCGTACCCACCCCCCAACCCCCACAGGCTCATTGCAGTCGTGATTTCTTGTGATCGCGTTCAATAGCACCTTTCCCCGCCCCCACCACACCCCAACGCCCCCAGGCTCATTGCAGTCGTGATTTCTTGTGATCGCGTTCAATAGCACCTTCCCCCGCCCCCCACCACACCCCAACCCCCACAGGCTCATTACAGTCGTGATTTCTTGTGATCGCGTTCAATAGCACCTTCCCCTGCCCCCCACCACCCCCCAACGCCCCCAGGCTCATTGCAGTCATGATTTCTTGTGATCGCGTTCAATAGCACCTTCCCCTGCCCCCCACCACCCCCCAACGCCCCCAGGCTCATTGCAGTCTTGAGATTTCTTCCGATCGTGTTCAACAGCATCTTCCACCCCCCCCCCCCTCCCACCCCACCCCCCAAAACCTCCCGGGCTGATTTGATGTCTAGTGCAGTCTTCCGATTGCTACCTCCCCTCTGGGCTTGTTTTGCAGCCGAGCCCCAAGCCCCTGTGTCTGGGCGCGGGCCCGATTCTGCCGGCCGACACATGACCCTTCGGCCCTGTTTGAAGATGTTCAGTGGTGGCGTGTGAGTTAAAAAAACGGAAAAGTTCAGAATTCCATCCAACTTCTATCTACTCCATTGTAAGGTAAAAAAAAAAAGAAACTTTATTATGCATACTTAAACTGTTCTTATCTCCCTCCAAAACTTCGATGAAAAACTATGGTGTCTTTCTCGCCGATTTTTCAATGTGCGCTGCTTTCTCTTAATTCACCAGAAGGTTTTTCGGGAATGGCCAGGTAAGCTGACCCAGGATACATTTTTTGGGGGCAAACTTTGAAAAATTATAAAAACTGGTGCAGACATGAGGTAACGACCCTGTGACATCAAAAAAAAAACAAACCTAAAAAAAAATCATAACTAACTCAGTTACGCTGCCGCAGATGCCTTGGGGAAACTTTAATTTAAAAACTTACGCCAAATAAAGCGGCGTGCGCCAAAAAAACGGCGCAAATGACCAGGGAAAATTGAGCCCATTAATGATACTAATCCTACATCACAATTTGTAAAAGGTTTCCAATCGCTTAGCAATTATGGAAACAAAAGGTTGTACATGTCTAACAATTAATTCGCCCTTTCCCACTTTCCCAACACTATTAAGAACATAAGAAATAGGAGCAGGAGTAGGCCATATGGCCCCTCGAGCCTGCTCCGCCATTCAATAAGATCATGGCTGATCTGATCATGGACTCAGCTCCACTTCCCTGCCCGCTCCCCATAACCTCTTATTGTTTAAGAAACTGTCTATTTCTGTCTTAAATTTATTCAATGTCCTAGCTTCCACAGCTCTCTGAGGCAGAGAATTCCACAGATTTACAATCCTCAGAGAAGAAATTCCTCCTCATCTCTGTTTTAAATGGGCGGCCCCTTATTCTAAGATCATGCCCTCTAGTTCTAGTCTCCCCCATCAGTGGAAACATCCTCTCTGCATCCACCTTGTCAAGCCCCCTCATAATCTTATACGTTTTGATAAGATCACCTCTCATTCTTCTGAATTCCAATGAGTAGAGGCCCAACCTACTCAACCTTTCCTCATAAGTCAAACCCTTCATACCCAGAATCAACCCAGTGAACCTTCTCTGAACTGTCTCCAAAGCAAGTACATCCTTTCGTAAATATGGAAACCAAAACTGCATGCAGTATTCCAGGTGTGGCCTCACCAATACCTTGTATAGCTGTAACAAGACTTCCCTGCTTTTATACTCCATCCCATTTGCAATAAAGGCCAAGATACCATTGGCCTTCCTGATCACTTGCTGTACCTGCATACTATCCTTTTGTGTTTCATGCACAAGTACCCCCAGGTCCCGCTGTACTGTGGCATTTTGCAATCTCGCTCCATTTAAATAACTTGCTCTTTGATTTTTTTCTGTCAAAGTGCATGACCTCACACTTTCCAACATTATACTCCATCTGCCAAATTCTTGCCCACTCACTTAGCCTGTCTATGTCCTTTTGCAGATTTTGTGTGTCCATCTCACACATTAACATACCAATTGCAACAACGCTCCTACTTGGGTAGCTAACCATAAAATTAACATTTAAAATATCCACTCTCCTTCAAAGGTAATCTTTAAATTGACTATTTCTGGATCAAAATTTTCTGAGGGTCTGACAAACAATTTTCAAGCATTTGGAGTTCACTTTGAGATTGCCATAATCTTAAAATGATTGGTTTTAAAGCTATACACCTTACATGCAAGAATTCTATTTTCACTTATCTTAATACTCTGCCATTTATAATTTTATGTAATATAAGCTATATCCTCAGTAAAAGAATTCAAGAAAAATTCATATTTAATTATATGAGAATGAAGTGTGCAGTAGATTTTAGGGACACCACATCTTCTGAGATCCTGTGCCTCCAGTGGGGCCTCACATGCAACTTTTTGGAAAATTGTGGGCAGTGTCCCTGTGGTTTTCTGGTAACTTCTTCACTGTGTGCGAAGCCTGGTAGCATCACAGGGTCTTGAAACATGCTGCCCTATATGTGCAATAACACGGAGGATGGAGGCAAGGCAGCAACAAATAAAAGAGCTGCAGTTGACGTAAAAAAGCAAAACTGATGATTGGCCGGCACAGACTGCTTCATTATCAGAGGAGTTGTGAATGGAATTGAACACTGTGGAATTATCATGGAAAATCCCCACCCCTGACCTTATGATGGATAGAAAGTCATTGATGAAGCAGCTGGGGATGGTTGGGCTGAGGATGCAGCCTTGAACATTTGCTGTGGTGTCCTGGGAGTGTGATGATTAGAATTCAACACCATTATCATCTTCCTTTGTGTCAAGTATGACTCTAATCACTGAAGGGTTTTCCCCTTGACTCTCATTGACCTCAGTTTTGCTAGAGCTTCTTGGTGCCATACTTGGTTGAATGCTGCCTTGATGTTACTCTCATCTAAGTGCAAGAGGCCATGACCATGTGGAAGACTATAACTAGGGCCTGTAAAGGCAAGAAAGGTAAGATAGTGGGAAAAGAAAGCAGTAGGGTGGAAATTTAAATTTAAAAAAAAATTTCAATGAGAAATATACACATTCTGGTATTGGAGGGATAGGATTTGTATTCGATTTTATGGACAGAAAGAGGTTAATTAATAATAAAACGGTTGTTAAAAAAAAATGGAATATTTGAATATTGATATAGAAACATAGAAACATAGACATAGAAAATAGGTGCAGGAGTAGGCCATTCAGCCCTTCGAGCCTGCACCGCCATTCAATGAGTTCATGGCTGAACATTCAACTTCAGTACCCCATAGCAACAGAGAAGGAGTTTATCAAAGAATAATTAAGAATGGGTAATTTGACATATAGTTCTTCTGTAGTTCAGATCACAAGAGTGTAATATCCATGTATTGCTCCATGCTTATAATCTTAAAACTGCCTTTATCCCAACAGAAAAATTGTAGACACACATTCAATGATTTTGCCACTGGTTTAACAATTGAATATGGGGAACCCTGTTTGTGGAGGCCAGTCTCTTATGGTCTGAGCTATAGAAACACTAACTATAAAAGCAGCTAGTAAAATCAGAAAATTTTGTAGCTCGTTAAGTTTAAGTCTTCCAACTTCCCCCATGGCTCAGTAGACCAAAAAGTATATGATACGCAATATACAGACCAGGAAATGGTCAGATTGTCTGTGCTGAATTAGTCAATCTCAGCCCAGGTGCCAGTGAGTCTGCAACAGTTTTTCTCTGTGTCTCTGAGATGGGAGGAGGGCAGAGGTGGAGGGCGGGCGCAGTGAAATTGGCCTGCCTCCCATTCTGATCACTGCCTAATGACCACTGCTGAAAAGTATATGTATGTGGACATCTGGTGAGGATAGCTTTGGATTTAGCCATGATGTTCCTCTGGTGAAATAATCTGCCAATACACACTGTCCAGTAGGGTTGCCAACTCTCATTGGTCATATTCCTGAAGGTTTCATCACATAACCTCCTGCCTCCAACTTCCTTGCCCAGTCTCTTTTCTGAGCTCCAATATTTTGATAGCGAATAAATGAAAGTGTTTAAATATATATTATATATACAATATAATGATTTAGACAAATAAATTAAATGTAATATCTCCAAGTTTGCACATGACACTAAGCTGGGTGGCAGTGTGAGCTGTGAGGAGGATGCTAACAGGCTGCAGGGTGACTTGGACAGGTTAGGTGAGTGGGCAAATGCATGGCAGATGCAGTATAATGTGGATAAGTGTGGAAGTTATCCACTTTGGTGGCAAAAACAGGAAGGCAGATTATTATCTGAATGGTGACAGATTAGGAAAAGGGGAGGTGCAACGAAACCTGGGTTTCATGGTACATCAATCATTGAAAGTAGGCATGCATATACAGCAGGCAGTAAAGAAAGCAAATGGCATGTTGGCCTTCATAGCGAGAGGATTTGAGTATAGGAGCAGGGAGGTCTTACTACAGTTGTACAGGGCCTTAGTGAAGCCACAGCTTGAGTATTGTGTGCAGTTTTGGTCTCCTAATCTGAGGAAGGACATTCTTGCTATTGAGGGAGTCCAGCGAAGATTCACCAGACTGATTCCTGGGATGGCAGGACTGACAAATGAAGAAAGACTGGATCAACTAGGCTTATATTCACTGGAAGTTAGAAGAATGAGAGGGGATCTCATAGAAACATATACAATTCTGATGGATTGGACAGGTTAGATGCAGGAAGAATGTTCCCGATGTTGGGGAAATCCAGAACCAGGGGACACAGTCTAAGGATAAGGGGTAAGCCATATAGGACTGAGATGAGGAGAACTTTTTCACCCAGAGAATTGTGAACCTGTGGAATTCTCTGCCACAGAAAGTTGTTGAGTCCAGTTCGTTGGATATATTCAAAAGGGAGTTAGATGTGGCCCTTACGGCTAAAGGGATCAGGGGGTATGGAGAGAAGGCAGGAGTGGGGTACTGAGGTGAATGATCAGCCATGATCATATTGAATGGTGGTGCAGGCTCGAAGGGCTGAATGGCCTGCTCCTGCACCTATTTTCTATGTTTCCATGTTTTTATAATGAAAACCCCCCACTATATTTTAATACCCCTATGATTTTTCTCTTGGGATCCTCACAGCAGTTTCCAGGAGATTAATGTTTAATTGCTGGAGACCTCAGGACAATCCTGTAGGGATGACAGCCCTAGTGTCTGGGCTCACACATGAAGGATAGTCACTGGAGTGAGGTACCGGGGTGGCTGCCATTTGATGAAACTGTACTCAAGCAACAGTCAGTCCCTTCAAAAAAGGAGGGATATATGGAGAAAGATAGAAAAAAATGCAAGGGTAATATCTGATGATTGGAAAATAGTTGCTCTAATTTTTCTTAAGACAGAAACATCATCCTAACAATAATAAGACTGATAGCTTGACTCACATGGCTGGAAAACCATTGGAATGGGTTTGGAAAATAAGTAATTCAATTTTACATTTAACAAGCAAAATTTAATAATTCCAAACCAACAAGTCATCCTTAACAAATGTATTGAATTATTTGAGAATATATCCAAATTGGTGGATGGTAATGATTTCATGGATGATGCATGTTTTGATTTTGAGAAACCGTTTGTTGAATTGATTTACACAAGATCGTAACTAAACCAAAAACTCATGGTATAAAGGTGATGTAGTAAATTGACCAAATATTAGGAAGTAAAGGGTAATGATCTATGGTAGTAGTTCTAGTTGGACAGCGTGACCGGTTGAACACTCCAGTAAGCAAAAATAACATTAAAAATACACACCAGGTCAGTCAGCAGCTGTAGAGAGAGTAGAGAGAGCAGAGAAGTCAATGTTTTAGCCAGGCCTTTTTCAGAAAGATGAACAAGCATTTTCATCAAGGGAGGAGGGAGAAAAACAAATGGATACTCAAAGCACAGAGAGGAATGACCTGATGATGAAGGGGTGGGTCTCCACTTTCCGGGCAGAGGGAAAGTAGGTTAATGTTTGGAGTGGAGACCCTTTGTTAGAACAAAAATAGAAAAAGGCAGTGAGAGGGGTTTTGAAAAAACTGATTCAGCAAAGAGTAGAGAAATAATGGTTTGGAGTAGGAAAATAAGAAACGGGCAAATTAAGTTGTAAAACAGGAACTGGATAATGAAGTCAGTATTTACTGAACTAAAGGATGAAATCCCTCCTGCCTGATTTTACTGGAAAGGTTAATGTGAGTTCAAAACGACAAATCCTGTTATATACTCATGGTGATTTTTTGAGTAAAATTATCGACGGGAGGAATTTCACCCCCTAGGTGGCAGACTGTTCCATAAGTTAATATTATCCTTATGCTACGTTTAGCTCACGACTTCCTTTAGTTTTACTATCTTTGTTTTGCACAGAAGTTCTCTCTACATACAGATCTTCAATGTTTAAAAAAAAACTTTTTACATTTAACAAGCAAAATTTAATAATTCCAAACCAACAAGTCATCCTTAACAAATGTATTATATTATTTGAGAATATATCCAAATTGGTGGATGGTAATAATTTCATGGATGATGCATATACTAACAATCCTTATTTAGGCTCATACATGACCAGTCATGTTTTAATTTTGACTTCTTGGCAGAGAACCTTGAACCATCAGAAATGCATCTGCCCACCTCGATCACAAAGTTGTCAAATGACCCTTTTGATGACTGCCTGGCTAGGTGAGGTCCAGAAGGGCTGGCAGTACCTGTGGAACTGTTACCCTAGTGTGTCAGCATCCTCACGTGAGGAAAGAAGAAAATCAGAGGCAAAATACAGGTGAAATCCTCTTAAAGTATTTAATGGAAAGTTTGAAATAAAGATAGATTTGCATTTATATTGCATGACCTCAGGACGCTTTACAGCCAATGAAATACTTTTGAAATGTAGTCACTGTTGTAATGTGGGAAACGTGGCAGTGGATTTGTGCACAACAAGTTCCCACAAACAGCAATGTAATAATGACTCGGTAATCTGTTTTTTTAGTGATGTTGATTAATAGATAAATATTGGCCAGGACATCAGGGATAACTCCCCTGCTCTTCTTCAAAATAGTGACATGGGATTTTTACCATCCACCTGAGAAAGCAGACAGGGCGTCGGTTTAACATCTCATCCGATAGTGCAACATTCCCTCAGTACTGTACTGGAGTGTCAGTCTAAATTTTTGTGCTCAGTCTCTGGAGTGGGACTTGAACCCACAACCTTCTGTCTCAGAGTCTAAACTGTGAGGCATTGTTGTGCTTGTACCTCTGTTAATTTTTGTAGAAGAGATGTATGGTTGTCTAGTAATTCTAGCAATGCTGGTGCTCTAGAATGTCTTGGTAGAAAGCCCTTGGTGCTTGTGCGTTATTTTAACATTCTGAAGTGAATCCTCTGGTGGCTACAATGGTCCAGACTCTCAACCAGAAGAATGCGAGTGAATTTCCCAGGGCTGTCTGTTCTCATGGTAACTGTTCAAGTGTGAGGTCCTACTTCTGAAGACCATAAAAATGAGGTATCAGATCACTTTGTTGGAATTCCATTTCTTGCCAGCTGATTATGGAACGACATATGATAGACTTCTTAACAGCCCACATCATCCCATAATTTCAGCTAGAGAAGCACTGTATGGGCAACAGTCAGTACCACCACCAGAGAGAAAAACTTCAAGGCAGGGGCATGATAAAAAAAATGAAGGAAAAAGTACAGTTTTCAAATACATAAACAGATCATGTGCAAAATAACATTGAACTAAAGACATTAGATGAACTTGGACAACAAAACAATGCCTCATAAAATATGTTCTTGGAGATTGAGGCAACTGATGAAGAAGCTATTTTTCTGCGATGTATAAAATTATATTGTGCAGCAAGCATATGTACTGACCTAAAATACAGCTGAGCAACAACTTCAAAAAAGTTGAGACAGCTCCCAGAAATCCAACAACTCTGACAAGCAAAAACAAGCAGTTACATGGATTTTGTAACGAAAGATGCAGGCACAATAACAATCTTCATTTGTATTGGAGGAAATGAATTAAATGAAAACCTGAAAGGGGAAATCCAAATATTGGAGGCACAAAATTGATAGAGCATTTGTAGTGGTGTTGGAGCATGTTGACTTTTGAATTTATACATAAAAATAATACATTCTAGTTCATTTTAAGCACTTTTATCTATACAGTTGAATCTAAGGAAAAAAAAAATAACATTTGGATTTTCAATAATCCCAGTTCACACTGACATTTTTTCACCTCGCCTCAATTCAACCTGGCTCTCATCTCCCCCCACCTCAGTTCAAGCTGGTACTCTTTCCCTCTTCCCCTCTCAATTCATGTTGGCATTCTTTCTCATAAGAACATGAGAATTAGGAGCAGGAGTAGGTAATTCGCCCTTGGCCAGCAGCAGGGCTGAAAGGATAAAAGATCAACCAGCAAGGCCTCTGCAGTGTCCCCCATTGAAAGTCAGCAGCCTTCCACCAGCCATGCTGCAGCCACTGGGGCAGCACTGCATGAAGCACTGACCACACTTGATCAGCTCCGCTGGGCAGGCCACATAGTTCGCATGCCAGACACAAGACTCTCAAAGCAAGCGCTCTACTCGGAACTCCTTCACGGCAAATGAGCCAAAGGTGGGCAGTGGAAACGTTACAAGGACACCCTCAAAGCCTCCCTAACATCCTCACTGACACCTGGGAGTCTCTAGCCAGTGACCGCCCTAAGTGGAGGAAGTGCATCCGGGAGGGCGCTGAGCACCTCGAGTCTCGTTGCCGAGAGCATGCAGAAATCTAGCGCAGGCAGCGGAAAGAGCGTGCGGCAAACCAGTCCCACTCACCCCTTCCCTCAATGACTATCTGTTCCATCTGTGATAGAGACTGTGGTTTGCAATGGCCTTTATTTCAGCATTGTGGCTTAGAGGACGTTGTGATGGTCAGTAACAGATGGAAGGTAAACTGTGGGACTAATGTTGAAAGGGGAATTGGAGTTGTGATTACTGGGACTGGAGGCGAATGATTTGATCCCGGTTATCTGGGCCACAAAGGGGCTGTTTGGGTTGCATCCTCCCTTCTGATTCCTCCTCTTCTATTTCTTCCTCTTCTGTTTCATCCTCTTCTGTGTCTTCCTCTTCTCTCTGGGAGCGGATGCTGTAAATGTGAAATGACAGCTGCTGACTTTCAATGGGGAACTTTGCAAATGACCTTGCTCGTTGATCTTGAGGAGCAGGTGGCTGGGAGTGTCAAATCAATCTTCTTCTTCACTTTCCTCTTCTTTGTCACCCACTAACTGAGCAGGCTGCATTTCTTGAGTGTGATATGAGGGACATACAAGGGTGGAGTTGTAGTGAGGGGAGGGCAGGAAAGCAAGAGGTGCATGACAGAAGGAGGGAAATGTATGAGGATACCAGCGTCTTTTATCCTTTCAGCCCTGCTGCTGGTCAAGGGCTCTGCCAAGAATGGCCTGCATCTTCTCCTCCAAGGATATGAGATGAGGGTAGGAATGGGAGACGTGCCTCAGTGCTTGGTGCATATTGTTGGTAGGTTAGTGATGGCGGCGGGGGGTCGTGCATTGAGGCTAGCAGTGGAGTAGGTCGGAGACGGCTTTTGAAGATGTATTCACTGACCCTGACCAGTGGTCTGAGGTCATGAAGCTTCTTTGGGCACTGGAGCCAGGGGGTGGGAGGCGACACTGCTGGTAGTGATGGCCTCGGTGATGTGATCCCGCATCATTCTTTCTGGTGGTCCTCCTGGCTCCTGTGGGTGGAGGGCGGTCTTGCAGTGTTGATCCCATGTACAAAGCTGCTGTGTGCGAGACTCTGGGTGCTCCTTCCCTGGCTTGCTGAGCCATTTGTGTTAGTTAGTGCTGAGGGATTTTTCCCATTTGTTTAGGTTAGGATGGGAATTCAGCTTTAAGAGCTAAATATTCACATTTGGGACATCTTTTTAATGTTAAATATTTTTTAAAAGGCAGAATGGGCTGAAAACTGCATTGTTTCAGTTCATTTTAATTTGTATTTCTTCAGTGTGGATGGTCCCTTTAATTTTCAGGCCTCTCCATTGACAACAGTTCCTCACTTCCAGGGGCTGTGGGAAGCTGCAACGCTGCTCCTGGACAGGAACTTCGTCTTGGATGCCACCAGCAATGCCACCAGGATGGTACTGAATTGAAGGTAAGTGCTGCACCTGATACGTATACAGTATTAATGCACACGAGGCCCATGCTAGAGAGAAGGTCAGTCTATGATCTGTCCTTTATTCCTTAGCACTCAAGTGCAGGAAGTGGGTGGAGCATCCCCTTTTATATCTGAAGGTCCAGGTTAGGAGTGTCTTCCACAAGTTCCCACAGTGTACAACTTAGGTCAGATTATACAAGGGTTACATTGCTGGTTAAATACATGACATCACCTCCCTCCCCCCAAAGTCTTATTGGGATCACAGGTTGAGTCTCTCTGGTGGTTTACGCTCTCTTGTAGAACGCCTGAGTTGGGGCTCCGGTTGTTGGGCGCTGGCCTGAGTATCTGCTGCTGGTGGTGCCTCAGGCCTATCCGGACTGCCCACAGTGACTGGTCTCTCCTCCCTTTGGTCCCTGTGTTCGGTCACCTGTGGAGGAGTGAACTCTATATTGTGTTCTGCCTCTGCTTCTTCTATGGGGTTGCTGAACCTCCTTTTTGTTTGATCCACATGTTTGCGGCAGATTTGTCCATTGGTAAGTTTAACTGCCAGAATCCTATTTCCCTCTTTGGCAATCACTGTGCCTGCGAGCCATTTGGGCCCTGCAGCGTAGTTGAGAACAAAAACAGGATCATTGACATCAGTACATCGCGCCCTCGCATTCCTGACATGGTAGTCTTTTTGTGACTGGCGTCTGCTCTCGACAATTTCTTTCATGGTGGGGTGTATAAGGGATAACAGGGTTTTGAGCGTCCTTTTCATTAGCAGCTCTGCGGGTGGAACCCCTGTGAGCGAGTGTGGTCGGGATCTGTAGGCCAACAGGAAGCGTGATAAGCGGCATTGTAGGGAACCCCCTTGGATTCTGAGCATCCCCTGTTTGATTATCTGCACTGCTCGTTCTGCCTGGCCGTTTGAGGCCGGCTTGAACGGTGCCGTTCTGACATGGTTAATTCCATTGCCTGCCATGAAGTCCTGGAATTCAGTGCTTGTGAAGCACGGGCCATTGTCACTGACCAAGATGTCCGGCGAACATTGCCCGTAGACTTTCTACTGTGGCAGAGGATGTGCTTGAATTTAAAATGTCACACTCGATCCATTTGGAGTAGGCGTCTACTACAACCAAAAACATTTTTCCCATGAAAGGACCTGCGTAGTCCACATGGATGCGTGACCAAGGCTTAGCGGGCCATGGCCAGGGGCTAAGGGGGCTTCCCTGGGTGCATTGCCCAGCTGGGCACACATGTTGCACCTGCGAACACAAAGTTCCAGATCTGCGTCTATCCCTGGCCACCAAACGTGTGACCTGGCAATTGCCTTCATTATGACAATGCCCGGGTGCTCATTGTGGAGTTCTCTGATGAACACCTCTCTACCCATCTGGGGCATGACTACGCGGTTTCTCCACAGTAGGCAATCGGCATGAATCGAGAGTTCACCCCTGCGCCTGTGAAATGGTTTAAATTCTTCAGGGCATGCCCTGTACGTGGCTGCCCAGTCCCCATTCAGGACACATTTCTTGACTAGAGACAATAGCAGGTCTCGACTTGTCCAGACTTTAATCTGATGGGCTGTCACGGGTGAGCCTTCGCTTCCGAAAGCTTCAACAGCCATGACCACCTCAGCAGCATGCTCGGTAGCCCCCTCAGTGGTGGCTAGTGGGAGCCTGCTGAGTGCATCGGCGCAGTTTTCGGTGCCCGGTCTGTGCCGAATTGTGTAGGCGGCTAACGTGAGTGCCCACCTCTGTATGCGAGCCGATGCGTTTGCATTTATGGCCTTGATGTCGGCCAAAAGGGACATTAGGAGTTTGTGATCTGTCTCCAGCTCAAATTTCCTGCCAAACAGGTACTGGTGCATATTCTATACCGCATATACACATGCGAGCACCTCCTTTTCTACCATCCCATAGCCCCTTTCTGCCTGGGACAGACTTCTGGAGGCATAAGCTACCGGCTGTAACTGACCCTTGGCATTGACATGCTGCAACACACCCAACACCATAGGACGATGCATCGCACGTTAACACAAGTTTCTTACATGGGTCATATAGCGTTAACAGATTGTTGGAGCATAACAAATTGCGTGCTCTATTAAAAGCCCTTTTCTGGCTGTCCCCCCAGACCCATTCGCGACCTTTCCATAGGAGCACGTGTAGCGGCTCTAGCAGCGTGCTCAATTTGGGAAGAAAGTTACCAAAATAGTTCAGGAGCCCCAGGAACGAACGCAGCTCCGTCGTGTTACGGGGTCTGGGTACTCTCTGGATCACTTCCGTCTTGGACGCAGTAGGGCTGATCCCGTCTGCTGCTACCCTCGTCCACAGGAATTCTACCTCTGGAGCTAGGAAGACGCACTTCGCCTTTTTCAGTCGCAGCCCTACCCGGTCCAGTCTGCGTAGCACCTCCTCCAGGTTGTGGAGGTGTTCTTCAGTATCGTAACCCGTGATGAGGATGTCGTCCTGAAAAACCACCGTCCCTGGAATCAACTTGAGGAGGCGTTCCATATTTCGATGGAAGATCGCGACGGCTGAGCGAATCTCGAACGGACATCTGTTGTACTCAAACAACCCCTTGTGTGTCGTGATGGTGGTCAGCTTCTTCGACTCACTCGCCAGCTCCTGGGTCATGTAAGCTGAGGTCAGGTCCAATTTTGAAATAAGTTTGCCATCTGATAGTGTCGCAAAGAGGTCCTCTGCTCTCGGTAGTGGGTACTGGTCTTGGAGTGACACCCGATTGATGGTGGCCTTGTAATCACCACATATTCTGACCGACCCATCCGCCTTGAGCACCGGCACAATCGGGCTCGCCCAATCACTGAATTCGACTGGCGAGATGATGCCTTCCCTCAGCAGGCGGTCCAATTCGCCTTCTATCTTTTCCCGCATCACGTACGGCACCGCCCTGGCCTTGTGGTGTGCTGGCCTGGCGTCTGGGTTTATGTGAATCACTACCTTGGCTCCCATGAAAGTGCCAATGCTGGGTTAAAATAATGAGTCAAATTTATCCAGGATCTGTGAGCATGATACTTGCTCCATAGAGGAAATTGCATTGACATTGCCCCATTTCCAGTTCATGACAGCAAGCCAACTCCTCCCCAGTAGTGCGGGACCATCCCCCAGGACAACCCAGAGTGGCAACCTGTTCTCTGAATCTTTGTGGGTCACGACTACCGTGGCGCTGCCTAGCACCGAAATGATCTCCTTTGTGTATGTCCATAGCTGTGCGTCAATCGGCGATAATTTTGGCCTCCTGGCCTTGGACGCCCACAACTTTTCGAACTGTTTGATACCCATCATGGACTGGCTGGCCCCCGTGTCTAGCTCCATTGATACTGGGATGCCATTGAGGAGCACTTTCATCATTATCGGTGGCGTCCTGGTGTATGAACTGTATACGTGCTCCACATGAACTCACTGAACTTCAGCTTCCAGCGATTTTCCCCAGCATTCATTTCTGCAATTTCTGCAGGTATTTTGCTCATCTCTGCAAACTCCGTCTGAGTGTGTGCCTCCACGCCTCCAACATGAGCTGCTGTTTGAAACAAAAGGTCCCTTGCCAGTCGATCGTCCCTGACTGCCCCTGTGATTGTCCTTGAGTGCACCATTAACAGGTGTTGATGGCCCCATTACTGGCCGCATTGTCCCTTGCAATGGCGTGAATCGCCGTTCAGCTTGCCATTGTCTCCGTCAAACTCCCCCTCTGGGTTCGACTACATGTTGGGGCATGCCCGATTGCCCTTGTCTGCCTGGAGAACTCTGTGCTGCTTTAACAATGTTGAATCTCTGTCCCAACCATTCCTAAACACAGTATCTCTCGTCTGTTCTGCTAGTGGCCATGCTCGCTTGGTTTAAATCCCAGTTTCTCATCACCATTGATACGACCTTACTATACAGTATAAATGCACACGAGGCCCATGCTTGAGAGAAGGTCAGTCTGTGACCTGTCCTTTATTCCTTAGCACTCAAGTGCAGGAAGTGGGTGGAGCTTCCCCTTTTATATCTGAAGGTCCAGGTTAGGAGTGTCTCCCACACGTTTACTGTTCTCACAGTGTACAACTTAGGTCAGATTATACATGGGTTACATTGCTGGTTGAATACATGACAGCGCCAACAATCTCCAGCCCTCCAGATGAATTTTGTCCCGTTAGCGTTTTGGCCATTTTCAGCAGTTGTTAACTCCAATTGCTGGTGACACCGGCAACGTTATTGGCTAAATCTTCACTTGGAAAAGGGAATAAACATCCAATGAAAATGGAAATATTGATAAATAACGCTATAGACACATGGCAAGTTAGGTTGTCAAAGCAACTGTATTGCCATGGATTATTCTTGTAAGGTTTCATTTTTATTGATATGATGTCATCAGTCTTTAATAATGACTTTATACCGTCCTGAATCCTACGGTCTGCAGAAGGATCAGTCACAAGCCACTGCAGGACATGAGTGGTAGAACACAGGAACCAAGTCAACCATGGTCTATTTTCTGCTTTGTTAAAAAGTCTGGCTAACCTTTGGCCTGTTGTATTAGATCTTGAAGAAAAGAATTATCTGTACTAGTGTAGAGGATGTTCAGTTCTGATATAACAGCAGGAATCTTGATCCATGGATATTGCTTTTAGTTCTTTTACAATTTTGAACGGCATGTTAGGAACACTGGACAGAAGTGAAGAGAATATCACTCCAGGATACTCTCGCACACCTCCCTGCAACCGCCTCAGGAGTTACAATAGCAGAAGCCTGGGAACAGATTATCTACTCATCATCACAGCTGGGGAATGGTATCCAGTATAGAAAAACTTTATAAATTCAAAAGGAGAATAAAGACAAATACATTTATTAATGATGACATTATTTTAATTTTATACATTCATGTAGGAAATAGCACCAAACATGCACACTCGCATATTATACTGTGCAGCCTTCTCAGGGTTAGGTTCTGCTGGAACTGTGAGTTTAAAATGGCTGCAATCAAACTGGATAAATATATTTTTTGTTGCCAACAATATTTGCTGTATAGATAGAAAGCACCTTGTAAAATTTGTAAAATACATTGCTTTTAGCAGAGGAGTCACTTAAACCCCTCCTCCTAGATGGAACTGTGATGGTATATTTTGGGGCCAATTGGCCTGCAGTATTGTAATAAACTAACTGACTGATAATGAAAACTTCTGTCTATTTATTTTTTTCTGTGAAAAAAGTTGCATTAACATTTTGAAGGTTTGAGTAAAACTGATAATTATAAATCACTTGCTGGGATTAGTGGAGCTGCAGTAAATGTCTGCTCTGTGTTTTTGTTAACATTTGAAACGTTGTATGATTGATGTTTGTTATACAGTTCCATGAGGTTCTGTTATTTATTTTAATCTCTTGGTTGTTGCTTGCGTTTAGAAACAGGGCCGCTAGCAGTTAAAATGGAAACAGCTTCCATATTTTCTGATATAGCCAGAAAAAAAATGCCCACTGGAGGAAATGTGTACACTTCTAAGCTAAATCAGGTGTCTAGCCAGTTTGCCCCTGAATCATGGCCACATTGTCTGCATGCTTTATGAGCTGAAGGACAGAAGAATGACAGTCTGAGCGGGGGAGGGAGCGGGGGTGGGGGGGGGAAGAAAGACAGTAATTATGGGAAGTGCCTGATTAGTGTGGTAGTCAGAGCAATTAAACCAGCAGCCATAAGAATCCTCCTAGTTGTACGCTACCTGGGGAGGAGTAAGAATAGAGCTCACCGCAGTGTTCGGCTGGAACCCACTCCCCACCAGTTTGGCTTGATTGCTTTTTTGGATACCTACTGTGGGCTTCAGCTCCTCGATCCCACTTGTATATGAACACATTGTCCCACAATGAGGAAAGGATAGACCTGGAATTTACCCAAAAATCCCTTCGTCAGGGGCATTTGACAGGAGTCGAGGATACCCTAATTTATCATGCTTTTTGTTGGCTTTTATCCAAGGTTTCTCAAACTTAGTTGACTTGCGTGTAAAATGTTAACCAGTGTTTCAATAACTGGGGCTGTCATTGAGAATTCTCTCAAAGAATAATAAAATAAACCAGCTTTAAGACTTCTCTTTTGGTTGGGGATAGTATTTATTTGAAATAATTCACAAAGGTTACAAATGGCTGTGCAATCCAATACAAAATTGGAATGGACCAGTAGTTATAAGCCAGTTTACCCGAAGGTTAGTTTCCACATGAGTCCTTCACTGATACACTACACACAAAATTTGTGAATGCACCAAACTCTAAGTAGAAGCTAAAGTAAGAACAGAAATAAATATGAAAGCTTGTCAAAATAAGGTGCTACATAAAACGCATTGTTATAGTCGACTGAAATGTGTCCAACATATATTTAGATAAAATAAACAAGTACTGCAAAAAGCTGCCTGGAACAACTGCAGCGTAAATGAAATTGTCCAGAAGGAAATGTGACGCGCTTGTGGTCTGAGTAAACATCGTTGAACATTTCCAACTGATTTGTGCTAGAAAGTTTTGCTTAATCTCCCAGCATTTCTCTATGCTTTAAAGAATTCTCAGCAGCAGGGGTCTGCTTAAAAATCAGTAAAATAATTCAGCTTTTCTCTAATTATTTATGTTGTTTTTTTTTGAATATTTATATTTAAGCTGTGAATGCTAATGAGATCTTCAGGGAAACTGGTTTGAAGGAGTTATTGATTCCAGTGGTGTGAGCGAGTTGAATTAACATGCAGGGTTGAATTGAAAATAAAGCGCCCTGGGTTAATGACTATGGGAAGAAATTTCTTTTCTAATAACACTTTGGCACTGGCACAGATGCATTGTGCTATTCAGCGCACCAAGGTACAGTTATAACTATTTTATTTATTCAGCGACATGAAGAGCTATTTTGCGCTGCTCCAATACCTAGAGCGAAATAAATAAGTACTCCTTTGTGGAGTGTTTCTGACACGCTTTTGCATTGGTGTACTGGAATTCCAGTGATAGAAATTGTTTCGTGTGTTGCATTCAAAATAAGATGGCCATTTCCACCACAGGGAGGGGGAATAAAGCTGAAAGATTTGAAATGTACAGATCCTTTAGATCACTAAATCCATTGGAATCAGTTGAAAGCAAATCAATAAAAAAATGTAATTTGCAACAGATTTTCCATTCCTGCGTGAAGTATTTTGCAGCACAGTGGTTCTGCCAGATACAGCACCAACAATTTAGTAACATTTTAAATTAGTGCCTTGAATGTTGCAGTGATCTTACCATAGCACTATATTGCAAACAGAATGGGTAAAGAATAAAACCCAAGAGGGATTAGTTTCCTCTATACATTGTTTTTAATGTAGCAGTTAACATGTTCACATTAAATTCCTGTCTGCACTAATTTAGTACAGCCATCAACTTGTTTAAGATAAGAGAGGAAATTAAAACAATAGCTTTACTTAATAGCAAAATATGTTTGAACTTCTTAATTTCAGGGCATTTTTTATGTGGTGTAAATAAATTTACCATTATTGTTCCAGTGATTTTACAGCACTGTAGCAACTCGTGGCGAATTTGGATCATTTCTGAGAGTGTTGCGAGCACCAGCTGTTACACAGCCCGTTCATACTACTGTTGAGGGAAAGCACACGCTGTGCATGCATGGAGCCAATTGTCAGTGAAATTCCTAATACTGTCAAAGAGTTTTCTCTTTCTGAGATTTAAAGCAGGTACAGCATGTCAGCTGAGCTCATTTTATATATAAAGGGGCCGAAATTCCCCTGTTCTGCACTTCCAGTTCGCGCCTCCGGGGGCGGCAACGGGTCGCGAAACTGTTTTCGACTGGGATGAGGGGGTGGGGGTGGTGGATGCTACCGGCTCCCGCGAAATTGCGCGGGAGTTAACGGAGGCACATACACGGTAGCGTCACACCCCGGCTGGTAGCGCTCTAGGCCGCTACACCTCTGGCGATGACATAATTGCCGTGTGTGGTGACCCCTTTTCGCCCCCGGCAGCCCATTTTCACCTCGCGGTGGAAATTGGCTAGCGCCGCCTAAGACCGCCACAAGCTATGCACCCGCCAGCCTTGCAGGTCGTGAACCAGGTCGATGACCCAGCGTGGGATGAACTGTAAAGGGGAAATGAGTTGCGCTATGTGCCGCCATTTTTGTTCACCCTCCCCCCCCCCCCCCCCCTTTCTCATCGGGCCGTTCACTGCTACTTTCTTGGGGTCTGGGCCGTCCTTGTGGCCCAGTGGAGGCCTTCAAATGTCCTGCAGAGTTCACAGCATCCCTCCCCTTTAACAGAAGGGGAGGGGCATCGAAACGTGCCAGCGCTACACAGAGAAGCTGTGTAGCACTACCGAACCCGCCCACGTAGCGCCCCTGAACCCGCCCCAAAGGGAAGTGGAGTGTACGACTTTGCGCACCACTTCCTGTGAGGGGCGTTAACCACAATTTCATGGCCGGGCGGGACTTCCACCTGGACGTAAGAAGTCCCATCTCCCCTCGGTTACTGCCCAGTGAGTGCGTTGTGCAGGGACTGAAGCAAGCGATAGGCTTGCATGGCCGCGCCAGAGTGAATCCTGAGCCATTTTAACTCCCGGGACTCATTAAGTTTGTGAACGATGACTCCCGTCCGAACCTGGTGGCAATGACATGGAGGCCTGAGCGCAGAACCGGGATTTTGGGCAGCTGGAGGCTGGTAGATGGGAAGCTGGGTAAGTGATCCCCCAAAACCTGGGAGTTTAAACATTGGCTAGTGGGAGGGCTATGTGAATGGGGATGTAAGTACTCTGCCCCATTTAAACCTCTTGCACACCCTATTCCCGTCGGGCACAGGGTGTTAAAATTGGGGCTTCGTTAGGTGTAACTTGCAGCCCCGGCAACATACGAGGTGCGCAGGCGCCCGTAGGGCCACATATGTTCTGGATTTCGGGATACGCTGCACATGTGCAAAAACCTGGAACTTGCGATCTGTCAAGAATTCTCTTGACCGATCATCCGCATCCTCGGGAAAAGGGCATTTGTGGGGAAGAGATTTGGGCAATTTGCCCAACTTTTGCCCAGTGAATGCAAGTGAAATTCTTATGCCTGATAAAAGGCCTGCTTTTACCGGTGTAAGAGTTCTAAAAAGTAGAAAAATAAATTTTTAATCAATTATTTATACATTGAAAAACCTGTGAAATAAGCTAAGTTTATTTTTAGCCCCTTTAAAACAGGTAAATTTACTTTTCAAAAAATTAAATGTTTGTTTTAAATATTTAATTAAATGCCATTTTAATTAATTTAAAAAATGTGATTTTTAAAAAATGTATTTGATGTATTTTTTGGGGTATGAATGGGGATTCCCTTCTTTCATTCGTTTGGCTATACCACGTGATCCCAGGGGTGTTTGCGAACCACATTCGCCCCTGAGTTACGTGGGCCTCTACCCACAGGTACCCGGAGAGACCCAAGACCGCAAATCTCCATACATCCCGGACAGGTGGGCATGTTATTTGCGAATCGGAGGCATTTCCCCGAAGGAAGCCTCCGACCGCAAGACAAGCGCAGGCAGCGGAAAGAGCATGCGGCAAACCTGTCCAACCCTCCCTTTCCCTCAACGGCTGTCTGTCCCACCTGTGGAAGGGACTGTGGCTCTCGTATTGGACTATACAGCCACCTAAGGACTCATTCTAAAAGTAGAAGCTAGTCTTCCTCGATTCTGAAGGACTGCCTATGATGATGATGGTATAGCTACTGACAGGAACTGAAATGGTCTTTGAAATCAGCATTAACTAAATATTTGGGATTGGTTCAGTGCAATGTACCACACCAAATGCCATATTTGCAGTTTAACTGGGCATAAATTCAATTCCGTCAGTCAGGCTGACTTCATTGACTTCAATGGAACAAAAAATCGGAAACTGCCGACTCGCTATCACCTGTTTTAAATGTCAGAATTTACCCCAGTGTTTCGCAGTTTTCTATTCTGCTTTCAGAATTCAGAAACCTCGCAACATTTTCTAAAATTTAATACGAGTTCAGAAAAAAAATTGAAAGTTTAATCACAATTCTTTCTGCTCTATTCCCGATTAAGAGGACAACCAGGCAAATTGCTCCTAGGCCTCTTTCGTTGCCCTTCAGTCCAGGGGTAACTCTCACCCTGCTCTTTCGCTCCCTCCCTGTTGTTCCTCAGACTGTCCTCACTATGATAAGGCTGAGACTGAGATTTCACTGAGTCGGGAATTCCAGGTACACTTCCATATCCTACTATTCCCACACACCACACAACTGTGCTGCCAAGATTGACTTCTTAAAATCCTGTGTTGTCATGGTAAATGTTATGTTTGGGTGAACAATTACTAAACACCTCAAACTAGTTTAGATAGAAACACTATTCATCACCCAGCCATACTTCTGCTCAAAGCATGTGGAAGCCAAAGATATAACAAAAATTAATTCAGATATTACATAGAATTACATAAAAATTACAACACAGAAACATTCCATTTGGCTTCACCAGTCTGTGTTGGTGTTTATTTTCCACGTGAGAAATAGTCATAATCCGATGTGCTCGCCCTGTTCCCATATCCCTTTATCCTCTTTCCATCAACCACCTATCTAACTTATTCTTAAATATCAACACAATCAAGGTTCTCCTGTTCTCTGTCCTAAATCTAATGGCTGGATTTTCGGTTCTGCTCATTTCGGGACAGTAATAGCGCCGGGGCGGTAAAGTTTGCACCCAGGAACAGTTTGTGCCTCAGTCAGCAAAATTTGGCAGCGGGGCCCTGAGCGTGGGGCTGAGTGTTAAGGGAGGTGTTGTACACCTCTCTTAGGGTGCTAGGCCGGCTGAGCAACTGAAAATACCGAGCTGAACAGCCGGCCTCGGAGAGCTGTAAGAGATGCCTGGGGGGGAGAAAAAACAACAAAAATATTCCCAATAAATAACTGCAGAGAGCAAAATTCACCAGAACTCCCGCCCCCCTCCCTGTGTTTGGGTTCATTCGAAAGGAAATTTAATTTGGGACTATCTACCGAAAAGTTTGGAACTCTAAAGTGCTTATGGAAGAAACTACGAACTTTAATAGAATTATGAACTTTTACAAGGCAAATTCAAGCCTGTGGGCAGACCTAGGGAAGAAAAGAAGCCCATTTGATTATTGGAACTGTCTGGTTGTGAGGACTGAGTTAACCTGTCTGGAAGAATGAGTATTTGAAAATCTTCTTCCACAAGAGACATTACCATCACAGTATCACCCAGAGATAGCTCCCCTTCAACATGGGTCTGGACAAACCATTTCAGCATATACATCACAAAGAGGCCCAATCCAGCCTGTATGCGAAAGACTAAGCACAAAAGGACATTGCAATTACCAAACTAATATTTCCATCAGAAAACAGTTTTCGAACATCAACCCACCCAAGCCTTTAACGAGCCCGACAAAATATTACAAAGAAGAACCAAGCTCGGCAAAATTATACAAAGGATTGTGAACAGATTGGGCGGCAAGATTAGAACGCTGAAATGGTATAACTGCCCATTGTTTTCAACAGAGGGAGAGAGAGGAGAGAGAGGAGAGAGAGGGGAGAGAGGTGGTTGTTACTACCTCATCAAGACAAGGAGAGAAACCAACGTGATAGTGGTAAACTAACTTCTCCAGCCTCGACGTCTTGAAGTCCTAAAGGAAGGAAGAACATCACCATCTACCATTAACTATCAAAAGGATTGGTAAGCGTAAGTCCCTGCCTGCCCTGGAGTCTAACCTAGCTAGGATTAGGTATTGGGAGGTGGGAGGTATAATGTTATTGCAACCCCCTTTGAATGTGCAGTGTATGGTACTTTATTCGAGTGATTATAAGTTTGATCTTGTACCTTTCCTTGTATTGTTCTTTGTTAGGGTGATTGTAAATTTGGCCGTGTATTTTCTTACTAGAGTAATAAGCCTGTCTTACTTTAACTGTAATAAAACCGAAGTTCTTTGCATCAAACCAGTGTCCTCTGCACTTTTGTCGCAACCCCCAAATAAATCCAGAGTACAGAACCCAAGGGAGGGGGAGCGATTCGAAACTGCTCAAGTTGGTCAGAAGGGAATCTGACCCCCTCATAGAGACCACACACACCCCACCCCCCTTACAAAATGGCGACCATGGCACGACTCTGGTACATGGGGTGTGATGTAGAGAGTGCTGGTTTGGAGCAAAGAACCAAAATGGAAGAGAGGATTTCCTCCTATGTGTATAAGAAAGTGAATGTAACTAAGGAATGGGTGCTTAGTCTATTGCACGCTGAGCGTCCGGCTGACGCTGCAGCCCAGTGGACAGCAAGTAAAGATCACAAAGAAGCAGTAGAGAAAGCAATTTGGTTGGTCTGTCTACAGCGACAGGTCCAACTGCTAGACAGAATGAATGAAACATTGCAGGCAGAGTTATGGGAATGCGCAGAGAACTACCAGGAAAGGATTATGTCAGAAGAAAGATTATCAGGAAAATTCATAAGCTAAAACAGGAAAGGACCCAAATAATGGAAAGGTTTGAAAAGAGTCAGGACTATTTTCAATGTCAGGTTACTGAGGCCAAAAGTATTGAAAAGTCACTGAGGGAGGAAAGCACTCGCCTCACCCTACAAGTAAAAGAGCTCCAGGAAAGATTAAAAGATGTGCAAGCAGCGTATAAAGTAGCTAGCACTAATGGGTTTGAATCGAGAGACCACGGTCCTGCCAGCAACAAATTAAAAGTTTAAACCTTGCTCTGTCCAAGGCAAAAGGCATGGTATGCTGAATAAGCCCGGGTACGCCCCAGGTAAACCTGGAAGAGAAGGAAGAAACTACCTGGCCACTACCTATGGCACTGGTGACTACACCGGTTCAGCAGCAGGAGGGGCAAATCAGTTGCGGGGCGGACAGGGATAGTGAACCACCACCTGTAGCACTGAGTTTCAGCTCGGCTTGGCCGCAAGGAAGAGAGGGAGGTGAGCCAGAACAGGGAGAGCCAGAACCAGGGCCAATGTGCCCGGTCCGGCAACAAAAGTTTGGCCCGCCCACCTTTAACGGGGGTCCAGGGCCCCTGGAAAATCAGTTTGTGGTTCCCCCACACTTCCCACCAGTTTAGGGCTATGATAAGCCACCTGGGAAAACTAACTCCAAAGGGAGACCCCTTGGTTCACTTTGTGGAAGTGGAACAGGCAAAGGATATTAATGGGTGCGATGATGCAGAAATGGCAAAGATGCTTCTCCTATCTCTAGTCAGCAAACTGTACCAGTCCCTCTCTACTGAGAGCAAAAGAGGACAGAAAACACTTGCTGCTGTCCAAAAGGACATTTTAGAAGCTATGGGCTGCAATGACGGGAGTCCCTTCTCCAGAGTAGAGAAAACAGTGCAGCTCACAGGAGAAAACCAACAGGCTTTCACAGACCGACTGTGGTCGGTGTACAAAAGCACCTGCAGTGGGGACATAGACAGCGATCACTTAAACCCGAACGAATTAGCACACTGGCTCCGAAGCCTAGTAGCTAACAGTTTACACAGAATAAGAACCAAGGCTGAGGCCTGGTTCGACCCCAGAGATCCCCAAGCCACAGAACAGGGAGTGCTTAGGCAGCTGACCCGAGCTTACAGAAATGGCAGAAGGACAGAAGAGTACCCACAAAAGGGAAGGGTTCACGAAATCCGACCTAACCAAGACAAGAGGGAATGGCGCCACGAGGGGGGCAACTTCTCCGACACAAAACGTATCTGCTTTGGGTGCGGAAAGAGTGGGCACTGGAGAAGGGATTGTAAAAATTCTTGGAAGAATAGCGCAGGAAAGAATTCTCCAGCCCCTGCCCAAAAGACCGAGACAGATAAGCCAGCCCCTCCCCACTCGTTTGAGATCTTTTTAACTGCGCTCCGAGCCATGTTAGATGGCCCTGGGAAGGTAGCCACCGCCACCAGTACCGAGATCCCATCTGCCCCCTCCCAACCAAAACCGTGACTAGGACAGGCGCAGCCTGTCCACCTGTGTTCCCTCGAGTATGATGCGTGGGGGAGACCGACCGTACAGACGGAAGTGGAAAAGGTGAAAGGGACTTACCTGCTGGACACTGGTGCCTCAAGCACCCTTGTCTATGCAGCTAACCTCGCCGCCTCACTTCTGTCTAACGGGGTCCCCTACAGCTTGGTGAGTTTCACAGGCACTGAACAGACTGGCTCATTCTCTGTTCTGCTCTCCATTCATTTAGGTACATTCCACACTAAGTGGACTTGTGTCCTGATGAAGTGGGAGCAGGAAGGGAGAGGGATCTGTTATGTATTGTCCAGGTACAGTAAATGTATAGTGCGCCACAGGGGGCGCTGTGGTGGGAGACCCGATAGTAATTGCAAGACAGAGTATAAAAGGCTGCCCACCACACCTGAGGGGCACTCTGGAGTTACACAATAAAGGACTAAGGTCACAGCAGTTACTACAACACCAGACTGTGTGGAGTCAGTGATTTGAGTGCTACATACATCACAAATTGGTGACGAGGACACGGACGAGCTTCACGCAACCATGGCTACTCTGGGCTCGCTAAAGGATTTTACAGTGGGTAATGACTGGGAGACCTTTACGGAAAGGCTCGAGTACTACTTTATAGCAAACGACCTGATGGGGGACACGAATGCACTGAGAGAGAAGCGTAAGGCGATATTGCTGTCCAGTTGTGGCGATGAGGTTTACTGTCTCGTCAGGGATTTGCTGGCACCTGGGAGCGCCAGGGACAAGTCATACGAGGAGCTGACTGAACTCATTCGTGACCAACTGAAACCGAAGGAGAGCATCCTCATGGCCAGGCACAAATTCTACCATCACTGCAGACCCGAGGGCCAGGATGTCACCAAATATGCTGCGGACATCCGGAGACTCGCGGCGCCGTGTGACTTTGGCACACACCTTGACGAGGCATTGCGAGACGTTTTTGTTATGGGGATTGGCCATGAGGGTGTCCTTCACAAGCTGCTAGCCACTGAACCTACAGTCAGCCTGCAGCAAGCCATCAACATCAGCCAGGCATTTATGACCTCGACTTGCAGCACCAAGCAGATGATCCACATGGTCTCGAACCCGGCAGGTACTATCCACAGGACAGCGCCCGTCACGGACAAAACTGCAGAACGTGGCTCTGCCCAGGGCAGAGAGCATGGACCTCAGGGTCCTGGAACTCAGAGTCCACCGAAGAGGGCTAATCGAGTAGCACCATGCTGGCGCTGCGGAGGAAGCCATGGGGCTCAGTGGAGCAGGTTTGCGGAGTATACGTGCAATACCTGCCACACGAAAGGTCACCTTCAGCGTATGTGTAAAAGAAACACGACTCACCATGTGGCTGAGGAGATGGTAGATGATCTACCATCCGGCGAGGAGCAGGTAGAAGAAGATGATGCGGTTGGACTGTATACGTGTACCGATGATTCGGCCCCAGTGATTATGGAAGTCAAGATTAACGTTGTCCCAGTGAGTATGGAAGTGGACACGGGGTCGGGTCAGTCGTTAATGAGTCAGGAAACTTTAGATAAACTGTGGATCAACCCAGCTGCACGGCCCAAGCTGGTCCCGGTCACGGCGAAGCTGCACACCTACACCAAGGAACTGATACCTGTTCTTGGCAGAGCGGATGTGCAGGTATCTCACGGTGGCGAGATGCACGGTTTACCTTTGTGGATCATTGCAGGCGATGGGCCGACGCTACTCGGCAGGAGATGGATGGGAAAGGTCCGTGGGAGCTGGGAAGACTTCATTCCTCCACAGACCGCTGTCCCCCGTGTTCACAAGCAGCAGCGCCGACCGAGCTGGAGAAGGGAGAAGGGCTTCGACAGGCTGCTCCAGCAGGCACTGTCGACCCACAGGCAGAGGTCGGCTCCGGAGGACGTGTGTGTGTGGCGGCTCCCGGGCACAAAGGTCAGCTGCGTGGGGTGCTCCGGAGAATGCGGCGGTGCGGGGGCCGGTGCGTTGCGGCTCCCGGGTACGGTCGGAGTGTGCTGGATCTCGAGAGAGAGAGAGTCGAGAGTGAACCGTCAGGCAGCAGCAGGCTAGAGTCCAGCAGGGAAAACACCCAGCAAACCAACCTCGCAAAAGGGTCCGAAGAAGGAAAGCTGTTTATCGGCGGTCTCAATTTCGAGACAGACGAGCAGGCCCTGGAAGGAGCGTTCTCCAGGTACGAGCAGATCTCCGAGGTGCGAGTGATCAAGGACAGGGACACCCAAGAGTCCCGCGGTTTCGGCTTCAGCACAGTGAGCTCAAGATGGCGGCGATCCTCGTGGCAGCAGAGTTCTGCAGAGAGAGGCAGGCAGGCACCAGCAGAGCACCTAAAATGGCGGTGCCCAGTGGAAACCTCGTGGAAAAAACAAGATGGCGTCTTAAAAGGGAAATGTACCCAGGAGTCTTAAAGGGGCCTTACACTGTTGGCAGTCCCCACAAAGAGACTTTTGGAAGGGTAAGAGCGAGTCAAAATGATTACTGTGATTTGTATGATGGCGTGATTTATGACAAGAGTTAATATTTTGATGCTAAAATGAATACTGTGATTAAAATGATTTATATGTTTGGTGAAAAGAGTTAATATCACCATGCACAAGTAAAAGGGTTAATGGATCTGTAACTAACATGACTAATGGATTAATGCGATTTCCGATTTTATGTGATTCATGCAATGGTTCAGCGGTGGCAGATGAGCCGCAAAGGCTACTACTTTCTGAGAACAGAGGCAACGCACTAGTTGCCATTCCCTATCTCAGCGCAGCCCATTACCTCGAGCAAAAAGGGGCATTATGCCGCCACCATGCCTCACCCAGTGGAGCTGGGATTTAATAACTATTCAGTGTACCTGCAACCTTTTGATATAACTCTTCAACGCATCTATATATATCATACAAATGTACTGTTTATGTATACCTGCTTTCTATTGGAGATTATGTTTGTGTACCATGCAAGTACTGCAAATACCACATGCTTGCACCGGATCGCAAGCATAATCTCTACATGGGGGGGAAGAGGGAAGTGGATGGTCATGGACTCACACTCACAAATCAACCAGGACGAACAAGGCCGAGGTTACCGGCAATGTGCTTTTGGAATTGGGGGGGGGAGTGAGATGTTATGTATTGTCCAGGTACATTATATGTATAGTGCGCCACAGGGGGCGCTGAAGGCTGCCCACCACATCTGAGGGGCACTCTGGAGTTACACAATAAAGGACTAAGATCACAGCAGTTATGACAACAACATACTGTGTGGAGTCAGTGATTGAGTGCTACATACATCACAGGATCCTGGGGGCTGACTTCCTCCTGGACAAGGAAGAAACCACTGACTTTGGGGGTCAGTCTGCACAGGACAGGAGAGTGAGATGATGGTTATCCCGGGAAAACAGGGAAAAGGTGACGGCTTGCACCATGAAACCAAAGGAGGGTTACGACCTTGAATCACTGGTCAGTAACACCCCTGTAGAATATCCAGAGTATGTGAGGAAAAACCTTGCAGCTTTTGCCACTCGCAAACACGACTGCGGGAGAATAAATGGGGTCAAGGTTAGCATAGATGGGGACCTCATGATCTGACCACAGAAACAGTACAATTTCCCCAGGGAGGCGGAGGCAGACATGGAAACAACCTTGGGTTCGCTGGTTAAACAGGGGGTATTGAGACCAATAGCTACCCATGTGAACTCTCCATTGTGGCCGGTTAAGAAACCGGACAACTCCTGGAGAGCCACGGTGGACTATCAAGTACTCAATCGTAATATCCCCACCTGTGCACCCACTGTCGCTGCTGTCGCCGACCTCATTGGAAGTATTCCAGCCTCCGCGACCACCTTCACGGTGCTGGATATTTCCAACGGGTCTGGTCCATACCTTTAAGAAGGGAAGATCAGTACAAGTTTGCTTTTACCTTTAAAGGACAGCAACACACTTGGAACTGTCTCCCTCAGGGCTTCCACAACAGCCCCAGTATTTTCCATCAGTGTATGGCCAACTGTTTAAAGAGCTTCAGCAGACCACAGCAGTTGGTACAGTATGTGGACGACCTGCTCCTGTTCACCGATGAGGGGGAAGAGCATGGCCTACTGCTGGCTGAGCTGCTGGAGCTGCTGAAAGAAGAGGGATTTAAAGTAAACCTCAAGAAGGCACAGATCAGCCTGAAGGAAGTAAAATTCCTGGGACTGGCTGTGCGCGCTGGAGAAAGAGCCATAGACAAAGCTAGAAGGGAAGCAGTGCAGAAGTTACTCGCCCCTAACACAATAACAGGAGTAAGATCTTTTCTAGGGCTAACCGGGTACTGCAGAGATTTCATTGAAGATTATGCAGCCACCGCAGCCCCTCTGCTCCAACTCCTACACAGGAGTGGAGTGGAAATGGGACAAAGGTTGCGAGGCAGCATTTATCCAACTCAAGAAAGACCTGCAGACCGTGCCAGCTCTCGGGGCCATAGAGGGGGGTAAAGAGTTTTTCCTGGAGGTAGCAGCCAGTGGGGACAGCCTGAGCGCAGTTCTGCTCCAAGAGCAGCACGGCCGGCTGAGACCAGTGGTCTACTCCTCCAGGCTACTCACGGACATGGAGAAGGGATACTCCAACTGTGAGCGGTACCTCCTAGCCACTCATTGGGCTGTGAAAAGATCACTGATCTTCACAGGGGGTCCCCTATCACACTCCTTACCCACCATACGTCCATCCAAATGCTCCTGGACGGGAGAATTAAGGACGGGACAATAAGCAGTGCCCGCATTGCTCGCTGGACCCTGCTCCTCTCCCAAATGGACCTAAGGGTAAAGGGTCTCTGTGAGCCTAGACTCGCAGCCAACATGATTTATCCAGGGACAGCCCACCGATATGCCATAGAAGGGGTACGGGAAATTAACATATGCTTTCGGGCTGGGTTACACCCCACAGGCCGAGAGATCTATGTGGACGGTTCAAGCATGGTATCTGCAGGTGAACGACTCACAGGCTGCAGAGTTTATGACCCCGAGGCAGCCATTGCCCTGGCGATTAAACTCCCCAGTACTATGAGCGGCCAGCACGCTGAACTGTCTGCGGTGGTGTACATAGTCACACACACCAAAGAATTCCCTACCCCATACACTATTTGCTCGGACAGTATGTTCACATGTAATTCGTGTACAGAGTACCTGGCTATTTGGTCCCGCCGCAGATACACATCCGCAGACGAGAGACCCCTGGCAATTAAGCCCCTACTGGAAAAGATCATGAAAGCAGTAGGGGAGGAAGGGAATATCTACATACACATTCCGCCACAGAACCCCTTGGCGAGGGAAACCAGCAGGCTGACATGTTAGCCAAGCAAGGGGCCCACACGGGCAAGCTCTGGTATCCATACAACTCAGGACCCATAGCAGCAGTCAGAGGCAGGATAGGAACGGCAGGGAAGGCAGGGATAGCTTTGCCTCCAGACCTAAAATGGGTTCAGACACAAGACCCCATCCTCAAATCTGTCCTGAACACGCTAGCTAAAGGGGAAGGATAAACGGCCCGTATGGCACCGCAGCCATTGCCATTAAAGAAGGCATGCTGTTCAGGGGGGAGCAATGGGTGGTACCGCAACAGAACCGGAGAGAATTCCTCCAGCTGGCCCACGAGGGTCCAGGAGCAGGACACCCGTACCTGAGACCATTTGGCAACGAGTGGAACAGGCAGGGTGGTGGCCAGGACTCAGGGAAGATGTCCGCGAGTTCTGTGCTAGCTGTCTAGTGTGTGCGGCCAACAACCCTGACCCCCAGAAAAGAAAGGTGTCTATGGGACATATCAGGAGGGTAGAGGGACCCTGGCAGTCGATCCAAGTCAATTACATCGGGCCCCTACCCGCCGTCCAGGGAGGTTACAAGTATTGCCTAGTATTGGTGGACGTATTCACCAAATGGGTGGAAGCCTTCCCATGCCGAACAGCTACTGCCCTGGGACCAGCTAGGATCCTGGTCAGAGAAGTGTTCTCTCGATGGGGACTACCACAATATGTGGAGTCTGACCAAGGGAGTCACTTCACTGGGCAGGTGATGCAGGAGACCTTAAGGTACTCGGCATCAAAGAGAAATGGCATCTCATCCACAACCCACAGTCATCCGGGCCTGTGGAGCGTTTAAACTGCACCATCAAAGAAAGGCTGTGCAAAGAGACAGGGGACTCACCCAAAGAGTGGGTAGAGGTCCTACCACTGGTCCTCATGGGGATCTGGGCCAGCCAGTCAAAGAGCACGGGGTACTCCCCGTATGAGCTCATGACCGGCAGAGCCATGTGAACCCCCACCCATGTGTTAGCCCCGGTACTCACGGAAGGTCAGCTTAGGGAAGCGAACCGGGACAGCTTTGTCAGGAATCTGTTTGAACACCTTAAACAGATTCACTGGCAGGCTGCTAACAACATGGGAAAACAGTATCGGAGCAACCGACTGCTGCTAGAACCCCGCAAGCACCATGAGTGGAAGATAGGGGACCAGGTTATGGTGAGAAACTACGCTAGAGTAAGGGTCTTTGAGGCACTGTACATGGGACCGTACCACATTGTCGACAAGGCAAGCCCCATGGTCTATGCCATAAAATTGCCCCGCCGAACAAAGTGATTCCACATAAATCAGTGCAAACTTTTCAACCCAGGGGCAGCAGCTAAACGTAAGGAACAGCTAAAACCTGTAAATCGTGCTAAAGACAGAGACCCCCAGCCAACAGCCCTCCACTGTGGAAATCCCACAGGGGACGTGGCAGACCCACAGACTGCACCGAGAGGGGTGGTGGACTGTGTTACTGGAGGAGCTTTCCCCCCAATCATTTGGTACTCGGACTCACCCCCAGCAGCCGGAGCCTTAAGAAGGACTCCCTGCACACCGCGGCCAAAGACACCATGGTCACCAGCGCTCCAATTTGAATGATTCAGCCCCAGGAGAGGGACCAGCCACAAAAGGGCACCTAAGGTCAGAGACCAGCCCGCGAGCAGGGACACCCAGCCGGTAGCCTCGGGCAACAAGGGACCCCCAGAAGAGATAGCGGTAAGCCAGCCACCAAGTGAGAGTCCCCAGCCCGTAGCCCTCGACCAGGCAGAGCCCCCAGGGGAAGAAACGAACCAGGTAGCCACCCCCAAAGGAGCGGTGTGCTGCAGCACCGGAGGGGACATTCCCCCGATAGTGTGGGACTCAAACCAACGTCCGGTCAGGGTACTTAGGGTTAGACGGTGCAGACCGATCTATCACCTACCTCGCTGGACACCCAGCGGGAGAAGAAGAAAGAGAGAAGGCAGGAATTAACCTGGCCACCCGGAGGCGGGTGGCAGATGTACATATATAGCGATGTGAATTTAAGGATGTTACGCAATATGAATTTAAGTATGTTTATTGAATAAGTTTAGAATAGTGTAAGATTTATCTGTGTAATGATAAGTATATATGTATTAGTTAACTGGGGTAAGGAAAAGAACCTACCTGTGCAGCTGTTAAAAGAGGCACAGGCTGGGTAAACCCCGGGAGTAAGAAGAATCTACCAGTATGGCTATTAAGGAAGCACCGGTAAGATAACAAGCAGAACGACTGTGAGATAAAGTTAAAAGCAGACATCAGTCCACAAGGAACTGAATAAGACAGCCAGTCAATTAAAGACTATGAGCCCAACTTGGAACTCAGTCACCTTTGTCAAGCCAGAGAGCTTTCTCAGGGCTAGACAATCTGTTTTATGTGCCCCTACAGGAAAGAGGTCAGCATGAGAAGGATCCTGTTCCTGCTCGCCCTGATAAGGATGAGCAGCGGCGACCAAGGAGACATGGAAGAATCCCTCATTTATGGGTGTTCAGGAGGGAGAGCACCGATCATAACCCCAGACGTGGAAGAACTCACCGTTTACGCCCACGACGGAAGCTGGCCAGGGTGGCTGGGATCTAATTCTACCCGTTACTCCAGCCAGGAAGGTTTTACCTACGGGGAGGCCTCACTTCCATGCCCCGGATACGGATCAACGCTGCCCGAGTCACAGAGGGAAAACGTGTGTGTTTGACTTGCAAAGGGAACATTCCCCTGGGAAGATGGTGGTGGCTCAGAAAACTCAGCAAGGATGCATGGGACCAGGAATCGGACTGGGAAAGACTCGGTAATGATACGTACCGCACCATCACGGGGACACGGGGAGGAGTAAAAGTGTGTTGGGACAAATGGTGGAAATCCAAACAAGGAATTTATGTTTGCATGTGGGGATCAGAGAGTATTTGTCCCGCAGGCATATCGATCGCCTTCGCCAGGCAATGGCAAGATGAAGGGGAAGGGATGGGGTGGGATTCTAGCCTACACGGATGGGCGGTCCCACACTCCCCATTCCCAATTAATGCCACCGAACTAAGAGCACACATTAAGAAACCTCTACCTACAACCCCGCCAATATGCACAGTAATAGAAAGGTGTCCTACCACCACCAAGGGACCTGGGAACGGATTAGTATTGGTAAGGTGTTATATCAGCGGGTACATTATGCAGTAGCTTCAGTAATATTAAACCTTACCGAGGTACACCTGCCTGCATGATGTCCGAAGGAAACAGAGCTGCTATACCAGGCCCGACTTAGAGACATGTTCAAGAAATTTTATGAGGTGGACTTTGAAAATGTAGACAAAGCAGACCTATACACCCTAAATGCTAGGGACACCATGGACTCAGGGAGATCTAAAAGGGGAATCATAAATGACGTTTTCACTACCTACAATACAGCATCCTCTGTAATAAATAGCCGAGATGACATAGAACTGCAAACACAGATAAACAGTTTAAAGACCCAATTGAGAAAAATCCTAAAACAGAACACCGTAGCAGGTTCAGAACTACACGAGGACCAGGCTATGATTGTCCATTTAAAAGAAATAATGGCTGAGCTTGAAAAACATGCACAGACAGTGAATGCACTCATACGGGAGGATAGAAACGCTTAGGACCAAGCTGCACAGAACAAGGTGTGCGTACTATATGGGGCATAGTTGTTGGGCGAGGGCCGCAACAACCTGGAAGATTTAAAACAAGGTGCAGTCCCCTCTTGGATCAAGAACAAGCACCTCACAGCACTCCACCCGTACAGCAATTCACTAAGCCCGTGCCAACTCCGCCTAACCTCTGAAGCCTACCCTGTCCCAGTACACTGTGGGAAATCTAACCACACTATTATGGGGATAGTATTAAGGATGTCGGTCATGGGTGGGACAGCCCGACCCACACCAGTATACCAGGTGGAGAATATTGGAGTTATTCAGGGAGGTGCACACATTCGTTTTGCAGCGGTCCCACCCTATGTCATAAAGTGAGAGCACGCTGTAACGGGTACTGACCTCTCCGGGTGCCGGAGCCGGGGTGCACATGTAATACTGTGTCCCCAGTACTTGAGTGCCCATTCAAAGTCACAGTGTGGGTTTAAAGCTGCTGGGGCACAGTCTATTAACTGTACCATGGAATTAATGGCACAAGACCATGTCCCTCCACAGGTAACATACATAGGGGGTGGGACATATTGTGTCACCACCAGTGTACCCCACTACCAACATGGACACTTCTGGTGTCCGGTAAGTGACAGCAGTTTTTGCTTCAAACCTGAGGCATCAGTTCAAGTGGCTCATGAATGGATTGTCCCCATTCCTGAACCCTCCACTGTCCACCTCACTGTGAAGGAAAACATTATGAACCTGCAGGATTATGTTATACATTTTGGTTATGCAATTCCCCCTCTACCCGAACATCTTACCGCTCTGCTAAAAGCTGTAATTATCACACAAAAACACTTCTATACTCTAGAACAGAAAACCATTGAATAGGGAAAAAGATTCTTGCGATCACCATTCCGCCTTGGTGGGACCTTTTCAGAAATATAGAGGTCCCAGTCTGGATCAGAATCGCTTCCCATACTTTAGTTATTTGTCAACTCGTGATTATACTTTACTTATGGTGTCTCACTTGCCGAGTGAAACGCAGAGGCCGTCAGGTCAGGCACCAAAGGCTGCTACATGCTCCTTGGCCGAACGTGAGAATCGCGCAGGGAAGGGTGACACCATACTACCATGTTTAATTTGTGTTTGATTTTACCTGCTGTAAACCGCAACATCGCGAGTGTTGTAAGAGTGTTACTTAAATGTTTTGACTATGTACCTTTATTTTACTGAACTTAAAACGTGTTTGACTATGGACCTGTTATGCGATTTGAGAATGTGTTACTATGTGTTTTTATTTTACTTTACTTAAAGTTGTGTATGACTGCATACCGTCATTTTACTGTGGAAACTGAGTAAAAGAGTGACATCATACCCCTCTATGCTATAACCGAATTGTAATGACTGTATTCGCCTGTATATTGCATTGCATTTCAACGGGGGATACAGGGTAATATTTACCTAGTATAAATGCAGGGAAGGTTGACTCTCAGGAGCAGGAATTTTGCTTACCTTGTTTGACACTCAAGGAGTGTAGAGTGTCAATAGGGGGGACTGCAGAGAACAAAATTCAACTGAACCCCCTTTGTGTTTGGGCTCATTCGAAAGGAAATTTAATTTGGGACTATCTACCGAAAGGTTTGGAACTCTAAAGTGCTTACGGAAGAAACTACGAACGTTAATAGAATTATGAACTTTTACAAGACAAATTCAAGCCTGTGGGCGGACCTAGGGAACAAAAGAAGCCCACTTGATTATTGGAACTACCTGGGTGTGAGGACTGAGTTAATCTGTCTGGAAGAATGAGTATTTGAAAATCTTTCTCCACAAGAGACATTACCATCACAGTATCACCCAGAGATAGCTCCCCATCAACATGGGTCTGGACAAACCATTTCAGCATATACATCACAAAGAGGCCCAATCCAGTCTGTATGTGAAAGACTAAGCACAAAAGGACATTGCAATTACCAAACTAATATTTCCATCAGGAAACAGTTTTCAAACATCAACCCACCCAAGATATATCAACTTTACCGAGCCCGACAAAATATTACAAAAAAGAATCAAGCCCGCCAAAATTATACAAAGGATTGTGAACAGATTGGGCAGCAAGATTAGAACACTGAAATTGTATAACTGGCCATTGTTTTCAACAGAGGTTAGAGAGAGGAGAGAGAGGAGATAGAGAGGGGAGAGAGGCGGTTGCTACTACCTCATCAAGATAAGGAGAGAAACCAACGTGATAGTGGTAAACTAACTTCTCCAGCCTCGAAGTCTTGAAGTCCTGAAGGAAGTAAGAACATCACCATCCACCATTAACTAGCAAAAGGATTGGTAAGCATAAGTCCCTGCCCTGGAGTCTAACCTAGCTAGAATTAGGTATTGGGAGGTGGGAGGTATAATTTTACTGCAACCCCCTTTGAATGTGTAGTGTATGGTACTTTATTCGAGTGATTATAAGCTTGACCTTGTACCTTTCCTTGTATTGTTCTTTATGAGAGTGATTTTTAAGTTTGACCTTGTACCTTTCCTTGTATTGTTCTTTATTAGAGTGATTATAAATTTGACCTTGTAGGTTTCCTTGTATTGTTCTTTGTTAGAGTGATTGTAAGTTTGGCCGTGTATTTCCTTACTAGAGTAATAAGCCTGTATTACTTTGACTGTAATAAAACCGAAGTTCTTTGCATCAAACCAATGTCCTCTGCACTTTTGTCACCCCCCCCCCAAATAAATCCAGAGTACAGAACCCAAGGGAGGGGGAGCGATTCGAAACTGCTCAAGTTGGTCAGAAGGGAACCTGACCCCCTCATAGAGACCACACACACCCCCCTTACATAACTCACGCCACCACAACATAAATAGCAAAAAAAAAAAATTTAAAAAAATCACACTTACCTGAGGTCGACCTTACTTACCTCACTGCGGCTGCTACAGCTGGGACCACCCACTTTCACAGGTGGTCGCAGCAAAGCGCTCTACGGAGCGCTACAGATCGGGCGCAGCTAAAAATCGAGCCGGTGTCGCAACCAGCGACGTTGCACACCGGTTCGCCTCTTTCGGGCGGTAATGCTCCGTGCCCCATTGAAACCAGCACTGAAAGTCCCGGTGGGGCGCTGGTAGCTGGCCACCTGCCCAGTAGTGCTTACCACCGCCATTGCCACCTCTCCGGGGAGCTACAGGGGCAGCAGAAGACCAAGATATCTAGCCCCTTATATTTAATCTTATATCGATAAAAAGTAAGACTTGCATTTATATATCGCCTTTCACGAGCTCAGGATATTCCAAAGCGCTTTAAAGCCAATGAAGTACTTTTGAAGTGCAGTCACTGTTGTGATGTAGGAAACACGGCAGCTAATTTGTGCACAGCAAGCTCCCACAAACAGCAATGTGATAATGACCAGATAATCTGTTTTTTTAGTGATGTTGATTGAGATATAAATATTGGCCAGGATACCAGGAAAAATTCCCCTGCTTTTCTTTGAAATTGTGCCATGGGATCTTTTAAGTCCACCTGAGAGAGCAGACGATTTAACATCTCATCCGAAAGACGGCACCTTCAACAGTGTACCACTCCCTTACTGCTGTACTCCTTTAGTGCTGCACTGGAGTGACAGCCTAGATTTTTGTGTTCAAGTCTTTGGAGTGGGACTTCAACCCACAAATGTCTGACTCAGAGACAAGACTGCTACCAACTGAGCCACAGCTGTCACTACAATTTTCCCTCATTCTAGACAGATCAAACAGTGGTAACAGGCTGTTTCAATCTACTTCAGAATTTTAAAAACTTAGAAACATAGAAAACATAGAAACATAGAAAATAGGTGCAGGAGTAGGCCATTCGGCCCTTCGAGCCGGCACCACCATTCAATAAGATCCTGGCTGATCATTCACCTCAGTACCCCTTTCCTGCTTTCTCTCCATACCCCTTGATCCCTCTAGCTGTTAGAGCCATATCTAACTCCCTCTTAAATATATCTAACAAACTGGCATCGACAATTCTCTGCGGTAGAGAATTCCACAGGTTCACAACTCTCTGAGTGAAGATGTTTCTCCTCATCTCGGTCCTAGATGGCTTACCCCTTATCCTTAGACTGTCACCCCTGGTTCTGGACTTCCCCAACATCGGGAACATTCTTCCTGCATCTAACCTGTCCAGTCCCATCAGAATTTTATATGTTTCTATGAGATCCCCTCTCATTCTTCTAAACTCCAGTGAATACAGGCCCAGTCAATCCAGTCTCTGCTCATATGTCAGTCCTGCCATCCCGGGAATCAGTCTGGTGAACCTTCGCTGCACTCTCTCAATAGCAAGAATGTCCTTCCTCAGATTAGGAGAACAAAACTGAACACAATATTCCAGGTGAGGCCTCACCAAGGCCCTGTACAACTGCAATAAGACCTCCCTGCTCCTATACTCAAATCCCCTAGGTATGAAGGCCAACATACCATTTGCTTTCTTCACCGCCTGCTGTAAATGTATGCCAACTTTCAATGACTGATGTATCATGACACCCAGGTCTCGTTGCACCTCCCTTTTTTCTAATCTGCCGCCATTCAGATAATATTCTGCCTTCATGTTTTTGCCACCAAAGTGGATAACATCACATTTATCCACATTATACTGCATCTGCCATGCACTTGCCCACTTACCTAACCTGTCCAAGTCACCCTGCAGCCTCTTAGCATCCTCCTCACAGCTCACACTGCCACCCAGCTTAGTGTCATCTGCAAACTTGGAGATATTACACTCAATTCCTTCATCTAACTCATTGATGTATTTTGGAAATAGCTGGGGTCCCAGCACTGAGTCCTGCGGCACCCCACTAGTCACTGCCTGCCATTCTGAAAAGGACCCGTTTATCCCGACTCTCTGCTGCCTGTCTGCCAATCAGTTCTCTATCCACGTCAGTACATTACCCCCAATACCATGTGCTTTAATTTTGCACATCAATCTCTTGTGTGGGACCTTGTCAAAATCTTTTTGAAAGTCCAAATACACCACATCCACTGGTTCTACCTTGTCCACTCTACTAGTTACATCCTCAAAAAATTCTAGAATGTTTGTCAAGCATGATTTCCTTTTCATAAATCCATGCTGACTTGGACTGATCCTGTCACTGCTTTCCAAATGCGCTGCTATATCATCTTTAATAATTGATTCCAACATTTTCCCCACTACTGATGTCAGGCTAACCGGTCTATAAATCCCCATTTTCTCTCTCCCTGCTTTTTAAAAAAGTGGTGTTACATTAGCTACTCTCCAGTCCATAGGAACTGATCCAGAGTTGATAGACTGTTGGAAAATGATCACCAATGCATCCACAATTTCTAGGGCCACTTCCTCAAGTACTCTGGGATGTAGACTATCAGGCCTTGGGGATTTATCGGCCTTCAATCCCATCAATTTCCCGAACACAATTTCCTGACTAATAAGGATTTCCTTCAGTTCTTCCTTCTCGCTAGATCCTCTGACCCCTAGTATTTCCAGAAGGTTATTTGTGTCTTCCTTTGTGAAGACAGAACCAAAGTATTTGTTCAATTGTCCTGCCATTTCTCTGTTCCCCATTATAAATTCACCTGATTCTGACTGTAAGGGACCTACATTTGTCTTCGCTAATCTTTTTCTCTTCACATATCTATAGTAGCTTTTGCAGTCAGTTTTTATGTTCCCAGCAAGCTTCCTCTCATACTCTATTTTCCCCCTCCTAATTAAACACTTTGTCCTCCTCTGCTGGATTCTACATTTCTCCCAGTCCTCAGGTTTGCTGCTTTTTCTGGCCAATTTATATGCCTCTTCCTTGGAATTAACACTATCCCTAATTTCCCTTGCTAGCCACGGTTGAGTCACATTCCCTGTTTTATTTTTACTCCAGACAGGGATGTACAATTGTTGAAGTTCATCCATGTGATATTTAAATATCTGCCATTGCTTATCCACCGTCAAATCTTTAAGTATCATTCGCCAGTCTATCCTGGCCAATTCACATCTCATACAATCGAAGTTACCTTTCCTTAAGTTCAGGATCCTAGTCCCTGAATTAACTGTCTCACTCTCCATCTTAATAAAGAATTCTACCATATTATGGTCACTCTTCCCCAAGGGGCCTCGCACAACAAGATTGCTAATTAATCCTCTCTCATTACACATCACCCAGTCTAGGGTGGCCTGCTCTCTAGTTGGTTGCTCGACATATTGGTCTTGAAAACCATCCCTAATACAGTCCAGGAAATCCTCCACCGTATTGCTACCAGTTTGGTTAGCCCAATCTATATGTAGATTAAAGTCGCCCATGATAACTGCTGTACCTTTATTGCATGCATCCCTAATTTCTTGTTTGATGCTGTGCCCAACCTCACTACTACTGTTTGGTGGTCTGTACACAACTCCCACTATCATTTTCTGCCCTTTGGTATTCCGCAGCTCCACCCATACAGATTCCACATCAAATCATCCACTAATTTCCTCCAATCTAGCAAAAAGGCCCAATTTTTCTAGCCTTTCATTGTATTTGAATTTCCTCATCCCAGCAGCATCCTAGTCAATGTGCACTGTATCCTCCCTATTGCCTCTCTAAGATCTCATTCTGCCAGTTCAGTCGTCTGTTTACTAATATGTGAGTTAAGAATGAAGTGTCATGATGGTTAAGAGAACAGCTGAACATTCTCTCCAATTTAAATAGCATTCTTGATATGTTTGCTTTGAAACATTTTCTTTCAGCTGAGAGTTAACCATTTGAGGACTGAAGGGCTTTTTGCAGTTTCTGGGACAGTATAACAAGTGTCAAACATCCATAGCTCAGGAATGCTGCAGATGTGATTTAGTTATGGGGGCTTTCTCACTTGAGTAAAAGACTACCCATACTCAGCACTCAATGGTAAGTTATTCTGTATTTCTTTTTGTTACTATTAGCCAGCACACAAGACATTGATATATAACACTTTTTAACTATTAAAGGATAACTTATTCTAGACTGTACTGAGAGCAGCCATAGAGTTGCTTTCCTTTAAATGAGTTGCATTGTTTAGTTTTTACTGAAATGTTGTGTATTTTCCTTCTCATGAGAATACCACTTTTATTTAGTATATATTTCAATTCATTTTTTCAGAATTAGAGAATCGAACCCCCTAGTTAAGTCAATCCCACCTTCCTTTCCCAGTCTCTGGCTCAGAACCTGTCATGTTAGTTGCTGTGCTACACACTGCCTGGGAAATGGTTAGCCTTCAGATGAGTGAGAATGCTGCTTTAATCTGCTTAGCCTGCCTACCTTTAAAATAGTAGCCATAGCAGGTTCTACTCCATTTTAATTTATCCAAAAAATAGACAGAACAAGCAATTGGTAGTAGAGCTATATGGTTAGAGTCTATCGCCAACCATGTAAAATTAAGAAATACAATTCCTTTAATTTGGGTTCATTTGAGGTCACATTTTAAATCTCTATTGGGAGCTTTTTGAAACGCATTGGAGGTGTTACACAAGTGACAGCTGTTTGATAATTATAAAACTTTGTTCTGCTTTATTTTACTCAGTTCCCTGCTGGGCAGTGTATTCACTGGGAAATGTCTCAATTTCAAAATTCTCATCCTTATTTTCAAATCCCTCCATGGCCTCGCCCCTCCCAATCTCTGAAATCTCCTCCAGCCCCACAACCCCCCGAGATATCTGCACTCCTTTAATTCTGCCCTCTTGAGCATCCCTGATTATAATCGCTCAACCATTGGTGGCTATGCCTTCTGTTGCCTAGGCCCTAAGCTCTGGAATTCCCTGCCTAAACCTCTCCGCCTCTCTATCTCTCATTTCTCCTTCAAGACGTTCCTTAAAACCTACCTCTTTGATCAAGCTTTTGGTCACCTGCCATAATTTCTACTTATGCGGCTCGGTGTCAAATCTTTTATCTCATAATACTCCTGTGAAGTGCCTTGGGACGTTTCAGGCGCTGTATAAATACAAGTTGCTGTTGTTGTTGTTTTGGATTTTCACTCCCATGAATTAGCAACTAATTCGAAAATGAACTTGCTGTTTGTGAGCCCAGAGTGAGTGCTGGCTGGCTGTTCTGTTTTGGGGGAACTTCATAGCTGAGCTTAACGCTATGAGGACCAGCGCACACGCACGTGTCACACACTCAACCACAGTGAATAGTGAGCAGCAAAGGGAACCATGGCCAATTCTTAGCCCTTCCTAGCTCAGAGGACCCGAGGGCAATTGTAGCACTGCAACCTCCACCCTAGCTGAGTTCAGCTTACTCAGCACAGACCAGAGCTCAAACTTCGCACCTTCCTGGTTTGTGTGGCTCAGTTACCTGTTGGACAGTGTATTCACTGGGCAATCAGGGGATTCCGCAATTACTTATTTTCAATCCACACAACTTTTTGAAATTACTGTTGCTGAGATTAAGTGATGAATGCTTATCATGTACATATGACATTGCTTTGTCCATTATTTTAATAAGATGATCACCATTTAAAATAAAGGCTAACACCTGCTTTAAAATAATGGGCAGAGGAATATCATGAAAACTAATATCGCCAACAGTAATTTCTAGACTATAGTTTCAAAAGGAAATGAAGTGATTTGTAGTACTTACTATGCATTGTCACTGAGAATTGTATGAGGTTAGAAGATAGCATGGTTCAAGTATTACTGCACTTGTGAAGCAGGATTTGAGAGTGACAATGATTTACTGCTCACAATGCAGTTTATTTTATTGTATTTTAACTGGTCTTAAGAGGAGCTGTATGGTGCACTCCAGTCCTGATCCATTAAATAAATACCTCTGTATGTTAACAGTAAAAGTAAAACGTGTAAAGGCATCTTGATTCATGAGCTTCTGTGCATTAAGTCTATTCCTTTATTTTGACAAAAGATAAATGACAGAATTGATATATATTGAGGTGAAGGTTAAGGAGTGTTAAATTGTACTGGACATTGTCCCGTTTGTGAGTGGTCAGCGGTTGGTGTTAAATTATTCTGGATGTTTCCCAGTTTTTGAAGGGTCAGTACTCTGTGTACACTTAGACAATTTATGAAGACGAAGAATAGTCTGCATGCCTTTCCCTGCAGGAGGCCAGTAGCTCACAGCAGTTTAAACTGCTGCGCCATAATAAACTAAACTTACACATTAGTCAAAACAATCCATCTTCGTCCCTCAGTCCATTCCTAGTAATTCTGTTCTTTATACCTTCTTGTTCCTGCTTGCAGGCCATGACATGGTGCATTGTTCTCTGGCCAAAGTCCTCGCGTTGATCCTTTAGCCTGTATCAGCCATCACAGTGACGCCAGGCCCCCGAGGGACAGTGCTGTGCTGTGCTATTCACATGTTTTCTGGCAAGTCTTTCTCCCAGGCATGGAAGGATGGCTGTCAATACAGTGACAAATTATTTTCAGCCAACTAGTTGTGGGAGAAAAATGCCAGTTGGTCTGGAGATCATCATTTCCTTAAAGAAGACAACACCGTCTTTGTTGAGCCATAAAGCCAATACTTCAGCACCATTAAAAATGTAATCAAGAAAAGAAAAATAATCTGAATTTTTGTTTACCTTTGTATAATAGAATATAATGAAGCATACTGGAATGTTTTTGTCATTTTTATTCACAATTTAAAACTATTTTATACTCTCTGTTGGAAAAATATTATGAATTCTATATTAATAGGAATGGATGTTTATTTTTGTGTTTCCTCATTGCTAGTGTAACATTATTTTTACCATCTATTTGTTTTTTTGACAAAGCACTATTCACCCTTTCAATTTATGCTTGCTATACAAAATACTTCAAGGTGATTTCTATAATTTCTAATATTATAGCTTAATTCGTTATTAATGTCACATTTGCATCATTATGTAAAATAACTCCGTTCCAAGTTTTATTTAATTGTTTTATTAATAAAGAATCATCCTTTATTTTTCCTTTATAATATTCCATTTTTTTATCTACTTTAATTGAATCAACTATTATTTTCCTAAGAGATGAAGGCTTTGAAATGAACCTTTTGGAGTTGCAACAAGTTGGAGTAACTTGTTACTGATGGATTCGTGAAAAACTGAGGTATGTGTAAAAGACACATTCTTGTACATTTTGCTATCTCTTACTTTGGTGAATCTCATGTTGATCAAGTTGCAGAACACTAATCCAAGGTAAATGGAACTTATTCCCATTTGGGCAACCAGTTTTAAAGTCAAGTACCTCTGATCAGGTAGAGCAAAAGCTAAATGCAAGGTAAAGCTCCTTCGATACTATGTCAACAAGATGGGGCCGAAATTCACCATCCACGAAGTTTGGGCAGTCGCTCGAAAAAATCGATCGGCTGTTGTGGTCGGGTACGTTTCCCTCCCCGAGCCATATTCAGCTCGGGGAGGATTTGAGCGGTGTTCACTTCCACCGGAAACGACGCGGTGAAGCCACTGTAAAGGTAACTTTCCAGCAGTGAGCTCTGCAGCGTGCGGGCTGCTGGAAAGCGGCAAGGACAGGAATTTTGAGCTGGCAAAAGGGAAGACTTTTCCCAGCAGTGCCCCTGAGAGGTATTCGAGTCGGTGCTCGAACAGGACACCGCTGGAGTGTCGCCATGATCGGGGCCCTTTGGTAGGGAAATAGGTTTATTCATTTTAGTGTTTTTATTTCCAATTCCAGCACCCACTGTATTTATCTTTTAATTGTTTTATTAATTATTAGTATTTTTATTTAATATTACATCATCCACTGTATTTATCTTTTCATAGTTTTATTAATTATTAGTGTTTTTATTTTAGATTACATCATCCGCTGTATTTATCTTTTCATCTAGTTTTATTAATTGTTTTGACTCCATTCAACCTGCTGAGTGCTGCTCAGAGGTTTGCACATACCCCTGTACTTTTGTACAACTTTCAGGTCCGACTCTTTAGTGGAAGCCTGTGGCCTGCAGAGACCTGAGGATGGGAGGAGTGTTGGGAGAGCGATACATGGTCAGAAGCAGGGCGACACGCTGGAGAAGCTGTTGCCGTCAGCACCATGCAGACAGGCAGCGGGCAAGGGAGGCAGCAGCCATGATTCGTTCATTCAGCGCCAGACCAGTGTGCCCACCGTCTTGACCAGCCCAAATCAGGATTTCGGTTGGCTGCTTGGGGACAAGGGATATCCCCTGTCCATCATCATCATCATCAAGGAAGACTTGCTTCCACTCTTAAAATGAGTCCTTAGGTGGCTGAACAGTCCAATACGAGAATCACAGTCCCTGTCACAGGTGGGACAGCTAGTCGTTGAGGGAAAGGGTGGGTGGGACAGGTTTACCGCATGCTCTTTCCGCTGCCTGCGCTTGATTTCTGCATGCTCTCGGCGATGAGACTCAAGGTGTTCAGTGCCCTCCCGGATGCACTTCCTCCACTTAGGGCGGTCTTTGGCCACGGACTCCCAGGTGTCAGTGGAGATGTTGCACTTGGCTGGTCACTCCACTGCGGAACCCCAGGACAGCGCCAGAGCATGCATACAATGACGCTCATTGTGCCAACAGGAGCATCATCGAGCAGTGCATAGGCATCCTTAAAGTAGAGGTATCTGGACCGCTCTGGTGGCACCTTGCAATACTCTCCTCAATGGGTCTTCATCACCGTCATGGTTTGCTGCATGCTGCACAACCTGGCCATCATGAGGGGACAGCCGCTGGAGGTCGAGCCAGCAGTACCACCGGAGGAGGAGGAGGAGATGCAAGAGGAGGAGGGGGAGGCGCAGGAGGAGGAGTAAGAGGAGGAGGATCCTCGTCGCCCCAGAGCTAGAATACGAGACCCATCACCACCCTGGAAGGGCCGGGTGCATCCTCACATATATGGAGGTGCCTGACACCTCCCTTGAAATCTCCCTCCATGCATTATATACTGGCGGTCTGCCAGGTCTCCCCATGTCAGGAAACTGTATTCTTCTTCTGTCCTCCATCAGTGTCTCCAGCTCCATATCAGTGAACCTGTTGGCTCTCCTTGCACCTCTAACACCAGCCATCCTTCCAAAACTCCTTCTCCTCTCAGGGCCTTGCTGCAAACCCTGGCCTTTAAAAAGGCCAATGAGCATCTGGCTTATTAGAAACCCTTACCTGCAAGCTGAATTTCTCAGTGGTGATAACACTCAAATTAAGCTAGCCACACCGCTGAAAAATTCACTTTGGAAGGGTTCATTAGCGCCAGAACCCATTTTTTTCACTTTTGGAGCTGAATATGGGGTGGTCCAGCCACGAAAACATTTTGGCGCTAATGGCCACAAAAAGGTGGGGGGAGCACCAGCTTTCCAGCGGTACTGAATTTCGGGCCCTATGCCTCTACCTCAGCTTTATGCAACACATCCCTACTGACAGCAGTTTGATATTTCTGTTTCTCAAACCAGCTATCTCTGGCTGAGACTGCCACTTTAACAGCTAATCAGTGTTGAATTATGAGTATTGTATTGCGCTGGACTTGCAACTACTAAGAGCTGGCGTACATTGCCCAAACTCAAACCACCTTACTGTCTGGGCCCTCAACTTGCTGTGGCTTCTCAAGATACGAGGAAAAGCCATCAGCAAATTTCAGCATTGTAAAAATCAGGGCCCCGATATTAGTGGCCTTACCGCCCACTGCCACCGACTGCCACCAGGTTTTTCTGCTGGTCTCTCCTCTGAGCCAATTTCCACTTGGGCTGGAGCAGGCGAGAGGGGAGTACGCTGGGAACAGCCCGTTGATGGCTGCTGGCGGCCAAGTAGCACAAGTGTCCTCCTGCCCGCCGAGCTGCCAGATTGGTGTGGGCGGGAGTCGGCAGGAATTGGCGCCAGCAGGGGGAAGGACCGCTGCGTGGAGGCTGTTCTAACCCCGACGATAAGTTTGAAAACCTGCAAAAGAAAGGTTAGTGAACATCTTTATTTTTATTTTCAGCTCCTCCACCCTCCCTCGGCCCGACTCCATCCTCTGCGGCACTTGGACGGCAAGCGCATTTGCCGCCGAGATTGAGTGTTCCTGCTCACTGCCGTCCAGATTGATGGCGTAAGCCATTACTGTCGTGTATATAACACACAAATCACTGACTCCACATGATCCGGTGTTGATCTAACTGCTGTGACCGTAGTCCTTTATTGAACAGCTTCAGAGTGCTCCACAGGTATGGTGGGCAGCCTTTTATACTGCCTCGTGCAGGTACTTTCTGGTCTCCCACCACAGCGCCCTCTGTGGTGCACCATTGTACTTATTGTACTTATTGTGCTGGTACATTTAATGTACCAGCACAATACACAACATCACTGCCCCCCCCCCCAGTTCAAAAAGCCGTTGCTTGATTCCCCTAAATCGAAAAACACATTAGCCCATTGGTATTGTTGGTCACGGATCCACGTCCCTGAATTTAAACACAGTGACCATTCAGCGTTGAAATATTAACTCTTGTCATAATTCGCAATTCATGTCCATTATTTTAAACACAGTGACCACCCAGCATTAAAAGATTATTTCTTGTCATAATCCATCATCCTACATTCACATAGCACACTTAGACTCGCTCTGACCCTACAAAAGTACCAAAGTCTTTATGTGGGGGCCGCAGTGGTGTGAGTCCCTTTTAAGACTCCAGGGAGCATTTCCCTTTTAAGACGCCATCTTGTTGCTCCCACGAGACTTCCGTTGGGCGCTGCCATCTTAGGTGTTCTGCTGGCCTAGAAAGAAGAAGAAACAAGGAAGGAGGGAAAGGGAATTTTGCAGTGTTTTTAGGAAAGTTGCGGTATTTCCAGCGGAGGTGAATGAGTTATGGAGAAAGCACAGTGTGCACGAGAGGTTACTTGGAGGGGACGCTGGCCCTGATCACCCCCGATGCCATCGACAACGCGGAAGAAATCGAAGAGATCGTTCTCCGATTCGGGTTCACCATTCTTCAGTTTGCTTGCTGCCGCGCCCGCCATGGCCATCTCCCCTGCGACCGCCGTGGCCGCCTCTCCTGCGGCCTCCGTGGCCATCTCTCCTGCGACCGCCATGGCCGCCTCTCCTGCGGCCTCCGTGGCCATCTCTCCTGCGACCGCCATGGCCGTCTCTCCTGCGGCCTCCGTGGCCGCCTCTCCTGCTGCCTCCGTGGCCGTCTCTCCTGCGGCCTCCGTGGCCGCCTCTCCTGCGGCCTCCGTGGCCGCCTCTCCTGCGACCGCCGTGGCCGCCTCTCCTGCGACCGCCGTGGCCGCCTCCCTGCGGCCTCCGTGACCGCCTCTCCTGCGACCGCCGTGGCCGCCTCTCCTGCGGCCGCCGTGGCCGCCTCTCCTGCGGCCGCCGTGGCCGCCTCTCCTGCGGCCGCCGTGACCGCCTCTCCTGCGACCGCCGTGGCCGCCTCTCCTGCGACCGCCGTGGCCGCCTCTCCTGCGACCGCCGTGGCCGCCACCATCGCGGCCGCTGCCACCGCCCGACTGTTCCACTGCGTGGGTCCAGCGGCCATCAATGGGCCTCCCGCTTCTCGCCCGCAGCGCACCGCCGGCCCGCACCCCAGCAATAGGCCCGCACCTGTAACTTTGAGTGGAGGCTGACCTGCAAACCTGTTCTTCCAGGGTCTGCTCATCTGTGGAGCTGAGGCTGCAGGATTGCTTGGGGTCAGGAGTTCTGGGCTGCTGTCACCTGTGTGTGGATTTAGGCTGCAGCTCCAGCTCGTTTGGCGCTGCTCTTTGGGAACCCGGGGAGCAGCAGTCTACGGAGGAGTGAAGTCTTCCCAGCTCCCACGGACCTTTCCCATCCATCTTCTGCCGAGGAGCATTGGCCCATCGCCTGCAATGACCCATAAGGGTAAACCGTGCATCTCGCCCCCGTGAGATACCTGCACATCCGCTCTGCCGAGAACAGGTATTAGTTCCCTGGTGTAGGTACGCAGCTTCACCGTGACCGGGACCAGCTTGGGTCGTGCGGCCGGGTTACCCCACAGTTTATCAAAAGTTCTCTGACTCATCAACGACGGACCCGATCCCGTATCCACTGCCATACTCACTGGGACTCCGTCAATTTTTACTTCCATTATCACTGGGGGCGAATCGCCGGTGCACATATACAGTCCCAACCCCTCATCTTCTTCTGCCTGCTTCTCACTGAACAGTGGATCATCCCCCATCTCCTCAGCGACACGGTGAGTCCGATTTCTTTTACACATACGCTGAAGGTGGCCTTTCAGGTGGCAGGTATTGCACGTGTACTCCGCAAACCAGCACCGGTGAGCCCCATGGCTTCCTTCGCAGCGCCAGCATGGTGCTGCTTGATTGGCCCCCCTCAGCGGACTCTGAGTTCTAGAATCCCGAGGTCCATGCTCTCTGCCCTGGGCAGAGCCACGTTCTGCAGTTTTGTCCATGGTGAGCGCTATCCTGTGGACAGTGTCTGCCGGGTTCGAGACTGTGTGGATCATTTGCTTGATGCTTCAAGTCGAGGTCATATATGCCTGGCTGATGGTGATGGCCTTTGTCAGGGTGACTGTGGGTTCCATGGCTAGCAGCTTGTGAAGGAGTCCCTCATGGCCAATTCCCATAACAAAAACGTCCCGCAACGCCTCATCAAGGGGTGCGCCAAAATCACACGGCGCCGCGAGTCTCCTGAGGTCGGCTGCATATTTGATGACATCCTGGCCCTCGGGTCTGCAGTGATGGTAAAACAGCTCCAGAGTGCTCCACAGGTGTGGTGGGCAGCCTTTTATACTGCCTCGTGCAGGTACTTTCAGGTCTCCCAGCACAGCGCTCTCTGTGGTGCACCATTGTATTTATCATACATTTAATGTACCAACACAATACACAACAGTTACTTTGCTGCCGGGTGGTACTGCCATCTCTTTTAGAGGAATCTTACTGGCAAAGTACCGCCCGGTCTCTCGGTGGCCATCGGCGGTCCTTTGGGCGGCACTTGGGCGGGCCTTGGCTTCGACCGAGTTCAGGCCCCACATTTCCTGTATAAAAGGAAAAGGTTGAAATTTGAAGTTTAAGAAAAACACAGCAACAAAAGTAAACTGAAAAATCAAGAGGAAGAAGCAGAGAATCTTTGTTTAGAGTGGTAACATTATAACATTTTCAGGCAAGAGCAGACCAGCTTGGTCTGTATAAAGCGCCTCTGGAAATTAGCAGTAAGCTTTTGAAGCCCTTCAACACTGTAAGGGGAAGATGGTTGTAAGTAGCAAACATAAGAGGAATGATTTTGCATAATGTTATTGTTTGTCTTTAAGCACAGCACTACATATTAAAATATTTTGGGCTGGATTTTTGACTCTTAGGAATTTGGGGCATTAATGACGGTGGGGTGATCTTGCTACCGCCAGGAAAAAGTTTGTGCCTCAGTCAGCAAAATTGGGCAGCTGGGCCTTGAGTGTGGGCAGAGCGGTAAGGGAGGCATTGCACACCTCTCTTAGAGCGCTAGGCTGGCTGAGCATGTGAAAATCCCAAGCTAAAAAGCTGGCCTGGAAGCGCTGTAAGAGAGGCCTGGGGAGAAAAAAAAACACCAAAATATTCCCAATACATAGCCCACGCCACCACAACATAAATCGCAAAAATAATAAAAGAAAAAACAATCACACTTACCTGAGATCGGCATGACTTACCTCACTGCAGCCGCTACAGCTTGGAATGCCTGCTTTCACAGGCGTTCCCACCAGGACGCGCTATGCAGCGCTACGAGTCGGGCGGAAGCCAAAATTCAATTGTGTCGCAACCAGGGGTGTTGCACACTGGCTCGCCTCTTCCGGGCAGTAATGTTCTGTGCCCTGCCGATACCGGCCTCGAGAACCCCTGGATGTTGGCCACTCATCCAGAAGAGCTCACTGGCGTCATCGCTGCCATCGCTGCCCCTCCGGGCAAAAACAGAGGGAAAACAGCACCAGAAAATCCAGCCCTTTAGATGGTAATTATGATGTCCAGAACATAGGAAGGCAGGAAGAAATAAGTTCAATCAGGCCATCAAGCTCATTCTTCAAATTCATATACTGAGCACACTTATATCAATTGACAGCACATTCATTAGCTGTAGTGCAGTTTGGGTCAGTAGCATATTTGGTTGTGGATTTGAGCATTTGGGTTTTATTGGTAATTACGTTTGGTAGCTACAAAATACCGAGATATTGAGTAGGTAAAGGCCTAGGGAGCGAGGGAGGGCAAGTCAGGAAATAACCGCTCTGTAGTTGAAAGTTCAAAAACATGGGGATAGAATTTCAGTCGGCATTCCCTGATCTCTCAACATAATTTTGCCATTTCTCCAAAGTTCCTGCTGCTCCGCACAAATTATAGCGGGAGATCGGGAAACTCCTTGTGGAAATTATTGGTGATAATAACTAACATGCATTTTAATTTTTACATTGCAAAAGCACATTTTCTTTTAGGTTACTTCATAGGTAAATCATGATTATAAAACATCATAGGTACATTACAAATTTAATAATATTTAAACCGGACTGCAGTAGGGCCTTCCATCATCATCATCATATCATCATAGGCAGTCCCTCGGAATCGAGGAAGACTTGCTTCCACTCTTAAAATGAATCCTTAGGTGGCTGAACAGTCCAATACGAGAACCACAGTCTCTGTTATAGGTGGGACAGATAGTCGTTGAGGGAAAGGGTGGGTGGGATTAGTTTGCCGCACGCTCTTTCCGCTGCCTGCGCTTGATTGCTGCATGCTATCGGCGATGAGACTCAAGGTGCTCTGCGCCCTCCCGGTTGCACTTCCTCCACTTGGGGCGGTCTTTGGCCAGGGACTCCCAGGTGTCAGTGGGGATGTTGCACTTTTTCAGGGAGGCTTTGAGTTGAGGGTGTCCCTGTAACGTTTCCACTGCCCACCATTTCCCATACCTCGTGAGCCTCTTATCAACAAGAGCAGACCTTAACGACGAGATTAAACACTGGCTCCAGTGCGCCAGTGCAGCCTTCGGCTGCCTGAGGAAAAGAGTGTTTGAAGACCAGGCCCTCAAAACAGCCACCAAGCTCATGGTCTACAGGGCTGTAGTATTACCCACCCTCCTGTATAGCTCAGAGACATGGACCATGTACAGTAGACACATCAAGTCGCTGGAGAAATACCACCAACGATGTCTCTGCAAGATCCTGCAAATCCCCTGGGAGGACAGACGCACCAACATCAGCATCCTCAACCAGGCCAACATCCCCAGTATTGAAGCACTGACCACACTTGATCAGCTCCGTTGGGCAGGCCACATATTTCGCATGCCAGACACAAGGACCTTCCACAGAATCAGCCTCAGGGGTAAAGGAAATATCAGGCTGGCTTGTCATTCCCACTTTTTTGGCTCTAACACAATTTCATAGAGCACTGCCTGTTGACATTCGGTATTCCAGTGCCTCAGTTTCACTGCCCTGAGTCCTGGGGCTATCCACATCTCTGAGTATGGGGTGTCTAGATTCATATTCTAACTCCTGACCCTATGGTTGATCTGGTGCTTTTTTTAAATTCTAAGTGCGGAGCAAGCAACCTCCATGTGCTGCTCTCTATATTTAAGTTTGCTGCTGGTGTTGGTCTCGAAAAGTCAGCTGTGCTCTGTCATGTAATACAGAGACCTGCTTGTAGGGGTCAGGTTCCCTCCATTTAACTTGTGTGACAAGAAGCACTTGATGCAACAGCAGATTTGTATACCCACTTTGAGTAGAGTCTACAATGTGGTCAGTTGGCTACACGTCTTGTCTTTTACATTTACAAGTACAGCTGACAGCGGGCGAAATGCACATGCTGTCAGCTTCACTCCCCAATGTCAACGCACCTTCAGACTCTCTGCTGTTCCATTCCTGAAGTACTGCTCTTACTCCTCATGCCTTATCACGAGACATTGGATGAATCATCTGTGAACATATTTAGAACATTGGGATAATTAATGAAAGATGCACTTATGTTTTTAAAATATTACTGTGTTGTTTTTGGAAAAGAAAATGATCGCTCAAATTTGTAAGATTGTGGATACTGTCAGGATGTAGTAATAAAAGCAATATAATTAATAGAGTGTGTGTGAAGACTTACGTGAGCAGCAGACAACAGGGACTTCAAACAAATCTCAAACTCAGTTATATAAATAGAGTGTTGAACTTGTAATTATATATGGGGCTGAAATTCATCAATTCCGCTGCCGCCGACATTGCTCTTGTTGATCCGGCCAGTGCCACTTTCGAGGTGGCTTGGAGCGGGCGGGAGGGGAGAGCCACCGGGAACCGCCCGCTGACATCAGTGGACGGCTGAGTGGCGCAACTGATCTCCCGCCCGCTGAGTTCCCAGATTCCTGCGGGCGGGACTCGGCCACAGAACGGGAGCGGACCGCTGCGAGGAGGCTGGTCTGTCCCCGACGGTGAGTATGAAGAACCTGAAAAAAATGTAAGTGAACGTTTAAAAAAAATTTTCCACAGCGGCTTACCTGCATGGGGTCCCCTAGAGGTCTTCCAATAGTTTTCACATTTTTTACTGCTGCATTTTTTTTTCAGGTCTTCGAACCTTCCTGGGCCTGACTCCATCCTCGGCGGCACTTGGGCGGCAAGCGCCTCTGCTGCCGAGAATTAGACCTCCCACCCACTGCTGCCCAGAGGAACCTCGGTGATGAATATCCCGCCGAAAGTACCGTCTGGTACCTTGGCGGCCATCGGCGGTATTTTGGGCAGCACTTGGGCGGGCAGAGGCCTTGATGAAAATTGGCCCCATAGTGACTTACCACATCCCAACGTGCTTTACAACAAATTCATTATTTTTTGAAGTTTAGTCATATAGTTATGTGGGAAAATGCAGCCAATTTATGCATAGCAAGATGCCACAAGCAGTAAATGAATGACTGAATGAGCAGATAATTTTGGATCTGCAGATTAAAAATACACAGGTGCCAAACATTATGTTGTCTGCCACATTTACAGCAACATAATGAAGTGCGATAGAGTTTGGTAGAATTTTCTTCGCTTGTGTCTAAGCCAATGCTCTTCCTTTGTTTCTACAGATAGGACCATAGATCACAGGAACGAAAGTAAAATTGCCTTTCATTGGGCGAGACTTTTTTGTGAGCCCTTCAACGCCCGATTGCCCGCTCAGAAAAACTGCTAACGTTTGGTAAGTAACGCTGGCAAGAATTTCCACTTTTATATTAAAACTAATTAAAACTAATCGTCCGCCAAGAAAATGGATCTTGCACCATTATTCTCGGCGGTTTTCTCGGCGGTTAAGGGGAAACTAAGTAAAACGGGCGTTTAAAAAAAAAAACTTTGTCCGAGGCTGCAGTTGGGTCTATGGAGGGGGGAACATTTAAAAAAACTATTTTCAATAAAAAAAAATAAAAACGTAAAAAGTATTCCTAAGACACTTTTACACCTAATCACCATTTTAAAATTAAAAAAAATAAAGAACCTTTAAAACTTACCTTTCTTTGCAGAGTATTCCCCTACCACCCTGTTTAAGCAGCTTTTTCAGGGCGGTTCCCTCGGCGATCTGGACGTGCTTCCGTTGAGACCAAATTTTTGCCTTGCCGATTTTCTCGGCATTGCACGTCGGCAGTTTGGTCCCGGCAGGCATTTTCAGATTTGGGCGATACCACTAAAAAACTAAGGGGGAATCTTAAACCAGGCGGAAAAACAGCTGTACCGCCGAGAAAATCGCCGAAAACCCACCGAAAATGATAGGAAAGTCTAGCCCATTATATCCTGACTTGTTCACCCTGCGACTTTAACTTCACTTCTTCATCATCCACTGTCACATAAATGAAGGCATCATCTGTTTTTCCTGCTTTTTAACACCTCTTAGCTCAGTCTACATAATTGTTTGCTTAGTGTTCTCAAAACAAACGTTGCGGATTCTTTTCTTCCAATCCCGTGCCTGCGATTGATGCCAGCTGTTTTTCCATAGACTCTCTGGGAAAATGTCAGATTTGTTTTTAAACTGCTGTCTCCTTAATTGTAGTTGTGTAATCCAAACATATCCTGAACCTTAAAAAAAATCCACTGATGTCTCAGTGGATTTATCCAGTGAAGAGCTGAGCCCTACAGAATATTTCAGTGAAGTTATCCACTTTGGTAGGAAAAATAGAAAAACAGAGTATTTTTTAAACAGTGAAAGATTGGGAAATGTTAGTGTCCAGAGGGACCTGGATATTCTTGTACACAAATCACTGAAAGTTAAAATACAGGTATAGCAAGCAATTAAGAAAGCAAATGGTATGTTGGCCTTTATTACAAGAGGCTTTGAATATAAGAGTAAAGACGTTTTGTAAGGGGGTGGTCTCTATGAGGGGGTCAGGTTCCCTTCTGACCAACTTGAGCGGTTCGAATCGCTCCCACTCCCTTGGGTTCTGTACTCTGGATTTATTTGGGGGGGGTGTGACTAAAGTGCAAAGGACACTGGTTTGATGCAAAGAACTTTGTTTTTATTACAGTCAAGGTAATACAGGCTTATTACTCTCGTAAGAAAATACAAGGCCAAACTTATAATCACTCTAATAAAGAACAGTACAAGGAAAGGTACAAGGTCAAACTTAAAATCACTCTAATAAAGAACCATACACTACACATTCAAAGGGGGTTACAGTAAATTATACCTCCCACTTCCCAATGCGTAATTCTAGCTAGGTTGGACTCCAGGGCAGGCAGGGACTATGCTTACCAATCCTTTTGACAGTTAACGGTAGATCGCAGTTGTTTTTCCCTTGATACCACGTTGACTTTTGTCGGTCGCTGCCGCGATAGTTATGTTCTTCCTTCCTTCAGGACTTCAGGACTTCGAGGCTGGAGAAGTTAGTTTACAACTGTTGCGTTGGTTTCTCTCCTTGTCGTGATGACATACTCGCAGTATAGCACCTGGTGTAGTATGGCACCTGAGGTAGTAGCCTTGTAGCTACCTAGCAACCACCTAACCTCTGTTGAAAACAGGGGCCAGTTATATGATTTCAGTGTTCTAATCTTGCCGCCAAATCTCTTCAAAATCCTTTGTATAATTTTGGCGGGCTTGGTTCTTCTTTGTAATATTTTGTCGGGCTCGTTAAAAGTTGATATGTTTTGGGTGAGTTGATGTTCAAAAACTGTTTTCTGATAGGAATATTAGTTTGGTAATTGCAATGTCCTTTTGTGCTTAGTCTTTCGCATACAGGCTGGATTGGGCCTCTTTGTGATGTATATGCTGAAATGGTTGTCTAGACCCATGTTGATGGGTAGCTACCTCTGGGTGATTTTGTGATGTTAATGTCTCTTGTGGGGAAGGATTTTCGAATACTCATTCTTCCAGACAGGTTAACTTAGTCCTCACACCCAGGTAGCTTCACTTAATCAGTCTGTCTCTGCTAGTTCCATAGGTCTGCCCACAGCCTTGAGTTTGTCTTTTAAAATCCAAAATTCTATTAAAGTTCGTAGTTTCTTCCATAAGCACTTTAGGGTTCCAAACTTTTCGGTAGACAGTCCCAAATTAAATTTCCTTTCGAATGAGCCCAAACATAGGGGTAGGGGGGGCGGTTTCTTGTGAATTTTGCATCCCTTCAGTCTTACTGCAATTATATAGGTGAGATCACACCTGAAGTATTGTGTACAGTTTTGGTCTCCATACCTAAGGAAGGATATATTTGCCATAGAGGGAATGCAACGAAGGTTCACCAGACTGATTCCTGGGTTGGGGGGATTGTCCTATGAGGAGAGATTGAGTAGACTAGGCATATATTCTCGAGAGTGTAGAAGAATGAAAGGTGATCTCATTGAAGCATACAAAATTCTTACAGGGCTTGACAGGGTAGATGCAGGGAGGATGTTTCCCTCGCCTGGGGAGTTTAGAACTAGGGGTCACAGTCTCAGAATAAGAGGTTGGCCATTTAGGACTGAGAAGAGAAGAAATTTCTTCACTCAGAGGGTGATGAATCAATGGAATTCTCTACCCCCAAAGGATTGTGGATGCTCAATCATTGAGTATAATCAATACAGAGATAGATAGATTTTTGGAATCAAGGGATGTGGGTATAGTTTAGGAAGGTGGAGTTGAGGTAAATCAGCCTTTAGCAGTCTCAAAGGGTTGAGTGGCCTACTCCTGCTCTTATTTCTTTGTTCTTACAATACCCCAGCAAGGAATCTACACCTTCAAAAGGGGTGGTGGGGGGAGGATTTGAGAAGTAAACATGAAAATAACTACCTGAAAATTTTAAACCTTGAAGACCACAGATGCATCCGAAAGTAATGCTAAATTTATCCAATGGTTTTGGATTAATATATAGAATATATTGCCTTTCTTTCTGTACTCCCTACTTCAACCATTAACAAGCTTCAACTCATATAAAATGTGCAGCTGCAGTATGCCCCATACTTCCATCATCGTAAACTCTCCAAGCTGCACTGGCTCCTTGTCTTCGAAAATGTTGAGTTTTAAATTGTCCTCCTTGTTTCCAAATTACTCCATGACCCTATCCCACCCTATCTTAGTGATCTTCTCCTGCCTTGCACCATGCACGTACCCTCCACTCCTCCAACACTGGATTTCTCCTCACTCCTTGCAACATTTGCTCATTCAACCATGATTCTCCGGCTCTCTGGAACACCATCCACCCTTTCTCCTGTTTTTAAAAACCTTCACAAAACCATCCTCTTTAATCGTACCTTTGGTTCCTCTACCTTGTCTTTCCATTTCTCTCCCTTTTCCCTATGCTCGTGTCCGTCATAACCTTTTCTCCTTATTGTAAATCATTCTAAGACACCTTCTGCACATAGGTCCATGCTATAACTGCTTATCCTGGTGTTGATGTTTTCTCTAATGAAGAATGTGTGACAAGTGAATGTTAATGAAGCTCTGATGAGTATTACATGGCATTATACATAACAGAAACAGGCCATTCGGCCCAACAGGTCAATGCCAGTGTTTGTGCTCCACACAAGTCTCCTCCCACCTTACTTCATCTTGCCCTATCAATATATCCTTCTATTCCTTTCTTCCTCATTTACTTACTATTGAAACATAAAATGGTCTTCATTCATCAGTAGAGCATCCCAAGGGTTTATCTGTGCCATACAAATCACAATCACTGGACGTCACCAAGCTAAAACATTAATACCATTTTGAAATTATTATTTCTATATTTTCTACTGGGCCTTTTATTTCTGTTCTAAGGCTCAGACAGCATTATTACCTGAGTTGGAGACTTTGATGATATGTCTCTGAGGGTCATTTTATGGGTATCAGTCTAAGTAACAAGTTAGTGCACTTCAAAAAGTAATCATTGTGTTAAGCATGTTGAGATAGTTCATCATGAAAGGCACTAAATGAAAGTATTATTATTTATGACATCAGTAACCGCATTTGCTATGCAGGCTGAATTGGTTGTTACTGATTTGTCATAGAAGATTATCATGTCATTTTCAATTATTTTTGGCGATGAACTACAATGGGCCAACCATTTGTCATCATCATAGGCAGTCCCTCGTAATCGAGGAAGACTTGCTTCCACTCTAAAAGTGAGTTCTTATGTGACTGAACAGTCCAATACAGGAATTACAGTCTCCGTCACAGGTGGGACAGACAGTCGTTGGAGGAAAGGGTGAGTGGGGAGTCTGGTATGCCGCACGCTCCTTCTGCTGCCTGCGCTTGTTTACTGTGTGCTCTCGGTGATGAGACTCAAGGTGCTCAGCGCCCTCCTAAATACTGATCCTCCACTTAGGGTAGTCTTTGGCCAGGGACTCCGAGGTGTCAGTGGGGATGTTGCACTTTATCAAGGAGACTTTGAGGGTGTCCTTGAAACGTTTCCGCTGCCCACCTGGGGCTCGCTTGCCGTATAGGAGTTCCGAGTAGAGTGCTTGCTTTGGGAGTCTTATGTTGGGCATGTAAACAATGGGGCCCACCCAATGTTGCTGGTCTAGTGTGGTCAATGCTTCGATACTGGGGATGTTGGCCTGATCGAGGACACTGACGTTGGTGCATCTGTCCTCCCAGGGGATTTGCAGGATCTTGCAGAGACATCATTGGTGGTATTTCTCCAGTGATTTGACGTGTCTACTGTATATGGTCCATGTCTTTGAGTCATACAGGAGGGCGGGTATCAGTACATCACTGTAGACCATAAGCTTGGTGCCAGATTTGAGGGCCTGACCTTCGAACACTCTCTTCCTCAGGAGACCGAAGGCTGTGCTGGCACACTGGAGGCAGTGTTAAACCTCGTTGTCGATGTCTGCCCTTGCTGATAATAGGCTTTCTATGTATGGCAATTGGTCCACGTTGTCTAGGGCTGCGCCATGGATCTTGATGACCGGGGGGCAGTGCTGTTGGCGGGGTCAGGTTGGTGGAGGACCTTTGTCCTACGGATGTTTAGTGTAAGGCCCATGCTTTTGAATGGCTCGGTGAAGATGTTGACGATGGTTTGGAGTTCAGCCTCTGAATGTACGCAGATGCAAGCATCACCCGTGTACTGTAGTTCGACAACAGAGTATGGGGTGGTCTTGGATCTAGCCTGGAGGCGATGAAGGTTGAACAGGTTCCCACTGGTTCTATAGTTTAGTTCCACTCCAGCGGGGAGCTTGTAGAGCATGAGATGGAGCATTGCAGCGAGGAAGATGGAGAAGAGGGTTGGCGCGATGACGCGGCCCTGCTTGACCCCGGTCTGGACATGGATTGGGTCCGTGGTGGATCCGTTGGTCAGGATCATGGCTTGCATATCAACGTGGAGCAGGCGGAGGATAGTGACAAACTTTTGGGGGCAGCCGAAACGGAGGAGGATGCTCCATAGTCCCTCGCGGTTAACAGTGTCAAAGGCCTTTGTAAATTCAAAGAAGACCATGTACAAGGGTTGTTGCTGATCCCTTCATTTCTCTTGCAGTTGTTGTGCCGTAAAGATCATGTCTGTTGTGTCCCGTAGTGGACGGAATCCGCACTGTGACTCCGGGAGGAGCTCTTCAGCCACAGGGAGAAGACCGTTGAGGAGGATTCTAGCGATGACTTTCTCAGTGGCCGACAACATGGAGATTCCTCTGTAGTTGCCGCAATCGGACTTGTCCCCTTTTTTAAAGATGGTCACGATTACTGCATGTCTGAGATCTCCCGGCATGCTCTCCTCCTTCCAGATGAGAGAGATGAGGTCATGCATTCGTGCCAATAGTGCCTCTCTGCCATACTTTAGTGCCTCAGCGGGGATTCCATCCGCTCCCGATGCCTTGTTGTTCTTGAGCTGATGGATGGCCTTGTCTACCTCATGTAGGGCTGGGGTTTTGCTGAGATGGTGGCGGGCAGCATGCTGTGGGATGGAGTCGAGGACACTCGTGTCAAAGGCAGAGACTCGATTAAGGAGATCTTCGAAGTGCTCCTTCCAGCGGTCCCTGATTGCATCGGTGTCCTTTCGTGTAGCATTTTGGACATCAAAGATAAAGATGTATATCTCTGAGATGAATCTCTTCCCAGCCTCTTATCTATTGTAATGTGCATTGGAGACACAACACTGAATGTATCTTGTTAGAGTGCTAACATCCTCAGTTTAAAGGTGAACCCACTGATCTCTTTCATTACTAATCCTTCTGCTTGGCTTCCAATGTAAACATGAGGAATTTAACTGGCAGTGAGTTTCAGGTGGAAAACCGCTGGCTTCAGTTAGTTTCTCTCACAACTGCGGCAGTATGAGGCAATGGCGATTTTAACCTCCAGGCCTCATGAAAATACCACTGGCCCAACACCCGCACAAAATGGGCAGGAAGTGGATGGGAAGCATCTGCCGCGCCTATGGAAAATCAGGCGGAGAGAGCGCTCAGGTAAGTGTGGGGAAGGAGATTCTAGGGGGTCTTGCGGTAGGAATGGGGGTTGAGCACTCCTGCACCTCCTGGGCTCACAATGAAAAGTAAAAATCTTACCTACAGTGCCTCTTCCACTTCCCAATCCTCTTTACGTGGCATCACCTGGTGGAAAAAATGAGGCGGCTTCTCCGCTCAGGCCGAAGTTATAATGGCTGTTGCTAATGTCATCGGACTCTTATTAGCATATGTTAATTAGGACCCAGTCTGTTTTTGGCAGGCAGCTTAGCTGACCATCCAGAAGAGTCTATTATAAACGGAAATGGCGGGATCTAGGTGGCTTTCCGACAGATAATTACCCAGGACAATTTAACAGCTCACTTGCTAGGTTTCCGCCAGGCGCTAAGGTTTAATATACAACCGCCCCCCCACATACCCCCCTCCATCCCCCCAGGCTGTTTGCTGGTCAAAATTGTCCATCACGCGATTGAAATTGTTATTCTATATGATCTTTTAAAACAAAAAAATGAGTTAGAATTTCAATAGGTTTTGCAGACTTGATACTATTTTAATATAGAAAGATTATTAAAATAAAGTATACATTTCCCTCCGCCTTCCTGATAAGATTTATGTATTTGTTAGTATAATGTAAGGGAACTCACGTGATAGCAGTGTTTGCACTCAACTTGTTGAGTGTATTGGAAAAGATTGGACATAAACCAAAAGGATTTAAAGTTGTGAGATATGCCTCTTATGCCTGCTCCTCCATGCATCACCACATACTGTTCCCATCACCACTGACAGACTTTAATCACCAATATATCAACCTAATGTTATACAAATCAAAATGTTGGGGTAGAAATTCACCTCCGCCAGAAATGGGGCACACCCACCATTTTTACTGTGTTTTCACTGCCGCGGTGGATGTGGTGGCCTCTTGCGCGAAATTCATTTCTTTGTCTTTTTTTTTCGAGAGGAGCGAGTGGAGTGTTCGCCATAATGGGGGCGGAAGTGGGCCAGAGAGCAGATGATCGGTCATAAAAGGGGCTGAAGTGGGGGCAGGCGGAGTGGCCACAGCTAGCAGTATTCAGCGTAATACTGATGACATCATATTGGCGAATCACCACGTCTCTCCCTTTCACTTAAAGGGGAGAGCCGCTGCGAGCTCTGCGATTATTTAAGTTAGGTCTACTGGGCCACAAGGAAGGGTTTTGGCTGGGCCAGGAGGGGTTGCCAGGCTGCCTGTTGGTGGCCCGGCTGAACTCGGGTGCATAATTGTCAGGCTGACCTGAAAGTCGGCCGACAAAAAAAAATAGGATGGCGGCCGCTGCAGTGCACCCTCCCCTTTAATGGTGGCCACACTGTCATTTTACACACACGGCCACCACAGTGCACCAGCAGAAAACACTGTTGGGGGCACCGCGCGGCATCCGCAAGATTTTTTACATGAATTTTGCTGCTCCAGACACAACCCAAATTTGTACGGGCAGAATCAATAATTGTATCACAGGGTATTTTTCATTGTTCATGCAAGAACTTGCATTTATATAGTAACTTGTCATCGCCTCAAGACATCCCAAGGCAATTCATGACTGATGAATGACAATTCCCGTTGTTCAGAAGACAAAAATGGCAGTTAATTTGCACAGGGCAAAGTCTCATAAATTAGATGAATGACCAATTAATCAGTTTTTGATATGTTGATAGAGGGAGTAATGCTGGCCAGAACACCAGGAGAGTCCACTGTTGTTCATTGAATAGTGCTATAGAATATTTTACATTCACCCAAACATATAGATGGGGCTTTGCTTTAACATTTCATCCAAAAGACAGCAGGTTAAGACTCAGCAATGCATGAGCAGCACATGCCCATACATAGAAGCCCAAGGCACCTTAGCCCATTCGCTGGCAGCGGCCCTCAGGTAAGTTCTGGCAGGGGGTGGGTTTGGTGCAGGTAATGGTGGTGTGGAGGGAGGGGCTCAATCGCCAGGATGTAAACATTTGGCAGACATCTTGCTATATTTCTTACTCATTTTTTGGGTGTGAAAACAATGTGGCTTTTGCTTGGAATAGCTGGACAACCTTCAGGAACCTAAAGTGGGTTCTAGCAATGCTCCTTTTGCTCATTCCATTCCAGCAAGGCGCATGAGCAACGGATGGGAGGACCACATGGAGCTGCTGATGCAGGGAGACCACAAGGAGGAGAAATCCTTACCCTCCCAACAGGATATAAAGGCCTAGAGTTATACACCTGCACTTCAGAAAGGTGCACTACACTTTTCCAGGGAGGCTGCCATGGACCTGTGTCGCCTCTTGCAACAAGATCTCCAACCCACTGCCACAGTTGGCACTACATTGCCTGTTGAGGTCAAGGTCACTACAGCCCTAGTTTCTTCCAGGCTGCAATAGGGGATATCAATAACATCAGCGAGTCTGTAATTCATGCTTGCATTAAGTATGCTAACTAACGCAAATAATTCATCACGTTTCCCATAGAGAACTGGAAACAGCACGATAGCACTTTGTGATTTGTGCAGATTGCAGACTCCGCCCAAATCCAGAACGTCATTGAATGCACACAGATTACCATGTGGTCTCTTGCAAATAAAGCACCTGCTTTCATGAATCACAAGGGTTTCCCCTCCATTAATGTGCAACTGGCGCATGATCACCAGCAGTGCAGCGTGCATTTCTGTGCCCACTTTCCTGGCAGCTGCCATGACATTTTTATTTTGCAGCAGTCCTCTATCCCCTTCCCCCCCAACCCCACATCCTTTGTCCCTGCACAGAAAGTGAGAGGCTGGCAGCTTGGGGCCAAGTGCCATCCCCTGCACACTTGGCTTGTGATTCCTATCAGAAATTAGACAAACTCCATGGATCGATGAGAAACCTCATCGAACAGACCATTGGCGTGATCAAGCAATGAGTCCGCTGCTTGGACTGATCTGATGGATTCCTTTAATACAATTCAGAGAGTGTCTCATATTACAGTGGTTTACTGCATGCTGCATAACTTTGCCCTGCAATGGAGACAGCACATGGAGCTACCATTGAATGAAGACTCACAACCGGATGATGAAGATGATACAGATGCTACCAAGGATAACAAAGAAATGGAGGAGCACCAACTCCATCCTGCAGCCAGCACTATTTGGCAGCAGCTCATTGAACAGGACTTAAGCTGAACAATCCTTGCAACCGATTCACATTCTTCCCGGCCTGGAAAATAGCACCGCTACTTTAAATGTTTAGAACAAAACGTGCATAATATAATGGCAAACAAGAACGGGTGGTACAGAGATTGTACATTGCTGATTAATCAACAAACAATCACTAGTGCGTGTCTCAATGAGATAATAACATTTGTGTTTCTAATTAAGAAAGAATGATTGAAATTATGCCACATACAGAATGTTTGGCCGTATGCAAGAGTTTAGCAAAAGGAACCGGTCTGAATGATTCATCTGATAAGCACTGACAGCTGTTTTTGTATATCAGGGTGTTTTGATCCATTTCTGATTTTAAATACAGCAGAAATATCTCTTACTTTGTTGGACAATTCAGTTTCAAAAGACTGTGGACTGCTGCTGACTGAGTTTCTGATGACTGATAAATGTTTTCTGCTCCAGTAATAACTGTGTAAGTGAGTGGGTCCCTCGCTCCCCCATACACATGTGGGAAACACTATAACCCAGCAGTGGAAGCTCTTACATTAAAGACACAGGGGCAGATTTTACAGATTAATTTTCCTGGCACCAAACCGCATATGGTAGAATCGCATATCGGGAATTCAATTACTGGATGGAAAATCGTGCGGGGCACTCTGCTATTTGCGCTTGAATACCTGATATAAACTTCTGTCACATAAAGCACTGTGCCAGGAACATGAATTCATAAAGTAGACCCCAATGTCTAACACAACCGTCATTATAGAGCTTTTAGTAGAAATGTTTGCGTTGAAATCACACTGCAAAATTTCAGAAATTATCCTATTAATGTATCTGTGTGAAACTTCTTTGTCTACTGGTTTAACTCAGAGGTTACCCATTTATTTTAAACATGTTAGCTCCTTCATTATAATAGCCAAAGGAATTTCATACCAACACGAAAACATATTTGTGATTAATATTGCACAGTCAATTTCACCCTTTCTATCTAAGCTATCTTGTAAAAAATCCTCACTATAAGATACTCCAGTAGAAACAGTGGTGTCCTTTGTCCTGAGGGCAGTGCCTATTCCCATATGAGGGAAAAGGGGGCAGAGACACATAATACTGGGTCTCCATTCCATTTATGTTGCCATGGGATTTTTGTGGCTTCCCCAAAAGGATGGATCAGGGCCCAAGCTTGCAATGAGCACACGCTAAGCGTCCCGATTGAAATGAGGCAGCAGGGGAGATTCTAGCCCTCCCACCTCACTTTCCTGTACACTTGTCAGAAGGACGTCCAATTCCAGGGGTGCCTGAAGAAGGGGACAGTAGGCCTTGCACATGGGACACCCTCAGATCGGAGAAGACAGAGGGAGAGAGAGAGAGGACGAATTTTAACCCCACCCCTCCCCACCCCACAATGGATGGTAGAGGGTCAGAGACAGGTTTAAATTTGCAAAATCTGAAACCCGCCGTGAATGCGCCTACTTACCATTTAACCACAGCGGGTTTGGGTGTGTTTGAGTAACCCTCTCTGGAACGGCGGGTTAGTGAGTACAGTATTCAAATTAGGTTGTTTTAATTAGATTTTGATCGTGATTTGAAATCAAGGCCTCCAGCACAGGTTTCCTGGGTTGAAGATACTCGGCATTAAAATGGAGGCGAGATTGAGCAGCACTTCATGGGGATGGTTAAAGGTCAGGAGTCCTGAGATTAATAAAGGTTCAGTGCTCACAGCTGCTTTCTCAGTTCCTCTGGGAAATGATTTGGTGACAGTATTTGTCGTGAGAAATTATTTGTATGGTTTGGAGGTCTTCACACACATCAGGATGGGTGGTACCATGGCTGCTTTCGATTGGACTTTGGACGAGGAAGGCAATCAGCATCAGCAGCTGCAAGGGCATGCTGTGGAGGGAGCTGCAGGTGGACAACAGAGAGGTGCACAACAGAGAGGGGAGAAACAGAGGGGTCTAGTTCACTGGAGGCACCATCTAACAGGGTCTACAGACAGAGGCTCAATCTCCTTGACCTCTCGGAAGAGCAGTATTTCCAGTGCCTGAGATTGTCACACCAGGTGGTGGCAGACATCTGCAGCCTCCTAGAAGAAGACCTGCTCCTTGCTGGACCTGGTGGTCATGCACTACCAGCGGCATCAAAGTCACCACCTCCCTCAACATTTCGTGCCTGATTTCTTCCAGGACGCTAATGGAGAAATATCGAGGATCCGGCAGTCCGCTGTACATAAATGCACAAGACAGGTAACGAATGGATTGTTTGTTAGTGCTGGGAGCAATGTTCCCTCTAAGCTGCAGGCCACGCAGCTCTCTGTTGGTCCCACACGGCCTGGGACTGGCTTTTCTAATGTTAAATTTTTCACATGCACGCAACTGTGAATGGGGCATTCAACCCCTTAGGGGCTGTGCACCCAAAAGAAAAATGAGGGGAAACATTGGCTGGGAGGTATGTAAACTTCCCCTGTGATGACAATAGCCAGAATGAATGAGCACTTAGCGCAACAATGAGGACCAGAAGTGAAGGAGGAACACGCCGCTCATCACTCATCATCTGATGAGGTTTCCAATGGAGAGGAGGAGGACGAAGTGGAGGATGAAGAGGCGGAAGTTGAAGGTGGAGCCCCTAACATCAGACCAGCTGATCACATTGCTACTCAGGCAGCCAGGTATGCCTGCTTCAGTTAGTCACTCACACTGGACCTAAGTAACTATTACATCACTCCTACCTCTCTGTGGGGGAGCAGCTTGGACTAGATCAACGACACCTTGCAAAGCCATGGCTATGGTATCTGTCATCCTGTTTGAGGTGGCAGAAATGGTGGCATCCATAGTTTGCACGGCTGTGGTCAGGGCCTACATGGACTGATTAGATTATTGGGGTTAAAGTTCCATGGAGGAGGCCTGTCTATCCATGGAAGACATCCTCGCAATGGGCTGCGACATCAATCCATAAATGCTTGAGATGGACTCCTCCCTCTTCTCTGTTATTGTGAACAGTGTATGTGGTACATCTACAGTTCCTGGAAAATTTGCTACCGACCCTTGTAAGAATAAAAGTGTTTAGTAGTGATAAAATTTATTCTGTATATATATATATATATATATATATTATATAAATGTTAAAAGTGTAGATTATACAGAAAGGCTGCAGTGTTTAAAGAAACAAAATGCATGACTTCCCCAAGTTCATGTCTCCTCTGGCTGGGCAGAGCTCAAGGAACAAAGGAAACATGGCTTTGAAACGCACCAAACTAGAAAAGATGTTAATTGGAAAGCCATTAACCTAATCAAGGAATGGCATTGGGCCTCCACACTGACACATGTATGAGGAGAAGCCAATCAGGAACAGCCCTGGTACCAAGACTCAATCCTGGGGCTTTCTGAGAAAGAATGGACTTAAGGGATATATAAACCCGAGCAAAGATTGCTCTGCCTCTCTTTTCTTAAGCACACGGCAAAAGCAGGACCTTCCTCTACAGACCAAAAAGCAGGCCGTGTGCTTTGCCAGAGGGAAGTGATTTATACCTTTTTATACCTTTTTATAAATCATTATTGTAATATCATTGTATCTGTTGTAACTAAGTAGATCTGTAGGATAGCTGACAACTGCTGATAGGTGTGTGTGTGTGTGTGTGTGTTTAATAAACTATTCCAAATTGTTTTAAAAGAAACGGTCTTGCTGAGCAGGACCAGAACCGATGTCCTAGGCAGAGTGTTTGCCAGTGCTGTTGGGGAGGGTTTAAACTAAAATGGCAGGGGGATGGGAATCTATGCAGGGAGGCAGAGAGAAGTAAAAAGGGGGCAGAAGCAAAAGGTAGGAAGGAGAAAAGCAAGAGTGGAGGGCAACAAAATCAAGGGCAAAAATCAAAAAGGGCCACATTATAACATAATTCTAAAAAGACAAGGAGTGTTAAAAAAACAAGCCTGAAGGTTCTGAGTCTCAGTACGAGGAACATTCATAATAAAGTGGATGAATTGACTGCACAGATAGCTATTAACAGATACGATGTAATTGGGATTACGGAGACATGGCTCCAAGGTAACCAAGGCTGGGAACTCAACATCCAGGGGTATTCAATATTCAGTAAGGACAGACAGGAAAGAAAAGGAGGTGGGGTAGTGTTACTGGGTAAAGAGGAGATTAACACAATATTAACGAAGGACAGTAGTGTGAATGATATGGAATCTATATGGGTAAAACTGTGAAACACCAAATGGCAGAAAATGATAGTGGGAGTTATGTAGAGACCATCAAACAGTTGTAGGGAGGTTGGGGATGGCTGAGGACTGGAAGAAATTTAGGATTCAGCAGAGGAGGACTAAGGTTTTAATTAGGAGGGGGAAAATAGATTATGAGAGTAAGCTTGCAGGGAACATAAAAACTGACTGCAAAAGCTTCTATATGTGAAGAGAAAAAGATTAGTGAAGACTAATGTAGGTCCCTTGCAGTCAGAATCAGGTGAATTCATAATGGGGAACAAAGAAGTGGCAGACCAATTGAACAAATACTTTGGTTCTGTTTTCACTAAGGAAGACACGAATAACCTCCCGTAAATACTAGGGGACCGAGGGTCTAGCGAGAAGGGGGAACTGAGGGAAATCCTTATTAGTCAGGAAATTGTGTTAGGGAAATTGAAGGGACTGAAGGCAGATAAATCCCCAGGGCCTGATAGTCTGCATCCCAGAGTACTTAAGGAAGTGGCCCGAGAAATAGTAGATGCATTAGTGGTCATTTTCCAACATTCCACGGACTCTGGTTTGGTTCCTATGGATTGGAGGGTAGCTAATGAAACCCCACTTTTTAAAAAAGGAGGGAGAGAGAAAACAGGGAATTATAGACTGGTTAGCTTGACATCGGTGGTGGGGAAAATGCTGGAATCAATTATTAAAGATGTAATAGCAGCGCATTTGGAAAGCAGTGACAGGATCGGTCCAAGTCAGCATGGATTTATGAAAGGGAAATCATGCTTGTCAAATCTTCTACAGTTTTTTGAGGATGTAACTAGTAGAGTGGATAAGGGAGAACCAGTGGATGTGATGTATTTGGACTTTCAAAAGGCTTTTGACAAGGTCCCACACAAGAGATTTGCGTGCAAAATTAAGGCACATGGTATTGGGGGTAATGTATTGATGTGGATAGAGAACTGATTGGCAGACAGGAAGCAAAGAGTGGGAATAGATGGGTCCTTTTCAGAATGGCAGGCAGTGATGAGTGGAGTGTAGCAGGGTTCAGTGCTGGGACCCCAGCTATTTACAATATACATTAATGATTAAGACGAAGGAATTGAATGTAATATCTCCAAGTTTGCAGATGACACTAAGCTGGGTAGCAGTGCAAGCTGCGAGGAGGATGCTAGGAGGCTGCAGGGGGTCTTGGACAACTTAGATTAATTGAAAAATGCATGTCAGATGCAGTATAACGTGGATAAGTGTGAGGTTATCCACTTTGGTGGCAAAAACAGGAAGGCAGATTATTATCTGAATGGTGACAGATTAGTAAAATGGGAGGTACAACGAGACCTGGGTGTCATGGTACATCAGTCATTGAAAGTTGGCATGCAGGTACAGCAGGCGGTGAAGAAAGAAAATGGCATGTTGGCCTTCATAGCGAGAGGAGTTGAGTATAAGAGCAGAGAGGTCTTACTGTAGGGCCTCGATGAGACCACACCTGGAATATTGTGTTGCAGTTTTGGTCTCCTAATCTGAGGAAGGACATTCTTGCTATTGAGGGAGTGCAGCCAAGGTTCACCAGACTGATTCCCGGGATGGCAGGACTGACAAATGAAGAAAGACTGGATCGACTAGGCTTATATTCACTGGAATTTAGAAGAATGAGAGGGGATCTTATAGAAACATATAAAATTCTGACGGGATTGGACAGGTTAGATGCAGGAAGAATGTTCTCGATGTTGGGGAAGTCCAGAACCAGGGGACGCAGTCTAAGGATAAGGGGTAAGACATTTAGAATGGAGATGAAGAGAAACTTCTTCACTCAGAGAATTGTTAACCTGTGGAATTCTCTATCACAGAAAGTTGTTGAGGCCAGTTCGTTAGATATATTCAAAAGGGAGTTAGATGTGGCCCTTACGGCTAAAGGGATCAAGGGGTATGGCGAGAAATCAGGATGGGGTACTGAAGTTGCATGATCAGCCATGATCTTATTGAATGGTGGTGCGGGCTCGAAGGGCCGAATGGCCTACTCCTGCACCTATTTTTTATGTTTCTATGTTTCTATGTTTGCTGTCAATTTACTGCCAGAGATTTAGAAATCATACAAAATTGGGGGCTCGTCCTGAATCTGGTGAGACAGCTTTTGATCATTCTTTTGAAGAATTGGAAATCTCGGGAGTTGCGATGCTAACCTGTGTTGTGAAGTTTGAACTGTAAACTTTTAAATGGATTGGGAGAAGTTGCGTCTTAAGGAGCAGTTGACTCAATAGTTGGAACTGTTTAAGTGGGGACCCACCAGTAGTTGAATTCAAAAGACACAGGATGAAGGGATCGGTCATGTACAGAAAGCCAGCAAAACATATAGAGATAGTCTATCAGGAGAAAATATATGAAAAGGTATCTATAAAGGACATACAAGAGTTACAGGCACAGACACCATACTTCTGTAAGGGCCAACATGCATCCTTTGGGGAGCTCATGACACTTATCCAGGAGAAAGTAAATCAAGGAGAACTAAGGCCAAAATGGGAATATGGTCTCTTGGCATTCAGCGCACATTACTGCACTCGGGAGATAAGGAATTAACGAGGTAGGTGCAAAAGAAATTCAAAATGTAAGAGAAGTGATACAAGAATTAAAAGACTAAAGGGCAAAAGAGACACAAGATTTAAAAGAATCGCAAGTAAAAGAGGTTCGACTAAAAGAAAAAGAGATTCAAAGTATAAAAGAGTAAAAGGAAGAAGTCCTTCAACATTCGGCAATTAAAGGAGGGAGAAATATAGCATTTGAGACAAGAAATTGATCACAGTATTGGGCAATTAGAAAGAGGGGCTGAATAGGCAGCTTCATTGCTACAGCAACAAAGCCTTTCAAATTTAAATGCCACAGCAGCCATCGTGAAGCAAATGAAAACAAATTAGAGTTAAAAAAATATATAAATTTGAAAATTTGGGGCTCTGGTAAGAGGTAGAAGATGCTCGGGGGACATTAAGGGAAGTAATTAAGAAGCCACATAGGGAGGCAGACCACTCCCGGTGCCAGCTAGAAATAGCAAGGCTAAAAAGTAAGTTAGGGGAGCAGCAGGCCCTAGTATCCGCAGTAACACGGAGAGCCATAACAGAGACAGTAGAAGGGGACAAGGAGGAAACAGATTGGGAAGAGGAAGGCAATTAGTATAATAATGAAGGATGGGATACCTTGGAGACACAAGGGCCAACCGTAGCAGTAGTAACCACTTTACGACGCAATGCGCATGGCCACATCACCAGTAGCCATACTGACTCACGGCTCATATCTGGTGCTGACGCCATGGCGGATAGCCACGAGTTGGGACCCATTAATGATGGGGGCGACCCACTGGGAGTTAACAGGAGGTAGGCAAATTTCAGGAGAAGTCACCCTGAGTTAGAAAAGAGAGACTTAATGTAAGATTTCTAAATCTTTGGCATTAAATTGACAGCGAGACGATTCTTTTAAAACAATCAGAACAGTTTATTAAAAACACACACGTACATTTATCAGCAATCGTCAGTTATCCTACGGATCTACCTAGTTACAACAGAGGTACAATGAGGTTATAATAAAAACGGTATAGTTTACTTCTCTCTGGTACAGCACACGGCCTGCTTCTTGGTCTGTCGGCTTTGAAGCAGGCCGTCTGCTTTGCCGTGTACTTAAGAAAAGGGCTGAGCAAACTGTGGCTTGAGCTTTTATATCCCTTCAGACCATTGTTCCTCCAAAGCCTCAGGATTGGACCTTGGTTCCATGGCAGTTCTTTATTGGCTCTCCTCACTCATGTGTCTGCTGGACTGGCCCAGCTATTCCTTGATTCGTTTTAATGGCTTTCCAGTTAATACAATACGCAAACACCATGCTGGAGGTCTGTGAGCTTCCATTTTGAATCTTTCAAAACTGTCTTTTGGTATAGTCTACACTTTCAACATTTAAACATACACACAATCAGTTTTATTACTGAACACTTTTATTCTTCCAAACTCCCCACCTTGAGGGGGAAATATCCTTATTGACCCTTCATATGGTTTATCTCCTCAGGAATCACATATCATAAACATTGAGAGGGTTCTGATAGCTCTGCTGTTTATGGGTTTTAAACTTAGAGGGAGAGAGAGACAGAAAAGTGGATGGCCTGACTTGGTCCCCACATCGTAAGGAGTAGCCACATTGTAGGGGATTAATTATAATACAATAACATCTCCAGTGGCGATGTTCTCCTTCCCGTATCTTCAATGCACCATCACTTCTCAAAGCACATTGATGATTGATAATGTTCGTGAGCCATGCTGCAGCTCCCCCTTCTCCATCTTCCCCTGGCTTCGGTCGTGACCAGTGTCGTCCTGACAATCGTGAGGATCCGTAACATGGTCTGTGGGATAAAGATCAGTGCAGTATTTACTCTTGGGCAGTTTTTAACTGATTAATGTGAAACCACTTCTTGTACTTAACACCCTTTTTCCCCGGTAACTGAATCAAATAAACCGCGGGGTTCAATCGGTCTATAATCTTATACGGTCCCCACCACCTGGGCTCAAAGACAGCTTCTTTTTCCCATAATTTGGAATCATTACTGCGTCTCCCACCTCATATTCAAAGGGACGTACTTTCTTGTCAAAGTACCTTTTAATTTATCTTCTTGACTTCCCCAATTTGGTGGCCACAAATTGATCTGATTGGTGTGATCTACCATTTGTTCCAGCCACTTGGAACTACATGGTTTCATTGTCAGCGGAATCATCCCTGTTAGTGTTAGCTGGTCTGGTGTTCTCATGAGCCTCCCCGTCATGGCCTGATATGGGGAGACCCCTGTTGTTCTATGAGGTGTGGACCTCATTGCCATTAAGCACATTGACAGCATGTTAGCCCATTGAGTGGGGTAGTCTGCACACAATTTTTTAAACAATTGTTTATCCCCAACATTTCCTGCAGGTGGGTAAAAATTTTATTGGTGAAGTATGAACCTTGATCACTGTCCATTTGTACTGGTACTCCCCACCTACAGAACACATGATTTAATCGTGTTTTGGCTGCCATGATTGCGGTGTTGGAGTGGCAGGGGAATGCTTCGATCCAGAATTGATCCACCACCACAAGGGCATGCTGAGAATTGCCTTGCGTCTGTGGAAGTGGCCCAATGAAGTCTATCTGGAGGTGAGTCCATGGCCCTTGAGGTGAGGGTGCGCATTGAAGCAAGGCTCGGTTAGTGCATGCGGGAGGATTATGCTGCAGGCACGGTAGGCATCGTGCCACATATTGGTTGATTGTTTCTCTCATGGAAGGCCACCAAGCTGTGGATGCTACCTTATAGAAGGTTACCAGGGCTAAATAGTGCCCTGCTATGGGGTGGGAATGAATGAGGGAGAGCAGTTCCTGACCCACCTCTGGTGGAAATCACACCACCGGACAGGAGTTTGGCTTCTTTTGAACATCAGCATCTGCTCATTGAGTCAGGGGCAGTGACTAGTATGGTATTGGGAGCCCAGGCTGTTGGTTGAGGAAGGGATCTGCCTTCCTCGTGCCAGGCGCTTACAACAGCATATGGCCAGTATTGCTGCTGCAGGGATTTTAAATCTAGGTGATCTGTTGGGGAGGCCTTGCTAACAGCGTTGCAGGGCTCAACAACTATATCCTCTATCTCCCCATCAATTGCAGTGTCCTTGGCTACTCTGACTACTCTGGAATTTCCCTCACTATGTGGATCCCCTTTCCTATGAAGCAGGGCTGGGATCGCTGTTTAAGGTATGACCAGAGCAGGCGTAACCAGGACCCATGGACCAGGGCCTTACCGTCTATCGTACAATAGTCATTTGTGTGGTATGGGGCAAGGAAAGCATGGTGTTTATAGCGTAGGCACTATTGGACCAAATATTCATGGGTCTATCTGAGGTTTCCTTCACAGCGGTTAGAAGTGCGGCGATTTCTGCATATTGTGAAGACTGTCTGTTCGCTGGATAGTTCTTTCTGGCAATACCACAGCATACCTGGTGTGAGGGGATCTCTCAATTTGATATGAGGACCCATCGATGTAGACATCTGGGGTGCCCTGTATGGGCTCTTTCTGCACAGGATGGGCCTCAAAGTTAACAGGGTTAACGGACATTCATGCGGATCCGCCTCATAGATCAGAAATTGTGGCAGCAATGTGGTGGTTTTGGAAATGGTATCAATGTCTCTTTCCATATATTCCAATGTTCATTTGCTGAGGCGCTGCGAGGAAACTAGCGAATCTCCAGGTTTCATCAGCAGTTTCAGAGGTGTGTGTCCGCTGTGCAGGATTGTAGCCTGTAACCCAGTAATAAAGGTAAAGTGATGTACCGACCAGAAGACAGCCAGTAGGTGGCGCTCGCATGCGGTATACGTCTTTTCTGCCCCCTGCAGGATTCAAGACGCATATGCAATGGGCTCAAATCGATCAGCTCGCATTTGGCACAGAACTGCAGTGAGGCTTTGCTCTGTGGCCCCGAACTCCAAATGGAAGGGCTGTGTGGGATCAGGAGGGATCAGACATGCTGTCTGTATCACTGCAGTTTTTAATTTGGCCACGGACTGGGTGTGGGCATCAGTCCATGCCGGGCGTATGTCATCATCTGCAGTTTTATTAAATCACACCCAAGAATGATCGTAGGGCTGTTTTGGAAGTGGGTAATGGCAGTTGCTGTATTATCTCCACCTTGTGAGAGTCGGGGGATGATCCCTGTGGAGAAATGGACACTCTTAGAAAGGTGACCCATTCTTTTACTAATTAAGCCTTACGGGGATTCACCTTTAGTTCCGCCTGAGCCAACAATGTCAAAAGTTCGTGCAAAAGGGACAGATGCTCCTCCATGCTGTCGGTTGCCAGCAGTAGATTGTCTACGTACTGCAGCAAGCAAGTAGGGCGGGAAAAGTCTTTTAAAATTGTAGCCATTCTTTTGTGGAATATCGTGGGGGCACTGTGGAACCCCTGAGGCAAGCACGTCCAGTTGCAGCTCTAGTCCTTAAATGTGAACGCAAATTTGTGCTGCTCTTTCCTCTTAACAGGGATACTCCAGAATTCATTGGTGATGTCGAGGGTCGAGATGTACTTGGAACCAGCAGGAATTTGAGATAATATGGTGGGAGTTTCTCTTACTACCAGTGAGCAGGCTGGTGTTACAGAATTTCACTTTCTGTAATCAATAGCCAGTCACTAGCTGCTATCAGGCTTTTTAACCGGACATATGGGTAAATTGGTCGTGAAAGTGCCTGTCCTAACAACACCCTGCTCGATGGGGGATTTTATGGTATTTCGGATGTAAGGGTGACTCTCCCTTGGGATGGGGTACTGTTTAGTGAATGAGTGGGGTGGTCCCTCAATAGATTCCTCGCCTGCCATTTTTCCACATTCATGCTTGCATGTGGCGAACACTGTTAGATGTTCCCGAATTAGTTTTGCCACAGCTTCATTTTCGCTCCCCGGAGTGTCATACTCAGTCCACCGTGTCCACCATTATGGGGAGCGGGCGGGTAAGTGGAGCTGAGTCCACGGCCAGATCAGCCATGATCTTATTGAATGGCGGAGCAGGCTCGAGGGGCTAGATGGCCTACTCCTGCTCCTAATTCTTATGTTCCTATGTTCTTATGTTCTTATGTTATGTTCTCGGTGTGGATGATGGTAACGGCTGAGCCAGTATCGATAAGCATAATCTGCTGCCTGTCCCCTTTTAAGACAACACGGACTACTGGTCTCCTGCTACCATCATGTCGGAACCCCACTTCTGACCAATCTTTGGGGGCCAAACCCTATCATAGGGCCGATCCTGGAATGGGTCTCTCTAATGAGTGTGCATCGGCGATTGTGTGCACCGGTAAATGATTTTGCATCCTGTCCGTGGCAGTTTGGGTTTGTAAAAGGTTATCAATTGATCCAATCATTGATCTGTCTCAGAGGGCTTGGATTCATCCCTCGGATGGTATCTATGCATTGCATCATGGTTCGGTGTTGGTCTGGGTCTGCTTCAGTCTTTTGCTAGGTGGCTTACCTTCTTACAATTAAAGCACTGTCCCTTAAAGGGTAGTTTCGAGATCCCTCCACCATTGACACTGGTTTATTTGCAAAGGGTGGTGACTTCACCTTTAACTGGTCCTTTACCAACTCCCAGGCTATTTGAGCGCTGGTCTCTATATCTGTCCACTGATTGGTGGGCCACATGGCTATGCCCAGGGTGATTTTAACTAAAAGGTGGAGTTGTGTCAGGAACATCGATTTAAACTGTTCCTGATTCTTTCCTACTGTAGCATTTGCGGGTGCCTGGTTCTGCTTTAGTTGATAGATATCGTACAGGCGATTACTGATGGCTCTAGGGGTCTCTTCTGGGTGCTGCTTGGTCTGATTAAGCAGAGCCACTAAGTTCAAGTTTCGGATCCATAAATGGTTTAGGATCTCGGTCATGAGTGCATAGGCCGCTGCGGCAGCCTGGAGGACTGCTTCTGGCAGATTATCTTTTAGGGAAGTGGAACAGGCCAAGAAGAGGACTCGTGTTAAGTCTCTCTCTTTCAACTCGGGGTGACCCGTCCTGAAATTTGCCCACCTCCTATTAACTTCCAGTGGGTCATCCCCATCATTAATGGGCCCCAACTCGTGGCTACACGCTGTGGTGTCTGCACCAGATATGGGCCGTGAGTCGGTAGGGTTACTGGTGATGTGACCGTGTGCATTACGTCGTGAAGAAGTGGTTACTACAGCTATGATTGGTTCTTGTGTCTCCAAGGTATTCCATTCTATACCACCCTACTGACTGCCTTCCTCTTCCCAATCTGTCTCCCCCTTGTCCCCTTCTGCTGTCTCTGTTATGGCTCCCCGTGTTACTGCAGATACCAGGGCCTGCTGCTCCCATAACTTACTTTTGTTGTGTTCCTAACACAGATGAGACTGCACACAGGGAGGTTAAAGTAACAGTGACCTCTGTCTTTATTAAGACACTCCAGAGTGCATAACAGGCCTTAGGGACCAGCTTATATACAGTGCTCCCAAGGGATGCTGGGATCCCTTGGGAATTCAGGGGATGCGCTCCCTGGTGGCGGAACATGGGAGTGTATGCTTTACAGATACACAATATCACTCCCCCCCAAGGTCAAAGTGAAAACTATTTACAAGGTGAGGCGTTTGGAAGCCTTTCCTTCCCTGGTGGACCCCTTGGTACAAATGTCTGTTCTGCTGTGTTGGCTGTGCTCTCGCTGGGCTGGCGTGTTGTTGGCCCTGCAGGGCTGCTGGGTGAACCTGGCCTGCTGGGCTGTTAGGCGTGATGGGTTCGATTTCCTGGTCCGGGGTGGTGTCGTTGATCCTTTGGGTGTGTGTTGTGGGCTCGAAAAGGTGATGTCTGCTGTGGGTTATTCAGGGCAGTCTGTGAACTGCAGCCTCGTGTGGTCCAGGTGCTTTCTGAAAATTTCTCCATTGTCTAGTTTGACTACAAACACCCTATTCCCTTCTTTAACTATCACCGTGCCCGCAATCCACTTGGGACCATGTCCATAGTTTAGCACATACACAGAGTCATTCAGATCAATTTCCCGTGACACAGTGGCGCGACCATCATTTACATTTTGTTGCTGCCACCTGCTATCTCCCTGATCATGCAGGTTGGGGTGAACCAGTGAGAGTCTGGTTTTAAGTGTCTTTTTCATGAGTAGCTCAGCTGGGGGCACCCCTGTGAGCAAGTGTGATCTCGTGCGGTAGCTGAGCCGTACTCGGGACAGGCGGGTTTGGATTGAGCCTTCTGTGACTCGTTTGAGGCTCTGTTTGTTTGTTTGTACTGCCTGCTCTGCCTGCCCATTGGAGGTTGGTTTAAACGGGGCCAAGGTGACATGTTTGATCCCATTGCGAGTCATGAATTCTTTAAATTCGGCCTGGTGAAACATGGCCCGTTGTCACTGACCAGTATGTCAGGCAGGCCGTGGGTGGCAAACATGGCCCTCAGGCTTTCAATGGTGGTGGTGGCGATGCTTCCTGACATTATTTCACATTCAATCCATTTTGAAAAAGCATCCACCACCACCAGGAATATTTTACCGAGAAACAGGCCCGCATAGTCGACATGGATCCTCGACCATGATCTGGAGGGCCAGGACCACAAACTTAGTGGTGCCTCTCTGGGCGCATTGCTCAACTGAGCACACACGCTGCATTGCTGTACACCGGACTCTAAGTCAGAGTCGACACCGGGCCACTACACGTGGGATCTGGCTATCGCTTTCATCATTACTATACCCAGGTGTGTGCTGTGGAGATCCGAGATGAACGTCTCCCTGCCCTTTTTGGGTAGCACTACGCGATTACCCCACAACAGGTAGTCTGCCTGATTGGACAGCTCGTCCTTTCGCTGCTGGAACGACTTGATTAGCTCTTGCATTTCAATGGGGATGCTGGCCCAGCTCCCATGAAGTACACAGTTTTTTACTAGGGACAGCTGGGGATCTTGACTGGTCCAAGTCCTAATCTGGCGGGCCGTGACAGGCGATTTATCATTTTCAAATGCTTCCATGACCATCAACAAGTCTGCGGGCTGTGCCACCATCAACAAGTTTGCAGGCTGCGCCATTTCCACCCCCGTGGTGTGCAATGTAGCCAACTGAGAGCATCCGCACAGTTCTCGGTGCCTGGCCTGTGGCGGATGGTATAGTTATATGCTGATAGCGCGAGTGCCCACCTTTGTATGTGGGCTGAGGCTTTAGTATTTATCCCCTTGTTTTCAGCGAACAGGGATGTGAGGGGCTTGTGATCGGTTTCCAGCTCAAATTTGAGGCCAAACAGGTACTGATGCATTTTCTTTACCCCGAACACACACGCTAATGCCTCTTTCTCAATCATGCTGTAGGCCCTCTCGGCCTTAGACAAGCTCCTGGAAGCATAGGCGACAGGTTGCAACTTCCCCGCAACGTTAGCTTGTTGTAATACACACCCGACTCCGTACGACGACACATCACATGCTAGCATGAGTCTTTTACACAGGTTATACAATACAAGCAGCTTGTTGGAGCATAAAATGTTTCTGGCTTTCTCAAAAGCAATTACTTGTTTTTTTCCCCATACCCAGTTCTCACCTTTACGCAATAACACATGTAGGGGCTCTAAGAGGGTGCTTAACCCGGTAGGAAGTTACCAAAATAGTTGAGGAGTCCCAGGAACGACCGCAGCTCCGTGACGTTCTGTGGCCTAGGCGCATTTCTGATAGCCTCTGTCTTGGCGTCTGTGGGCCGAATGCCGTCCGCCGCGATCTTTCTCCCCAAAAACTCCACTTTTGTTGCCATGAAGATGTATTTCGACCTCTTCAGCCGCAGCCCTATGCGATCCAGTCGCTGGAAGACCTCCTCCAGATTTTGTAGATGCTTGACGGTGTCCCGACCCGGGACCAATATGTCGTTCTGAAAAACCACCGTGCGTGGTACCAACTTGAGTACGCTCTCCATATTTCTCTGGAAGATCGCTGCAGCCGACCGAATTCCGAATGGGCATCTGTTGTAGATGAACAGTTCTTTGTGCGTGTTGATGCAGGTGAGGCCCTTCGAAGACTTCTCCAGCTCCTGCGTCATGTAGGCTGAAATCAGGTTGAGCTTGGTGAATGTCTTGCCTCCTGCCAGCGTTGCAAATAGGTCATCTGCCTTAGGTAGCGGGTATTGGTCCTGTAGCGAGAAACAATTAAAAGTTACTTTATAATCACCGCAAATCCTGACCGTGCCATCACTTTTAAGTACTGGAACAATTGGGCTGGCTCAGTCGCTGAATTCCACTGGGGAGATGATGCCCTCGCGTTGCAGCCTGTCCAGCTTGATTTCCACTCTCTCCCTCATCACGTGAGGTACCGCTCGCACCTTGTGGTGAATGGGTCGTGCCTCTGGGACTAAGTGGATCCGCACCTTCGCCCCGGAAAAGTTTCCAATGTCTGCCTCAAAAAGGGAAGGAAATTTGTTAAGAATCTGGGTACATGAGGCCTCATCGACATGTGATTGTGCTCTGATGTCATCCCAGTTCCAGCAGATTTTACCCAGCCAGCTCCTTCCAAGCAGTGTGGGGCCATCGTCTGTGACAATCCAGAGTGGCAGTTCGTGCACCGTGCCCTTGTAGGTGACCTTGACCATGGCGCTGCCCAGGACAGTGATAAGCTCTTTGGTATACGTTCTCAGTTTCGTGTGGATGGGGCTCAGGGCTGGTCTGAGTGCCTTATTGCACCACAGTCTCTCAAACATCTTTTTACTCATGGTGGATTGGTTAGCGCCAGTGTCCAGTTCAATGGCTACGGGTAAGCCATTCAATTTTACGTTTACATAGAAACATAGAAACATAGAAAATAGGTGCAGTAGTAGGCCATTCGGCCCTTCGAGCCTGCACCACCATTCAATATGATCATGGCTGATCATTCACCTCAGTACCCCTTTCCTGCTTTCTCTCCATATCCCTTGATCCCTTTAGCTGTAGGGCCATATCTAACTCCCTCTTGAATATATCCAATGAACTGGCATCAACGACTCTCTGCGGCAGGGAATTCCACAGGTTTACAACTCTGAGTGAAAATGTTTCTCCTCATCTCAGTCCTAAATGGCCTACCCCTTATCCTAAGACTGTGTCCTCTGGTTCTGGACTTCCCCAACATCGGGAATATTCTTCTCTCATCTAACCTGTCCCGTCCCATCAGAATCTTATACGTTTCGATGAGATTCCCTCTCATCCTTCTAAGCTCCAGTGTATAAAGGCCCAGTTGATCCAGTTTCTCCTCATATGTCAGTCCAGCCATCCCTGGAATTAGTCTGGTGAACCTTCGCTGCACTCCCTCAATAATAAGAACGACCTTCCTCAGATTAAGAGACCAAAACTGAACACAATATTCCAGGTGAGGCCTCACCAAGGCCCTGTACAACTGCGGTAAGACCTCCCTGCTCCTATACTCAAATCCCCTGGCTATGAAGGCCAACATACCAATTTGCCTTCTTTACCGCCTGCTGTACCTGTATGCCAACTTTCAATGATTGATGAACCATGACACCCAGGTCTTGTTGCACCTCCCCTTTTCCTAATCTGCCACTATTCAGATAATATTCTGCCTTCGTGTTTTTGCCACCAAAGTGGATAACCTCACATTTATCCACATTATACCGCATCTGCCATGCATTTGCCCACTCACCTAATCTGTCCAAATCACCCTGCAGCCTCTTAGCATCCTCCTCACAGTTTAGTGTGATCTGCAAACTTGGAGATATTACACTCAATTTCTGCATCCAAATCATTAATGTATATTGTAAAGAGCTGGGGTCCCAACACTGAGCCCTGCGACACTCCACTAGTCACTGCCTCCCATTCCGAAAAGGACCCGTTTATCCCGACTCTCTACTTCCTGTCTGGCAACCAATTCTCTATCCACACCAGTACATTACCCCCAATACCATGTGCTTTAATTTTGCACACCAATCTGTTATGTGGGACCTTGTCAAAGGCCTTTTGAAAGTCCAAATGCACCACATCCAGTGATTCTCCCTTGTACACTCTACTCGTTACATCCTCAAAAAATTCCAGAAGATTTGTCAAGCATGATTTCCCTTTCACAAATCCATGCTGACTTGGTCCGATCCTGTCACTGCTTTCCAAATGCGCTGCTATTTCATCCTTAATAATTGATTCCAACATTTTCCCCACTACCGATATCAGGCTAACCGGCCTATAATTTCCCGTTTTCTCTCTCCCTCCTTTTTTAAAAAGTGGTGTAACATTAACTACCCTCCAATCCATAGCAACTGATCCAGAGTCGATCGACTATTGGAAAATGATCACCAATGCATCCACTATTTCTAGGGCCATCTCCTTAAGTACTCTGGGATGCAGACAATCAGGCCCCGGGGATTTGTCGGCCTTCAATCCCATCAATTTCCCCAACACAATTTCCTGCCTGATAAGGCTATTCTCCAGTTCCTCCTTCTCACGAGCCCCTCGGTCCCCTAGTACATCCGGAAGGTCATTTGCGTCTTCCTTCGTGAAGACAGAACCAAAGTATTTGTTCAAATGGTCTGCCATTTCTTTGTTCCCCATGATTAATTCACCTGAGTCCGATTGCAAGGGACCTACGTTTGTCTTCACTAAGCTTTTTCTCTTCATATATCTATAGAAGCTTTTGCAGTCAGTTTTTATGTTCCTGGCAAGCTTCCTCTTGCACTCTATTGCCCCCCTCCTAATTAAACCCTTTGTCCTCCTCTGCTGAATTCTAAATTTCTCCCAGTCCTCAGGTTTGCTGCTTTTTCTGGCCAATTTATGTGCCTCTTCCTTGGATCTAACACTATCCTTAATTTCCCTTGTTAGCCACGGTTGAGCCACCTTCCCTGTTTTATTTTTACTCCGTACAGGGATGTACAACTGTTGAAGTTCATCCATGTGATCTCTAAATGTTTGCCATTGCCTATCCACCGTCAACCCTTTAAGTATCATTTGCCAGACTATTCTAGCCAATTCACACCTCATGCCGTCGAAGTTAGCTTTCCTTTCGTTTAGGATCCTAGTTTCTGAATTAACTGTGTCACTGTCCATCTTAATAAAGAATTCTACCATATTATGGTCACTCTTCCACAAGGGGCCTCGCACAACAAGATTGCTAATTAGTCCCTTCTCATTACACATCACCCAGTCGAGGATGGTCAGCTCTCTAGTTGGTTCCTCGACATATTGGTCAAGAAAAACATCCCTAATACACTCCAAGAAATCCTCCTCTACTGCATTGCTACCAGTTTGGTTAGTCCAATCTATATGTAAATTAAAGTCGCCCATGATAACTGCTGTACCTTTATTGCACACATCCCTTATTTCTTGTTTGATGCTGTCCCCAACCTCACTACCACTGTTTGGTGGCCTGTACACAACTCCCACCAGCGTTTTCTGCCCTTTGGTATTCCGCAGCTCCACCCATACCGATTCCACATCATTATACGTGGACATTTCGTTGAAAATGTGTACACCCTGTGTACTTCAGCATCTGCCTCCTCTCTCTGAGGCTCGAAATTACTTTGGTCCACCATGGACCGATCTTCCTCTGCCATGTGGTGGTTAGCAGGTTTTGCAGAGCTTACAGCTTGTCTGCAACCTCGTTGGAGGTGCCCCATTGTTCCACAGCTCTTGCAAACATACCCTTTGAAGAGACATGAATAGGCTGAATGGAAGCCTCCACAACGCCAACAAGGTGTGAATTGCCTTGCATTCATCCTTTGTTGAGGACTCTGAGTCATCTGGGTCACCTGAGGCCTGCTGGCAGTTGCAGACTCGTGGTTTCTGCCCTGTACATTGCTGCTCGCAAACACAGTTCCAGTTAATTTATGAACATTGCTAGCACTTGTGTGCTGAGACATTTGTTTGGTGTTATCACTGGTGGACATAAATGCCTGTGCTATTGCAATGGCCTTACTGAGGGTCGGTGTCTCCACAGTCAAAAGTTTTCATAGGATGGTCTCGTGGCCAATGCCCAGTACAAAAAAGTCTCTGAGCATTTGCTCCAGGTAGCCATCAAACTCACATTGTCCTGCAAGTCGCCTTAGCTTGGCGACATAGCTCGCCACTTCCTGACCTTCAGATTGCTGGTACGTATAGAACCGATACCTTGCCATCAGCACGCTCTCCCTCGGGTTAAGATGTTCCCGAACCAGTGTACACAGCTCCTCATTTGACTTATCTGTGGGTTTCACCAGAGCCAGAAGATTCTTCCTTTGGCTACAAAGTACTGGTCTAACCATTCGACATAGGCTTCCCAGTCCTCACCCTCCGAGAACTTCTCCAGGATGCCCACAGTTTGCTGCAACTTTGCGTTGGATTCGTATACTCATCACCAGTTGTTGTATTCCTAACACAGATGAGACTGCACACAGGGAGGTTAAAGTAACAGTGACCTCAGTCTTTATTAAGACACTCCAGCGTGCATAACAGGCCTTAGGGCCCGGCTTATATACAGTGCTCCCAAGGGATGCTGGGATCCCTTGGGACTACAGGGGAAGCGCTCCCTGGTGGCAGAACATGAGAGTGCATGCTTTACAGATACACAATAACTTTTTCGCCTCGCTATTTCTAGTTGGCACTGGGAGTGATCTGCCTTCCTATGTGGCTTCTTTATTACTTCCCTTAATGCTCCCCTAGCATCTTCTATCTCTTGCTGGAGCCTCAAGTTTTTCAATTATGTTTTTTTAACTCTAATTTGTTTTCATTTGCTTCAACAACGGCTGCTGTGGCATTTAAATTTGAAAGGCTTTGTTGTAGCAATGAAGCTGCCTGTTCGGCCCCTCTTTCCAATTGCTTAATACTGTGGTTTAATTGACCAATTTCTTGTCTTAAATGCTGTATTTCTCCCTCTTAATTGCTTCACAAGTTGGAGGCCATCTTCCATTTGTTGTTTTATACCTTCAATCTCTCTTTCTTTTAGTTGAATCTCTTTTACTTGCAATTCTTTTCAATCTTGTAACACCTTAGCCTCCTGCCTCATTAATTCCTCATCTCTCCGGGCATACTAAAATGCGCTGAATGCCACAAGACCGTTTGCCCGTTTTGGCCTTAGCTCTCCTTTATCTACATTCTCCTGGATAAGTGCCACCAGCTCCCCAAAGAACGCAGGTTGACCCTTGCGGAGGTACCATGCCTGTGCCTTTAACTCTTCTATATCTTGTATCGGGAACTTTTTGGACAACTTCTCCTGACAAACTAGCTTAACATTTATTTTTATTGTTGGCTTTATGTTCATGACCGATCCCTTCATCCTGTGTCTTTTGAATATAACTACTGGTGGGTCCCCACTTAAACAGTTACAACTATCCAGACGACTGCTCCTTATGACGCAACTTCTTCTGATCTGTTTAATCGTTTATAAGTTATACTTCACAACACAGGTTAGAATCGTAACTCCTGAGATTTCCAATTGTTCAAAAGAATCATCAAAAAGCTGTCTCGCCAGATGCCCGTATTCTCCACCAATTTGTAAGATTTCTAAATTTCTGGCATTAAATTGACAGTGAGACGATTCTTTTAAAACAATTCGGAACAGTTTATTAAAAACACACATGCACATTTATCAGCAATCATCAGTTATCCTACGGATCTAACTAGTTACAATAGAGATAAATGAGGTTATAATAAAAACGGTATAGTTTACTTTCCTCTGGTACAGCACACGGCCTGCTCCTTGGTCTGTAGAGGAAGGTCTGCTTTGCCGTGTGCTTAAAAAAAGAGCTGAGCAAACTGTGGCTTGAGTTTTTATATCCCTTAAGTCCATTGTTCCTCTGAAAGCCTCAGGATTGGACCTTGGTTCCATGGCAGTTCCTTATTGGCTCTCCTCACTCATGTGTCTGCTGGACTGGCCCAGCCATCCCTTGATTAGGTTTAATGGCTTTCCAATTAACAAAATACACAAACACCATACAAGGTCTGTGAGCTTCCATTTTGAATCTTTCAAAACTGTCTTTTGGTATAGTCTACACTTTCAATATTTATGCACACAATCAATTTTATGACTGAAAACTTTTATTCTTACATTAACACAAGTCCTTCTCTTGGCCTGTTCCACTTCCCTAAAGATAATCTGCCAGATGCAGTCCTCCACCCTGGCACAGTGGCCGATGCAGCCATGACCGAGATCCTAAACCATTTAGGGATCCAAAACTTGAACTTAGTGGCTCTGCTTAATCAGACCAAGCAGTGCCCAGAAGAGACCCCTAGGGCCTTCAGTAATCGCCTGTATGATATCTATAACGTACCTAGAACCAGGCACTCGCAAATGCTGCAGTAGGAAAGAATTAGGAATAACTTAAATCGATGTTCCTGACCCAATTCCACTCTTTAGTTAAAACCACCCTGGACATAGCCATGAGGCCCACCAGTGGACAGATATATAGACCAGCGCCACACTGCAAATAAACCAATGTCAATGGTGGAGATCTAGGTGTTGCTTCTTTAAGGGACAGTGCTTTAATTGTAAGAAGGTAGACCACCTAGTAAAAGACTGCACCAGACCCAGACAGGCACCGGACCATGGTGAAAGGCATAGCTACCTCCCGAGGATGAATCCAAGCCCTCTGGGATGGATCAATGGTTAGATTAATTGATAACCCTCATGAAAGCCCAAATTGTCACAGGGGGATGCAAAATCATTTACCGGTGCACGCAATTGCTGGTGCACACTCATTAGAGAGACCCCTTCAAGGATCCACCCTACGACAGGGTCCAGCCCCCAAAGATTGGTCGGAAGTGGGGTTCTGACGTGATGGTAGCGGGAGACCAGTAGTCCTTGTTGTCTTAAAAGGGGGTCAGCAGCAGATTATGCTTATCGATACTGGCTCAGCCATTACCCCATATCCTGAACACCATGCAGTGGCGCACAAGGGTTGTATGACCCTTAAAGGGTTTACTAGTGATACAACCACCGCGTATACAGCAAAGACTACTGAACTTCAATTGGGAGGCCTCACCTGTAAGGTCCCAGTGCTAATGCTGGTGACCACCCCTGATGGAAGAGAAATTGTAGGGACTGATGTGTTGGATCAGTATGGCACAGTAAAAGGTTACAATCGTGACTGTGTTTGGATGGGATGCTCACTCAGTTTTTCTATTAAAAAGCCATCTGAGTATGACCCTCCGGGGAGTGAAAATGAAGCTGTGGCAAAACTAATTCAGGAACACCTAGCAGTGTTCGCCACATGCAAGCATGACTGTGGAAAAATGGCAGACGAAGAGTCTATTGAGGGACCCCCTACTCATTCACTAAACAGTACCCCATCCCAAGGGAGAGTCATCCTTCCATCCGAGATACCATAAAACCCCTAGTCGAGCAGGGTGTTGTTAGGACAGGCTCTTTCACAACCAATTCACCCACATGTCCGGTTAAAAACCCTGATAGCAGATGGCGACTGACTACTGATTACAGAAAGTTAAATTCTGTAACACCAACCTGCTCACCGGTAGTAAGAGAAACTTCCACCAAATTTTCTCAAATTCCTGCTGGTTCCAAGTACTTCTCGACCCTCGACATTACCAATGGAATTCTGGGGTATCCGTGTTAAAAGGGAAGACCAGTACTAATTCGTGTTCACATGTGAGGACCAGAGCTACACCTCAGGGGTTTCACAAGACCCCGACAATTTTCCACAAAAGAATGACTACAATTTTAAAAGACTTTTCCCGCCCTACCTGCTTGCTGCAGTACGTAGACAACCTAGTGCTGGCAACCGACAGCATAGAGGAGCATCTGTCGCTTTTGCACAAACTGTTGACATTGTTGGCTCAGGCGGGACTAAAGGTGAATCTCCATAAGGCTCAATTAGTAAAAGAACGGGTCACCTTTCTAGGAGTGTCCATTTCTCCAGGGGGATCGTCCTCTGACTCTCACAAGGTGGAGATAATACAGCGACTGCCATTACCCACTTCTAAAACAGCCCCACGATCATTCTTGGGTTTGATGGGGTACCAAAGGAACTTTATCCCAGGCTTTGCAAAGCCCCTATATGATTTGATTAAATTGCAGAGTGATGACATATGCCCGGAATGGACTGATGCTCACACCCATTCCGTGGCTAAATTAAAAACTGCAGTGATACAGGCCACATGTCTGATTCCTCCCGATCTCATGTAGCCCTTTCATTTAGAGGTCAGGGCTACAGAACAAAGCCTCACTGCAGTTCTGTGCCAAACGCGAGCTGATCGACAACAGCCAATTGCATATGCATCTCAAATCCTGAAGGGGGAAGAAAAGACGTATACCGCATGTGAGCACCACCTACTGGTCGTCTTCTAGTCGGTACATAACTTTACTTTTATTACTGGGTTACAGGCTACAATCCTGCCCAGCGGACACACACCTCTGAAACTACTGATGAAACCTGGAGATTCGCTAGTTTCCTCGCAGCGCCTCAGCAAATGAACATTGGAATTTATGGAAAGAGACATTGATACCATTTCCAAACCCACTACATTGCTGCCACAATTTCTAATCTATGAGGGGGACGCGCATGAATGTCCGTTACCTCTGTTAACTTTGAGGCCCATCCTGTGCAGAAAGAACCCATACAGGGTGCCCCAGATTTCTACATCGATGGGTCCTCATATCACATTGAGAGATCCCCCCATACCGGGTATGCTGTGGTATTGCCAGAAAGAGCCATCCAGCGAAGATGCAACAGACAGTCTTCACAACAGGCAAAAATCACCGCACTTCCAACCACTGTGAAGGAAACCTCAGATAGACCCGTGAATACTTGGTCCGATAGTGCCTATGCTATAAACACCATGCTCTCCTTGCCCCTATACCACAAAAATAACTATCGTACGATTGACAATAAGGCCTTGGTCCACGGGCCCTGGTTACGCCTGCTCTGGTCATACCTTAAACAGGAATCCCAACCCTGCTTCATAGGAAAGGTAGCAGCCCATAGAAAAGGGGTTCCACATATTGAGGGAAATTCCTGAGCAGCCAAGGATGCTGCAATTGATGGGGAGATAGAAGATACAGTTGTTGAGCCCTGCAATGCTGTTAGCAAGGCCTCTGCAACAGATCACCTAGATTTAAAATCCCTGCTTCAGCAATACTGGCCATATGCTGTTGTAAGCGCCTGGCACTAGGAAGGCAGATCCCTTCCTCAACCAACAGCCTGGGCTCCCAATACCATACTAGTCACTGCCCCTGACACAGATAAGCAGTTGCTGATGTTCAAAAGAAGCCAAACGCCTGCCCGATGATTTGTGTTCCACCAGAGGTGGGTCAGGAACTGCTCTCCCTCTTTCACTCCCACCCCATAGTAGGGCATTATTTGGCCCTGGTAACCTTCTATAAGGTAGCATCCACAGCTTGGTGGCCTTCCATGAGGAAACAATCAACCAATATGTGGCACAATGCCGACCGTGCCTGCAGCATAATCCTCCCGCATGCATTAACCGAGCCTTGCTTCAAAGCGCACCCCCACCTCAAGGGCCATGGAGTCACCTCCAGATAGACTTCATTGGGCCACTTCCACAGGTGCAAGACAATTTTCAGCATGCCCTTGTGGTGGTGGATCAATTCACTAACTGGATCAAAGCATTCCCCTGCCACTCCAACACCGCAATCATGGCAGCCAAAACACGATTAAATCATTTGTTCTGTAGGTGGGGAGTATCAGTACAAATGGACAGTGATCAAGGTTCACACTTTACCAATAAAATTTTTACCCACCTGCAGGAAATGTTGGGGATAAAACACAAATTACATATTGCTCAACACCCCCATTCATCCAGAGGGATTGAAAGGGGGGAACAGGACCCTCAAGTTAATGTTAAAAAAATTGTGCATGGGCCACCTCACTCAATGGGCTAATATGCTGCCAATGTGCTTCATGGCAATGAGGTCCACACCTCATAGAACAACAGGGGTCTCCCCATATCAGGCCATTACTGGGAGGCTCATGAGAACACCAGGCCAAGTAACACTAACAGGGATGAGTCCCCTGACAATGAAACCATGTAGTTCTAAGTGGCTGGAACAAGTGGTAGATCACACTGATCAGATCAATCAATTTGTGGCCATCAAATTGGGGAAGTCAAAAAGACAAATTAAAAGGTACTTTGACAAGAAAGTATGCCCCTTTGAATATGAGGTGGGAGACGCAGTAATGATTTCAAATTATGGGACAAAGAAGCTGCCTTTGAACCCAGGTGGTGGGAACCGTATACGATTACAGACTGACTGAACCCTGCGGTTTATTTGATTTAGTTACTGGGGAGAAAGGGCATTAAGTACAAGAAATGGTTTCACATTAATCAGTTTAAAAACTGCCAAAGAGTAAATACTGCACTGATCTTGTTTCCCACAGACCATGTTACGGATCCTTATGATTGTCGGGACGACACTGGCCACGACAGAAGCCAGGGGAAGATGGAGAAGGGGGAGCTGCAGCATGACTTACGAAGATCATCAATGTGCTTTGAGAAGCGACAGTGCACTGAAGATACGGGAAGGGGAGGGTCTCCACTGGACATTAGTAAATCCCCTATGTGTGGCATACACCTTCCGAGGTGGGGACCGAGTCAGGCCATCCACTTTTTTCTCTCTCTAAGTTTAAAATCCACATCACAGAAACGTAAACAGCAGAGCTATCAGAACTGTCTCAATGTTTATGATATGTGAAGCCTGAGGAGATAAACCATACGAGGAGTCAATAAGGATATTTCTCCCTCAGGTGGGGAGTCTGTAAGAATAAAAGTGTTTAGTAATGTTAAAATTGATTCTGTTTATATATATAAATGTTAAAAATGTAGATTATATGGAAAGGCTGCAGTGTTGAAAGAAACAAAAATGCACGACTTCCCCAAGTTCATGTCTCCTCTGGCTGGGCAGAGCTCAAGGAACAAAGGAAACATGGCTTTGAAACTTACAAAACTAGAAAAGATGTTAATTGGAAAGCCATTAACCTAATCAAGGAATGGCATTGGGCCTCCACACTGACACATGTATGAGGACAAGCCAATCAGGAACAGCCCTGTAACTAAGACCCAATCCTGGGGCTTTCTGAGAAAGAATGGACTTAAGGGATATATAAACCCGAGCAAAGATTGCTATGCCTCTCTTTTCTTAAGCACACGGCAAAAGCAGGACCTTCCTCTACAGACAAAAAGCAGGCCGTGTGCTTTGCCAGAGGGAAGTGACTTATATCTTTTTATAAATCATTATTGTAACATCATTGTATCTGTTGTAATTAAGTAGATCCGTAGGATAGCTGACGACTGCTGACAGATGTTCATGTGCGTGTGTGTAATAAACTATTCCAAGTTATTTTAAAAGAATCGGTCTTGCGGTCAATTTAATGCCAGAGATTTAGAAATTTTACACCCTCTATTATTCTCCTTTTCATTGATGGCCCCCAGGACTGCGCCCGCCACTCGTGCTCAATTGTGAACTATGATTCATCAGGTGAAGACCCACCTTACTGTCTAACAGGATCCATTGAGCTGCTCAGGTCTGTGTTGGTGCCTGGTTGGCATGTGTCCTGTGATGGTACATCCTCAAAAGGAATCAACTTCTCTGAGGAATCCTGGTTATCTCTGGGCAGGAGCTGCTGTTCTTCACGTGATAGCCCTGGAGGAGAGAATAGACGGATATGATTTAGTCATAGGAATGTAAAAATGTTGCAACTCAGCAAGATAAGGTGATCATATTTCACTTGGTGCTAAATTCAAGTCACGATGACTTAGTCTTTCTGGAGATGTGGGTCGTAGTGATTCATTCTGTTACCTTGCAGCAATGACGTCACAGTCTCTCCATCTCCAATGGTCAGGGAGGCTGATATGTTGCTTATGTCTAAAGCCTCCTGTTCGACATTTTTGAGCTGCATAATCTGTGGGGATCTGCTTCTGATCCTCTCCCTCTCCCTTATATTTTGCGTTCTCTACTCCTTTCAATGGGGCATGACAGCGCTATGAGTGGCTGTAATGAATGTGAGCACCCAATCGATCCAGTGCATTCAGTGAGGGTGACTATCAGGTGGATGCATCATGACTTGCATTTGAGGATATGTGCATAAAATTAGGAGAGCTGACTGAGGTGGTATTACATTACATAAGGATTGGGGTGAGTGACAGTGGTGGATGGAGGAATGGGGAGGTGAAGAAATGCATAGAATGGAAATGCTGCATGCTGCTGAAACATAAGTGAGTGTGAGATCAATCCTGTGAATGGAGTACGCTTGACAAGACAGAGCGAGGGTAGGGGTGTACACTACAGGATGTAGGTGAATCTACAACTTTGCTCACCTTTCCTAATCTGGTTAAGTAATTGAAACGCTTCCTGCACTGCATCCAAGTCCTCATGATTACACTTTTTTTTCCTCATTGCTCGGGAAGAGGACCTACTTCCTTGCCCTTACTGCACCTGGCATTACGTCCAAGGAAGTGTAATTGAATCTGGGCGTGGCCTTTGCCTTCCTTAATTCCATCTTTCAATTTATACTTCGAAGAACAGAATGCACAGAGTTCCAAACCTCCTCCATCATTGTATCTGTGAAGTGGCCCTTTAAATAGTTGAGGTGAAATTGCATTATGCGGATTCTCATCACGCCCGCTCACATGCAGTGGAGATGTGAAGCTCGGAAGTAAAATGATAATGAGGCCTCCCTGTTGAAATCAGACATTCCCATTTGTCCCATGATGGTGTGTGTTAATCGCCCGCTATTGCCACCCCCCTTCCCCACCCACCCCCAACCCATTCTCCGATCCCGTCTCCGCATTATCAGGCCCAAAGACTCTGGAGGCCAGAGGAGAGACAGAATGACGACAGACAACAGATTCTTCTTGTATCAAGTCTTGGAGTGCAAGAGAGGTGTTCGAAGAGTCTTCTACAATATGGGAGCAGTGTTTATGTCTTGGACAATCTGTATCAATTACATTTTGTAGCAGTTGGTTGATTTAGTATCTTTATCAATCAAAGTGTTTTATAATTATGTAAAGCATGTTCTTTTTTCACACACAACCTGATATGGTGTTATCTGGCTTATGAACATTTAATGCATTTGTCTGCAGTTCTTCGCTCCATTATTTTAATGAAACTGCTCACCCATTTTAAAAAATGGATTAGTGCTTTTGTGAAATAGCGAATGCAGCATTTCAGACAAATGCAGTGTTTTTATGCTTGTCTCGCTTGAAATAATTTCAAGCCCATTTTGATTTTTTTAAATTATAATGCATTTTGTAATTATGAACAAATTAAATCATATAAAACTGTGATTACATGAACAAAATTTATAATTTAGTGACTTGTAAATTAGCAATCATCTGAAGGACAATTTAAAAAATACCTGTATAGAGAATGCCATTTCTCAGTGAATCACCTTTTCTCGTCAGCTGATTTTATTACAATCTGGTCCAGCACCCTAATAATATTCTAAAGGAGTGTTCGAACTATGATCCACAACTACAGGGAAAAGCTTAGCGACCATATTTAGAGTATCAGTAGATATAAAACAGGACAGTAAACCTCCAAAAATAGAAAAGCTAAACTATATAAGATAAAAATAAGCTATGTCTGTGAGGGTGTTCAAATCTCTAATACTCACAGGGTTCAGAGACTGTACAAATCACTCAGACATTTCTTTCACTGTTTATATTATCATCCAAACCTCCCCAGCATATTACAGACTTGTAATAAAATCCCAAGCACTCTTTAGTCTCTATTTAGTTTTTTTGACAGGTTAATACACTACAAATGCAAAGGTACTAACTTCAATGCAAAATCTGACTACCATTCCGCTTAAATCTCTCTATTCAGAGTGTTCTTGTTATGAGAGTTGTAGGGTGAATGTTTTCAGGAGCCTATTCGTCTTTGCTCCTATTTATTGGAATTACAACAGGAGATAGCCACAAAGGAAGGACCTGGTGTAAAGTCCTTACTCTACGGCATGAAACCACACGAGGCACATTCTGGGGACAAGGTCACTCTATGACCTCAACTCTTTATTCACCCCACTCCACAAGTGATGACCCTGCGTGGGACCTAACTTTATATACCTGGGAGGTCAGGTAAGGAGTGTCTCCCACAAGTTCACCCCTTGTGGTCAAGGTGTGCATCTAGGTTGAGTGTATACAGTAATACAATGATGTTACATTGTGGTTACATACATGACATCACCTCCCCCCCCCCCCCCAAAGTCTTGTTAGGATCATAGGTTTAGTCTTTCAGGTGGTCTATGCTCCCTCGTGGAGCGTCGCAGTTGGGGCTCTGGTTGTTGGACACTGACGTGAGTGTTTGTCACCTGCGGTGATTCTGGCCTGTCCGGGCTGACCACAGGGATTGTGCATTCTTCTGATTGCTGTTACATAATAAGAACATAAGAATTAGGAACAGGAGTAGGCCATCTAGCCCCTTGAGCCTGCTCCGCCATTCAACAAGATCATGACTGATCTGGCCGTGGACTCAGCTCCAGTTACCCGCCCGCTCCCCATAACCCTTAATTTCCATATTGGTTAAAAATCTATCTATCTGTGATTTGAATACATTCACTGAGCTAGCCTCAACTGCTTCCTTGGGCAGAGAATTCCACAGATTCACAACCCTCTGGGAGAAGAAATTCCTTCTCAACTCGCTTTTAAATTGGCTCCCCAGTATTTTGAGCTGTACCCCCTAGTTCTAGTCTCCCCGACCAGTGGAAACAACCTCTCTACCTCTATCTTGTCTATCCCTTTCATTATTTTAAATGTTTCTATAAGATCACCCCTCATCCTTCTGAACTCCAACGAGTAAAGATCCAGTCTACTCAATCTATCATCATAAGGTAACCCCCTCATCTCCGGAATCATCCGAGTGAATCGTCTCTGTACCCCCTCCAAAGCTAGTATATCCTTCCTTAAGTAAGGTGACCAAAACTGCACGCAGTACTCCAGGTGCGGCCTCACCAATACCCTATACAGTTGCAGCAGGACCTCCCTGCTTTTGTACTCCATCCCTCTCACAATGAAGGCCAACATTCCATTCACCTTCCTGATTACCTGCTGCACCTGCAAACTAACTTTTTGGGATTCATGCACAAGGACCCCCAGGTCCCTCTGCACCGCAGCATGTTGTAATTTCTCCCCATTCAAATAATATTCCCTTTTACTGTTTTTTTTCCAAGGTGGATGACCTCACATTTTCCGACATTTGTTGTTCGTTCACTGGCGGTGGTGTGAGCTCCATCTCATGGTCTTCTTCAGGTTTCTCTGTGTCGATGCTGAACCTTTTTTTTACTTGGTCCAGATGCTTACGGCGTATCTGACCATTGTTGAGTTTTACCAAGATGACCCTATTCCCCTCTTTGTAAATTACAGTACCCTCAAGCCATTTGGGCCCCATGGCATGATTGAGGACGAATACAGGATCATTTATTTCTATACGTCTCCCCCTCGAATTACGGTCATGGTACTCATTTTGTGACTTGTGCTTGCCCTCAACTATGTCGGTCAGGACTGGGTGAATGAGAGACAACCGGGTTTTGAGTGTCCGTTTCATTAATAGCTTTGCGGGCGGGACTCCCGTGAGCGAGTGCGGTCGGGAGCTATAGGCCAGCAGGAGGCACGATAGGCGGCATTGTAGGGAGGGTCCTTGAATCCTGAGCATACCTTGCTTAATGATGTGGACCGCACGTTCCGCTGGCCATTGGAGGCCGGATTGAACGGCGCAGTCCTGACGTGGTTGATGCTATTGCCCGACATAAACTCCCGGAATTCGTAGCTTGTGAAGCATGGGCCATTATCACTAACCAGGATGTCCGGCAAGCCATGGGTTGCAAAGATCGCACGTAGGCTTTCATTAGTTTAAATGTTTCTATAAGATCACCCCTCATCGTGGTTACATACATGACACCTGGCACCAGCAACAACGATTGCCTTTTCTCCTACCTTCACTGGAATTGTATTTGTATCAATTGTCGACATAAATGTCAATCATTGGTCTCTGCTGAGTTGTGTCAAGGTCTGTAATATCATAGAAAAAACGTCCAGGATTACTTGCAGCAGGAAAAGATTTCTACTGTGCACCTGGTATAGTGAAATCATAAATCCGCTTATAAAATCATGTTTTACATCTCACTCTCATTGGAAAATATACCCCAATGTTAGATCAAATTTCACACCATTTAATGAGAATGCAATATTGGTGCAATGTTTGAGAAACTTCCCTCAATATCTAAATGCATTTCTGGTATATGTTTATAACTTTTTTAAGTGTGAGAAATTACATTGGAGAATGTGGTTTCACCATTCGGTTACTCAACATCGCACTAAAACTGAATAAATGAATGATAGTATCACGTATATGTGCAGTAGGCAAGAGATATAGATTGTTTGGGTTGCAGATTATTACATTGTCAATGGTGCTCTGTGATTATCCAGCAACAGGCATGGTTCACTTTGCAGACACATCGATTGTTATTATCATTTTCAAACCATTCTCACACTTCACCTCTGTGACTTAGCTGTGAGTTTATAGACTTCGCTAAATTGAAGTAAGGGAGTCAGACAACCTTGGGACTGTAACTTTGACCTTCATAGGCGTGGAGCGTCCTTGTTTTGCTTGAGCCACTGGCCACCCCGTTAATATCTAATGAAGGGTCTTGCCCAAAGTGTCAAGCTGTCTTACTGTTTCAGATTCTGTGCATTTGCAGCATTTTCTGTATATATATATATATATATATATATATATTAGCTTTGCTTTTTTTTTTGCTGATCAACATCACTCACTAGAGGGCTCTGTGTCAGTGAACAAGATTAACTGCTTTATGTGCTTTATATCATACCAACTCACAACACAGTGATGTGGTAGGCACAGCATTTCATTTTTAACAGTTTGGCTGATTGATTTAAAAAAAAATCTAAACACCTAAAATACCTCTTAAAGAAAATTAATGCAGGATATACTAGTTCAGTTTGAAAGCTTATTGACAATTGAATCCTGCTCGTGGGTGGTTAACAGACACAACACAGCACAGAAGACAAAGTAGATGTAATGTACATCAACACATCACAGCCTGCACTTCAGTGTACCAACAACCTCAATATATTAAAAGTAATCTCCTTTAAATAGCGTGTAATAAAACAGTACAGCAACTTGACACATTTGCCGCCATGATAGTCACTGCAATTTAAAGTAATTCACTATGTGCAACATGCTTTGCGATGTTTCTGTGGGATGTGTTAAGGTGCGATTATAAGTGCAAGCCTTTCTTTCTTTGAAAATGCAAGCATGAGTGCGTAGTTCTCACCAACTCCATGTCATTCCCATCTTCTCTCTGGCTGTGTTCTGCCCTTTGGGATTCTCTCTGTTGTGCTTTCTGCTGTGCTGAGTCACTGCTGGCTCTGTTTTTTCCTCTGTCTCCCTTTCTTATCTCTTGTGCTTTCTTTCTTGGCCACTCACTCTCTGCTCCTTCTAGGCTCTATTCTTTTCTCTCATGCTGTATATATGCTTCATTTTATGCAGCGGCATAAGATGCTTTTATGAGTTATACCGACACAAAATTTGAAAAATTTCAGCAATTTAAAGCTTCTGAACTGGCATTGATTTGGAGTTTATCTCATGGTGCAATACAGGGACGAGGTGGCTTCACACTAATTGTTTTATGCTTTGCAGCATTCTAATAAATGGTACTGGTATCATATCAGTACCAGCACCACTGAGGTGCCAGACTCCTTTCCTCCCGGATTTATACCTAACAAAACTTATGCTGGTAGCTAACAGCCCAAGATTCTGTTTACAACACTGCTCTAATGAAAGGGTAAAGAAACCACAAGTACATGAATATAATCAACTGATTAAAGTGCCTCTATACTCTACATTATATAGATCTCAATAAAAGACAATGGTACAATTAAAGCAGCACAATGTATGATTATGTACTTCTTACACATTAAAGAATGAGCTCCTGATAAATCTGCAAAACAATTTTGTTTCATTTAAATAATAAAAAATAAATTAGAAATACTTGTATTTATTTAGCACCTTTTTGTGTCATTTAAGTGTCTGAAAGTGCCTCACAAAGTAATTACATAGAATTGCATAGAATATACAGAATAGAATTAGGCCATTCGGCCCAACCAGTCCATGCTGGCGTTTATACTCCACTCAAGCCTCCGCTCATCCTTCCTCATCTAACTCTATCAGCATTACCCTCTATTCCCTTCTCCCTCACATGTTTTTCTAGCTTCCTCTTAAATGCATCTATTCTATTTACCTCAACTATTCCTTCTGGTTGCGAGTTCCACATTCTTATCACTCTCTGGGTAAAGCAGTTTCTTCTGAATTCTTTATTTGATTTTTTGGCGACTATCTTATATAGACTCATAGAATCATAGAAGCTTACAGCACGGAAGGAGGCCATTTCGGTCCACCGTGGCCACCATTATGGGGAGCGGGCGGATAAGTGGAGCTGAGTCCACGGCCAGATCAGCCATGATCTTGTTGAATGGCGGAGCAGGCTCGAGGGGCTAGATGGCCTACTCCTTTTCCTAATTCTTATGTTCTTATGTTATGTTCTTATGTGTCCATGCCAGCCAACAAGAGGCTAGCCAGCCTAATCCCACTTTCCAGCTCTAGGTCCGTAACCCTGTAGGTTACGGCACTTCAAGTGCACATCCAAGTACTTTTTAAATGTGGTGAGGGATTCTGCCTCTACCACCCTTTCAGACAGTGAGTTCCAGGCTCCCACATGAAGAAATTTCCCCTCAAATCCCCTCTAAACCTTACACCAATTACTTTAAATTTATGCCCCTTGGTCGTTGACCCCTCTGCTAAGGGAAATAGGCCCTTTCTATCCACTATATCCAGGCCCCTCATAATTTTATACACCTCAATGAGGTCTCCCCTCAGCCTCCTCTGTTCCAAGGAATACAAACCCAGCCTATCCAATCTGTCCTCGTAGCTAAGATTCTCCACTCCCGGTAACTCCGAATTCAGAAGAAACTCTTCGTAAATCTCCTCTGTACCCTCTCCAGTGCAATCACGTCTTTCCTGTAATGCGGTGACCAGAACTGCACGCAGTACTCCAGCTGTGGCCTAACAAGTATTTAATATAGTTCAAGCATAAACCCCCTGCTCTTGTATTCTACGCCTCAGCTAATAAAGGCAAGCATTCCATATGCCTTCATAACCATCTTATTTACCTGCCTGCGCTCCAAGGTCCCTTTTTTCCTCTACACTTCTCAGTGTCCTACCATTTATTGGCCTAGAAATCCCAGCTTCCTCGGGTCCGTACTGAGTATGTACGGACCCGGGAAGGCATCGCAAAAGCTGGTTTTCAGCGCACAATGTGCAAGCGCTAAAAACTGGCTTTTCCGAACTGTCAAGCGCCAGCTTGAAAGATCTTCCACATCTCGGCAGCCAGGACATTCGCGTGGGCAAGATTGCGATATTTACCCATATCTTGCCCAGCAGATATCCTGAAAACTCTTGTTCTTGATAAAAGCAGGTTACAGGCATAAAAGTTTTAAAACATACAAAAACATAATAAAATCAAATTTTACAAACACATCTTATCATTAAAAACACTGCCCACTATGGTAAGTTTATTTTAAACCATCATTTAAAAAACTTTTTTAAAAATCGGAAAAATATTTATTTTTTCTAAGACATTCATTAACTTTAATTTCAATTAATTTTAATTATGTGAGGTGTTTTTTTTAATTTTTTATTATGGTGTTTAGTGTGTCTGTTTTTTTTTCTCATTAATAGCAATGAGAACTCGTAGATACGAAGTTCTATTAATGAGAATGCTGTGGAATACTGTACCTGATTGTTTGTGCAGTACACGTGACTGCACCTTCTGCGTCTGAATCTCGAGGATGGGAGCGCGCTCCACAGTGCAGGAAGAGAAGGTCTCCGCAATCGAATCACAGACGACTCCGGGACCACCAGGTAAATTCATAAAAATTCTGCGGTCAGAGGCGTTCGTTTAAAAGAAGCCTCCGACTGAAATTTCAGAGCCAATCTGTTCTTGTTCCTTGTTCGCCCTCCCCAAATGCATTACCTCACACTTCTCTGGATTAAATTCCATTTGCTACTGTTCTGCCCACCTGACCAGTTGATTGATGTCTTCCTGCAGTACGCAGCTTTCTTCTTCATTATCAACCACACAGCCGATTTTAGTATCATCTGCAAACTTCTTAATCATACCCCCTATATTCAAGTCTAGATCATTAGCAGGCCATTTGGATAAGCAAAATTCAGTCAGGCAGAGTCAGCATGGATTTAGGAAGGGGAAGTCATGTTTGATAAATTTTCTGGAGTTCTTTGAGGATGTAACCAACAGGGTGGATAAAGGGGAACCAGTGGAGGTGGTCTATTTAGACTTCCAAAAGGCATTTGACAAGGTGCCACATAAAAGGTTACTGCACAAGGTAAAAGATCACGGGGTTGGGGGTAATATATTAGCACGGATCGAGGATTGGCTAACTAACAGAAAACAGAGAGTCAGGATAAATGGTTCATTCTTTGGTTGGCAACCAGTAAACTAGTGGGGTGCCGCAGGGATCAGTGCTGGGACCCCAACTATTTACAATCTATATTAACGACTTGGAAGAAGGGACTCAGTGTAACATAGCCAAGTTTGCTGACAATATAAAGATAGGAGGAAAAGCAATGTGTGAGGAGGACGCAAAAAATCTGTAAAAGGACATAGACAGGCTAAGTGAGTGGGCAAAAATTTGGCAGATGGCATATAATGTTGGAAAGTGTGAGGTCATGCCCTTTGGCAGAAAAAAAAATCAAAGAGCAAGTTATTATTTAAATGGAGCAAGATTGCAAAGTGCCATAGTACAGCGGGACCTGGGGCTACTTGTGCATGAAACACAAAAGGATAGTATGCAGGTAGAGCAAGTGATCAGGAAGGCCAATGGTATCTTGGCCTTTATTGCAAAGGGGATGGAGTATAAAAGCAGGGAAGTCTTACTACAGTTATACAAGGTATTGGTGAGGCCACACCTGGAATACTGCGTGCAGTTTTGGTTTCAATATTTACGAAAGGATATACTTGCTTTGGTGGCAGTTCAGAGAAGGTTCACTAGGTTGATTTTGGGGATGAGGGGTTTGACTTATGAGGAAAGGTTGAGAAGGTTGGGCCTCTACTCATTGGAGTTCAGAAGAATGAGAGGTGATCTTATCAAAACATATAAGATTATGAGGGGGCTTGACAAGGTGGATGCAGAGAGAATGTTTCCACTGATGGGGGAGACTAGAACTAGAGGGCATGATCTTAGAATAAGGGGCCGCCCATTTAAAACAGAGTTGAGGAGTAATTTCTTCTCTCAGTGGGTTATAAATCTGTGGAATTTGCTGCCTCGGAGAGCTGTGGAAGCTGGGACATTGAATAAATTGGACAGAAATAGACAGTTTCTTGAGCGATAAAGGGATAAGGGGTTATAGGGAGCGGGCGGGGAAGTGGAGCTGAGTCCATGATCAGATCAGCCACGATCTTATTGAATGGCAGAGCAGGCTCGAGGGGCTGTATGGCCTACTCCTGTCCTATTTCTTATGTTCTTATGTTCTTATATATACCACAAAAATCAAGGGACCTAGTACTAAGCCCTGCGGAACCCCACTGAAAACATCCTTCCAGTCACAAAAACACCCATCAACCATTACCCTTTGCTTCTTGCCTCTGAGCCAATTTTGGATCCAACTTGCCACTTTGCCCTTGATCACATGGGCTTCTACTTTCGTGACCAGTCTGCCATGTGGGATCTTATCAAAAGCTTTGTTAAAATCCAAATACACTACATCATACGCACTGCCCTCATCGACCCTATTGGTTACCCCCTCGAAAAATTCAATCAAATTAGTCAGACATATCCTTCCCTTAACAAATCCATGCTGACTGTCCTTGATTAATTCGTATCTTTCTAAATGAAGATTTATCCTGTCGGTCAGGATTTTTTCCAATAATTTTCCAACCACTGAGGTTAGATTGACTGGCCTGTTATTACTCGGTCTATCACTTTCTCCCTTCTTAAACAAAGGTATCACCTTAGCAGTCCTGCAGTCCTCTGGCACCACACCTGAAGCCAGAGAAGATTGGAAAATTATGGTCAGAGCCTTTGCTATTTCCTCTTTTGCTCCACTTAACAGCTTGGGATACATTTCATCTGGGCCTGGGAACTTATCTACTTTCAAAGCTGCTAAGCCCTTTAATACCTCCTCTCTCACTATGTATGTTTCATCTAATATTTCACACTCCTCCTCCTCGATAGCAGTGTCTGCATCGCCCCTCTCTTTTGTGAAAACAGACACAAATTATTCATTAAGAACCATACCCACATCTTCTGCCTCCACACAGATCGTGGTCTCTAATAGGCCCTACCCTTTCTTTAGTTATCTTCTTGCTCTTAATATATTTATAAAACATCTTTGGGTTTTCCTTGATTTTACCTGCCAAGAATTTTTCATGCTCTCTCTTTGCTTTCCTAATATCCTTTTTAATTTCACCCTTGGATTTTCTACACTCCTCTAGAGATTCTGCAGTATTTAGCCCTTGGTATCTGTCATAAGCTCTCCTTTTTTTCTTTATCCTGCCGTGTATGTCCTTGACATCCAGGGAATCTAGATTTGTTAGTCCCACCCTTTTTCTTTAATGGCCACTCGTTTTCCTCTTCTCCACAAATGGATACACTCGCCCTCTGTCCACTCTATAAAAACCTTTCCTAATTTTAAAGACCTCCTTTAGACCTGTTCGTTTCAATGAAAATGTGATTTTTTTAAATGTAGTATTTGATCATGTTCACCTCTGCTAAGTATGGTGAAACATTACAGACTAAAAATTACTGTTGATTGAACACTTTTGTGCAATATTCCTTTGCTTGCTATTTGATCACAGTCAACATTTGAACACATAAAAAATGTAACATATAAACTGATCAGATTATTGGTTTTGTTAAAGTACAGAAATAGGATGAGTGTGTTAACATTATCAACTGTAATTGCTAGCCTTTTGCGGTCTCTGTGGCATGGATTTCACCTTTCCCGACATTGATTTCATGCTGGCCTCATCGATAGCGGCACTCTGGCATCGGGTAACAGTGATATCATCAAGCAGGCTAAGCAAACAATCAGATTGAAGAATTCTCACAGATAGCAAACAGGAAGTGAAAACACTGATTATCATTCACTTTTCATAATTTTACAGACAGCAAAATAAAGATTGGGACATACACAACAATGGGCCCGAACTTGGTGGCCTTACCGCCCGCTGCCACCGAGTTTTTCGGCGGTCTCCCCTCGGTGCCAGTTTCCACTCGGCCTCCCGCCGGTGGGAGGGGAGGACCGCAGCGAACCGCCTGCTGATGTCCGCTAGTGCGCAAGGCGCGTAAGTGTTCTCCCGCCCACCGAGCTGGCAGATTCCTCTGGGCGGGAATCAGCAGCAGCAGAGGGAAGGGCCGCTGTGTACAGGCAGGTCTAATCCCAATGGTAAGTAAGAAGACCTGCAAAAAAGGGTTAGTGAACTTCTTTTATATTTTTTTCAGCGATTTATATGGATGGGGTCCCCTGAAGGTTTACCAATGGGTTTCTTTTTTGTGTAAATTTTTATTTTTATGTGTTCCCCCCTCCCTGGGCCCGACTCAATTCTCAGCAGCGCTTTGGCAAGGATTGCATTTGCCGCTGAGATTGGGAGCTCCCGCCCGCTGCCGCCCAGATTCAAGGCGTAAGTACCTTTTTTGTTGCCGGGTGGTCTTTCAAGGACTTTTTTAACGAAACTCCCGCCCAAAGTACCGTCAGTTATCTCAGCGGTCCTTTGGGTGGCATCTTGGATGGAACTTAGCTTCCACCAAGTTCGGGCCCTATATAGAAGCTGAAATATAAACAAACTGTAAAATAATTTTTTTAAGTAAAATTATTTTTAAAAACTATCTCCTGGAGTTCTCCCAACTTGCTTATGTAACTCCAGTGGAAGTTTGGTGAAACACCAAGAGAAACAATTAAAATCGATGTTTTCCCTGTTCCTCTAGAGGTTCCAATGACTTTCCATGAAATTACGGCTGTAGATCGGGAAAATCTCAGAAATTCTCCGCAGGTCAGCTCAAAAAATATGGATCTTGCCTTTCATTGAACTGAAACCATAATCAAAAGTGCTCTGGGATTTTGCCAAAGTGTAAAATCCTGGTTTAGTATCTTTACTTCATGAGGCCGCATTACACTACAACTTTAGTGTCACGAGAGACAAACTCTGTTGGAGAGAGTCTCACTCCATTTACTCCTGGTGTCAAGTCAGGCTATGACCTCAGTTATACACTACAACTTCTTGAGGTTGGTAAACAGTTAAACCGTTACATAAGAACATAATAAGGAGCAATACGGCCCTTCAAGCCTGCCCTGCCATTCAATAAGATCATGGATGATCATCAACCTCAACTCCACTTTCCTGCCCAATCTCCATATCCCTTGATTCCCTTAGAGTCCAAAAATCTAGCAATCTTAGTCTTGAATATACTCAGAAACTCAGCATCCATGGCCCTCTGGGGCAGAGAATTCTAAAGATTCACAACCCTCTGAGTGAAGAAATTCCTCCTCATCTCTGTCTTAAATGGCCTACCCCTTATCCTGAGACTGTTCTAGACACACCAGCCCAGGGAAACAACCTCTCAGCATCTACCCTGTCAATCCCCTTCAGAATCTTATATGTTTCAATGAGATCACCTCTCATTCTTCTAAACTCCAGAGAGTATAGACCCATTCTACACAAACTCTCATCATAAGACAGCCCTCTCATCCCAGGAATCAATCTAGTGAATTTTCATTGCACCGCCTCCAAAGCAAGTATATCCTTCCTTAGATAAGGAGACCAAAACTGTGCACAGTACTCCAGGTGTGGTCTCACCAAGGCCCTGTTACGCACCAATGCTACTTGTTAAGTATCGAGTAACTCCACGAGGTTAAGTACGGTGAGTTAGTTCAGGCATGACCTTACTCCAGTTCATTTATGCTCAAAGTGAATCGCAGTTTGGTTTGGTCGATGTGCCTCTTGCACGTTTGGCCATTTAACAGTTTGACTACAAACACCTTGTTCCCTTCCTTGGCCAAAACCGTGCCAGCAACCCATTTTGGACCATGACCATAATTCAGGACAAACACAGGGTCATGAACGGCAATGTCACGTGATACGGCCACGTGATCGTGGTACCATTGCTGCCATTGCCTTCTGGTTTCGACATGATCATTGAGATCCGGGGATATCTGGTTTTGAGGCTTCTCTTCATTAACAGCTCAGCAAGAAGGACCCCGGTGAGCGAGTGGGGACTCATCTGGTAACTGGGCAGAATGCGGGACAAGTGGGTCGGTAGGGAGCCATGAGTCATGCATTTTAGGCTCTGCTTAATGGTTTGGACAGCCCGCTCCGCTTGACCATTAGACGCGAGTTTGAAAGGGGCAGACCTGACATGTTTGATGCCATTACAGGTCATAAACTCGTGGAACTCCAAACTGGTGAAACACGGTCCGTTGTCGCTGACAAGGACGTCGGGCAGGCCATGGGTGGCGAACATGGCACGGAGGCTTTCAATAGTGGCTGTGGACGTGCTGGATGACATGATTACACAAATAATCCATTTGGAGTAAGTGTCCACTACCACTAAAAACATTTTGCCGAGAAAGGGGCCGGCAAAGTCTATGTGGATCCTTGACCATGGTTTGGATGGCCATGACCACAGACTCAGCGGAGCCTCCATAGGTGCGTTACTCAGTTGCATGCAAGTGTTGCACTGATGCACGGATGACTCCAAGTCCGAGTCAATGCCGGGCCACCAAATGTGAGACCTGGCAATGACCTTCATCATGACAATGCCTGAGTGGGTACTGTGTAAATCTCGCACAAAAGTTTCCCTGCCTTTTGTTGGCATAGCAACATGATTACCTCATAACAGACAATCAGACTGAATAGACAATTCACCTTTGCTGCGGCTATAAGACTTAATTTCATCCTGCATTTCCCTGGGAATGGCAGACCAATTTCCAGTTAGGACACACCTTTTTACTTGACAGTACAGGATCCTGGCTGGTCCAGGTCCTAATTTGGCGAACTGTGACGGGTGACCTCTCGCTCTCAAAGGCATCCATGAACAGCAGCAAGTCTGCGGGCTGCGGCATTTCCACCCCGGTTGAGGGCAATGGTAGCCGGCTAAGCGCATCTGCACAATTTTCAGTGCCTGGTCTGTGGCAGATGACATAATCATAAACAGATGTCAGTGGCCATTTTTGGATGTGGGAGGAGGCATTGGTGTTTATACCTTTGCTCTCAGAAAATAATGAAATGAGCGGCTTGTGGCCTGTTTCAAGCTCAAACTGAAGACCAAACAGGTATTGCTGCATTTTCCTAACCCCATATACGCACACTAAAGCCTCTTTCTCTACCATACGATAAGCTCTTTCAGCCTTAGACAGACTTCTGGATGCATATGCAACTGGTTGGAGTTTGCCTGATACATTGGCTTGCTGGAGCACACAACCGACCCCATATGATGAGGCATCGCAGGCCAGCACTAACCGCTTACATGGGTCATAGTGTACCAGTAATTTATTGGAACATAGCAGGTTCCTGGCCTTCTCAAAGGCTCTATCTTGAGATTTGCCCCAAACCCAGACATTACCCTTTCTCAGCAACATGTGCAAGGGCTCTAGCAATGTGCTCAAACTAATTAGAAAGTTACCAAAATAGTTGAGAAGACCCAGGAACGAATGCAGCTCTGTCACACTCTGGGGTCTGGGTGCATTCTTGATGGCCTCTGTCTTCGAGTCCGAAGGCCTGATGCCATCTGCTGCAATCTTCCTCACAAGGAATTCAACTTCTGGTGCCATGAAAATGCACTTGGAGCGTTTTAGCCTGAGTCCCACTCTATCCAGATGACGTAGAACCTCTTCCAGGTTGTGCAGGTGTTCGGTGATGAGGATGTCATCTTGGAACACGATGGTTCTCGGGACGGACTTAGGCAAATTCTCCATGTTTCTCTGAAATATGGCTGCCTCCGAGCAAATTCTGAAAGGGCATCTGTGGTATACAAACAGTCCTTTGTGCGTGTTGATGCACGTCAGTTGTTTTGAAGATTCGACCAGCTCGTGTGACATGTAAGCGGAGGTCAGGTTCAATGTGGAGAATGACTTCTCCCCCGCTAGCACTGCAAACAGGTCGTCAGCCTTGGGTAATGGGTACTGATCTTGTATCGAGACTCGGTTGATCGTTACCCTGTCGTCGCCGCAGATCCTGACCGTGCATCAATTTTGGCCCTTATGGCTAAAGGGATCAAGGGGTATGGAGAGAAAACAGGAATGGGGTGCTGAAGTTGCATGATCATCCACGATCATATTGAATGGTGGTGCAGGCTCAAAGGGCCGAATGGTCTACTCCTGCACCTATTTTCTATGTTTCTATGTTTCAACACCGGGATAATTGGACTGGCCCATTCGCTGAACTCGACTGGTGATATGATTCCTTCCCATTGAAGTCTGTCCAGTTCAATCTCGACCTTCTCCCTCATCATGTACGGAACTGCCCGAGCCTTGTGATGGATGGTCTTGCATCCGGGCCTGTGTGGATCTGCACCTTGGCTCCCGTGAAGTTGCCGATGCCTGGTTCGAACAACAAGGGAAACTTGCTCAGCACTTGAGCACACAAAGCTTCATCCACTGATGATTAGGTTTTAATATTGTTCCAGCTCCATTAAATTTTCTCAAGCCAACTCCTGCCGAACAGCGTTGGGCCATTACCTGGAACAATCCACAATGATAAATCATGCACAGCTCCATCATACGACACCTTTACTGCCACGCTGCCAATGACTAGTATGAGCTCTTTCGTGTAGGTACACCGCTTCGCAGTGATTGGGCTCAGTTTGGGTCTTTTTGCCTTAGTGTCTCACAGCTTTTCGAAAGCCCTCTGGCTCATTATTGACTTGCACCCGTGTCCAGTTCCATGGATACTGGAATTCCATTTAATTTAACTTCCAGAATTATCGGAGGACTTTTGGTAAAAGAATGTACCCCATACACTTCTTCATCCTGTACCTCAGGTTGAGTTGCCTGTGCCGCTTGATCCATGCTGATCATTCTCAGCCACGTGGTGTGTCGCAGCACACTTGCTCAGTTGCGGACACATTCGCTGAAGGTGCCCCATTGTTGTACAGCCTTTGCACACGTATTGCTTGAATCGGCATTGATGGGCCCGATGATAGCCCCCGCAATGCCAACAAGGTGAGATTTGATTCATCCCCGATGGCGGACTTTGAGCAGTTACAGGTCGTACTAACGCGGACGAGTAGGCCCTGCCACGTGCAGCTCTGCCTGCCGATGATATTATTTTATGCACAGTACTTGCCGGTGAGTTTCAATGCTGGGAAGATATCTGTTTCAAGTTTTCGTCCGTGGACGTGGATGCCTGGGCGATCGTAATGGCCCAGCTCAGGTCTAGAGATTCAGCAGCCAGCAGCTTTCGAAGGATGACCTCATGGCCAATGCCAAGCACAAAAGAGTCCCGCAGAATTTCCTCCAACGCAGCTCCGAAGTTGCACAGCCCAGCAAGATGTCTCAGGTCGTCGACAAATTCCGCCACGCCCTGGCCCTTAGCGCGATTATATGTATAGAAACGATACCTCGGCATGATGATGCTTTCCTTCGGTTTAAAGTGGTTCCAAATCAGCTTACACAATTCATCGTAAGTCTTATCCATTGGTCGAGTCGGTGAGAGTAGATTCTTGATAAAGCCATAAATCTTTGAACCACAAACGGTGAGGAGAACCGCCCTGCGCCTAATTGTGTTATCGGTTTCTTCCAATCCGTTGGCTACGAAGTACTGGTTGAGGCAATCAGTGAAATCCTCCCAGTTGTCCCCTTCCACGAATCTCTCCAAAATTCCAACAGACATGGTTGCGTGAAAGTTCGTTATTTTAACTCGTCGCCAATTGTTAAGTATCAAATAATTCCTTGAGGTTAAGTACGGTGAGTTAGTTCTGGCATGACCTTACTCCAGTTCATTTATTCTCAAAATGAGGCTGCCAACATTATATACACGGCTTGCACGTGTCTGCCAGTGACCATTAGGACTCCGACAGTCGCGCCCTCCGGTGGCAGATAAAATCTAGTTAACATACATAACACTACTATTATTGCTAAATGCTGCCTGAGACTCATACATTTTGGGGTGGAAATACGTCTTGAATGCTAATGCTAACCAGGTCATAGTGAATTGGCAGCTCATTTTACGCACCGCGTATGTTTTTTTCCCATTGCAGTTAATGGAATAGAATATCAAGCGGGGGTGTAAAAAGACCTACCGATTCACTATCGCCTCTTATGCACTTCCAATTTCACCCCCTTTGTACCTAATTAATATTTTTAACTGTCCTGCCTTGATTCATGTAATGTTAATGAGTCCTTGCTATTTGTAACTATGATATAGTTGTTTTTATAAACCTTTTGCATGATTGATGTACAAATAAAATGAAAATGTTGGGACGGCACCAATGTCAAAGTCTGCCGCCAGTGTCCTTGAGTCAACCATGACTGCTACCACTTAAGCGTATCAGCTTGCCAGCAGCCTATGAAGTTGCTGCCATGAGATGCCATTAGCTTCTTGGAGTTGATTACCAAATGGTGGTTTGTGTTGGAGGTTAATAAAATAAGCATCAATCTGTATTTCAGTTAGCTCTGCTGTCATATTTAAGGTTGTTTTTTTTGTTCGTTTTCCCATTTATTTTCTCTATGCTGGCCTGCTGCCACCAGACATCTTCTTCTGGCCAGGGATGGTGGGCTGATTTGGGCTGCAGACTTTTAAAGAAATCTGAGCAAAAGAGACATAAAATAAACTACTGTTTTAATGAAATCATAGAGTAATTTACATTAAATAATGACCAAGCTAAAATTAAGATCTAAGTTCTTCTCCTTGCAGAGCTTATCAACTCAAACTACAATCTATATTACTGACTTGGAAGAAGGGGCCAAGTGTAAATGTAAAGTCCTGTCCTCTCAGTACAGATTCACATGAGGCATGTAGTGAAGTCAAGGTCACTCTGGACCTGCACCTTTATTTCACAGCTCTGGAATGCTGCACTTGCCTGAGACCTGTCCTTATATACCTGTCTCTTGCAAGTGCACCCCTGGTGGTAAGGTATGCTGGTGGTTACAGGTCATATCTATTACAGTCATGTATAGCATGTTAGAATACAGTTATATATAATAATGTAAGATACATGACAGTAATGCCCATGATAAGTATGTCGTCGTGAAATACAACCGTCCCCGGGATGGACTTGAGCAGACTTTCCATGTTGCGCTGGAATATGGCAGCTGTCCACCTGATGCTTAATGGGCATCGATTGTACATGAAAAGGCCTCGATGTGTGTTGATAGTGGTGAGTACTTGGATTCTTCGGTCAATTCTTGCGTCATATACACAGATGTGAGGTCTAATTTTGAGAAAAGTTTACCTCCAGCCAATGTGGCAAATAAGTCCTCCGCTCTGGGCAGCGGGTACTGGTCCTGTAGGGAGACTCTGTTTATGGTAGATTTGTAGTCCCCACAGATTCGTATGGATCCATCAGGCTTCATGACTGGGACGATGGGACTTGCCCAGTCGCTAAATTCCACAGGTGATATAATGCCTTCCTGCAGAAGCCTCTCTAGTTCGTGTTCAATCTTTTCCCTCATCACATAGGGTACAGCTCTGGCCTTGTGATGGACTGGTCTCGCATCCTGTGTGATGTAGATATTGACTTTGGACCCTTTGAAAGTGCCCACACCTGGTTGAAAGAGATGTTCAAATCGCTTTATAACTGTTCAGCAGGAGGTCCATTCCTCTAATGACATGGCATGGACATCATCCCATTTCCAGTTTAGTTTTGCCAGCCAGCTTCTCCCCAGCAGTGCTGGGGGGTCTCCGGGGACAATCCACAAGGGAAGTCGGTTCACTGTCCCTTTGTGTGTGACAGAGAGCACGGCGCTGCAGAGGATTGGTACGATTTCTTTGGGATAGGTCCTTAGTTTGGTGTCGACCCTTGTGAGTTTTGGTCTGTCTCTTTTATGCGGCCACAGTTGTTCAAATTGTTGAGCGCCCATGAGAGATTGACTTGCTCCCGTATCCAGCTCCATGTTGACAGATATCCCGTTGAGTAGGACCCTCATCATTATGGGAGGTATCCTGTTGTAGGAGCAGCAGACATTGATCGTGTTGACCCGCTGTACATCGCTGTCCCGGGTACTGTCCCCACCATCTTCTGGTCCGTTTTCCGACCCATCCGATTCGTATACCAGCCGAACTGCCGTTTTTTTGCACATGTGGGCCAAATGCCCTGTATATTCACAATTTCTGCAAACAGCCTGCTGAAATCGACATCCCCTTGATGAGTGCCCACCCCCACACCTCCAGCACAGACCTGTTTCATTGTTCAAAGTGTTCCCAAAGAATGAGCTGCGTCTGACTGATCTCTCTTGAGCTTCTCTCAGTTTGTAGTTGATTGCTCGCGTTGTGGGTTGATGAGGTGTGAACGGCTGTTCCTGTGGCCCTTGATGGCTTCTGCCTGCTGTCGAGAGCCTGTTCTCCCGGTTTTGTCTGTGTGTGGGTGTAGCAGCTTGTTTAGTGCTGTGAACTTCTTGTTCTGATATTTCGTTAGTTGTCGTACCTGCATTGTAAATCAACCTCGTTTCTTCTTCCCCTACCAAGAATGTCTGTGCAACCAGTGCTGCAGCCTCTAAGGTCAGGTTCTTGGTCTCTATGAGCTTTCAGAATATGCCTGCGTGGGCCTATTCCTTCAATGAAAAAGTCTCTCAGCATTTCTCTCCTCAGTTCATCGGAGAACTCACATAAACTAGCCAACCTCCGAAGTTCCGCCACGAAGTCAGGTATGCTCTGGCCCACACAGCGTCTGTAGTTATAGAACCTGTGTCTGGCCATTTGTAGGCTGCTCGCTGGCTTCAGGTGGTCTCTTACCAGTGTGCTCAATTCTTCAAACGACTTGCTTGCTGGTTTCTCGGGTGCCAACAGATCCTTCATTGAAGCGTATGTTTTCGAGCCACAGCTCGTCAAGAGATGGGCTCTTCTCTTGACTGCCTTATCGTCGCCTAACCAGCCTTTGGTTACAAAGCTTTGCTGGAGCCTTTCTATAAAGTCCTCCCAATTGTCTCCCGCATTGTACTTTTCATCTGATCCGTTGTTCGCCATTCTGTGGATTCTGTAATCCCGTAACTCATCGCCACTGTAAAGTCCTGTCCCCTCAGTACAGATTCACACGAGGCATGTAGTGAAGTCAAGGTCACTCTGGACCTGCACCTTTATTTCACAGCTCTGGAATGCTGCACTTGCCTGAGATCTGTCCTTATATACCTGTCTCTTGCAAGTGCACCCCTGGTGGTAAGGTATGCTGGTGGTTACAGGTCATATCTTATTACAGTCATGTATAGCATGTTAGAATACAGTTATATATAATAATGTAAGATACATGACAGTAATGTTGCCAAGTTTGCTGACGATACAAAGCTGGGAGGAAAAGCAATGTGTGTGGAGGACACAAAAAATCTGCAAAAGGACATAGACAGGCTAAGTGAGTGGGCAAAAATTTGGCAGATGGAGTATAATGTCGGAAAGTGTGAGGTCATGCACTTTAGCAGAAAAAAAAATCAAAGAGCAAGTTATTATTTAAATGGAGAAAGATTGCAAAGTGCTGCAGTACAGCGGGACCTGGGGGTACTTGTGCATGAAACACAAAAGGATAGTATGCAGGTAGAGCAAGTGATCAGGAAGGCCAATGGTATCTTGGCCTTTATTGCAAAGGGGATGGAGTATAAAAGCAGGGAAGTCTTGCTACAGTTGTACTGGGTATTGGTGAGGCCACACCTGGAATACTGCATGCAGTTTTGGTTTCCATATTTACGAAAGGATAAACTTGCTTTGGAGGCAGTTCAGAGAGGTTCACTAGGTTGCTTTCAGAGATGAGGGGGTTGACTTATGAGGAAAGGCTGAGTAGGTTGGGCCTCTAATCATTGTAATTCAGAAGAATGAGAGATGATCTTATCAAAACATATAAGATTATGAGGGGGCTAGACAAGGTGGATGCAGAGAGGATGTTTCCACTGATGGGGGATACTAGAACTAGAGGGCATGATCTTAGAATAAAGGGCTGCCCATTTAACACAGATGAGGAGAAAAATCTGTGAATTCGCTGCCTCAGGGAGCTGTGGAAGCTGGGTACACATTGAATAAATTTAAGACAGAAATAGACAGTTTCTTAAATGATAAGAGGTTATGGGGAGTGGGTAGGGAAGTGGAGCTGAGTCCATAATCAGATCAGCCATGATATTATTGAATGCGGAGGAAGCTTGAGGGGCCGTATGGCCTACTCCTGCTCCTATTTCTTATGTTCTTAATTTCTTATGTTCCTTCAGGAGAATTGTGTACTGAAGCAGTTAAAATTCTGGCTAACTATTGCAAACAGACACAAATGCTGACACAGTTTGTAAGTAGAGTTACCTTGGCTTTTGGTTTTGCAAGTGGAGCTCCAAAGAAAATAAACACCAAGTGTTGTATGAGAAATCAAAGACTGGGCATCTATGCAATTTGACATTCATAAAGTAACTGAAAGTGATTGTGACAAGATTGTGCTATTCCATGTATTAATGGTGAGTCAAATGAAAGGTTACTATTTATTTTTTTTCCTTCTCATTCTGTAGAAGTTACTTTCAGATTTTTATTCCTAAATTCCAGCAACTGTACTGTAAATTTGAAGTCAAATTTATACAATAACAATGAAGGAAATGCATTCTATAAAAGTTTTAAAAGCATTCTAAAAAAAAAGTTTTCATTACATCTTCCTAGTACTATATGCCTTTCTGAAAGTTACCTTCTTATTTGGTCTTCCTATTCATAATCTTTTCGATAAAATAAACCTAAGCCATATCATTTTTCCCCAGAAACTTTTATCTGAAAGAACAATTTTCAAAATCAGAATTTGTAGGATTTCACTTAACCAATTATTCACGGGAGCAATCCTCACCCTTTTACCAACCCTGAGATATGACTTTTCTCTAGATTAGACACAATTCTAAAAGCTAAAGAATCTTCAGGCTGAAAGAAAGCTTAAAAATAAATATTGATCTGCTTTTCTTGTATGAATGCGAAACTGTATAGACCCTGCCCTAAAATCATACATTGCTACGCATCCCTTTAAAATCAACTAGTAGAAGATTTGGATTGGAGGCAGAATCTGTGATCTTCATGGTCATTCCACAATTGACTGATTTCATGATGAGAGGTGTGTCTGCAATGGGAAGACTTGACTTCTGTTTTGTGCAAGTTTTACTGTTGACTCTGAGATGGTTTCATTTTTTGTTTAATTATAATTTATTAAAACATTTTTGTTTTGAAGTACATTCAAATTACTTGTTTGTAATAATTTCTAAGTTATAATGTAAAGCAAAATTCTTTTTTCTGCAATAAAATAGGTATAAAGCATCAAAATTACTTCATGAAATCTCTAATGCCCATTATAAACTGACCATTTAAAATCCTAGGGGGAGAAATTGGGTGGATTTGTGCCTCCCGTTAGCGCCCCCCCCCCCCAAATACCTTTGCGACTGGGCGTGGCGCCGACATCGACTCCTGCCATATTGGAGATCATGACATCATCGCCATGCACATTGTCCCATTAGCGTCCCAGACCCGAAATTCACTTTCACCCCCTGCAGCAGCACCGGGTGAAAACACCGGCAGCTGCAGGAGGCGTGGATTGGGCAGCCGGCCGCTACCGGGGCAATGATTAACGGCGAGGTGGCCGAGGTACGTGAAAAGAAACTTACCTTTATTGTAGCCGTTTTCTTCGTGGGTTCTTGCCCATGATCATTCAGCCTGGCACTCTGCTTGAGTGTCGGCTGATCGCGTAGGATTACCGCCGCCTTGGTGGTCCAGGTAGGTGAATTTTAAATTGCAGAGCCTGCAGCGATGGCCCTTCACTTTAAGGGAGGGAAGGGCCCTTTGAACACGGCAGCACTGCATGGCCCAGTGTGCAGCGCTGCGGAGATTTCCGCCCCGCCTGCGTCCTTTAGCGCTCCAAGAAAGAAACAGAGCTCCACTTCCTACCTGGAGCGCTAAAGCCAATTTTTTTAAAGTTGAGAAGCAGTAGCACCTGCCGCTATGTTTCCCAGCATTCAAAAGTTACCGGACCCAAATGGGGCGATAATGAATTTCAACCCCTAATTTTGTAAATTTATGAACATGTAGGTTCAAATAGGGGACAGACATTCAGAGCTAATTAAAGTACGAAGTGAGATCCCCTTCTCTACAGTAGAGCTAGTAGTCAAAAACAGTCTTTGTGCCAAAGTGTGCAGTGCTGCTTTTCAAATACTACTGTGAATTATCACTCTTCTCCAAAAATTAAGGACTCCCAATCGAGAATATGCAATCAATTAGTGGTAACTTTATCCAATATATTACCTGTACTTGAATGAAGCAACAAATATTTTTTTAAATATATTAAGCTCATACCATATTATGCAGTGAGATTAATTCATGACATCTATCACATTTCAAGGTAGAAATATCCCAGAATTTCAAATCACAAAGATGCTTTTCTTTGTTTTAGAAAACAGTTAAAAGATATTGCTATGTCTGTGTACAGGACGGGAGAGTCATTATATCGTTGGAATGTAATTAAATTCTGGCATCATTGATCGCACCCAGTGCTACAAACTATTCAAACAAAACTGAGGGAAATGTCAGAAAACTGCATTGCAGAAGTTGAACTACGGCACATATTAATGACAGCCCAAGTTTCTAGACACCCAATTGTTGGCACCACATGATTCTAATAACAACTGATTATGCCCAAGATCAAAAATAGTATTTCACTCATTTTCCGTATTTAACTGTGAGTTTTAACGGATGTTAGAGCCTCTATTGCCTGCTTTCCAAAATGCCGGAAAATCAGAGTCTCTCATCCCTCTCACAAATACTTGTTTTACTAAAATGACAAAAGAATCCAATTAAAAAAAAAATCTAGTTGCCACTAAATAAAGTGTAAAATAACCTAGTAATATAGTCATGAGGTTTAGATATCTTAAACTGTTGGAATAAACCTCTTATCATTTCACTGTCTGAGGTCTGAGATGCGCTTACTTCAAGACGTATATTATGTTTTTAATACAAACTGTCATATTCAATGTGATAGTTTGATTTATTTTTCGGTCTTTTATTTTTCTATAGCGGGGATGGATGTTGATGACTCAAACAGTCGTGCTACAGATACCCAAAGATATCATACTGAAGGATTGCTAATTGTGATTTAATCAGTGTAAGCTTATTGAGAGATAATCAACAGTCGATTAGCTAAAAACAACACATTAAAAGTGTTTCATTCATCGTTCAACATTAAGTGCATGTTATTTGCAGTTATTATTTAAGTTATCTATATAGAAACTATTTGTTTCATTTAAAAAAAATTAGGCCTAATTTTAATTCGGGGCCAGAGTTATAGACAGGTGGAGGCAGAGGCGGGGGGGACAAATTGTTCTGTCCTCGGTAGAGTGAGACCCAGGTGATTTTCACTCCCGGAACTGTGTAATCTTAATCAGGTTCTCACCTGAAGCCAATAGGATTTGGCAGCTGATTGGTGGGTGGGAGCACAATGTCGGGCAACATGAGGCTGCTGCCAGGGACCGAAGAACTGATCCCTGGTACTCAGATAAATTACGGGGAGAGGGTTTCCAAAAGGTCTTGTGCTCAGGGTGGGGGAAGCCCAGGACAGAGCAGGCATAAACTTTACTTATGAGGCCCTACAAGAAAAGTCAAAAGCCACAACGGCTTCCATCCGCAGGCCTCTGGTTAAAATAGCAGTCAGGTCCTGAGGATTTTTAGTGGAGCTCAATCTGCACATTTAGAGAAGGACCTTGCTGTTTTTGGGCGGGTGTCCTTAGTTGCAGGTTTGACAAATTTGCAGTGATTATTATGAGTACAGCATTGACATTTAGTTCATGGCCATTGTTCCAGAGAAAGAGTGCTGCAAAACTCCCGAAACAAGAAGTACACAGTAGCTGGTAAGTTGCACATTTGGAAATTGGGTAGTGAGGTGGATTAGCACATTGTCCTTTCACCTTTGAATCTAGCCTAGACTAATGGAATTAAAATCTTTTCTTTCTGTAGCTTTAAGTGTCCTAAGTTAAATGGGTTTTGGCAGTTTCAACATAGCTTCCAATGAGAGCATGAGTCCATTGCACAAACCCAGCCATAATTTAAAACCAATTGGTACTAAATTGCTAGTCTCTCAGAGAGATTAGGAAAATATTGATGTGGGAATGGAAATATCACAGTGGTGCAGTAGGGGTTGCAGTTCTGAAGTTGGAGTTAATCTCATGTTTTTTGGGACAGAGTAGAGGAATCTTTTTGCTTCATTTCACTAATGCTGTGCTTGATTTGGAGAACATAATGCTGACACTGACTATTAAGGGTGGAGAATTGTTGTAACGCTGATATTCTTCACTTTATGGTGAGTACAACATTCACTCTTCTAGCTGTTATGTGCTCAAGTTATGGCCCTTGCCTGGTGTTTGCAGACTTAGCAATAATTACTCATGTGTTTAATTCCCACTGTTTCAAGAGTGTATATGAAGACACTGACTCATGTTGATTTTGTTACTCACGGCAGGAAGCAAAGCTGTTAACAGCTGTCTGCTCATCTTGATGCACTTATTCAGTCAGTCAATACTTTCTGCCTAGCAATGCCAGAGTGTTAGCAGAGGCGTCTTACCAGCATCACTATCACTTGTTTATGTTCTGTCTCCCTCTCTCAGGGAAATTGTTTATTCTCTCCAGACACTTTGAATGCCTTGAATCTTGCTAAATGCCCTGATGTTCTCTCTCCCTCTCTCTCTTGAGAGTTCCTGGGGCTGTAAGCCAACTGTGTCTTCCTGTTTCTGAGATAACACTGTTTCAGTAGTTTATAGGACACACGGCCAGCCACCTCTCCAGCACACTTCAAAAAGTGCTTTTAAAATTAGCTGGCCACGCCTATGGGACTATTGTCATGCTACTTCTTCTAAGTTTCAGAATTTCAACTGTAAAACTAACAACATGATGACTTAGATAACCACATACTAATAAAACTATTTTTAAAAGATCAGATTTTTAAAAATGATTTTCAATCTTCATGTGTGAATTATCCGCATGCAGCCCAGCTCAAGAAATAATCCAGGTGGATTTATAGATTTACTTTCAAGGCCTTCCTTTCTATATCTGCCATCTAGGCGTATATTACAAACAGCAATAATAAGAGGGAATGAAAGTTATAAATGAAAGATCAAACTTTGAGCAGTTTATAAACATCATCTGACCCTCTTAAGGACCAACTGCATTCTTAAAGCATATTCCTATGGATTTATTTTATTTTGCGTATACTGTACAACACTTACAAGAACTCTACTAAAAATGGTTAGTTTGATTGCAGAGACAGAAAAAATTGGTGGCATGCCAAACATAAGCAGATTATTTTTCACTGTATTGAAAACATCACACTGTGATAGAGTGACGCCAAATTGATATCAGGATCTGAAGATCATTGTAATACTGATATATACAGGCCCTCGCAATCCTGCAGCAGGAGAGGGCAGAAAGCCTGAAATGGGGATGCAGGAATTTGAAGTGAAACCTTGGTTCCTCTGGAATTCTGCTCCATTTGCTCTGTCCCTTGAAATTTCAATTGGAGAGGGTCAATTGGAAGGATCTGTGCACATCCAATTGGAAGAGGATGGTTTTAAGGAGGTTTTTGAAAGCAGGAAGGAAGTGGTGAGGAGGAAGCTTATATATTATAAACTTTGTAGTTATCTCTCATGTTGTGTCATTTTGAGTAACCATATGTGGGCAAGAGGAAATATTAATCATTCACATACTCATAGTTTAGGCAGCAATGAAGGATGATAACACTAGAGTTTCCTCACAATATATTAACTTCATAAAGACCAAGATATTCAGGAGGAAGGCCTAATAAATAGAGATAAAGAACACATTTATTTTTCACTCAACATGTTCCCAAGCAAAATTTTATTTTTGAAGTTTCAATCTTAACAGCTTTGTCACTTTTGGCTTCATGGTACATTCCAATTGCTCAATATTTAGTTTATAAATCAGAGAATTTAGCACAAATACAAAAATATCTATAAAGATGCTTTTAGTAATTTTGACTGATGCAGCCCCGATTTGGGAATCACAACTGATTTATTCTTACATTTCTCCCGGAAATGATTATTTGCCAATCCCACAAATTCAACCAAGAACATCATTCTATGTTGCTGGAAGTAGAATTGAAAGTTGTTTAGTTGCAACAATTTCAAAATCCCCACATTCTGATATGAAAGACATTTACAGTAAGTTATGCGCTATAAACACCACAGATTGATCTTGTTAATGTATGACATGCATAGGCAACAAACACTACAGAGACATTGAAATCCTCTCTAACTGGATCATTCTCTTATTTTGAGGATGAACACTTAGTTGCTGATGAGATGACTTCTGTTTTTAAATTCCCCTCTCTCTTTTCTCACTACATGCCAACCATTGAACCCTATTTTCAATCATTGTGACCATGGACTTCAGCTATCAGTGCCTCTCTGTGAATAATCAGCACGATGAATGATCCACTTGGGCCAGTGTTAGCTGTTCCTTCCCTGGGAGGTGGCACCTTATCCATATGTTCCAGCTAGAGATCGGGAACAAGTAGCACAACACACCCCAGTCAAGCAAATCAGAATGGTAAGCCCTCCTGGTTGATCTTCTGGTTGGGATTGAACCATACCCAACATATGAACTAGGAACACATTTTCTATTGTTGTTTAAATTGGATGTTTTTTCTTCTCTGTTTGATTGTGATCAAATATGAACCTGGTTCGAGATGCATCTTTAAATAGAGGCTTCCTGTGAAACATCTAAGAAATATTATAGTTTACACATTGTACAGCCGAAGATGGAATGATTAACAGATAAATAACAGAGTATATAACAGAATAAACATCTGACTGTGCCAACAGGAAATCCAAAATAAATATTGCCAGTGCAAGTCTAAGCTTGAGTGTTTGTAACAACTCATTAAGTGGGGACTTCTGTGTTATCTTATTTTCTGTGAAAGTGCTGAAAGTTTGTATTAGGGCACTGCTTCAAGTTTCAAATATAGCATGTGTGAACTTGCCAGAATTTAGCCTGGTACTTCGGCTATAATCAGTTTTGGGTACATTTAAAATATCTTGAAGCCAGAACTGATACTGTCGCAAAAGAAAACAAGTTTTAACAAAGAGAATCTAATACAAATAGAACATCAGTCTTCGGGAAATATATACAAATGTGATCATCATCATTGTTCATGATGGTTAAAATTTGGCAAAAAAATAGTGCTTTTCAAACAATAAGATTTGTAAATGAGTTCCTTTTATAAAGGTCAGTGTGTGTCAAGACATAGGCATCGATGTGAATCAGTGAAGGGGAAGGAAGCAGAGAATAGTTGTAAAAGGAGCTAGGTTGAAAAAGGGTAGAAGCATTGCGTGATATGCCCCAGGGCTTTGTACTGGGACCTATCTTGTTCTGCTACACATAAATGACATGGATTCACAGTGTCAGTTCAAGTTAGTTAAATTCACAAATGCCACAAAGCTAGATAGACTCACAGAAAGCAGCCAAGATTGAAAGATATGCAACTGAGTTGATCAATGGAAAATTAATTCAATACAGGCAAGCTATTCAATATTATATGTAAAAATCAGAGGCACATGTATTCTATGGGTTGGACTGAATATGTCAAAGAGAAGTTAAGAGAGTTAGGGTTGCTAACTAATTAGTCACTTACCATGTTCAAACACTGTGAGGCAGCAATAAACAAAGCAAACAGAATGCTGGAATAAAAACAGAAAATGCTGGGAATACACAATGGGTTAGGCTAAATCTGTAAAGAGAAAGGTCAAGTTATAGGCCTGGATTGTACGGGGCCGATGACTGTGCAAGGACAATGTACGCAGCCATAAGTTCCCCGTAAGTTCCGGATTTCCGCATTGCTGCGCATGTGCAAAAACCCGAACTTGTGATCTGTCAAGTTTCAGCTTGACAGATCGTACCCATATGCAGGAAATGGACATTCGCTGGCAAAGGATTGCGTTATTTGCCCAACTACTGTTCAGCGAATGCCCACAAAACCCTAACGCCTGGGAAAAGCAGGCACAGGGCCTTCTTTTACAGAGTAACGGTTTAAATAAATATTAACGTGAAATTTTAAAAATTATTTAAATATTCAAAAATCTTTAAAAATTAATTTAGGTTATTTTTGGCCCCTTTAAAAATGTTTTTTTATTAAATTTCAAATTAAAAATTACATTTTTGTTTTAAATGTTTAATTACATTTTATTTTATTTTTTTAAATTAATTTTAAACATGTGGTGGTTTACTTTTATTTAGGTTTTGTAAAAGTGTTTTTTATGTCATTTGTATTATGCTTATGAGGATTCCGTACATAAATAGAATCCCCACAATGGCAGCATGGATATGAAATGGGCTAAGTGACAGGAAACAGAGAGTACTGGTGAACAGTTGTTTTTCGGACTGGAGGAAGGTATACAGTGGTGTTCCTCGGGGGTCAGTACGAGGACCGCTGCTTTTCTTGATATATATTAATGATGATGAGGTGGGTGTACAGGGCACAATTTCAAAATTTGCAGATGACATAAAACTTGGAGGTATAGTGAACAGTGAGGAGGATAGTGATCGACGTTACAAAGATATAGATAGGCTGATGGAGTGGGCGGACGCATGGCAGATGAATAGCATAGAAAAGTATGAAGTGATACATTTTGGTACAAAGAATGAGGAGAGGAAATATAAACTAAAGGGTACAATCCTAAGGGGGATGCATGAACAGAGAGACCTGGGGGTATATGTGCACAAACCATTGAAGGTGGCAGGGCAGGTTGAGAAAGCAGTTAAAAAAGCTTGCGGGGTCCTGGGCATTCTTGAATAGAAGCATAGAGTACAAAAACGTGGAAATTATGATGAAAAGTTGGCCAACAGAATTGGCCGGATTACCATCTCCCCTATAAGGGCGGCTGGGGCGCCACAAGGTGTTGCTCACATCGCACCACACCGACCTCGTGTCCCACGGGGCAATTTCCCCCGAAGGGCGCAAAGCGGAGCGCGGCACAAACTACATGTTGCCGGCGTAGCCCCGGGGCAAATCCACTTGCAGCAATGTGAGCACGGCGCCCGCGCACTAACTCATTAGCGCACCGTTATCGTTGGCCAGCCCTGCGCAAAGAGGCAATTTCGGCCCTGGATTCTTTTTAATAAATAGAGAGGCCTAGAAATTCACCTCCTTTGTGCCTCCTGTTAGCGCCTCCAGGGGCGGAGCGATAATGGGGCGCTACCGGCTCTGCGACCAGCGAGAGTACCGGCGCCTGCAAAATTCCTGTGAAGGTTTGCGGCAGCAGTAACCCTTAGTGCCACGATCTCCTGCGCCCGGAGATTGTGACATCATCGTCCTGCGCATCACCCCGGTAGCGCCCCGGACCCGAACTTTGGTTCCGACCCCTGCAGCGTTGCCGAGTGATAACATTGACACCTGCAGGAGGTGTTGTTAGGGAGGCTGGGCGCTTGGGGAGTGGTATTTAAAGGCGATGATGGTTGCGTCAATGAAAAAAGTTTTGAATCCATTACTTCAATTTTTCAGCTTCGGCTGCGATCGATCAGCCCTGCACTCTGCTAGAGCGCTTGATCATGGCAGATCACGGCTGCCGTCGGCGACGAGGGACATCCTTTCCATGCAGGGACTGCAGCGATGGCTCATTACCTTTAAGGGAGGGAAGGAGCTTCCGGTCCCTCGTCATTGGGCAGTGCTACACCGCTAATGACCCTCTTGCCGGCTTTAGCACTTCAAGGGAAAAGGTAACATTTGAGTTAGCGCTCCACTTCCTTCCTGGAGAGCTAAACCGGAAGTTCGCGTCGGAGAAATTGCAGAGTCCCTCTCGTAGCGACTGGCGGTGCTTTTGCGCTGCTGCAAAAGTTATCGCTCCAAATGGGGCACTACGCAATCTCTCCCCCATTATATCGAACAGGCCTAGTGCCTTCATCTGAACCTAGCGGGAGAAATTTGCATTGTTTGCGAATTATGTTCGCTCCCCCAGGGGGCACTAACGGGGTGCAAACAATTTCTCACCCAGGTGGTTGGGGGAGTCGGGGGGGGGGGTGGGAGGGGGTGGTGCTACAGTTCCCGCGAACTTCCATGGGAGTTAGCCGAGGCACAAAACTGGCAGCATCCTGCTCCTGCTGTTAGTGCCCTGGGCCACTGTGTCGGCGATGACGACATCATTGGCGTGCGCAGCGATCCGTTTTTGCCCCACGGTGGAAATTCCCATGAGGCCACCATGGGCGATGTCTGCTGCAGCCTCGCGGGTCGCAAACCGGGCCACACTACGCTCGTGGGGTGAAAAGTAAAGGGGAGATGCGTAGGGTAATTTTTTTTCCCCGGCTTTCCATTATATATCTAGCAGGGTCCGTGCCCAGTGGTGTAGTGGAGGCCCCTCACCTCACTGCAGAGCTTTAACAGAAGGGGAGGGTCCTGTGCTCGCGCTACGCGGAGAGGCCGTGTAGCACTGGAAAATTCTCCCACTTAGCGCTCTGGTCCTGCCGCCGAAGGAAGTGGAGTGCCCGACATTGCGCTCCACTTCCTTCCGGGAGCAGTACCCCCAATTTCGCGGCCGGGGCGGAACTTCCGCACTGGACGCAAGAAGTCCCACCTCGCCTCGGTTACCGCCCCCAAATGGGGTGATACCGAATTTCGACGCCCTAGTTTCTGAAATATCCATTTTATTAATTAGTTATCAGCACAATATTAATAAAATTGCCACTAATATTTAAATTTGTTTCTACTTTCCACATTTGCTTCAACACAAGTGAAAAGAACATTAAAATATTAACATTAATATCAACCAGAGTTATTGCTACCGGAAGAGCCATAGGGTGATCTCAAAATTAGTGATTTTTGATTCTAAATCTTTGAGTTAGAATCACCTATGTGTGTTACTATCACCATCTAATACAGTTCATAGTAATTTATTTTGGTGGTAACTCGGTATATTTGTTGCAAGTTTACAATCCTTTAACTATACCAATGTTACACTAACACACGGGCATTGAAATTCCTTTGCCTTCTTTTTTTAATGGCATTGTTAACCCATTTATTGTAAAACTTCTCACATAGGAATGTCAATCCCACAATGAATAAAGTCACAGCAACATGCTTTTCTGTACGTCTTTAATGTAAAAATATCTTTCGAGGGGCAAAATAAAAAAACTAAACTGAACCATGGCTGAAAGTTTAGTCAAAAAGTAGATGATTTTAAAGGCAGAGAGAGAAGTTGAGAAGGGATTAGAGAAGGAGTTTGAGTACATCTGAGGTAGCTGAAGATTTGGGAAGGGAGCGGAGATGTACTGAAGGTCAGAGTTGAAGTAACCGAATGGTGCGGGAAGAGCCATCAAGCCTCCGCTCCTGTCCGTCAGCCTGCTGCTGCTCTTAACCCGTTTTTGGTGGCATGTAGAGATAGAATCGCCCTGCTTTTACACTGCCAACCTCATTTACGGTTTGTCGTTGTGCCGCCTTGTCCCACACTCGCCCCAATTGCACTCCCAGTTAAAATCAGGACTTGTAGCACATCTGCAATAGAGCAATGCACAGGTCCCACTTACCCTGAGCAATAGTTTGCAGTGATGGGATAAACATTCGAAAATGTGCACTACTCCGCATTCCCAAATAAAGCAGGTGTTACAGCTAATGGCAATATAATATCCAGGCTCATAATTCATGTGAATTACAAGTGACTATTGAAGTAGCCTTGAATACCATACGGGCATACAGACTCCATTAGCCATGTAAATGAACAGCAGCAATGTACTGTGTGAGTGGTCTGTTTGTTTTGTCAACCACTACCTTGCAGCCGCAGAAGATTATCTGGAGTATGAGGCTTTACGGTCGACTTTCAAACAGCTGAGCTCGGCCCTATTAATGCAAAATTGTGTAAGAGCTTCATTTTAATATGACAATGGTTGTTAATGGACTCTACTGCAATTTCCTGTCCTCAGGGTGAGATAGTGCAATGCACTCTGTTATCCCTTCTAAAAGGGACGTTCCGTGTGCAAAAGAGTGGACTCTCTTTCGTCTCTTTTCTTATTTTCTTTTCTTCAGGGCCTTCTTGATGCTGGGTTTTGTATACGTTTGGCATGAGTGCATCGAGGAAACTCATACATAGAAACAAAAGAGGCAAATATTGGTTGAAAAATCACCAGAAAGCAAACTGCAATTAAACATTTGCAAGAGTTCAGCAGAACAGGAAGGTGTTAAAGAAGAGGGGACATGGAAAGAGACTCTTACAATACTGATGTGAAAATGCATCAGACTGCAAGCTATTGCATCCCATGCCAATTGGCAAGTTATTAAAATTAATGTTTTAAAGGACACCAGATACAATATTTTGTGGTTAAAGTGGTACAAAATGATGGAAGGCATGCCAGGGAGAATGTCTGGCACCGGAACGACAGTGACTGCACCTGCTATTATTGCTACCAACAGTAGCTACAGGCCCAGGCATGGCTACCCGACTTGTCTTCTCCTATTTTCACTATTTGGTTCAGCATTCTGTTTGCTCTTTTGATTGCTGTTCAGTATTGGTTGGACATCTTTGTGGAGTCTATTAAATTTTCAAAATCTCTTTAAACTTCACCTTTCCCTACTTCCACATCATTAATGCAGTATGTACGTTACCCATTTTTGTCTTCCTATATGCTGTATTTTCCAATATTCTGTATTAAATTTTCATCTATCATTCATCTGCCCATTTACATATTTTATTTAGCTGATTTTGTAGCTCTTGAGCTGCTTCCCCATATTCAACTGCCCTTCCTAGTTTGGTATTGTTTGCAAATTTGACTAGGTTGCATTGAACTTTTGAATTCAAGTCATTAATGTAAATTAAAAACAGTAGGGGTCCCAACGCCGAACCCTGCGGCACTTCACTCAGCACTTCCCCCACTGACATCATTTCCAGGCTTTACTTTGAATCCCCACTGCTTTAAGCTTAACTAGTAACCTTTTGTGCAGAATTTTGTTAAAAGCTTTTGGAAGTCAAGATACAGAAAATAAGTTAAGCATGTTGGTCAGGCAAGATCTTCTGCTTCTGAATCTATGGTGGCTGCTTTTGCCAGATTATTATCATAAAATATGTGTCTGTATTTGCTTTCTCCACTGTCTATCCCACATCCATACAGCAGTCCTCTTGTTGTAATGCAACTGGTGATTGAGATTCTGAAGGAGCATATTCCCTGTGTTGGCTGTATTTGTTATGAAAAAAAAGAAGGAAAGAACTTGCATTTATATAGCACCTTTTACAACCTCCCAAGGTGCTTTACAGCCAATTAATACCTTTGAAGTTTTGTAATGTAGGGAAGCACAACAGACAAATTGCACAAGGCAAGATCCCACAAACAGCAATGTGATAATGACCAGATAATTTGTTTTAATGATGTTGGTTGAGAGATAAATATTGGCTCGGACACCGGGAGAACTCCCCTGCTCTTCTTCAAAATAGTGCCATGGGATCTTTTACAAATACCTGAGAGAGAAGACTGGGCCTCGGATTAATATCTCATCCAAAAGATGGCACCTCCAATAGTGCAGTACTCCTTCGGGTGGAAATTGCCCCCTGCCCAAAATGATTCGATGGTTTGTAGCGCAGCTGCGATTCAGGTCGATTCTTTCGCGAAATTCCGCTCATTGTTTTCTTTTGTTTTGATCCGGAAGTTGGTGTAAATGGGGGCAGTGATGACACCTGAGGGGCAAAGACGCAGCGGTGACAGCGACTGAGGGGTGGAAGTTGGGAGCGGTATGGAGTCACCGCCGCGATGATATCATTACGGTGCCACGCCACCACGGCTCTCCCCTTCACTTATAGGGGAGAGCCTTCGCGATTTTTAAACTTCGGCCCACTGGGCCACCATGGAGGGTTTCGGCCAAGCCAGCAGCCTGACACCCAAGAGAGGGTGCCAGACTGTCTGTTGGCGGCCCAGCCAAACCCTGGGGCATAATTGTCGGGCCGATATGGCAGTCGTCCAACAAAAAAATAACCGCAGCGGCAGTGAGCCGCACCCTTTATTGCAAGCCGCACCGATGCTGCAGAAGGCCACAGGCTCACAGGACCACCGGGAAAAAGCTTGTTTTGGCACCGGCGGGCGAGCCGAAGATTTTCCGAGGGAAATGTCGCCGTTGGGAGGTTAGATCGGCGGTGCGCACGGTGATGACGTGCTTAACACTGATCAGCAGCAGCGGAATGGTAAGGGGGGGGATCGGGGCACTGCCGGGAAAACTCGGGAGGGTATTGGGCTAGCAGCAGCCATTCCACCAAAAGTTGGCGGCCACTCCACTCCACAGCGCGGCCGCCGATTTGTGGTGGCAACAGATCTTAAGGAAAGGGGCAATTTCGGCCCCCTTCCGTATTGTATGGAAGTGTTGGCCTAGATTTTGTGTTCAATTCTCTAGAGCCACATTCTTTTACCTCAGAAGTGAATGAGCTGCTACTGAGCCAAGGCTGACAGTAGACGGTGATGGAGTCGATTCATGAGAATGTTGTTGGTGGTTGCTTAGGCTGTTGTTTCAGCTGCTCTTGATCTTCCTTCTGTTGTACTGCCCTCTAATCGCTGATAGGCTAGATAAATCCACAGAGGGAGGAATAAGGTTCCCCTCACTGTGGATTTTAAGAGAATTTTATGATAAATTACATATTTATGCTGTTATAAATTATTTGTCAAAGATGCACAATTAAAGATTAATAAGACAATGTCATTATCATTATGCCCACTATTACTACCTTCCTTGAACAACAAGCTTTATTTATTTGTCTATTTACATCTATTTACAATGTCCTTGGCAGGATCAGTACTGTCTTTACCAGTATTAAATCACCAATGTCTTCCAAAGATTCAAGTGAAAGAAGGTCTGCTACTCTGCTCTGCTGCATGTCCGACAGTAGTCCTGTAGTAGTGAAATCCTCTTCTGACATCACTAGAAGCCTAATCATTGAAGATAAACTTCTTCATACTTCAGTGAGTCAGTTTTACGGATCCTACCAGGTTCCTTTACAGTGAAACATTGGGCCAGATTTTGCTGTAGAAATAAGTGTGAGACTAGCAGCACTCACCGTTATTAAAGAGTAAATCAGACAGCAACTTCCGGCAACTGCACATGCACAGTTAAACGCAGAAATTAGGAAGTTGCTGTCCGAGTTGCCCTGCTCCTCCAGAAGCTGCGCTATACCAGTATCTCGTCCTGTGGCTCAGGTTCAAATACATGGAACATCGTGAAGTTGCGGTACTTACCCTCGAGATAGCCACTAAACTCACCTGAAAAAGTTGGGGCTTGTCCATTCCAGTGTAAGTCATCGGCATCATAGGCAGTCCCTTGAAATCGAGGAAGACTTGCTTCCACTCTAAAAATGAATCCTACAGTCCAGTACGGGAATTACAGTCTCTGTCACAGGTGGGACAGACAGTTGTTGGAGGAAAGGGTGGGTGGTGAGTCTGGTTTGCTGCACGCTCCTTCCACTGCCTGCGTTTGATTTCTGCATGCTCTCACGATGAGACTCATGGTGCTCAGCACCCTCCCAAATGCTCTTCCTCCACTTAGGGCGGTCTTTGGCCAGGGCCTCCCAGGTGTCAGTGGGAATGTTGCACTTTATCAAGGAGGCTTTGAGGGTGTCCTTGAAATATTTCCTCTGCCCACCTGGGGCTCGCTTGCCGTGTAGGAGTTCCGAGTAGAGCGCTTGCTTTGGGAGTCTTGTGTCGGGCATGCGAACAATGTGGCCCGCACGCCCAGCAGAGCTGGTCGAGTGTGGTCAGTGCTTCGATGCTGGGGATGTTGGCCTGATCGAGAACACTGACATTGGTGCGTCTGTCCTCCCAGGGGATTTGTAGGATCTTGCGGAGACATCGTTGGTGGTTTTTCTCCAGCGATTTGTAAGTACATTTTTAATGGTGTAATAAGTCTTAATTACTGCCAAACAACCTTTCCGGCACTGAAAATCAACTTTTACAAGTGTGCAATCTCTTTATTTCAGATTTTAGTTATTACTGGAGATTAAAAAAAAATAAAATTAAAAACATTTTATTTTAATTTATCTTTCTGTCAATTGTATCTCTCTCTTAATCTCATCTTTCTTTCCCTCTCATTATTTGGCTTTCTTTAGCTGATTTGACATTGAATTTAATATTCTAACTGACATTTCCTGGTTCAGAATCTGTGCTGCTCGTTAACGATTCTTCAGTCTTATTGGTTAAGGAGATACACAGTTGCTTATCCTGTTCACACAGATCCAGATGCCCTGTAGAGGGCGCTGCATTGAAATGGCTCTCTAATTTACAGTAAGTTCCAGTGCAAAATCCCATAGAAAGTCTGTGGGCAAATGCAAGTGTAATGAACAGCTGGCACCATTTATTCGCTGCTGAGAGCAAAATCCAGTCCATTTAAGGACCAACACCCTCTTCCCATGTTGTTTCACAGGCAAAGAGATTTGATAGATTTGTAGAGATGGAGTTATGCCTCCTCCTGTTTCCTTTGCAACAAATTTGACTTCCTGCTCTTTAAATCTTGGCTTCCTGATTCTCATTGTTAAAGACATTGGCCTAGAAATTGGTTTGTGTCTGAATTCAGGTGTGAGGCCAACAACGACAATGACCCAAATGCAAGAGGACCACACACAATTGATCTTCTTGCACCTTGGTAACGCAACCAGTGTGTTGAATGCGATATTCCCATCACACGGGCTAGTGTGCTGAATGCGATATTCACATCCTACGAGCCAGTGTATTGAAGGCAATATTTACGTACCACAAGCCAGTGTGCTGAATGCGATATTCCCATCCCACGAGCCAGTGTGCTGAATGCGATATTCCCATCCCACGAGCCAGTGTGCTGAATGCGATATTCCCATCCCACGAGCCAGTGTGCTGAATGCGATATTCCCATCTCACGAGCCAGTGTGCTGAATGCGATATTCCCATCCCACGAGCCAGTGTGCTGGATGCGATATTCCCATCCCACGAGCCAGTGTGCTGAATGCGATATTCCCATCCCACGAGCCAGTGTGCTGGATGCGATATTCCCATCCCACGAGCCAGTGTGCTGAATGCGATATTCCCATCTCGCGAGCCAGTGTACTGAAAGTGATATTTGCGCCCAACGAGCCAGTGTGCTGAATGCAATATTCCCATCCCACAAACCAATGTGCCAGTCGCAAAGAGCAGGGCACCAACACCTCTGGCAAGTCTGAGAGCGGAGAGCAGGAGATTGCGAGATGGGGCAACATAGTTGCACTGTAGAGCCAGGTGGAGCAGTCTTGCTCCTCCTGCTGCACATTCAGGTAAGTAAAATACTTTTATTTGTCCCCAGAACCTTGCATATGATCATTATTGACTGTTCCAGTGCAGATTCACTCTTTTTTCCCAGCTCTAGTCCTCATTTACATCACTTTTTAGGTTCATCTCTCCAGGATTTGCTCTTTGTTTTCCAACTTCTGGCTCACTTTAACCACTTCTGCTGAATACTTGAATCTCTTATATCCATTACTCTGTACTTTCTCGGCAAGGCAGTCAGTATTCAACTGTGAGAGCTGGTATCTACCCATACTCCGTAACACTGTTGTCATGGCTCTTTGAACTTTACAGAATATTTTAGCAGCACTACTGAGCAAGCATGTAGGCACCTTCCTCAGTGTAACTTTTGTATAGAAAGCAAACAGATGGAAACAGATTGTGTAAAGCAGGCAAAAGTATGTGAAGGAGAGAAAAAACATCAAGGGTCAAAAATAAACTTCATGAAGAAAACCAATAAAAGTGGTCCATAACTAAGTGTTTAACATACACTGTAAGGATTGACCAAAATTCCCTGGTTTGGGAAGTCCATCTTGGTTTGGACTGTGTCAGTGTAAAACCCCTGTTAAGGATCTGAAGCCTTGTGTGGAAACCTTGTGTGTACACCTTGTGTGGAAACCTGGACTAACTTTTGGGACCTTGAGACTTGGTCCTGGAGAACCTTTGTGTTGGACTGTCTGGAGATTCTTGTGAAAGATTTGGAGGACTTTATGGACTTATAGGTATATTCTATGGATTTTACTGGAAAAGACTGCAAAAAGCCTGAACAGGAGGGCCAGAGTAAAAGAACACATACTGCTGAGATGATGGACAGGTGGGTTTTGCTGTGTGAGTAATGGGGTCAGAGAACCTGCAAAGTCAGCAAAACCATTATTTACCTGTCACTCATCTCGCCTCTCCTGAGTCACCACCTGACAATGATTAATTCCAACAAAGAACTCGGCCTGGGCCCGAGATTGACAGGTGGCAGGATGGCCTAGTACAATAGACTGGCAGTTAACACCTCGTCAAACTAAATCGGGCCATCATCTACCGTTAATGACCTAGGTTGGCTGTTGGAGTTTAATCACATCTCAAAGGGTGCATCTTTTGAAACTGAACATACCGAAAAAAGGACTTTTTGAAAACCAACCAGCTCAGAGCCCTATATCTAGGCTCCACCTTCTCCAGCAAGAAAGTGTTCATGTGTGTGCCCAAGTGTTCGCAGTGTCTCCAGCTGTTTGCTGGCCAGCAAAGGACTAACAAGCAACCTCGCTCCAACCAAAGGGGGCCAAGTCAAAACCGCAACCGGGAGCACGACACTCAGCTCGGTCAGTTGCAACTAGGCCCCGAACTCCACCAAGGTCCAGCTTGCGATTAAAACCCAAGTGGGCTCATCGAAACCAACAGAAGAACCTGCCACCATATTTCCAGGGGCAACCAGCGACGATCGAGCCGACCACCCGCCCTCTACGAGTGGTCGAATCAACTGGGGTCCTCCTCACAGCTCACACCGCCACCCAGCTTACTGTCATCTGCAAACTTGGAGATATTACACTCAATTCCTTCATCTAAATCGTTAATGTATATTGTAAAGAGCTGGGGTCCCAGCACTGAGCCCTGCGGCACTCCACTAGTCACTGCCTGCCATTCTGAAAAGGACCCGTTTATCCCGACTCTCTGCCTCCTGTCTGCCAACCAGTTCTCTATCCACGTCCTAGTCTTAAGTCGTCTTGAACCCCCTTGCCACTGGACCGAGACCTTGCTCAGCTAAGCCCGTGTGGTAACCAGTGTGCAATGGCCACCCCGCGCTAAAAGAACTCACGCACAGGCATCTTCCACTCCGTTAACATGAAGTTCAGGACTTGGTACATCAGGACTTTCATGGACAACCTCAATAGCGACAGGCCGGATCGCCGCACCGCCATAGTTGCCCGGGAACTTAGACGCTTTGATATTGACATCGCTGCCCTAAGCGAGACCCGGCGGGCAGGGGAAGGCCAGCTCAAGGAACAAGGTGGTGGTTACAGCTTTTTCTGGAAAGGAAAACCAGAGGAAGAATGCCACCTCCATGGATTCGGCTTCGCCATCAAAAACGAGCTGGTTGACCGCCTCAAAGACTCCCCCTGCAGGGCTAACGAATGCCTCATGACTCTTCAACTCACCCTATCTCAGAACCAGTGTGCCTCATTCATCAGTGCGTATGCCCCAACACTCGATGCAACTGATGAGGCCAAAGAAGGTTTTTACACCAAACTCGAAAAATCCCTGTCCTGCATCCCCGTGGGCGGCAAATTGATCCTCCTCCGTGACTTTAACGCCAGAGTTGGCAAGGACACAGACCTCTGGGGGGCAGGATTGGCAGAGAGGGGGTAGGGAAAGTCAACTCGAGTGGTACCCTACTCCTGACAAAATGTCTAGAGCATGAACTTGTCATCACCAACACCGCCAGAGGGACAAATACAAGGCATGTGGTAACACCCTCGTTCCAAGCACTGGCACCTGCTCGACTATGTCATCGTCCGAGCCAGAGAGCGCAAGGATGTGCGCATCACCGGTGCCATGACAGGAGCCGCCGATTGCTGGACAGACCACCACCTAATCCGATCCATCATCGACATCAACATAGCCCGAAAGCAGAGGGGGCAGCTGAAGCAGTGCCGCAAAAATGTCAATGCCGGAGCACTTAAGGTCCCAACTAAGAGAGCCCTATACAGCCAGTGCCTCACAGCTAACCTGGCGTGCTTTGACGACCCCGAGACGCAGAATGCCCACAGCGCTCGGTCTGCCTTCCAGGCCTCTATAACCAGTGCCTGCAAAGAGACGCTCGATTACTCAACCAGGAAACACCAGGACTGGTTTGATGAGAATGATCAGGAGATCCAAGGGCTAATAGATCACAAGCGCAGGGCATTTCTGAGCTGTAAAGAACAACCCAACGCCAGAGCAGAAAAGCAGCACTACAGACGGCTCAAGGCTGAGGTCCAACAAAAAACCCGGGACCTAAAGAACAGGTGGTGGATGGAGAAAGCACAGGAGATGCAACAGCTGGCCGACAACCATGATGTGCGAGGAGTCTTCATCGCAGTCAAGGCCACCTATGGCCAAACACCCAAGGCCCCACCCCACTGCTGGCCAAGAACGGGGAAACACTCATCAAGGACACCGAGGCAGTCAGGGTCCGCTGGAAGGAGCACTTCGAAGATCTCCTCAATCGAGACTCTGCCTTTGACTCGACTGTTCTCGACTCCATCCTGCAGCATGCGACCCGCCATCACCTCAATGAGACCCCAATACTGCACGAAGTAGAAAAAGCCATAAGACAGCTTAAAAACAAAGCTAAGGGTGCAGACAGAATCCCTGCTGAGGCACTGAAGTATGGCGGAGAGGCACTACTGGCACGAATACACGACCTCATCTCTCTCATCTGTAGGGAGGAGAGCATGCCAGGGGATCTCTGAGATGCAGTAATTGTGACCATCTTTAAAAAAGGGGATGTTCGACTGCGGCAACTACAGAAGAATCTCCCTGTTATCAGCCACTGGGAAAGTCGTTGCTAGAGTCCTCCTCAACTGTCTTCTTCCCGTGGGCGAGGAGCTCCTCCCGGAGTCACAGTGCGGATTTCGTCCCCTACGGGGCACAACGGATATGATTTTTGCAGCGTGACAGCTGCAGGGAAAATGCAAGGAACAGCACCAGCCCTTATACATGGCTGTCTTCGACCTTACAAAGGCCTTTGACATTGTCAACCGCAAGGGTCTACGGAGCGTCCTCCTCTGTTTCGTATGCACCCAAAAGTTTGTCATCATCTTCTGCCTGCTCCATGATGACATGCAGGCCGTGATCCTTACCAACAGACCCAATCCACATCCGGACCAGGGTCAAACAGGGCTGCTTCATCGCCCCAACCCTCTTCTCAATCTTTCTCGCCGCCATGCACCACCTCACAGTCAACAAGCTCCCCGCTGGAGTGGAACTAAACTACAGAACCAGTGGGAACCTGTTCAACCTGCGCCATCTCCAGGCCAGATCCAAGACCATCCCAACCTCTGTCGTCGAGCTACAGTACGCGGATAACGCCTGCGTCTGCGCACATACAGAGGCTGAACTCCAGGACATAGTCGATGTACTTACTGATGTGTACGAAAGCATGGGCCTTACGCTAAACATCCATAAGACAAAGGCCCTCACTGCATAGCACTGCCCCCCAGTCATCAAGATCCACGGCGCGGCCCTGGACACCGTGGGCCACTTCCCATATCTCGGGAGCCTCCTATCAACAAGAGCAGGCATCGATGACGAGATCCAACACTGCCTCCAGTGTGCCAGTGTAGCCTTTAGCCACCTGAGGAAAAGAGTGTTTGAAGACCAGGCCATCCAAACTGCCACCAAGCTTATGGTCTACAGGGCTGTAGTAATACCTACCCACTGTATGGCTCAGAGACATAGAGCATGTACAGTAGACATCTCAAGTTGCTGGAGAAACATCACCAATGATCTCTCCGCGAGATCCTACAAATCCCCTGGGAAGACAGGTGCACCAACATCAGCATCCTCATGCAGGCTAACATCCTCTCCGCTGGGCAGGCCACATAGTTCGTATGCCAGGTACGAGACTTTCAAAGCAAGTGCTCTACTCAGAGCTCCTTCATGGCAAACGAGCCAAAGGTGGGTAGCGGAAACATTTCAAGGACACCTCAAAGCCTCTCTAATAAAGTGCGACATCCCCACTGACACCTGGGAGTCCCTGGCCCAAGACCGCCTTAAGTGGAGGAAGTGCATCCGAGAGGGCACTGAGCACCTCGAATTTCAACGCCGAGAGTGTGCAGAAATCAAGCGCAGGCAGTGGAAAGAGTGTGCGGCAAACCAGTTCCACCCACCCCTTCCCTCAACGACTATCTGCCCCACCTGTGACAGGGTCTGTGGCTCTCGTATTGGACTGTTCAGCCACCAAAGAACTCACTTCAGGAGTGGAAGCAAGTCTTCCTCTATTCCGAGGGACTGACTATGATGATGACTAGATCTTATCGGGATTTGCAATACCTCGTGGCACGCAATGAATCCCTATAATTATCTTATAAGGATGGCTAAAAGCGCTATTCATATTCTTACAGACTTTTCTAAAACTCTTTTGTCCCACTGTTTTACTTCTGTTTCTTTTGTATAGTAATTTGTTCATTTTAAGCGATGTTTTGTTTTTATATTAGTTTAAAATATGTCAACATTTGCTTGATTGACTTGTACAGTTGGTTTCTTGTTTCACAAGTCGATCGGTTCATTATTTAATGATTTTCTTAAAGTTGCACTCGGCAGTGAAATTTTGGTTATGCAACTAATATTATTTTCTTCACTTAAAAATTTGACTAATAGACATATATCTATGGAACATTTAGCTTTTCTTTTACACGATGGGTGTGATTTATGTCCCTGTTGCTGTGGTTGCCACCATAATTCGATTGATTGCTGTTTTTGTCAGGATTATGAACGAGAGTCAGGATCCAGGTCAATTCCTATACTCTTTGTGGACTCAATAGCCTTGAGTCAGGAGACAGAGCTGGCACTGATCCTCTAATAAGAGTTCTGATGCAGTAACACAGTAGTTCTCTCAGATGGAATGCCGGCTAACTCCTCCAGTAAATCAATAGAGACAAAGAAAGGGAAAAGGAAACCAATGGAAAGCAGAAATTTAACGTTATCTCGATGCTCTGCTTCACACCAGGATAAATGGTATTTGTTGGAGTTATAAATTGAAGCAATTTTTGTTTGAATTTTTTTTTAGTTAATTAAAAAAGTGTCAAATTGATCCTGATCACACTGATAATTCTTCAATGCAATATTAGACACAAATATAGCAAACCTTAAGCCAGATATTAATTTAAGCAGAACATCACTGTCTTCAGATATGATGAAGCTGTTATTTTTTAAGATTCAGACTTGATCTGACTAAAACTAGCCCCAGCAACTAGGGCTTTCACAGTACAATGTCAGCTGATAGACCAGCATATTTAATTGGTGAAATTGTCTTTTGCATCCTAGACATGATTGAGTCAGATAAAGAGGTATAGATGCCTTCATCTAAAGATCCTATTCTGGATGTGGCAACATGTCCACACTACAAATGTTTGCACGTTGACGTGGATGGTGACCCTGTAGAGATCACTTGTATGTGTAATAAAGCCTGTTTCTGTGCCTTACTTACAGGATTGCAGACTTTTTCTTGTCTAAGACAACTACGCAACTCTTGCTGTAAATCTGGAGCCATTTTACCTTATTTTTTTACCATATTTAACTCGTATACTAGTTTGAAATAAGTGTATCTCTTTAAGTCAGAGTCTAGTGCAAGAAATACTTATTTTTCACCATTCTTAAATCAGTTGAAAGTACCATTAGCAGAATCCACAATGAGCAAGGTCCATGCACAGGCATAGTTATCATTTGGATGCAGTGAAAGCCCTTAGCAAGGAGGTAGAAGATAAGAGTATTTGAGAAATATCCATCTGATGGCCCTGAATGATGTCCTAAATCATTACTGTTCAGTTAAGCAACTGTTAAAGATACTTTGTGCAGGGCTCCATGAGAAGGCTAAGTCACACCCAGCCAATGACAATCAAGACGACTGCTAGCCATTGTTGTCGATAGAAACAAGTCCACCACATTATATTAGCTAGCTTATTTTATCAAGAACTGCAGAACAGTTTTCTTTTGGACCTTCCACAGCAAAAAATACCATGGGCCCAAGTTTCCACATGATTTGCGCCTGATTTTTAGGAGCAACTGGTGGAGAACGGACTATTTTAGAAATCGCAATTCTCCACATTTTTTTTTCTGCAGTTCTAGTCAGGTAGAACAGTTCTAGTTTAGAACAGAATTTTTTCTTCAAAAGGGGGCGTGTCCGGCCACTGACGCCTGATTTGAAAGTTTCCACAGTGAAAATGTACTCCAAACTAAAGTAGAATGGAGCCAGTGAAGATTTTTGTAGAACTGAAAAAACCTGTTCTACACATTAAAAAATCAGGCGCAGGTTACAAATTAGGCGTCCAGAACGAGGTGGGGGGGGTGGGAAGGGAACTCATTAAATTCAAAAATAAATCCTTATTTATGCTTCTACAAATATTATACAAATAAATCCAACCTGAATAAACATTTATAAGCCAAGAAAAGATTAAATAAACCATCTTCCTACCTGTGTGAAAGTGCTTCAGCCAGGGAGAATTCTGCAGCCGTTCGTGCCGCTGAGCGGGAGGGTGAGAGAGAGAGAGAGAGGGGGGGCAGGGAGGGAGAGAGAGGGGGGGGAGGGAGGGAGAGAGAGGGGAGGGAGGGGGATAGAGAGAGAGAAAGGGAGGGAGAGAGGGCGAGAGAGGGAGGGAGGGAGGGAGAGAGAGAGAGGGAGGGAGGGGGAGAGAGAGAGAGGGAGGGAGGGAGAGAGAGAGAGAGAGAGGGAGGGAGGGAGGGAGAGAGAGAGAGGGAGGGAGGGAGAGAGAGAGTGCGGGGGGGAGAGGGGGGGGGGGTCAGGTCGGGGAACAGGAGCGCGGGTCGGGTCGGGTCAGTCGGGGGGGGGGGAGCGGATGTCGGGTCGGGTCTGGTCGGCGGGGGGGGGGGGGAACGGGTGTCTGGTCGGCGGGGGGGGGAGCGGGTGTCGGGTCGGGTCTGGTCGGCTGGGGGGGGGGGGAACGGGTGTCTGGTCGGCGGGGGGGGGAGCGGGTGTCGGGTCGGGTCTGGTCGGCTGGGGGGGGGAGCGAGTGTCGGGTCTGGTCGGGGGGGGAGCAGGAGCTGGCCGTGGGAGAAGCCTTATTCACGCAGCCCCAGTGAGGCCATTCAGCCAGGGCTAGGGGCTGCGTGCTTCGGGCCCCTCCCACACAGTTCGGCGCCTGGAGCTACTGCACTTGCGTGCCGACTGTAGCGTGCATGTGCAGAGGTCCCGGCACTGTTTTCAGCGCCGGGACCTGGTTCCGACCCCTCCCACAGCTCGTGCTGGCTGCGTCGAGGGTCAGAGGACCTACAGGTAGATGGAGAATACCGAGGATTTTTTTAGACGCCGTTTTAGGCGCGAAAAACGGGCGCCCAGCTCGGAGGGGCGCCCGTTTTTTTTCTTGTGGAAACTTGGGCCCCATAAGTGGGTGATCTACATCTGACTTTCTTTTTTGTTGTTGTCTTGCCAATGTTGCTCTCCTCTTCTCTTGGAGGCATTGGTTCCTTGCTGGAGTACATTTCCACAAATGGAAACCACTTTATTTCCCCTTGTCTAACTAGCCATTATTTGTGTGTGAGCCTAAACAGTGGATGGTTGCCAGGCTATATTACCACACAATACAATTAGGCTCAGCTGTATGATATTTTGAATATCTTGAAAGTTGATAACACTACACACATTTTTTCTGTAAACACTTTCTTTTAGATGAGAAAATTTACTTTGAACATAAACCTTACCATTCAGTGAACATGTGTGTGATGACAAATGCAATATGACAAACACAGTAGTAAAATTTCTAGGGTCGTGCCCCTTAACAATACTTCTGAAGCCTCGAGAAAATAAGCAGCATGTTCCTGCTGCATTGCATTTGAAAAGCTCAGTTGTTAGTTGTGGAACATGTCCTGAATTATCATTGTGGCAAGATCCTCATTACAACAGTGCAGACCAGCATATTTCAAATGAACTTAACATCAATGAACAATCTAAGAATACAGCAACAACAACTTGCATTTATATAGCATCTTTGATGTAGTAAAATGTCCCAAAGCGCTTCACAGGAGTGTAACAGGAAAAATTAACACCGAGCCAAAGATGGAGACATTGGGATAGGCTTCATCAAAGAGGTAGGTTTTAAAGGGCATCTTAAAGGAAGCGAGGGAGGTGGAGAGATTTAGGGAGGGAATACCAGAACTTAGGGCCTTCTTCTACTTCTTAGGCAGTCCCCCGGAGTCGAGGATGATTTGCTTCCACACTAAAATGAGTTCTAAGGTGACTGGTGAGACCAATGTGGGACCTACAGTTTCTGTCACAGGTGGGGCAGTTGGTGGTTGGAGGGATGGGTGGGTGGCGTGCTTGATATGTCATACGCTTCTTCCACTGTTTGTACTTAGCTTCTGCGTGCTCCCGATGAAGAGAATCGAAGTGTTCGGCGCCTTCTCGGATGCTTCTCCTTCACTTTGAGCGGTCTTGGGCCAGGGATTCCCAAGGGTCGGTGGGGATGTTACATTTTTTCAAGGAGGCTTTGAGGGTGTCCTTGAAGCATTTTCTCTGCCCTCCTGGGGCTCGTCTGCCATGACGTAGCTTGGAGTAGAGTGTTGTTTCAGGAGTCTTGTATCAGGCATGCGGACAATGTGGCCCACCCATCGAAGCTGATTTAGTGTGGTGGGAATGTTGACCTGAGCGAGAACACTGACATTGGTGCACCTATCCTGCCAATGAATTTGCAGGATTTTGTGGAGGCAGCATTCTCCAGTGCTTTGAGGTGCCTACTGTACATAATCCTTGTCTTACTGATGTTTAATGTGACGCCCAGACTCTCGTACGCTTCAGTGAAGGTGCCAACAATGGTTTGGAGTTCGGACTCAGAGTGTGCACAAACGCAAGCATTGTCTGCATATTGTAATTCAATGACAGAGGTTGGAGCAACCTTGGATCTGGACTGGAGGCGTCGGAGGGTGAACAATTTCCTGCTTGTCCTGTAGATTAACTCCACTCCAGCGGGGAGCTTGTTAAAGGTAAGATGAAGCATTGCAATGAGGAAGATTGAGAAGAGCGTTGGTGCAATGACACAGCCTTGCTTGACCCTGGTCTGCACTTGTATTGGGTCTGTGGTGGATCCATTGATAAGAATCATGGCTTGTATGTCGCCGTGAAGCAGGCGAAGGATGGTGACACATTTTTGAGAACAGCAGAATTTGAGAAGGACACTCCATAATCCCTCACGGTTGACTGAATCAAAGACCTTTGTGAGGTCAAAGAAAGCCATGTACAGAAGTTGGTGCTGCTCCCTACATGTTTTTTGGATTTGTCGCATGGTGAGGATCATGTCCATTGTATCCCTTAGTGAGCACAATGGCCTAGATTTGAACATGACGATAAGAATTTTAAAATTGAGCCATTGCTGGACTGGGAGCCAAGGTAGGTCAGCAAGCACAGAGGTGATGAATACTTAAAAAGTTATATTATAATATTTGAGGGCACCCACAACAATTGTTATAAGCTCCTATCAGAAGATTCAGAAGTGGTGTTTGTGGATATTGCCTTATCCTGCAATGATGATTGTGGTGATGGATGCATGAGATTAAAAACTGCCAGGATGGCAGTGGGGGCATTTAGGGTTAGGGTTAGGGAGCCTCCTATCTATTGCAGTCAAGTATTGTGCCTAATAGATTTAGCCCTTAGCACTGAGTTGCTCCAAGTATTGGAACTCCAATATTATCTGTAACTCATCCTTTCTTCTTTGTAAAACATAGTACTTATTTGCAGTGCTTTGAGACAATAATTTCAAGCTGTGGTATAAAGCATGAAGGCACTATTCTTGAATTTTCCACATCTGGTTGGCTGTTGCAGTGATATAAAAAATGGACGCAATAATATGTTGATTTTCATTAGTACATTTAATAAAAGGAACATGTCTCTGTCCAATACAGGACTGATTATAGACAAATATATTTCTGATATTTCACACCCCACAGAAATATACAAGGAGGGCTGCATGAAAATGTACAAAATAAATCTGACCAATAAGTTTTTAATGGACCATAATTAAAGGACAAGACAATATGGGTATGAAAGGAAGATACTGGATGGGGTCATGTGAGGTCAGTGAGGACAGTGTTCAGATTGGCTAGCATCCACCTCAGTCGGCACGTGTACAGGGTAGGCTTAAAGCACCTGATGCTGGCAGAATAATGACTGCTGCTGTGGCAACTGTTGAATCTGATTGAGAGGTTTCTTGAACCAAATATTATTAATTATGGCCAAAAATAGTAACTTTGGGCCCGAACTTGGTGGAATGCCCGCCCAAGTGTCGCCCAAATGACAGCCGATTGCCACCGAGAGACCGGGCGGTACTTTGCCAGAAAGATCCCTCTAAAAGAGATGATACGCCGTCATTCAAGACGGCAGTCGGCGGGAGTTCCCAATCTCGGTGGCAAATGCGTTTCTCGCCAAAGTGCCGCTGAGGATTGAGTCGGGCCCAGGGATTGGGGGAACAGTTAAAAATAAAAATATTCACAAAAAAAACCACTAACACCTTCAGGGGACCTCATACAGGTAAAACCCTGAAAGAAATAAAATGTAAAAATGTTCGCTAACCTTTTTTTGCAGGTCTTCTTACTTACCGTTGGGGTTAGACTTGCCTCCGCTCAACGGTCCTTCCCCCTCTGCCACCGACTCCCGCTGACTCCTGCCAGCACCAATATGCCAGCTTGGCGGGCGGGAGGTTACTTACGCAACTTATCCACCAGAGGCCGTCAGCGGGCATCAGCGGGCATCAGCGGGCGGTTCCTGGCAGTAATCCCCTCCCGCCGGATGCAGACCTGGAGGAATCTGTCACCGAGGGGCGAGCGGCTAAAAAACTCGGAGGCAACTGGCAGCAGTGGGTGCTAAGGCCACCAATTTCAGGCCCTATATGTTGTATGGGCTTCCTGGCCAGAAAACATAATTTTTATGTTAATGGATTCCCATATGTAGCTGGTAATAACTACTTTAGGAATAGTACTGGCTTCAATAATGTAATCACACCATTTGTGACTTGAAAACAACTACACATGTAGAGCCTCGTGCATGTGTAGTTATTCTGGGCCCAAGTTTCGAGCCGCGCCTAGAACGGCGCAGTCCTGAACTGGACGCCCGTTTTTCGCGCCACAAAGTGCGCCTAAAAAAAACTTCCAGATTCTCCAGCTCCCTGCAGGTCGTTTGCAGCTTGGCGCAGCGCAGCACGATGTGTAGGGGGCGGAGCTAGGTCCCTGTGCTGAAAACAGTGCCGGGGACCTCTGCACAGGCGCGCTACAGTGGGCGCGCATGTGCAGTAGCTTCAGGCGCCCAAAACTGTGTGGGAGGGCCCGAAGCACGCAGCCCTAGCCCTGGCCAAATGGCCTCACTGGGGCTGCGTGAATAAGGCGCCTCCCACGGCCAGCTCCTGCTTCCTCCCAACCCGACTCGACTCCCGCTTCCCACACCCCCACCCCTCCCCGACACCGACCCGACTCCCGCTTCCCCCCCCCCCCCCGCTGGACCGGACCCGACCCCGACCCGACTCCCGCTCCCCCGCCCCCAGACGACCCGACCCGACCACCCCTGGACTGGACCCGACCCGACTCCTGCTTCCCCCCCCACCCCCCGCCTCCGGACCGGACCCGACACCGACCCGACTCCCGCTTCCCCCCGCCCCCACGACTGGACCCGACCTGACCTCCCTCTCCTCCTCCCCCCGACCCGAACTGAACCGACCTCCCTCCCACCACCCCCCCAACCCGCGCTCCCCCGACCCGACCCGACCCAAAGCCACCTACCTGTAAATCTGGTGCTAGGAACAGGCCCTGCCCGAAGTCTTGGGCCCGGTGGGGCCCGGTGGGGCCCGGCCCATTCAGCCTCCCTCCCCCTTCTTCCTTCCCCGCCTCATCTCCTTTGCCCCCCATCTCCTTTCCTCACCCCCCATCTCCTTTACCCCCTCATCTCCTTCCCCCATCTCCTTTCCCCCCATCTCCTTTCCCCCATCTCCTTTCCCCCCATCTCCTTTCCCCCATCTCCTTTCCCCCCACCTCCTCCCTCCCATCTCCTTCCCCCCATCTCCTTTCCACCCCCCCATCTCATTTCTCCCCCATCTCCTTTCTCCCCATCTCCTTTCTCCCCCATCTCCTTTCTCCCCCTTCTCCTTTCCCCCTCCCTCTCTCCCCCCTTTTCCTCCTCCCCCCTTCTCCTCCTCCCCCTCTCTCCTCCTCCCCCTCCCCCCTCCCTTCTCCCCCTCCCTTCTCCCCCCCTCCCTTCTCGCCCCTCCCCTCTCCCCCCTCCCTTCTCCCCCCCTCCCCCTCCCTTATCCCCCTCCCCTCCCTTCTCCCCCTCCCTTCTCCCCCCTCCCCCTCCATTCTCCCCCATTCCCCTCCCTTCTCCCCCCTTCCCCACTCCCTTCTCCCCCTCCTTCTGCCCCTTCCCTTCCTTCTCCCCCCCCTCCCCTCCCTTCTCCCCCTCCCCCCCTCCCTTCTCCCCCTCCCCCTCCCTTCTCCCCCCTCCCTTCTTCCCCCCTCCCTTCTCCCCCTCCCCCTCCCTTCTCCCCCCTCCCTTCTCCCCCTTCTCCCCCCCTCTGCTCCCCCCTCTCTCCTCCCTCTACCCCCCTCCTCCCCCTCCCCTCGCTGTCAGAAACACAGACACTGACAGACAGAGAATGAGACACACACAGACAGACAGACAGAGAGATAGA